>NC_140581.1:118704012-119924462 GCF_964204655.1 Triturus cristatus
GACGTTTGCCTGGTCGATCATAAAGAAGGTTCCAGTAGAGCTTTTCAGTCTGCAACAGGGTTTTATCCCTAGAGGGAAAGAACAAGCCAGCCAGTCGAGAGGAACAGTGCAGTTTGCTCAAGGAGTTCAGGGTAAGGTTGAAGACAACTTTTGGTTCTTCCCCAAAAAAGGTAGGGGGAAGATTAAGCTGGTTTGTGAACAACTGGATAATGTTAACAAAAGATCTGTGGGTACGTCTCGCAGTTCAAGGGTATGTTTCAGAATTCAGAAAGGATTGAAGGCAGATGGGGGGCCAAGGCAGATAGTCTTTCAAGGGGAGCTACAGGATTTAAAGCAAGAGGAAGTGCAAGAAATGTTATGAAAAGGAGCTTTAGAAAGAATGTCCGAGGAAGATCAGGGTTTTGTGAGTACAATCTTTTTGGTCAGAAAGAAGAACAAGGATTGGAGGCCCGTGATAAATTAGAGAGAACTGAATCACAGTCATTTCAAGATGGAGGGTATCCATCTATTGAGCGATATCCTGCTGGAGAACGATTGTTTGGTAAAATTGGATCTGAAGGATGCATATTTTATAATTCTGATAGCTAAAGAGAGTTTCTGCAGTTCCGGTGGTTAGGATTTCTCTATCAGTTTGCATGCCTTCCATTTGGGTTGGCATCAGCACCTTGGTGTTTTATGAAGGTTTTGCGACTAGTGGCGAAATTTCTCATGGAGATAGGTATAAGAATGATCATGTATTTGGACAATTTTATAATAGTGTCGCAGAGTGAGGAGGAATTGAAAGAAGAACTGCAGATTCGTATGACGTATGTCTTTTGGAAGGACTGGAGTTTGTGATCGGCAGGTAAAAGTTATTTCTGGAACCCAGTAAGGGTTTGGGGTTTTTTAGTTTCATGATGGACACAAAGGAGACAAATTTGAGTCTATCGGAAAAAAAGTTGGTAAAGACAAAGTCAGAGGTGAAAGGTTTGCTGAAGAAGCAGTCTGTTACTTTAAGGGCTCTAGCAAGGGTGTTTGGTTTGTTTTCTTCTTCAATTCAGGTGGTTTTCCCTGGTCTGCTTAATTACTGAGCTTTACAGAGTTTGAAGGCAGAAGCTTTGAGGAAAGTCTTGTGGTATGGCGATCTGGTATTTGTCTCAGAGAAGGCTCGAGAGGAATTAATATGGTGGTTGGACAATCTGGAGGACTAGAATGGCCGTGCAATATTTCGTATATGTCCAGATTTTGTGTTAGAAACAGATGTGAGTCTCTTTGGTTGGGGGGCTTGTTTGGAGAATCAAGAGACTGGAAGGAGATGGTCTTGGGAGGAGACTTTGGAGCATATAAATGGTATGGAAATGAAAGTAGGTCTTTTTGCTTTGCAAAGTTTGGGGGACACGTTGAGGAACTTCGATATTTTGTTGAAGATGGACAATGTGTCAGCGGTTCAGCATATAAACTACTTGGGAGGAAGCAGGTCAAAGAATTTGACCCAGATTGCGAAGCAGATTTGGAGTTATTGTCTAGAACAGAAGATTGGGTTGCAGGCAGAGTATTTCCCAGGCCAGAACAATTTAATGGCAGACTGGAATTCCAGCTATGTCAGGGATTACAGCGATTGAAGCTAAATGTTCACATTTTCCAGAGAATATTTCAAGTTTGGGGACCTCTGGAATTGGATCTGTTTTCATCGAGAAACTATTCAGTTGAGCCGGTTTTACAGTTGGAGACCGGATCCTCTAGCAGAGGTGGTGGATGCTTTTCAGCAGGATTGGAGGAAGGTACGGGGGTATGCATTTTCTCCATTTGCAGTGATTCAGAGAGTGTTGTTGATTATGAGGAGACAGAGATGTCAAGTAATTCTTGTGACGCCTTTCTGGGCGGCACAGGCTTGGTTTCCAGGGCTGTTGGAATCGGCAATAAAGGGAATCCTTTTTAATTCCAGATTCAGAGGACATTATTTTAGGGCCAGAAGGGATTTTACTTCCTTTGGTTGTGGAAGGGGTTTTGAGCCTTCTTGTTTGGAAGATTTCACAGGAGAAATGCAAATCGCAGGACTTTCGCAACAGGCTAACGAGTTCCTCAGGGAGTCTTGTGCACCAAGGAAGAAATATGTTGCGCTTGGACAAAACGGGTGTGTTGGTGCATGGAAATGGGTTTGGATCGAGTGGAAACATTTACCATTGAATGCCTGAATTTTTTATCAGCTTTCTTTACAAAAGGTTTAAGTTACAGAATTAAAACTTTTTATAGGTCTTCGGTTGCAGCTTGTCATGTTTTGGTAGGAGGAATTTCTATAGGTAGAGATCCTCTTGTTTGTAGATTGATGAAAGATATTAAGTTGCAGAGACCTCTTAAGACTAGATACAGTTGAGTATGGGATGTAAGTTCACTTCTTCGTTTATTTGAGGGATGGCCAATGAATAGGCTTTTAAATTTGAAACAATTATCAGGAAAATTGGCAACTTTGTTATGGTTGATTTCTTTCAGGAGAGTTTTGGATGTAAGAGAGTTGGAGGTTGGAAATAGATTTTATAATCCAGACGGGGTAATTTTTCAGATCACTAGGAAAACAAAGACTATGTCTTCTTCTATATTCTACCCAAAGTTTGATGACCATCCTAGATTGTGTGTGGTGAGATGAATGAGAGAATATGAGAATAGAATGGAGGAGTACAGAAGCGATAAAGATATTCAGTTGTTGATTTCATATGTAAAAGCTTTCAGGCCAGTAACTTCGGAAACAATTGCCCGTTGAGTGAAGTCTTGCATGTTTGAAGCGGGTATTGATCTGGAAAGGTTTGGAGCACTTACGGTGAGAGGTGGTATGACAAGTAAGGTAGTCGTGTCTGGTGGACGGTTGGTGGAGATTTTGCATGTAGCTGACTGCTCAAATGCCAATGTGTTTGCAAGGTATTATTTGAAGCCAATGGAACGTGTATTGTCTGTGGTATTAACACAGCTTAGAACATGCATAATGCTAGCCTCAAGTCTTGAAATGAAATGTAGATTCTCCATGTAGGTGAAGAGAGAATCCGGATTTCATTAAAGACACGGAGGCTAGCATTATCCCTCCCTCCCTCCCTCCCTCCCTCCCTCCCAGGTGAGTATTTGGGGGAGAGAGGAATAAGCAGGAAGACTGTAGAGGATGTGATTTGCAGTATGTGACGTTAGACCATTTAATATTTTATCATGTGTTGTTTTATTTCAGACACCCAATAGAAAAAGAAGAAAAGACGAGGGTTATAATTTATTCTTTTGTAAAGGAAATGTTTTGAGCTACAGGGCCAGAGCAGCTTAAAAGAGGAAGATGGCTGCTGTGATGAGAGCTATATAGGCTTATGGACATTCTAGTTCTGGATTTTCGGGATGTTAGTGAAGTTTTGCTTTAAAGTACTGCAAGAAGTTGGCAATAAAAGATATATGCATAATGCTAGCCTCCGTGTCTTTAATGAAATCCAGATTCTCTCGTCAACTACTTGGAGGATCTACATTCTCCACAAAACAGATTTTTAGGTTGTTGACTTATACATTTCAATTTGCCTTGATTCATGCATTGCCAACACGCATTGCCAAACCCAATAGCTCGGCCTTCAAGAGTCAAGACTATTGACTGTGCCAATACCTGTTTTTATACCTCTCTCCTCCGTCACGCCACAACTGCTATAAGATGTCATCTACAGCACCCCTTTCTATCCTACTGCTATCCATGTTGCCGACTGCTGTCTCTACGAGCTACTACTAATTACTATTCCCCTATTATACATTCAAACCTCATGGAGCATTTCCAACCGGTCCTTCTTCCTACAAAACCCATTAAAGCCTGGTCTTCTCCTTCAATGGGCAATAGCTCAGCTCACTCTTTTCCTTGTGAATGAATGCATTATTACCATGGCTTGATCATGACTGGTTGCCTCACCCACAGGATGTAGGAACGCTTTGGTGCAAGCCGAGAGCCGGACACTGGACGCCGACCTGCTAACGCGCCGCTGCGTAATGATGAGGCTGGCGGACTTCACACGTAAACGATACCAGCAGGTTCTAGGCCAATCAGCAGGGGCAGTACTGATGCTGGTTCCCCAGAATGTTTCTGAGGCTTCACAACATCAGGTAAGCAGTGCACATAACATTATTTAGTTTAATTGTACAGAGTTTTATGTAGCTCAGATATGTCACCTTTGTCTCTTCGGAGTACTAGATGTATTTATGTAGTCATGCATTTATTAAGGGCAGACAACATTACCAGGGACACCAGAATGCTTTATAATACACCAAAATATGTATACAGAGCGCTAGATTTATTTATTTATTTATGCATTTATATACTGCAGGTGGGGAAAGGAGTATGTTAGGAAGCACTACAAGATGTCACGTATACTGTAAAATAATGTTGACTTTAGGGTGAAACTAGTAGGTTGACAATGATCCTCTGATGGAAGATGTAAAATATTTTGCTCTGACTCTTGTGATCATCTCTAAAAAAAGGAATCGTCTTCAGTGCCCTTCTAAACAAAGATCTCCAATCACTTCCCCACCAGCTCGCCACCCACTTTCCACACCTACTTGAACATATATTATTATTTTCGATTGAGAATTTGAGACCCGTAACATTACACCGGACTACTGTTTCTAAGGGTGTATTAAAATATATTTATGAATATGCATGCTCACGTAAAGCCATTAGACAATCTGGTGCAAGGCCGAATCTATGGCGTGGAATAAGCCCCTATTATAATGCGAGGTTGAAGATATAATTTCACACCCTCACCTCTGAATATTTCTTGTCTATACTGCAACCCCTTATTGTAAAACCCAGGATTACTATAAACTCTACCGTAGTGATTTGTTTTTACATATTGATTGTAAGCTCACAATAAGCTGCCACAATGATATTGTTGGATTCTAAACCTTTGTTACATTTTTTTAATGAAAATCCTGTGAGGTCCTCTAACCCCCTCCAGGGCCATGTTCGCCATCAACACAAAACCACAAAAATAGAAACATAAAATGCAAACACAATACATGCACTGTGGATTTCAGTGCCTACACTAGAGAGGCCCATATTGTGGGTTTATAGCTAAGAACCTTAACAGCTGTTAGTGCTTAGGGTCTGTTCTGAGGGGCAGTGATGTGGGTAAATACAACTAAGGGGCATATTCTCAAGGAGTTATCGCCGAGTTATCGTCACTTTAGCGCTGCCAAAGTCACAATGAATATATCGCCCCATTCACAAGCCGGTGCAAACAGCCGATATCACCAGTTTTCCGGCGATAGTGTCCTCAAGAAACATCGCCACAGATGACCCCGGAAACTATTGCTAATGAGATTCAGGGTAGGGGTTCCCGAGTAAAAACCCACGACAAAACCATACCTCAACATTCTGAATGACCAGCCAGATCGGAGATAAGAACACAAAACATGCGATAAGGCGCGTTAGCAGCAGGAAACTAACACCTGGCCTGACCTGGTGCAAAGTCGGATGACAACTCAGACCACAGCCACACCTGAAGAACAACAGATGCCATGGAGCCACTGATTATGCAGGTCAGAGCCCCAGCAGGGCCACAAAATCCACCGCCACCACCACCAAGACTGCCACCCCCCCTTCCCCCCGGACCACCACAGAGGCAGCACAGACAAAGACAGCGGACCCTCAGAAAACGCACCAGCCCCACAGACCTGACACCAGAGAATGTCTGTGCCCACCACAGGCTCAAAAGGACAACCATCCCACGCATCCTGACCACCATTGCCCAAAGGTAGACGGCACCAACACAGCGGACAACCAACATCCCACCTCAGACAAAGCTGCTGGCTGTGCTGCACCTGTTGGCCTCTGGCCATGTCTGAACTGGGGTGGCGTGGTGAGCAAAATAACGATGGATTAAACCCAGATTTGTGACTGGGGGTGAATGCTTTGCCAATGTGCAACATTCCGTCCATCTTCTTGTGTGTTTTGCTGTTCGCCCTATGTGGGAAGGGTATGCCCAGACGTGGGTCCCGTGCCCACTACGCCACTGGAGTCAAGCTATCCTGGCTGAAGAGGGGTGAAACCCTGAAACCGGTCCTAGGATGCTTGATTCCGGTCCAGGGAAGACATGGCTTGGCAGTTCGGACTTGACTGTTCCCATGAGGCACAGGGTCAAGACTGATTTGCACATGGCCATGTCTGAACTGGGGTGGCGTGGTGAGCAAAATAACGATGGATTAAACCCAGATCTGTGACTGGGGGTGAATGTTTTGCCAATGTGCAACATTCCGTCCATCTTCTTGTGTGTTTTGCTGTTCGCCCTATGTGGGAAGGGTATGCCCAGACGTGGGTCCCGTGCCCACTACGCCACTGGAGTCAAGCTATCCTGGCTGAAGAGGGGTAAAACCCCGAAACTGGTCCTAGGATGCTTGATTCCGGTCCAGGGAAGACATGGCTTGGCAGTTCGGGCTGGACTGTTCCCATGAGGCACTGTTAACAGTTGGGCTTCTTGTGCTCTTTCTGGGCCTGAGAACAAGCGACAAACTACATGTCCCATGATGCATTGCGACGGTTATCACATGGTTTGCTTGCCCATGCTGCTATGAGACCAATCAGGTGACTCGCTACAGTATATAAACCAGCAGCTCCCTGTAACAGGTGTTTGGCCTTCTACCCTGATGAGGATCACGCCCCCTTGTTCGAGTACCTTGCGTGTGAATACGAAGTTCACAATTCCCTCTAGCGTCCTGCCGTTTTCACGGACTACTGAAGGACTTTCTATCCACTGAGTACCCGGTTCCCCTTCGGAGCACCTGAGAGTCCTGCTCCTGCCCCCGCCTTCACCAAAACAACCTCGGAGAGACTCCCCCCGCCTTCACAAAATCCACCTTGGAGAGACTACCATTGGGTTCCGTATCTGAGCTCGGGACAACGTGGACACGTAGCTTTTTCCCTTCGAGAGAACGGCTTTTGGAGTTGCCTTTGGAGCGAGGAAGAACACGGAACGGAGCCTTCAACTTAAGTTACGTTTGCCCTGCCAGAGTGCATGAACTAACGAGCATTCTCGCAACAGTGTACGCTTTAAGATATTTTGAATTTTTTTGTTTGTTGCTTCTCTTTGAGGGTGAGCGCTGTCGAGCGCGAAGCAACACTACAGAGTGTGAATTGCACCCGAGAAAGAGACGCCACCCCTAGTAGGGAACCTTGTGTTTTTGTGCAAACTTTATTCCTCCCCAGCGAGTTGATTATCGCTGGTCATCCCCTCCTGGTTCTTCACCAGATAATTGGACTCACTTGTAACGTGAAAGAAGTAGACGAACTTCCTATACCTTATGTGGACACCTGCTGTTTCTTCACTGTGCCCCAGAATCCCCGTTATAGCAGAGTCCTGTTGAAGAGTGTGAGTATGGGCAGGCATAGCATCTGATAGCTTGTCGCTTGTTGTTTGCTTCATGTACTCCTTGGGTGGGTTGGCTATAACCTTGTGCCTGTTTGTTTTCTCTTTTCTGCAGGGTTCCTTTTACATCCCAGTTGTGGTCCTGGTGGTCCTTTCCGGTCTCTCCACTCCCTGGGTGTAACTGACCTGGAGGTATCTTAGCTCTGAGGGAGGGAAGAGGCGTTATCTTCGCTCCCGTGGATTTGGCACGACTAGCAATAAAACCAAAGTCTGACAGGCACAGGGCCAAGACTGATTTGCATATGGCTATGTCTGAACTGGGGTGGCGTAGTGAGCAAAATAACGATTGATTAAACCCTGATCTGTGACTGGGGGTGAATGTTTTGCCAATGTGCAACATTCCGTCCATAATCTTGTGTGTTTTGCTGTTCGCCCTATGTGGGAAGGGTATGCCCAGACGTGGGTCCAGTGCTCACTACGCCACTGGAGTCAAGCTATCCTGGCTGAAACCCCGAAACTGGTCCTAGGATGCTTAATTCCGGCCCAGGGAAGACATGGCTTGGCAGTTCGGGCTGGACTGTTCCCATGAGGCACAGGGTCAAGACTGATTTGCATATGGCCATGTCTGAACTGGGGTGGCGTGGTGAGCAAAATAACGATGGATTAAACCCAGATCTGGGACTGGGGGTGAATGTTTTGCCAATGTGCAACATTCCGTCCATCATCTTGTGTGTTTTGCTGTTCGCCCTATGTGGGAAGGGTATGCCCAGACGTGGGTCCCGTGCTCACTACGCCACTGGAGTCAAGCTAACCTGGCTGAAGAGGGGTGAAACCCCGAAACCGGTCCTAGGATGCTTGATTCCGGTCCAGGGAAGACATGGCTTGGCAGTTCGGGCTGGACTGTTCCCATGAGGCACAGGGTCAAGACTGATTTGTATATGGCCATGTCTGAACTGGGGTGGCGTGGTGAGCAAAATAACGATGGATTAAAACTAGATCTGTGACTGGGGATTAATGTTTTGCCAATGTGCAACATTCCGTCCATCATCTTGTGTGTTTTGCTCTGGTACCTTCCAACCAACAATTGCCAGAGTCGGAGGAGTCTCACAGCCAGCCCAATCCAAGTTCCTCACAACTGTCTTGGTTGCCATCATCAGCTTGGTACCCCACTACCCATACTTTCCCCACACTGCACAGGAACAGCTTGAGACCAAGCAAGACATCTACGCCACAGCTGGCTTCCCGCACATGCTAGGGGGCATTTGACTGCACACATGTCCTACTTGTGCACCCTGGCAACACTGCACACAAGAACCGCAACCGAAAGCACACGTATTCCTTCAATGTGTAGGCAACAGTGGAACACCGGGGAATCTCCACCAACCTTGATGCCAACCACCCAGGCAGTGTGCATGATTCCTACATCTTCCATCATCAACCAGCGCTTCCAGGCTGGCACCTACGGAAATGCACTGCTCATTAGCAAGTACCAAATGAACAGACCACACACCTCAACTGCACAATCCTGCAACTCACAACACTGGGAATGAACACGTCACAAACTCACAAACAACATGCCAAACAACATGCCCACCCACGAGACACCACAGCACAACTTACTGTGGCAACCTTGGCCAGCCATGCACATAAGCCATCAATGGCATGGCACCTCAGCCACACAATAGCAGATTGTGGGAAGAGGTGGGGACCAGGCATGCGCGAAGGAGGCAAGTGACTGATGAATGAGAATGTATACAATGCCAAGTGTGGCTTGGATGTGATGGCCATACTGCAGTATGCAGACGACACACATATCCATGTCGACATACACCGCTGGTGTCTGGAGTGTCGTGGACAGTGGACGCAACCATGTCACCCTAACCAGTGGGGAGGATCCCGGAAATGTAGCTTGTTACGTCCCCCCTGTAAGCGTGAGCGGAGTGGGCTGGCCCGGAGTACGCCAAGTGTGAATAAGGGGTGTGAATAAAAAGCACGTAACTCTGGGCGTGGGTCTCTTCCGGAATGTCCAACATCTCTGGCAGGGCTCTGCCAGGTCGGCGCCCCTCACCCCGCCAAGAGGCCGTCGCCGTTGCCGTGAGCGGTGTTGCCTGCGATCCAGTGCACCTGCTGCAACCTGGGCCGCTTGTCCCTGAACCAGTCCTGCCAAGCACTGCGCACCCAGGTCTCAATGCACACCTGCCGACACCAGCGTGTGTCGAAGAGGGCCCACCACGTGCCGGTGCAAGCTCCAAGCCCGAGTGCCGTGACTCTGGCAGCCTCCTTAGACCATCAAGGCCTCCGCGACACAGTCCCACAGTACTCCTTTCTCGTTGACGTACGCCACCGGCATACACAGCGGACTAGTAGGTCAAACATTTGGAACTGAGTCTTGATTACACTATGGCAGAAAACATCAATTCTGGCTGATTTTATGTCACTATACTCACTTCGATGTGGTGACACCAAGTCTGTGTATAGCATTCCAACCACACGTGTCCGTGGACCCATGCGGACTACTGCCCTCGGGCCACACTGCGCTTGAGTCGGATGCACATTTGGGACTGAGTCTTGATTTGTCAATAGCAGAGTACATATCATTGCACGCAAGGAGAAGTGTAAGAGGATGACGCGTTTCAGTCAGGAGGAAAAAAGGACCATCGTTACGGAGGTGCCCGGACAGATTTTTTAAGTTATTAGCCCCCTGTTTCAACTCTACATTGAACCCTATCTAGAACTCCTCTTTAGAGACTGTGGTTTATCCAACCAGCTGGAAAAAAGTTTATGTTCAGCCAATCCTCAAGAAAGAGGATGCTGACCCAGCAGAGCTAATACATTTCAGGCCAATATCTCTTCTCCCAGCCCCGGTCAAAATTCTTGAAAAAGAAGTTCAGAGACAGCTTTCGGACTTCCTGGAATCGAATAACCATCTACACGACTCTCAGTCTAGATTTAGGTCGGGCTACAGCATGGAGACAGCTCTGCTTGAAGTGGCTGAGTCGATCCATGAAACCTTAGATCAGGGTAGCTGCTCAATGTCGGTGCTGGTGGATCTGTCCGCAGCCTTTGATACGGTGTCACATAGGATTCTCCTATATAGACTCAACCATCTAGGAGTGATGGGAACTATTTTAGCATGGTTCCGCTAATTTCTCGAGGGTCGCTCTCAACAAGTGATTCTCCACCCACATGTCTCTAGTTCCAGCCCGCTGATGTGTGGTGTTCCTCAAGGCTCGGCTCTGAGCCCAACACTTTTTAATGTTAATCTTACTCCCCTTGCGGCAATTGTTGAGCAATGTGGGGTGAAAGTTGTCTTGTATGCTGACAACACACAACTGGTGTTCTCTTTTAGGGAACACAACAAGAAAGCTTTCACCAATTTTAAGAAGTGTCTTTTAAACATCTCACTGTGGATGACGGATAGCTGCCTAAAATTAAACACCGACAAAACTGAGGTTTTTTTTTTTAATCAACCCACTCCGCCTCAGTCGGCACTGTGGTGGCCGACTGAGCTAAATCAGCCTCCGCTACCAGTTGCCTCTGCCAGAAACCTAGGGTTTAAGTTTGATTCTCAATTTACTGGCAAGGCGCAAATTGCTCATGTCTCCTCACTGTGTTTCTGGAAACTGAAGGCTCTGCGGAGATTCCTACACTTTCTGCATATGGATTGCAGGAAGTCAGTAGTGTACACATTAGTCACCTCTCAACTTGACTATGCTAATAGCCTCTACCTTGGTCTCCCGGAGAACTTTCCCAGGAGATTACAGCTCATTCAAAATGCGGCAGCTAGGTTAATTAGGAATGTGCCACTGCGACCTCATATTACCCCCCACTTGCGTAGTTTACACTGGCTTCCGGAAAAAAGAAGAATAGAGTTTAAGGCTCTGACTTTGGCACATAGAGCAGTTGGAGGTACTGGTCCCCCATACCTGAAGCGGAGACTTCAGAAATATAGCCAGGCCAGAGTACTCAGATCAAACGACCAGAATCTATTGATGATTCCCCGTTTTGCAAAGGCCAGGATTTGTAGCCATGCTTTTTCAGTGAAAACCGCCACATTATGGAACTCTATGCCTGACCATCTGAGTAAGACTAACTCTGAAACCATGTTTAGGAAAGCTTTAAAAACATGGCTGTTCGGCCTGCCCTAGAGTCCATTGTCTAAGCCGGGTCACCCTCCTCAGGTTGGATGCACTGCTAGTGCTGGGACACTTCCATTGGAGGTAGCCGTGCGCTCTACAAGCTCCAATAATATTAACAATAATATTCGAACACTACCGACAACTGCCCTGGTGTCACTAACTCTGTGCATCGCGAGCCAACAACACATGGCTGTGGGCCACTGTGGGCCACTGCTAAACGCTGCCTCCGGCCTACACTGTGATCGAGTAGGTCACACATTTGGGACTGAGTCTTGATCATACAATGTCCGAGTACACACATTAATGCAGAGTTTAAATCACTATTTATGTATTTATTTTTATTTATATAGCGCGAACGTGACCCACGAGGGTATCAGAGCGCTTTACAGTATACAGCATAAAAACATAAATGGATGAGGTGGTATACAAGCATTCAAATGTGTAATTTCATACAAAAGAGATGTATAATATATGGATAACAAACATAGGGGACCGGGAATCTGCAGGACATTGCACAATATACAGTTTTTGAGCATTAGGTGATTGTGCTAACAAACAAACATGTAATATACTCCTTCGATTCACAATGGGTATAAAGTATATAGATAATAAATGGGACCCGAGGCCAACTAAGCTTTACACTACATACAGTTATTGAGCATTAAGTGGCTGTGGTATTAATCTTACATATAATAGGCTTGTACATTCCACCAGAGATGGCAATGATATGCGGATCTTATAGGTGACTCAGGGTCAGCCTAGAATTAAGACTTAGGATGTGAATTTGTTCATTAGTAGTATTTTTACTTCTTTTTTGAATGCGGTAAAGGAAGAGATTCCACGCACCCCTGGAGGTAAGGAGTTCCAAATCTATGGTGCAATCCATGAGAAAGCTCTGCAGCCAGTTCTCTTCTTATGAAAGGATTGAGGTTTCAGAAGGATAGTACTCGCACTTCGAAGTTGTCTGCAACCTCCTGACCTTTCTAGCTTTAGAGCTAAGTAACTGGGTGTATTGTTATGTATTGCTTTGTGGGTCATCATGCTGGCCACTTTTAGGTGTATTCTTGCCTCGTAAGGCAGCCAGTTCAGGGCTTTCATGGTCGGAGAGATGTGACTATTTCTTTTGGTTCCTGATACCAGTCTAGCCACAGCATTAAGTGATGCCCTCAGCGGAGCCAGCTTGTATTTGGGGAGATTACAAAGAGTGGTGCTTCCATTGTCTATTCTTGGTAGCACTAGGGCTTGCACTGCCATTTTTAGATCGGCCTGAGGGAGGAAGGGTTTGAGTTTCCTTAGTATACTCAACTTGTGGTTAGCTCCCTTGGTGGCATTAGAGATGTGTAACTGCATATTCAGATGTTTGTCTATGGTGATTCCTAGGGATTTTGCTGAGTCAATGATGAGGGGAACACAGTCAAAGGAGGTTAGGTGTTTTAACCATGGGTCTAACTTAGGTATGTGACTCGGTGGCGAGATGAGAATGAATTCAGTTTTTTTGGTATTCAGCATGAGGTGGTTGTTAGTGAGCTAGCGTTGCGTGTTCAGTAGAATAGATGTTGAGGGAAATGAAGTCTTCTGGGGTGGAGATTTTCAGGTACAGCTGGGTGTCGTCCGCGTACAGGTGATATAGAATGTTCGCTGATTTCAGTGCGTTTGCCAAAGGTTCC
Source organism: Triturus cristatus (assembly GCF_964204655.1). Classification (NCBI taxonomy): domain Eukaryota; kingdom Metazoa; phylum Chordata; class Amphibia; order Caudata; family Salamandridae; genus Triturus; species Triturus cristatus. The sequence goes on from NC_140581.1 coordinate 118,717,165, forward strand.
ATTAGTAGGTTGAAATGAATGGGTGATAGGGCTGATCCCTGAGGGACACCCAGGGTGACCACAGAGGGTTGCGAGAGTGAATTCTTCATCTTGATTCTTTGTGTTCTGTTATTTAAGAAGGAGGAGAACCACTGCAACACTGTGCCCGAGAGGCCAATCTTTCGTTCCAATAGGGACAAAAGGTTGTCATGCTTGACCGTATCGAAGGCGGAGGACAAGTCAAGAAGTATTATTAGGCATGACTAGTTGCAGTCAAGCATTTTTAGTATGTCGCCCATAATGTGTGTGAGTGTGGATTCTGTGCTGTGACCATGGCGGAAACCAGATTGGTGACTGTCTAAGTGGTTGTAATTCTCAATATGATTGCATAATTGAATTTGTACACATTCTCCAACAGTTTCGCTAAAGTGGGGATGTTGGATATAGGGTGGTAGTTGTTGAGATCAGATGGGGTGACGTCAACTTTCTTTAGTATAGGTGTAACCTGCCCTATTTTAAGACAGTCCGGAATTTTTGCCCATAGCGGTAGGATAGTAGTTTTTAACATTTTGAACAGGGCAGGAGGCAGGGGGTCAGAGAAATGATTGGAGGGGTTGATTGCTTGAAGAGTGTTATTGATTATTTGTTGAGAGATTGGCGAGAAGGTGTGCCATGATGCATTGTTTTTTCTGACTTCCCCTGGAGTAATAAAATGGACTTTCAGTTGAGCGCCACATTTAGTATCTTGGGCCATAGATTGTGGGAGCGCCTTCTTGGATTGGATGTCTAGCTCAATGGTCTTAGTCTTTTCGCGGCAAAGAATTGGCAAGCACATCACAGGTAGGTGTGGCCAGGTCATTTAGTTCCCTAGAGTTAGTCGTATTGCATGATTGTTGCTTGACGATTTCAAAGAGTTTTTTTGGGCCGGTTGATTGTTTGGTTCAGCTGGGTTCTGAAGAAGTCTGCCTTTGCCTTCAGAATCTTCCTATTGTATGAGTTTCTTAACCTTCTTAGGTGATCAAGGTTATCAGTGGTAGGAGCAGATTTCCATAGACGCTCTGCAACTCTTAGGTGGCGTCGCTCCGAGTTCAGGGTCTCATTGAACCAAGGTTTGGAAATTTTGGAGGAGACTTTTTTTCTTGGAGGAGCGCTGTAGAGTCCAGGATTTTGAGTAAAGTGGAATTGTAGAAGGTTGTGAGGTCATGTACATCAGCCATGTCCGTCATGTGGGTCAGGGTGGAGTTGCATCGGTTTACCAAGGTGATGGGTTCGATGTTTTGTAAGTTCCTTTTCCATGTCTTGTTTTTGAGGGTTGGCCCCTTTTTTGAGTAACTCCAATATTGATGGAGAAGAGGATGCAATAATGATCAGACCAATCGCATGGGGTGATGGATTCTAGTAGGACGATGTTTGTTTTTTCAATGATGAGGTCCAGTGTCTCTTCCTTGTTGTGAGTTGGGCTGTCACATAATTGAAATAGCTCCTGTTCTGACAGAAACTCTTTAAGACAGCCTACAATATGATTGTTTGCGTTGTTCCAGTGGAGGTTAAAGTCACCCAGGAACATTTGAGGTACTTGTGAGTTGACGTTGGATGCCATGACCTCCATTATCTCATCAATACAAGTCAAGTTATCGCCTGGGGGGTGGTAGAATATGTGAAGCTTGCTGGCGATGTGCTTAGCATCAGAGGTATTAATACAGAGATAATCGCAGGAGGATAGACCGATGGTGTCTGCTTGCTTGACTGAGATTGAGTTACGATAAATGCAGGCAACCCCCCCCCCCCCCCACCCCCGAGTTTCCCTATTCTGTCTAGGCGGATTAGGTTGTGGGTAGGAGAAACCAGTAAGTCAAGGATAGGCGAGAAGGAACTATTTAGCCATGTTTCTGTGAGGACCTCTAGAACGAGGTTGAATGTGTCAGGAGCATGTTTGCTGGCAGATCTGCAATTAATGAGCCCACACTTCAACTTGTTAATAGAGTGGTTTAGGGTAATCTGCTCTATGTTAATATTTGTGAGGTTATCTCTATTTATGGATCTGTTGTTGAGAGTCGGTTCTCTGAGGGGATTGGTTACAATGGATTGGATAGTGCCACATTGCGACTTATTGTTATCTGTTGCCCGGGCATAGGATGTGAGGAGGCCGTCTATGTCTCTGTCTGATTGTTCATCACTTCCCTGCTAGGCCAAGATGGGGAAGTAAGATCTGGGGTGTCAGAACTTGTGTATGTGTCTACTAGGTTGGACACTGATTTGATTATTCTGACTAGTGTTCTATGTGTGTGCATTCGAGGGGATGCAATTTCTCGTTTGGAGACTGATTTGATTTACGGTGTCGTTGGTGACTCTGTGAATGTTAAGAAGTTCTTTAGTGATAGTAGAAAGTTTATGCGCCTCGCCCTTGAGATGTGATAGGCCAGTGGCTAACTTGTTGAGTCGAGTGACCCAGACGGAGTTGGGAAAGCAGGTAGTAGGTGTGGGAGTATGATCAGATATGGAGGGCGATCCGCCGGTAGTGTCTGGTTACATGATCACGTTCTCCAATTGCTTGGGGATACCTACATTAGGTTAGGTATGATCAGTTATGGAGGGCGATCCACCAGTAGGTTCTGTTTGCAAGATCACGTTCTCCATTTGCTTGGGGATAACTTCATTAGGGGTCGATGCGGGAGGTTTGTTGTGGGTTCCACGTTGGTGAGTGGTGTGGTATATAGGCGAGGCAGCCAGATAGGGTCTGCCTCGTGAGGTTGGGGAATGGGCACTGTGCACTGTGAATGGATGGGTGGGATGAGTGTAGCGGGTATAAGGGTCCTCTCAGACATCAAGGAGGACAGTGGGTGAGTGGGATCTGTGCAATCTGCTTTGGACGAAAGGGGGACACCAAGTCGAACACCAAGTCTGTGCATAGCATCCCAACCACACGTGTCTGTGGGCCCTTGATGATTATGCCTTCGGCCTACACTGCGGTCCAGCAGGCCTCACACCAATCCAATCCAGTCTGTACCAGGCAGGACACAGCATCGTCGCTGACTGAACACTGGCTGAGCTCTGGTGCTCCTACCTCCGTCAACAACAAGTCAACCTCACATGCCATTTCAACATCGTGTGTTAGAGTTCCAGGAGGAGCGGTTGTCCCACGCTGACCGCTGCCTTGGGCCTACACTGCGGCCGAGTAGGTCACACTTTCAGAACTCAGTCTTGATTTATTCATGGCAGATTTTATATCTTTATACAGGCCTCATCGCAGATTGCATCCCCTTTCAGCTCCAGTGCCACTAAGTCTGTTCCCCGACATCCATGGACACTTTCTGGTAGAACTTTGATTGCGACTGAGTCGATGGACTGGGGGTGTCATCATCATCTTGTCGGTGATACTGACTTGGTGGCAAAACGAGGCAGTAGCATTCCACTCCTCCATTTGCCGCTTCCGGCCAGCATCTACCTTCTGCATCATGCCCTGGAGGACACCTTCCACTGTCCCTCGCAACCCTCTGCCACATTCACCTCTGACATCGATGAGGACCTGCTCAGCTCTCGTGGCCTTATCTCACTGCACTGCAAGTCACCGTCCCGTGGCGGTGTGCAGGCCGCAGTGCATCCGGGGTCACTAACTCTGTGCAGCTCAAGTCAGGGACCCTGTCTGCTGAGATATTGGATGGCCTCTGAGACGATGGCCTTGTGTCATCAACGCCATGTGTCTGTGGCCCTGCGCTGTCTGCTGCCTCAGGCCGCACCTGCGGACCAACAGGGATCACACGTCAAATCGAGTTGTGACCCGCCTGGACGTCGCATCACCGCATGAGGCACACGCCACCCCTGCCAGGACCACCTCCAAACGCCAACTGCCAGATTTGGAAATGTCTTACTGCCAGACTATCAGAGTTACTCACACCTGTCGTGGATGCCATCATCTGCCTGATACCCTGATTAGCACTACAGGTGCCACTGACTCAGTGCGCCACGGCTCATGGACACTTCTGTTTGGTTATTGGGTGTGCTCTGAACTTGCTCCGGCTACCACCATGATGCTCCGCAATTGTCTCTGTAATGCAGGTATTTTCTGTTTCCGTTTTGATGGTGTTCACTGTTGTTGTTGCCAGCACCAACTATTCATTACAGGGCATGTGCAAATGCATGTGTCTCTGTCGCAGTTTGGGTCTCCTTTGACCCCACCCGCACCTGTTCGGCCATCTCCTTTTGGCATTCTGACACCTGGCATTGGAATGTGATGTGTGCCTAGGTGGAGTGTTGGGAGCCAGCCGTGGTGGCGGATGCTTCCTGCTGTGTGGTCTGTGCAGGGGCTGGGGTCTCCTCTATGTAGCTTGACTGCCCTGCTCATGGGGGTGGGTTGCCTAAGATGTCCATGAGCTGTTGTAGGGCATTGGAGGTGTGGTGGTCCTCTCTAGCAATACTGATGAGTTGTCTGGTCTTCTCTGCTGGAGGTGTTGTTTGTCACTCTGCAATGTGAAGGGGATATGCATGTTGACATTGTGTTGACATGTATGTTGGTGCATTGTTCTTGTTTACATGCAGACTGTATGACAATGTACATTGTGACTGTTTAGGAGGTGCTGCAATTTGATGCGGGACAGTGGACATGTGGACTACATGACGGATGTGAGTTTGTGCATATAAATTCCCATCTCACAATTTCCTGCTATGTTAGATGTGATTGGCCTGTTTCTGCGCATGGGCGGGCCCAGTTGTGTCCTCTGTTCTGCAGTGTCCGTGTTGCACTTTGTATCACATTGTTGTAGGATGTGCTGTGATTGCTATGTGTGTGTGCTGCAGTGTGCCACGGGGATGAGGGACATGATCCAGGGTCATTGTGGGTGTGCGGTGTGCTACACGTCGTTGTGCATGTGTGTCATTGTGCCCGTCACCCCCCCCGTCCTCCCAGTCCCTGGTGGTTACTCACCCTGTTAATGTTGTGTCAGGTCCTATCGAGCTGTGCCTGTACTCCCAACTCCTTGCACCGCCTCCACCCTGATGACTGTGGCCTCCATTTGCTTCTGCTCCTCCTGTGGTGCACAACTCCCACCTCCAGTCGCCGTTGCTGCCTTCCTATTGGCAGCGGGTTTGTGCTTAGTTTGGCTTTTCACATCATGCCAGTGCCTCTTGTCCTCCTCCGTAGACCTCCTGGACACTCCGACTGCATTCACATTTGTCGTATTGACGTTCAGTAGGTGGTAGTGTTCTGTCACATCCGTGGCGTTGATCTGGCTTTCCTGCAGACTGTACCCCGTCTTCCTCTCCCTCTTCTCCTTGGCCTCCCCTGACACCATTGTTCCTTGCTGGTGGTATGTGGGGCTTGTGGGGTTCGTGTTGGCCTCTGCACTTGGTCCGGGTGCATCCATGGTGCTCCACAGTTTTTTTTATTTCTCCCTTTTTTTCTCTGCTTTTATAGTGCATTTTCCGCATGACGGGTGGGAATTGCATGCCTGTTGCTGGTTTTCACCGATTTGTGTACCGCGCTCGGCCTCATCGCAACTTTTTTTGCGTTCGTGTTTCGCATTTTTTCGACGTCGCGTTGACTTTATCGCGGACATTTGACGCGTTATCGTGAGGCTATCGCATGGTACCGCCGGCTTGTGAATACCACGTTACCATGGTGTTATTTTCCCGTGATAGACTGTGATGTGAAGAGTTGTGTTAAGCTACTTTTGCGGTAGTTATCACATGTTCTTGAGAATATCCCCCTAAATGTACTGCCTAATTTAAGCGATAAATGTAACCCCACCAATTGTTACTTGAGTGGAGCAGATTTGACGTATGGAATTCCATAGTGCGGAGTGGAATCCATGTGTGGAATTCCATAGTGCGGAATAGAATCCATGTGTGGAATTCCATAGTGTGGAGTAGAATCCATGTATGGAATTCCGCTACACTCCATCTTGAGTGGTCTGTTGATTTTGGCGCCTGTATCTACTGGGCACAGAAACAACAGACCCAATTGTACCATCTGTCTGGTAAAATGGTCTTCGCATGGCCTGCAGTGACGTTCAGCCCCATTCCCTGGCCCCTGCGAGACTTTCTCCATGGCACAAGGGACCTTTGCAAAGCAGTGCTCTCCTTCACTCTCCCAACATCCCCACCCCTCTCCCCCAACCTCTGCCCTGCACCAGCCCTCCCGGCTCACATTTATCACCTGTTTTGAGCCTGGGGGTGAGGGGGGGCATTATGCAATTATTGCTCCAAGTTTTTTTTATACTCCGTGGAAACCCGCCACTACCCCTGCAAGCACTCCTCACATTTTTATTAGCAGAAGAGACACTTAAGTTCAGTCGAGCACCAACCAGTCATCTTAAGGAATTTTGGGACCCCGGTCAAGACAGATTTTGGAGGCCCCTGTTTGTCGCAACTTTTAATTTCATTACACATTCTCTGCTAATTCAAGCCCTATGCGCCTACCAACACTGAATTATTTGTTGAAGGTTGAGATATAGAAGTACACAGAAGAGCGCTTGAGAGAAAGTTCACTTTTAAAGGAGGCCCCTTGGATGGTGGGGGCCCAGAGGCAATTGCCCACTTTGCACATGCCTTAAAACATCTCTGTCGAGCACAGCTAAAGGAGGGAGGAGTAGAATGTTCAGCCCTGTGTTTCTTAATTTAATTATGCCCCATTTTCTAAATCACAGGAGATCTGTGTTCCAAGTTACCAGTGAAACTCACAGAGGTGGTACTTGATATCAAGCTGTTTTCAGCTCCTTGAATAATCCACATGTCTACAATGCCCCCTTCTATATCTGAAAGATGCCTCAGTAAAGAAGACAGTACTGCAGGGCTTTCTCTAAGAAGGGTGTTCTGACCTAATCCACCCATTCAAACTGAACGGAGCAACAAAGTGAACGATGATCAGCAGTAAAACCAGAGGCACCTTATCCGAGTGTGAGAGTTCAGGCATAGTTTAAGACCCCTTCACCTGTTAAAGATGGAACATGCACACCTCCAGCAAGATAGCACCAGCACCAAAGACAAGCCCGTCTGCACCTGTCCGTGCCTGGACTGCGCCCAATACCAGGAATCCTGGCTCTTCTACCCAGTGCAGCTACACCACCGCTGACCTTCGAGCCCAGGATCCCTGACGCATCAACAACCGCTGCTGCCATACATCCCCACGCACCATCACAGGTCCATTCTCCTGCCAAAACTGCCGCATCACCTGCACCACTGAAGCAACCAACAACATCAGAGACACCGCAAACTCGACTGCACCCACCACCCCGACCAAGACCACCATGACAAAACTCCAGTGCATCCTACTCAACACAATCACTTGGCAAACACGCCGCAGAGATCTGGGACACAATCTCATCCGTCACCCCGGATGTCATCTTCCACACAGAGACCTGGCTGAACCCCGCTTCCTCACCAGACATCGCCATCGCTACCTATGAAGGCTACAAAATAATACACCGGCACCGAACCAACAAACATGGATGTAGAATCGTCATCATCTACAAAGACACCATTTGCTTGATGACCTCCAGAGACGAGTTGACCCTGATAATGTAACATCTCAACTTCCAACTCCACACAGACAGGAAAAGCACCATCAGAGGCACCCTCGCCTACAGACCACCAGGACCACGCCCCAGCTTCTGCAACACCATCCCTGACCTCATCGCCCCGATTGCAATTGACTCAGAGCCCTACTTTTTCCTAAGAGACCTTAACTTTCACCTCGATTACCCCAGTGATGCCAACACAACCGACCTCCTGGAAAGCATGAGCAGCATTGGCCTCAAGCAGTTGGTCACTGACTCTATCCACATGGCAGGACACATGCTCGATCCAATTTTCACCTCCAGCAACAGAGTCAAGTACAATCATGCCACATTGCTTACCTGGACTGAACACTGCAGCATCAACATCACCATCTCAGGACCTACCAACTCTGGGACCATGCCCTCCAGCTCCAAGCGCAGAAACTGGAAACAGATACCAGAAGACCAGTGGAACAACGCTGTCAGCTCCCACCTCACAGACTCAACACTCCACCCAGAGCAGACCCCCTACCAAGCCAGCCAAATCCAAAGGACATACAAAAAGAGCCAGCTGGTTCACTGAGGAGCTGAAATCTACCAAGTGCAACTTCCGGCAACTAGAAAGGAAGTAGCACACTAGAAAATAGATAGGAGACCATGCCATCTTCACGATAGCACTCAACAAGTGCCAACACCTCCTGAAAGAAACAAAGAAGAATGTCCTAGCAGACCTCATTTAGGCCGGATTAAACCGCAGCAAGGAACTCTTCACCACTGTGAAGGTATTCTCCAGTCCTGCTGCCGCAGAGAACGGCATTACTCCCTCTCAAGAACTTTGTGACACTCTGGCGGACTTCTTCCACAACAAGACCTCAGCCTTCTATGAACATTTTGAACCCCAACCCCCTCTGCCACGTCAGTATAAACCTGCTCACAAACACAAGCCCTGAACACCTGCTCACCCACTGGGACATTCTCATTACTCAAGCCACAATTTATATCATGAACTCTGTGCACTCTGGAGCACCCAAAGATCTCTGTCCCCACCACATCTTCAACTATGGAAGCAAGACAATTGGCGATGAGCTCAGGAAAGTCCTGAGCACCTCCATCACCTCGTCCTCCTTCCCTGAGGACTGGAATCATGCTGAAGTGAGGCCCCTCCTAAAAAACCATCCCCAATCCAGCAGAATGAAAAACTACCAGCCCATCTCGCTGCTTCCCTTTCCAATAAAGATTCTCAAGAAAGCTATCAACCAGCAACTTACTGAACACTTAAAACACATCAACCTCCTGGACCCCTCCCAATCTGGATTTTAAGCCAACCACAGCACCAAAATAGCCCTGATCACAGCCACCGACAACATCAGGGCCCTCCTGGACCACGGCAAAATGTCAGCCCTCATCTTCCTGGATCTATGAGCCACCTTTGACACCATCTACTATCTCATCCTGATAACAGACACCACCACATTGGAAACATGGGGGTCACGCTCAAATGGATCACATCATATCTCACCAGAAGAACTCAGAGAATCTGTTTCCCACTGTTTACCTCGAAGCCCTTGAAGATCATCTGCCACGTCCCCTAAGGATTTTCCCTCAGCCCCACCCTCTTCAACACCTGCATGAACCCCCTGGCCAACACCGTCAGATTGCACAGACTCAACATCATCTCCTATGCCAACGACCCAGGCCCTCGTCACCAGCAGACTGGACTACGGGAACACACTCTAGGTAGGTATCACTGTACACCTCCTGAAGAGACTACAGACAATACAAAACTCAGCGGCAAGGCTCATCCTCGACCTCCCCAGAAGGTCCCACATCAATCCCCACCTCAAGAAGTGACACTGGCTCCCAATCCAAAAGAGATGCCAGTTTCAGATGCTGACCCACGCATACAAAGCACTACGCAATGAAGGACCAGCATACATGAACAAATATCTGACCTTCCACCAACCAACCAGACACCTATGATCTTCATCCCTCTTCCTCGCAGACACCCCCTGGATCTGCCGAAACAACAGCAGAGGACACTCTTTCTCGCACCTGGCAGCCAAGGTATGGAACAACCTCAGGACCACCCCAATGATCCAGTAATTCAGGAAATAAGTCAAGACCTGCATGTTCGAATGAACAAACCACTGCCCAGCAGCCAGCATCTCCAGCACCCTGAGACCCTCACTGGTGATTTGCAGCACTATATAAGTGTTTAATTGATGAGCTTATGAATCAATCGAGACGGAGGAGAACAATGATGCCAGGAAGTTGGCACTATCCCCTTCACCTTTGAGATATAACTGGATGACTATCCTTGTATTTCTGAGAACTTCTCACTGTACAAGGGAAAGTCATGCGTCTGGAATCACACAGAATGTCATTTGGATAGCAAGGACTTGAAAGAGATCGTTTGAAAGATTTAGTTGCCGCAGTGATTTGTCTTGCTATATGCATGCATGGGACGCGGTGGAGTGCTGTGGCATCACTGAACACCTCTTCTCCCTCACCACAGGGGTGAGCCAAAGAAATAACTGTGTTGATTCAAGAAATTATCATCATATGTGTTACATCACACTGGATCACACTGGATGAAGCGCCATACAAAAATAATTATAAAGCGCTCTGTAATTCTCTCGTCTCTACATTTCACCTGAAAAGGCACTCTATTCTGGTTCGCATGGTTCCATGCTCACCCCTACTACAATCCTGAAATGAGAAATGTCCTAGCCGTAGCGAAAGAAACGTTTTATTATATTAAGGATGCGGAGGCGAGGATTAAGCATATCTTTGTTCACTTTTTATTACACCAGCAGTTTCAAAGTTAAACACAAAACACATTAAAAAATTCAAGTCCCATGAGTCCATGTGAAGTGTCCATAGTAACGATCAACCAAAAACAGCACATTCCGACCATTGTATATTTATCCCCGATGTCTGTAGTCCTTCCTCTTGTTTTTAGCAGGATGTTAACTTATGCCGCCTCAATCTGTCTTGAAATCATATCCTAAAAACAAATAAAACCATTAAGTTCATTTATCCAGTAGGGCAGCACGATACATTGATAACTATAACATGCGTTAAATGCAACCCGTACCATGTGAATGCATTACAGTACATGACAAAAGCACCATAGCATGAATTCCATAGAGGAAAAGCCTCCCCAAAACCATATACTTCCTGTTATCTGTAGATGGCGATATCTCACCACGAATTGTAAGAAAAAAGGAAAATACTTGTACCTTCTGTAATCCAGTCCAGTGGGAGGGTAGCATATTCCAAATATGCTCCGGGTGGGATGATCCTTGCTTCCGCGTCCTTAATAGAATTAAATGTTTCCTTCACTACAGTTAGGAAATTACTCATTCTATGTCAGGACCGGAGGTGAGGATGATGCAAGTTCATAGCTTACTTACCACCAAGGATGCAGTCTCATAAATAGGTTTAAAGTAAAACCTTTTCAAGGTGGATTCTGAGGACCAATCTGCTGCATTCACAATGTTCTCCAGTCTGCCGCCTGCCTGAATGGCTTTGGAGGCCAAATGAGCTCCACAGCGATGAATGTCTATTCCAGCCTCGGCCATAACCCATCTTACCAACCTGGCAATGGAGCATGAAGAAATGGCATTGAATGGTTTCCTGAGAGCACTCAAAAGCTCTCACCTCCACCGTCATTTCCTCATAGGCTTTGAGGCATCTCATCACACACAGTTTAGGGTTAATTCCAAAAGAAGGGTATGGTACCGACCTCAAATGTGTCTTGGTCCTCCTAGAAATAGAGAATGTCTTTTTTGATTGTAAATTCAAATTATTAAAAATAAATAAACATATTTAAAAAAAAGAAAAAATGTTACGCAGATCAGTCATGAAGAGGGAATGGAAGGAGGTGATATATGGAAGTGGTGGGGTAGTTGTGGGCTTGTTTATTAAGGGCACTGGTGTGATCAATGTTGTTGCATACGTTTTCGATCTTTCCTGAGAATATTTTGAAGTCAGGCACTTTCTTGATTGAATTAGGAGTGATAGAGAGAGGCAGTCTTTTGCATCAATTTTTGTTTGACATTGAATAAAGCATTGGATTGGATTGGATAAAAATAATTTAAAAAAAGAAATAGAGAACGTCACCCCTTCTGGGGTATAGATGCGTGCCATGATATCTAGGGCTCTGACATCAGAAACTCTTTTACATGAGATGAGACAGAGTAGCATGGCTAGTTTTGCAGAAGGTTCTTTCCTAGACAAAGCCAGGTTGTCTTGCCGACTTGCCAACAGGCACAGAACTAGGTTCACATCCCACAAGCCTGAGTACCTAGGCTCTGGAGGTCGAGACATCCTGATGCCCTTGAGTAATTTACACACCCAAGGGTGTTCCCCCACCGGGTTGTTGTTAATTGGCATGTACCCCGCTGAAATCGCTGAGCGGAAAGAATTCACAGTGCAATAAGCTAGGCCCATGGATGCCAGTTCCGCAAGAAAATTCAAGATGTCTGTAATTTGCGACCCCACGGGATCCAGGTGACTCCCCACACATCAACGAACCCATCGTCTCCAAGCCGATCTGTACTGCTTGGACCCATGCCTGCTGGATGAGTTCCTCAGCCTCATCCGAAAGTCTGCCATCTTGCCAGCGTCGCCTGAAATCCTCCACGCCATGAGACGCAAGTGACCTTGCAATACCATAGGATGTAGACGGCCGCTGGAGTCCCAAAGAATCCCAGGAATGGATGGAAGTGATAGTGGGTTCTTCCACGAAAATTCTAGCATGCAGGGAAACCAGGCCTGGGACTTCCAGATTGGTGTCACCAAAATCAAAGACGCCTTCTGACTTGAGCTGCTACTCTGGGGATCAAAAGAAAAGGTGGGAATACATAAGCCTGTACCGCTGTCCAATCCTGCAGGAAAGCATCCACCGCTGGTTCCCGGATCCAGTATTCAGCTGACATAAGGCGGTAGCTGGGCATTCAATCTGGATGCGAACAGATCCGAGGAGCAGGCACCCCACAGTACCATAAATGCCTGGAAGATCCCTGGATCCAGTTGCTGGAGTCTGTGAAATGCCTGGAATTCCAGTCCCCCACTGCCTTCAGGGACTTTTGGAGATACTCCGCCGATATCTGACGTTGGAGGCAATAATGCCAAAAGTCTTTGGCCATCTCCGCAAGCGCTTTCGATCTGGTGCCTCCTAGATGATTGATGTACTGGACCACTGATGCATTGTCCATCCTCAATAGCATACAGCAGGAGACTCTGTCCTTTGTCAGAGAGTTGATTCCAAAAGACCCCACCAGGAGTTCCAGGCAATTGATGTGCAAGCTCAGCTCCTCCTCCGCCCAGCGTTCTCCCATGGACACAGCTCCACATCTGGCTCCCCAGCCGTGGCAGCTGGCGTCGGACTCTGTCACCAGATCCGGGAGGGAAACAAAGATCGCCCTCCCGTTCCAAGCTTCCATATGGTCCGTCCACCATTGCAGCTCCATACTGGCTTTGTCCGTCTGTGAAATCAGCTCAGAATAGGTGAGATCCTTCCGAAGATGCGCCACCTTCAATCTTTGTAATGCTTGGTAGTGGAGTGGCCCAGGGAAGATGGCTTGGATTGAAGAAGACAATAATCCAACAATCCTGGCTAGCTGCCTGAGGGAGATTGGTTCTATCCGCAAGATCTTGTTCAGTTCTTTCTTGATCTTCATTATCTTTCCCTCCCTGAGACTGAGAATGGCTGACCTGGATGCTATGAGAAACCCCAGGAAAACCGTGCTCTGCAACAGAGTTAACTCCGAATTCTGGGCATTAATCAAACACCCCAACTCCTGCAGGAGTGTAATGGTCATGTTCAGATGGGTCACTAGCCGGTTGACCGACTGGTCCATCAGGAGGTTGTCGTAGAGGTAGATGATCAGTCATATGCCCTTCGACCTTAGGACCTTCAACACTGGTTTGAGGAGCTTCGTGAAGAACCACGGTGCTGAGGATAGGCCCAATAGAAGGGATTGAAACTCAAACACCTGATCCCTCCATTCAAATTGCAGAAACAGGCAGTGAGGAGGAAAAATGGGGACCATCAGATAGACGTCCTTGAGATCTGGACACACCATCCAGTCGTCCTGTAGTAATAGGCCTCATTGGAGGTGAATGCCCTCCATTTTGATGTGGTGATACATCAGCCACTCGTTGAAGCCCTTTAGGTTTATTACTGGGCGTAAACCTTTGTCCTTCTTCTTTACCAGAAACAGGTTGCTGAGGAAACCCAGGGATACAGAACCGACCTCAGAATGGCTCCTTTGTAAAGTAGGTCCTGCACCTCTAGGTTGATCAGCTTCATCTCTGTCTCTGAAAAGACTAAAGGGTGCAGTCTGGTTGACTGTACCGGAGTACCATAGAACTCTATATGGAATCCCTTTACCATCTCTAAGACCCATAGGTCTGACGTGATTTCCTCCCACCTGTGTGAAAACCATTGTAGTCTCCCCCCTAGCTCGTCAGGGAAAGAAGGGATAATCCTTACGGTTAGGTCCTCCGGGGACGTTAGCCTCACCTCTGGCCCGATTAGCTCTGCCTATTCCAGATCCCCGGTTGGGATAGAAGGTGCCTTGTCGGCCATCATTCCAGCCATTATTGCGCTTGCCATTTTTTCTGTTAGGGCCCGGCTGAGAGGAGCGGTTGGAAGAGCGACCCCTGCCTCTTCTGGCCCCAGCGAAAACCTTCCCGGAAAAATTTTTTGGGATGGAGTTTCACGCTTTATCAAACGCTGAAAAGGTGGCCACAAACTTGCCTAATTCCTTCACAGAAGGATCACCAAATAAATTTTCCTTTGCTATGACCACTGCCTCCATCGAAGAGAGTTTCCCCAACTTGGGGTCAATTTTTAGAAGAAGAGAGCATCTTCTTTCTGTTTAGAGGGCACAATTGGCATTGGCAAGGAGGCACATTGCCGGTTGCGCCTACCCAGCCACCACATCTGTGGGCAAGGGTTTCCCTGATTGCTTAGAACGTTCTGCCAGCTCAATTATTTTCATTAGGGGCCCTTCTTTGCCATGTAACTTATCCTGGCATGCTCTCCAGGAGCGGGCAATGCCTTTTTTAGGGTCCTTCATGTATTTAGCAAAGAAGGTGCATAACTTAGGATCAATCTCTGGGGTGGCCGCCACCGTCCCCTCTAACAACGGTCTTGGGCACTCCCCCCAAAGGCACGCGTGCACCTCTTTACCTGTGGGTTGGCGAATCATGCGGGTGACATATTCTGCCACCTTTTGATCCGGGAGCCACTCTGAGGATCTTGGATGGTATATCCCCTCTGGCTCGAACATGTCAGCCGAGGCGGGACCCTCTTCAAAGGAGCCGAAGGCCGCCGAGCCGGGCGCCAACGCCTTCCCGAGCCCGCCTCATCCAAAGTTCCATCCTCATCCCTACCACCCTCTCCCATATTGTGGAACCCATCATAACGGTAAAAATCCCATCATCAGGGTAAAAATTTGGTGCAACTGCGTCGCCAGTATTCCTGGGTGTGTCTTCCTCCCGGTAGGGTACGCCTCTTAACGTGTGCACACTCTTATGGAAGTTGTGCGATAAGCAGCCAAACTCATCTAGGTGCCACACGCAACATTTATGGGCCTTTAGAGAAGTAGAAGATGACATGCCACTAGGCCCTGCCCCCACGTCCCCCAAGATTCCTCCAGAGACCTGGGACGCTAGTTTGTCCACACTTTCCTGCAGGTGAAATCGTCTGTGAAAGGAGCATGTCCATCCCCTGCAGGAAGGTGGCGTTATGGGGGCCATTCCACCTCAGAGGCCAGTTCGGGAGTATATTCCTGGTCCCCAAAGGGATTCATAGAGATAGAGGGTGAGAGCACCAAACAATCAAATTCACCCTTAAACTATATAAAGGGTAGCCCCCTTGCAGGTGCTCTTACGTATGTAGAGAAACATGGTTGGAAATTCTCCAGGCAGCCACAGGCGGTAGGTCTTACCACGTTTGCGATGTCCTGCGAGGGTTGGTAGGGAGGAAGGGAGCTCCACACACTTATGTGGATCTGAAGATGCCCCCCCCGCTATCCCTATCTCGCGTCGCGTCGCGAGTCTGAGGAGCGCTTCTTGGCTCAGCGCGCTGACTCTCAGTTCGCGTCGCATCCAGCAGCCTCCAAAGGCACGAAATAGCGCCCCTAGCGGACCCGAGTCATCCGACGTGAATCAAAAATAAAGTGCTCAGGCCGGAGCCTTTCGCGCGTCTACGGTATTCTGTGCGTGCACGTACAGAGGAATTGACACACAATCATTGTTAAATAATAGAACAGCCCTAAACAAAGAAATATACACTGCTAACAAACTCTTAATTCCCCAAACACCGTAACCCCCAAGAGAGTCGTGAATGGAAAGGGGGACTTCATTGACAGCAGTGAAGAAAGAGAAAGGACTACAGACATCGGGTATACATCTACAATGGTCAGAATGTGTTGTTATTGGTTGATGGTTACTATGAACACTTCCCAAAGACTCATGGGAATTTAAGTTTTTTATTGTGTTTAATTGAAACTGCTGGTGTAATAAAAAGTGAAGAAAGATATGCATAATCCTCGCCTCCTGTCATAATGTAGAATATATATATATAACGCCCACGCTGTCTTGCACTTCATTGCCCCATGTCTAAAATTACTTTCTCACCTCAATCAGCCATGCCAGGCTTCCGGTACCAGGTTTAGATGTTAGCCACCCGGGTTTCGTGACCCGGAAGTAGATGGTCATTACCAGCCAGGTGTCGTCTAAAGCTAGGATCTGCTGTTCTCTAGTGCATGTGCGTTTGGTGAGGGAAACAAACAAAACAAATGAAGTGCCTTCCTGTGCTCGGTGGGGCTCACCAATGTATGAAAGGGAGAAATATTTGTTTCTCGCTTCACACTCCCCAGCAGTAATAGTGCCATGCCGAGAGAGGCAGAGAGAAAAGTCTCTTTTAGCAGATTAATTAAGCTGCACGAGTGAGAAATACGACGCAAAGGTGGAAATGCAGTCACAGATGTAATTACAGCCGAATACCCAGATGAAGGTGTCCTGCTTACTGAATGGCATTGGAGATGGTGCTGTAATTATCAGTCAGAGGAAAGTCTCCACCCCCCCCCCCCCCACTGAAATTATGCGATTGTGCGGCCGTGGCATTTTTACATAATTATAGATATGCCACATTTGCCACATAATCGATCAGCTGCTGCATAACCTGCAGATTTTAACAAAAAAATAATTTTGTTTCTATCTCAAACAGTTCAAATGTTACTAAAACGCAGCGACACATGTTGTCGCGCAGTGGATGGCCCATTGCAAAGGTCGACTGTCCGGCCACCTTTCTGTTTCTTATTGCTATATTTTCTTGTTAAGTTAGTACTAATGAGGTGCAACCCATGCTCAGACAGTGTGAATAATTGTAAATCTCGCACAATAACAAAGTAATACTATCACAAAACATGCCGATGTGTCTTGCCGTATAATTTTGTGAACCCTGTCGTATAATTTGGCCCTCTTCTGTTGCATAATTCCAGTGGCCCTGCTAAGTGTTACTGTACTCTGCAGAGGCATTAGCAGCGGTTAATACTTCTGCTGATAACTCTTTTACTGCCATTAATTGCATTTCAAAAGAATTAAGGATAGAATGTTGACGAGAGACCAGAGCGAGGAGAGAGAAGGGGAGTGTGATAGAGGTGAGCTGGAGATTTACAAATTGAACTCAATAAATTATTTGGTCTTTGTGACCCGTCTCTTCTCCTTTATAATAATTGGCGATGAGGATGGGATTCTGTGCAGGAGACAGCAATGCATCTCCACTGCTGAAAGTTTGATTCTCGCCTTACCTCCTGGTTTTCAATTTGTGGACAATGGTAATTGAATTGCAGAACCATCTCCTGGACTGGACAGTTGACAGAACATTACAGGGATAGCTGACAAACGTCAAGATCCAGTCGCCGGTTTGAAGAAGACGTTGGCGTAGGCAACTGTGACGCCTCAGATATCGGTCACTGCTTTGCCCCCAGAGAATTGAGAACTGTTATATCTTTGAGTCCCGAGCACTTCCTACATGTGAAGGAACCTTTGTTATGCAAGGATGCGCCTTCATTTGTGACAACGTGTAAATTGCTTCTTGGCCATGAACTGCATTGTTGACCTTCTTTCCCAGCAGTTCTCCAGAGTGGGGCATTTGTAGTCGTCTGGGAGCGGCGTATATCTTGTTATCCCAGTCCGCTTCTCACAGAAGAGAGAGAAGGGCAAGCCTCGCCCTGATCCAGTCATCTTCTTCAGCTTCTCTACTCTCCTCAGGCAGCGTGTCGGAGACATTCCTTCCCTTAGCCTGCCAAGGTCCTTGGTTTTTTTTCCTTTCCTCGGGCAGCATGTTGGAGGAGGGCCCATCCCAGCATCTGGCAATAGCAACAGAAAGGGAGAGTGAGCCGACCCCACATAGTCACTCTCATCCAACAGCATAGAAGGTGAGGGTAAATACTGAGGCGGTATAAGTCCAGCGGTGTGTAGGAGGAGTCCCAGTCCTGCTTTTGGCGCCCGCCCTGTCCCAAGCGGTGTTACCGCACATACACTCCAGTAAAGAGAGAGAGTAAGAGTCAATCTATTTCGAGAAAGAGATAGACGTACTCAAGGTAAACTATCGCACAACTTCTCCTTCCTTCACCTGAGGATGGGAGTAAGCTATATATTCTTGAGTTAACTGTGCTCTCCTTACGTGAACATAGGATGGGAATCTTGTGTCCGACTCTTTCCTGTTCCCTGAGGAAAACATAAATAGAAAATAAGGTCTGAAGTGTTGTTAAGATATGGTGAGGAATATTATTGGCTCAGTGTTTGGGAATTTCGGATACAGGTGGTGTGCAGTTCTTTTTTCCCCTCGTATAACTGTTCAGCATTTTGTATATCATCTGGTGTAAGACTTTTCCAGTTTGACTTGATAGTAAGCTTTACTATGGCTGCAGCCAACATGAACCAGACTTCCTCATTTTTAAATGAGGTTGGGGAACCTAATTTGCCCCGGCAGAGGTGGATTACAATTTTCAATATATACTTAATAGCCTTAGGTGGGGAAACGTTTTTGTCTGTTCGCCAACAGCACATATTATTACATAATCTGGGGGTACAAGGCAGGAAAGCATATGAGGACATCATAGAACATGACTCTGATGAAACTAGTGGAGAAGATGGTGAAGTTGTGTTTCAATCTACTTCAGATAGATTGGAAAGACAGTTCAAAGAAACTACACATGTCGTATTCGAGAGACATAGCTTCCTTAATAGAGCACAAGGGGAAAATAAAAAAGTTGTGAGATACATTTCAGTGCTGAAGGGTCTCTGATCTATTTGTGAATATGGCACACTCACAGAATCTTTAATTAGAGAGCAACAGGTAAGGTGTACCAATAATCAGAAAGTCCAGGAGAAGCTGTTATCTCTAAGTCCTTCCCTTAAGGAAGCCATTCATATTGTAAAAAATATTGAGCACACTGCTGTATGAAATTTAAGAAATTAGATTGTCTGAGGACACACAGAAAACCAATAATGATGTAAATAATTTAAATGTAGTTGAGGTGTATACGATAAAGATACTCTGACACCAAAATCTACTATCAAAAGAAGTGGCAAGCTTAAGTGTTTCAGATGTGGTTACCACAATCATTTAGCCAATAGTCCTAAATGTCCTGCAAGAGGCGCTATATGCAGGAAGTGCAATAATTGGGAACATTTTGCCAAGGTATGTAGAGAAATAGGAAAACATGTACATGTTGTGGAGAACACTGAGGGAAATGAACATCAAGACAATGGGCAATTTATATTCCAAGTCAACTCTGCAGAGTCTGGTACGAAAGTGCCGTACCCCACTTGTGATATTTTATTAGATGAGGTAAAGATAAAGGTATTCGCTGATTCATGTTCCCCACATACTCTTATAAGTAGCAAAACATTTCACCAGAAAATTGGGAGTAAGGAGTAAGTCTTAGAAACCCCGGCTATTAAACGAGGGGGTAGAATAAAGATTCCATCTGATTTATGAGCATGGTTAAAATGCATCTCACTTAAAGGACAAACAGTGGTTAAGGTTTATTTCACTAAACAGGGATCCAACCTATTGAGGTGGAAACACCAGAAATATTTAGGGATTGCATTGGATCCTAACAATGAGAAACAAGTACTGCTAATGGTCAGGTAGGTGGTGGGTTTAGACATCAGTGATCATTTCCCAGAAGTGTTTTCAGAGAGACTGTGCTGACTGAAAGGTGTTTTGCGCAGAATTAAACTGAAAACCGCTGCTGTACCAGTGGTACACAAAACAAGACCTGATTCCTTACTCATGAGGGCACCGTTAAAGGAGCTGGACAAAGCGGTTGGACAAGGAGGCACCGAGATGATTGAGTGTTCAGAGTAGTTGGCCTAATTGTCCTGACATCCAAGAGAGGGGGAAATAAATATGTCTATGTATTGACTTAAGAGACTTGAATGCCAATATTTGGGTAGATCGCTATTCCCTTCAAAGAATTAACAAAATGGTTAGTGATGACGATGGCAAGTACTTCAGTGTGCTTGACCTATCTTCCCCGTATCACCAGGTAGCACTACACCCTGAATCCCAACCCCTAACCTTTTTCACCACCCCATTTGCAACATATAAGTTCCTGAGGATAGTTTTGGTTTGGCCCCTGTGGCAGCAGCTTTCAAAAGAATTATACAGCATATTTTGATAGAAACTAGCAAAGTCATGTGTTTCCAGGATGAGATTTTAATTTAAGGGCCCACTGAACAGGAACACAACAGCAACCTGTGTAGTGTACTATGCAAATTGTGTGATACAGGACTTACTATCAAAAAGACAAATGAAAGATTGGAGTCACATCTGTTGATTATTTGGGGAACACCATCGCCCGCGAAGGCATTAAACCAAAAATAAACCTGGTAGATGCAGCTAAAAATACTACTTTCCCTTCAGATAAAGAAAAAGTTACATCTTTCTTGAGGCTAATATATGTCTAAGTTTGTAAAAATGTTTTCCTGACCTTGCACACCCCATGAGAACCTTGCTAATAAAAGGTATGCATTTTGATTGTAATGATGCACATGTGAAATCCTACAAAAGAATAAAAAATGCCATTGTCAATGCTACCAGCATAGAGAACTCTAATACCAAAAGGAAAACTATACTAACAACTGATGTAAGCAACAAAGGCCTTGGTGCCACTCTGTCCCAAATTTGCGATGGCTCAGAGAGAATAATTGGTTTTGCATCAAGGACACTTAGAGAAAGTGAATTGAATTTCTTCCTCTGTTGAAAAAGAAACTGTAGCATGTTTTTGGGCGATCAGCCATTTAAAGTTTTACTTTTGGGCATTACTTTTCGATTAAAGATCAGGGGCCTCATGTAGGAAGCCAAATACCGGTCGGTAACGGCCGATTTTCGGTAATTATACCGTTACCGACCGGTATTTAGGCTTTTGGTATGTAGGGGGACAATTTCTGTATTCGGAATTTACCGAATCGGTAATAATTACCGATTCGGTAATTTTACCGATTCGGTAAATTCCGAATACAGAATTGAGATGTAGGGGGAGTGTGTGGGTGATGTTTGGAGTCGGTATTTACCACCAACTAATAGTTGGTGGTAAATAAAGTATGGATGGTGAAATGCATTTCATAGCGCCTACAAGTGTGCAATGTGGCAGACATACATGCCCTTCGGGCATGTATGTGTGCCACATGTGCACACATGGCCATTTCAGGGGTGCAACAGGGTGTCAATGTGACACCCTGCCACCCTTGCATGTGTTCCCCCCATTACCGAATCGGTATTTACCGATTCGGTAATGAGGCATACCTTCCCATCAATGGGAAGGTATGCCTCATTACCGAATCGGTAAATACCGATTCGGTAATTACCGAATTATTCCGATTCGGTAATATTTACCGACCAATTACCTACATATCATTTACCACTTCATAAATACCGAATCGGTAAAATTCGGTATTTATGAAGTGGTAAATGTGTCCCTACCTACATATGGCCCCAGATCACAAACCTTTGGTCTCGGTGTTTTCCACAAAAGACTTAGAAGAAAACTACGCCCAGGAGTGCAAAATGGATTTTTGGTTTGCAAGGATACTATTTTAAAATGGTGTATGTTCCTCTAGGCAACATGCTGCATCATGTACTGTATTGATTGGGTGATTTGACCGCTGCCTGCAAACTGCTTTTATCTTTTGTTTCCCTGTATGTTTGGCAGGTGTTGATTATTTTAGTGGTAAGAGATATGGCTCTACATATTGTCCACTTATTCGTTCATGCCAATGTGGGGCTTCGGCCGGATTCATTGAAAAAAGACCAAATAAAATTTATTTAAAAAAAAAAAAAAAATGGTGTATGTTCAAGGCGAAAGGAATAGGGCAACTGACTTTTTGTCGAGAATGCCAATACACATGAAAACAATGTTTACAATGACCCTGAGCTTCCCATCCTGACTGTATCAGTGTCTGCTCTAATGAAATATGAATGGGAAGCTGCCATGTCAAAAGATGAAGTTTTGGCTTCTGTGAAGGAGAAAATTGTTAAGAGATGGGCAAAAAATGTAGCGAGTTGCCAAAGGAAGTGCAGCCATATTGGAATGTAAGGTATGAACTTTCAATAAGTGATGATTTAATTTTTTAAGTAGGAAAGTTGGTGCCATCTACAGAGTTAAGAGATCACATTGTTAATATAGCTCATGAGGGCCACCAAGGAAGGAGCCTAGCAAAAAACAGAGTCAGAGCTGAGTACTGGTTTCCCTATATGGACTTTCTGGTAGAAGAAAAGGTAAGGGATTGGTACGCATGTAGCATGAGCAACAAATCCAAACAAATACATAAGGTTCCCCTTATACCGGTCAGTGAGCCTCTAGGTCCAAGGAACAAACTAGGTCCGGACGTCATTGGTTCCATTTCCTCCATGGGGTTCCACAATAGGTACATTTTAAGTCTCATAGATTACCACTCACATTGGATTTCCATACGATTTGTCAATAACATTAACACTAGAATATTGATAGACCTTCTGTCCTTTGCCACAGAAGGAATCCCAAGCACCTTCATCACTGATATTGAGGTTCAGTTTTTCTCTGATTAATTGAGAAATGTAATTTCAGGATTATCCATTCAGCTTGTGAAACCCCATTGTACTGCCCCAAGATAAATGGTTTAGAGGAGAGGGCAAACAGAAGTTTAAAAGACTCCATCAAGTTAGACTTGGCCGTGGGTAGACCCATTATCCAAACAGTCAATGATTCAATGAATCAATCAAGGTTTTGTAGAGCCCACTACTCACCCTTGATGGTCTGAAGGTGATGGGGAGGGGGTCTGTTGGGGTCATTCAAAGAGCCAGGTCTTGAGGTCCTTTCTGAATTGGTGTAGTGTCGGGCTCAGTCGGAGGTGAAGGGGGAGTTTGTTCCAGGTCTTGGCTGCGAGGAAGGAAAAGGATCTTCCACCTGCTCTGGTCTTGTTGAAGCGAGGGATGGTGGATAGGGCGAGGTAGGCTGAGTGGAGGTTTCTCCTGGGGGCTTGGAAGGAGATCCAGTCATTGAGGTATTGGTGTCCGGTGTTGTGGAGGGCTTTGTAGGCGTGTGTGAGCAGTTTGAAGGTTATTCTTCTTTCGACGGGAAGCCAGTGTAGATTGCAGAAGTGTTGGGTGATGTGGTCATGTAGTGGGATGTCGAGGATAAGTCTGGCTGTGGCGTTCTGGACGGTCTGGAGTTGTTTGAGGATTTTTTTTGTCAATGAAATACTTTGGTCCTATCACACCACTCCCAATAGCGTTACAGGGATCTCTCCTTTTGATCTGCTCAGGGGAAGGAATCCAAGCTCCAAATTACCTTCCAAGTGGCTGTTTGGAGTTAGAATGATGGTGAAGGATCGGAAGTGTATTAAGAATAAGATCATGTCATCAAGTTAAATACAAACAATGGTATGATAATAAATGGGGTGTGAAACAACAAGATTGGAAAGCAGGGAATGGGTTCTAGTAAAAAAAAATGACCAACAGTTAATAATTTTGATAAACCTACAAGATTTAAGGAGGTAAAATTCACTGTGGTGATTGTAGAGGATGGATGCATGTGGAGCATGGGCAGATTAGTTCCTTGTCCCACATGGCTCATACCTCTAGGGTCAAATATTCCCGTTGAGGAAAGTCATGTTCTATGGCACAGTGAACGATACAAAAATCGTTTTCCTCCCATTTGGCAGAAAGACTATACAACGTATAAGCTTCTTTTTCCGCATTGATTGCCCAAGTACTATACATTCCTGAAAGGCAACATTAAGTATTAGCCTAAAAAAATTATTTGGATTGTATAAGTACATTTATTCTTCATGTGAACATCTTACTTCAATGTATTTCAGTTATATTTATGCCTGCGTCAGTAAGGAAGATGTGTTGTAATTTTTCCCATTTAAATAACCTGTAGCCCTCTTCCTCCCATGTAGTCTGTGCCAGCCTCACCCACCCCATGCCCCGCCATCCTTGCCCTACGTGGGAGGCTCCTTTAGAAGAGAGGGAGTTCAAGATAGAATGGTGGTGCGCGACCAGAGCGAGGGGAGAGAACACGAGTGATAGAGGCGAGCTGGAGATTTACAAACTGGACTTAATAAATGCATTGGTCTTACCTTCGTGACCCGTCTCTTTTTCGTTATAATACTGCCCCCATCATTTCATCCTAGACAGCAAGACAAGGCCCTGAACCAGATTTATAGGACAAGTCACAGGCGAGGGCCTATAACAAGGAAGAGAACCTTCTACAGTCAGTGTGGAAAAGGCATACGGGCTGTAATGCTATTAGAACATTCCATCCACTGGGGGGGTAGTGTGTTCTTATTTCAAAAAGGAAGAAAGATAAAGACAAACATTGGAATGCTGGAGCAGCATGTATGTACCAGCCTCCATTGGTCTTGAGCCGTTTCATTTTCTACAGTGGAGTTCCCAGCATTTTACTGTTTAACTACTGAATTAGTGCCTGAAATGCAGTGGTCCTGGTACACCAGCAATCGGTCAGAAGGATCCATTATGCTGTCAGAACAGACGCCATTTCCCCCTTCACTGACCCTTCTTTATGGCATTTCAGAGGAACACATCTCACCCCCATGCAATGTAACAAAGCATTTCAGAGAATGTTGAGTAACTTTCTATAAAGAGTGCCCTTCACGGACCTGAAAGTACTGTCTTGTCCTGAATCTCCTCCCTCTCCTCGGTGGTTGGACCCACTTTTGTACAGTGAAGGAAATGCAGCCAAATCAATGAACGGGGTGCATGCTAGTAAGATAGAAATGAAAAAAACACATGTTTCCTGGCTACAGTGACTCCCCACAGTTGACCAATAAGAATCTATGAAACGAGGAGCGATTGAAGGTATAGAATAATGGCAGCAGCCACGCTCAGTCCACTGACCCATTGTGCTACCAGCTCAGCTGGGTCTTGACACCTGGATCTGTCTGCCTCTAACCCCAGATGATCACATCACTCTGCTTTTCTCTCTCCTTCACAAGATCCTGGAAGATTACGCTCATGTTCTTCAGTCTTCCCTCCTAGCTGAGGCACAGTCTCCTCACCACTCTTATCAGTGCAGGTGGGCCAACGTTACCAGACCACATCAACCGATTGATAAACTTTAGTCATACCTTTTTCTGGAAAGAGTGCCTTTAGGAAATGTTTCAGACTGTTCCGTGTAAATTTCCCATCATACATCTGCACAGGAAATTATATCACTGCATGTCCTATCATCCATCTGCACAGGAAGTGACTGGTTTCCCTCTAAAATCATCTTTAAAAGAAGAAGCCAAGCAAGAGGACATCATTTCTCATCATCCAACTGCATTGGAAGTGACATCACTGCATTTCCCATCATCCATTTGCCCAAGAAGAAACATCACTTGTTTCCCACCAAAACTGTCTTTAAAAGAAGAAGACAAACAAGGGGACTTAATTTCCCATCATCCATCTGCACACCGCCCACCGCGTTCCCCTCTCCTCCTAGGATCTACTTAATGGCAGTCGAAGAGCAGATGCCCTGATGGAATGTTGAAGCCACACCAAAGGCAAGGCCACTTGCACCTGTCTGGTCCTAGACCACGGCCCAGCGTCAAGAACCTTGATCCTCCCCCTACCCACCTCTGCTGTGCCATGCTCCTCCGCACTCCAGCTTCTGCTTGCCTCACTGCTCTACGCAACACGGAGCGAGCATTCACATGCACCTCCTGCAAGTTCTCATGAACTCTCCCACACCTTATACTCCCACACAAACAGCACCAAGCACCCCATTTGCTCACACTCACACAAACCAGTCACCCACTCACATTCACACAGGACGATCACCACCCACGCAGTACAAAATATTGGCATGCATGCTCCTCAACACATGCCACATAGATATGGGATCTACTGTAGGACCACACTCTGGACCTGCTCTTCCTCATGGAAAGATATCTAAACCCAAACTCTGCACCAGAAATTGCGGCAGCCATTACTACTGGCTGCAAGTTCACCAGGCAATACAGTTAGCATATGCCCAGGGGCGAAGTCATCATCTTATTCAACGACACCATCAGCCACACCACCTACACAGACATCTCTACCAGCTACATGCACCACCTCACATTCAAGTTATGCATCACAGGTAACTTCTCCCTGGGCGGAACCCTCGTAAACAGACCACCAAGACTGTGCACCAATTGCGTCAGCAACATCACAGACTTTGTTGCACCCCTCATCCATCAACACCAGCACCTTTATCCTCCTCAGAGACCTTAACTTTCAACTAGAATACTGCACCGACCTAAACTGTATGGCCCTTCTAGAAAATCTGGGAGTCATTGGCCTCACACAGCACATTATCTAACCCACACGCCACTGGATAGCTATTGGGCCCGATTTCTTTCAATCAGAAAAATCACAGTCGACAAGCCAACAACTAATACCTGGACAGACCACACCCTCCTCAGTTACAGTATACATATCCGACACCACCTTAGATACCCATCCTGCAACAACACAGAACTAACATCACCAGAACTACCCGCCTCAGCTGGAAAAGCATCACGAAAAAGAAATGGGCTTCCACCATCTCCATGTACTCTCCCAAACACAACAGCAACTTTCCGAAAGCAATCAAGAACCTCAACAGCTGGATCGCTACATTCACTGACACTCTGGTTCCCCTCAAGCACAACCCAACTGCAAGAGTCAGACCACAGGCCAGCTTGTACACAGAGCAACTCAGGCTGATGAAACACCAGTGCATGCAACTGGAGCACAAATGGAGAATAAGTATAGACACCACGGTTAAAGGCATCTTCAAATCAGCCTTAAGCCACAACCACCAGTAGATAGAGAACAATGAGTGCACAGTCCTTGCATACTGCATCCACACCGGCACAAAGGAGCGAGCATCATAATCAAAGATTTCACTGCACCTCTTGCTGCCTTCAGCAACATTACTCCCTTGCAAGACTGTCGCAACAAGCTGATGAACAGGCACTAACAATGGCGGACTGTAGGCACTGCACTTCGCTGTACAGTGTCTTCCTTATCCTAATAGTTTGGACACAACAATTCCTGCACCTGCCGTTGTTAGGTGCAACTGTAGACGCAGAACAGAGATAAGAGATGTTTGGAATGTTGCATCAATGACGTTTTGCTAGTCCAATTTTATAAAGATAATGAGTCCCGCAATATCTTCATTTTTGTCATCAGCTTTATTGAGTCAGATCAAGTTAAATAGCATCATCCAGCCAACGTGTTTCGTTCAGATTGTTGTTTGAACTTCATCAGGGCTATTTAGAATAAACTAAGAGTAGGATATCACATGGAGTCATAAGCCTCTTAAAATAAAGGGCCAGGCACCTGTGTAGTAGTCTAGTACCTCAAACGAATCAATAAAACACATGGGTATTGAGATTTGATGGCCCCATAGTAGGTCCACAGGTATGATAGCCCGTGAAAAACCCCCAAAAGCACGGCTGCTCCATATCATGGCATACGAGTCAGAAAGCAAAACATCACTGTTGCAACAAGCTCTCTGAATTATTTTGCAATAAATTCACCTACATATATGGCAACTTTGACCCTCAACCAGACCCTGCCAATGTTACAGCTCAACTTTCCATCATGGCCGAAGAATGAACACTGACCTCATGACCTGCTGTCACCATCATCAAAACCGCTGTTACCTAGAAGACCATCCACTCGGGGGCTGCATCTGTCCTTTTGCTCAACAAAACACTTGCACCCATCCTTAATGCTTTCATCAACTCCACAACATTCCCAGACATTTTGAAACACGTCACCATCACTTCCCTGCTCAAGACACCATACACTGACCCAGCCAGGCTCTCCAGTCACTAACTGGATGAAAGCCAACTGTCTCAAGCTCAACAGTGACAAGACAGAAGTACTGATTTTCGGCAAGAACATCTCTCCATGGAACTTTAACTGTTGGTCAGACTCACACCCCCGCCCAGCACCCACACCAAAAACCTCAGATTCTTCATTGCTGCAAACTGGACATGACCACACAAGTCATGCCATCAAGGCAACCTATTTTCACATCCTGAAGATGCAGAGGAAGATCTTTAAATTGCTTCCAAGAAACACCAGAAGAATCGTCACTCGTGTCAGTGACCAGAATGTTGGACCAAGGGAATACTCTCTACACCGGGATCACCAAGCAACTGACCAGAGGACTGCAAACCATCATGAACTTGCTAGCCAAACTCATCCTGAACCTCCCACAGAGAATTTACATCACGCTATGCCTCAAAGAGCTCAAGTGGCTCCAGATAGACAAATGTGCTCATTTCAATCTCCTTACACATACATTCAAGGCACTATACCACTTAGGTGCCACCTACCTGAACAGTCACACCTCCTTCCACCAATTACCCAGACACCTCCCCTCCTTAGGACTCCAGCTCACACACATCCCATGCATACACAGAACCAGATCAGGAGAATGGGGATTCTCGTACATCGCTCCTAAAGTGTGGAATGGCCTCCCACTCAACATCAGAGCCTCCTCCTTTCTTGAATTCTGCAAGAAGCTGAAGATCTACTAACCTACCCTGGGAACGGATAGCCATAAACACCTGCTGAGCACCAGGATACCCTCGCGGGTGATAGTGCACTTTACAAATACACATAACATCCACCCATAGCTTATTCCTGCACCAGCACTATACACTGATGTGTCTGGTCCAAGTCCCATTTTCCTCTCTGCCTCCCTTATGTTTTGTCTTTATGGCAGGTCATTCCAACCTGGGAGCCTCATGATCAAATCCATTTAGCCCTTCATTTAGTCGACACAAAAAGGCAAGGATAGCAGAACCGAATATAAATTCCATCCACTGCTTTTGCTAACCATAGACTCAGAGAATTTGCATTCTATTAAAAAGGTTTTTTTTAGTTATAAAAAAGAGACTTCAGATGATGCCCACTAGACATGATCTCAACTTCAGTAGGATAAAGCTGTTATACTCTAGCGGCTGTCTAATGTCCCATCACAAAACCTTCACTCCTTTCTGTGCACAGAGAGCTGTAAAAAACACCAGTTCCCACCAGCAGTTTCCAAGTTACTGTACAACAGTTTTAGAGTCCCTGAGGTATCCTTGTCACTACAAAACTGCCAGTTCAGTTTCTGGCCGTGTAGGGCATAGGTGAACAGCTGTCTCCTCCCCCGTGGATAAAGCAGCCAGGTGTCTCAAGCTATTGCAAGAAAATCTGTGGCCAGTCATAGAGATGGGCTACCACTATCCTGAACCTGTCACTTTGTAGTGTACTCTCCAGCATGTCTTTATCAGCTAAGCATCCCTGCTGCTCAAGCATGCCTAAAGAGAGGATGCAGTTATGCACAGTCTTGGAAAGGGAGTGGTGAGTAGTCATTACTGCAGCCCAGTTCATGGAGCAGAATAACAGCGCTGCACTAACACTGGGCTTCCCATAGGGGCAGGCCTGGTGGAAGTCTTCACAATTACACCAGGAGGCCTAGGGCAAGGACATTCCCCTACAACATCTGTCGACATCCAACAGTTGTAAAACTATCCAAATCACTGAGTTCCATTGAAGCAGTCCTTGTCAGAGTACATAGAGTCTCTAGAGGACACAGACACATCCTTTATACTGCATCAAGCCTCTAGGGCTGTGCAACAGGTGCAGCCACACCTGGCACTGACCTCGTGGGGGGAGGGGACTTGTGTTTAGAAATGACATGGGTTTAAAAAGCCCTGCTAGCTTTTCAGATGCAGAAGACTAACTGTAAGGTGTATGTGAATATCAACAAACTAAGGAGTTTGCTGTCAGTGAACAACCTTTCCTGGAAGGACCTCCTTGCAACACTCACAGACCAGTCCCCACCCCCCTCATTCAAGAGTGAGGAAGCCACCATACTGATGATTTCCTGTTTATGCAAATACCATCTACAAGGGTAAAACCCTGAGCTATATGTTCAAGATCAAAATGGGAACGGCACCACAGTATCTTAACTCTCTTGTCCGTCCCTATGCCCCCACTGGCCATCTACGATCTACCACTCTTGGATATTTCACAGTACCTAGGTTCAAACTATCCAGGATGGAGGGAAGATCTTTCACTTACCTAGGTCCATCACTGTGGAACACCCTTCCTCTTGCCATACGCAAAGTGATTGTTTACACACGATTCCGCAGATCACTCAAGACCTGGTTATTTAACCAGTAACTCCTTCTATTAGCTACACCTAGTCCGCTTGGCGCCGGGAAACCCTTTTTGAGTAGCTGTTGCGCCCTATAAATTAAAATAATAAATAAAATAAATAAGCGTAGAACAAATCGTGTTTCTTTTAGAATGGGGGACCCGCCCCCACAAGCTGCTCAAGGTGCTGTATTTGAATTTGGGTGCATCGAAATGTATTTATCTTTGTCATTAAATCTTAATACTTTTGAGTGTCCCTTAAAAGCATGTTAAGCAATCTCTAGACAATTGGCTGTAAATGTTGTCTCTAGGAAAAGATAACGGCCAGTATATCGCGTAGGCTCCCCGCTGGAACAAAACCTGGAACTCCACAGTGGAGTTCCTAAGCTCTGAATTCCACGAACGTACATGCCCTATATATTTACGAGTGCTCGGACTTACCAGAGACCCCCCACATGACTCAAAGACAGCCTCGCAGCAGGAACACAAGCACATGATGATTCCCACTAAAGGACGCGAGATCGGAGCCAATGATGGACCCCGTACTCCCCCTATTCTCTTCTCCTCTCTTCAACTCAATTTCCCCTCACTACTTTGCTATTCTATGACATTTGCCCACCGGCCGGAAGGTTGTAGGTGGTGCTTTTTGTTCTGAAAATTCTATAAAAAGATGTAAACCATAAATGTTGTCTCTATTTCTTAGTGAGCTGTGGAAATATTGAAACCAAATCAAATACATTAAAGTATAATTAGTTTCCCCAGAGTTGTTGGGCTGGAAACTGAAGAACATTACTTTTACATGTTCTGCATTTGCACAATAGCACACGTGCAGTGCGTGGTTACGCTGCAGAGCTGCGTGTAAGTACAGGCGCGTGAGCGTTCTGCAAGCATGCGATTGATTGACACTTGGAGTGGCACCAAGTACTTTCCACTACACCAACAGATCACTCGTTATTGTAAACACACCTACCAGGGAGACAAGAAGACTGAAAGCATAGAGTCAAGAGAGTCAAACACATCCAGCGCCATCACTTACGAGGGCAACAGTAAATTGCGACACCCCTGAAAATCATTTTTTCCATGGATATCACAATTATGGGGAGGTCAGGAATACGTACCTGCCAAAAAAGACCCAGTAAATAATGAAAGTTGTAGATTTTGCTGTAGTAGGCACCAGGGGCTGTATTACACAAATTGCCCGGGGGGCTCAACAGGCGTGTGCACCCGCTTCCTGCACATCCAGGGCACTTTGGTATTACAGAAGGGACCGCAAACGCTTATGCAGCCCCTTCTTTAATACTGATAGCGCTACTGAGAGGGCGTTACCTCCTTTGCGTGGCTCGATGCAATGAGGGAATCCCCTTGCCTTTGTGCCTGCGCAGTATTATGGACTTGAGCGCAAAGGCAAAGAAGCCATTAGGAGCAGACAGCGCGTCACACTCTCAGTGCGCCCCCAGAGTGCAGCCCTCTAGAGGGGGCAAAAGTGATCCCCAAGGACCCCCCTCAGGCATCACCCTGCAAGCAGGTACAGTCACGCACTGACCCCCTGATTAAAGCAGCCTTCCGTATTTTGCCCTCAAGGCAGCCCTGA
Source organism: Triturus cristatus (assembly GCF_964204655.1). Lineage (NCBI taxonomy): Eukaryota > Metazoa > Chordata > Amphibia > Caudata > Salamandridae > Triturus > Triturus cristatus. The sequence continues at coordinate 118,748,930 of NC_140581.1, forward strand.
GTGTGCGGCTGCCCTAAGGAAAACGCATTCATTGTCATCCTGCCATCATGTTTGCGCCCGGCGCGCCTGTTTCTCGGTGCACTGTGGCACACACATGAACAGTGCGCCCGATACTTAACACAGGCCCAGATCTGCATGTTATTCCTTCTTTTCATGGTGAAACGAGCTCGTAATTGCCATTACTTATCACATCTAATAAATCCCGTACACCAATGCATTGTTTTTATCGGATGCGATGAATATCTATGCGATTACGTCAAACTCTCAAATTGAGGCCTAAGTACTTAGAATAATTTCCGTCCACTTTTTTCCCAGCAATGATTTTTACCCACGTTATTCACTGAATCGGATCTGCAGCAACAGATTTTGTGTTACCCAGAGTTAGTCCTTAGTAAACTCAATGAATTACAGGTGGCTATCTCTGAGGTGCCAGCTCAGGACAGGGGGCTGAGGATGGAGGAGCAGAGAAGCCTCTGTCCCAGATCCTGGGCAAGGAAGTAACACGTGACCATTGAATTGGGGCATCTTCTCCTGCCCAAGTGGCCCATCTCCAGCAGTTTCATGGCCAAACTCCACAGTGAAAAAGTTTAGTGCAGGACAGTGGACGGCCTGACAGCACACGTGTGCACCCAAGCCGTCCACTTCTATGCCAGCAGCACTTTACTATGCATTGAGAGGGCTTCAAGACACCGCATGAGGCTGCATCACCTTGTGGCACAAACTATCTCGAGACAAGGAGCCCACTTTTACAGGGTTAGTAGTGTCCTGCATGATTACACAATTTACTGACCAAGTCTGCCCTTTCAAAGTCAGGCAGCAAACGTCACCTCTTGTGAGAATAGGAGCGGCCAGGTTAAAGTCAGGCCTAACCCTTTAGATCCAGTATGGAAGCACCATTTTAAAGTCAGGCAAAGACACAGTGGAAGCCATGTAACTCGAACTTTAAAGCTCTAGGCCAAATAGTGTTTTGTCCCCCCATATACACACTGGGCTACAAGAGAGCAAATACTTACATAAACTGAGGCCCCAAAATCAAATAAAATGATGCTTTCTTATCAAAGTACTTAGTTGATCGCAAGGAAGAAAAACCTAATGAAGTCACTAAAATACCACTTAATAGGCACAGACACCTCTGATCACTGCATTTCATCTTTCCACCTGCCCACCTCCTGCTGTGCAACAAACAGTAAATTGCAAATTAGCCGCTATTGAGTCCGACACACGCACAATCTCATGGTAAGCAAACCCCTAATAAGACGCACTGCTTTTCTCAAACCACATCTTCATTTGCAGTACAGAAAATCAGATTCACGACCGTAAATAGGTTGGAAAGTTTGATGACTTGATTGAAGTCATGGATAAAGCAATGGAAATTATAAAATCCGTCAAGAATCATGGTGTAACAGAAGTAATCAAGATGTTCCCAAGGAAAAAGCAAAAGAGACGCCATCAAAGAAACTTGACCCTGTCACAAACGTTCACCAGAAAAGACACATGCTTAGCAAACCTGATCAACTGGCCCTGGTGGCCCTCTCAGACGACTCCTCGCAGGACGCCTCCAAATTCAGGAGTGGCATGGCGGCAGTCGCGGAGTGGATGAACACCAACTGCCTTCAGCTTAACGCCAATAAATCTGAGATGTTGCTGGTGAGAAGAGACAAGGGACTATGGAGTGAACATTGGTGGCCCATCACCCTTGGTAGTGTACCCACCCCTAAGGCGGTGGTAAAAAACCTAGGGGTATGGATGGACTCTACACTCAGCTTCCAGGATCACACCAAGAAAGTGGCCGGCACTTGTTTCGGCCTCCTTCGGGGACTTAGGCCCGTGCTGGGGTTTTTTGATCCACCCACCCGTCAGTTGATTGTTCAAGAGGCTATCTTATTAGATTGGATTATGCCAGCTCACTCCTTTTAGGGGCTAATCAGATAGAGGTAGTGCGCCTGCAGCAAATTCAAAATGCAGCAGCCAGAGCCTTGCTGGGGCTCCCGCGAAGCTGCTCTTCTGCCGGTGCCATCCGGCGGTTACACTGGTTGCCTATGGCCAAGCGGATCGAATTCAAGGCTCTCTGCTTGTCCTTTAAATTCTGAAGCTTGCGTCTCCCAGGCTTTTGGTCAACTTGCTGGTACCTTATGTTCCTATGCGCCAGCTGTGCTCTTTGGGGAAACACTTGGTTGTTGTCCCTCGAGTGAACCGTCTCTGTGCCAGGGGACGGTCCTTCCGTTGTTTGGCAGCCAAATTGTGGAACTCCCTGCCCTTTCAGATTCGCAGTCTGGATAGCCTGCTGGCCTTTCGAAAAGCCATTAAGACTTATCTTTTCGCCGTGGCCTAGTCTCTACTCTCTGTTCACTTCTTTCATCGCCGAGACGCCTAGTTCCTAGCCTCTATGTTACACTGCTTTCAGCGCCGGGACGCCTCTTCGCTGAGGCAGCTGTGCGCTATATAAGTCTAGTTAACATTAACATTAACTGAAAGAGGAATTTGTGCCCCTTGCTCAAAAGGGAAGAGATGCCAGCTCAGTAGGTCTGGGTGAAATCCAGACACAGTAAGAGGAAGGAGCTGATTCTCCCAACAGGGAGCAGGGTACGCAAGCAGAAATCTGTTGGAAATGGACAGTGCATACTTGGTGCCAGAAAAAAAGAAAGTGCATCAGTTGTGTGAGCACCACCATAATGCTCTCATACAGCTAAAGATTCACCAGCATCAACAATCATCAAGCACTTCTGACTATCTATGGTAAACCCAAGGCCAAGGCGCTGCCCAGAATCAAGCAATGGGGAATAGGAGCGAAAGAAAATAATTCCAGCATCTCCCAAAGGCCAGGCATCAACCATAACCATACTGACTGATTCACAATGGAATCTGGAAAATCAACTCCTTCACTGGGCAAAGAATACTCATAGTTCCTGGTCCATTGGTGGATACCACATTTTTGGCCTCAACCTAGTAAAACGTTCCTGATCACATTGAGGAAGACATTGAGGAATACAGAAGCCGTAGCTCAGCTGGGTACTGTGCTAAGTACACAGGATGTAACAAAGATAACTAACTCGATCACCGGTGTAAGTCGTGCCAGTCTGATGTTTGGCTGACCGGTGTGAAAAGAGTTTCCCTGGTGGACACTCATACTCGGAGACAGCAAGCTTTGGGCTAAAGAAACCGTAGAAAAGTGGACGATGAACTGTATGCCAATATTGGGACAATCACCAAGGAAGACAATGTAAGTGGAGGCAATTGGATGCTAGAGGTACAGCATCAGAGGAGAAAGTCTGACACCCCGGGTGAAATTAAGCTTCTAAAAGAAGAGGCAACAGGGTTACTGTCACCTGACCCGACCGATCTGTTGTAAGAAATGTTTCTATTTTCAAGCAAACTGCAACACTTTGACACTCAGAGGGTGAACAGAGCAGCCGAGCCTCCATTCGGGAGGATAAGAAGAGAATCAACACCACGCGGTCAAATCCACCACATGAACAGCTATAATTAAGCCATACCATTTGAAGACCATATGTCTTAGGGAGAGGATGTAGCCTTACGGCTAGAGCTGTTGACCTCGAAGCTGGGGAACCAGGTTCGAAACTTCGCAAAGACGCTCAACATCCTGTGATTCTTGGCAAATCACTTAATCTCCCCGTGCCTAACAAAAAAAAATGAATGTGTCCTGCTGTAACGAAAAAGGTGCTTATGTAAAGCGCTCTGATACCTGATTTCTCGGGTCTAGCTTGCGCTATATAAAACTCTAAAAAAAAAAAAAAAAAACACAAACAAAAAATCAACTATATTTCATTTCAAGGGGGAAGGGAGAGTGGGTGCTAGGCGTCTCTGCCTGTAGTAGAGATAGAACAGCACTTAAGCCTAGGCAAAGATGAATTCCTGGGAGTAGGAAGGAGTGGAGAAGGGAATATTTTCTGGGAGTCAAGCTAAAGGCTGAGTTGCAGGGGTGTAGGCTAGCTCCCCTGCTCAAGGAGGAGTAAGTATCAGAGGGAGGCATTGAAATAAACGTTTGATAGCCAAGTACATGTATGTGGGGGGTCTGTGCACCTGCATCTTTTGCTCGGTCTTCATTGAGTTATTTGACCACATCTGCTGCTTGGTTCTGTCACTTACGGCTATTGGACATCCCGCACACCAATCACAAGAAGGCCATCCACATTTCTATACAGCTATAGCGTCTAAGGAGGGCTCATCCTTAAATATAACCTGGACAGAAGCTCTTTCCTTAAAGCATCCATTTTGTTGCCTACATTGATACAGGCGGATGCAAACCTGCGTCTATGGATGAAACTGCTCGATGCGATACTTACTGCATCTCCCATCGCTGCTACTTACAAGGAACGTTCCTTTCAAGTCCATCCCCTTGAATGCCCAACCACATTCCATTAGAGCTTTCATTTCATGATTCAGTTGCCTAACTGATCAATGGGAAAGGGAGGCAAAGTGACAGGTAAATCATTGATTAGTAGATAAAACTGCAGTGAAGGAATGGGACCCAAAATACAAGGGAATAGATATATAAAAAAAAATAGCGTTTTATTAGGAAGCAGACATGTGTTACCTGCCTAGATGATCAATTAAAAGGCTTATTGAAAGGGGTGTTATTAGTGATTCAAAAAACGCCAAAACCAGTGCAATTAATACCAAATTATTCCAATGTGATGGTAACTGTTGGACTTGGCCCTTTTTGGCTAAAGTTCCCTAAACTTTTTGCTTTCCCCCTAGACTTTTTTTCTGACATGGTGTTGCCAACTTAGATGCTTTGGGCACTTTGCCACTGCTGATCAGTGTCAAAGTGCAAGTGTTCCCTGTATAAAGTGTAATGGTAATTGGTTGTCCATGATTAGTATGTTTGCCTTACTAGTAAAGTCCCTAGTAAAGTGCACTATGTGTGCCAGGGCTGGTAATGCAAATGCTACTACTGGGGCTGCAGCACTAATTGTGCCACCCACACAAGTAGCCTTAAAGAGAGAACTAAGGCCTGCCATTGCAGTGCCTGCGCGCAGTTTGTTAAACTGCCATGTTGTCCTGACAAGTGCACCCACTTGCCAGGCCTTACCCTTCCCTTTCTATGCACATCAGACACCCCTGTGGTAGGTCCAAGGTACCCCCTGGGCAGGGTGCAGTGCATGTGAAAGGTAGGACATGTACTAAGGTGTGTACCATGTCCTGACAGTGAAATAATCTCCATTTCGTTTTTCACTGTGGAAAGGCAATCTTGCCCATAGGATAGAATGGGGAGGCTGTGTAATATGTTGGAAGCTGTTCGGAACCGGAGCGCGAAGATTAAATCCGAGCCCGATGGCGGAAAAAAACAATCTGAGGATGGAGTCGAAGCCCATGCGCAATACGATCCAAGGGAGGAGTCACCGACCTCGTGACTTCCAAAGACTTTCCAAGAGGAAAAACAAACTGCAAACATCCGGGCCCAACACCAGATGGCGATCTATGCACAAGTGTGTAGATCTGCAGCTCTACATGCCAAGAACAGATGCATACTGGTAAGTAGCATATTCCTTTCCAGCCTATCTTCCCAAAAGCTTGGCCTGAACACAAAGACTTCAAATACATTTAGGGGTATAACTATGAGAGCTGAAACGCCTGAACGTTGGACTGGTCAAGACTGAAAAGGATTGAACCTACTTCGTGGTCAAGAGGAACCTCTGCCAAGGAAGAAACAGCTGAAGAGACTGAAGGAAAGGACTGACCCTTGCTGTGTGTTCTGGGGCTGGCCTGCAGTTTGCTGCTTTAACCAAGGAGAGGCTAAAGGGACTTTGCTGTGTGCTGTGTCCCCTTGCTTGAAAGGACTTTGCAGTGTGCTGTGTCTGGAAGTAACTTATCCACAAGGGCCCGAGGTGAGCTGGCTCCCTACTGCGGAAACTCAGAAACACAAAAGTTTCCAAGCAAGTCTCAGCGATGCTGTGTGCGTGTGCTTTTTGCAACCTCAGCCCTTTGTGAAGATTGTCCTGTGATCGTGTGCACCGGAGTCCAAGTGAGTCTCAGCGACACTGTGTGCGTGTGCTTTGTGCAGCCTGAGACCTTCATGAGGATTGCCCTGTTATCGTGCACCCGGAGTCCAAGTGAGTCTCAGCGATGCTTTGTGCGTGTACTTTGTGCAGCCTGAGATCTTCGTGAGGATTGCCCTGTTATCGTGCACCCGGAGTTCAAGTGAGTCTGAGCAACGTTGTGTGCGTGTACTTCGTGCAGCCTGAGACCTTCGTGAGGAGTGCCCTGTGATCGTGCACAACCGAAGCTCAAGTGAGTCTCAGCGACGCTGTTTGCGTGTGCCCTGTTGCAGCCTGAGATCTTCGTAGCACCAGCGGCCCGAACCGGCAGCCCCAGAGGAGCTAAGCCGCCGGCCCGAGCCCACCGTTGCCAGAGCGGGAACTCGAACCAACCCCATTGAGGGAGGGCCCGAGTTCCGCTGCTCCATTTCCACAAAGATTGCATCGGAGGCCCAAGTCACGGGAAGAGGAGAGGAGAGCGAGGTAGCACCCTTCCAGGTAACGTGTGTCGCCGCCTGGGGCAGGGTGCGGGCTCGGAAAGAGACGCTCTCGGCCTCTCCCATTCCTGCAGTGTGAGCCTCTGCTTCGGCTCGTATCGCAGCCCGTACTTGCCAAGGAGTGGCAGTACCGGGGCCGAAGGGCGGAGCTGCACTTTGGTTTACAGCATACCCATGTGGGGGCATCTGTTGACAGAAGCTGACCGCGAGTCAGTACGAGTGGCTGCGAGACCGCCTAAGGCATCGTGATCGGTGCTGGAGTGTATTACGCATTGCATTATTTCTGCATTTCGAACTACCTGATTGTCGTATTACGCATTGCATTATTTCTGCATTACAAACTACCTGGTTAGTGTATTACGCATTGCATTATTTCTGCATTACGAACTACCTGATTGTTGCATTACGCAATGCATTATTTCTGCATTACGAACTGCCTGATTGTTGCATTACGCATTGCATTATTTTGGCATTACGAACTGCTTGATTGTTGCATTACGCATTGCATTATTTTGGCATTACGAACTGCTTGATTGTTGCATAACGAACTGCACTATTTTTTCATTGCAAAGTGCCTGATTCTAGCATTACGAACTGCATTATCTTTACATTGCAAAGTGCCTGATTCTAACATTACGAACTGCATAGCATTGCATTAGGACTGCAGTGTATCATTTAGAATTACTCATTAATATCGCCAGAACTTAAAAGTGCTGGCTGGCCTAACAACCGGCCCGGAGGAATATTTCAAATACGCATTTGTGGGATTTATATCGTGTGGTCTCATCGTATATCTTTTTATATAAAGTTATACTCGTTTTTATGAAACTCGTGTGGAGTCCATTTGTGGTGTCATCATTGGGTTATTGAGAGCATGGTTGCAAATACTTTACACACTTGCCTTGAAGATAAGCCTGGCTGCTCGTGCCAAGCTACCAAGGGGGTGAGCGGGGGCTATTTGAGAAGGTGTCCTACCTTTCCCTGCCGTGGAAGCAAGGGTCCCTATTTGGCCTAAGGTACCTACCTCAGCCAACTAGCGACCCCCAGGTCTAACAGTAACCAAATAAAAAAGTAGAATGAAACTATTTAAAGAAAAATTATCAGGTGGAACTGTAGATGATATATATCTTTTTTTGGAAACAATTTAAGATTGTAGTGGGAGCCAGGGTAGGATGCCTAAATAGGAGTGAAGTAGCCTAAGTCCCTGGCTCTGGTCATCAGATGGCCTCTGGGGTTAACTAGGCATGGTTCTTGGTAAACAAGATAGAAGTGTCTTACACAACCAGGCACGAGAGGAGCAATCCTAGTGCTAAAGACTTAATCAGGAATGAAGTTCTTGAGCTTTTGTGTTGTCTGCATTGCTTGATACTACAAGGCTGCTACAACATACTGGAATTCATGATAAAATCAAAGGACTTAGCTAAAGTATCCACAGTGGGGCCATGTGATCTCTAGACTAATCCTATGGTATAGCCAAAAAATAAATATAAGAGTTCAATTTTACAGCAGGAGAAGGCAATTGGTCAGTCTGGCACAATGACACTTTCAGGACTCAGTACATTTTTATTGAACTGCAACAAAATGATGACAAACAAACAGACTTATGTAAAGTTGCAACCTGCCACCATCTTGACAGCGCATTGCTTTTGTCAACAACATGAAAGACATGACACAGCAGCAAGTTTAGTCCAAATTTTGTCTTTGAATTATTTTTGTGTAGAGTCTTTAAATTTGGCCAACCCCTGTATCTCATAGCTTTGTTTGAGGGATGATCTGAAATGCACTCAGAGTCAATGAAGAAGTAATAGTAATGATTGTTACAAAATATATCCAATAACATTTTTTTTTAAATAATATTCATTTGAGTCTCTTTTTAACAATTTTCAAGCCACAAAGTGCAGCCATTGAACCAACCACAAGGAGTCCCTGCACTCTAGTTGAAGAGCCTACAGCTCCAGCTCAAAGTGTTTAAAAAAACATATGGTAAATTCTCCTGGGTCACGGATTCAATGACCCTGGAGACTTACTGTGTTTTTTTAATGTTGCCGCGGAGCTGCTGCACTCTCTGCAGCTCTCCCCTTTTAGGGGCCCCACAAGAATCCAAATATATAGCTAAACAGCCCTCACATGGCATTATGTGGTGCTCCTTACTTGAAGCAGGGATTATTAATTGAGCTCCTTCTGCTGCTCACTTATTCTTTTTTTGATTTTTTTTCTTAATGGATATTCTGGTCCCACACTGTACACCCACACCTCACATTAACTTTGGGGAAACGCTGAAGCCCACAGGCCCCTGCGGCCCCTGTCGTCTCTCCAGCAAGCACCCATTCTAGGTGCCGGACATTATATTACATTGAGGACACACAATATGGCCATCTTTGGGGACAGCTTGGGAGCCCCAAGATCTCCGTGGCCCCTGCCGGCTGTTGTGTGGCTCAGGGACAGGGGACAATGCCCCCTCCCTATAAAAACACCAGCTCCAGGGGATGGAGTCCCCAGGGCCACCCTAAGGCAGGGGTGGGGGACCACATGCAATCCCCCCAAAAAAGCATAATTGAGCCCCCAGGGGCCTTACAGAGGCTCCAGGAGGGAGGCCGCACGTCACCTCCCCATAAAAAATTATTCTGCTCTAGGGGATGGATTCCCAGCGGCCTAAAAAAGGATCGGGGAGGGGGGCCCTGCTCGACAACTGGGGGCTTAATAATCTGAAGGATGGGAGCCTGCCTGTTTTTTTTAATGGCACCGCAGATCAGTAGGTCCTTTGGCAATGATCGCTTGAGAAGAGAAACAGCATCCCTGCTCCCTTGGTGATTGCTTTCACTTGTGTCTTGCCTGAAAGTTAAACTTCAATTAATCCAATCCCTAAGGGCCATTCCCACCTCTGATCAGTCCCAACTCATTGTGTCTCAGATGTGTATCTTTGGGAAAACCTTGTTTGAGATGTAGGTTTCCATATTTTTTTGCAGCTTTGAATTTTTGGCAATGATGCAACATAGATTACTGCTTCAGGTATGAGTTCACATTGCATATTGTGATCTCCAAAGCCTTGAGGCAACATGAATAATCATTGTCTTTTAGTACCATGCATTACCTGACCTGGCTCAACCATATTCTCACTTTTGGCCTAGTTCTTAGAAAACAGTCCCTACTCTAATATGTCAGCTGGGAATGTTAACATATACCCAGAAATGTATGCCCTACTGCTAACGGTGTACCTTATAGCGCTTCTCTCACAGGCTTCTCTTCTTAGGGCCCGATTACGATGCAGTAAGAAATGGCTCAGATCGTAATCTCCTGTTTGGAATAATTTCCAACTGTCCCATTTTGATGGAGTCGGTCAGAAACTATTCCAAACAGGAGTTCCGGATGGCCTACGACAGGCTTGGAGAGCCCGTCCGCCATTCAAAGGCCTTCAGCAATCCCTCAGCCGGCTCTTTTCAGCTGAGGGATTACAATGGCAGTTTCCCACTGCCTTTCTGTGCTGGCCTTTCTTACACAGAAAGGCATTGGGAAACTGTCTTTGGGTGCCCCCAGCAGGGCCCTCACGGGTGCAAGGCCACCGAATGGCGGGCTATGGGGCACCTATGGTGCCCCCCTGTTGATCCCTGCACCCGGGTGGCAGGCACCTTGAGGTATCTCCAAGGGGTGCAGGGATGAACTGCACCTCTGCTCTTTGCTATGAGAGCATGCATTCCATTCGGAAAGTATAGGATTGCACCATACAGGGTTCGCTCGCATCCTAATAGCTTGGCTAGAACCGAAGACAGGAGGTCGTTCGGTTCCATTACCAGGGCGATGTCAGACAGACTCCGGTCCGTCCAACATTGCAATCGGGCCCTTAGTTTTAAATCTCCTTCTGTAACATCCTTGCTTGAATAAACTCCATTGCTAAAAAAATGGGATCCCATGAGATGTATATGAATGGAAGATGCATTTATATTGAAGGAGAAAAATTGAGTTCTATGAAATATACCCAGCTAACTGATGGTCAAGGACCTATGTAAATGATGACCCATGTAAATGATGCACTATTGTGGCGATCATGAACAGTGTGGCCACACCTATGCAGGTCTGTAGATACTGACACTTCTTTGCTTCACCAGGCCTCTGTTGTTTGTTTAGGGCACTGCTCATGAAACCCCTGTGGTCTTTTGCTTCTAGCATTTCATGGAGGAGGAAATGGACCTGCTGGTGAATGAGACAATGCTTCCGATCTACTTTGCCATAGAAGACGCAGACCTTCTAACCGTGTATGAGGAAAGCAAAGCAGTCTCCAAGTCCCTGACGTCATCTTCTGCACTGGAAGGTGGGTCCAACACAACTCATGGGCAAACTGATAAATCAGTAGGAAATCTTTTCATAGTTGTTTTAATAATGCATGCAATCATGTTTCCATGTGAGCATCCACCTTGTAAGAAAAAAAACATTCTGTGAAAAGTAGAAATGCTATTGGTCATCCTTAAACTACATATATACTTTGAGGAATACATCTTCACTTGGTCACACCTGTCTCAATGAACATGAATTTGAGTTTGTTTTTAATCTTTTGGCATACTTTTTTGAATACTACCATTAAAACAGCACGGAAAATAATCTATCTGTATATGTGTCAATTTAATTGGATAGAATTAGCTTCACAATGTTAATATGTGTCGCATAATACAAATGCCATACATACCATTCCTTCTTCCTCTGTTATTGAATAGATCTGTTATCCCATACCTACAGCCCATTGATACAAAAGCCAAACTTTCCTATCTTACATTGATTGATGGAGGTGATTATTTACAGACACCCCTAAGATAAGAGGCAGACAAAGGCTCCAGACATCATTGGATAGGGGGTGCACCAAAAAGCAAAAGAGCTAGGGATCATAGCTAGGAAGCTGGAATTCCCCACAGCCACACACTGAAATCCTATTGATTAAAACATGCAGAAGACCAATAAAGTTCATCAATATCAGCTGTCTCAGCATAAGGTAAATGTCTTCATAGCAGCCCTTAGCTATATATTCCCAATAAGATCTGGAGTTTGGCACATTCAGGGTTTGTTTTCCTGAGTTCACATGTTTCTAAACCTAGGTTAGGGCTTTGAAGCCATCAATGCAGCCCACCTAGATAAAGTTTCAGCCGTCTTGACCTTAGCGAGTCTCGGTCAACCTTTCACTTAATCCTATTCATAGTTCACCATTTAACATTTTTTTTTACAATTTCACCTCTATCTTGTTTGACTGTGTTCTAGTTTACGTAATATGATCACCGTGACTTATGAAAATACATCTTGTGCTTTGCCAACCTCAATATATTTCTTTAATGACTTGAAGAATCCAAAGACAAAAGTCTGGTATTGGTCAGAGTTTTGGCATTTTTAACCATTTTAACCCAATCTTGAAGGTCGAAATCAGGTGGTGAAAGTTTACTTGGATCATTGATGGTCGAAGAGGGGCTTCCTCTCACGCTTTGCCTTTCTTCCTCAGTGATGTTCGGCATGATAATGGGAAGTGGATTCCAAATGGAGGCCGGCGAGACTCAGAGTAAACCCATCAGAGATTCAGTGATCGTCACATTGGAGGTACGGTACGGAGTTTACTTCATTCATCTAGTTGGTGATTTGTTTAGATGCTAGTGAAAGTGAGTTCTGATAACTAAGAGAATGCTTTCTGTGTGTATCACTGCACGGCCAGCAGAGACATAAAGGACGCAATCCCAATGACACCATTTGAAATAAAGTGCCCTGATTTGGAAATATTTGTATGCTTTCGGTGCTAAATAAAAAAAAAATATAAAAGCAGGGGACCAAAGTTTTTTGTAGGAGCCCGCTGTGGTGCTGCCGAATACTGGAGTTGACGTATATCTAGGCTGCCTATCTAGAATGCACTTCAGGCCTCGTTCTTCCACCACCCTCCATGTCCTGTCTCTTTATCACAGTCTTGCAGGTTCTTTTGTTTTTACCTCCAATTCTCCCTTTGCCACTGCTTTGCTTTCTATCTTTTCCTTTTCAACAAGTGTCATTCCCCAAAACTAAGTGCCAGTTTGCCCCACTTTTAACCACCAGAATAAGTTACATAGTTAGTCAGGGTGAATATTATATATAATAGACATAAATAACCACTGTTATGGAACATCTTACTGCTGGACCCGACAGTGGATGCCAACTTTCGATATCTTACTTGAGCTGCCTCTTATTTTTAATATCATCAATCCCGTTGTCCTGTTTTAAAGACCATAGACAGTGGACATGGCCCTCTGGGACTCGCTGGGTTGATTTGTGTTGGCTAATGACATCACTAGAGTTTGTATGGATTTAGTTGAAACACAGAACTTCATCTTTGTTATGCAGGGTTGGTCCTGATTTTCACACTGTCTCCAATTTCTAACAACAATCTTCAAATTCTTGAATTTTCCACTAAAAGCCTGAAGGGTGGTCTTGCATAGCTATGCTGATGGCGCACAGTTGTATTTCTGACCACTCTCGAAGTTATGCTTAGGATGCAGAGAACCTGTCTAGGCACTGGATTACGCTAAATTGCACCCCTATCTTTCTCCTCGCAATTAGCGCCCAGGATCTTTTATTTACCTACTAAACAGTGGTGGAGGGGAAAAACATTTCATAACACGATGACAATACCATACCTGAAAGTACCACAGACTCCGACTTTAGGTTTGTCAATTTATTATAAGGCCAAGAATAATAAGATGTACACACATCGTAAGACCATCATATACAGGTACAGAAAAATCTATACAGAACCGATCCTACAAATATAAGTGATTCGGCACAAAAGAAATAAAATGGTGAACTCCAAAAGCAGGATACAGCTTAAAATAGAAACGGAGTCCAACTCACTCTTCATGAGACAATAAATCAAATCTGTCCCTACCCTATGCTAAAAGGATTCCCATCTAATGCCTTTCTATCAGATCCCAAAGGTGTCAGCACGTGTTGACTTCCTGAGAAGTACTTGCGTCAAATGGGTTAGGATGCTTAAGGCTAGGAGCGAGTTCTAAGATGCTCCTTTCTCTCCGAAAGCTAGCAAAAGTCTGGGGTCTCTGTCCCTGAGCATCATATAATAAAGAATTCGATTCTCAGTTACATCCTGGTAAAGTTTTCCATTGCAACTTTTTCTAAATGGGGAAGTCCACGCCTTTAATTAAGAAGGCTTTGTGCGGTGCAGTGGCCTTGGTTCTCAGGACAGTCAGACACGAAAGATATCCTCCCTTCTCGCTTCCAACTGTCTTCAAAGCATTCCTTGTATCTTCTCCCATCTGAAAATAACGAGTTGGCATTCCAATACCTGCAGTAGGATGAGAACACTGCTATTTCTTGAAAACAACATGCTTTCATTATTTAATTCTCGAGAGAGCAAGGAGGTGCAAAAACAAATACAGTCTTGGGCCTAGAAAGTCAGGCAATTTAACAACGTAGTGTTACCTTATATGATTATAAACCGTCCTGCTTCTGTATATGCAGGCATGACGATACATACATGATCATATTATAACATTGCACCACAATGAATATATGCATAAATCTACTGAGTACATTTTCGATGATTACAAACTCTGCACACAATACTGAATTGTACCTAGGTGCATGGCATCTATGACTATAATGCCCCCATTCAAAATAGAGTGCTGAAAGCGCTCTAACACACTGATATCAAGTTTCAAGTTAATTTACGTTTAATAGTATGCCAATGCAAACAAAAGAAACATTACAAAGACAAGTTCTCATAAAATGCTGTCAATATGTACAAACTGATCTGTATAAATATAATTAAACATCAATCTTTGTTTTATATATATATATATATATATATATATATATATATATATATACACATTATCTACTAGCGGTCGCCAGTAGATAGTTATAGTTAGGATTTTTTTTTTCCATAGGAAACCTCAACATTCTATTTTGAATAACTTTGGCGCCGGTTGACGAATCCTCGCGAAATTTTCAAAACAGATGGGGCGCTCCGCTCAGCTCCTACCCTGAAAGTCTCGGGGTGATTCGTCAAGCGGGGGCTGAGAAAAAAGGGGGGTCCCAAAACGCGGTTTTCCAATGCATTTTTCCATAGGACCTTTAGTCGAAGGTACAGCCCGAACGGCTGAACAGAATTACTTGAAATTTGGCAGAGAGGTAGTCCTCAGGTCAGGGAAGTGCTTTTTGCAGGTCTGGTGTAAATCTGTTCAATATTTCCTGAGAAAATAGCATTTAAAACCATATAAATATCTATACGCGCGCACCGTGCGCGCACGGTGACGTGCGTGAGCCAAATTCTGATTGGTTGTTAGATGTCAGTAAACATTCGAATCGCTCGAAATCAGGAAGTGTCGGCCGCCATTTTGTCTCTCGCAGTCTGAGGCAGTGAAAAACAAAGGTGGAGAACATGAACAGGGGGCAGGGTAGGGAGTTCCTGACCCCCTAGCCTTTGTCAGGGGGTCACAGTAGGACCCCGAAGGGCCCAAAAATGTTTACATTTTTTTAAAAAAAATCACGGGGTGCGCGCACTGAGCGTGCACGGCACGAACAGCGTAGCGTGCCCACTGCGCGTGCACGCTCAGCGCAGCGCTTCGTGCGCGCACAGAAAAAAACCTTAAAAAATAAAATAAAATAAAAAATGAATAACTTAGCATTTAAAAAAACCATACAAATTCACTTAAAAAACCATAGGTTTCACACACGTTATAATTAGGTGGACATTTCCCTCGTAAAAAACCAATGAAATTCCCCCGTTATAGTTAGTTCAGATAACTATAACTCGCGCGACCGCCACTCTATCACAAGGATGATGTCATCAGTGATGTCATGAGTGATGCCACTGAACATGTCATGAGTGATGTAATATGTGACGTCATGAGCAGTGGATTGCGGGCGCGCGAGTTATAGTTATCTGAACTAACTATAACGGGGGAATTTCATTGGTTTTTTACGAGGGAAATGTCCACCTAACTATAACCTGTGTGAAACCTATGGTTTTTTAAGTGAATATATATATATATAACATGTAAAATGCCCTATTTATCTCTACTCTACTATCAGAGCAAGTTGGTATGTTCCTGAGAAAATAATGCAACAACATAAGGTCACTAACTATGACGCATATTCACATTTAATCATCATTAGAAACATAATTTCGTAAAGGTAAGTTAAGAAAAGAGAAGCATATTATATGAAGTACTATTATTATATTACCCCATCATGTGATCAGACATACATTCCTCCATAGAAGAAGGAGTATTCAAGTGAAATGTGCAAACGGATTATACATTAAAAGCTGTGCATAGAGCAGAATATAATACTAGCCGGCTGGACTATATTCTTCGTAAGAGAGCTAAAAAGATATCTGATGTAGTCAACTGTTGATGAGACACTACTGACCACAGTGCCATGTAGGGAGGCTTCACTACCATTACAGTTCTCTTTTAGGGACCATACATGTCAGACCCAATTTGGGGAATCCCAGGCTTACAAGAGCTACTACTAGGCCACAACCTTGGGTGTTATGTGTGTTTACCACTGTATCGAAGGATCTTACCTACTATGGACCAAGTGCATCCCTTTAGCACTTGACTCTCCTTGGAAGCAATACAAGGCTAAGGTAGGGCACTGGTGTGGACTTAGAGACTCAGGACTCAACACTGCGCACAATCACCAACCAACATTTGCAATGTTCAGGCAGTAAATGCTCTTAATACAAGATAAGTATTTTGTTTTTATAATAACTCAATACTATGCAGGATGCTAATGGATCACAACACAGTACATAAGGCTACTCTACAGCTGTGTCACTGTCCTAACGAGCCACAATCCTTCGGGGGTGCATAGCACTGAAATTGGGAATAATGGGTTCCAGCCTTATATGAATGTGGTTCCGGCTATCCTCTGCGACTCTACTCCCCAAGTTGGTGACGATATGGGCAGTTTCTGGGTAACAACTGTTGTGGTCTCTCCTTTCCTTATTAAGCCGGGACTGCCGGGTCATAGTTACCGCTTTATCCTGGTCCACGAATGCATTTCAGTCTTTAACAAAACTTCTGCTGGTCTTGGCAGACCTCACGTCTGGCTTTGCCCCTCTACCCAGATGCCTTTGAGAGAGCTGATTGTGGAGCAGTCAGTCCAGACAAGTAGTGCAAGGCGTAGATGCGGTCAGAGACGTTTTAAGGCATGAGCAAAGTGGGCTCTGGCCCAGGGCCCTAGCCTTTCAGGAGGGCCCCCTGACAGAGTCAGCTGTATGCTGCAGAGAGTCTTGCCCCTGTGACCTTGAATAATTCTTACACAAATTGTTTTCCTTGCATTTATTTTTTATTTATTTATTTTTTTTTTTTTGAAAAACCTTTATTGAGATTTCAACCAATAACAAGTATGGGCCTACAACCCCCGGGGCCGGCCGCTAAGCAGTCAGAGTAACAGATCACAGTTTAATCACAGCCAGCACCACGGGGAGCAGAATCTCCATGCTAGTATACTCTCAGCCACTGAACAGCCCAAGTAGGAGACCAGGATACAAAAGGTTTTCATTTTATAATAAGGGAAGATGGAAGGATCAGGTGCCAAACAGTTTCCCAGCAGCGAAAAATGACAGGCAGAATAATAAACGTCAACAATAAACAGCAATTTATCTAATCAATGGCGCTGAAACAGAAAGTTCAGGATGTGGAGGAATATCACGGCCATTTGCGCCTGCAGTCCCCTGCCCTAAAACCCAGAAAACACCACGGAAATTGTGGCACACATGAAAAAGCAGTGATTAACAACGGAGGAGTTCTACCATGCTGATCCCGGAAAAGAAGACAAAGAAGAATAAGAGAAGAAAAAGGAGGCCATGGAAAAAAAGGGTTAAAGACTAAAGGATCCCCTCCCCCAACCCCCCACCCTGCACCTCTGCAGATGAGTACGGCCCCCCCCCCCCAGCAGTGTGCCTGTCGCCCCGGAACCAGACCCGAAATATAGAAGAAACAGGGAAAGAGGAGTAAGAAAAGAAACCCCACCAGACGGGGGGGTAGAGAGAATATTAATAAACTGGAGGAGGGCCTTCAAAACATGCCCCCGGCTTCTCCCTCCCGCACAATACGTTTTCCCCCAAAGCAAACAATAAGCAACACAAAATCGACCATGTCAAAGAAAAATGGGGAGCATTATGCACCTATTACACTAACAGTTATGCCGTGAGAGCACGCAACCCCTGAGCCCGCCCGCCTATTGGATGACCACCTCTGAAGGATCAGCCTTATCCTTGGCCACTCTTTGCGAATCTACCCATGCATACCCGTCGGCCCAGTGCCATGTCCGATGTTACAAAGAAGAGGAGCGTCCAAAAAAGACCAGGAAGCGACACACACAGGTAGGGTGGAAGTCTCTGAATACCAACACAGTCAGCAGTATGGAGGGTCGTCTTTCCCAGTGCTGCCCCAGGATCTGCACTGCACACAAGGTCAAGGAAGGTGGAATCAGCCAGAGCAGGCGACCGTTGCTTGAGTATTGCGTGGGTCGCCGGAGGCCGCGCACGGGAGAAGGCCACCACTCCCCACTCAGGGCCAAGACCTCCGGAACAGACCAGACCCACCGCCAGCCGATCACACGTTAGTATACTGTCCGGAGTTTCCAGTTGGTCACTATTCACAGGGGAGGCCACGACACTGTCCTCCTGTGTGCAGTGTAGGAAGTCCCTGTGTACCTGGGGACAGGCAGGCCGCAACTGCTCCGACGCTGATGCCACCCCATCAAGCTTACTTCCCAATACCCAGGCGCCGTGGACCAAGGTGGAATGAAGGGCACCGAGAGCCTCGAGAAGATCACCATACCCCAGCACAGCTCCCGGCGCTCTCTCCGCTACGCTCCTCAGAGTCGCACACTTCCAATCTTGCTGCGACCCAGTGTACAGGATGGTAGACTTCGTCCTGTCAAGATGGCCGCCGGGTAGGTCCAACCCAGATTGGGACCAGGACTCAGGGACAAGCGCCTCAAGTTCCATGTCACTGGAAACAGGGTTTCGGGGGCAGGCAAAAAATATATCCGGTGTGTGGTCACGGGCAACAGTCATCCCCACCACGGACCTGCGCCCACGAAAGGAAGCAGCCCGCAAGAATCCGGGTGAGTTACGGGCGGCGGCCGGGCAGCTCACAGGCGAAGGTTGAGGCAATCACCGGAGAGTCTTGGATTAGCCACCTCGGGCATGCACTCGTTCCGCTACGCTTAGTGGTAGGAACGACCACGGCGAAATGTAGGCCGATATTCGCACCGCTCCGGTAGTCCGACTCCACCCAGTCACCAAAGGCCGCTGTTGTTGAACTGCCGCCCGGCCATGTTGTCCACTCGAGGTCCCGGTTCCAGGGTTGCACAGGCCGCAAACTTCAAATGGACATTTCTCCGGCGATACCGCCGCCAGAAACTTCGGAGGCACACGATCGGTTGCCGCTCTCATTCACCAACACGGGCATATAGCGCAGGCTAAGGATCTCATGCAGGATATCTGTGCGGGATGCGGAGGTTCACGGAGCCGGGAGCCTACGCTGCCGTCCCGGTCGCCATCTTGGCTCCTCCTCCCTTGCATTTATTTTTAATGTGGGTGTTGTGCTAGAGTCTAGTACAAACATTTTGCATAGAAATGTTGTGTTTATTTTTAAGGCAACATCCATAAGGTTTCTTTAAGATCAAAACAGGACCTCACATATGAGAAATAGGAGTGTGCAACAGAGAATATTTGCAGCAATACTACACATCTGTAGCCCTGAATATTAGATGTAAATACATTTAAAATATGGCCTCTACACGGTCAGCAACCTGGCCCAAAAAGTGCATGAAAGGGCTGAAATTATATCATAAATTCAAAGCTATTCCGAGCAGGGGCTCCCAAAATGTGTTTGGCCCAGGGCCCCCAAAATCCTTAAGATGTCCCTGGATGGGGTTGGTGGACATGCTCTCCACACTGTGTCACAGAGAGGTCAGGTCCAGCCAACAGGGACTCACACAATGATGCAGGCCTGCCACCCTGGGTCTCAACAATGTCAACAGCATGTCCAGGCACACAATATAGCATCACAGTCATCACAGTCAAGCTGGGGCATAGTGATTTTGGCAGCGCAGGTAGCTACATGATGAAGGAGCTCCATTTCACTGGTTGGCAGCACGGACAAGTTTATGCTGAAGTGGCACAGCTGGACCCAATGATGACGGCAGCCTGGGCATTCAGTCTATGAACTGTTCTTCCATGGTATACTACAGCATGGGACACAAAGTCACTGGCACATTTCACCATGGTTGACCACCACACTGGCACAGCTACTGCACACCTCAGCGCCTCTGGGCGGTCTTGATCTGGGGTGGCACCTTTGGCACTCCACCACACAGGCCCACATCAGGCAGTTCTCTTGGGGTTTCTCCTCTGGGTAGAAGCTTTGCAGGGAAACCTCCAGAGTCCCTCCCTCAGCTCAGCAGTCCCTATTCCAGTGTGGATACTCAGTGGCGGGTTGTAATCTTCCATGGTTATGCTTTCTTTGGCCCTTGGAAAGCTGGCAGTCAGAGACTCAGTCCTGGATCACAGAAGTCCTCCTTCACACTGGTGGGTGCAGCCTCCTTGGGCATGAGACATCGTGGACGTCTGAGTGGCAGCTCAGTCCACTCTCTATACAGTCCTTCCAATGTCCTTTTTTTGGTACTAGGTCTCTGCCCACAAGATTTCTAGACAGTTCCACCATTTTGTTTTTGAAAACTCTTTTTATTGGCATTTATGCTATAAACATTGCATACATTTTTACATTTGGAGTTACAGTAGGTATGAGCCCGTGAGCAGGAGTATACTGGCGCTACTTTTGTGGGCATCATCTAGACAGTTCCACCATTTGGTGTGTTGGCTTTATCCAAGCTAGACACAATCTTTATTTTTCAAGTAATAGCAGGAAGAAGAATGCGTCTGAGAAGCTCTCGGGCATCCCAAAACACTAGCAAACAAATGATGGAACAGCTTCCCTCTTGCCAATCAGATATACGTTGTCTCTAGCACCTCTGGAGGAACAAAAGGCAGACTATGCCCTGGAAACACCCTTGCATTTCAAAGACACTGTTGTCTCCTATGCACACACACACATGTTTACATGAACTACCAAAAGGCTAGCTCTCGGTCAGGGTTTTGCGATTCACAACGCCTGTTTGTTTGGAAGGTGATCTCCATCCTCCATTTTGTATACAGTGCCCACACAGTGGAATCAAAATGGGTCCACAGGTTAATATGGCACACATGCTACTTGCATGCAAACATACAACCACGCGCAACACTTGTGCATACATGGATGCAGTGTAGGACCTTGCTGTACTAACTGGAACAAGTTACACAGAGTCTGGTAGACCACTCGCCTCTGTAGCTGTCTGAAAAGGACCCGTCCTGCTTCTAATAATTGCTACTTGTTACTGGTGAAGTAAGTTATCACAGTCTCCTTTGATCTAATAGCCGCACCTAAGTATGCCGTGATTTTTGGAATCCCTCAGTTAAGGAAGCACAATCCATACATCAATTAGGACACCAGAATAATTTCACGATCATCAAAGTTTTGTTATGGCCATTGTTATGCTTCAGGAGTTATAGATCAAATATTGATCAAATGAAATATTGCACAACTAATCCAAACATAATTGTGGCTAATGTTTCTTCAGTGTCACTTCAGTACCACACTTATCCTACAGTTTTTGCTAAACCTGTTTCATGCTCACTGCCCTCTCATCAAGAATAGGATTGCCAATTGAACCTTGTGCTGTTGTACCATTTGGGCACATCCATTTTCTCTAGGGGAACCAGAAGGTTAAAACCTATTTTCAGGAGAACTTCCAAAGTGGGCTGATTATACATTCTTAGTGTCCCTCGTCAGCACCTTGGATTCGTACTAAAGAATCCTTACCTCTTAATAAAAGTATCCCTGAATCTGTAGGAGGTGTACAAGTATTCACCGAATTATGTTTGTGGGGGGCTTCCCATCTTCTTCATCTCAGTGTATAAAAGAGGCTTTGCAATGCCCCTACAATTTTGTAATATTTCATAGGGTCCATTTGATCTATTGAGATTATATTTTGTTATTTTCTAAAAGCCTTAACAAGCATTGAAACCTCGCGACCTTGTTATAGTCTAGGCTCTTGCAATATCAATTGGCCTGTAAAATCGAGAAGTATTTTGAGTTCAAGTCGAAAGCATCCTGTTTGTCTGTGGACCCAAAGAAAGTACCAGCCATGCTTGAATGGCATTCCTCCACCATTGTTAAAGGAACCCAAAGTTTCTTTGGATTTGTACATTTTTGTTGCTAATTTATTAAGGATTTTGCAAATTTAACTGGTGACATTACCTGTGTCTCAAAGAGGGAAATGTGAAAGAATGTTTTTGTTTGGATTCCCTAGCTGAAAAAGCAGTGAATTATTCAGCTCTTTCATGTTTTGTTTCTGTAAGACACAGGTAATGTCACCAGTGAAATCTGCAAAATCCTTAATAAATTGCCTATACAAATTCTCTCAAAAGAGCAGTGGAGTCTGTCTTGTTACAACTGAAAGAAAGTGATGGGTGATAGCATCCAATTTTTTATCTGACCCTTGTATTGTGAACATGAGAGGTGAATGGAACAATTCAAGTATACATGTGCTTATTATCTAATCAAGGACTTTTAAAAAAGGGATAAAAACCGGAGGATTTGGAAAACCGATTTGTTCATATGATGACTGCATTTTATTTTGCTTTAATGATTGAAGTAAAAAACAATTATGACCCATGGAGGCAATCTCTGAGCACAGTTTGCAATTTTAATGAGGTTGAATCTGAATGTATCTCATTCTAGCCATATGTTGTCTGTTTCTCTTAAACCAGGGCTACCTTCCGGGTCAAGGCGAGCCAGAGGATATGCCTACAGTGGTCATTGTAGCTCATTATGATTCATTTGGCGTGGCTCCAGTAAGTAAAATGTACTGATTTGATTTCTCAGACAGCTGTTTGGTCTACCGGTGAGTTCCCCACTCGTTCCACTGCGTCTGGACTTAGGGGTGAGACCCATTGCAGAGGAAATTGGTTGTAGAACCCTACTATTCTGGTGGCGACTATGGGTGGCCCCTGAATTGGCTGAATATCGGTCCGAGCTACAGGAATTTCTGGGACTCCCCGGCATAGGCAAACTGGCTTGGTTTGCATATACCAGGGAATGTCTCAATACCATAGGAAGAGCTACCCTACGGAGCAACCCAGAGATAGCTGGTGCTGCAACTTCACACAAACACCTAGTCAGCAGCTACATGAGGAGAAAACTCGATCAACTCCATGAAAACTCTGCCATTGGTTCTCTAACAGTTAAATGTTTGGAAATAAAGGATACCTATAATTTAGAGCCATGCTTAGATGAAATACAACCGTCCCTAGCTACGAAACTGTACATATAATTCTGGCACGGCTCTGTCCCTCTGCATGCATTTACTAATAAACTTTACTAATAAATGGTCCGGCAGCCCTGCCCTCGGGTGCCCCGCATGCAGCAGGGGAGAGGAGACCGAACTCAACATATTTTCTTCTGACCTGGAAGATCAAAAAATTAGACAAAGATGCTTGATATATTTTTTGCAGGAACTTAGGTACACAACCCTGTGACGAAGCATTTAGGCTCCTAAAACACAACACTCAATTGTCAATTGTTTATGCTGTATCACGATTTTTAAGCTCTATGTGGTGGGCACAAAAGGCTTTTTTAGGAACCAGCAATGGATTCAATACTGACCGATCTTTTATCTGTTACCGTAATAATCGTATCTGGGTTTTAGCTTTGTAACCTGTTTTTATATATTGTATTCATTTGTGTAAGTTCTTTTATGGTCCACGGACCGAAATAAAGAAATATTGGATTTAATTGGGTTTAAATTCTTGTGGCTCAGCCCACCTTCCTTCCAGAGGCCAAATACTCCACTTGGTTGGGCACACTCACAATAGGCACTGAGGAAGGCAAAGGATCCTGGGAATATGCACAGAGTGTTACAAAGCATAAACCTACTAAGCATCAATGATCACTGTCATCACTGCCCTTTTGTTAGGTGCACCTGCGCAGACTTATAGGGAGAGCGACCAATAAGAAAAGGGTACTGTGTCTGACTGTAATTATGATAGGTTATTAAACTCAATCAGCCAAATCTAGCCCTAATTTAGTCTTTCTGTTTTCTCAATTAGTTGTACTGCATTACATTCGACTTTGGGCCACCAGCATGCTCTTTTCAAATGTCTACACTCAGTATTGTGCACCACTGCCCTTAGTTCTGACCCTGTGTCCATCACGGATATTGCTGCTGTTGCTGTTAGGAATATTATAGTGACATTATCAGAAAGAACCAAAGGACACATACTCTGCATACAGGGCCACAAACATGAACTATTAAATATGTCTGGGGTAGAGGATAGTACTTCAAAGTTATAGTTAAGTGCTAGATTAGCTACAAAAGAAATCTTTTGGCCATCTCAGATGCTGCCGAATAGCAGATTTCCCACCTCCCACGCTCAGAGACCTTTAAACACGCTTCTCGCAAGATTGCCGCCATATTTAAGTCAGGCGGCAGTCTCACTGATAATCTCTGACCCTCTCCTTGAAAACTTTGGGCCCAAATGCACCTTAAGCAGGTGTTAAGCCTATAAACACAAGACTTCTCTATCCAAGAATATGCTCCGACGGGTCCACTGAAGTGAACCCTCTAAGGCGGAGATGCAGTGCTCAACAAATACATAAGGGAATGCTATAGCAACAAACACGCACATAGCATTTAAAATACCTTTAATAAAAACTTTCATCGCAACAAACCAGCTTTGTATAACTTTCTTACCAGAAGCAAAAAAAACAGGAAGTGTGGATTTTGGCTTCTTTTGACGGGAATAATTGGGTGTGTGGCATAAAAGAGAAGCCATGTTGGAGGGATGGGAATTTTTAACTCGGCTCGGGTAAAACTTCTGTAAGGACTCTGTATACCAAGGACAATCAAAGGTAAGAACCCTGCTAGCACAGGTCAGGGTCAAGAATGCCTACTTAGTGGGAAAGCGCAGACCCGGATATGAGGGTGAACATTAGAGGTTGTTATGCCTAATATTCATTTTTTATGCCACAATGTTTTTGAATTAAAACTAGGTGAAGGGGTAAGAAAACCCAGAAGCCAAGTGGTTCCATGTTGTGTGAAATCATCAGCAATATTTTGCAGTCTGGGACTTGTATTTTTTTTGTTGAAACTTCTGCTATAGTCTGATAAATCACACCATGCCAAGCAAATTTTGGCTAAAGTAACAGAATGTTCGAGGCATATGAGCTGCAGATTATACACTGTGCATAGATCGCCATCTGGTGTTGGGCCCGGATGTTTGCAGTTTGTTTTTCGTCTTGGAAAGTCTTTGGAAGTCACGAGGTCGGTGACTCCTCCTTTGGTTCGTATTGCGCATGGGCTTCGGCTCCATCCTCAGATTGTTTTTTTTCCGCCATCGGGCTCGGATGTAATACTTCGCGCTCCGGTTCCGAACTTTTCCAGTTCAGCGATCGACGCAAAATCCTCACTCATCGAGGTCCTTCAGATAATAAATCATCTTAATCACCTTCTCTTCGGCACTTCTTCGATTCCGGTCGTCAACGGCGGCCTTTGGGCCTATTTCGGCTCCGGTCTCGGCTGATGGAAAGAACTCCCTTCAAGAAGTGCCCTCGATGTGGGTCCAAATTCCCCCACACCGATCTTCATGAGGTGTGCAACCTCTGCCTCTCCCCTGAACACGAGGCCCGAGACTGTCCCGCCTGCAAGTCTTTTAGATCTAAAAAGACTATTCGAGATCGAAGGGCCAGACGCAACATGGCGCACTCCTCGACCTCCGCTCCAGTCGACATCTTCGGGGACGACGTCGAAGCTCCGGGACAGCAGAACATCGAAGAAGAAGACGAAGACCTCGTCAGTGCTTCCGAGGCCGACGACTCAGATGTGGAGGACATCACCCCGGTGCAGAGGGTCGTGAGTACTACACCCCCTCCCACACCCACGCCGATACCCAAAAAGGCTTCGGTCACGCCTTCGCCTTCGAGCCTAGGCAAGACCAAGGATACTGCTTCTCACACCCCACCTTCGGGCCCGGTAAAGAAACCTGTTAAGCCTTCCGGCAGCTCGGGCTCGAGCCAGCCTACCAGCAGTACCGAAAGACACCCTTCGGCACCGAAAAAATCGGCCTCCACCTCCACACCGAGCCCAGCACCAAAGCCCTCGGTGTCGAAACCTGCCCTCTCGGTGCCGACCAAACATCAAAAGGCCCTCGGCACCGACACTCCCGTGCCGAAGCCTCTTTCGGCACCGAACAAAAAATCGGAGGTCCCGAAGAAGCATGGCTTAGACAAGCCTAAAAAGCCGCCGGCCCCGAAAACCTCGGCGCCGACCGAACAACCAGTGTCGCAAGAACTTTTCACACCGGGTCCTCTGCAAAAGACACTTACCAAGGATCCAAAAACTGGACATTTGACACTGTCTTCAAAAAAGAGACACTTGGACAAACCAGCTCCACCTCCACCTCCAAAGAGGAAGGACACTGCTACCTCCCCTTTCAGAGTGCCTTCCCCACCTCCTTCACCTCCTCCACCCTCCCCACCTCCACCTTCTCCACCCCTGCCTCATCGCTCTCCAACCCTGTCTCCAGACCAAGATGATCTAGGGGACCCTTACTATGATCCAGCAGATGTGCCACAAGACCCCACCCCTACTGGATCTCCAGACCCATGGAATGACTATAACAAACATCCCAGATGTCCCACAGGATGACCTTTACCCATCTAGGCCATCCCCACTAGAAGATTTGTTAGGCTTTCACCACCTACTACAGAGGGCGGCACATTATCACGGGGTGGAGTTACATACTGACCCAGTGGAGGAAGATTTTCTCCTAGACACCTTCGATAATGCACATAGGTCTACTGCCATTCTACCTATGTTAAAGGGAGTAATCAAACATGCACCAGAGGTTTTTAAAGACCCAGACAGGGCCAGGGTCCTAAACCCCTGTATAGAGAAAAAATACAAAGCCGCCCCCACAGATTCTTCATACATTAAAGGCCCTGCACCACTGGATTCCTTAGTGGTATCTACAGCTAGGAAGCGTTCAAATTCTCAGGCGTCAGGCGAAGCACCACCACCTGACAAAGAGTCCAAGCTCCTAGACGCGTCAGGGAAGCGCACTGCGTCACAAGCCGCCAATATATGGCGTATCGCCAACACGCAAGCGCTATTGGCCAGATACGACAGGGCGCATTATGATGAGTTAGAGACCATCATGCACCATCTCCCTTAAAAATACAGAAATAGGGCTAATGAATTGATCCAAGAGGAAAAAACAATAACTAATACCTCTATACGCTGTGCCCTAGATGCGGCAGATACAGCCTCCAGGGCCATAAACACCAGTGTCCTTCTCCGTCGCCACGCCTGGCTAAGAGTTTCAGGTTTTAAACCTGAGGTACAAGCCTCCATATTGAACCACCCATTCGACCAACATCATTTATTTGGCCCAAAAGTTGACGAAGCCCTCGAAAAGATGAAGAAAGATACTGATACGGCGAAATCCATGGGAGCCCTACAGTCACACACTCCTAGGCGCTCCTTTCGCCGCTCTTCCTTTCGGGGCACGGGCAGGGGCTACTCCTCGGATAGTGCATCCACGTCCTACAAATCCCCTCCTCAATCTACCTTCACAAAGGGTTATCAAAGAGGATACAGAGGTAATAATAATAAAGGCAGAGGCAAGACAAATACCGCCCGCTCTGCCACACCGCCTACCAAATGACTTTCCCCCGCTCCCTCCAGACCATTCCACTCCGGTCGGGGGCAGAATACAACATTTCCTTCACGTCTGGGAGACAATCACCTCACACAGATGGGTGACTCAAATTATTCATTCAGGGTATTGCCTAGAATTAACATCTACCCCCCCAAACATTCCACCCAGGCAACGCCCAATGTCTCAAGAACATGTCACGTTACTAAAACAGGAGGTAATCTCCCTCCTGCAAAAACAAGCCATAGAGCAGGTCCCCATCAATCAACAAAATTTAGGGGTCTACTCCCTGTACTTTCTGATTCCAAAGAGAGACGAGACTCTACGACCTATCCTAGATCTCCGACCTCTAAATACTTACATACATTCAGACCATTTTCACATGGTAACCCTTCAACAGGTTCTTCCACTCCTCTCCCAGAGCGACTTTATCACCACTCTGGACTTGAAAGACGCATACTTTCACATCCCAATACACCATGCTCACAGAAAGTAACTCAGATTTGTAGTGGACGGGCAACACTACCAGTTCAAGGTGCTCCCGTTCGGGGTAACAATAGCACCAAGGGTATTCACCAAGTGCCTAGCAGTAGTGGCGGCACACCTCAGAAGACAGCACATTCACGTCTTCCCGTATTTGGACGACTGGCTAATAAAAGCCACGTCCTACGAACAATGTGTGCAACACACCGCCGCTACAATCCAACTACTTCACCAGCTAGGTTTCACGGTGAACCACCAAATGTCCCACCTGGTACCATCACACACAAAACAATACCTCGGTGCCACCATAGACACCTCAAAAGCCATAGCCTATCCCAATCCTGCCAGGATTGCAAATATACAGGCTCTGCGTCAAAAATTCATATGTCAACACTCTCTCCCAGCAAGGGTGTTTATGCAACTGATAGGGATGATGGCCTCTTGCATTTTCATAGTGCCCCATGAAAGACTCCAGATGCGTCCACTCCAAGAGTGTTTAGCGCGCCAGTGGAACCAGGCCCAGGGGCAACTGACATATCTGGTGTTGGTAGACGGTCGCACCCATCGCTCTCTGCAGTGGTGGAACACCACAAACCTTTCCAGAGGTCGACCGTTCCTGGACCCGGTTCCACAAATAATCCTAACAACAGACGCATCGCTCTCCGGCTGGGGAGCTCATCTGTTACATCTTACAGTACAGGGCACATGGACGCCGCAACAGAAGTTACTCCACATCAACCATCTGGAGTTACTGGCAATCTTCCTAGCCCTAAAATCCTTCCAGACGCAGATTTCAGGCAAAGCAGTCCTCATTCGCACAGACAACATGACTGCCATGTACTACATTCAAAAACAAGGGGGCACACACTCTCCACAGCTCTCTCAATTAGCACAGAGCATATGGAGATGAGCAATTCCACAGAAAATCTTTCTCCTGGCCCAACACGTCCCAGGAGTCCAAAACACCGTGGCAGATCTGCTCAGCAGACAAACGCAACAGATTCACGAATGGGAACTTCACCCACAGGTTCTTCACCCCTTCTTTCAGAAGTGGGGGCATCCACACATAGACCTATTCGCCACCCACGACAACAAAAAATGCCCAAGCTTCGCCGGCAGATATCCACACCCATTGTCCAAAGGCAATGCGATATGGATGAACTGGTCAAACAAATTTGCATACGCTTTTCCACCTCTCCCACTAATTCCATTAGTGGTGCGAAAGCTACAACAGCATTCCCTAACACTGATCCTAGTAGCTCCAACATGGGCCAGACAACCGTGGTACACCACACTGTTGGAACTCTCTGTAGTACGACACCAAAAGCTGCACCTCTCACCATGCCTCCTAACCCAGAACCATGGAGAGATCAGGCACCCGGACCCAGCTCAGCTCAACCTTGCGATCTGGCTCCTGAGGTCCTAGAATTCGGATACCTTAACCTTAACCTTAATATAGTTCTCACAAGGCTAATGGGACCCCCTTTCGAACCATTACATAAATGTGAGCTGCAATTTCTCACATGGAAGACAGCATTTCTAGTGGCCTTCACTTCCCTTAGAAGGGTTAGTGAAATACAAGCACTCACTATACAGGAACCTTTTCTCCAAATGCATCAGAACAAGGTTGTACTCCGCACCAACCCAAAATTTCTACCCAAAGTCATTTCTCCATTCCATCTAAACCAGTCGGTAGAATTACCAGTCTTTTTCTCACAACCTCAAACCGTTGTGGAAAGGGATTTACACACACTGGATGTTAAAAGGGCCTTACTTTACTACATCCAAAGAACACAACCTTTCAGAAAAACCAAACAGCTATTTGTCTCTTTCTCTCCACCACATAAAGGCAACCCTATTTCTAAATCAGGGATAGCTAGGTGGATTGTAAAATGCATACAGATTTGCTACCACAAAGCAAAACGAACGCTATCTGTTCCCCCTAAAGCCCACTCTACAAGGAAGATAGGGGCTTCTATGGCTTTTCTAGGAAACATACCACTAGATGACATCTGCAAAGCAGCGACATGGTCAACACCGCACACTTTCACAAAACATTACTGTGTAGATGTGCAAACCAAGCAACAAGCTAGTGTGGGCCAGGCTGTACTAAAACACTGTTCCAAACAACTGCAACAGATGCCGCTGATCGCCGCTAGGGTTGGGTACTGCTATATAGTCTATGCACAGTGTATAATCTGCAGCTCATATGCCTCGAACGGAATATGCTACTTACCAGTATGCATCTGTTCTTGGCATGTAGAGCTGCAGATCTATACACGCCCACCCGCCTCCCCGGCTACCTGTATACGTTCCAGTCTATCTTATTTAGATACAACACACATGGGTTTCTTTACTGTTATTACTACGCTCCATCTTTCCCTGCTGGCGAAAAACAATCTGAGGATGGAGCCGAAGCCCATGCGCAATACGAACCAAAGGAGGAGTCACCGACCTCGTGACTTCCAAAGACTTTCCAAGAGGAAAAACAAACTGCAAACATCCGGGCCCAACACCAGATGGCGATCTATGCACAGTGTATAGATCTGCAGCTCTACATGCCAAGAACAGATGCATACTGGTAAGTAGCATATTCCTAATGCATGCTTACCCAACACAAAAGAATAGGTCCAGGACAGCTGGTTATACTAGGAAGAACAGAACAGGTTTCAGCACACAAAGCCTAAAACAACACAGATAGATAGCAATCCCTCACGCTTTCCTCTCTTAAAAAAAGGTACAAGAAAGAATAGGAGTGAAAGATAAGGAAAAGATGGAGAAAAGGAAACAAAAGGAATGTTGAGCAGTAGGAAGACAAGGCGAATGGTGAGAAAATGGAGGACGGCTTTGGAAAAATGGGAGGATGAATAGCAAAGCGGGCACGCTATACTGAACTGAGAAGAATAAGGATAACTGGAAGGAATGAGAGGAGATGAAAGAATGAGAAAGGCTAAAAGGAATGGTGGAAGAAGGACTGGGATGATACTTTAACTACTTATTTAGCCTGAAATGACGCCCAGTACCAAGAAATGCTTTTTGGAAGATAGCACTGGATGACTGTGGGCATCTTTCCTTTAGTTGCTCAGTCTAGTTTTAGTTCCAGTCCAAATCTCCACATGTCTCTGAGTCAGACTGCACTTTGATCGTGAAGTACTGCTGGCAAGACTCCACCTTTTGCAGAAAGCCTTGAAAATCCACAGTTCCCGCCACCCCCAGGTGCGATGACAGTACTTGGCAGTCCCAGCAACTTCCCTCTAACCAAGACATGGAATTTAGGAGGCCAAGGCTCCTGCTTGGCTCAAGTCTCTCCCCTGCCGCTTGACCTCTGCCAGGCTTTGTATGAGGGGGTGGCATCTAGTATTGTTACATTGCTGTGGGGTGGGGTGGAATTGCCCCCCCCTCTCATATTGTGCTCTCTTAAAATCCCTTCTTACTGCGTGGGTTCTGGGAAGGCGATGATGCGCACAGTGAGGCTGCCACCATTGGCAGGTGAGATCACCTATTGCCCATTTACCAAGTTCTTTCATTATAAAAGCGTTCTTTTTGTAACTGTCAGGATTGAAAAAGACAGTCCATGAAACAGGGAACAATAGCAGCATTTATTCATGCATGTGCACATAGATACTGGTGTTGTGCGCATGTGCAACATTTTAGTTGTTCTGGGCGTGAAGTTTCTTTTTTAGAAGATGTTCAGAAAAACAATGGGAAACTGTGTTAAGTGCCCTGTTTGGCATTCCCAGCTTTCCTCTCGAGAGGTGCTTGGTGAATTGCTGCTCTTGTGAGTGTTGTCTTTGTCTTCCCAGTAATAGAGGCAAACATTCCAGAAATCTGTGATCTTCCGGTGTTCCAAAACAAGCCGCCACCTGCAGTCCTCTGCCTCCTCTTCATCGAAATCCAGGTCTCCTGAGCCTGAAAATAACACAGAAAGGATTTTATAGGGAAGGTTTCTGGAAATCTTGACGGACATTCTTTTTTTGCCAGACTGGCCCAGTTCTGATGAGAAATCTGAAATTTTTCCAGAAAAAAAGCGACAGCTATATTGGTAGAAACATCTTACCATGAATGTTGTCTCATATTTCCCAGTTTTGGGGATCCCAGCACCAGGGCTTTTTGGAACTTCTACAGAGACTTTGTTAGGGCAGTTTGAAAGATCTCTGCAAGTTCATCTTCCAGTCCCGCCCCATGTGCTGGGAGTGGAAAGATCCTGATAAGATTCATCTGCAGAGGTTTATGATGGAGCTGTATCCTTTGGAAGGCATGGAGGCTTGAGTATTGGATTTTATTGTCATTGGCTCTCTGGTTAGGAGCCTTGTGGACAGAACTTCTATGGTGGACGATGTCATTCTCAGGAATATGACAGATAAGAAGTTGGACCCTCTTAAAAAAAAAAAAGCCGACTCCGGATCGCAGTAGAAGTTAGAGCTGGAATTTACAGAGCTTACTTAGCTCAATCATTGATTTCAATTTTCGATAATCTCCTTAAGCAAGCTAAAGAGGACACTGACTGCTCCGATGTCCTGGCAGGAATGCAGAGACAGAGTTTTTGCCAGATGTTTGTTTGATGTAAGAGCATCAGCGCCGGCAGAAGGCATTGTTGTTTCAGCTAGCAGGAAATGAATGTTAAAAGGCTGACACACAGAGGCATCTTAAAAACCAGCGGTTTTTTGTACACCTTGTCAAAGAGTCTGTCTCTTTGTTTTGGAGTTGGAAGAAAGATTTACGCTCTGTTTAAAGAGAAAAAACACGAATATTCCTTCAACAATAGCAGTCAACTTCATCCGAGTCCATAGGCAGATTGTCTTTTTTGCAACCTTCAAGGAAACAACAGCAGTCACCTCAATCCCGCAAGCATGGGGTAGGTTTCTTCAGTTGATGTCAGCAAAGAACCCCATTCCTGACTAAGTGAAGGATAGCCAAAGCTTTCTGGTGGGAGGTCCGATTCAGCACTTTCCAGAAACATTGGACAGATCTGCCTTAGATGCTTCTAGCGGCTCGAGAGGAGTATCTGATAGCATGTACATCTGTTCCTACAGAAATGGGAATCAAACAGGCACCATGGTTGAGGTGTCGAGAAAAGAGGTGTGTGTTTTACTTGGCCGTTCAAGATCTGCAGAACAAAACAGCGTTGATGTCAGTTCCAGAGAAGGAGAGAGAGTGAGGAATCTAGGGGCATATCAGCAAGGGCCGGGGATAATTATCGCTAAGCGCACTTAATGCTAGGATAATTATCGCCGGCTATCGCTGCTTTCTATCACGGAGATAGCATGCTATCAGCAACGCTTAACTCCAAAGCGATAGATATGCAAGCGTTACCTGGAAAACAGTGTGATTATTGCTGGAAATCCAGCGATAATCGCACTGTGACCGGCGATCCCATTGGATTACATGACTAAGTCAGAATAAAAGCAGGCGTAAGGAAAGTAGCGATAACCATGGTTAGTGCTACTTTTCTTATCGCTATGTTTGTTAGCGATTCCCTTGATAATTGGAGAAATGTCAGTTAGAGATGTAAAGCTGGGCATTCAGTAAACAGGTGCTAAGGCAAGGATTCCCGCAATAGCGTGACCTTGCTGATATAGCGATAAAATTATCGCCGCTTTTCGGCCGCAAAAATGGCGATCATTTTTTATCGCAGCCTTGTAGATATGCCCCCTAGTCTTTCATTGTTCTGGTCCTGAAGATGTCATGAGAGCTCAGGCTGGTGATAAACTAAAATTCCTGAAAATGGGGAGTCTTTAAAAGATCACCCTATTAATTTCAGCGGACAGGTTTATTATAACAGTGGACTTGATAGATGCATACGTCCTCTTCCCGACAGCTCCCATGTCTTAATTTTCATACATTGCCTCTTCTACTTCCCCCTTCTTGAATTATATATGTTGATTATTAGGATTGTGTCCAGTATAAATGCACATTTATTCATGTTGTTATTCATTGCAACATAATAATAAACTCTGCTTGAATATATTCATGTTTTGGGGTATGGATCCAAATTTCTTTCTGTTTGAACTGCTTGCTCTGTGCCTTGCAACGGGACCCCAGCCCTGTGTTCTAGCCTCCCATGACCAGTCAACCCGCACCTCCAGAGCCCTAACCTTACACAGCAAAATTTGTCATCCTGGGTGAGGTTTACTGGAAATCCTGACCGCGCATTCCTCGTGATCGCTCTCCTCTTCCCATCCTCCGTGCACTTCTGAACCACCTGTGTCAATCACTTTGGAAGTTGGAAGTGGCCGTGCATTGCAGAGGGGTTTCAAAGAAAATGTCCCCTCACCTATGAGGAGCTATCTAAAAATCTTGTGGCCCTTCCACTTAAAGTCTTATTTTGGGTACATTTTCAGAAGTTGTGTGCAGTCTCAATCCATTGCTCTTTAGTGGCAAGTTTCTTTCCATTTTGAAATTCTTGTCTGAGGGATTTCCTCAGAATCCGTCTGTGTGTACCCGAGGGCCCACCAGATGTCTATTCGGACTTTTAGGAAACCGTGGGATAATCTGGGTGATGGAGGGCTTTCCTCTTGCTCACCTTGTGTCTAGACCATTAGCGCCACCATGGGATTTACTTCCGGTTATTCAGCTTTTTCTGAAGCATTAGTGACGTCAGCATAAAGAATAGGGAATGGGGAGCCATGGTGTGTAAGGACCCTACATGTTAGCATCTATTTATAGGTGCCCGTTCCTATTTTTATTCCCAGTCCGAGCCTGATAAACCTCTAGACTACCTTTGTTTGTGAAGTGAGTTCCATGCTTTGCAAAGACCCTTAAATATCTGAATATGCACCATTATCCGTGAAGGAGGAGACAGGCTTCAGCGCGAATCTTTTTAAAATGCCCCATGGATAGAGCTGTCCTGCAGGCTCCAGTCTTAAAACCAAGACTTGAACTTGGTGGGAAGAGCAGGTTCTTAGTATGTTAAAAATATGACCTTTTCAGTGTCTGATAAATAGAGAAATAGGAACCCCGCCACTTTAAGCGGAATACCTCAATGTGAAGCTGTTGTTGTCGCTGTAATACGGAAAAATGCAACACCCTGCCAATTACCTTCTGAATGAAAGTTTTTGGCATCTATTGGGTTTTCTGAACTAGTGTTTCTAGACAGGAAGCAGTTTTTTTTTTTTTTTTTTTTTTTTTTGAAAAACCTTTATTTTATATCAGTGACACAGCTATTCAGCCGACATCCCGGAGGTACGGCAGCTTTAGAAGTTCAACACATGCTTGCGTCCACATATCACTGACAGGAGAGCCAAAGGTTCTATTTTGCATAAACATAAATACAACCCTAAACACAAGCAAGGCGAAAGGTACTGTAAGCACCAAGAGAGGTTCCCGTCAGGGGGACGAGCCCCATCACGTCCAACAGGCACTGATCTATAGTAAGGGAAAGGAGAGAAAGGCAGAGACTCTAGAAACAATCACATATCAGCGGGAAAGTCAAAGCCGGAAAAGGACTAAGGGGAAAGTTGCTCCTCAGGCGGATCCGGGTCGGGGGGCAGGCATATGTCCCCTCTGTACTGGTTCCATGGCCCCCACACAGCATGCCATTTCCGAGGGCGCCCCCGAGCACAATACACTGTCTTCTCCCTAAACATGCTCCAGTCCATGTTTTCCATCCACGCTGTCAATGTGGGCGGCCTATTGGAGCCCCACAGCCGAGCGATATCGCGCTTGGCTACCATGTTCCCCAGGGTCACCCACTGAGTCTGTGCCGCGTTGTGGTCAGTAGGACTCCAGACATTCAGGAGACAACAGCGCGCCTCAGGCTGCATAACAATTCCTGTCACCTCCCCCATCACCTCGTGGACTTGCCTCCAGAACTCCATAATCGCACCGCATTCTCAAATAATATGGAGGAAGTACCCACCAAACCACAGCCTCTCTTACATAGGCCCTCCTCAGAGAAACCCATGTGCACCAACCTGGGCCCCGTCACGTAGACCCTATGGAGTATTTTAAGCGGCACCAGCCGCAGGCGCGCGGGGATAGCGACCTCTTTGGGAGAAGAAACTGCGTACTGCCAATCCTCATCATCTAGTTCAAGGCCGTCCCTTATCCATTGGGCGCGCAACCCTAGGAGAAGATCCGCCCGAACATTGATAAGCTTCTTATAAATGAGCGAAATCGTGCTCTCAGGCATGTGACCATCCAGGATCCGATCCTCCAACGGAGAGGACTCGGGCACCTTCTCCCCCTCCACAAGGACTGACCGCAAGGCGTGGCGCACTTGTGCATATCGGAAGAACTCCGTGCTCCCCAGCTCGTATTCCTTCTGCAGCTCCTCGAACGACTTTATCTTACCCTTAACCAAAAGGTCTCCAACCCTGGATATGCCGATCAAATCCCATTTCTCGAACCCTTTTGTGCGCCAAAGCTTCCCCAGAATCTCGGAGTCAAACAGAGGGGTGGCAAGGGTAAGCTTACCCCTCCAGCCCAGCGAGTCCGTCGCCACCTTCCACACATACAGGAAGCAGTTTTAATCTTTCGTCTTTTCACCACTGCGCGACTCCTTTACTGTTAGGCAGTGTCCATTAGTCTGTGATCCGCACAGGGTCACAGGAGCTTCCACCACTTGGAGGAAGAGTGGAGGAAGAGTGGTGGAGCAGCCATTTTGTTTACTCCGAAAGAAAGGGACCAGGGTTCTAGTCCTAGAGCCACTAAATTGTGTCATCTTGGGCAAATAACTCAATGTTTCCTGCTCTCGAATGCCTGCTGGTTAGGTCATGCACTGACAGAACTGCAAGAAGTCCAGTGGTTTTTGTTTTGAAATAGTTTTTTAAATATTGTTAGGATGCACAAATAACTGCATTACGGATGAAAAAACTTACGTCGAGGTATGTTATCAGACAGAATCACCTTCCTCCATTAATTTTTTCACCAGCCCTGGAAACTAGGTTCCCAATGCTAGTTTGCTCACTTGTGTGATCTTAGGCAATTCACACAATTTTCCAGTCTGTGATGCCCTTATTTATTAGGGAAATCCGTTAAGAAGTCGGACAACCGCGTAGATTCTGGTATTTTTGGTCGCACACCATTTTGCCAGTAGACAGTGTTCAGCATCTAAACCACTCATCATTGCCAGGGAGGGAATCCATCCACTACAGATGTTGTTTATTTGAGTTTATTTGACAAGTTACCTACAACTGAACCCCACAGTGAAACAGCATCAAGTGATTCCAGTCAAGCTCCACATTCCACATGGAACTCCCAAGTACGTTCTGCCCTTCCAGCTGCCCCAACATCATAATATAAAACAAGTCAAGACCCAGGTATCTACTGATTTTGATTTGGAAAATAAATTCAGGAAGGAAACACCATAGGTTGCCAAGGGTTTCTTTATTTTATGTTCAACATATAGAAAAAGTAGATTACATGACAGGTGGCAGCACTGCATGCGTACGCCCCGAATACCTGCCGAACCAGAACACTACGAGTCGAAGTAGAACAAGGGCATGTGTACAAGGACGTGACGGTGCACAGCATTAGCCTTCTTGGCTTAACGTCATGCTCCGCCATATCTGAAACGCAGGGCTGCACCGTATTTACAAGGATACGGTGCAGCCCCGCGTTTCCCCCTGCGATGGCGCTAAATTTAGCTGACTACCGCCAACACAGGCACCCTTGCACCATAGTGCAAGGGTACCTGCGTTGTGGGAAATAATTTTTTATGTGCAGGAAGGTGTCCCTTCCTGCACATAAGCAATCAGTAATGGCGTTTTGTTACTTCTATGTGTGCTGCAGAATGCAGCGCACATAGAAGTTGCAACTCGTCATTAAAAAAAATGACGAGTTGCAACTTCTATGTGTGCTGCATTCTGCAGCACACATAGAAACAGCAAAACGCCAATGATTCTTTATGTGCAAGAAGGGGCACCTTCCTGCACATAAACAATCATTGGCGTTTTGCTGTTTCTATGTGTGCTGCAGAATGCAGCACACATAGAAGTTGCAACTCGTCATTTTTTTTAATGATTGTTTATGTGCAAGAAGGGGCACCTTCCTGCACATAAACAATCATTGGCGTTTTGCTGTTTCTATGAGTGCTGCACAATGCAGCACACATAGAAACAGCAAAAACAAGGAGAAATAAAGCATTTCTCCTCGTTTCGCCAGGTAAAGACCAGGTTTTCCCTGGTCTTAATTTTGGCAATGCACCATATTTACACCACCCTTGTAAATATGGGCAGCGTCAAAATCAGTAAGTGTTGCGGCAGAACGCCCACCACAACACCCATCGTCCACCCCTTTCATGCTAAGTATAGAGTGAAAGGGGGCCTGATTTACAAGGCAGTGTTAAGCCACACCAAGTGGCTTAACACTGCCTTGTAAATAAGGCGAAGCCCGTATTGCCACCAAAACGTCAAAAAAAGTGATGTTATTGTGGTGATAGGGGCTTGTAAATATGCCCCCAAGTTTTCCTGTGTGTCCAAAATAAGCACTCTCTATTACTGTCCATGCAATACCTCACCTGTGAATTATCCAACCTTGCAAGTTTTTTTTCGGTGTTTGAAATCCAAGATTGCCAATGCTTGTTCAAAGTAGCAGAGGATGGAACAGGCTGCTGACTAGAGTTGGTTAAATGAATACCTCTCCCTGAGGCAGTAAAGTTAGCGGGTTGTATGGCTTGCGACCAGCTGTGGCTCCTCCGTTGTGGCTGAGGAGTGTCACCCCGCCTGCTGACAGAGCAGCAGGCACACATATTCATAAAATGCTAAAAAATAAAATGTTATCATGTGTGGCAGGCTCGCGCTGCTATAGCACGAGGGCAGGGGGCTGGGCTGAGTAGTGCAATTGCACTATTACATCAGCCCCCTGCCAAGTGCGTATGAAAGATTGGCCTGCTGTCTACTGCCGACCAATCTGACC
Source organism: Triturus cristatus (assembly GCF_964204655.1). NCBI lineage: Eukaryota > Metazoa > Chordata > Amphibia > Caudata > Salamandridae > Triturus > Triturus cristatus. Next base: position 118,787,554 of record NC_140581.1, read on the forward strand.
TGCGCACTTCATAGCCTGCAATCCCAAGGCTGAGAAATAGCCAAAGATTGCAGCCGCAGGCCCCCAGCCTCAAACTGAGCACTGGGTGAGCCCGCTCCAACCAATCCTGGAGCTGATTGGTTGGATTCACGTGGCACAATGGAGGAAGTCCCTCCCTTTCCGCCCGAGAGCGCCAGAAGAGAGGGACGCCGACTCTAGGCCGGTACGATCGGTGCCACCGCACCGGGTGCTGACTCAGAGAGTTAATGTGCCTGCTGCAAAGAACGTGTACCATGCAGATCACAAAGCGCATATAGTTTAAATCGGTCCGCGCTTTTGTCAGAGAGATCCTTTTCTTACTAGCTGTTTAGATGTTAAAATCCTAACATGGAACAGTGAACTAATACCTGTCATCAAAGAGCTGCATGAAAACTGTAAGGTATAGATTGGAGCATTATGATGTTTTTCTACGTCTTTCATTATTGTAATGTTTCAAAAAGGGTACATTTCGGTAAAAACAAAATCCTTGTTATTAAATGTCACCACCAACCATGGGGTTATATTTAAAATTGTTAGTTTGTGCTTCTCCAGACTAATCTCTTAAACTATACTGTCTACCAGAATGGATGACATGTGACTCACCTTGTAGTCTTCTGGCTTATGTAACATTTGGTGTAAACTAATTTACACACATATGATTGATTGGCTCTGTGCAATGTGTGTGTCATGTAAAGTGCTTTTACACCCTCCACTGGTACAGGTGGCACTATATAGCTAATTAAATACATCTGAGAGGGTGTGGTTCTGGAGACTTGAGGGGGCACTGTTAAAGGGTGCTAGTGAGAATCAGTGGTCATTGGGGGGGCACCAAGAAACATTGTCGCACAGGGCGCCACCAGCCCTAAAGCCGGCCCTGACGCCGACTGGACCCTGTGGCCATCAACATACTTCTGGTGTAGTTTTTGGGCATTGCGCCTCACCACATGCTAATGTTGCCGGCCGCTACTGCTTGCGACCTGCCGTCAATGGGGTCCCTTACACATCTGCCTCATCTGCGGTCGGCCAGTGTACAATGACACACCATTCAACTGAGCAGATACAAGTTTTGACATTTAATTGCTGATTTGTCAGCCCTCCGCCCCTCCAGCTCCCCAACTTGTCCGCTCAAGTAGCACACAGTCTATGCAAGGTTTCCAAATATTTTGCAGGAGCTTGCTCGTTTTCACAGTGTGCTCGCACGTGATAGGATCGGGACACAAACATGAGGTCGGGAGCCCTGTTGAATGTCTGCCTTGAGTTTGGAAGATAGGTGGACTGCTCCCTTCACTCTCGCTACAATCTGAAGCGCATTTTGTTTTTCTTTATACCTCTCCTTGAGACAGCTATACCTCTTTGTCGTCAATCACCTATTTTACACTAATACATTAAAATATATACATATAGAGGATTTTAGGTTAGCCCTGTGCTTCTGATTGGACTGCTGACTTGTCTATCTTGCTTTCCTGCTTCTAATTCGATGGCTTCACTCTCAGTTCTTTCTTTGTCCCACCTTTGGAGAATTTCTTGGCTGCCTTCTGATGGGGTCATTTGCATCCTTCCACTGCTTCCATTGAGGGAACTACTTTTTTTCTGTTCTACCACTCCATGGGAGTGAATGTATTTTTGTGCTCTCTCCTGTTTGTGCTGCTCCCTCCTCAAATTCCTCCTTTGATCATTCTTCCCTCACTGCTACTCCATTGCTCCCCTGCTGTGACTTTTTATTAAAATATGTAACCCCCCTCTCGTGCATCTCCGACCCCCACTCCCGCCACTTGGAAGTGTTCACTTCTCCCCCACACTGCCAGTCCCGCTTTCGTTCTTTTTTCAATCTTCTTTTGGAGATTTGCCGCCGGGTTGCTCCTGCCTTAACGCCCATTTTATTCATAGTTTTTTATTTACCACTCAAAGACAGGCATCCACCACATTGGAATTAATGGTAAGTTACAACAAGCATTGGCAAAGTCAATATGTCTGGTCTATTGGCTTAGCCAATGTGTTTGATCCATATTGTACACCAGTGTGGCTGCTGTTCAGCATGGCTAAAAGTTAGTGGCCTAGAGAGCGAAGTGGAGGGGCATAGAGTGGAATGACGAAAAGTGGAATAGGGTGTTGTAGAGAGAAATGGCATAGAGTGGAGTCGCATAGAGTGACGAACAGTGGAGTGGCATAGAGTAGAGTGGGCTGGCTTAGAGTGCATTAGTGTAGAGTGTTGCAGAGTATAGGGACTTAAAGCGCAATGGCGTAGAGTGCAGCAGCATACAAAGCAGCGGCTTACAAATCATCGCTACAGAATGCAGTGGCATAGATTAGTGTGGTGTATAGTAGAGTGCAGTGGTGCAGAGTTGAGTGGCATAATTCGGGAGTCTCCTGAGGCGGAAGCCGGGAGTGAATCTTAGCATTTTAAAATCTTTGTTGTGTGATACTTTGCCTTAACTTCACTCACCTGTGCACTTTAAACAGCGCTCCTAGCGCTGCAACGAACGCCATCTATCGCCATCACTGAGGGCGAGGCGCCACGGCGGACACGCCCACCTCAGCTGGCCACGCCCCCTCCCCTGACACACTACAAAGTGCGCGCGGCTGGAAAGCGCGTCACTTTAATTCGGGAGTCTCCTGAGGCGGAAGCCGGGAGTGAATCTTAGCATTTTAAAATCTTTGTTGTGTGATACTTTGCCTTAACTTCACTCACCTGTGCACTTTAAACAGCGCTCCTAGCGCTGCAACGATCGCCATCTATCGCCATCACTGAGGGCGAGGCGCCACGGCGGACACGCCCACCTCAGCTGGCCACGCCCCCTCCCCTGACACACTATAAAGTGCGCGCGGCTGGAAAGCGCGTCACTTTAATTCGGGAGTCTCCTGAGGCGGAAGCCGGGAGTGAATCTTAGCATTTTAAAATCTTTGTTGTGTGATACTTTGCCTTAACTTCACTCACCTGTGCACTTTAAACAGCGCTCCTAGCGCTGCAACGAACGCCATCTATCGCCATCACTGAGGGCGAGGCGCCACGGCGGACACGCCCACCTCAGCTGGCCACACCCCCATGTTCCCTCTCACACGGACATAAAGGATGTGCCTCGCCAGGAAGCGCAGCGGACGGGCGCAGCGGGCGCGCCGTCAGCGCGCCGAAGGCGCGCCAAAGGCAAGCCCGTCTGGGCCCGTCCGGGCCTGGATCGGGCCTAGGGCCAGTCCCCCTGCCTCTTCAACCAGCCCCACCCGCATCTGCTGGACTTCTGCCCAACTACACCTACTTAATTCACATCTTTGCCCGACCTGCCCCCGCTGCATCCCGAGTCATCTGGAAGCCGCTCATTATCTCTGCCCACAATGCAGCTTTACACTCCCGCCCTGTCAACCCCGTCTCTCCCCTTGCTCACCACCGCATCCCTCTTCCTCTAATCAGTACACCTTACGTGCAGGTCTGATTAATTGCCGATCTTTACCCCGTCACGCCAACGACATCTGGATGTCCATTTCGTCTGAGGAATGGGATATTCTTTTCCTAACCGAGTCCTGGATCACTGACTCTTCCTCACCAGATATCTATCTGGCCATCCCCCCAGGTTATGACATCAAATGCCTGAATCGGACCGGAGGTAAGTCTGGTGGTGGTCTTGCCGTCATACTTAAATCCTCTTTCCAGTTGACTTTCACTAGACTCAGTGCAATAGGCACAATCGAAGCTATGTACTTCTCCATCTCCAACAATGCATCAGCAATCTTAGCTGGCACACTAGTCTACTGTCCCCCTCCTGTCTCCACGCCCTCCCTCAATGCCCTTGTCCACTTATTGGCTGATCTTTCTATTAAACATCAAAATTTCATTGTCCTGGGCGATTTTAACCTCCACATCGACAACCCGTTATGCGCTAAGGCTACTAACCTGGTCGACACCATGGAAAGCCTCAATCTTAAACAATTGGTTGCAGGTCCCACCCATGTGGCAGGCCACACCCTGGACCTCATCTTTGCAAATTTCTCGCTCATCACTGCCCTTCAGCCTCTCCCTCTAACCTGGACCGATCACTTCCTCGTCCCTTTTCTTCTTACTTTAGGACGCAAACCTGCCCAACTGGCCCATAGAAAGGAATTGGGAAGAAAGTGGCATAAGGTCACCTGCGCTACCCTGGATCCCATATTCCACTACCATTCGGAGTACCTCTCCCCGGACATTGATGAAAATGTCTCCAGGTTAAATTCTACTCTCCTTAAGGCTATTGATTCTATTTCCCCCCAGATAACCATCTCCTCCACCAGGTCGCGGCCCTCTGCTCCCTGGTTCTCCACCTCCCTTCGGGAGGAGAAAAGCAAATGTAAGGCCCTTGAGCGCAAGTGGAGGCTCAACTACGACTCTGAAGCCAAACATCTTTACAGAACGGCACTTAAACAATTTCTCAAACTTAAAAAAGGCGCGATGAAAGACCACTTTGCCGCTCAAATTAATAAAGCCAAAAACTCTTCAAAAACGCTCTTTAGCGTCGTCAAAGACTTTATTAACCCTCCGGCTAGAGCCCCCCAGAACACCGCCAGTCAGGCCCTTTGTGAGGGACTCTCAGATTTTTTTCTAGAAAAAATAAACAAACTGTGTGTCTCCTTCCCCACTGAGTCAGTCACTCCATCTCCTACTTCTAGCCCCCCTGAGTCTCCATCTTTCCCTGCATTCAACAAACTAAACATGGACGAGGCTATTAGACTGCTCATCGCCTGCAAATCTGGCGCCCCCTCTGATCCTGTTCCCGCCAAAATCATGGGAGAACTGGCACCTTCACTGGCCTACCCTTTCCTTACCGTCTGGAATGCCTCCCTTCACCATGGCTTCTTCCCCACCACCTGGAAGGAGGCACTGGTGATCCCTATTTTGAAAAAGGCAGACGCAGACCCCACTGTCTTCTCTAACTACCGTCCCATCTCCCTCCTTCCCAAACCTGCCAAAGTCCTGGAAAAAGCAGTACAGCTCCAACTTACGGACTATCTGGAAAACCACTCTCTGCTTCATGGATCCCAATCCGGTTTCAGAGCAGGATTCAGTACCGAAACGGCCCTGCTGGAGGTATCTGAGACCATTCGGGAGTGTGTGGACAGGGGCGAGGAGGCCATGCTGGTTCTCCTCGACCTGTCCGCAGCTTTCGATACGGTCTCTCACCCCATCCTCCTGGACCGCCTCAGGCAGATAGGCATCGGTGGCTCTGCCCTCGGATGGATCAAGTCCTTTCTCTCAGCCAGAAGCCAAAGAGTACTACTACGCCCCTTCAAGTCAGAGGAAAAACCTCTGTCATGTGGGGTGCCACAGGGCTCCGCCCTTAGCCCCCTATTCTTCAACGTCTATCTGGCCCCCCTGGCTGACGTCGTTGAGTCCTACGGAGTCAGGGTGGTATCCTACGCCGACGACACACAGTTGGTGTTTTCTTTCCGGGACCACTCGGACTCCGCATTCCTCAACTTTCGCCAATGCCTGAATAACATCAGCGGCTGGATGACTACGAACCACTTGAGATTAAATGCAGATAAAACGGAGGTCCTGTTTTTCAATCAGAACACCTCTATTCCCTCTTCTTGGTGGTGGCCGACAGCTCTCGATCCTGCCCCTACCCCGGTTCGCTCGGCGCGGAATCTGGGCTTCCAATTCGATGACTCCTTGTCATGTAAAACCCAGATCAATAAGGTCACCTCCGCCTGCTTCATGAAACTACGGATGATAAAAAAGATCCTCCCGTACCTTCCCACGGATTCCCGCCGTACAGTCACCCAGGCCCTCATTACGTCCCACCTGGACTATGCTAATAGCCTCTATGCAGGGGCTCCGCAGTACCTGATTGGTCGACTGCAGATTGTCCAGAATGCTGCAGCCAGACTGATCGGTAACATCCCTTACCGTCAATCTGTCTCTGCATATCGAAGGCAACTCCACTGGCTCCCTGTGGCTAGCCGCATCCAGTTTAAGGTTCTCACCCTTACATATCGAGCCGTCAACAACTTCGGCCCTACTTACCTGAAAAATCGGGCTTCGATATCCTGCTCCACCAGATCCTTGAGGTCTAATGACCTCCGCCTCCTGATCTCGCCCCGTTTTAGACTGTCCAGAACCGGAGGCAGAGGTTTCGGTGTCATTGCTGCCAGACTTTGGAACTCCCTTCCACTTGAGCTGAGGTTCTGCCCCTCTGAAACCATCTTCCGAGCCAAACTCAAAACCTGGCTCTTCTCCGGACTTTAGATTCCCTTGCATCACATTTTCTTCTCTCCCCTTTTCCACTCAGTAACCCCTGGATTTTAGCGCCGGGACACCCCTTCGGGGGTAGCTGCGCGCTCTACAAATTCCATAAAATAAAAATAAATAAAATAAAATAATAAAGTGCAGCTGCATAGAGTACAGTAGCATAGAGTGCAGTGGTGTAGAGTAGTGTGGCATAAAGTAGAGTGGCACAGAGTGCAGTGTCATAGGGTTCAGTGGCATAGAGTGCAGTGGCGTAAAGTAGAGGGATGCCGAGTGCAGTGGTGTAGAGCGCAGGGATGCAGAGTAGAGTGGCATACAGTGCATTGGTATAGAGTGCAGTAGTGCAGAGTCCAGTGGCGGAGTGTTGCAGAGTAGAGTGGCGAAGAGCGTAGTGGTATAGAGTAGAGTGGCATAGGGAGCAGTGGCGTAGAGTACAGTGACATAGAGTGCAGTTGTGTAAAGTGCATTTTTGGAAAAGTTCATTTGCATAGAGTGCAGTGGTTTTGAGTAGAGTGGCGTAGAGTGCAGTGGCATAAAGTGGAGTGGTGCAGAGTGTAGTAGAGCATCGTAGAGTGCAGTGGTCTAGTACACAGGGGTGCAAAGTAGATTTCTTTAAAGTATAGTGAAGTGGCGTTGAGTGGAGTAGTGCAGGGTAGAGTGCAGTGGAATAGAGTAGAGTAGCATAATTTGTAATGGCATAGTGTAAAATGATGTAGAGTGCAGTGGCATAGAGTGCAATGGTGCAGAGTAGATTAGAGGGGCGTACAGTGGATTGGCATAGAGTGCAGGGGTGTAAAGTTAAGTGTTACAGAGTAAAGTGCATTGGCGTACAGTGTATTGCCATGGAATACAGTGGCATAGAGTTCATTGTTGCAGAGTGGCGTAGAGTGGAGTTGTGCAGAGTAGATTGGAGTGCCCTAGACTGGAGTGGTATAGAGTACAGTGGTGAAGAGTGCAGTGGTGTAGAGTGGAGTGGCGGAGAGTGCATTGGCATAGAGTACAGTGGTATAGAGTAGAGAGGTGTACAGTGAAATGGCATAGAGTCCAGTGGCATAGAGGTGAGTAGAGTGTAATGGAGTGAAGTGGTGTAAAGTGAAGTGGTGCAGAGTAGATTGCAGTGGCATGGAGCGGTGCAGAGTACAGTGCCGTAAAGTGGAGTATGCATGGTGTCGTACCACACTGCCATTACAGATAACACATTTTCGATTGAAATGAACATTACATTTGTACAGACATACAGTGTTACCAATAAGATTATACAGTGCACAAACTATAATGTGTGAAATTGGTATCGCATAGTGTAATGATTTTTTTTATCATATTAAAGCATTTGTTTCCAACACGCTTCCGAATTAACAAAAAATGTGCTTAATTTTTGTTCCTAATTCTGATATATTCTGAAATACTTGCACAGTTCATTTAAATGTTGTGTCTTAGAGAAAACCCTCTCCTACCCCTAGTATCCAGCAAGATTGTCTCCTAAATCCTCTCTCTTTGAAGTCAGAGAAAGAAAAGTAAATGCCAAGCTCCCATGGAGGATATAGCCTGACATTTGACTCCGGTCTTCATATGCACAAGAAATGACACAAGATGAGAAGAAGATTTACAGGCCTGTTTACAGAAAGGAGCACTTGTGGAAGAATACAAGGGGAGTTGGTGTGAAAAGGCTTTTATCCTTGGGAGGGACGAACCTATCCTGATCAGCCTAAAACAAATAAAGCCAACAAATAGAAAGCCAGAAAATGTTAAATACAAACCACAAAGACAATAGTAATCAAGTTGAGGAATGTATTCCCAGGGACGTTTTCTGAATGTCCCCAAGATGTTATTTTAATTCAATTCAAATAACGTTATTCGACCTTAGATGATAAGATCATAAAAGTACAAAAATTCATTAAAAAAACATATTTTGTGGTATGATACATTCCAACACATTTCAATAGATAGCCAAACATATAAGTCTTTCTAAAAAGAAATCACAATTTAAAATAATGCAAGACATCTTTTTCTTTCTAGATAATACAGCCCTAAGAAACTTGCTAATACCATACATGTAAACCGGTTGGGAAGCAATTGCAGATATAAAAATGCCGGTCTGCATTGCTTATAATTTAAAGGTTTCAATGTAAGGACAATCAAAGATCTCCTCATATCAGTGTATAATTTGCAAAAGAACAGGATGTGAATCGTTGATTGTTTCGACGTGTTGTCACAAGGACATAACATTAAATCCTTTGACCAATTATTCACATTTGGGAATGTCGTCAAACGGTAAAATATGTCTAGTCTAAAATGTGTTCAAACAAATCCATCTTGTGCATTTAAAACGTTAAAAAGATATGATTGCATTGAGCAAGTGGTTAAAATCATTTGGTTATGATAGACTGAAGGTTTAATTAATTCCACTGATAGTCTGAGATCTTTGAGGTGTTTTAGGTAACCCTGGGCGTAGTTTGCGAAGTAGCACTATGCGTAGCACTTCGCGAACTGCATAGTACCATGTTCGCACTGTGCAAGATGCCGTTTTCAATGATTGCACAGTGAGGACAAGCATCCGGCACTGTGCAATCATTGAAAACGGCATCTTGCACAGTGTGAGCTGTAGTTTTCTGCCGCTCGAGTAGATTTTTACTCGAGCAGCAGCTTTCTCAAAGCGGACTGGTAGTTTCTCATCGCGAGCGGTCGCGAGCATACGCGACCACTCGCAATGAGAAACCTGACCTCCCCGCGTTGAAAATCTCGCTGGGAGGTTTATTTTCCACGCTTTTTCCTCGTTCGCGATCAGCAACATCAAGTTGCCGATCGCGAACGAGGAAAAAGTGTCGCGGGATGTCATTTTGCTTGCTCGCGGTCGCCAACTTGATGTTGAGGACCGCGAGCAAGCAAAAAATGACCGCTGCACTACGCAATGCTACCCTACGCGTGTTTGCACTGTGCTACGTGCAATTTGCGTAATGCGAAGTCGCGCAAACTTCGCAAACTACGCGAGCGTAGCGTAGTGCTTTGCCCAGGCTTAGTTTTATATTATTCAAGGAGACCGCTTGTTAAAAAAATTCCGGATGACTGATGTCTACCATGAAATTCTTAATGTACTTCAGCCATGGAACATGTAATGAGTGGTCAGAATCGCAGAAATGTTTTACTGAAAAACAATTAAATTCCAGGTGGTTTGAAGTCCAGATCTTGTGCCAAAGGGGGACTGGCTGAATTCTTATCAGATCCGTGAGATAAGTAGTACTGCACATGGCAAACAAAATTTGAACAGCTGGCGGGAAGTGCCAGAAGGAATTTAAAAAGGCATTTTCAATTACCTGTAATGGTTCCAAATTTAGAAAACCCCACAACGCAGATCCATACATAACAACGGTTCTCCATTTTGCATTATAAATCTTTAGCATTTCTTTTGGTTGTTTACAGCCTATTTTCCATGCAAAATTACACAAGGCAGCAATAGATCTAATAAATTGCAGTTTTTTTGCCTTAATGGCGCTTCTCCAGTTCCCCTCGTAATCGAATAAAATACCCAGATATGTAAAAGTGGGAGTTAGTGGAATAACCTCCTTCCCTACGCAAATATTTAGCATTTTGGTGGAGCTTTTGCCTACCTTCAAACTAAAAGTTTTACTTATATTTAGTCTCAGGCGCAAATTTTCCATAAAATGCTCAAAGTTATCGAGAAGTTGCTGTAGGACAAGTGGAGTGCTCGCCTTAAGTACAGCGTCGTCCGCATAAAGCAGGATGGGTATTGGACGCTGTTTAATTTGTGGCAGATCCAAACCTAAGTTGGCAAGGGTATCACCTAAGTTATTGATATACAAATTGAATAGAAAGGGTGCATGCACGCAACCTTGGCAAACTCCTTTTTCAATATTAAAAACACTGGCACATTCGCCCTTTATACCAAAACGAACCCTGGCACAGCTTGTAGAATATAAGTATCTAAAAAAACTAACAATGGTGCGGTCAGTTCCCATTGTGGTCATAGCGGACCAAAGTTTATCATAAATTACTGAATCAAAAGCAGTAGAAAGATCAACAAAACAGGTTACCTCCTTTAATGTGGGCATACTTGCTCGTGATCAAATTTAAATTAATAGCTTGATCCATAGTCCCCGTATCTTTTCGAAATCCATATTGTAGATCCAAAATTATGTTGTTACCATCTGCCCAACATTGCAAGCTACTTAAGATTATACAGCCCACGACCTTGACCAGGGAATCTAGCAAGAAGATGGGCCTATAAATTGCAGGGAGGTTACGGTTGCCTTTTTTAAATATTGGAACTATATGGGACTCTGACTATGAGGGGGAAACCCAACACTCTGGCATGCTCTAAAAACAAGGGTCAAAAGAGGGCCCCAGAGGTCCAAGTTAGCTTTAAACAAGTCAATGGGACTTGTCGACTAAGTCGAGCTTATGGCCAGAGCAACTTCCTCCAGTGTGAAATTAAGATCGGGCCAGTCGTGCGCCTTAACGGGGAATGAGATATCCATCAGTGGGGCCTCATTTGACTCTTTTCTAGTGTCCTTTGTAGGGTCAGAGTATGGATTAGGAAAATGTCCTCTGCATTCACTGCCACCTCTATTTTGGGCTTGTCATCTTCACTAAAAAAGGGTGAGTTAAGTATGCGCCAGAATGCAGTAGGGTCATTATTACAACTGACCTCGTACAGTTTATACCAAGCCTCCGTTTTAAAACTTGTTTTACAATTTTCTATTGCAAGCTTGTACAGCCGTCTCATAAGCTGAATCTCCTGAATATTTCTGGGTGTACACTTTAACGCCAAATTTAAGTTTTTATGTGCCTCTGAGAAGGCGTGATCAAACCAGGATTTCCTGGTTGTTTTACTAACTTTCTGGTGTGCCAAAAGGCCTGCTTTAGATGCCTTGGTAATTTTATCGAATGATTCCATAATATCAGCAGGACCTTCTAGATCATCCAAACAAACATCAAAGGGCTTACTTTGTTGGTAGATTAATTTCTTTAAAAAACCACTGGGTTCAATCATGGACTACGTTAACGAATAACCATGTATAAGTGATAGTTCTATGCTTTCTACAGACATAATGGAGTGACTGACCCCTTGTTTTGTTAAACTGCCAAAGCTCAGCATAAAACTCTGAGGAAAATGGTCACTCATTACTGAGTTGTCAACTTTAAAATCAGTAACTAATACCGAATAGCGGTGGTAGAACAGGATAAAATCAGTGACACTTTTATCCATACCACCAACGTAAGTACATGATACCATAGCTGGTCTACTCCCAAGTTCATTACTAAAACCCAGATCATATTTAAAGATGAGTTCATTAAATTTGCCACCATATTCTGAGTTTAAAAAGTGTGCAAGGTCCTCATTTGTTGGAGAGGTAAGGCCACAAACTTTGCTGATAACAGTTTACACAATTTGATATTGAAGTCCCCCACTCACAACAACATTTTGTCCCCATTCCCCTTGCTGAGTAGAGCTTCAAGATCTGCATTAAGTTGATCCAGGGTTATCAATATGTTGGAGTCACACGCATTATTGTAAAAGTTAATTAGAATCAGAGGTATAGAGCCTTGAAGTTCAATAAAAACAATTTGATAAAAATTGTTAGGATGTTTTGTGATTACAATAGAGGAAATTAGGTAATTTGACACATAAATGCATATACTCCACTTAGCTCTGCCATGTTGCGATGGAACTGCTGATAAATTAAATGTTTTGTATCCATTTATGTAGATTGGTTCCACGACCCAAGTTTCCTGTATGCAAAAAATATTAAAACCAGTTACTAATTCTAGCCATTTGGGTAAATTAATCTCATTGCGAAGCCCCGCAACATTCCGGCTTAGGACACTAATCATATTTGAGACCGAAGTTACACAGATAGAATTACTCTTGCCCCGCCGCATAGACTGCACCGTAGATCGTTGAACCTCCAATAAATCCCCCTCTATCGGTGAGCTGTTAACAGACATTAGGGAATTAGGAACAGCATTAGCTACAGGTTCACCTCTTGCCACTTCGGCTGTAGTCAATCTACCCCAGTGAGGTTAGAGAGACAGACGTATCTAGTGGATGTTGGAATGGGATAAAACCACTGAGATGGATTATTCGAATTCAAGCTTAACGGTGGGAGGCCTGGTTGTCTTAACGATGTTTGCTGCATCTCAAAAGGTAGCTGATTAGACACGTGTAGAGGAGGCCTATAAAAGAACCCACGTGGTAAGAGTGAAATCTGGTTTGGAGGTGTCAACTTTGAGTTGTATTTTCCAATATCATTCTAACTAATGCTGGTGATTTAAAGGAAAACACAACACAATCATCATGGAACACCTTAGGGTCCCTGCCAACCCACTGTACCCATCTCACCATCTTAAAATCATCAAAGAGAGCTCCCCCCATCCTGACCCTGGAATTTAACTAATTAAGAGACTTGTTTCTCAATGAATCCCACGTTTCATTACCTGGCGTGCCTAAGATCGGAACATTAGTGAGTATAATTACATACGGAGTAGCAGCAGGGGAAGATCTAATCGATCATTCGCATATACGGAATTATTATTATGCATAAGTTGGGCAGTGGAAAGTCCCCTCAATGGGAGGCTGGGCAAGGGAGTTATTGGTGCCTCTTTATTGGTATATGTATCTACATCATTCCCTTGCACTATATAGGGCTGCTGAGGCATATTTAACATTTGTCAAGTAGGAGGCTCAGAGTTCTTTATAGCATTGTTGTGGCGGGAAAGTTGCATGGAGTTTAGAGGTGCTACCCGTAGTATTATCCCTGGCAGAATCAGTTGGCCCACTATGGGTATTTGGTAGACCTAGTCGCAAGATAGAATAGCACATTCAATAGATTTCACTCTGTCTGTAAGACTACAGACCGCAGTTTTATTAAGGTCAGTCAAGACTTGGACAGATGTCAACAGCGAACCAGCGAAGAGCAGTCCTGTGTTGCAGCGGATATTAGTTTTTTGGCAGCTCTCGGGAGTTTTGAGATCGGCACCGTCTTCTGCGCTGGAATCCTCTCCTGGCTTTAGTTGACACACCAGATAGACCCACTTTGGGATCCGTGGGACAGTTCCGTGAGATTTTTTGACGTTTGGAAGAGGGGTGGTTATGCGAAAGGTTCGAAGTACTCTGTGAGGGTGAGTTGAGTACAAGCTCATTGTTAACTTTGGATGGAGTACCAAGACCCCCAGTCAAAGATTCAGGCACATTACCTATACTGGGGGTGGTTAAACAGGGAGTTGCTGGTTCAGGGGCATTCTCGGAACAGCTAGTTATAGTTTCCTCTACACCTAGGATTTGCTTTTTTATCGCCCCCATTGCCCCTGTTATATAGTTCAGGATAGACTGCCTTGACTTAGGTGGTGACTTAATTAGTGCAGAACTCGGATGTTTTCTTTACCCCATTACTGGATTATATTTACGCCTCTCGATCAAACCAAATTGGATCATGACAAAACAGAAGATCATAAGAGCGTTGATATGTACAGAGACACTTGGTAAGTCAGGGGTTTACTATACCATGGAATCATTCCTCATTAGAGACAGAGTGGCTGGTCGGTGCGTTGATCGTCCCGGAGTGCAGAACCAAGAGGGTGGGCCCAGCCCAGCCTCTTCCTGGCTCTGACGGGCCCGCCCTTGGCCCGGGCTTTGCCCGGACGTGGCCTGGGCATACCTATGCGTGTCCAGCGTTGCTGGAGAGTCTGCGGCCTGAAATGCGCCTCCTGGCGCGTTGATGGAATCACAGTCGTGGGCCGGTCCGCAGTGCCCGATGCGGTATGGAGTCCCCCCTCTGCTCCGCTCCAGTAAAGTGCGGCGTGCAAATGGACAAAAATCCGGTCTCCCCAAGAAGTCTTTAGCAAACCAGACAGCTGCGTTGTCTGGTAGGCTTCAACCAAACAAGCATTGGCATAGCCAATAGGTCTCGCTTTTGGGACCATATAAGTATTTAGTTATGCAGCACAAAATCCTTGGTGCAACAACATTAACTGTTGCATGGCTAAACACTTATAAGGTCCTAACAGCGAGACCTATTGGCTATGCCAATGCTTGTTTTTAACTTTTAGCCACGCTTCTGTACACCAAGCACTTTTATGGAGTGCTGCAACTTAAGAGGTCTGAAAAGTAGGACTTTTAAAAGTGATAAAACTGACACTTACCTCTCAAACAAGAACGCGACTGTGTGGCCAAATGCAGGGCCTAGCACGATACAAACTGGCATTTTGCTACTACATCAGTACAACGTATAAATATAACCTTGATGCATAATCACATCTTCAGTCTTGTGCCCCCCCGGGGTAGGAGCGCTTTGCGTGCTCAAACTAGGCTGGCTTGAACTATTACAAAGAAGGTGAAAAATATGTACTGGGCGAACGAGATGATTGGAAAATTGATGTAAGCAAGATTTTTATGCTTGCAATAGCTGTGGAACGTTAGCATCTGGTAATGTGCCCAATACTGTATTTTCACTTAAATGTGTGTTTACACATGTAACATGGGTCAGTTCAATATATTCAGTGGCTCACACTGTGAAGGCGGTGTGGTGGTGAAGAGGTCGATTAAGGTTAGGGCCAACCACAACACAATTTGTTGTTTAATGTAAACAAGCAATCTTGAGAAACAAAGACCAAAACAAAGACAAATTGAAAGAGCAAGGCCTTTTTTTTTTTTTAGAGTGAATCAAAAGCTATGAGTTTTTTTGTTTTAATGTTCCTGGTTACAATGAAAAATAGACTCCCATTACAATGGACTTTGCTGGACCCGCAAGTTCAAATAATTGGCAAAATGAATAATGCACCAAGACTGTTCTTGGGGTATCATGGTAATTTTTTTATAGTGAGCACAAACACAGGTTCAAATAGGCCAGTTTCTTTCTCAAATGTAACTGAAAACGTGGGGTCATGTGCTGTGTATTTGGCTGTTAATCTGGTACTCTTGAGGTAAAATCTTGGATTAGATAGTGTAAAACCACTGAAGGTGCATGGTTTCTGGAAAAGCAATAAATGGCCAAATGACTACACCAGAAAGACTTTATTACAAGGGTAAAAGGAGCGCCCGAAAGACAAATGTCATTTTTCCTGTGGTTCTGAAAACATTGCATAATACGAAAAGCTGTGAAAATGTAGTTCGCTTCTTTTGGAAGAAATATGGCTACCTAAGCATTGGTGTAGCAGGACAGTTTTACGTAGCTTTTATTTACAGTCTGGCTTCAAAATTACGAATCACTTGTAGTGCAGACAATAAGGAACATAACTGGAAAGCGGATACCCTCTAGTGTTAGGAGAGGAATACCATGCAATCACAGGTGTGTGGGGGAGAAGGCCTATATCGAGGGAAGCAAAAATGAAGAAATTGAAACCAAGAGCCAAAGTAGCAACTGCCTGAGCCCAGCTCCCACTGCGGCTCCCCGGCCTGGCCAATTCTTGGCTGCATGCCCAACCCCCACAGCAGCCTGTCTTGACAAACATGCCTCACGAAAGAAGCCCATTTGCCGTCCATGCTAGGCATATAACAAATCAAAATCGTGCTGACAGAGTAACACTACAAATTACACAGGGACAGCAAATGTTGAGTGAGAGAGGCCATCGCTGTTCACTTCGACTGCAGGCTGAAAAGTGAGGCGATACTACAACAAGCGTGCGCTGAAGCTGACGAGGAGGGAGTGGGAGTGGGGGCGGGCACAGTGGTGCGTCTGCACTTGTAGAAAGCCAGATGGCAGGGCAGCTGTGCACGCGCTGAAGCTGACGAGGAGGGAGTGGGAGGGGGTAGTGGGGGTGGGCACAGTGGTGCCGCCGCAGTTGTAGAAGGCCAGATGGCAGGGCAGCTGTGCACGTTGCGCGCGCTTGTGCGCGTAACAGCAAGCTGGTGGCCGGCAAAGGTAGCACTTTCAAAAGCCTCTTACTAAAAGTCCAGCCGAGCAACAGCGCATGCGCTGCTCTAGGCTCGACCTAAAAAGGCAGGTTGTCTTGCTGTATGGGCAAGGTAAAGCTTGGGCTCACATACAACCTCACGCTGGGCTGCTGTAGCCTCATGATGCATGCGGGTATACTCTTCATTGCGCTTTTTTCTTGTTTGCCAATGCTGTTCAGTACAGCATCAGAAAAAAAGCATTTGTATTTCTTTTTGCCACTGCGAAACAACTTTGGCAAAACAGCATTAGCAAACCCACTAGGTCCGTACTGCTTTTAAAAGCGAGACTAATTAATCTTTGACAATGCTTGTTTTTTAGTCCCTATTGCCAAGGTGATGCCTTTCCTAAGGGTTTGAACCTAATTCTCAAATCGCAGCTTCAAATATTCCCTCTGGCTGCTTCCAAAGTTTAGAGTAGATTTTTTTAGGATTCTCTCACGGAATTTTCGGAGTACTCCTGAGGCCAATTATCGTGTTTTGTGTTTTTTGGACCGCGAAAAGAAAACATTTCCTTTGCAGCCTGTGAAGAAATGTGACTGTCTGGGTATCTTTTCCACTCCTTTTGCAAACCTACTCCATTTTTCCGAAATAGTTTATTTTTTATTTTTCATTTAATGGGGTGAATGACTCCATTCGAATTCTCTGTTATTTAATGGAATGGAAAACTTAATTTAAATTCCTGAATACCAACAAAGCTATGACTTTGTGTGTGTCCAGCATTTTCAATAGTCACCCCATAAACACCCAGTAGTGCACATCTGAAATATACTCCTGACATTGCATGCAACAGGAAACACCTGGCGCTATCTGAACGGGGAAAACTGCCCCAAAAGAGGCAACGTATGTGCTCCATGTGTGTGATAAGTCTGATAGCGCATGCACGCCTCGTTCCAAGATGGAAACTCGGACTGAACTGCAAAATGAACCCCTGGCAAATATCACACTGTGTGATATCAGTATTTACAGAATGCACAGTTACTGCCAGGGATTGCAATGAGCCTGTAAAGATGAATAAAGAGTGCAAGCACACCATTTGGGGTAGTACATTGCATACATATGTACTCCAAGGAGGCTGTAGGAGTGCTAAGTCAACAACATGTGTTAAACCAGTTACCTGGATTCACCAATGGGTCACAAGGTCAGTCACCATTGACTGTCAGCAGGGGTCATGGTGACAGCCAGCAGAAGCGTGGAGGAGTGTGAAGACAAGAAATCTGGTGGTAAGCTGCCAGACATATGTGACAGGCCCCTGTGGTTGTCAGGCAGGGCCCGATTGGGCAGCGAACATGCACACGTGCAGCACCAATAAATATACACGTACACAATGGTAGGTACGGGCTGCAAAGACCACGTGCTGTCTTCGCCCTCTTATTTAATCCTTTGGCCACGCCTGGCAAGAGGATGCACAAAGAGTGGTTACGGGGCATTGCCCCACTGCAGGGGTGGAGCCATGATCATTACATCCCTCCCCAAGTTAGCGGTGACCTTCGCTGATGCAGTTGACATGCAAAGTCTCTGAGCCGTTGGCTCGGTGGTGGATTGGGCCGTAGGTTATAACGCAGATGTGGAGACTGGCTGTCTACACTTTCAGCCGTCTGGGTGCTGTGAGAGTCAGCTCCAGTGCTCGCTTAGATGTCTGACTGCTCAGTAGCAGTACGGCGAGGAGTGGATCCTTCCGGCTCCATTTGCTGACAGGGGTCCTTCCGGAACCATGACAGATTCTTAGTGACTGTTTCTTGGTCTTTCTTGGCAGTGATCATAGTCTCGACCATGTGAATAACTGTCCATACGCCTGGTTCGAATTGTGTCCGAAAGTTCCATCCCGGTTTCCTGTCTTTTATCGCACTTGGCCCCCTGGCTGGAGCTGATGGGGCTTAGCGTGCAGCTTCAGACTTTCACGTCCATTGTTTTAGGTGCATCTGGCTTGAGCACTTGCAGGCTTATAAGGATGAGGCATCCATTCTCAGGAGACGGGGATGGTGTCACCCCGGTGCCCATTAAGTATCAGGCACCACTGGTACAGTTGGATAGTGCAGTGAGGTGTTTCCCGGTATTCTCGAAAGAATTGGTGTAGACTGAGCTCAGGGTTGGTGCCTTAGGCGATTCTAAGTGCCTTGCTCAAAGGGCCCATGAAGCACTCTGCTTCGCCGTTGGCTTGTGGCCATTTAGGAGTGATGCAACAATGCTTTACACCCAGGTTTTTGAGCATGTCTCTGGATTCTGACTCCTGGAACGGCGGTCCATTATCTGTTTTTATCTGTTGAGGGAGGTCAAATAGTGCAAAGGTTCTTTCCAACACTGGGGCCACATTCACAAAAGCTTTTAAGTCCACCACTTCAACTATGGGATATTGGGAGTATCTGTCAATCATCACTGCTCTCACTCGCCCGTCAGGGAAACTTCCAAAGTCGAGGCTTACTTGGAACCATGGGATTGTGCACTGCTCTTCCGTGATGACTGGCACCGGTGGTTCTTGGTAACAGGTGAGTTGACATGAAGGGCATTGTCTCACTACATCCTCGACAGCGGCTTCCAGGCCTGAAAACCAGACCTTTTCCCTCATCCGAGATTTCATCCGGACTGTCCTCTGGTGACCTCCGTGAGCTAGCGTCATTACTCGTAGTTGTAGACTTACTGGGATCTGTGCCCCTCATAGCACAAGACCCTCAGGTGTGGTGCTTGGCTCGTCACGCACTCTTCACATCTTTCCCAGGTGCGCTTTCTCTGGACCATGCCAGCTGTTGGCACCTCGCAGGAAATTCTGCCACAACCCACCCTGGAAGGCATCCATGACGTTCATGAGAACCGAGTCAGCTTTGGTTGCATCACTAATTTACGGGATCTTGAGGGCTTGTGGGCATGCTCTTTGGGACACCATGCTTATCTATTCTTCGGTGGCGTCTCTGTTATCACTGCTGTTGACTGTGAGTGATGGTGGATGCCTGTAAAGGAAATCGACAGGGTTCTTGACTCGTTGTTGGTGTACTACTTCCAGCTGGTAGTGTTGGAGCTGGATCCCCCTGTGTTCGATCCATGGAGGAAGGTGTGGTACCATCCCACAAAACAGTGAGACCAGTGGCTGATGGTCAGTAACTGCACAGAATGGTCTGCCGCTGAGGTAGAGATGGGAGTATCCACACGCCCATTTGATGGCTAGTGCCTCCCTTTCTATTTAGGAATATCGGGTCTCCGTTGGTGTGAGTGCCTTGCTGGCAAATGTGAGTGCTGGCCCTTTGCCTGGGCTCTACTTCCTGGGTGAGTACTGCTCCTAGACCCACGGGGTTGGCATCAACCAGGAGTTCAATCCGTCTTTACGAGTCAAAGTAGGCTATTGTCGTCTTGCTGAGCATGGCTTCTTTCACCTTTCGAAAAATGTCCTCTTCTTCACGGCCCCATTTCCATAAGGTGTCCATCTTCATGAGAGATCTGAGGGGCTTGAAGATGGTTTCCAGGTTTGGGATGAACCGGCCGCAGTGCGTGGCCAGCCCCAGGAAACTGTGCACGTCAGATACTGTCACCGTAGCAGGCGCTTGCTTGATGTCGTGGGACTTGCGGGGATTTACTTGGACTCCTTCTTGGTTGAAGACGTACCTCAAAAACCCGATCAATTTTAGGAAGAAGGAGCACTTTTCCTTATGGAGGGTCACCCAATGTTCAGACAGCTGCCTTAGAGCTGCTAGGAGATGTGGGTGATGCTCTTCAGCGGTTGCAGAAAGAATTAAGATATTAGCGCTGACGTTCATGACGCCTTGTATGCCTGACATGGTCTCCCGGATTGCGTCCTGGAAAACTTCCGCTGCTGAAAATATTCCATAGTTCAATCCTCTGTAGCGATGTAACCCTAGATGTGTTGAGAGCATTGTGATGTACCGGGCCTCTTCTGCTAGTAGGAGTTGATGGTACCCAGCGTTGAGGTCCAGCTTGGAGAACCATCTTGATCCATTCAGGTCTGCAATTATGTCATCCATTGTTGGCATTATGTGCCTCTTGCGCCTTATAGCTTGGTCGGGAAGGTGCATGTCTATGCAGAGTCAGATCTTGCCCAGCTGCTTTGGTTTTTAGGCGATGACCATGGGGGACACCCGCGCGTTGTGCCCGATGCCTTTTCGATCGCTTCTTGTCTCTCAAGTTTGCTTAGTTCTTGTTCGACTAGTGGTCTCATGTGGAAAGGCATGCACCTGTATAGAAGCGCTATTGGCTTAATGGACTTGTCTCTATTTAGCTTGATCTGTGGGGCCTTTAGGCACCCGAGTTCTTTGAACAGCTTGGGAAACTGATTTAGGAGCTTGTCTATTTGAAGAGCTGTCACATTATGTGCGAACGACACCAGCCCTAGGTCTTCTGCTTTGTGGCTTCCGACCAGTGTGTCGGCTTCCCTGTTAACAACGCGGAATGCATTCGTGATTTCGGGCTCTTCCAACTTTATTCTAACGGTCATCCTTCCTTTCAGCGGTATCGGTATCTGGCTACTGCAAGTGAAGATTTTGGTGCTTGTTGGCAATAGTGGTGGTTTCGGTTGGAAGTGCCGGTATTATTGAATACCCATCACGTTCATTGATGCACCGGTGTCGATGAGGGCTTTGACGCCGGACCCCACGATCTCAACTATGCACGTAGGCTGAGGATGTCTGGTTTGATTAAGTTCACTTGTAAACGAGATTAGGAATGCTCCACCTCATCGTCTGATTAGGAATCTTCTAGCATGAGTTGGTGGCGGAGTAGTGGCTTCCATGCACTTTGTGACTCCAATTCATACAGGGATAGTTGACGTTTTGTCCTCGTTGGTGCTCATCTACCTAACGCCTTCGTCCCCTGGGCCCCCCTCTACAGGCGACAGCAGAGTGATTTGGTGTTCCAGACTTCGAGCACGTACGTCCTTGTGCTGGGCATTCTTCAAAGGGGTGCTCATCCCATCCGCAGTATCCACAGTGGGATCCGGACTGGGGAGGTGTCAGTATTCTAGGTTTGTTTGTCTTACCTTGTGTGCGTATGGCGTCGGCACGCTCCACGTTCACTGAGGGGCTTTCTGGTTGTTGGGTTATTGCTATGTCTATTTCCGTTGCCCATACGGCGGATAGGCCGTGGGACCTGGATTGAATGAGGATGTCATCCAGGGTGATGTTGTGCTGCCTCAGGATGAGGCCTCTCAGTGTTTTGTTTCTTTACGCCTGGATGATTTGCACTCTCACTTCCTCGTGTTGGTCGTCCGCGGTGCAGGTGCTGGCCAACTCGCGCAGGCATGCAGAGAACATGTCTATGGATTCCCCCTTGTGTTAGTGGGCCTGGTGGTGCTTGAAGCGCTCGAAGTCAGGGTTCAACTGCGGGTAAAAATGTGCATTGAGTGCCCTCACGGCTGCCTCATAGTTGGTCGCTGCTGCTGTGTTGGTCAAGTGTTCAACCAATTTGTAGATTTCTTCACCTATGTAGTGGAGTAGGAGTGACCGTTTGATGGCACCATCAGTCTCTCGTGTTGTGACAAAATAGTGCTCCAGTCACCCAACCCATGTCCTCCAACATGGTAAAGTGGTGGCTGGGTCAGTGAGTTCTCTGATTGACGGTAGCGCGCCAAACAGCGCGTGCTGTGGAGCGGGCTTGTACTGGGGTATCCCTGGCAGAGGCGCAACGTTGTTGGCATTATCGACCATGGTTGTGGAAACTTGTGAGTATTTCAGTGAGGCAGGTCTCAGGTAAGGGTGTAATTATTCAATTGTTCTTCTTTTTCATGTATTTATAAAACACTTTTTTATCTTGACTTGGCCAATGCTTGTTTATTGGATCTGCCAATGTTTATTAGTTCCTCTCAGTGTCCACGTGCTGCAGGTTTGGAGTAGCCCTGTTGTTCTGGGAGCATCCCTGTTGCCTGTGGCAGTGATTGCCTGGGAGAGGAGCCTCAAGATGGCTTGTGGAGCTGGGCACACAGCAGATCTCCCTTGGCCTGGAGGTGACCGGGGTCGTCTCGAGGTGCTCAGAGGAGCGGCTGTCAGGGGAGACCTGCAGCGGCCGTGGGCAGCATAGGGCAGCACGATGGAGGAGAGATGACTTTTGCTTCCTCCTGGTGCGCACCGGTCGGCGTTCGTGAGTTGCTCGTCCTACGCCCTGCAGAGGTCTTCCAGTTCTCTCGGGAGAAGGGCGGCTTAGTGATCGGAGCAATGCTTGGCAGCCATCCGGAATTTGGCCGTGGTGGGTTGCCTGATCAGCTGCAGGTGAACGGTGGTGATGGGTGTCTCCCACCCTCATCGCCAGTGTGATGGGACCCTGCGGTTGTCAGGCAGGTCCTGGTCGGGCAGCCAACATGCAAACATGTAGTACCAATAAAGAGACATGTACACAACGGTAGTTGCAGGCTGTAAAGACCATGTGCGGTCTTCGCCCTTTTATTTTATAGGCTCTGGCCACACCTAGCCAGAGGATGCGCAAAGTGTGGTTCCGGGGCATTGCCCCACTGGGGGTGAAGCCATGAGAATTACATTAAGGAGCCAGGCTCAGCTTTTGCTGCCTGTGTGTAACCAGAACTCACTATGACTCTGTGCTCATCTGACACCAAGCTGCATGCTCAGACACTGTGGTGCAAGTTTAACTATTCCAAAACTATCTTCTGTGAGAAGTAACCCAGAGTGCAGGCACCACTAGTTTCTGTGTTTATTTTCATGGGATTTATAAAGCACATGGCTACCGAGGGCTTCCCAGCGCTACCGAGAGGGGCAGTAGGCAGGTGAGGCATCATGGGAACAACCAAGTTTTAAGTTTTTTCCTGAAACACCATTCATTTTTAACCAGTCTCAGTTCCGAGGTCATAGAGTTCCAGAGTTTTGGGCCAATTGTGTAAAGGATCTTCCACCCCATCTTATTCTTTTTATCTTTGGTATGTTCATCCGCAAATCGGATGAGGACCTGAGGGACCTAATCGGGACGCATGGGGAGACAAGGGATCTCATCATGGCTGGACCGCTCTCCTGCATGGCTTTGTGGGCGAGGCAGAGGGCTTTAAACTAGACCCTTATTTGAATAGGTAGCCAATGCAGTTTTTTCAGGGAGGATCTCACCGATTCGTGTCTGGGATCTCCAGGAGCATTCTGGCTGCAGCATTTTGGACCACCTGCAGTCAGTCGGTCACATATTTAGGAGAATCCAGAAATACGGCATTGCCGTAGTCCAGTCGCGAGACTACCAGGTCCTGGACCACCATCTTCTGATTCTTTTCTGTGATTAGGTCCATGATCTTACGGATCATCCACAGTGTACCAAAACAGGTTGCCGATAATTTTTTGGCTTGTGTTTCCATGGAGAGATTCAGATCTAGCCACATGCCCAGATTTTTATGGATGACTTAAGAACGGGGGAAGGACCCCAACCCACAGGCCAACTGATCCCGGCTTGTGGAACCGGGCCATTGCCTAGGAACATCAGCTCTGTTTTGTTGCCATTCAGTTTTAGGCTACAGTTAGCCATCCATTTTCCAATTTTTTCCATGAATGGTACCAGCGGCAGATGGTTCGAATTCATCTCTTCTGACACTGAGACCGCAAGCTGAGTGTCATCAGTGTAGGAAACAATTGACAAGCCAAACTCCTGTACAATGTGTGCTAGGGAACTCGGATATATGTTGAACAGGATCGGGCTGAGTGCCGAACCCTGAGGTACTCCATAGGGAGACGTGAAAATGTCTGAGAGAATGGCCGATTCCATACACTGGAATGATCTGTCCTTCAGGAAAGAGGTAAGCCATTGATTGGCTTTATCCTTAATCCCTATCTCTTTGAGTCTATGTATTAAGATCTTATGGTCCACGGTATCAAACGCCGCACTGAGATCCAAAAGTAGAATTGTGGCGGCTCTCCCCTGGTTGAATATAATTTTCAATTTCTCAGAAATCGCTAGAAAGGCCGACTCTGTGCTATGTTCTGGACAAAACCCCATCTGAGTTTTGTGTTGAAACATCTCCTGGATACGGGGTCACTCTGTTGCTTGTGTAAGACTACACCCCACAGGCCACTGTGTGCAGCTACCCCAGGGTCTGGTTCAGGCCTTTAAGACAGATGAAAAAAGTGGGGGAGGGATCTCTAAAAGAGGCGTGGTACATGTAGTGATAGGCATGGCTGAACCACGTAAACTAAATTTGTGATTCCCTAGTGTGTCACCCGACCAGTATTTTGATGTCTATCTGAGTTTTCTTTTATTGCATGCAGATATAATAACACAGCAACTGATGCACACTAAAACCAGTCAGGGTTATTGACTTTGTCAGTGGTTGTCTGTGTGTCTTTTGGAGCAAAGCTAAGGATTGGATGATCATGTATTCTGAACAACCTTTTGACCCACTGACAGGTACTGTGAGAAACAAGCACTGCCTTCAGCCTCAATTCTAGTTACCAATAGCTAACACTCAAACGGAGGGCAAGATTAAGTAAAACGTGGAATATAAATGGGAACTGAACAACTAACAAGGATTACCTGAACATTTATTACATTAATTGTTCGGAAATCGTCAGTGTTTTTCACAGTAAGGTTAAGGATAGGTAGGGACCCGTTTCAATGTCTGCTTTAAAACACTGCCGGGTCTGAGACCCAGAGGGCCTCATCGCACTTAAAGCCCTAGTCTGGTTTCTATTCAGACCCACCTTTGATGAGACTCCCAGAAGCCTCTATGTGCAGCTACCCCATGGTGTATTTTCACCTTCTGGTGCACCTATGTGATCAACACCTCTCTCCCGGCAAAAACACTCTGCACAGTGCAGGCTCTCTTTCCAATAACAAGGGTTGTATCATCCCCACAAGGCTCTGCATGGTAATAAACTGGTGTATTTGTTGTCCTGGGTTCATGTATATGATATAAAATACTTTAATCTGTACACTGAAAAGAATACTGCAAGTCACCTAGGAGGTCTCTGATGCAATGAAGGCACTTGACCTGTAGCCTTGTGCCTCTGTATGGTAACAGACCTCCGCAGTAGATTAACCCATATATAGTAGGGGGGAGAAATGATTTACTTATACATTAATTAACTTTTTTCTTATTATAGGTGCAGTCTGACTACAGAACACTCCTTGAGTACACAAGGTGCATTACAAACAAGTAACAATGTCACAGTGGCACTCATGTTGCTTTGTTTGAATCCCACATCTTGTTCTTTCCACAACCTTACCCATAGAAGGGGTGAGCCCTGTGACCTAGCAGGGACTGCGATTAATACCCCAGTCATGGCAGGCACGCTGGAACACTAATCACCCAAGATGGTATCCAGGAGTTTGGGCAGGTGCGTAGATTTGTGGTCCCCAAGGTGCTTATACAAAGAGCCAGGTCTTCAGCTTCCTGTGGAACTCAAGAAGTGAGTAGGAGGTTAAGATGTGTTGAGGGAGGTTGTTTCATCCCTTGGGTGTGATGTAGGAGAACAAGCGACCTCCAGATTTGCTTTTGCAGATGCGGGGAATGGGTGCAAGTGAGAGTGAGGCAGAGCATAGCTGTCTGGTGGGTTGGTGAAAGTGTATGCAGCTGTATTGCTTCTCACTAGTTGGAAGATGTAGGAAGGATAGCAGAATTGCTGCAGCAACTTCCAAGCCGTGCCCAGTCTCACTGAGTGTGGTAAACTCGCACCCGTTTCAGAGATAGCTAGTAGCGATTACCACCTGCTTTCTAGATATGAAACAAAGGATGGGGTACAGGGCACTGAACTGTATAAGCTTGGACAGTCATGGGAGCAAAAAAAATAGTATTGGATGCACAGGTCTCGGTTGCGCAGTGCATCCAAGAACCAGATATAAAAAACTTGTGCGCAGGGTCTGCATCACAAAATTGACAGAAACCTGCGCAAGATGTTTTTGTTGGGTTTACTTTCCAACACTGCAAAGATGTGAAAGTAGTGCAGAGCAGCACAAAGCACTATTTTGCATTACTCTTTGTCAAGTGGGTGTTCCTCGGGTGGTACATCGAGGCCCTATATATCCCTGCGACTAGAAGGGTCTGACTCAGATAACAGTATATTACTTTTGGGAATAAGCCATTCAGAGCAAAGATTACAGATGAAAATGTTGTCACCACATTGTATTTTATTTTTAGACATTGTTCTCTCAACAGTTAGTTTCTTTGTGAAAAACCATGAGCAATATACACAAATGATCCCTTGCTAAATTTAGACTTTTTCTACATTTCAGAACTGTATAGCTTTCTGGGTTCACGCAAGGTTTTCACTTCTGTTGCTATCACAAACTGTAAGTAGGTAGAAGCCACAAAGAACAGGAAAAATTGATTACCGCATGCAAAAATAGAAAAATGTGAGCAATGGGCACCTGATTAGTTTTTCCCGACCATTGACATTTGGTGGATAGAAGGGGTGATGAGTAGAAGTGTTGCTCAAATAAAGGAGTGTCTAGGCAAGCAGGAGTAGAGATATCTCACTTCATTGTGGCCTTGGTTTTATGATACTCTTGCTTGGAGCCAGCATCACAGTTGCCTGCTGTGAGATCCATCAACTTACACAAAGGCTGTGTCTCAACAACAACCAGAAACAGTAGCCACCCAAATCAGCTCTAAAACCTTAGACAATGGATCCGCATCCCATGTCAGGGAAATGGGTATTAAAGGGGATCCAAACAACCAACTTGGTTCATTTCCGGGTTACTCATGATTAAGGGGGGAAGTGGTCCGCATATTACTCAAGGTTGGTGACAGGTTAGTCTCCCAATGGTGAGTGGACATTGCTTGAATTCTGCACTTTCTGCTGGAGAAGCTGATGAGCTTCCTAGAGTGTAGAAGCTTGCCTGCCTGCTGAGAGATGGAAGGAATGTACTTGGCCCTGTAGAAGGAGTGACTGTCCTGGAGGAGACGTCCAGTGCTTTCCTGGCATGTGGAAATATCTGAGAAAGCGACTACATGGGGGAAGATAAGAAGTCAGAATACTGCCGAAGCCAAAGTGGGAGACTTGATCGGCCTGGAGGCAACAACTGCCGAAGATATCCACTGGCTGCACCTGCCATCTCAGAGTCCCATTTAGAGCCAGCCTAGGGACACCACTACTGATGTGGACATCTTAGCCACTGTGCTGATACCTTCGAGCTGTTGAGTTCCCAGTGACGTTGCCACCAATGTACCCATAATTCAAGAGCCGCAGAGATAAAACTACTGCACTCACCCATCCGGGCAGCACCTGAACTAGAGTCTAAAACTATATACAAAAAGTGAGGATGGAATGCTTGAATTAATCTCAGCCACTGGTACTTACTCAGGCCGCATCCCAATCCATCCTTATTTTGCACACCATATCTCCAGCTACATGCAAATCAGTCTTGACCCTGCTCCAATCAGAACAGTCCAGCATGAACAGCCAAGCCAGGTCCTCTCTGAACAGGAACACAAGCAACCCCAGACTGGTTTTGCCCTGGTTATGAGCTCATCAGCCAGATACAGCTTCGTTCTAGTAACATGGTGTGCACCGGACCCACATCTGGGCATACCTGTCCCACTTAACGTGACTGACTAAAGTATATAAAGAAGTGATAGATGGAATACTTGCATTGATCTCACCCACTGGTAATTACTCTGGCCGCATCCCAATCCATTGTTATTTTGCCCACCGTCTCACAAAAGTTTGGACCTGCTCCAATCAGAATCGTCCAGCCCGAACTGCCAAGCCAGGTACTCCCTGTACGGAAACATAAGCAACCCAGGATCTGTTTCACCCTAGTTATGGCCTCATATGCCGGGTACAGCTTAGTTGTAGTGACACAGGACCAACATCTGGGCATACCCGTCCACTTAGGCTGACACATTAAAGTATACAAAAAAAGTGATGGATGGAATTATTGAATTAATCTCAGCCACTGGTAATTACTCAGACCTCATCCCAATCCACTGTTATTTTGTACACCATGTTACCTCAGTTTGGACCCATCTATATGCCAATCAGTCTAGACTCTGCACCAATTGGAACAGTCCAGCCCGAAATGCTAAGCCAGGTCCTCCCTGAATCTCCTCTCTCCGCCTCTCGATGGCAGTTACCGCTTATAGGATTTCAGCCTCCACTTGTTAACTCTTTTAATACCAGCACGTGTTGTACCTGAGCTGAAAATGCCTTGTTCGTTTTGCATCGCCTCTGACTGTCCGTGCTGTCTCCCTCTGGGTTCCCTGCCGTTCGTCATCTCAAGGCCTGCGGTAGGGATGACTGTGTTATTGGCCACCCTTGCTGCCATTGTCCTTTGTTTTTTTTAGGACAGGCTGTCTTCTTTGACCATGCCACTGAGATGCTCACGTTCTTTGTGGCTAGCTTGATTGCCTACTATTGCCTTCAGTTGCTGCCCATTAACTCAAGTATACCTATTATGTTTAGGATAATCATGCCTATGCCTATGCCCTCTAGGTGCATCCCATCCATTGCGTAATATTCCGGTATCCTCAAAATTACGTGGCCATGTCTCACTTTCTTGAAGCCCCTGCAGAATTTTCCCATTACCACGTTCAATTTCCACCTTGACTTCTCTACTGTGATATTGTTTTCTGTCCCTTTCCATTCGGCTCTGGGTACTGGTTCTGACCAGATTATTGCAGACATCCCTGTCAGTCTTGCTATCGTGAGCAGACTTTTCAAACCCATTGCTGAATTCTGCATTGGCCCCTGATTAGGCCTGTTTTTAGGTCTCGCCTAGCGATGCAACGCATGCTCTGCTCGCCTTGGCGAGTTCTATTGTTGTGGGTTTTGCGTCCGAAGGGGGACAGGAGATGTGCACTTGCCCGGACAGCCGATGTGCACGCTCATGGCGTGTCTTCTCTGGCGATCTCAGCTTGCGCCCGGACAGCAGATGTGCACGCTCACGGTGCATTCTTTTCCGCCTGTTGCTGCTTCTTTTATTTTTTGGGTTTGGTGTGAGGGCGCGGGCTCCCTCAGATGCACTGAGCCTGCCCAAGCGCACCACAACATCGGCTGGAGCCACTTTGCTTGGCACCCGTCGCTGTGTACAGACGCCATGTATCTCGTTGCAGCTTAAGGCCTTGGGATCCCTGTGCTAAATCGAGCTGGTTCGACTCCTGTTTCAAGAAGCACCATTATTTTTAGCTTTCACTGATTACGCATTTCCAGCACCTTGACTGGCTGAATGCTAAGTCTCTGTGAAATAAAAACAATAAAGTTACAACCATGGCGCCGCGCAAAAACTGCAGCAGCATAGTCAGAGACTCCTTGTGCGACACCATCAGTGTCAGGACAGGCAGGGAGGACTGGAGGCTGCACAGTGTCGGGCAGAGGCTAGAGCCTGCGCTGCGTAGAGATCGCTGTGGCAGACTGTCGGAGCCTGATACTTTGTTTATGGTATTGGCATTGTGAGGATGTCAGGCCAGACTCTCTGTGCTATGTGCATTTAGCGTGAAACTGACAACACCGAGAGGCGGGACCAGCTTCATTTGGATCCCGTGTTTGTAGTATTACTCTTCTCCTCTGTGCCCGCACCCGATAAGACAAGGTTGCGCCACGGCACAGCTGCGTGTGTGTGCTTCTCTGCAGGAGGCACTACGGGTGCCATGCAGAATTGTTTTTGTGGCACCAGTTAGCAGGAAGAGCAGAAACCTATGGCACTCCCTTTGCTCCCGACCCCCTAGCACTCACGGACATGTGTGCGTGCAATGGAGTTGGAGTCTTGTCTAAGCGCAGTGCAGGGGCCATGCACTGGCTTAAAAGGGCCAGCCTGACCTGCCGCACCGCCATTCAGTCTTAGGAGTTGAAATGCTGTGGACTGCATCGGAGGGATCATGGCGATGAATGAGCTACTGCTACCAGCCATTAAAAGGGTTTTCAGCGCTTGACTGATATCAGGAAGCCTGCTTTTTAATTTTCCAAAATCCTGCCGGAAAACAACATGCGGAGGATTTCCAAACCTTTGAAACTGCTGCCAACCAGAGCGAGACATCCTCAGGAGAGGAGACTTGCCTCGAACTCTCCATCCCGAAGGCCCAAGAAACGTGGCAGCTGAAGATGTGCTATCAAAGCTTGGCCGAAGCGCTCAGCCTGGAGACCCCCAGGCACTTGTGAAATGGGAGCTAGCAGGTTAGTCACGCTGTGCACGGTGTTTATATGATATCAGCAGCATGGGCTTAACTGTATTAGGTTAACACAAATGTAATGACATGGATGTGTAAGACGTGCTTAATTATAATTTCTTTACCTTTACATTTTTGGGCACATTTTAACACGGCATATTGTATTCTACTAACAACAGATTGAAAGGGAATACCTGCTTGTACTACATGTTCTTCTTCTGCGGCTTTGGTCCTATCTCAAACATTTCATTTGGTCTTTGCAATGGAGCATTGGAAACATTTTGAACAAGCATTTACAATGCAATAGGTCTCGCATTACTGAAAGCTTGAGCTCTTGGCATTGCATTATAATGTGCAATGCCAATAGCTAAAACTTTTATTAATGCGAGACCTATTGCATTGCAAATGCTTGTCTTAAACAGCTAATAACCAAAGGCACAGCCAATAGTCCTGGTGTGTTTTAGGTGTAGGTCAGGTGTTGTGTTATTTACGTGGATGCAATAACAATGATCAGAGAGACACAAAAATACGGACTGGTGACAATGTGGAAATCATAATCATTTAGTTTACATGTTTAAGCCCCCCCCCATCCCATCCCATCCCAGTTAAAGCCTTGCCGCTCCTTTGAAGGTGCAGTTCTGTTGCCTTAAATGGCCATGCCCTACACATGATACCTGTGCCACGCCAACCTTCCATCTGTCCTGAATCAAAGATCTGCCTGAAGTCTTCATGGGCGCTAAAAGCCGTACAAAAAGAAGCAGTAGTACAGGCAGCCCGCCCCGTTTAAAAACGGCGACTCCGTGTTTGAGTGTCCTGGTGCATGGTGGACTGTGCTGGGTGTCTGCTCACGGGTGGGTGACTGTGAAAGGTTGGCATGCAGTTCTGCCCGTGGGAGGCACTGGCTCACCTGGCAGCGTACAGACAGTCCTTTTGCATGTTGAACACTGGGTGCAGGCCCCGTTCACTGTCACGAGCTTCGGGTCTTCAGTGAGCGCGCGCTCTTCGGGGGCCCCCATTGCCGAGCTGTGAGAGGGAATCACTATTCACAAGTGCACCCGAGGCGTTGGCGGCTGATGTGAGACGGACTTGTTAAAGCACTGCTTCCAGTTTTAAACAGCTATGGCAGCAGTAGCAATCTTAAAAGTAAATAAAGGCTCACGAGAGCGAGGCCAGCAAGTTCCACGTTGACTGGGAGATAAAACCAGAGGCAGCTGTGGCAACAGGGAAGAAAAGAAAAATCATTGGAAAGCAGCGATAGATGTCCCAATGTAATATACGAGACAGCTAAGTGGGACGGGATACATGAAACTGTTGATGTGTCTAAAATAATATAGCTCAGTGTACTGGTCATCGCGCTCGAAATGCGGGTGGTGCGTTATCCAGGCATCTTTACATATACCTAGCACTATCATTTTAATTAGAAATACGGTATATTCAATTTAGACTACAATCTACAAAGATTTCTCTTATTTTCCAACATCTACATATCATGGTAGCTCTTCTCTCGTGTCCTATGCTCGCTTGTGAAGAAAGTCCAGCAATATTGACGCATGGATGCTGCTCCTCTTTCGGTTAGGCTTAAACATTTCAGCAGCTATATAGTCAGGGGTTTACAAATACCCCTAACAATGTTGACGCCTTACTCTGACAGGGATGCGCGGTCTAGTGTGCTCAATGTAACAATGCTGATTGGCTGATTTTTGTTTACATGCTCCCAAGGAGGCGGGCGTTTTACATCTATCACGTAACTCGAGGCACCGTATGAGTTTTGCAGTTCTCTTGGAGGACTTTGAAGAGTATACCTCTGTCAAGTCAAAGTGAACTATTCAGTGCCTCGGGGGACTTTGAAGAACCTATTCGTGTAATCAAGCCAAGCCAAAAATGCCTGTTCAGAATAGCGAAAGAGGGTTGGTCCTCAGACTAAAGTGACCGTCAGTTGTGGTGTAGTATGAGCTGCGAACGGGTCGCTGATGTTTAAAGGAACCTTTGTCTGTAAGTGACCGGGCACCAGTTGACGAGGAAGGTGATGTGCTGGTGCTGACAACGTGAGTAGAGCTGCGCACTCTGGGGTTGATAAGGTGGGTGAGCAAAGCTGCAGCTGCAGAGTAGGATTAATTATTGCCATAGATATCTCCCAAACAAGTTGCCTCGACACGGAAAATAAAATATTGAAGATGACTTACGTGTATAATGTTATCCTACTTCTTAAAATATGAAACCGCTGATTGTAACGGAACATGAAATGCAACACACGATCGGAAAGATCACATTTTACAATATACTTCTTAATTCAAGTAATGATACCCATACTGTCATCTTTGTTATATCGAAACGTCTCCACCTTGAAAAAAATAACGCTAGGCGCGAGAGCGCGCGCACGCCACAGCGAGCCATGTGGTTTCAATTATCGCGCCCGTGTCTGGGCACGATAATTGAAACCACATGTTGGCGGTGCGGGTAACTGACACCAATACGCCATGGGCGGAGCAATGCACCCGCCTTTGGCCAATTGCGTGCTGTCTTTGTAAAAAAGACACACGCAAAAGCCAATAGCGTGGCCCAAAAGGAAAAGCACACGCTTGTGCGTGTGCGATTCCTGGGTCAGTTTCCGAAACCCCCTACAAGAGGTCTCTCACTGTGCGAGAAGTGCTGCACACTGCAACGCTAGGCGCAAGACCTAAAAATTGTATGTGCAGCCATGTATTTGCTTGCAGAAACAGGGAAGTGTCACTTATAGTCGTTGAACGTTACTCATAATTACACTGAAATTATAAAAATGTCACACGTGGCAATCTGAAACTTTGGGAGCTATGTTGCATACACATGGTAGCAGGTACAACCTTACCCCTCCAGAGCTTTCTTTAAATCTGAACAAGTATTACGTGTGCATGTGTATTTACATGGTGGGGTAATGTACTGTAACTGCTCCCCTGTGACACTGTGCTATAACTCAGTATTCATTTAAAAATCAATGTTTTGTTGGAAAACAGTGACCAGCACTTTCTGGGTTCCAAACAAGCATTTGCAATGCGATAGGTCTTGCATTTGCGAGAATTTGAGCTATTGGCATTGTAATGACAATGCCTTTTATTTATGTGTTCGGAAAAGCTGCAAGCGGTGCGTAAACACGCACTTATACTCCTTGCTTTTTGTAAGCAAAGACTGCACACATATGCACAAAGTGCATGTTTACGTACCGCTTTCAGATTTTTAAAATATATCATTAAAAGGCACTGATATTTACAATGCCAATAGCACAAACTCTTGCAAATGCGAGACCTATTGCATTGCAAATGCTTGTTGTTTTTGCCGTGCTTCCTTTCGCAGACTTTCTTCTCATGTCCATCCTCCCACTTTCCTTCCCGTGCATGGCTGGCGGGAATTGAGAGGGAGTGAGAGGGCCTTTTCTTTAGGGAAGGCAATAGCCGCTGGACCCTCGGCATGGGTTATTCCTCCAGACCCTCCATATCCCTGCACCCCACCTTCCCCCAAACCCTCCCCCCACATCAGCACTCTGCAACACTGGATCTTTCAACAACTACTTGTCCATCCATGCTGTATCTATTCTGCTGTAGTTAAAAAAGACTATGGAGACTTTTGGTTAAACCGAGCCATGCCCACCCCTTGGTCTTTGATTTACATTGTATGTGTGTCTGGGAGCAATTACATTCATGACTTTGCATATATATTATATTTTAAATAAATCACACGTAATAAAACTGTCTCAATCTGCATTCAACAGAGAGTTTCATATCTAAGGAAAACTGATTATAAACAAAGAGTTTATTGTTAAAGAGTTTCTCTAAAGTGATTGTTGAAGTATTTGGAATATGAAGCAACTCTCTCATTTTGTTGTTGTGTTTGCAGTATCTGTCCTTCGGTGCTGACTCGAATGGCAGTGGGGTGGCGGCTTTATTAGAATTGATGAGGCTGTTCCGTGGGCTGTACAGTGATGCCAGAAGCCGGGCCAGGTAGGTCATCTGTAGAAAAGATGGTACTTCATGATCTGCAACGAATACTTTTATGGCGCGGTTCCACAATATCCAAGTCAGAATACTGTCTGATGTGAATATTGTGTTCTAAATATCTATTATAAAGATATGGAATGAGGGGAAACTCTACACCCAGTGGAAGAATATTTAGGACATATTTTTTATCTCAGATGATATTTCCGCAGACTGTATTCTGAGATACTATGTTCCATATAACTGTTTTCTTTTCTTTGGTATGGAAACACTCACATGTCCAGGCTTTCACAGGGATCCAGAAAAAAACAAAGAACACTTTCACACTTTGAGACTCTTTGCGTGTTTCCCCATGTTCACTTTCACTTTCTGATCTATACTGTGGGCTGATATTTTATAAATAGACCCAGCGTCCTCCTGCCCCCATTTCAGGACACTCTTCTGCCACTGAGAAGGGAACATGACTCAATAATTCATGCTAATGAACAGTTATGAAAACTGTGAAGCGTTGTACATCAGAATCACATTTTTAGATATCAATTATAGCCAGCGGTTAGCTGCCTGTTTTCAAAGGTATATTGTGTACAATACCATTGTCTAGAGTGGGGCTTGTGTTAGCCTTTGCTTATCATTGCTTGTTGTCAGTCTCAGTTGCTTGGTTCTTGTTTCATTGCTTTCCCTTCTCTTCTTGTGTTTGTCCCATTCCCGCGCATTTTGACTGGATGGCTTGCATCCGTCCTCGGATGACTTTAGGGTTACTGCTTTATCTCTATTCTGTTTCAGCATGCCATTGGAGTGCATGTGTTTCTTTCTTTCTCACCTGTGTGCTGCTTGGCTTTCACATCCCCACACGTTCCATGATGCTGCTTCCATCTTATCTGTTGCTTCCCTGCCCCACTGTCCTGCTACACAAAATGGCAGTGGTTTATAAGTTTATATATTCATATGAACTTTTTCCTGTATCTGGTGCAATCATGTGTTTTATGCTATTTTATTTGACGATAGTAACTCTTCCATTGTTATTAATTAGTCACCTGTGTTAGCACGTAATTCTGCACTTGCACTTTACATGTAGGTAAGGCACATTGCAACGCGTCATGTGATCAAGGCCTTTGGAAGGCCGAAACGCGTTATGGCGGCGGCGGTGCGGGGAAGCGAATAAACTCACCTTTTGCACTAGAAACCTTGGGTCCGTGTTCGTCCTTTCCGGGGCAAACTGGAGGTCAGAGAGACGAAGCTAGCAATATATATCTATATAGGTACCTTCTTGGACCTACTAAAGGTGTTTAAATGCTGTAAATATACAGTGTGCTAATATGAATGCGGCAAGGAGCCTACTAAAGGTAAACAATGTACCAATACGGACTACTAAGTCCAGCATGCTGTGCTTAAAATCAACGTGAACAACGTGGCCCACTGTGGGCGGACAATAAAGGCAACATGCAAGCTGGAAATCCAAATGCCGCATTCTGAACCGAAACCCATGAGGAAGAGGCTGTGCCTCGAAACGCGTCGGGTTCAAGCAGAAATTACCCGAGAATCTGTTGTCTGCTTTCTACTGAAATTAATCCAGTAAGGGTTAGCCGTGACTGGGAGTGCATTCTTGAAAGCTCAGGCTCTTGGTGAAAAATAATTAACACGGCGGCCTTGCCGTGAAGAATTGCACCACCTTCCATTGAAAACAAGAAAGGAGAGGGCTGCGCGGCATTAGAACTTTCTACAGCCACGATCAGCACAGTCCGGAAGAGAAAAAATTGCAGAAACTACCTTCTTGGACCTACTAAAGGTGTTTTAATGCTGTAAATATACATTGTGCTAATGTGAATGCGGCAAGGAACCTACTAAAGGTAAACAATGTACCAATACGGACTACTAAGTCCAGCATGCCATTGGAGGGCAAGTGTTTCTTTCTTTCTCACCTGTGTGCTGCTTGGCTTTCACATCCCCACACGTTCCATGATGCTGCTTCCATCTTATCTGTTGCTTCCCTGCCCCACTGTCCTGCTACACAAAATGGCAGTGGCAGCATCATGACACACAGTTGACCTTTTTTGAATACATGTCAACATGATGCTGCAGCACTTTTGTTTTTGTTTTTTCAGCATAAGCAACATCCTTTTTCTTACTGATGCAGTTACCCATCAGCAACGGGGGATTGCAAAGCTAAAAGGTATCTGTGCTGCAGAAGCATTTCTAATTTAAATGAATTTAACTTCAATATTCACCTACTAACATGACTTGGGCAGCAAGAACATGAAGATTATTGATGATGTCCATGAGACTAAAACAAGGATGAACAACACCTCTTGATGGTCTGGATCACTTTTAAGTAAAGCACATTTACATTTGTTTTGCAAAGAACTAGAAGACCTCCTCTGATTTTGTAAATCTTTCCCAACCCAGCACTAGCAACTTGAGAACAAAACATGCTATATGAGCCCATTTAAACTAGACCCTGTACATATTATGAAAAGGCTTTCATGTTGGACTGAATACGCTGTATATGTGCCGGAGTGTCCCTGTGATTTACGTTATATTGGTAGCACCAAGTTGCCAGTGCACAAGCGGATACTCCAGCACATAAGAGCTATAAGTAGCAGGCATTTTGGTGAGACACATGGCGGCAGCCCGGAACATCTAAAATATTTTGTTGTCGATAATATCCCCCCCCTTAAGGAGGGGAGGCAACCGTGAGGCCCAACTACATCTTTTAGAAACTAGGTACATTGTGGAGCTCGATACAAAGACTCCATTCGGGCTCAATGCAAGTGAGGATTTCTTCACTTGCTTATGAGGGATTTCTCCGATGATGAACTGTACAGTAATCGATGTCTAAAATCTCTTGTTTTCGATCTTTTTATGTACATATGTAATCAAATATTTCAGTAATTTTAGTCTCTGAATCACAAGGTTCTTATCTGTATATACATAGCACTTAGCACTTTTTGGAATCTATTTGAGATTCTATAAGGTGACACGTCATGCACATTTTTCACTCAATCACAGTAGTACATGGAGAAATTGAGAAAGCTCACTAAGGGCTCAATTAGTGTCAATAGTGGAAAACTAATAGCAATCGATCTAGGCATAATGAGAAAATGCTTGTTTTGAGTATCTATGATAAAAAGTAGCTAAGTACTTACTTTTTTCATGGTTTTTATTGGATTCAATACATCTTTTAGCACAGTTTTAACACTTGTATTGTTATTATTATACATTGTGTTTTTAAGTTTACAGGTTTTACACGGATTGTTGCATATAGAGGATTGTATATAAGGTGCCTCCAGCATTGGCAATTTTTTTATTCTTTTAATAATTCTTATTTAAAGAAATATTGATTGATCTTAACAGCCAAACAAATCTGGGTTTATAAGTTTATATATTCATATGAACTTTTTCCTGTATCTGGTGCAATCATGTGTTTTATGCTATTTTATTTGACGATAGTAACTCTTCCATTGTTATTAATTAGTCACCTGTGTTAGCACGTAATTCTGCACTTGCACTTTACATGTAGGTAAGGCACATTGCAACGCGTCATGTGATCAAGGCCTTTGGAAGGCCGAAACGCGTTATGGCGGTGGCGGTGCGGGGAAGCGAATAAACTCACCTTTTGCACTAGAAACCTTGGGTCCGTGTTCGTCCTTTCCGGGGCAAACTGGAGGTCAGAGAGACGAAGCTAGCAATATATATCTATATAGGTACCTTCTTGGACCTACTAAAGGTGTTTTAATGCTGTAAATATACATTGTGCTAATATGAATGCGGCAAGGAGCCTACTAAAGGTAAACAATGTACCAATACGGACTACTAAGTCCAGCATGCTGTGCTTACAATCAACGTGAACAACGTGGTCCACTATGGGCGGACAATAAAGGCAACATGCAAGCTGGAAATCCAAATGCCGCATTCTGGACCGAAACCAATGAGGAAGAGGCTGTGCCTCGAAACGCGTCGGGTTCAAGCAGAAATTACCCGAGAATCCGTTGTCTGCTTTCTACTGAAATTAATCCAGTAAAGGTTAGCCGTGACTGGGAGTGCATTCTTGAAAGCTCAGGCTCTTGGTAAAAAATAATTAACACGGCGGCCTTGCCGTGAAGAATTGCACCACCTTCATTTGAAAACAAGAAAGGAAAGGGCTGCGCGGCATCAGAACTTTCTACAGCCACGATCAGCACAGTCCGGAAGAGAAAAAATTGCAGAAACTACCTTCTTGGACCTACTAAAGGTGTTTTAATGCTGTAAATATACATTGTGCTAATATGAATGCGGCAAGGAACCTACTAAAGGTAAACAATGTACCAATACGGACTACTAAGTCCAGCATGCTGTGCTTAAAATCAACGTGAACAACGTGGCCCACTGTGGGCGGACAATAAAGGCAACATGCAAGTTGGAAATCCAAATGCCGCATTCTGAACAGAAACCCATGAGGAAGAGGCTGTGCCTCGAAAGGCGTCGGATTCAAGCAGAAATTACCAGAGAATCTGTTGTCGGCTTTCTACTGAAATTAATCCCGTAAGGGTTAGCCGTGACTGGGAGTGCATTCTTGAAAGCTCAGGCTCTTGGTAAAAAAAAATATATCTATATATATATTCACTTAAAAAACCATAGGTTGCACACAGGTTATAGATCCACGCACCCTCCTGAGGCGGGAGCCGGGAGCGCCACGTACCTTTTTAAAAACTTGTGTGTCACTAAATTGTGTTATATTTTTAACTACTCACTTCATTTCCTGGCACCTCAGGACTCTGTTGCCTGATCCTTAAGCTCACCGCACAGCGGACTCAGCGCTGTTGCGAACTCGAGTTCAAAAACTATTCCTGCCGCCATTGCCGGCGAGGCGCGAGGCCACGCCCACTCCGAGGCCACGCCCCCGCCCTAATCTGTATGAAACGCTGAATACGAGTGTTTACTTCAGACCCACGCACCCTCCTGAGGCGGAAGCCGGGAGCGCCACGTACCTTTTTAAAAACTTGTGTGTCACTAAATTGTGTTATATTTTTAATAATTCACTTCATTTCCTGGCACCTCAGGACTCTGTTGCCTGATCCTTAAGCTCACCGCACAGCGGACTCAGCGCTGTTGCGGACTCGAGTTCAAAAACTATTCCTGCTGCCATTGCCGGCGAGGCGCGAGGCCACGCCCACTCCGAGGCCACGCCCCCGCCCTAATCTGTATAAAACGCTGAATACGAGTGTTTACTTCAGACCCACGCACTCTCCTGAGGCGGAAGCCGGGAGCGCCACGTACCTTTTTAAAAACTTGTGTGTCACTAAATTGTGTTATATTTTTAACTACTCACTTCATTTCCTGGCACCTCAGGACTCTGTTGCCTGATCCTTAAGCTCACCGCACAGCGGACTCAGCGCTGTTGCGGACTCGAGTTCAAAAACTATTCCTGCCGCCATTGCCGGCGAGGCCACGCCCACTCCGAGGCCACGCCCCCCGCCCTAATCTGTATAAAACGCTGAATACGAGTGTTTACTTCAGACCCATGCACCCTCCTGAGGCGGAAGCCGGGAGCGCACGTACCTTTTTAAAAACTTGTGTGTCACTAAATTGTGTTATATTTTTAACTACTCACTTCATTTCCTGGCACCTCAGGACTCTGTTGCCTGATCCTTAAGCTCACCGCACAGCGGACTCAGCTCTGTTGCGGACTCGAGTTCAAAAACTATTCCTGCCGCCATTGCCGGCGAGGCGCGAGGCCACGCCCACTCCGAGGCCACGCCCCCGCCCTTTTCACCCCCTTGATAACATGTGCATTCATCGTACGCGCAGCGGACGGGCGCAGCGGGCGCGCCGTTTGTGCGCCGAAGGCGCGCCTAAGGCAAGCCCGTCTGCGCCCGTCCTCGCCAAGACATCGCCTCTCTCCTGTCCCCCTGGCCAAGCCACACAGGAAATCTACCACTATGACAGAGAACTCCTTGTCGCCCTGAACCCTGGAAAGAGCTGCGAGAGGATATTGGGACATCTCGGACAAACATGCCTTCAATGTAAGTCATGTCATTTTTCTACACCCAGCCCCTGTCTACCTAGGCGCCTCTCAGTTGTGCATAAACAAACCCCTCTCACCATTCTACAACTAAATGTTAGGTCTCTCGCTAAGCACCACCTAGAGGTTCACACCCTCCTACTCGAAGAGAACCCTGATATTCTCTTTATTTGCGAAACCTGGCTTCATGATGATATGACTAGTGTATCTAACCTTACGCTACCAGAGAGCTACCAAATGAAATCAATAAATAGAGACACTAGAGGTGACGGCATTGCTGTCATATACAAAAGCAATTTCTCTGCTCCTTTATCAAAAAAAATATCTCGAGCTGTGAAAGTGCTCGCTTTAAGATCACAGCGGGCCCCCATTTCTCTCTATCTGGCCTTTACATTTATCGACCCCCCGGACCCACGTTTACATTCATTGAAGCTCTCCTTGAAGTGGCGAGCTCCCTCGTGGTGGGCTCGGCAAACTTCACCATATTAGGAGACCTTAATCTCCATTTCGATCGGAATCAAGATTCCATCATTAAAAATCTTCTGGCCGACCTGTCAGCCCTACAACTATACCCTCTGATCCAGGACGCTACCCATTCCGCTGGACATATACTATACCCTGTCTTCACTAACATCCCAGAGACTATAACAGAGACGCCCAAACCCATGGGATGGACAGACCATTACCTAATCAAATTCACTATATTGATTAAGGAAATGTTCAACAGGGCTGAGCCTACCCCCGCCTAAAAAGACCATGGCATAAACTCTCAACCAGTGACCTGCATTCCACCTTAGGAGAATTCCATCAAGATGCACATATGAACATCAATACTACATATGCGGCCTTCCATGACTGGATCACTCAAGGTCTTGATGCTCTCATCCCCCTCAAATGGACTAAGGGACGCAGTTCCCCCTCCAACCCATGGTACAACAACACCCTGAAATCCATGCGGAAGGAATGTAAGAAAGCTGAAAGAGCCTGGAGGCGAGATTACAATGACAGAGACAAAGCTTTCTATCTGTCCAAACAAAAGCTATACCACAAAGCTATTTGCTCTACACGCGCCGCCTTCTATGCTGAAGAAATTCATTCCAGTCCTAACCCCGCCAAAGTGGTATTCAAACTTGTAGAAGAACTGCAGAGTAGCAAATCTCCTTCCTCCAGCATTACTTCTGCGCAGCAATGTGAGGACCTTGCCACATTCTTCACTGAAAAAGTGCAAAAAATCTATAAAACCTTCCCACAGCACTCTGATACAGCACTCAGCCCCCCTATACCCATTAGTAATGGCACCACGCTGATGCACATCCCTGAAATCTCTCATGAGGACCTTACTAAACTATGTAGGAAGGTTAAATCTGGTTCCCCAGCAGACCCTATGAGACCGGCCCACTTCATCGAATCCCTAGATTTTTTTTTACCTTCCATGGCATTCATTTTGAATCTTTCCTTCTCCTCGGCTAGGGTCCCGACTGCTTGGAAACAAGCGTGGGTCTCTCCCATTATTAAAAAGCCGACCCTTGATCCCTCTAAACCGGAGAATTTTAGACCCATCTCATTGCTCCCATGGTTGTCCAAACTTGCAGAGGCCCATGTGAACATCATCTTATCTAAACACATGGATCAAAATACCATCTTAGACCCATCCCAAAACGGGTTTAGGCCGGGCCACAGCACTGAGTCCGCCCTCCTAGGCACTTCGGAACATCTCCGGACGATACTTGATGCCGGTCAAAGTGCTGCGCTGATCCTATTGGACCTCAGCGCTGCCTTTGACACGGTATCTCATAACATTATGTTAAATCGTCTGGCTACTGTGGGAATCTCAGGCCTTGCCTTGGAATGGTTCCGCTCCTTCCTGAAAGACAGAACTTTTCGGGTTTCAGCTCCTCCATTCCTCTCCCAGTCCCATTTCATCGGACAGGGAGTCCCTCAGGGCTCTGCACTCAGCCCATCCCTTTTCAACCTATATGTGCAACCACTTGCCGTAGTAGCCAGAGAATGGGACCTCATGCTGGTGTCATACGCCGATGACACGCACCTGGCCATCACGCTCACCGAAGGTCCCTCTACCTCTGCCACAAGTTTCAGAGATGGTCTGGATGCTGTGGCACAGTGGGTGACAGACAACTGCCTGCAGTTGAATGCAGGAAAGACGGAGGTGCTGCTCCTTGGAAAGAATACTAGCCACTGGAACCAGCACTGGTGGCCTTCGTCGCTGGGCACCATTCCACCCCCCAAATCTTTGGTCAAAAACCTTGGCGTCTGGATGGACTCCTCACTAAACTTTCAGACCCACACA
Organism: Triturus cristatus; assembly: GCF_964204655.1. Lineage (NCBI taxonomy): Eukaryota > Metazoa > Chordata > Amphibia > Caudata > Salamandridae > Triturus > Triturus cristatus. Next base: position 118,829,981 of record NC_140581.1, read on the forward strand.
AAAAAGGTAGCGGCCACCTGTGTGGGCCTGTTAAGGAGCCTTAAACCTATACTCGGCTTCTTTGACTCCAAGGTTCGCCAAATGATTGTCCAAGCCACAATTCTCTCCTACTTGGACTACGCCAATGTCTTACTTCTGGGGGCCAACAAAGCGGAGATAACACGACTGCAACGCGTGCAGAACACCGCGGCAAGAACCTTGGTCGGCCTTCCCCGCAGATGTTCAGCCAAAGCCACAATTCGAAGGCTGCACTGGCTTCCCATCGAATCCCGAATCCAGTTTAAAGCTCTCACCATGATCTTTAAAATCCTTAAAACTGGACGCCCAGAACTTCTCCGGCCACTCCTTACACCCTATGTGCCACAGCGCAACTTGCGCTCTCTAGGCCAGCATCTGCTGACGGTACCCCGTCCAAAGCTAGCCCGCACTGGTGGACGTTCGTTCAGGGTGTTGGGAGCCAAACTTTGGAACACCCTGCCAGTGAACATCCGCTCATTGGAAAATCTGTCCGCCTTCCGGAAAGCTGCTAAAACCTACCTATTCCCTTCCTCTTAGGCCTCCCAGCTGTTTTCCTTCTGTCCTCCGTTGAGTCTCCGTGGTTCTTAGCGCCGGGACGCCTCTTTGCTGGGGCAGCTGTTTGCGCTTTGTCAAATAATAACATAACATAACATAGTTAGGTGGACATTTCACTCATAAAAAAACAATGAAATTCCCCCGTTATAGTTAGTTCAGATAACTATAACTCGTGCGCCCGCAATCCACTGCTCATGACGTCACATATTATTTCACTCATGACATGGTCAGTGGCATCACTCATGACATCACTGATGACATCATCCTTGTGATAGAGTGGCGGTCGCGCGAGTTATAGTTATCTGAACTAACTATAACAGGGGAATTTCATTGGTTTTTTACGAGTGAAATGTCCACCTAACTATAACCTGTGTGAAACCTATGGTTTTTTAAGTGAATTTGCAAGGTTTTTTTAATGCTAATTCCTAACTATAACGTGTGTGAAACCTATGGTTTTTTAAGTGAATTTGTACGTTTTTTTAAATGCTAAGTTATGTATTTATTAATATATTTTTTTTTAAGGTTTTTCACCGTGCGCGCACCGTTGCCCCGTGCGCGCACCGTGCGTGCACCCCGCGATATAAAAAAAAAAAAAATGTTTTTTTCACCCTTGGGGGTCCTTCTGTGACCCCCTGACTACGGCTAGGGGGTCAGAAACTCTCTTCCCTGCCCCCTTTTCACGTTTTCCACCTTTTTTCCACCTTTCCTTATCACTGCGACAGACAAAATGGCGGCTGACACTTCCTGATTTCGACCGATTCGAATGTTGACTGACATCAAACAACCAATCAGAATTACGCTTGCGCACGTTAGGGTGCGCACGGTGCGCGCATATAGATATGTATATGCTTTTAAATGCAATTTTCTCAGGAAATACTGAACAGATTGACTCCAGATATGCAAAAGGCACTTCCCCGACCTGAGGACTACCCCATTGCCAAATTTCAAGTAATTCTGTTCAGCCGTTCGGGCTGTACCTTCGACTAAAGGTCCTATGGGAAAATGCATGGGGAAAACGCGTTTGGGGACCCCCTTTTTTCTCGGCCCCCGCTTGACGAATCACCCCGAGACTTTCAGGGTAGGAGCTGAGCGGAGCGCCCCATTAGTTTTGAAACTTTTGCGAGGATTCGTCAACCGGCGCCAAAGTTATTCAAAATAGAATTTTCAGATTTCCTATGGAAACACGGTCCTAACTATAACTATCTACTGGCGACCGCCAGTTGATAATATATATATATATATATATATATATATTCACAAAAAAAACATAGGTTTCACACATGTTATAGTTAGAAATTAGCATTTAAAAAACCTTGCGAATTCTCTTAAAAAAACATAGGTTTCACACACGTTATAGTTAAGAAATAGCATTTTAAAAACCTTGCAAATTCACTGAAAAAGCCATAGGTTTCACACATGTTATAGTTAGCTGGACATTTCACTCGTAAAAAAACATTGAAATTCCCCCGTTATAGTTAGTTCAGCTAACTATAACTTGCGCGACCGCAATCCACTGCTGATGACGTCACATATTACATCACTGTATTCACTAAGATACTGTTAATAAGTCAGTTATACAATTAATTTTACAAAAAAAACATCCATTTAGACACTCATTTACCCATTTATTCTTCCATTAACCTTTATATATACATATATAAAAAATATTTATTTTTCAGAAAGACACATATTCACTGGATGATGTCATCAGTGATGTCATCAGTGATGTCATTTGAGATGTCATCAGTGATGTCATGAGTGATGTCACTGACCATGTCATGAGTGATGTAATATGAGACGTCATCAGCAGTGGATTGCGGTCGCGCAAGTTATAGTTAGCGGAACTAACTATAACGGGGAAATTTCAATGGTTTTTTACGAGTGAAATGTCCAGATAACTATAACATGTGTGAAACCTATGGTTTTTTCTGTGAATTTGCAAGGTTTTTTAAATGCTAATTCCTAACTATAACGTGTGTGAAACCTATGGTTTTTTAAGTGAATTTGCAAGGTTTTTTAAATGCTAATTTCTAACTATAACGTGTGTGAAACCTATGGTTTTTTTTAGTGAATTTGTAAGGTTTTTTAAATGCTAATTTATGTATGTATTATTATATTTTTTATATACTTATTTTACAATAATCTACCTATGTATATAGTTATAGATTGACTGTATCCTGTAATATGGAATGGCTCAGCTCTTTTTTTTTTAATTTGGATAAAGTTGAACAGCATAGTTAATATCTTCTATAAACTTATAAACAGTTTAAAATGTTTTTGGGTTTTTTCAAGGGTTTTTCACTGTGCGCGCACGGTGCGAGCACCCCGCGATTTAAAAAAAAATAAATGTTTTTTCACCCTTCGGGGTCCTTCAGGGACCCCCTGAAAAAGGCTAGGGGGTCAGGAACTCTCTACCCTGCCCCCTTTTCACGTTCTCCACCTTTCTTTTTCACTGCGACACACAAAATGGCGTCCGACACTTCCTGATTTCGACCGATTCGAATGTTGACTGACATCTAACCACCAATTCGAATTACGCTCGCGCACATTTGGTGCGTGCACGGTGCGTGCATATAGATATTTATGTACTTTTAACTGCAATTTTCTCAGGAACTACTGAACAGATTGACACCATATATGCAAAAGGCACATGCCTGACCTGAGGACTACCTCTTTGCCAAATTTCAAGTAATTCTGTTCAGCCGTTCGGGCTGTACCTTGGACTAAAGGTCCTATGGGAAAATACATGGGGAAAACGCGTTTTGGGACCCCCTTTTTTCTCAGCCCCCGCTTGACGAATCACCCCGAGACTTTCAGGGTAGGAGCTGAGCGGAGCGCCCCATTAGTTTTGAAAATTTCGCGAGGATTCGTCAACCGGCGCCAAAGTTATTCAGAATAGAATTTTCAGATTTCCTATGGGAACTCGGTCCTAACTATAACTATCTACTGGCGACCGCCAGTAGATAATATATATATATATATTCACTAAAAAAAAACATAGGTTTCACACACGTTATAGTTAGAAATTAGCATTTAAAAAACCTTGCAAATTCACTTAAAAAACCATAGGTAGATAATATATATATATATATATATTATATATATATATTTATATATATTTTTCAGGTCTTCGCCATACAACATCCAATTCACGGATAAAGACGAAAACGGACCCAATTAGCAGTGCGTAATTTTTTATTTCTTGCCACGCACCTCTGCCACGACGCGTTTCGACCTTCAAGAGGTCTTGTTCACATAACGCGAATGCGAAGTTTCCCAAAATTCAAAGTGCTAGTGCATTATCTCGTGATCAGTCACATGACCTGAATTCATAGACATGGATGAGTTGCTTCACAGGTAGATTAAAACCAGTAACATAATTATTTGTAATGCGGACACATGGATAAATGTATAACAGCAGGGTGTATCTTTTCACAATGGAACCTATTATCACCATAATGATACCAAAGCTTAAATCAATTCATTGTTATACGTGTCAGTTGATTAGTACGAATATAATTTGCTGTATACATTTTTATAGAAATACAGAGTTATTACGTACATGACATTGATTGCTAATGCAAATGATTTCAAAATATCAAAAGACATTTCAACTCAAGTCAATGTTGCAAACGGCCCTATGCATACTGGTTGAATACCAAACTACAAATGCAGTGCTGCAACATTTAGTGTCCTATACTGGTTGCATACCTGTTTTAATAATGCCCAAAGTGGGCCTAGAATCAACTCATCGCCTTAATTATGAACTAAAGTGCGAGTGCAAAAAGTGCCACCCAAACAAACCGATCTTGGCTCAAAAAAGTGCTATGTGCTGAGACTAAAAACTCACAAAAAGGGAAGGGTTTTCATAGAGGAGACATATAAACAATTAAAACTAGCTGAACCTTAGACATAAGAAACGCTCTTCAAAGTCATGTACATTTTAAGCTGATCAGAAAGTAGTGAAAGAGAGAGCCAACATTAAGTGTAAGCAGGTATGAAAATCCTCACTGGAGTTCAGGCCTGACGGGACCTTAGTATCTAACTCCAGGATATACCTGGTTTCCAATTTGCGTAATTGTGCTTCTGGGTTTCCTCCCCTACGTAATGGTGGAATTGTGTCTATCACATAGTATTTTAGATGGGCAGAAATGCTACCATGTGTATCCTTGAAGTGTCTCGTGACCGGATATGTCTGATCACAGTTGTTGATTGCCCTAATGTGCTGGAGTATCCTCTTGTGAACCTGCAACTTGGTACTACCAATATAGCGTAGGCCACAGGGACACGCCAGCACATATATTGCATATTCTGTTTTACATGTTACCAGTTTATTAATGTGTACTGCCTCAGCTCTAAATGGGCTAGTGTAGGATGTTTTACTGATGGCATGTTTACATGCTTTGCACGTTGAACACTTCACAAATCCCTTCCTGGAGGACAACCAGTTCTTAGGAGTGGTGACTTCTGGGCTGCTCTTTACCAACATGTTGCTCATGGAGCGCACTTTCCTGAATGCCAAATCGGGGGTTCTAGATATATGTTCCCCCAATACCAGGTTGTTGCGTATCAATCCCCAGTTTTTATTACAAATGTTACGAATAGATTGATGTTGCCTACTGTATGTTAAAATCATTCTTGTCACTTTGTTAATACTTGTATCAGTTGGCTTCCAGTGCCCAGCCTCATTAAATAGCATGTCTTCTCTCAGAATTGTGGAGCTCCTTGTAATTGCTCTGTTAACTACCTTAGGGGGATACCCTCTGTCAATAAACCGATCCTTGCTTTCTTGCTGGGCCAATATGCACTCATCTGGGGTGTTGCAGATGCGCTTAATGCGTAGCATTTCCTCATATGGTATGCTATGGATGAGGTGTCTAGGATGGTGGCTGCTAGCGTGTAGTATTGTATTGCCAGCCGTAGGTTTTCTATACATCCTAGTAGAAATGTTGTTATCATTTACATACACTTCAACATCCAAGAAACATACCTTCTGTCTACTCAATTGCGCAGTGAATTGTAAGTTCAGATCATTGCAGTTGATCTGTTCGATGAATTGGAGTGTGAGATGTTCAGGGCCCCTCCAAATCAGGAACAGATCATCAATGTATCTATACCAATGATACACATGTTGCCTCATGGTTTCTGCATATTTGGTCTTGAGGACTTGCTCTTCCCAGAGCCCCATGTTACGGCAGGCGTAACTAGGGGAGAAGCACGACCCCATAGCTACTCCCCTAGTTTGTTGATACACCTGGTTTTGAAAAAGGAAGTAGTTGTTGTCTAGGCCGGTTTAAATCATTGACACAATCATTTTGTTATGCATATAGAAGCACATCGGTCTCTTATTCAGATAATGTTTGATGGCCTTGATCCCGTCTTGATGCGGTATGCTAGTATATAGCGACGTCACATCCATCGTGATCAAAATGCATTCAGTGTCCCAGGTCACATTGTTTAACTTCCTCAAAAAGTCCCCAGTATCTTGTTGATACGAAGGCAGGCTTCTCACATGACTTTGTAAGAAATAGTCGACGTATTTTGAAGTATTCTCCATGAGACTATTGCATGCGGAGATAATAGGTCTGCCTGGTGGTTTCATTGGGTTTTTATGTATTTTAGGTATAAAATATATCACTGCAATCTCCGCATGATCATTTTTTTTAAACTTGAATTCATCCGCACTTAGGAGACCAGCGCTTGTCCATGCTAAAAGTGAAGAGTAATAGTCATATTGTGCTTGTTTTACACACGGCATATTGCCTCTTTTGTAGCAGTTTTTGTCATTAAGTTGGTCAAGCGCTTCCTTCATGTACATTTTGCGTGGCCATAACACAATGTTGCCCCCTTTGTCTGACTGACTTATGATTAGATCGTCATTATCTTGTAGTTTTTTCATGAGCTGGGCAAATAGAGTATTTTTCCGATTGATGTTACGTTGAGCGTAAGTGGTAGCTTTATAGAGTTTCTTTAGTTCTATAGTTACTTGCTCATGGAAAATGTCCAGATTATCATATAGCATGACAGGGTGAAACGTAGATTTGGGTTTAAACGGTGTTTGGATCGATTCACTAATTTGACATGGATCTATAATCTGGCTACTGCTGGTATTGGCCAAATTCTGTATATCCCGCAAATGATCAACGTCCCCCGCAACCAGCATTGTTGGACTAGGGAGGCCACTGTATATATATATATATTTCTCCAGTCGTCCAACAGTTCGGTTGACTTGCCAAAGGAGAGCACTCACAGGATTTTGCTGAAAAAGTGATTTTATTGTGCTGGGGACCCCCACCCCCACACCGACAGATGCATTTTGGCACTCTGCCTTCTTCGATGTAGGTGAAACCAAGTTACAAACACCCTTTTGAAGTGTAAGTGCATGACGTGAGTTAAAAACAGTGACATAAAAGATGGCTGAATCAATTTAATGCATTATGCACAATTCATGGCGGCCATCTTAGAACATTTTACAGGCAGTTCAATGTTGTATACGATATAACGAGCTCTGCTAGATAAAGATTAGCAATTTGGTTTGGTTCAATTTAAAAACAGAGTGCGAGTAGAAACATTTCTAACAGTCAATTCCGCTGCGCTATTTGCAAACTTATACTATCTAAAATAGATAATACCAACCACACTGTGGTATAAAATTCTATTAAGAAACCAAATACAAACTTATTTTTAAAAGGAGTACTTCTAGGTTTTCACAATTGAGCCCTGAATGGGCAAACCCATTTTACGGAAGGTGTGAGGAGTTTCTGCAATCATGGATATACCTATTAAAAACACACAAGAATTATTAAATCATATACTTGTGCTAATGAATGGGGGAAAAAAGGGAATGAAAAAATCATAAAGGCAGTTATAGTTACACCTTTTTACAGAAAATGGAAAACACCATTCTAAATGGTTCCACAGTTCCTCGTCATTATTGAGGCCTGATGGAGGCTTGGTTTGCAGATCAATAATGTACTTAGATTCAAGAGCTCGTAACTGTCTTGTTCTATCCCTACCTCTTTCATTTCTGGGGACCTGGTTGATACAAAAGAATTTCAATAGGTCACGATTACTATTGTGCATTTTTTCAAAATGATGGGCCACCGGGTAGGTGGGATCTTTCTTAGAAATTGCGCGCATATGCTCCAATATGCACTTTTTGGCTGAGTGGATGGTGCTACCCACATATATTTTAGGGCATGGGCATTCTAAAAAGCACACAGTAAAATCAGAATTACAATTACGAAGTCGATTGATGGTTTTGGTCTTGCTTCTTTCCATACCACTTTCTAAAATGTTATAGTCTAATACTTTATGGCTATATTTACACGCCTTACATTTTAGGCAGAGAAAAAAGCCTTGCACATTTTGTATTTGGTATGGAATCGATCTAAGATGACTGTGCTCTAGATGGTCACCAATTGATTTACTATGCCTGTAAGTTATTAATGGGTGCATAGGAATAACTCTTTTCAAAATATTGTCAGTTTGAAGAATATGCCAATTTCTCTTGAATATTTGTACCACTTCTGAGGACTTTGCGTTATAGGGGGTAATCATTCTGGCTGGGGTAACCTTAGATTTCATTTCTGGTTTAGGGGTATCAGATGCTGAAGTCTATCTATTTTGTCTGTTTTCGTATGTGCCTGCCTGCTTGAGGATACCAGAAGAATATCCTCTGTCTCTGAATCTAGTAAAGGCGTCCTCCTTAGATCTATTATATTCTTTGGCTGTTGTACAATTCCTTTTTAGCCGAAGGATATCCCCATAGGGAATGTTGTTAATCATACTTCTTGGATGGAAGCTTCTAGCATGAAGGGCAGCGTTGCCTGCTGTTGGTTTTCTATAGAAGCGGGTAAGAATCTTTGATTCTTTGATATAGACTTCTAGGTCTAAATATCAGACAGTGATGTTGCTAATGTTCCCACTAAATTTTAAATTCAAGTTGTTACAATTAAGAAAGGCAATATATTCCTCAGCCGCGAGATGGCTGCCCTTCCACACGATGAATAGATCATCAATGTAGCGGGCCCATAACACGATGTTGGCCATCACTTGTTCAGGTACATCCCTCCAGGCCACGTGCTTCTCCCATTAGCCCACAAAAAGATTTGCGTAGCTGGGGGCGAAGCACGTGCTCATCGCTGTCCCGCGTTGTTGTTTATAAAGTTGACCCTTGAAGATCAAGATATTATTTTCAAGACAAAAAGCATAGTTACCAACATATCATTGTGTCTCCTAAATTTCAAGGGACGCTTGTTGAGGGACCACTTAACAGCCTTATCATCATTGCTAGCAGGCAGCAAGGATAGGGTCATAAAAGGACTACATTACATAGAATTTTGCGCCAGTGACAAAATGGAGGACCCCCATTTTGTACCATATTGGTGGCTTGCGCAGTAAGAAAAAGCACAGCCTACTATGAAACAGTTTGTCCCACTGTTGCACAAGCCCATAACCTTATGAAACATTGCTAATGTGTACTGCAATTAAATTAATGAGCAGAAAGAATGCAAAACTCTGTGGATGGCCTATGGAAACGCTTTCTAAGTTTCATTTCTTCTCGTTGTCAGGTACAACCTTCTGTTTGCACTCACTGGTGGAGGAAAATTCAATTACCAAGGAAGCAAGCGCTGGCTGGAGGAGCACCTGGACCATTCAGGTACTGAAAGGGTCAGATAGATCCTAACTATCGATGGAGAAAGCTAATCATTGTAAGTCATTATTGTGAGCTGTATGTAGCACGCTTCGCTGTCACAGAATACTTCAGAGGATGGGATGGGAGCAACAAACTGGGTGTGCATAGCAAACAAAAAAGATTGAGTATGAAAGGAATCTATTATCGCTGAATCACCTTGGTGTGCCCAGGTGATAGAAATGTATCTGCTGCCTGCCCCTCGAAACCCATTGAACACAATGGAGAAGCCTAGTCTTTGAGTAAGACTGTGGTGAATCTTCATTCACAGGCTGGACCATTTCATGAGCATAGCTGCACGAATAAGTCTCCAATGCCCTTTGAGAGATCGTACTCTCTAAAGTCTCAGTTGTGAAGGCAGAGTCTCAAATGTAAAAGCAGAGAGTTACAGAGGGTAGACTTCTTCTATGTGTTCTGGCTTGACCTGGAAGTCTGGTCTGGATGGATGCTATGGGTGTAAAACCTTGGAAAGGTGCCCAGGCTTAGCACCGGCATTATCTTCTGGCCTATGTACAAGCCTCTCTATGCTGACCGCTCTCTTTGGTTTGGATGCCGCTATAGGTTCTTCAAGGCAAGTGAGGTCTGATTTCAGTGCATTTAGATAAAAATGATCTGGGCTGAAACATTAAGGAGTCACCAAAGCTTTATGTACACTAGAGTAAGGGCATACCTTTATTTTATCATTATTTGTACTATGTATTTGTTTACAGTGTACCGTTCAGTTTTGAGGCTTGCAAATGCTTTTCATTACAAGAACAATTAATAGCTAGGGACGGTAACCAGCTAGGGACGGTAACCAGGGACAAACAAAGTAAAAACACAGAGAAAGTCGGTATCGGCAATTTCTAATAAGAAAGTGTTTGAATAAATGAAACGTAGAGCCCCTCTGAAGGATAGCATAGTAGATCTAATCTTACATATTCAAACTAATTCTACTCTGTCAAGAATCTATTCATAGCTGACACATGGTCATCTCGTTATCACTCTTTTATGACTCTTATTTGTCATGGCATGCAATAATCCCATGTGGTATCCATTTGACTACAAATCCTCTCCATTCTCAAACATTCAATCTCTTCAAGGTAATTTTATAGGGTGCTTTTAATCACAGGGATACACACAGGTCAGACCACCACCACTTTCGAATATAGTCCTGTGTAAGTGTACTGTAACAGTGTCTCCCACTACACCCTTCGTTTATCTGAGGGTCTTGTACCTTAATTTAACTCTCACTAGTCAGTACATGGGCAAGATGTGTCCTTATAGAGTAAATTATCAAGAATTTCTTTAGGAGGGTGCAGTGTTCTAATAAATTACGAAGTGTGCATACGCAAAAGCTTCTTGGCACTCAGAAATACAAAGCACCTTGTGGAATGCAATAAATAAGTTAAGTTAGTCAAGCCCAAAAAAATCTAATTCTAAAACTGTGGTTTAACAATCTTGTCTTTAAAGGTTTACCCAAAACTCAATTAGGAGGAGAATGGAGAATCACTTGAGGAACAACCAATGGAAGGAGCACTACTACCTGTTACTAGCCTACGAGGAGGGGCACAAACATTTCCAGAGCTAACCCAGCTACTCATGCGATTCAGAGGTGGTTCAATATGATGCTATGATCAGTAGTGGCATGGTACAGAAGGGTCTTAAACAACCACGACATTGATAGTACCCGCATTAGAGACCATCCTCAGAGTAGCAGGACCGCCAAAAGAACTGATGTGATGACCTTCTTGTTCCCCTGTTAGGACTCACCCCCAAAAGTGAAGTTAGCTTACTTGGGTATGAAGGGCTTGTCATACAGTTAGCATAGATTTCCATCGAGTCCTGTAAAACCCATCCCACACTCCTGTTTTTTACTCTGATTCTGGATTTAATCTGGCAATGGAAGCACTGTCCATTGCCCAGCCTGGCTCAGATAATCAAAAGGACCTTGATCAGATTTGCCCTTTGACCCTGGTAAAAAATTCCAAGACAAGGACAATAGCAAGATGCACTGCTTCAGGTAGGAAAATAGATTTTGAACTTCAAAGTTGGAGTTTCGTTGGTCTAGACTGACCCGTCAGGCACCCAATGTTTGCTGGTGCCTGTCTCTATGAGAGGTGTGGAAGAAACTTTGACATCTTTGCTGCAGGGATCGACAAGGTGAAGAGGAGCTGAAGAGACAACGTGCACTTGAGAGATGAGGCCTGCACAGGGTAGAGCTGGAGGAAGTTCAGTGAGGAGGCAGCTTCAGTTCACCTTTGGAGAGTGTGACCTGCTGACTATAGGTGGCCTCCCACCAAGGGTTTCCCTCCACACATCCTTTTTCCATGCTTTCTTGACCTATAGGTTTTTGTCACTACCTTTCACAACATCGCACTGTAGTGAGATGTCCTACCTATAGATGCCTGCCTAAATGTAGGGTATCTCACTACAGTGTGACGCTGTTAAAGTATTTTCAGTGTGCATGCTGTTGGAGAAATGTTTACCTAACATGTAAGGCTTGTTTACTTTTGCCTTCCTGCAGCCTTTAGAAAATGTGCGAAGCTCACACACTAATTCTACTTTATCTCATCAATAACTTAGGGTCCGGGTAGGAAGTCAGCCATATCATTTGCATTCTGCTACATTAAAAGTACACTTTTACCTCCTGTTACTATCTTAACGCAGTGACTTGCCTAGGAAGTGGACAGTATGTTCTGTGCAGTCCTTCCATGTAGCAGTGCATAGAAATGCTGGAGTCCAGCTGTTGTGGGAGGTCACTCGATGCGAACCGACCCTCTGGTGCCTTGGAGAGGTGGAGAGGAGGCCAAAGGATGGACTGACGTGGCAGGAGGGCACACACCTGCCTACAGCTAACAGAACATGCATCATGTGTGTTCATCTGTAACCGCAGGTCATGGCAGGACCTGAGCCCTCACAGCCCATTACAGAAGGGTCGGTGTTCTACTCACTTACTATCACTTCTATCAGTAATAATTGACGCATGCGTCGTTCTTTGTGCCCTTAGTTGGCTTCTAACTATATATTTCTGGTGTCATTTACTACATTCTAACGGTGTTTAATTATGTGTATTTTGTACAATGTGCAGTTGTTTTAATGCTTTGCTTCTCTGTGTCCAAGCAGTGAACCCCATGCCTTTAAATGCCCCTGCCAGGGTCCTTGCAGGCTTGATAGCAGTGTCTGTAGGGAGACACGCATCATATTTTAGCTGCCAGGGGTGAGTGGATCCCTCTCTGTTCTGTAGATCTACAGGACGATGCACAGAAGTCCCAGGACTACAGGAAATCTAGCCTGCGGGAGCAGCAAAGGTCACTCAACAGGGGGTGTTGGCCCAAGGAAGCATCTGTCCTCTGTCAATACTTGCAAAAATGCTGAGATCTTTTCGGACCGGAAGTGCTCATCGCCGAAACTGGGCCCCCAGACACCAGTTAATGGACCTGTAGACTGGTAACTGAACACAGAGGCACTTGACAACAGAAAATGCACCAGTTTGGGTTGGGCAGAATCCTTGTTCATGTTTGGACGGTGTTTTTTGTTGGACTGGGGGATTTTATCCTTTCTAGCGGGAAACTCAACAACAGGGTCACAAACCCTCTTTTAGGGCCATTTATCACCACGAGCCAGAGGCACTGGAACACGAGGACCAGACGTACCAAGCAGTCGTCCTATATACGGCCTTTTCTGTCCGCCACCTGTGTCCTGTTGGGGAACTTTGTTTACTAATATTGCAATAAATAGCGTTAGGGCTGAGAGTTGTACCCCACAAATAGATCCCTCTTGCATTTGCCTGTCACTGTTCTAAATCACAAAAATGAGCGAAACTAGGCAAATCATAGACATACGCTTCTCGCACTAATGTGATTTTTAGTATTTCTATAAGAATTGGCCCCATTCAGAGGGATGTTTTGGGGGTAACATTCACATCTCTCTCCAAGGTGACCTGTATATAGCACAGAAGACCAGGACTCCCAACAAAGGTGGGTCCACTTTGCGTGAACTAGAGCCACAGCCAGAGCAGGAAGAACGACTCCTGACCCTTAGGGTCTTTGTACAAAAGTCCAGTTTATTTAGAAGCGAGCAGAGCTCTCGTTACATGAACCTTTGGCATAACCCACACATAATAAATGCCCTCAACAACATCCTGACAATGATCTGTAGCCCATCCCCACACTCCTTTACCTAAACCACCCCCATTTCCTAAATGTAATACTATTAACCAGTCGACCCCCTAACCTCCTATTCCTTGCTGCAAACTCTTCACTTGTTCAGCCTGCCTCCACCAGACCCAAGTTGCCTACTATTCCTTTCTGTGTACTTTCCCTCCTCGTCACTACCCTTCCCTACTCTCCCCTTGTCTTAATCCGATCTCTCTCTTAGCAGTTGCCTCCCACGACTCCATGCCTGACCACACACATACATTTACCCAGCCTTACCTGCTTCCATTCTGCTGACCCGTTTGCTTCGGGGTGAGTGGTGGCATCGCCCTGTGCCCAGAGGGTTGCTGATGACGCTCCTGCGCGTGCGCTGCTAGGTGAATGACGAGGCAGCCATACGCCCACTTAATTCATATACCTCCAGAGTTACCTGCCTGCCACCTCCACGTTTCCCCCACCACGGGGCCCCAACACTTTGGCGGCCTGCTGACCGTAAGAGTGGCAGAGAAAATTCCGTTCTCCACCCTGATGAACTGCTGCCCACCAGATTTAGAGATCACCTCCGGCCAATCGGTAATCTCCGTGCCTTCATAGGTGCGGCCATCACAGCGCTTCCTCTGATGGCGCTACGGTTGGAAGACGGCACTTCACCGGACTTTTTTTTGTTTTTCAGCCACAAGCTCCCAAAGTGGGAGTTTGTTTCTGAAAAACCAAAAAACTGAGGACACCATCAATCTGGGGGTTTTCTCCCAAAATGTGTGTGTCATTATTGTATTTCTGTCTGTGGTGGGGAAAAAAGCTCAAACCTTCTGCTCTAAGAGGGGCAGGCGGTCCAATGTCCTCACTCTGAAGGACCATTGGAGTCGGCTTTCTGGCACCAGAGCCAGCGGGGGCTCCATCATCGGAGAGATGGTGGTACGCTCCACTCAGACCATAGCGCGCAGACCAACGCTTTGGTGGACAGTGTACATTTGTGATGGAGTACCCTGCCCTCCAAACTCCAGACAGTACTGTACAGTAAGATATGGTGCCATGCCTCCAAGTGTGTGTTTTTTTGCCTAAAGTTTGTCCTACTTTCTGTCACTTTCAGAAACCAGCTTACTCCTCGACAATGTGGCCTTTGTCCTATGTTTGGACACTTTGGCCAATGGTGATTCACTTTACCTGCATGCTTCAAAGCCTCCAAAGGAAGGAACAGCTCAGTGGGAGTTCATGATCGCGCTTCAAGAGGTAAACTGGCCATCTTCGTTCCATCTTTAGATTCATTAAATGACAAAAGGAAAAAGATACGGCCTTTAAGTAAATTGTTCATTAAGGATACATCTCAACACAGGGCTGCCTCTGTGTGATGTCATCAGCAGCCACCCTCGCGAGGATAATTGAAGGGTGTATGAAGTGCCTATACACTGCCTCTGAAACCTAGAATATTAGAAGCCACATAAGACCAGGGCTACCCGTATAAATTCAAAAATGTTCAACATGATTAGAGGAATGTGAACTATGTTGAGTTTCTCTACAAGGAAGTCGTCATATGCAGGGCTTAATTTGTATAAGAAGAGGCTTCAGGGCGCTCGTCAGGAGGCCGCTGCAGCTTGCACCACCCATTGCCCCTCCCAGTGCTGCCGGTGACAGTATCAACACAACTACCAACCATCACACTCCTAGAAGTGTGACAACTACCACTATTCCAGGAACCCAACACTACAAGAATGGCGTGGTGGCAGGTATGACTCCTTTTTAATGTATATTGAATGGATAAATGACTGCTGTGTTGCTCCTTTCTAAATTAGCCAGACAGCGCTCCCATGTGGCAGACTGTCATAAGTGCTGGTGTTGTCAATCAGGTGCCGGTGCCGAGCCCCGGACACCACAGGCTCTAATGAAGCAGTGGTCATATGGGTTCTTCTAATATGCAGTTGTGTGATTTTGTAGCTTTTGTCATTGCCTAATCTCATTCGTGCTATAAGATGATCAATCATTTAACATGATCACATAGACTGTTTTTGTTAGCAGTAATTGCTATATGAATAGATTTATGACGTAGCATTAGAATTGGCATGAAGTTGCTGGTGCTCCCTTTTGAAGGGGCCTTACCTGGCATTTTAGGATGGACTGTTCCCTCGAGAAGCAGGGTCGGTATTGATTTGCATAAGACAGGCCTGTCTAGAATGTCATGATTTGTGTACAATGATGGAATGGAATGTGGCCAGAGTGGCTGGGATTAATTCAGGAATTCCATCCATCATCTTGTTGTTTGTCGCAGTTATGGCCAGAATATTTGCCGTGCTGAAACCTACACTCTCCCAGCAAGGCCAGCGCTGATCTGGGGTTGCTTGTGCTCTTTTCTGGAGGGGCCATGGCTGGCAGTGTGGGATGGACTGATTCTATGAGGAGCAGGGTCAATACTGAATCGCACAAGGTGGGCCTCTGTCTAGAGTGGTATGGTGGGTGAAAAAAAGATGAACTGGAATGCGGCCTCAAGCGATCGTCAGTAGCTGGGATGACTTCAAGCATACCAACCACCCATCCCTTTGTTGTTTGTAGCATTTGAATGGGTCAGCGATGGCTCAATACAGTGCATTTTCACTCTTGACAGTGGTATTTCAATTAAAGTAAGTAACTTTGCACACCACATTCAAATACTGCTGGCAAGTTTTGTCCCATGCCATTCTATTAGACCGTCTAGCCGCGGCAGGAATTGTTGGAACCGCATTGAACTGGATAAAGAGCTTTCTCGCAAATAGGAGACAAGTTGTGGTCTTAGGACAGTACAGATCAGAGGAAAAGTTAGTAGGATCTGGAGTCCCTCAAGGATCCTGCTTAAGTCCTACACTTTTCAATATATACATGGCCCCGCTAATCCATCTTATCTCATCCTTTGGCATAGACACCATTGCATATGCAGATGATACTCAGCTCATTCTGATACTGGAAAATGATACCCAAGAAGCCGAAAGAAGGCTCCAAAGCTGCCTTACCGCCACGTTCAGATGGATGAACTTGAATCATCTCAAGTGCAATACTGGGAAAACAGAAATCCTTCCCTTTGGCAAGGATAATTTCTTCAATCCCTCAGTATGGTGGCCTGATGATGCCATTGCTCCCCCTAGCACTGCCTCCTCAGTCCGTAACCTAGGGATCAAATTTGACCCCGCCCTGAGTTTTAAACAGCAAGCCACAACCGTAGCAGGGACCTGCTTCGGAATCATTAAAGGACTCAGGAAATTCTACGACCTAATTCCCCTTTCCGCAAGGAAAACGGTCGCAGTAGCCCTCATCACCTCCCGCATCGACTATTGTAATAGCCTATATGCAGGGACTAACAAAGAAGTCCGCCATAAATTACAAATGGTACAGCATGCGGCTGCCAGACTAGTACTAGGGTGGAAAAAGAGGACCTCAGCTACGGCAGCAATGAACCTCCTACACTGGCTGCCCATTAACAAAAGGGTGCTCTTTAAAATTCTATTGATCACCTTTAAGGCTTTCAATGGAAAGGGACCCAACTACATACTAAAACTGTTCAAACATTACAACCCCACGCGATGCCTTAGGTCCCAAACGGCCAATCTTCTTATCATCCCTAAGTTCAGACTCAAGACTAAAGGAGGAAAATCTCTGGCAGTACTTGGGTCCAAGGCCTGGAACCTTCTTCCCTCCTCCCTCCGTCAAATCTCTACAGAAGCGACCTTCAGAAAGGCCCTCAAGACTTGGATTTTTGCTCTCCCTGAATGGGAGTGCAGGAATCTAGTTTAATTACCCTCCGCATGGATCATCATCAGGAGCTGATTCTTCTCTACAGCGCAAAGATGCTCCCTGGAGTGTAACCTGCGCTTTATAAAAACCCCATTACATTACATTACATTACAAGTTTTAACATCAACAAATCATGATCCAGCTAACATATGTAAACACTTCCAACACAAAATTGTTAAGGTGATGAATTATTACACCAGCTTTCTCATATATTCAGTTTGACACTAACACAATTGTTTGCTTGATACAACGAGTAATGTAGACAAAGGCATTGGACTGAGCATAGGAGGTACAGCAGTAAAAGTGTTTTCTGAATGGGTTATGAAAGGCAAAGAGGGATTCTTGGAAATTGACCTGTGCGCCTCCAGAATGCTCGTCTAGAACGTAATGACCAGGCATATGTTCCCATGCTGTGTTTTGGTGGTGAAGCAATTGATAATGCTGAGCCTCTAAGAAGGAGGGGAAATCTTTGAGAAGAATGAATCAGACGGATATAGCCTTGCGGAATCTGAGGAAACCCATGATGCTCCTAGTCTCTGGCAGCAGGCGGTTCAGAGTCAGGCGCCTTCCTTCAGAAGGCTTGCCCCTGGTCATTGGATGTGGGATGTTCAGCTTGGTGCACTCCATAAACCCTGTGGAGTTTGGGGTGTATTATCACAAAGCAGCCGATAAAGTCCATTAGGGTCGATGTTCTGCGGTGAAAGGGCTGGCACTCTGTTAGTATAATGCTCGCCACCAGTGAAGCGGATCGCTCATCATAGGCATGAGTTTCTTTTTTTTTTTACTCACAACATGAGTGCCGGACTCATTGATTCAAGATCTGTAGAAATCTGATTATTGATTATTCATGTAGCCTTTCAACATCTGACTCATAAAATTCTGCTTTCATTCGTACAAATGAATTTCCTGCTCCCTTTGCACTGCCATTTTACAATAGTCTGAGCGAGAGGGAAACATCATTAAGAGTGAAAGTGGTCCTTTTGAAAATGCAGGAGCAATGTCCCTAAATAGACTTGTCTAAGTTTGTAACTTGGAATCAGCCCAATGTCTATCACCATCACATGTGTGACATTGCTGTCCTGGGTAGTATAGCCACTGAATGGCTGTTATTGCCATCAAATCCCAAATATGGTCATCATATGCTGGGTACCAAGGGCATCTTTCACCTTATGAAAATCACATCTTCTAACCATCATGCCACCCCTGAAGTTAGGGAATCCCAGGTGATGATGTTGTCTCCCTAAGCCAGTCTCCCCGCTCACAAACATGGACATGATATGGACCAATGATGCAGTGTTTTCATGAATGTTTCCTGTATCCTTTCAGGTCATGAACTCTCCTCCCTTCCAGAGCATGGCCTTTTCAATGGTGCACAAAAAGATCCATCTGGGAGAGGAGCTGCTCGGCTGGGAGCACGAGCAGTTTAGCCTTCGCAGGATCCCGGCCTTCACTCTGTCGCACCTTGACAGCCACAGGCATGGCCTGAAGAACACCATCCTGGACACCAGGTGAGCCTGTGAGTTTACAGGCGTGGCTTTCTCTGCCTAAAGCCTGAGTGAGCTAGTGGTGCTGCAGCAGGATCACGGGTGTGCACCTCATTATGAGTATGGTGAATGTGAGCTCTGTGCCTGCTCACACTGGCCTTCCTGGGTGGCTAGGAGGCACAAGGCCTTTTAAGAAGAGAGACAACTGGTATCCACAAGTAACAGGAGGGTGGCGTGATGGACTCCCTGGGCAGGACTTGTGGGGGGGGCAGGCGGGTGGATGGCAGAGTCAGAAGTGTGCATGAGCCAGAGGGATCCATTTTGCTCATTGCATGGAGCTTGAGTGAAAGGTTATCTCCAGCAAGGATGAGTGGTCTGCACTCTGCAGGGAGCACATCTCCATAATGAATTGCCTGAGAAGGGTCTTTCATGGGTGGATAGGTTTGTGTTGAAAACCCCGTTGCATAAATTATCCAAACCATCAGTGAAACTGTGACCTTTGCAGAGAACAGGAAACCTTCCATGAGGTATACTCTTGTGGACTAGAAGGAGTTGGAATTAGCAAACATCTCAGGGAATCTCTTGCACATGAGATTGATGCACAGAATGTCGCCCTAAAGCTCCACAGTCAGTGCACATGCAAGTTGGTATTTTATAATGAATTAGAATGTTTTATATGTTTTTCTTCTGCAAATCATGTGATAATAAATATCATCATATTAATGAAGGCCTCGGGGATAAAAAAAAATAGAGGATATGAGATGACAGAAAAAGATGAGAGCGAAAACTAAATAATTCCTAAACATTGTTCATCACACACACACCTAGCTTATTTATCTACAATTCAGAAATACTTCGTGGCATTCTTAATCAGTTTATCATATCAGACGATCCGTGCAAAACCTCCTGTTTATGTCCGACAGCCTCAAATGGGGTCCCTGTTAAACAGCATCTCAGCAGCATCCGATGGGTTTGCTTGCCTCATCCCCGGGTGCCAGCATCTTGTATACCCTCTCTGCCTCAAGGAGCCTCTGGAGCGAGTGGGGCCGAATGCACAAGGTTCCTGCATCCTCCAACACAGGACTGAACAAACCTCCTATTAGTTGATTAGGAAGTCTGTGGGAGACACAGTTCTTTTACATTCTGCCAGGATGAACCTCCTACGAGCCCAGTTTGCCAGCGGAGGACCGCCAGCACAGAAACTGCAGCTCATAAAGCAATGTGAGCACGAAAGATGTGACAATTTAGCACATACAAACACTGTGCTAACTTACAAACGAGGCTTAAACCCCATGCTAAATTACGCCCAAAAGGCCTATGCCTTACACACTTCTACTAAAGCACCCACCTAATCATTGCACAACCATTGACTTAATATGTTTCAAAAACTATAACATGTATCTTTATCAAACATATATAAAGGCATGCTCACACACAACATGGCTGTGATCCCTAGAGCCAGACAGATGGGATCTAGACCCACTCTAAGGCAATGATGGATGGTGCCTTCTTTCTGGTCAGCATCTCTCATCATTCCAGAGTTTGGGATGGCCCCGTTCCTGCTGCCGACATGGTGTCAAGGGCCACAGGAGAATCCTTACTAAATAAAACATGCAATTCAGGTAAATAAAACATGCAAATGATGGCCCGGCCACTGTGGGTGAGTTGTTGAATTGGTGAGTCCCCTGTCTGGGGTTAGGACCGCCTTACATCCTGGTATGAGACCAGGTACCAGAAGCGGCGGCTCCTCTGTTATGGCGGAGGACTGTTGCCCCACTGGAGCCAGCAGGTTCATCATGTAAAATAAAGGGATAATAAAGCAATTTTATTGTCATTGTATTTTTCATGCTGGAGCCGAGTCTTGTAGGCTGGGCCGTCCTCTGACAGCAGCAAGCACGGAGGAGCAGTGGCGGGCACTCCAAGTGCTTATATCGATTTGGCCGGCTGTCTTAGGATGGCCATGCGCACTTCCAGGCTGTTGCACGGCAAACAGCAGGCACTGTCTCTGTGGGAGTTTAAAACCAGCTGGCACCGCCCAATTCGGGCGCTTCACTCAAGCAGCGTAATAGTATTACCAGCATGAGAGCAGCATCTGGATTGGCGCAGGGGAATCTGGGAGCCTGTGCGTCAGGAGCACAAGAGCAACGAGGCGGCGGCGGAGGTATGTTTTCTTTTCTTTTTTTTAATTATTGTCCCACGTGCTGGGCCATCACTTTTCCCTGCTGGCAGCCGCCACTGGGTACCATACAATAAATCTAAAAGGCAGGCACTTCCCATATCGCCCCCCATGAAAGATGACATGAGAGAACATTCCCACATCTAGGCCTACAAGCATGCAGCAGCTTGCGCACAAGATTGTTCCACATTCTTCTAACGGGTGAGAACACCCAGAGTGAAGGATGCTATGAAGACCAAGTGCCAATGATGTGCGCGTCTGGGCTTTATGTATCCTCAGTGTTGCATGCAATACAGGCCATGTTGCATGCAAGGAATGCTGACTTAATATTGACTTTGCGTTAAAATGCTGTGCATGGGAGGTGCAAGCGAAAAGCCTACAAGCAGAGACTAGGCCAGCCTGACATTTTATTTTTTGCTGCTAATGTATGCGTGTGTGAATTGCCATGGTTTTTCAAGGAAACTTTCTATTCTTGGGTGCATGCACTGTTTGTAAGCACAGCAGCTGAAGAGATTATCCAAGAGGGAGAAACCTTCAGCAAGAAGGCTGGAAAGTAGAAGTAAGCGCCTGCACACACTTTTGAAGAGTCAGCATTGTTTAGGGGTTTGCCCAAAATATGCTTTCGCGTAGGTACTTGAAATTACGGCGAAATAATGCGAAATGCAAATCCATCATGTTGCCCTATATTTTAGCGCAGCATACATCCTCCTGTCAATTTTTGGCAGAAGGATTCATTCATTTACTAGCCCACAAACAACAGCTGCTCATGTTCTGTCGTTTCCAAATTGCACCAACTGCTCAAAATTACGCAAAGTGGTGAAATTTCAGGAATTTTCCATAACCAGTGTAATGTGAATGAGCTGAGCCCTGAACGACACGAGCTGTTGAGTGGACTTCCAGAGTGGTAGAAGGAGAAATCTCATGTACATGCTCTAAAGAGATGTAATAAGCCAGAGCTGTCTCAGCAATCCATACATCTTATAGCCCTCAATGCCAGACACCATGACCGGTGGGTTTGAACCCTTCTGAAAGATCCAGTGATGTCAACGCGATGCCATCTGCCACCAACCTGAGGGGATAACTAGCTTGAGTCTTGCTCTTCATGTTAGACGCTTGCGTATGAGCACATAACTGTTGGGTGTTTGATCTTACGGCATTTTTGCCGCAGCCGCTAATAGTGATAAAGGGTGAAACCTCCATAACATTTAGGCCAGGCCCAGGTTTCATTAGGATTAGAGAGATTAATGCCAACTTTAGAAGATTACTTACAATGCTTTGTTCTGATAGAGCGCCATGTTGTTCTGAAAATTGTAGGGGTGCATCATAATCACTGTTAGTCCGCACCCACATATTAAGGGGTCCATATTATCGTGTGCCTTAGAAATGTATTACTAAAATCCACTTATAATAGTGTGATTAGAAATGTAATCAAGTCATTCATGAAGAGCAATTTCGTAGTTAATTGAGATTTGGAGTCAGTGGTCCTTTGGAGTCCAAATTCATTTTCCTCCCCTCTACACTATTTAGCAGATAAAAAGATCCTGGCGACCTGAGAGAATTCTTGGTGATGGTAAGGTAGATACGAATCCGGCTTTATCAGTTCAATTGAAGACTTAAGTGCTAACCTTAGTTGACCGCTTGAGTGGAGCTTTGGAACTGTTTTAAAACCGATGGACAAGGATCTATTGGGGTGGATTCAACTTGTTAGAAAGAAGGACGACAGAGATGGGAGCCCGGGGTGAGTGCAGAAGCAGAACGAGTTTTCCTGCTATGGCCCAATTTACATTTACTTAACAGCAGTGGAGGCACCTTGGAAACAATGTTGATATTATATTTGTTGCATCTTACTACATGATGCTCCCGAGAAAGTGTCCATGCCCTTTACAGTTAGTTTATTTGTGAGAAGGTCAGGCCTCTATCTCCTGGATGGAGACAAGCACCACAAAGGACATTGTGGCACAAGGCAGCAGACTTTCACTTCCAGACATAATGTGGCTGCACATATATAGCACAGATATCCCTCTGCACTTATGCCCATGAGCCAACCATATCCTCACCACTTTGGAAAGCTTGCAAGACTCAGTGTAATACACAGCATAGAGTCCAATATGATAGGACTATAAAGATGTGGAAGGATGCTGGACTCTGGTGTTCATGGAGGGAGCCCTTTAATAACTAGTAACATTCAGGTGATTAGTGTGACATACACAGAGCTGAGACACTTCCTTTTCAGCTCCTCTTCCAACTCATCTCCACATTCACATGTGTACAGAATGACATCCCCAACATTCTATAGAGAACGAACATCCCAGGCAGGGCAGCAGCAGCCATCATGAAGGGAACAGCAGAAGTGGATCCAAACAAGAACCTTTATTTTACTCACAGTTTCTGTACAGTGTTCAATGCCTGGTCTGCCCTACTCTGTTCTTTAGTAAAAAACAATAAGCAAAGAAATGTTTTCCTGTAGAAATTCCATGGCATCCTAGTTAGTGACACCTTATCCTGTGTCCTGAGACCTGTGAATTTATCTGAAAATGATGTATTGTTCATGGTCCTCCCTTGCATAGAGAGCTCATTTCTGATATGCTTTTATCCCTCAGGTCCCAGGTTGACATACAGCGGCTAACGAGGAATGTTGAGATACTAGCGGAGAGCCTGGCGAGGTTCATGTATAAACTGACCAGGAAGGTAAGCGCATGGCTGTTTCCACACTGAAGCAGCGTCCTGGGAGATGGGGGTTTCCTGATGTGGAACCAATGGTTAGGAAGTCCAGCTGCAGTCAGGCTGGCCATAAAAGCATCATGTTCATAGGACACCCCCGCGCCGCACGGCCACCAGCTGCTGCGTGTGCCTCCCTGCCTAACTGCCTCGCTGCCCGGCTGCCGCCGCGTGACCACGCCCCCTCCTTCGAGCGGCGTGGTCCGTGCTCGCCGCTTCTCGCCCTGGTGTCATCGTTGTTAGAATTGTTGTAAATTGTTTATTTTTGACTTCTGTATTGCCTGTATTGCCTGTTTTGCTGTTTGCTGTCCGTGTAGCTGCCCTCCGTCTTCCCTCCCCGCTCCCCGCTTCCCGCCACCGCCGCTAACCCCGCCCCTTTTTTCCTTCTGTACCCTCCCCACTCCCGCCTCCCAGCTGCTCCGCCCCCCCGCGCACTTGGCCATATATGGCGACCGTGCGACGCAGGTGAGTGTGACCTAGTTCTAGGACAACCCCGCGCCGCACGGCCACCAGCTGCTGCGTGTGCCTCCCTGCCTAACTGCCTCGCTGCCCGGCTGCCGCCGCGTGACCACGCCCCCTCCTTCGAGCGGCATGGTCCGTGCTCGCCGCTTCTCACCCTGGTGTCATCGTTGTTAGAATTGTTGTAAATTGTTTATTTTTGACTTCTGTATTGCCTGCATTGCCTGTTTTGCTGTTTGCTGTTTGCTGTCCGTGTAGCTGCCCTCCGTCTTCCCTCCCCGCTCCCCGCTTCCCGCCACCGCCGCTAACCCCGCCCCTTTTTTCCTTCTGTACCCTCCCCGCTCCCGCCTCCCAGCTGCTCCGCCCCCCCGCGCACTTGGCCATATATGGCGACCGTGCGACGCAGGTGAGTGTGACCTAGTTCTAGGACACCCCCGCGCCGCACGGCCACCAGCTGCTGCGTGTGCCTCCCTGCCTAACTGCCTTGCTGCCCGGCTGCCGCTGCGTGACCACGCCCCCTCCTTCGAGCGGCGTGGTCCGTGCTCGCCGCTTCTCACCCTGGTGTCATCGTTGTTAGAATTGTTGTAAATTGTTTATTTTTGACTTCTGTATTGCCTGTATTGCCTGTTTTGCTGTTTGCTGTTTGCTGTCCGTGTAGCTGCCCTCCGTCTTCCCTCCCCGCTCCCCGCTTCCCGCCACCGCCGCTAACCCCGCCCCTTTTTTCCTTCTGTACCCTCCCCGCTCCCGCCTCCCAGCTTCTCCGCCCCCCGCGCACTTCGCCATATATGGCGACCGTGCGAACGCGCAGCGGTCACGCGCAGCGGCCGCGCCGATTGTGCGCCGAAGGCGCGCCAAAGGTAAGCCCGTCTGCGCCCGTCCGCGACCGGACCGCGCCCAGCGCCAGGACCCCTGGCCCACGAGGACCCCGGCCGACCCGCCTGACGTACACCGCCGCCACCCTCATCGCACTCAACACCGGCCGATTCCCAGGATGCTACCGAGCCACCCCACGTCGCTCCCACGGACCCTTTAGCTGTCACGCCTGCAAGTTCACCTGCATCCGGACCTGCCCGCCACCAGCACCTGGCAAGCCGAACACCAGCAGCAACCACCTCAAGTGCATCCTCCTCAACACCCGCTCCGTCCACAGACACGCCATCGAACTCTGGAACCTCCTAGACACCACAGCCCCGGACGTTGCCTTCCTCACGGAGACCTGGATGAACGCCTCTTCAGCGCCCGACATCGCCATCGCCATCCCTGAGGGCTACAAGATCACCCGGAGGGACCGCACCGCCAACCAGATGGGAGGAGGCATCGCCATCATCCACAGGAACACCATCCGTATCACGACCAGCACCGACAATTCCTTAACCACCGCCGAACACCTGCACTTCCAGATCCACACCGACCCGAAGACCACCCTCAGAGGCACCCTGATCTACCGACCCCCGGGACCACGCACCCAATTCAGCGAGGACATCGCCGACTTCGTCAGCCCGCATGCCCTCCCCTCCGCTGACTACATCCTCCTGGGGGACCTCAACTTCCACCTGGAGAACAACAACGACCGCAACACCAGCACCCTGCTCGACAACCTCGCCAACCTTGGACTCAAGCAGCTGGTGTCCACCCCCACCCACCTCGCCGGACACACACTCGACGCCGTCTTCTCATCCAGCACAGACATCGCCTTCAGCCACGCCACAGAACTTCACTGGACGGACCACAGCTGTGTCCACTTCACCTTCAAAAGAACGACGATCCACCACCACCAGCAACAGGTTGCCCGTAGAAGCTGGAACAAGATCACAGCCGACCAGCTCGCCGCCTCCCTGAGCCAGCACCCTCCTGCCAGCTCAGCGAACCCCAGCCAGGCCGCTGAAAACCTCACGAAGTGGATCAGCAACTGCGCGGACGAACTCGCCCCTCTGAGGACCCCGCCCAGCAGACCCGGCAGCAAGAAGGCCCCATGGTTCACCGACGAACTCAAGAGCTCCAAGAAGAACTGCCGAGCCCTCGAGAAAGTCTGGAGAAGGGAACCAACACCGGACAACATGACCACCCTCAAGCTCGCCACCCGGAAGCACCACCAACTGATCCGCGCCGCCAAGAAAACTGCATTCAAGGACCGGCTGGACAACAACGCACACAACTGCAAAGAACTCTTCAACATCGTGAAAGAGCTCTCCAACCCCAGCGCAGGAAACAACAACATCACCCCATCGCAAGACCTCTGCAACTCCCTCGCCTCCTACTTCCACAACAAGATCGCAGACATACACAACAGCTTCAGCATTCATCCGACGCACGCCACGACCACAGCAACGCCGCCCACCACCACCCTCCGCGCCTGGACTCCGATCAGCACCGAAGACACCGTCCGCATGATGAATTCCGTCCACTCCGGATCTCCGACCGACCCCTGCCCTCACCACGTCTTCAACAAGGCAGACGCTGTCATCGCACCCCACCTGCGGGACATTATCAACACCTCCTTCGACACCGCCACCTTCCCTGAGAGCTGGAAGCACGCCGAACTCAGCGCTCTACTCAAGAAACCCACAGCGGACCCCACCGAACTCAAGAATTACCGCCCCATCTCGCTCCTCCCGTTTCCAGCCAAAGTCACCGAGAAGACCGTCAACAAGCAGCTGGCCGCCTTCCTCGAGACAAATGGATCCCTCGACCCCTCACAGTCTGGCTTCCGAGCCAACCACAGCAGCGAGACCGCCCTCATCGCTGCCACCGACGACATCAGAGCCCTGATGGACAACGGAGACACAGCGGCCCTCATCCTCCTAGACCTCTCCGCGGCATTCGACACGGTCTGCCACCGCACCCTAGTACAGCGCCTCAGCAACGTCGGAAACCAGGAGAAGGCACTGGAATGGATCATCTCCTTCCTCGACGGAAGGACACAGAGAGTCCGCCTACCACCGTACAAGTCAGAGGCCACCAAAGTCATCTGCGGCGTCCCTCAAGGATCCTCGCTGAGCCCCACCCTCTTCAACGTCTACATGAGCCCCCTCGCGGCCATCGCACGCCAACACAACCTCAACCTAATCTCCTACGCCGACGACACCCAGCTGATCCTCTCCCTGACCAACGACCCCGCCGCCGCCAGAGCCAATCTGCACGAAGGGATGAAAGATGTAGCCGAGTGGATGACGACCAGCCACCTGAATCTGAACTCAGACAAGACGGAGGTCCTCATCCTGGGCCCCTCGCCCTCCGCCTGGGACGACTCCTGGTGGCCCCCCGCCCTGGGCACCGCACCCAAACCGACAGACCACGCACGCAACCTGGGCTTCATCCTGGACTCCTCCCTCTCCATGACCAGGCAAGTCAACGCCGTCTCCTCGGCGTGCTTCAACATCCTACGCACAGAACGCCACAGCCAGACTCATCCTCGACATCCCACGAAACAGCCACATCTCCGGACACCTGAGAGACCTGCATTGGCTCCCCGTCAACAAAAGAATCACCTTCCGTCTCCTCACCCACGCACACAAAGCCCTTCACGACCAAGGCCCGAGCTACCTCAACAACCGAATCAACTTCTACGCTCCCAAACGCCACCTCCGATCAGCCAGCCACGCCCTCGCCGCCGTCCCCCGCATCCGAAGAGCGACAACAGGAGGAAGGTCCTTCTCCTACCTGGCCGCCAAGACCTGGAACTCCCTCCCGACCGACCTGCGCCTGACCCAAGACCACCTCTCCTTCAGGAAGAAGCTGAAGACCTGGCTGTTCGAGCAATAACGGCACCCCCCCCCCCAAGCGCCTTGAGACCCTACGGGTAAGTAGTGCGCTCTATAAATGCCTTGATTGATTGATTGAGTTCAGTGATAAAATATCCCCTTGCCTTGGGCGCCAAAAATTCTAGAACAGGTCTTGATTTTTGTCTAGATTGTGGTAACTACGTTTTCTTATTTTTTCCTTAATAATCCAGAATAAAAGTTCTTAACTTGAAACAACAATATATGGGTCTTTCAAATTGGTCCATGCTATATTATGACATCATACATTGGCCAGAATACCTGCTATATTTGTAAAAGGGGAGGGGAGAATGGATACATTGCTGCCTGGACATTCTATGCTGTCCATGCCATCTATTCAGGTTTAGTGGGTTAATGGGTAAAGTCATAGTTTCAATGACATCTCCCCCAGCTTTAGTGTTTATTGGGGTGAATTTATGCTGTCAGTGTTTAGTGGGTTCCCCAAGACTAGGTCCCTACCATTCTCAAAGTGCTGAAGTGTTCATTGGATTCTAGCTCAAATTGTGCCAGTCATGACCCCCATATCTTCTGAAAGTTGCTGTTGCAGACCCTACTTTCTTAAAAATACCCTCTCTCCCCAGTGCACGGATCCATTCCGGTGCTCCATTGCTCTTTAGTTGGGCCTTGTGCGCCTCCCCGTCCACCTGCTGTATCTGGTTTTGGCCACCTCAAAGCCAAGGGAGGAGAGAGTGAGCGTCTAGTGAGCTCTAAGATGCTGTTCGTGTCCTTAAATATAAGATGCAGAATCCAGACTCTACATCACATTCAGGGACTGCATACAATCAAATCCCTTATATGTGTGTATCAGCATGTATGAATAAACAATGCATTTTTTATTTTATGTGATTATGTCTTAATATGAAGTGCCCTAACTGTGATTAGTTTAATTTAGAAAATTCTGGTTCCGGGAACATCATAAACCACACGGTCAAGATGTCTCTGAGATCTAATATTGGACCATAAGACACGTGCTACTTGACATGCATTTTAAGTTTACATGTTTATTTTGGGGAAGTTAGCTTGAAAACGCTGTTTTCTTCGAATAACTAACAGTAGGCAGTGATTGGACTTTAAATGTTTTGGTTTAAATTTCATGAATACATTGTTAATAAAACAAGGGCTAATAATGAGGGCTAGTGGATTTACTAGATTCTGTAGCTGCAGCCTGCCGCACATAATTATGGCATTTGTCATATTTTGCATACCACACTGTGCATTATTTGCTGATTTCAAAGAGAATAGGCAGCATAATTTGCGTTTTTTAGATAACCTTGCTGCATAATCTAGTGGATCTGACAATGGTTAAGCTCTGCAGAATGGGTGGGACCCGTCATTATGATGGATTTTTATGCCACCGTCTGTTTGAAAACAAAAAACAAAGTGAGAGAGAGTGTGTGTGTGTGCCTCCTCTGTCACTGAAAAAAACAAAGGTCAAAGTGACATTATAGATACGTGAAGATGTCAGCCGCTTTAAACGTAAAAAACCACTGAAATTTGCCAGTTATGGTTATCTCTAGTAACTATAACTCTCTCGCCCGCCATGCACAGTTTTCTCATCAATATTTTAATTACAAATGTTGCAGTAATATTATCAATTATGTCATCGAAGATATCATGAGTGATGCAATACGTGTGTTAAATAACAGTGCATGGCAAGGGTGCGAGTTAGAGTTGCCTTAGGGCACAAAATATACTTACTTGAGATAACTACAACTGGTGAATGGCATCTTTTATTGACATCTTCACATAACTATAACGTCACTTTAACCATTTGATTTTTCAGTGAATTTCTAGGTTTTTTTTCCCTTCAAGAAATATTTTATTACGATACGCAAAGTTAACCCCTCCCCCCCCCCCCCCCCGCCATGCAAGGCCTTTGAGCGTGCGCGGTGGGGGTTGTGATACACTGCTGAAACCTTTTTTTTAATGAATTAATTGGGGGGGTACAAATTTAGAATTTTGATATCCAGTCTCTCAACCTCGGAGGGACTCCATAGGCTTAGGCCATGAAGAAGAAGGAAGAGGAGGGCCTTCCAAAGGGGGAGAGGGGAGGGTCAAGGGTAGGTTTTAGTGCATGAGTGGGGAAGCAGTGGGAGAATTAAAAAAAAAAAACTTTATCCTCATAGAACATATGTGAACTCAGGTCTCAACCGGATAATGAAACTAAGATCTCAACGGGATAATGAATCTAAGGGATGAATATGATCCCTAGCCGGAGAGAACAGACAGAACTGTTTTCATGGAATGCAAATGGGCTTAGAATGAGAAATAGAAGAGAAAAGATTTTGCAATATTTAAAAGATGTCCCAGCGCAGATTATCATCCTTCAAGAAACCCATTTAACCAGTAAAGAAATGTGTGATGTCTTTAAAGCTAGAAAGTGGCTACAGAAAATTACATTCACCGACCATCATCTTACTATAAGAGGGGTAGCCATTCTGGTTAAATCAAATCCCCTAATAACAATTGAGGAAAGTAGGGTGGATAAGGCCGGTAGATGGGCGATAGTAAAAATAAAATATTGTAATCAAGCTTACAATGTGGTCGGCTATTATGGTCCAAACTTGGATGATCCTACACCGTTCGGGAGCCTACTCTTAGAACTTCTAGATTTTCCTGATCTGATCATAATGGGTGGGAATTTTAATGTGGTGTTGGAAGGTAAATTGGACCGTTCCAACAAAAGTAGAGCAACAGTACATAACAAAACACGTTCTTTAATAATAAATTCAATAAAGAAACTCGGTTGGTGTGATATTTGGAGAGAGAGAAATGGAGCCCTTAAGAGTTTCACTTTTAATAGTAAAAAATATGGGCACCAATCAAGAATAGACCTCTTCTTAATCAACCAGAGTATAAAA
Organism: Triturus cristatus; assembly: GCF_964204655.1. NCBI lineage: Eukaryota > Metazoa > Chordata > Amphibia > Caudata > Salamandridae > Triturus > Triturus cristatus. The sequence continues at coordinate 118,860,618 of NC_140581.1, forward strand.
GATCAAGTTAAAGATGCTATCCATGTATTATCACATATGTCAGACCATTCAGCCATAACCCTAGTTCTGGTTCCACCAAGTATTGAAGCACAAAGAAGGTGGACTATGGATCGTACCATACTATCTGATGAGGACATGATAGCAAAACTAGGGAAGGAATCTCAAGAGTTCTTTGAAAATAACATAGACAGTGCACCAATGGGCATAGTATGGGATGCTTATAAAGCCTTTTTGAGAGGGAAAATAACATAAATCCAATCCTATAAAAATAAACAACGAAGAAGGGAGATTACCAATATCGAGAATAAGATTCGACAGCTGGAACAACGGCTACAAGAAGCCGAGATAGAACATGGACCGTATCAATCCTCTATGCAAACCCTTAAAATGGACCTTGTAGCGGTAGTAGAAGCAAGATTACAGGAGAGATGGCAAGTAAGCAAATTGGCCCATTTTAATTATGCAGAAGGTTGTGGTAAATTACTTGCCTGGAAAGTTAAACATAATCAGGCAAGGAGTTTTATAAAATAATTTATACATGAAGAGACCGGTTGCCTCACTGGGACTAGGGAGGGTATTGAAGAAGCTATGCTAAACCATTTTGGAAAAGTATATTTGGAAGATCTAACTACGTTAGATGAGGAGGTGGAAGAGTGGTTGGGCCAAGAACTCCCCCGTAAACTCTCAGATATTCATAGGGAGGTAATAAATCGTCGAATAACAGAAGGTGAAATTGGAAACACAATAAGAACAGGGAAATTGAACAAGGCGCAGGCCCTGATGGCCTCCCCGTGGAAATATATAAAACGTTAAAGGAATACATAGTCCCAGTTATGTGTAGGCTGTTTTTAGATATTTTTAATAAGGGTAGGGAGATCCCTCCCTCGTGGAATGAAGCCGTTGTCACCCTGATACTTAAACCGGATAAACCACCAAACTCCTGTGACTCCTATAGGCCTATCTCGTTGTTAAACTCTGACTACAAGATCTACACACAAAAAATTGGCCGATAGGCTTAACGGAGTAGTGGGTACACTGCTTAACGCAGATCAGAAAGGCTTTATGCGGGGGAGAGAAATGAAAGACTTAACCTATAACTTAATTGGGGCCATAGATCTAGCCTCCGCATATACAATACCGCTGGCAGTTATTACAGTCGATGCGACCAAAGCCTTCGATCGGGTAAATTGGGTCTACTTGCAAAAAATCTTAAGATTAGCTAATATAGGGGATAATTCCTGTCGATCAATAGAATTATTATATATCAACCCTACAGCAAAAATCTTAGTGAATGGAAATATTTCAAGATCCTTTAACATATATCATGGAACCAAGCTGGGATGCCCGTTATCACCTCTCCTTTTTAATTTATATATTGAACACCTTGCGGAGAAGATAAGGATAAGTGACAACATACTCCCTTTTGAATATCAGTCCTGGGAGAAAAAAGTAGGATTATACGCGGATGATCTAGTAATATACACCTCTGAGCTCACTACAGCATTACTGGCAGTGTATAATCTAGCATCACGTTTTGACCGGATTTCAGGATATGAGATTAATGAAAGCAAAACGGTCGTAATGACATGGAAAATAAACTCACATTTAAAATGTGTTAAAGAGGAAGTTAGATACCTATTCAGTCAAAAATTACCAGCTTCATATGGGCCTCCAAGGGCGTAAGAATTTCGTGGAAAAATTAAAACGGCAATATGATAAGAGGGGTCTACGATTGCCTGATTTCTCTTATTATGCCTGGCTTTTTCTTCTGAAAGGAGGAAAGTTGTTATTTAGTACTAAGGATAGTTCGGATATCGGTAAAATGTTCAGAGCAGTGCTCCACGAAGTTAAGGGGGTAGAGCTTGCCTTCACGCAGAAATATGGAGACTCACTTTTCTTCAAAAAAGTGCACCTTAAGACCGTATCCGGTTTTGCAGAATCATGGTACAAAGTTGGGAGCCCCCCTGTGTGCATGCACTCCAGTACTTGCACGGCATGGAGTGCATTGCAGTGCCTATTTTATAGGCACTGTTGTGGGACCACCCACCAGTGACAAGTCAGTATCTGGCGGGTGGTGGCCACAAGGGTTTGGCGGTGCGGGGGCGGGCCGCCGGCATGGCAGTCCCCCACTGCCAAACTCGTAATCAAGCCCTAAGGCTTCAAGGAAAGATCAAGAGGATCCTGAAATGTTAGATTTTTCACCAGACCAGTATGATACACTAACGTCCACAGAGACCTGAAGTCGAAAATATGAAATAGTGTCAGAACTGCTGTATGTCTTATCACCAGCTGGATTATCACCTAAATCCATATTAGATCAGTCAGTCTGACTGATCACTTCACTCTGAAACTGATTATGTTTTCAGTTACCCAAGTTTTTTCCAACAGGTGGAAGGTCCCAATACCATCCGAGACCACAGCACAGCGGCCAGGCAAACTGAGAGGTTATTGCACTTGATATTTCAATACCTGAACGATATATTGATCCGCTTGCCCATTTGGAACAGGATGTGATATCTTTAAGGAAGCATGTAGGCACCCGTGGTGCACAGGTGCACCTGGGTACAATAAAAGTCAGGCTCTTGAACATAAGAGGGAAATTATGGCAATACTCTACACTGAGTGCTGCTGAGAAAGAGAAGCAATAACTGACAACCTTGATGAAACAGTGTGTAGAATTGGGGACAAACCAACAACTGAGACGCTGCGCCTCTCAAAGATGCTCGACTCTTTCACGGAGTCTGGAAAGTGCTCCTGGGATATTGTTGTTCTGTTTGTTAAATTGGACATGTCTATAATTGTAAAAAAAAATATCCATTTCAATTGTGCTTACTTGTGTAAATATGTCTAATGTAATAATATTTGATATGATCGTCATCTAATTTAAACTGAACAACCAATAAGATATGATATTTTTACTGGAAAAGGGGTGTGTGATGCAAGAAGGATGCATGCAGGCATCCTTTGTTAACAGTGTGAACAATTGACGTGAAATGCATGTATTTCATTTCATTAATCTCCTTAATGGTGGGGAGAGGATGTAGCCTTACAGCTAGAGCGGTCGACCTCGAAGCTGGGGAACTGGGTTCAAGTCTCGGCAACGACGCTCAACATCCTGTGATTCTGGGAAAATCCCTTAATCTCCCCGTGCCTAACAAAAATGAATGTGTCCCTGTAACGAAACTGGTGCTCATGTAAAGCGCTCTGATGCCCGATGTTTCGGGTATAGTTCGCGCTATATAAAACTGTAAAAAATATAATTAAAAAAAATAAAAATGGTCCCATTTTCTGACATGACAAATGATGATAACCTTCGTGTTTTTTTCAGAACATTCCAGAAAATCTTCGGGTATTTCAAGGAGAGCGGGTAAGTCCTCTTGTAATGCCATGTTCAGCTACTGCTCCATTGCAGAGTGTTGCAGTTGACAAGGCAATGATCCTAAGAAGTCACTCAGTTAGCCGGGAGCACCTTCAGGTTTTGTGGGTTGGAGCAGGGAAGGAGTGCATGAGTAAAGCACTTGAAGGGTTCTTCAGGTCTTTGTAGGGGGCGGGTTACGGTCTGGGTAGGTGTCTGTTATCCCTTTAGGATTACAAAGTATTAAGACATTTGCACAGATTCAAATGTAATAATTACTGTAGCACATTCCAAAATAAATGCATATCTGGAGCGAGGCACATCTGCACCTGTAAAGGTGATTGGTACAAGGTCAAGACATTGCTGTCTGTGGAAGGGATGCTGATCGAGGAAGTGGGGGGATGGGCCAAGCTCTGTGGTTTAAGGCTGTGTTGGCTGCATACAATATTTGTTTGGTGGAAGAAGAGTGGAAAGGAGGAGGTATGAGGAAGGAGTGAGAGACCTCCATTACTCGAGGTATAAAATGTTAGTAATTCTACATCATTTCTGGGGGTGCACCGGTCCTCAATGTACTTGGTGCTTCATGGCGTTCCCCAGTCAAGTGGAAGCATGGGGTAATGGTGTGGGAGGAGATCTACAATTCCCCACGAGGGCAATATCTCCTTCTTGAGATGGTGTCTTCATGCCAGTGCTCCCAGGGCCCTGTTCTAAAAGTTCCCTGTTGGGATAAGCTAATGTTCCACTGCACATTAAAGATGTGCGGTCGCTCACTGAATTGTTTTACCCGCCATTAGTCCTGCGATGCCAATCACGCAGTTCAGGGCCCATCCTGCACAGCGGGTCACACATATATACCGAATATTCACAAATAACCTGATTTTTAAAATGTTTCTCTGCAGCTGCAGTTTTGATCAAACCACTGAATTATAAATATTCACCTCTCAAACCTGCTCTGTGACCCGGCGTAACAGCCAGATATGCATATTAGCGATAAAAACAGAACTGCAGAGGAATTTGAAGTAACCTAAGGAACAATCCAATTAACACTTACAAATGCCTCTCGCCCTAAAACCCCGCTGGGAAACATTTTGAAAGATTTCATCCACCGTGGATTTGCTCAAAATCTGAAAACCTAAGACTCTTCACAAAGCGACACACTAATGATGCAGTGGGGAACTGATCCCACTGACACGAGGCAGCTGCCATCTTTAGCTCTGGTGGCGCCTAGCTATAATGAAGGCAACAGCCAGCACAAGAAACATTGAAAAAAAGCTCCCTTAAAAACCTGTTAACAAATAGAAAGCTGTTAAGAAAATGGAAAAGGCACGCCTTGTGAAACTCATCAGTGATGGCACAAAGAAATTAGGGGAGATCTACCAATAAGGCAACCTTTTGAAGTATCTTTTACCTCCTTCCAACATTTGACTTTTGAGGTGACATCCAAATTAGCCAACCAACAAAACTAATCTAATATCCCTCTAACCCATACCTAGTCACGTGCCTGAAATAATTCCTCAATAGAGGTAGTACTCAATTGACCTTGGGTTTGTGACACGTCCTTTAAAACACTCCCTCACAAAATGCATTCTGTTGACTCAAAAGTATTGCACATCTATGCTTGTTCTCCAATATCCTCTACATGTCAGGAATCAGGTTAGGCGAAGCCATGGAGGGGCTGGAAGCACTGGAGTACCTGTATGTGAAAGCTTAGAGAGTCAAAAGCGCTAGAACACTAACTCCTGGAGATGCATACTCACTCTCTTCCTGATGTAAGGTCACTTCCAGGTCAGGACGGGTAGAGCCCTGCTTACATTTTCTGAGACTTTATCTCCGTGCCTGGCAATGAGTTCAATGGTTTATTGCCTTGTTCGATCCTTGCTATAGTTCACACCTGTTTTGGCATCTCTCACAGTCTTACTTGTGTGGGTCCAACAGAATCGCAGGGTCTTTGTTGAGTTCCTGGTTGGCTCTGGGCTCATCATAGCATCTTCCACGCCTGGAAGCAGTGAGCCTTGTGTCAATTGTTACCCATGTGATACCTTCCAGCTGGTATCTATACTGACCCTTTGCACAGCGTCTTGCAACTGGTTAGATCTACCCAGGATTCATACCATCAATGAAGAGTGGTGCCGTCCCTTGATACAGACGAAGCTTCGGAGAGTGAGTTCCAATCCCGGGTTTCTCTCTTACTCCTTATCCCTGTTCCTCCTCTGGTTGCTGTGCTTGGTGACACTTATCACTCTGTTCACCAGTAGAGCGGCTAAGTGACTGCAAGATCTTTCAGAGAGTCTTGCGCAGAATCTTGACATACGCTTATAATACAATGAAAAATGAGGAACTAGACAACTTCAAAGGTACGTAGTACTCAACCACATCTTTAGTGACCTCATATTCAGGTTATGGCCTGCAATTTTCACTGAAACTACCCAGTCAACATCTAAGAAGAGCTTCTTCTAACCTTGGATGAATACTAGAACTCACCTCTAATATTCCTCAACCTCCATGCAGCCTACAACAATGTAAACACAACTGCTTGCTGAGAAGACACTAAGGGCAGGCTGGAATCTCCACACCTGCCCTGACATGGATCCTGGCATTCCAAGCCAAACACACCCAAAGTGGTTCCCTTATTGGGCATTAGAATCATCATCACACATGGTGTCTTGTGTCCTAAGAATCAGTTTGCCTGGTATTCAACAGCTACTTTCAACACTTACCCCAGCTCCTAGAGCAGTATTAATTGAACCTCCAAATGTAAGTCGATAATACCCGATTCAACTTCTACCTGGAAAGCATGTCATCAAACACGGACAAGATAACAACATGCCTGGGCCATGTATACCTTTGTCTGAACTGGTCTATGATTGAGATTCTGGTACCGAGGGGAACAGAAAACATTACTCCGCCCAGCAAGTGGTCTCCTACCTGCCACACACTGAAAATAAGGAATTTGAGTATTTGTTTTGATGCAGAGGTCTCCTTATTACTCAAGTCAGTGAGTGGTCATAGGCATTAACTTGCTGTATTTCCTACTCTTTACTAAACTCCAGTTCCTGCCTATTGACCACCAGGTCCAGCCGATGAATGGAATGAATAGAACGCCGTGTACACTGGTCTCTCAAAGAAGCCCATCCAGAGGCTACACAGGTCCCAAAATCAGACTGCCGGATTGGACCTGAGCCCAAGGAGAGGTGACCACAACACGCAAACTGTGAACTTGGCTCACTGGCTCTATGTAGATGGAAGGATTTCATTCAAAATCCTTTGCTGTATTTATAAAACCTAATGGGCCCTATGTATCCACAAACCCTAACTGACTGGACTTAGTTGTTCCCGGCATCCTAACATAACAACTCTGGCATATCATCAATACCTTGAGGTAACCAAATGCCAATGCAAAGATAACCTTCTCAAACATTTGCCTCTGTAAATATACACAACAAAGCAGTGGTGATCTTGAGTGCCTTCTCTCTTGCTGAAGCATCATTTAAGGGTAACTAGTGATAGCTACTGCTAGACCCACGTTGTTGCTTCTTGACTGCTAGGCTTTGCCTGTCTCCCAGTCTATCCACAGATCTTTTAAAAGCAAGAATGCATTAAGAGTTTGCAGCTAGTTTAGCTGGTTTATTAGTGCCTGCCATAAACCACTTGTTTTGTAATGTGCCACAGCCACAACTGTGCATTAAAGATAGTTTTTTTGTCAGATTGTATGATGTCACAACTTGTGTCGCACTGGGTATTGAACCTTGTGATGTTACTTCAGTTTCTCCTGTGATTTCGGTGCAGTGGTGCATCTGGTATCTTGATCCCCCTCCTACAATGAATGTTATCTCAAATGTGTTTGTTTCTAGGAAGTAGATGAGTCCCGACTGAGTGCAATTCTAGATTGGCTCGTGCTACAACCCCGCGCAGCGCAACTGATCAACAAGGATCACCCTCTGCTCACCACCATGGAGTATTTCTTGAAAAGATACCTGAGCAATGTTAAACGACATGTCTTTAAGGCTGATGAAGGGTAACCTAAAAGTGCTCTCAATGCTGAAATGTAGTCAGACTATGTACAGTTCACTGTTTCATTATGTACGTTCAAAAGAACTGTTGAATCTGCTTCTAATAGGTACATAGCTAAAAGAAATACCAAGTCACATGACATGATACAGGCGCATAGTCATCTAGCCAGTCTTTAATAATAGCAAGTACTGGCAAGGTCAATCAGTATTGCTTTGCTGGTGCTTTCAGGTGATGGCTGTTAGCTTTGCAGGTGCTTTTTATATTGCATCGACACTGGCAAAGCCAATAGTGGCGGCCGGCTATCTCTAAAGTCTAGTTTCTACTCTTTCAAGATGGCTGATACATATCATGTAGACGTACGGTGGTGGCCACCTTGAAAGTATTGAAAATAAAATTCAGCAAGTTTGGAACTTTATTTTTAATACTTGTGAAATTGCTGCCATGTTCTCTCATGCCATGTTGCATGACACAACTTTGGCAGCCATCTTGGAAGTGTGTACAAAATAATATACTTGGAATACGAAGTAATATATTTGGAGAAATAACAGATTCTTCTTCCTCCAATGTCTTTCATGATAGAGTATCTGCCTCCCATGTCAAGTGTCGGGCAAATATTTGATTTGATAATGAAATCAGGAAAATATGAGTGACCATTGAACATGACAAACATTTCCATATTTCATAGAAGTTAAATATATTAAATTCTTATGCTTAGTCCACACTGTGATCTTATGGTTAACAAATTTTAAACAATGACGCAGGTGGGCAAAGGGCTCTTTCTAACAATTCTCATGGCTACCTTTATCTACAGATTCATCACCATAGAATACTCCCCCGGATCTGGGAAACATTTCTATGTATGATTCTATGTAAGATAGCGCACACCAAATTTTAAAAAACTGTAGTCTATGTGGTTAAATCTCAGTAAATGAAGCGTGCAACTCAGACACGAAGTAGCCCTCCTCGTAACTCAATAGAAAACTGCTGATGTGTATACACCAGTATACTGGGTGCACTGCTGGATAAATATGCTACACAGTTAAGACATATTAGTTACTGAAAAGACAAAACTTGACCAAAGGAATAAACGATCTAAATAATGTGACAATTTGACAGTCCGTTGAATCACGGTGATTTATAATAAAGCTGTATTTATCATTCAATCACATAAATGACATAGAAATATACAAGACAATAATTGAAAAGTGGCTCAAAACGAAATCCACATGAATGAAATCAGAGTATCTGCACTCGGGCAGAGAACTTAGTCGTCAGTTCGCAAGAAAACCCAATGCATTTCGGGATGTTATACATCCCTTCTTCAGGGGCAGCTGTTGAAAAAATACTAGAATACATTTCATGACCTTGAAATTCAGAACGTGACTAATTATAACATGAACGGACAACGATACAATACAGGGTGCAGCAGGCTGAAGCCCAAGCGGAAACAATGCTGGTCTATTTCAAACTAGAGCAATGTAAAAAATAAACCCAGTGTCATGGAAGTTGTGCTTATAAAAAAACTGCCAAAGAAGTGAAAAGAAGCTGAAATGGAACAGAAGTGATTCAGATAGTCAAACAGCTAATTACCAAAGTCAACCACCAAGTGCATGAGTAGAAAGGAAACGATGTGACGAGATGAATAATAACATAAATAAGCTGATGAAAACCTGGAAAGTTCTGGCCAAATGAATTGAACGACTGTATCAGAATCGGAATGTACAGGATGGGATGAGAAAAATGAACTGGGGCTTTATGCCTGGAACGGGAAAACACAAGAAAAACTGTAAAACACAACAGTAAAACTGAAGCTTATATTAAAAACGAGTGTAACGGTAAAGAAGGAAGCTTACTGAAAATGCAGCAAGAACCAGCCGCTGGGCTGGATGTATACTGTGGCCCGAATGTTCAGAGGGCTGGGGAAGGATTCAGTGGCTTGCAGGGAAAGCCATTGTGTGACGGCAAGCTGCGCAAACTCTACAATCAAAGTGGGGAGAACCATTGTAGAAACAAATACAAAATAATTTTAAAAAACTGCGTGCAGGGAACTGTGTATGCTGCTTACCCCGTGTACTGGGCAAGCGAAGAAAACGGCAACCGGTCGTGGCTCCTGTGTACATCCGTAAAGGTGTGTGTCCGTGGCGCGTTCTACTCGGAAGATGAATACGCGCCCGTGATCACGTGGTGAATGAGAATGGTGCTCATAGAAATGGGACTGCTAAAGCTTGTGAAAATAAATACACCAAGTGGTGCTGCAGGGTCACGCGGGGCGCAAGCTGAAGTAATGTGAACAGATAGGTGTGGATGTAAAATACACAGTGAGAAACGGAAAATTTGAGAGAAAACGTCTGAAAATGTGACGGGAATGGGGAACGAGTGAAAAATAAAAAACGACCAGGTGGAGATGGACCAATGGTATGCATGAAAAAATGAATCAGATGTTCAGGTTCTGAGAAGTAATGAAACACTGTTAGCTGGAAACAGCTAAAGTGTGCTTGTAAAATAGAGGAAACAAACTGTGAAAAAACAAATACAAAATTAAAATGAACGAAATAAAATGGAGGATCCCAAACTGTAGAGAAATAATTTTGCTCAAATTGAAGAGACCGTACAATCTAAACGGAAGAAAGCAAGTGGCTGGAGGGAAAAAAGTCTGTGAAATCATGGACACAATGAGAGACAAATGGGCATTGGCAAGTACAGACAGACAGTCTAGAAGTCAAATGGCAAATTCCGACATATTATTATAAAAAACACTGCATTTCAATTTTATCATTAAGCCCAAATGGTAGCAAGGTGTGCAAAAACTTGGTCCACCAGACTTCTCTTTGTGATAAAAGCCTGTCTGTATTCAACTGTGTGTTTCGGGGCATCATCTCAAGTATAGTGAATCTAAGTTGTGCAATAGTGTGGCGGTGTTCTAACCAGTGTGATGTGAGAGGAGATTTGAGACTTCTGGTTCGAATGGAACTTTTGTGTTCTGAAATTCTCACTTTCACTTTTCGAGAGGTTTTCCCCACATACATGAGTCCGCAGGGACATTTGATAGTATAGATAACATTGGTGGTGTCACATGTGCCAGTGTATCTAAGTTGAATGGTTTTGCCTGTTCGTGGGTGGTTAATGACATTGCCAGTGATGACATTGTGGCAATTAACGCAGTTCTGACATTTTTGCATGCCTTTGTGCTCAACAACTTCTGTCGTGGATGTTGTTGATAGTAAATCTTTGATATTTTTACTCCGAGTGTATGCGAAGATGGGATCAGAGGAAAATAATCCATTAAAATCTGGTTCATGTTTGAGAATGTCCCATCTGTTTTTGATGAGCTGGTAGAGAATGTAGATACAAAGACATGTTTGTTTGAAGGGTTTTTGACTTGTGGAATCAGGAGTTCAGTACGTGACTTCGTCTAGTTCTGGACATGGCGGACTCAAGAACTGATTCAGGATTTTTTCAACAGCTGCCCCTGAAGAAGGGATGTATAACATCCCGAAATGCATTGGGTTTTCTTGCGAACTGACGACTAAGTTCTCTGCCCGAGTGCAGATACTCTGATTTCATTCATGTGGATTTCGTTTTGAGCCACTTTTCAATTATTGTCTTGTATATTTCTATGTCATTTATGTGATTGAATGATAAATACAGCTTTATTATAAATCACCGTGATTCAACGGACTGTCAAATTGTCACATTATTTAGATCGTTTATTCCTTTGGTCAAGTTTTGTCTTTTCAGTAACTAATATGTCTTAACTGTGTAGCATATTTATCCAGCAGTGCACCCAGTATACTGGTGTATACACATCAGCAGTTTTCTAAACATTTCTATGTAGCAATACTCAAGTGTGCCACTAGGTGGCACCATGTGGTTCCACACTGAATGTCCAGTGACATGGCAGAGCCATACATAAGCACCACCCTGTCGAGCTGACATCAGTTTGTTTCTTTTCGTTCCTTCAGACACGGATCCGGAGCTCCGCTCCCAAAATTGATTTTTTTTTTATGTCTTCTAAAATGACTTCACCAAGTGCTAGCGGACTATGTCCCAACCTAAAACAACAGTTTTCAAGGCATTTTGTGACTGCAGAAAGCAGATAACGGGCCTGCACGAGGTGTGTCTTTGGTCTCTGGATTTGGGCCATGATTCTAATCATGCAATAAGTGGCCCTCATGCACCTGAAGAAGTCAAGCCTATATGTAAGTCCTGCTCCTGATCCAAGTCACAGGCGGGAGCTCAGTTCTGGACCCAAGGCCTTTCCTATAACCACTCAACTTTCCATTTGAAGTCTTCCTGTCTTCCGAAGTCCAAATCTAAGTACAAGCATAAGAAAGTGAAGCTGGAGTTGACTCCATCCCGCAACTCTGACTCCAAGGAGAAGGGACTAGGGTGTCACGATGTCAGTCATAACCTTTGAAGTCTCCTGCCATGGAACTGATTCCTCTAGTCCTGATGCGTTCCAAAATTCCCAGGCTGTTGTTGACCCCGCAGCAGAGCTGGGCCTTTGAGGAGGCCATGCTGCAAATATTCAGAGAGCGATGTCATCCATGATATCATCAATGATGTAATTTGAGATGTTATCACTGATGTCATCAATGATGTCACTGAACATGACATGTCATAAGTAATGTAGTATGTGAGGTCATAAGCAGTGCAAGGCGGGGGTGCAGATAATAGTTAGCTCAGTAAACTTCAGTTTGTTTTGTTGAAAATGGTATTCTTTAACTGACATTTTCACCTAATTCAGAACACAGACGCATGAGGCCGAAGGGGAAAAAAAGCCCCCTGGGCCAATCAGAACACTCTTTTTTTAATTCAACTGTCAATATATCCATATATTTTGAGCCTTCATTTCTCTTAAAGTTCTAAATTATTTTACAAATCGCAAAAGCTTGCTTTCTGGGTTCAGTTCTAGCTTTCTGACAAATTTGGTATAATTCTGGTCAGCCATTTGGCAGTAGCACTGTCTAAATTTCCCTATGGAATGCATTTGGGACCCCCCCCCCTTTTACTTGCATCAGCTCGACAGATCACCCTGAAACTTTCCAGGACGGAGCTGAGGTAGATGAACTTTTTGTGATAAATTTTTTGAAGATTCGTCAAACGGCGCCAAAGTTATTAGTAAAACAAAAATAATGCTCTTCTTGTGGAAACTCTGACCTAACTATAAGTAAACAAAGTCTTTCTTTATGTATTTAACTCCTTTTCTATTATCTATTTATTTTTAATGCCTATTTACATTCTAAAATATTTACAACTTTATACCAATTATTAACAAAATGTTTTTCAATGAAGGTTTATAATCCTACATTTAAAACTGTATTGCCAAATTGCAAATGCATATTTATAAGCTAAATTTTGTTTTGTGTAGCATATAATTTGATTAATTTGGTATGAGAGCTTATGGGAAACAATTGTTATTTTAAAAGATCTTTCTGTGAAGTAAGTTTTGGTCAATGTTTTAAAGACATTCACTCACATTCATTTCTGCATCCAGAAGTATTGATCACATTGAAATTGTGATGTCTGTTTCCATTGGTGTTGTAAGTCTTGCATGATGCCCAGAATAGGTGTATTACTAGAGAGAATTTCAGATTTGCTACATATCTTAATTGTGTCTAAACGTTATGTTTTCTAGGGAGCCAGAGTTTGTTTTCTATGACCAGCTTAAGCAAACAATGACCTCACACAGGTAAAAACACCCTCCATTCACCGAGAGTCACACAGGATTTTTTTTTTTTATTTCTCTGAGTTTACCATTTGGTTACACTGAAACATAATGTATCCTGATTAACATTTGAGAATTGATCCTTTTAAAATACCATTACTAGCTTATCTGACGTCATCTCTACGTGACACCATTGCTTTGAGTCTGAGTTACTGGTCCAGTCTTGGAGTACGTTACATCACTGCTCAATGTGATGATTAAGAAGCGACTTGATTGACTGTATCGAGGATTGGAGGTCTTATCTTGTGTAATCATTGGCACCCTTTTTCCAAATTGTTAAATGATTATCATTTCAGCATCCTACAATTCTGCCTGTCCTTACAGCTGAAACTTCTTGTCTGGAAGTGACAATCTCTCTGCTACTACTATGCTGCAGTCTCTTATTACGCTTCTTTTGTATTATTCTGGTTTTATATTCCATATTCTCTTTCTTCTGGTTGTTGTTCAGTAGCTGTCCATATCCTTTCAAGTTGATTTTATGTTCCTTGCTTGTGGATGTGTGTGGTGCATAGGCTTATAATATACAGGTGCGGCCGTCACAGATCGGTGGTAGGGGGTTGGGGGCGAGGGGGAGAGGATGCATGAGGTAAGGGGAGGATGCGGGAGGGAGGAGCACGCGGGGGAAGCAGCTATGATAAAAATCTAATTAAAATTAAAAACATACCTTTTCGCCACTTCCTCGCCCATCTCTCCTCTGTAGTCTTCTCTCTCCCTCGGCCACAGAAAGCACATCCAGGCTCCTAGTCAGCCAATCACAATGCTGCCTTAGCAGCGTTGTGATTTGTCTGAGCGCTGTTTTTCGGTGCTTAGGTGCTGACTGGAGGCCTGGGCATGATCTCTCCACGCAGGCTGTAATGCAGCCTGAACGGAGAACCAGCGAAGGGTGCAAGACTGTTTTGGGCCGGCCTATAGGACCGTCCAAGCAGTCATTGGGCGTCACAGGGTGCTACCTCTCCTCGCCTACCCCAGCCCCCTCATGCAAAGCTGTGGGCGGAAGTAGGAAAACATAAAATGATAATTACTGGAGTTATTATCATTTTATTTTCTCTATCTTTCACTGCAAAAAAGTAGTGGGGCAACGCTCCTCTGCCATAGCGGAGGAGCCGCCACTGATAATATAGTCAATTAGCTTATTCAGCCCTGTGACTTACTACAAGAAATTGATAACAAATCCAACCTTCTTTGGAGCCCTTGGACTACACAGTTCTGCTCTTCAAACCTCTAGCTTCCAGTATACAATCTCCATTGTGTTGTTGCACCTTCACAACGTTGTTAGTGTCAAAAAATTAGCCCCGCTCCTTATCCTTTTGAGGAAGTTGGTCATCTGCACCACTGAGATTGGAAATCGTCTTATGTGTTGACGTATTACTAACCAACACCAAAGGTATCATGATCCACACTGTACGGCTGAAAAGCACTTGGTAATTCTATATTCAAAACCATTGGCTGTTAACTTATTACTTTGTACATAGGTGTTACCTGCTCAGAATTCAGTGTGGAAATCCACCACCCATTGACAGTTTTGGACCAACCTCAGCAACCCAGCGTGCATTAAGATAAACGGTTAAAACTGAAAAATGTTTATGGTTGCAATAGATAGTGCCTCCTTTGACCCTTTTAGTGAAACTTTTGGGAATAGAGAGACAAGAAGTATTTGAGCACCTTTATTGCCTTCACATGGAGTAGATGCAAGAGAGTATGACTGCCTTATAGAGGCACTGAACAGAGCTAATATTATACCTATCCTCAACATGTTCATGAACCCGCTGAATGGTGTATGTTTGCACTTAAAAGTTATGCAGCTAACTGCGATTTTGGTCACATTGTTGTCTTAAATATTAGACATCAAGTCATTATTTATTGTTCAAATAAAAAATGCAAGACAGCCTTTGAGACACTTCAACCCTACCCTGACCTGTTTAAAAGGATCAACATTGCCAATGACAGTTGCTTCTCTCAGAACTATAATCGTAGGGCCCGATTCACAGAACTAACTTAAGACAAAATCCTAAACTTACTACCATTTTCGTATTCACAGAAGGCACTTACTCATTTTGGTATTCACAGAAGACACTTACTCACTTCGGTATTCACAGAAGTTAGGAGGAGTCCTAACTTTAGGACTCCTAAATGCCTTCTGTGAATACCGAAAGTCTTAAAATTAGGATTTTTCTCAGTTTAGGAGTCCTAAAGTTAGGACTCCTAAATTTACTACTACTAAACTCTAAAAATCCTAATTTTAAGGCTTTCGGTATTCACAGAAGGCATTTAGGAGTCTTAAAGTTAGGAGTCCTAACTTTACTACTACTAAATTGAGAAAAATCCTTATTTTAAGACTTTCGGTATTCACAGAAGGCATTTTGGAGTCCTAAAGTTAGGAGTCCTAACTATACTACTACTAAACTGAGAAAAATCCTAATTTGAAGACTTTCGGTATTCACAGAAGGCATATAGGAGTCCTAAAGTTAGGAGTCCTAACTTTACTACTACTAAATTGAGAAAAATCCTAATTTTAAGACTTTCGGTATTCACAGAAGGCATTTAGGAGTCCTGAAGTTAGGAGTCCTAACAATACTACTACTAAACTGAGAAAAATCCTAATTTTAAGACTTTCGGTATTCACAGAAGGCATTTAGGAGTCCTAAAGTTAGGAGTCCTAACAATACTACTACTAAACTGAGAAAAATCCTAATTTTAAGACTTTCGGTATTCACAGAAGGCATTTAGGAGTCCTAAAGTTAGGACTCCTAACTTCTGTCAATACCAAAATGAGTAAGTGCCTTCTGTGAATACCAAAATGGTAGTAAGTTTAGGATTTTGTGTTAAGTTAGTTCTGTGAATCGGGCCCCCAGTCTCTTTCTTTGGAATTACCAGTTTTTGCACACATTATCTGATGAGGAAAACTAATTCAGCCCATCAACACAGTGTGTTACCAAGTAACATGGACCAACACAGCTTTTTACTAGGTTTATGTGAGTTTAATTTAAGGTTTATTAACAATTTGCTGTCATTTCTGCTCCTATGTGGTTATTATTAAAAACGTTTTTCGTGGGCCCATTTCGTATATTTTTTTGAGTGATGCATTTGTTAGAGGGCGACCATTAATGCTGCTCTGCTTAGTCTGTTTTCACTCTCTATCAAGAGTATATTTACTGCAGATAGATGTTCAGATGATGTAGAGGTTGTTCTAAGTCAGCTTACAGCTGGTAAATAAGTAACTGTGGCATTCTCGTCAAAGTCAGTTCACTGAGAGAGGTTTTTGCACATTTCTTGAGTGTAGAACCATGTAAAACTTCTCTTTGGGGCAATATATTTTACATCAGGCAGATCACCAGTATTATTGTCTTCAATTGATAGTAGTAGTACTGGGAAAGCCTCTAAATGTCTGCTTAAAATTTTGTCTGATATGAGTAGAACATTTCCGTCCCTTTTATACCTGGATCATTAAACATAAGAGCAGACTCCCTCTCTAGACTCTCTGAGTACAAAGGTGAATCAATTCAACAAGATTATTTAGAAGAATATGTTGTTACCTCTATCGAAGATGCTGATTTAAAAATTTCCGGATGACTCTAAAAGCCCTTCTTCTTTGTTTATTGTTCCCCACATTGGATGTGAATGCAGTTGAGTCTTTACAGTGCACATATTGAACTCTGTGGGAAAGATTCCATCACACTGCATAATGAATGGAATGTAACAGCGTGCCTTCTGCTTAAAATCAAAAAGTCCCATCTGACAAAAATATGACTGATTATTAAGTCATCTAAACCCATGTGCTCAATATCCAACTGTCAAAATGAATGTTTCTTGGTTGGAAATGTTTCCATTTGAGAGGAAGACCCTTGCTGATAAAGTAAAATAAATGGAATACAGTTCCCCTCACTATGTTCAGACTATCTCCCACTTAGAATACTGAAAAACATATTTTCATCTATATCTTCATCGTATTGCTCGTGAGAGCCATCATGACTTTACCAGACGGTGTACTTTAGAAAAATCAATATGACATATCTTGACAACTTTCTATTTTCAGAGTAAAACCTGCTGTCTTTGACCTGCTTGTGGCCATTGTTATTGCAGCTTATCTGGGAGTTGTCCACCAAGTTATACAGGTAAGAAAGTGTAAGCTGAGTGGATGCAGACATAATTCTATTTGGTTCTATAATTAGGTGCCTTGTTATGAAGGCTGAAGCATTCCCTGAGTTGTGCTATATGATTGTAACTGTAATTGTATTTATATATCTTAAAAACTACTGAATGGAATTTCACCGTTTAAACAGAAGCGTGCTTTCTGGACCAATAGCTATCTCTCTGCCAAATTTGGTACAATTCAGTTCAGCAGTTCAGGCTGTAGCCGTGTCCAAACTATCCTATGGAAATTACCATGGAGAAAACACATTTTGGGACCCCCCTTTTTTCTCGGCCCCCTCCTTGACAAATCACCCCTAAACTTTCAAGACAGGAGCTGACCTGAGTGAACAAATAGTTTTGGAAGTTTCGTGAAGATTCGTCAAACGGCATCAAAGTTATTGGCAAATAAAAAAACGCTTTTCCTATGGAAACTAGGTTCTAACTATAACAACCTACTGGCGGTCACCAGTAGGTAATTATAGTTAGAACCTAGTGTGGATTCGTTGTGGATTAGTATGAGGAAATAAAAGTTGTTATTTGTAACGGTGGACATGTGAGTCTGTTAGTTGGACTGAATACGATAAAGGAGGGATAGAGGAGGGAAGAGTCTAAAAAGTGTTATTTGGGAGATCTTTGATTTGTCACGGGCACTAGGCCTAACCAAATGAGTGTGGTAGCGTTTTTATTGAGAGAAATGTGTGAATGCTGGCTAGTGAAAATGTTATGAATCCCTACAGATTCAGGAATTTTCCTCACAAAAAGGTGAGGAAAAAGTGTGATTTAGCCTAAGATTTGAGGTTTTCAAGTAATTTTGGGTAAGACAACGTAGTGTGCAAGTCACATTTCCATGGACTCCCTGTATGAATAGTTTTCAGAAATGTCTGGGCTTAGTAGAGTTTCCTGGGTCGCTGCAGTGCCTCAGCACAAGTACAATTGCTATCCACATTGCCAAAAGGAGTCGATTTTGATGCGTGTGTAGTGATGCATCTTGTTCGGGCATCCACCTGGCAAGCAACTTATGTCTTATGAAATACTTTCTTTATTGCTTAATTAACAAACATCATTGCAATGAAAACATTAATATCCTGAATAAAAAATAACAATTTCCTAGTAATTTGATCGATATGCAGCAGTACAAAAAAATAAAGTTACTATGGTTACATGCCGTACTAGAACATTGATACCACATATAAACATCTTTTATCACGGTCGCACTGTAATCATAAAACGAATAACATATTATGTTCACATTCCCAGGAATATACAATAAAAACTATAAACATTATGGAACACGGTGCAAATAAGCTGTAAAGTGCCTAGGTGCGAGAACTGTAAACATTATGTACCATTGTGCAAATGAGCAATAAAGAGCCTCTATACGCTTTTGTAGCCTGATGTCTGAAATTACCGAAGGACCAGAACTTTAAAGATTGTATGCCGTTGTGCAAATGAGCAGAAAAGCGCTTCTGTACTTTCATGTATTCTTTATAGCCAGATTGTCATAGTAGGTGTCAGCAACCTAAAAACAGCAACTTTATATTTTCTAATCCATTAAAACTAGCCTCAGGTTGCAAACGCCAGCAATTTTTCAGCATTTGTTAAAAATGTCATCATTTGGCATTACAATGGAATCTACTCGCCCGATAGACATAAAGTTTGGGCCCGGTGGGCTGATCTTAACCCAGCCCTAAGGAATAGAGGTTTTAATAGTGCACAACGTGTTTTAAGCAATTTAGGATACGCACATACTATGTTATCTGTCATGTTAGTGACAGAGGATTCCATCCTAAATCAGGCCCTTACTTCTGAATCACTGCGAAAGCTAGACATTGAAATACTTGTGGATTATGGAGGCAGCAACAGATATGGGCAGAGTTTTTAGGTGGTTTCAATGCCACATAAATCAACTGCAACTAGACCTGCTGAGAGAGTTCAGAACTACTCCTCTGTGCTTGTGTGGTGAAATTTTTAAAAAACCTTGTAAAACGAAAAGAAATGTGCGGACAGTGGTGGCCGCTCCACTAGGGCGTTGGGGCACTGCCCTACTGCTTTCTCACGGTGCCAGAAGCAGAAAATAAAATGGTATTTAAAATACCATTTTATTTCCTGCTTCTCGTGCTGCGAGAAAGCAGACGTTAGGGGTATGCCTGGTAGGGGGTGGGTGGGATGGACTGCCATTGCAGTGTTGTGATTGGCCTTACAGGAGGGGAGGGAGCAGCATGCCTGTTCCTGTGTTCGGAAGCAGTAGAGGCCGCGCGGGACCCGGCCGAGCAGCAGAGGCAGACCCGGTCAGGTAAGTTACTTTTCACATCCCCCCTGCCAACACCTGCGCGACCCCCCCCTCCTCCGAATATTAAGTGTCGCGACTGTGTGCGGATAAATTAAGAATAGAGTGCATAAAAGATGCAAAGTTCTCTGGCTTTTACAGTCATGTGCAATGATCAGCAATCATCTGCTGGGTGGAGCTCTTGATGCGCTCTGCTCTGACTGCAGAGAAGAGATGATACAGACAGATGATTCCAGGGCCAGGTTTTCACTGAAGATATAAACCCACACAAGATGCTTTATTCAGGAGTAGTGTGTAGTGATGCATCTTGTTCGGGCATCCACCTGGCAAGCAACTTATGTCTTGTGAATCTCCTTCCTTGCAGATAGTTCTTCAGCTCTCACTTTTCACAGTTGTTTTCTTTTTATCTTCTGCAGTCTTGGGATGATTCACAGACTATGGTGATTCACCTATGTAGTTTTTCAATAATTCATAAGATGCACTTGCTTTTCTACAAAGGGTGGCTTCTGCTTTCAAGACAACAATCTGCTGAAGAAGTACTTTGCAAAGCAATCACATACATACGTACATAAATATAGCACTTATAAATGACAAATATAACTAATAAACAAGTCGTTCTGCAGTTACTGATTCTAAGTTAAAGAGTGCGTACACCGAGCAGCACGGCTCACTATTGCAATATAGTTATATTAGTTATTGATCATAAGAGTCTCAAAACGATAAGCTTCATCCTGATAGTCAGGCTCTGATGGGGCTGACAGACTACTGTCCATTTGCCGGGACTGGCACCTGCCCATAACACCATCAGAGAAACAGCAGCATTTGCATCACTGTACAGCTGAGGCCTCTAGTCAGGAAGTACAACCCAAGCCCAGAGACCTTTCCAAAAATAGTTACTGTTCCTTTATGTACAATTCGTTACAATTTTGGAATAAAAACACACATATAAATAAGTTAGACTGATATGCAGTGTAAGAGCTCTGTATATTTTCTTAAGCCAAATCCATCCTTTTGTTAATCCTGACAGAATCAAAACCCAGTACTCGAATGCATGTGAGATACATGTCCAAGGACGTGCTATATCTCTATTCTTGTTTTTTGTAAATGCAGACTTCAACATCTAAAACTCCTGTGTTGCACATGGGTTTCTCCCATTTAGTCCACCAGCATTTTTCACTTATGACTACCTGGTTTTTGGACGCTTACTGTGGATGATTCTCACTACTAGAGTCTCCTTCACAGTAATTAGACTAAGCGTGTTTAATGCCAATGTCTGCCTTTTAAGATGAGGGCGCTACAGAGAAGCTATGGTAAGGGGATTAGGTTGGTTACATGTCAACATCGGAACACATGTGCGCACATGTGCAGTTGTGATCATGTGCAGCCCAGTAATTGTGCACAGGTAGCCTGGAACAGCAGCAACTCTACAAGGACTGGTGCTGACCTGGAGTAGGCCTTATACTATTAGTGAGCATTCATAGATAGGTCAGAAGAGTTTACTGGAAACTCTATAGTGTTTTTACTGTATTATACGTATTGATGAAATCTGCCCCACAGTGCAGTTTCGCTCCACTTAGGCCTGCACTGTCCAGCAAGGTATCATTTGTGGGTAAACCGTGCATGTCAAGCTTGATTTTGCAGTTGCCAACACGCTAAATCATCATCTTAAGGGAACTGTCATATTATTCTGGCTCAGCTCATAATCAGGTTCCATGCCTTTGTCCCTCTTGCTAGGCCAAGTAAACTACTCTGTTTCCCAGCAGCGGGAACAAAAGCCTCCCCACACAGAAGGAGCAATTATCAATGATTGGATCAGTTCGTAGGAAGGAAGGGGTGAGTAGGAAAATCTGCATCTGATAATTAGCTTGCACACTGCACCTGGGCTGAGGTCAGCCCAGGCCACTGAACAAAGGAGGAAGCCCAGGCATCTGGAGCTAACACAGTAGGGGATCACCTTTAAAGGTTTGGTGGGAAAGGATCTGGCAGTGATGTCGGCTAGGGTCAGAGCTAAGGCCCTCAAAGAAGCCCTTGGTGGGATAAACTTCACTGTGCTATGTTGGATTGTCCCAGAATGCTGTGCATGACGTGGCAATGTAGGTTGGCCAGGGTTGCGTAGCATCTAGATCTTCCCAATACCACTTAAAAACCCCAGCGAAACAGAGAGACAGGGGTATAAGACCCTGGCAGGCGATAACAGCAGAATACCAACTGGAAAGGGAAGCCACCTGATGCCCTGCAAAAATGGACTAAGAACTTTGACTCCAGCTGACCCCAAGACTAGGCTGGGTCTTCCCACAACCAGTGGCACTGTTAGGGTCAGACCTAGATTCCAATGCTTCCTTGGTTTCCCTTCAAGACTGCCATGAGACTCTGGGAGAAGGAGTGTGCTCTGCTGGCTGGTTGTATAGGGGCTGCGCAATATGCCCCCACCCGCAGGAGCAGGGCACCAGGAGCCAAACAGAAGAGAAGGCTGGCACAGAGAGCCAGTAAATCCAGCTTACCAAATAGTGTGTCCCTTTAGAGGCCAGGAGGCCTGTTTAACATGTTCCTGGTGGCTAGGGCTTACCCCTGGGAGCAAAATGAACCCAAGATTAAGAAAAATGACAAAGACATGACCTTTAAAAACTGCTGTGGCCACAAACTGGGACCGCAAACTGAGAGCGCAGTGCACTGTCAGATTCCTTTAAACTATCCTGGAGGTGGGCCAGAGCCCGGGGGTCAGCACATTTTTAGTAATTAATTATTTGAGGTTATAGGCATGCATAGGGCCCCCCTGTCCTAGCCAACTATCCAATGTTCGGCCCTGTGATCCCCATCTCCTAGAGCTCGACTCAAACCAAGGAGTTCCAGGGGAGGCTGCACGAGTGCAGACACACTCTATTGAGGTGGTGTGACACCCTAGAACCCTGTGAGGCTGCCAAATTCAGCACAAAGAGCCGCTCATTAAATGTTTCTTTTTCTGGCCGAGGAGCACCCCATAATCCCGAGAGGGGATAGAAAGTGCATCCATTGACTTGTGGGGGCCTAAGGAGGAGAAGGGACACAACTAACAACTTACTAAAGTGTTGTAGGGGGCTACAGGGAGTGCAGCAGCCCTCCAGGAATGTTTAATTTAATAGGCTTAATAGGTTTCACTCATTTTCAAGGCACTCCCAGAGATGGATGTTTTGCTCTTGAGTTCTGGAGTGCAGACACCTCTAGTGTTTAGTTTTAATAATGTTGCCTAAACCAAGTGAAGAAAGGCTGTGACACACATGTTTTTGGTTGAATTGCAATGCTTTATTTAAAATATTTTATTGACAATGAACATTGCAATGCTTGTACTTATAAGGGTTACATACGAGTGAATGAAATGATATCCCTGCCTCCTCCTATTGACAAGTCCAAGGTCCATGACCTCACTGAGCATTACAACAATTCCATGCTGAACATTCTAGATGCAATTGCCCCCTTGCAACTAAAAAGAATGTCCACCAAAGATTCCAAACTCTGATTCAATGGTAGTGTAAATACTGATAGATGCAATCTGAACACCTTATGCTCCTGAGATTAAGGAGGAGCTCTTACAGGAAACACATCAGAAGTGCGAAAGCGAACTTCTACAGAAACCAACTAGATAAAGCCAGAAATCGCCCAAAAAACCCAGTTTGAATTAATTAGACTATAATCCAATAATCTTCCCACTCTTTCACCAACAGTGCTGAGTCCGCAGCCAGACTGTGAGGATTTTTCCTCCTATTGAAACTGATCTCTGAACTGCAGTGAACCAACTTACAGTCTTACCCCTTATTAACCCCACCTCTCTCTTTCCCCCTCAGCCTATTTCTCTACTAGGACACCCCCCTAAAAGCAGCGCTTCAACAAAATCTCCATACTCAATATTCTTACAGCATTGAAATCCTCAAACAACTTCACTGATCCTCTACCTTCAAATTTCTTCAATGAGATGAAGATGTCCATACTCCCACTCATGACCAAGATAGTAAATGCCTCCCTGCTGCAAGGTGTGATTCCGTTTTGCATAAAGTCGGGGTTGGTTACTCCCATTCTCAAAAAACCCACTGCAGATCACAAGGACCTAAATATATTTCATCCAATCACTAACCTTCCAACTCTGCATAGCTCGCCGAGCGCTGGGCCCACTCTTAACACCTCCCGAAGCAATGCTGTCACGCGCACCCTCTCATACCACAAGCACAAGACTCACAAACAAGTTATGAGTGCACCACTAGTTTTCTACCTATGTCAGAGGTACTGTGCCACCTGTCTGTCGCTTCCACGAGGGCAGAGGGAGGGAGGTAGAAGTTGAATTTAGGGGGGGAACCTAGTTTCCCTGTTGTGATTATTGTTGTTCCTATGTAGTTCAGGATGCTGGTCCTATTGTTAACAAAATTGTACAGCTGCTATGAATGAGAGTAACTCGGCTCACGAGTAGTGAGTCTGTGCACAACCATGGGATGTCATGTTAACGGCACTGGATGTATATTAGTTATAGATCCTGAAAATGTACATGTATGTATTTGTGCTGGATACATTGAAAGCAGTGATTAATAAAAACAAGTTAAAAAAAAAAAACCTTCCAACTCTGGTGAAGCTCCTCAAGAAATGTGTCCATGTCCAACTATGTAACCACATAGATCAATTCCAGATACTAGACCAATTTCATTCTGGTTTCTGTCACAGCACTGAAATGGCCCGTACTCTGGATCAGAACAAATCCTGCCTTCTAATCCTCCTCAACCTCTCGTCAGCCTTTAATACTGTCAGACATGACAACCTCCTTAACCTACTGGAATGCAGGACGGGACTATCAGGGTCAATATTAAACTTTATCACCTAATTTCCCCACAATAGAAGCAAAGAATTAAGGTCAATCAGTCCCTTTCCAATTCTACTGCGATCACACTAGGGGTCCCACACGGGTCCTCTCTTTCATCCATGCTCTTCAGCCTGTTCATGGAGCCTTTAACTGAAATTCTCAAAGCTTCTAACATCCACTATCACATGTATGCTGATGACACCCAATTACACCTGAAAATCTATTCCCCTGATGATATCAGGTCACTCAACACAACTCTTCACAAAACCCAATACTGGCTGACCTCCAACCATTTCAAGCTAAACTCCCTCAAAACCAAATTCCTCCTAATCTCCTCACCCAAGCAAGCTCCCATTATTAAAGAATATATGAAACAACTAACAGCTCTCAACTGCATAACACACATCATAGATTCCACAAGATCACTGTGAATATTACTAGATAAGAAGTTGAACATGTAGAAGTACATTAGTTCAGCCACCAAAGAAGTGAACTTCCAAATGAGCATTGTAAGAAAAATAACACCCTCCCCCCCCCCCCTTATGACATCAAGTCCGCTGTTCAAGCCTTAGTCATTTCTAGGTTGGATTATGGTAGTGCAACCCGTTGGGGTCTACCTAGTCACAAGTTGCCTCCACTAGGGGCTTCTATTAACTCAGCTCGACGGCTCATCATAATATTCAAAAGAAACAACCACATCTTTCAGGATTTGAAATCCCTAAACTGACTTCCAAATGAGGCCAGGATTTAATGAAAAATTGCCTGTGTGACACACAAAGCCCTACACTTCAAATCCACTCTGTACCTTGTGCAAAAACTGGAGCTATCTAGTTGGTGCAGATCCTCCAGGAGCTCCAGCACATAACCACAAACATTTCAAAGAAAGAAAACATATAATCATAACTTCTCGAGTATTGCCCCGAGAATTTGGAGCTTCCTGCCTCCTGAAAGCAGACTGAATCCCTCAACAGCGTCTTTCAAAAAAGAAGTGAAAGTACTACTGATGAATACACTTCAAAACTAGAAATTCACCAACTCCACCCTTAGGCCCATGTTATGATGCTTCCTCTTCTCATGAATTTTACCTCCTATCTATGCCCTTGTATATTGACTTGTTGGCCTGGCTCTGTACGGGTCTACCTCCCCATCATACCATTGTGACATCCTGTATTATTCCTTAATATTTGGTTGAATTCCCCACCCATGTTTTTTATCTCCTAACTATGCTCTTTCATATAGACTTTTCGACTTTACTATATATCGGTCCTCCTCCACCAGCTCTAAGTTGTGAATTCCTGTATCTCTCACGATCATATTGTTGTTTTTCCCCACTTGCTTCCCTCTTATTTGTAAAGTGCTCCGATTCCCTCTTGGGTCATGTTCCTACTATATAAAACTCTATAAATAAAATTGTGGTTTATATTGATTTTAATGATGATATCAAGGTGATGTATTGTTGTGGTATAACATGGTTATTGTTATAAATGTGGTGATCCCCTAACAAAGCCAATAATACAGGTAGATGGGGTTGACCCTTTGCAAAGTCATTAGACCTGCCTTATAAATAATGACATTCCTTTATAGTATGATGTTGCATTTGGTATTTGTGGGAGGTATTGTGATTATGGGGTTCAGCGCTTACTAAGGGTGAAGTGTGATATAAGGGTATCACCAAAGATGCATACATCTACCTGATGTATATATTTGCAATTTAATGCAAAGCATTCAGTAGTGTATGTAAGAAATGTTATTTTCCTTTCAAATTTATTGAGTATTGTTTTTGAGTACCAGCAGATTACTAGCCGACACCACCTCCCCTGAGTAGGCCTTGGACTGCTCTGCTTCGCTACGCTGAGAGAGTCAAGAGCTACAATGGGATTCTTGATTCCCTGTAAGGAGAGAATTGTTTAACTATTACTTGTGAAGGCCTCACTTCCTGCACAATAATAACCAACATTCCTTCACCATGCAATACATTTCAAATCTGTTATACCTTTGTCATTAGTATCCTTTCAAAAATAAAATGTACAATTTAAAATACTTTCTGCCCTACCATGCTGGAAAACATTTACTATTTTAAAAGAAAATTCGGCTTCAGCTTTCAGAAAAAAACCTCTGCCAAAAACCACAAGCAAAATTTAGAAATCACAATTAATAGCATATTAAACCCAGCATGTCTGCATATAGGGTTATATTCACTGAAAAAAACAAAGGTTTCAGGGACGTTATAGTTAGGCTCCAATTTCACTCATACTAAACCATAGAAATTCACCAGTTATAGTTACCTGAGCGGACTATAACCCCTCGCAGTGCACTGCTTATTGCCTCACATATTACATCACTCATAACATGGTCAATGACATCACTCATGACATTTCAAATGACATCACTGAGGATATCATCCATCGAGTTTAAGTGTTTTAAAAATGTTTCGGAGAGATAAAGATATATACTAAGCTATCGTATAAGTTCAATTACTATTCCTTTTGTACTATTAATGAGTGATACTGTTTTGAATATATCTGATGTGAGTGGCACTGTGACTGTCTGTATGAGTGTGGCTGTGCGTGTGCATGTGTGAGTAGCTGTGTAAGTGAATAATAGGGTGTGTGAGTAGCTTTATGGGTGAGTTAGTGGCTGTGTGAGCGGCTGTAGTGGTGAATGAGTGGGTGTGAGAGTGGCTGTATGGCTGGATAAGCAACTGTGTGAGTGGCTGTATGGGTGGATGACAGTGTGTAAGTGGCTATATTGGTGACTGAGTGGCTGTGTGAGTGGTTCTATGGGTGGGTGAGTGTGTGTGTGAGTGGCTCTATGGGTTACTAAGTGGCTGTGTGAATATCTCTATGGGTAAGTGACTTGGTGTGTATGTTGATGTATGGGTAAGTGAGTGGCTGTTTTAGTGGGTGTATGGGTATGTGAGTGGGTTTGTGAGTTGCACTTTTGCACAGGAGGTATCTGTGTGAGTGGCTGTATAGGTGAGTGAGCAGGTATGTGAGTACTTATATTGATGTGTGAATGGGTAGGTATGTAAGTGGTTTTGTGGATGAGTGAATGGATGTGTAAGTGGCCTTATGGGTGAGTGAGTAGCTCTGTTAGTAGCTGTATGGGTGAGTGAGTGGTTGTGTGAGTGGCTGGGTGGGTGTGTGAGTTGGTATGTAAGTGGTTGTATGGGTGGGTGAGTGGTCGTATGGGTCTGAGTGGGTGTGTGAGTGGTTTTGTGGGGGGGTGAGTGGCTGTATGAGTGAGTGAGTGGCTGTGTGAAAGGCTGTATGAGTGAGTGAATGAGTGAGTGTGTCAGTAGTTGTATGGGTCTGTGAATGGGTACATGAGTGTTTTTAGCATGTATGAGTGGGTGTATGAGAGATTGAGTGGGAGTGTTAGTGTGTGTGTGAGTGGTTATGTGGATGATATTATCAGTTTTATTTTTTACAGAGTTTTATATAGTGCGAACTTGACCCGAACCGGGTATAAGAGCGCTTTACATAGCACCAGTTGCATTACATGAGGACACATTCATTTTTGTTAGGCACAGGGAGATTAAGTGATTTGCCCAGAATCACAGGATGTTCAGCGTCATTGCCGAGACTCGAACCCAGTTCCCCAGATACGAGGTCGACCGCCCTAGCCGTTAGGCCAACTCTTCTCTCCTAACAGTGATGTCATTTGAGATGTCATGAGATGTCATGAGGGATGTCATTGACCATGTCATGAGTAATGTAATATATGAGGTCATAAGCAGTGCATTGCGGGGTGTAAGTTATAGTAACTATAACTGCTGAATTTCTGTGGTTTTGTACGAGTGAAATCTGAGCCTAACTATGACGGCCCTGTAACCTGTTTTTTTTCAGTAAATTTCAAAGTTTTTTTTTATTCCAGTTCCTAATTATAACGTCCCTGTAACCTATGGTTTTTTAAGTGAATTTCTAAAGTTTTCTTAAATGTTATTTTCTAACTATAACATCCCTATAACCTTTATTTTGTAAACACATTTCTATGTTTTTTTAACTACTAGGTGCCTTAGCAGAGTGGTGGAGAAGGGCCTCTGACCAACTCTCAACAATTCCGCTGTGTGGGACTTACAGAAGTAACAGGAGGGGTTCTTGGCCTCTAAGGACCCTCAGCATCCAAAATGACTTCATACCCCACCCAGTAGAGTGCCAGGAGGTGCATTTGCAGAGTGGGGGGGGAAATGGTGTGGGGCCTCTCACCAGCTCTCAGCAATCCCACTGTGTGGGACTTACTAGAGTTAACAAGAGGGGTCTTGGCCCCCAAGGACCGTCAGCATCCAATGGGACTTCATCCCCCAACCAGTAGTGCGCCAGTAGACACATTTGCAGAGTGTTGGGCAAAGGGGCAGGGCCACTAACGACCTCTCAGCAATCTCGCAGTGTGGGACTTACTGGAGGTAACAGGAGGGGTTCCTGGCCCCAGAGGATCCTCAGCATCCAAGGGGACTTTGTCCCCAACAAGTAGTGCGCTAGGAGGCACATTTGCAGAGTGGTGGAGAAAGGGGGCACGACCTCCAACGACTTCTCAGCAATCCCGCTGTGTGGGACTTACTGGAGGTAACAGGAGGGGTTGTTGGGCCCCAAGGACCCTCAACTGCCAAGGGGATTTTATCCCCTAACAAGTTGTGCGCTAGAAGGCCCCTTTGCAGAGTAGTTGAGAAAGGGGGTAGGGCCTCTGGCTGCTACCCCAGTGGGCAGCCTTTTTTTTAATTTTGTCTATTTTATTAGGGGAGTGGGGCTGTGTGGCCCCCCTCCCCCAGCCGACTTCGACCCTAGGGATCCCATCCTCTGGGCCAGGCAAAAAAAAGTTTGTAATTGGGGATGGGGGACTGCCTGGCCCTCCTCCCTGGGCTGATTTAGGTCCTGGGGACCCCTCTCCTTAGGCCTGGCCTATTTCTAATAGGGAAGGGGGGGCCACTTGGCCCCCCTCTCTGGGCCTGTTTCGGCTCCAAAGACCCCCATCCCCTGGGCCCGTCCATTTATAGGGAGGGCCTGTGCAGAAATCCTCCCGGGGACCACATCATCCAGGGCCTGTCCATTTGTTTTGGGTTCCCCCAGTGCACCCAGTCTGTATTGGGACCGCGGTAGGAAGCTTAAAGGCCCCCGCGGTCCCTGCCGGCTCCCTGCCCTCTTGCGGGAGCCGGCATTGCTTTCAGAAACAGGGAGCTGCTAAACATGCAGCTCCCTGTATCTGAGAGCAATTTATCTGTTTCCCTGCTCGCTTGACGCCAAGCAGGAAAACAAACTAATGCTCTGCTTCCAGCAAGCGAGAGCATTTCTGAGCTCTCGCTTGCTGGAAGTGGAGTGTTTGTTGTAGCTTTGGCAGGAGTGTTGAAGTTCCCGGCAAGCCACAGCAAACAGCAATTTCCCTGGGGTGGGCACCCCAGGACATAACAATAGCTGGCTCAGCGGGGTTGGCAGTCCCCAGGTCATCTATGGCTCCAGGAGTGGGGGCCACATGGTTTCTCTCCTTTGTTATATTAGGGCCTGCCCCGGGTAGCTGCCCCAGGGCCGAGAATGACTCTGGAGGGGGCTGCATGGCTACCCTCCCATTTTTAAAATAGAATTTGGCCCCAGAGAGGTGGTAGTCCGTGTTGCCTGAGGGGGTCCGTGAGCCCCCATTACAAATGTAATAGCCTCGGGAGATGGTGGTCCCCTGGCATGGAGGTCCGCGAAGCCCTCACAATTTCTTTCCTATTTGTCCTGGGGAGGTGGCACTCCCGGGGGCTGCGGGGGAGGCCATTCAGGCCCCTCGCATTCATTTTAACAATAACCCCAAGGAGGTTGTGGTCTCCGTGGCATGAAGGAGTACGCAAGACCCCCCCCCATCTGTTTTAAACTATTACAGCCTCATGTCACGGGACCTAGCCCACCCAGGGGCTTAATAATAGAGAAGCGGAGAAGCCTGTGCTTCTCTTTTTTTAATTTATCAGCGAAGCCGCAACTCAAGTGCGACTACCACCGAAATTGTTTTTTCAAAAAAATGTTCTTGCCCTGTCTGGATACCTCTAGGACCCCCACCTCCCAAGAGGCCTAGAAGGTCAGAATATTCCTACCCTGTACACTTCTCATTTTTTTAATGATTTTTGTGGGACTTGGCTGAAGTCAAGTCCCAAGATGGCTGCCAACACTTCCCAGTTTGAAGTGTTGGCAGTCAATCAGATCTCAGCACGAGATCAGGAGGGATCATGGATACTCTGCATCCCTATATATACAATTGAAAATTTATTTTAATAACTCCGCAACTACTGAGCGGATATACACCAAATCACAAAAAGGCATTTCCGTGGAACAACATCTACCTTTCTACCACATTTGGTGTAATTCCGTTCAGCAGTCGGGCTGTAGCCGTGTCTAAAGTTCCTATGGATATCAATATGGGAAGCCGTGTTTTTTTTACCCTGCTTTTTCTCGCTCCCCCACTTGATGGATCACACCAAAAATGTACATGCACAACAAGTATCACTGGGGCACTTTTTTCAATAATTTTATAAAGATATAGGTAAGTCAAAAAAACATTTTCCTATGAAAACTAGGTCCTAACTATAAATACCTTCTGACGACCGCCAGTAGGGAATATGTTGCTGATTTTGAATGAATATTTTTTTTAAAAACCAAATCACAATTTCATTATTATTCTAAGTTTATAAAGCAAACAAAATTGCCAAATAAAAGACAGTCAAGACAGACATATTGACTTTGCCAATGATTGTTTGCATAGGATTTATGTGTTGTCCAGGTCCAGTTCCATTCCTGTTAAAAAAATAAAAAGGCCTTGCCTATATGTTTCATTATTTTGTCATTTATAACCATGTGTCACTTTTTAACATTCTGTACATCAGTCCAAACAGTCCATTTTGTCTTGCAGTGTCATACATCCCTCTACCAATTTACGAAGAATGGCGTTTTGTGATGTATATATTAAAAAGAAAATCTGATACATGTAAACTGCAGTGCGTTCATTTTTTAAATGAGTATGTGATGCATGCAGACATTTTTTAGGAGCTAATGTTATAAATTTAAAAACTTTGTTCTTCTAGATTTTCTTTTTTTTGTTTTTGTTTTTTACTAACGGTTTAGTGCCATTATTTGGAAACTATGGGTTGATATAAAAATGGGTGGTTGGGCCACCACCAGGGCGAAGGAGTAAATTACTCCATTGCTTTTGCAGAGGTCTCGATGACCAAATTTTGAAATGTTCGTCCAGGCAGCAGACATTTCAGGCATTAAAAGGAACCACCATCTGGGTGGTTCCTGCCAATATATTGTAGTGTTCCCGTACTGCACCATCAAACATGATGGAACCAGACGGCGAG
This sequence comes from Triturus cristatus, assembly GCF_964204655.1. Lineage (NCBI taxonomy): Eukaryota > Metazoa > Chordata > Amphibia > Caudata > Salamandridae > Triturus > Triturus cristatus. Next base: position 118,892,273 of record NC_140581.1, read on the forward strand.
GTTCCAATTTTTTTCTCCCTTCTTCTGGGGGTTAACTCCCATGGTGAGGGGGGCCGTTTGCAGTTTTCACTGCCCCTTACTGCCAGGGATTTCCTGGCAGTGATGAGCAGTGAAAACAGACCTGTCTGTCCACCCATTTAAAATATCTGGGTTGATACACGTGTCAACCTCCTAAGACCCTTAGGGGCATATTATCAAGACAGGCGATAAAATTATCGCCGCTTTGGCGGCAGAAAACTGCCGCTAAAGCGGCGACAATGGGCTTGATAATATGCTCTATGGAATTCCAATTGAAGCCCATGTAAGATGTGAAGGACATCTAACCTGAGCTTCAATTGGAATTCCATAGAGCAAATTATCAAGCCCATTATCGCCGCTTTAGCGGCAGTTTTCTGCCGCTAAAGCGGCGATAATTTTATTGCCTATCTTGATAATATGCCCCTTAGTCCGCCGGGTCGTTGGAGAGGTGTAACCACGGCAGAGACAGAGTAGACTCTGCTGTCATTACACCAAAGGTCTGCCTGCATTTAAATCAGAAGGGCGGACCATTATGTTGGCGGATAGGGTACTCTGCTGCAGTTGCGACAGAGTTCCCCTTTCCGCCAACATATAAATTAGGCCAAATGTCCTTAGCATTACAAGAGTGGGGTCTGGGCCAGGATATTCCACGAAGTTTACATTTTCTGCTTGCACACAAAATAATTATTCCATTTTGATGTATCATGAGTTTGAGATTAAGACACTGACCCTTTTTTAGGTTTCAGCTGCAGACAGCTCTCTGTCTGTTTATTGGCAAGACCTGTTGTTTCCAATACACTGCATATACTTAGAGTGGTTTTTGATTTAATCCCATGCTCATTTTTGGATGGTTTTCGTGTCTATCTCATTTTCCCACGCCTAATTAAATTGTATTCCTCCTTCTTCTTGTAATTGTCCTTCCTAGGACCATCCGCAACAACCATCTTTTAATGCATTTGTATTATTAAACTCATTCCACGATGGCTGCCTTGAATACGTGCACATTTGTAGTGGATAACAAAGCCAAACAAAAACACTGACAAGCCTTATGTTAGGTTATATTATGTTATGGTATGGTATGTCATGTTTATGTTATGTTTTTATGGTCTGCTACCTGCATTCCTACATCACATTTCTTCCATTTGTATGGCCTTGTAGTGCTTTGGAAATGTTGTCATGGGTTATTGAAATCAGTGCTTAACAAGACATGGGAAACTTTTAACTGGCATTCTTCGAGCATAAAATATCCGTTAGCAAGGGGACTGGATGCGTATTCTAATCGTTTTCCACATACACGGAAAGCCAAACAAGCAAACTTCATTTGTGAATGACAAATTAGAAAGCATACAAAAGTATGAGAACAGAGCCATCTAAATGTTATCTGTTAAGCTGCTGGGCGAAAAAAGCAACAGAAAGGTAAAGTGGGTGGAAAAGTACTGCCACATGTGTAAGAAAGTCAGACTCTGTAACACTAGGTCAGAGAGCTGTCAACGTGCCCAATGCTGGTCTATTTACCCAGGTACATATGTTCAGGGGTAGAGAACTAACAGGAACTGAGTTCTACTACCTTGATTTTACTCATGAATAGTTGTTCTACAATTTACAATCTTTTCACAGTTCTGGTAGGTTTTCGAACTTAAAACCGAATGTGTTTACTTTACAACTCTATTTAATGCTCTCAGAGTATATTTATTTCACTTGTGCTTCTGATGAGCTGAGATGCATATATGAGCTGTAATACGATTTGACAGATGCCCTCTACAACTCACATCCTCGGTTTCACTACTCTTTTGTTACACGTCAACATTTATGCAAGGTTATCGTCACAGTGGCAATTCTTTCGAATGCACATGGCGAACTGCCCATCATTACACAATGTAGTTAAGTATTGCACCAAGATTGTAGCCCAGTACACCGCATCACATCCCCTACTAAGTAAAGGCTAGCTGACCTATTTGGCAATAGGACATTTTCTAACTTGCATGTCTATCTGTGAGCTAGTCACCTGTGTTTGCTTTACATTTGATTGACTGTGCCCCAAACATTTAGGTCTTTTCGTATGGTCCAGTCACTCTCTGGCTTAGAGGGTGATAGTCTGTGAAACAGTCTGGGTTAAACACTTCAGTTGAGGTCAGATGTGCCATTCCTGGTGACATCAGTCGCCTCCTGAATGTGGGTACTGAACGGCACTACAAGGACCATCTTAGAATGCCCAGATTGCCACTTCGTCTGTAGTGTTGCATGAAGTTTGTGTGCATGCTTGTGTGACAAACTGTCCACTGTGATACTACTAGGGTACTGGGTGGTCCCAACACACTCCACATAAACCACACCATTTCTAATATTAAAATCCCACACTGTGGAGCAGGGCTTGTTTATTCATGGAACACTCTATAAAGAGAATGTGTACATAGATCAGGATTAGATGACAAAATAGGATTCTTATCAGTGACTGTTGTAATCACATTATGGTATTTCCCTACCCTTTCACCCCTTGCTTGTCCCCTCTTTGGTACCTTCCCTGTCCCCAACTGTCACCCTCAGGATTCTAAGGCTGACTCTGTGAACTGCTCAGCTGACTGGGAATGTGACGGTGCATGTTCTGTTTTAATAAACTTCTTGACTAGTATTTGGTCATGGACTTCACTTCATTACACTGGCAACAAGGTTGGGATTGGCAGTATGCTCTTTTTCATCCTTCCGATGGATAAGATGTAATCTTGGAAACACAATGTGTTTGATATGTCTTTCAATACATGCTGCATTATCCTTTGGAAAGCAGCAGCCGCATAGGTGAGCCCAAAAGGCATGCACACATATTGGAAGGCTCCCAAAGGAATTATGAATGATGTAAGATGGCATGAAGAGGAGTGCAGCTCTACTGGGTAGCGGACAGATGAGAGATCCAACATGCTAAAGTAACTTGCATCTCTAATCAAGGTTAAGACTTTGTGAATCCTGGGAAGAGGGTGCCTATCTACCCATATATTTGCATTAAAACTTCTCAAATGTACACATATTCTGTTGTTTTTCCCTGACATCTTGGTAGCAATAACAACAGGGGCTAACCATTGAAAGCTCTCTATGGGTTCTATCACTTCCAATGTTAATAATCAATCTAACTATTTTCATAAAGGGTCTTGTGTGAGAAAGGGGATCGAGAAATGTTTACTTTTCTTAACTACAGTTTTAGGATATTTGGAGCAATAATATGCCTACCTTACTTCAGAGGTACTTTGCTCACCACTTGGACATCAGATCAGGTGGTGCCCACCCATCAGGGTATGGCAGAGTAACGTTATCCTGTTTATAGGGGAAGGAGTAACATTCCTTGGGAATGTAAAATGTCCAAAAGCACTATATATTTATTTAATTTCTCTCACAGATGTTAGACTTTCTTTTGACAAATACATTTAACATTCTCTATTTCAGCATTATGGCCAAATGTATAGCAGATTTGTTGCACTGATAATGAAACCGAAGATAAAGTAAACTGGGAAGCTTACGCGTGGGCTGATGACATCAACAAGAAACACCATCTGGCCTGATCAGAAGACATCCTCATATAAGACAATACTTTCAAGCATGTACATTTTGGGGATTTGATTGGATGGAAACATCAGGTGGAACACAGTATTTCCAGGACTCTCCTCACACCTGGATCTGCCAGCATCTTCACATATATACTAAAGTTAGCACGGCTATGATATGTGAGAATTATCTGCAAATGTCAATGTCTTATGTTCATAAATTTCTCCACCAAGCTGATTGATTCATAGTGATGCAAGAAAGAATTGAAAAAGTTTCAGCGACAAGGATATATGAACAAACCTGCGGAGCATACGCTTCTCCATATGGTAAATTAGCCATTCTCCAGGTAAATGTACAAAGTTTTTTTGTGGATTCTTGCGAATTAAACTCCCTGTTGACCCAATCTGCAACCTTCTCTCTCTAGTCAAGTTGGGATGTGTTTAAATGCTTGAAAAAAATAAAAAAAATGCATTTCTGCTTGGACCACGGGAACAAGCATGTGTCTTCATCCAAGAAGCACGGGGTCTGAGGTGTAGACTGAAAGTCCAGAAGATCAAAACGAAGCATTATGAGTTGTCTCCTTCCAGAATTCTAATTGTCTTTAAAGGGTCCATCCGGTGATTCATGTCACACTATATATCTGAAAATCCAACCAGTCATCATCAAACAAAGCACCATCCTGCAAAGCTTATTGGAGGGAATTACTCTTGGGATGGGATTAGATCAAAAGAAATATTTTTTGTCTCTTCTCTGGATGGCCCCTTGAGTCCCTTCGCTGCCTGGGTTTTGCTTATCTCTGGGCCAGATTCCATTACATTCTGTAGACTGAACTTGGGAACCTGTGTCTTCAACAATCCTGTATAAAAAAAATGGCTCCCAAGATATCGCTACGGTAGAAAACTAATTTTAGCGCTCATCTCTATAAACCATGTAGAGACCCTTAAGTTCTCGTGTTTGTTTCATGAAAGATAACAACTTGTTTCGGTCACTCCATTTTTTTTTTTAAAACGTATTTTTATTGCAGAATTAAGTATGAGAACTCCATACTAGCAACCTATGCCCACCAGGTATCTCAGAGCCCCCGCATCTTTGTAATACTGTACACAGCCATTCAGCCCACATCCCGGAGGCCGGGCGGCACAACATTACCATTCTCTGAGTATCGTAGCCATCCTGTCACAATAGAGCAGGTCAACCTCCCAAGGCAATATCTGCTTTTCTCCCAGCCGCCTCAATCCCCAGCTGTCCGTCATTATACTACTACAACACCCCGATAACTCCCCCCCTTCCCCACCCTCCCACCCACCCATTACTGCAGGCGGAGGCCCCGATCATGAGGTCTAGCATACTGTTGCTACTGCTGCCGGTTGTTCGCCTGTGGCACCTAGGCCTCGTGGAGCCCCTCCCTCCCGGTTCTCCTGCTCTGTGCTCTCCAGCCGGTAATCCTTCATAGTCTGTACTATCAGCTCCCATGCCCTCACCCAGTCTAGTCCCTTCTCATCCCCTGCCCTGGTCGCCTGTCGCCTCCTAAGCACACTTTCACAACTAGCCCACTTCAGCAACTCAGCCATCCATCTCCCATACGACGGGCCCTCCCGGGATTTCCAGTGCCACGTAATTTCTCTCTGGGCCAGCATGAGGCCCAAGTCAATGAATTTACTTGACACTTTCGTTTTCGCCGTGTGAGGGAACCAGAGCAATAAGCAGGCCGCCATATCAAACTCCACCTCCCGGTCTGTGACAGCGTTCAAGAGTTCCCCCACCTCAGCCCAATACGTCCCCAGCCGGGGACACCCCCACAAGAGGTGGTCGAGCTCCGCTCCGAGCTCCATACATCTCGGGCACGCCGCATCCTGCACCTTAAAATACCGTTTAATCCTCCCCGGGGTCAGGTACGCCCTATGCAGTACGAAGAAGTGCACCTGCTGGAAGCGGGAATTCCTACTCCCCTTCCATGTCCTCCGCATAATATGACTCCATACCGTGTCCGGGATGGGTTTACCTATACTGCCCTCCCACTTCTCCTTCAACGCCGTGAGCGGTTCCAACCCCTCCCGTAACAGTCTGGAGTGGATGCAGGTGACCGCCTTGACTCTCCCCGCCGCCATCACCACATACTGGCAGGTCTGAACCACCGCAGGCTCCACTAGTCCCTCCCTCCAGTGCCGTTGTACCGCCGCGCACACCGCCGCGTGTAACAGGTAACTCCCATCCGGGAGGCCAAACTGTTCCTGCAGCACCATAACAACTTGTTTCGGTCACTCCATGTCCTTTCTGGGTAATTGTAAATTACCCTAGAGTAAAATAGCTCACAGCTGCTCAATGTTTAATACCATAAGGAGGGCAAAGTCAAATCTTCATCAATTTAACAACAGCCACATTAGCAGAAAGGGGGTGAAATTAAACCGTAACCAGCATCTACTCGTAGACCCACCCAGCATACTCTCACACATCGTACATATGGGCCAGATGTACATAGTAGGAATTGCTATTAGGAAATCGCTATTTTGGAAATACCAAACCATTTGTTCCTATGAGCCTAAAGGCCCATAGGTAGGAATGGTTTTACATTTCCTAATTTGAGAATTCCTGTTTGGAAATTGCAAATTTAGAAATGCTAAAGCAACGGTGACTATGGGCCTAAGGCCCCCTCCGCCCCCGATGCACCGTGAAATAAATGGTGCACATCTAAAGCGCACACAGCCCTAGGAGCATGTGTGCGCTTTATCGCACTTTAACAAAAGCATTTGGAGTACCTTTTTAGGTCTCGCCTAGGCAGCGCTTGCGCTGTCTCGTTGAGACATGCAGTATACACTATAGCATGGAAACTCTGCCCACTGTCCAACCATCATCTTTTCATTGGCTTGTGCCTTAAATGGTGACTTCTGATTCACTGTAGGATTGTTAGTCCCTCCTTATGATGGACATCTCTTCATTTGTGTCCTTCCACGGCTATTGCCCCCTTTACTGCACAGACTACTTTCTTCCAATGCCTTGTCACACCCCCATACTATTGCATTGACAATGCTTGTTTATTTGTCTCTCCCCCCCTCTCAACTGCACAGAATACTTTTTTTGGATGCCTTCTCACACCCCCATAGACAATGCTAGTTTTATTTGTCTCCCCACTCTCATCTGAGATCTCCATTTAATTATTTATGATTAATGCAGCCCAAGCCGTCTGTTTAATTATTTATGATTAATAGGGCCCAAGCCTAGGATCGAACACTGCTCTCCAGCTCCAAAGTCTGCAGCGTTATATGTTACGCCACCTCTCCTCGCTTCAAGACAAGCCCCCTTAAAGGGGTTTATCTTTGTTTCCGTCACCGAGACACCCTCCCACCATGCACCCACCCTTAAACCCTTCCTTCCTCTCGCTTTCCCTCAGCTCCCCCATAAGTGCATGGGAAGTCTACAAGCTCTATCACTTTAAATGTAAAGCAGCCTCGGAGCTCTCTCCAGAGCTCCTCCCTGCCAGCCCTCACAACATCCACGCACTGTGCGTAGGGATTTCGCAGGCAGGGGTGGTAATCATTTTATAATCACAGAATTATTCTTGTGAAGTTGGTACGCGGGTGCTGCCTCCATTCTAGTGCCTGCATCGTCATAGCAGCAACAGTCTGAAAAGGTACCGACTCTTCGCTTTCAGGGCCCCATATTTTCGGAACAAAAGACACATGTGAGATTACCAGTGGAACTGCTTGATATAAATGTACCCATTTGTGGTAACTACTTATTTTAAATGAAAGTTTCCTCCCCTGGAGTTTTGCCGCGGGTAGGAGCAGGGACGCGCACGCAGTCCCTGCCTTTCCATTTCCAGCGCCATGCTGTCTTCGGCATTGCGTGCACTTTACAGTGCCCCTGGGGCACAAGCAGGGACCTACTAGAGTGCTTCTCTATCAGAATGCACTCTGTGGTCCCCCGGAGCACAAGCAGGCATCCACTTCAGAATGCCTTTCTTGCTGGTAAACTCGTGTACTACGATAACCCTTTAAAATTGTAGATACTTTAAAAAACGCAATTTTAAATATAGGCCATCACAACGGTTCCTTTACCCTCCCTAATGAAGATCAGCCCATAAACTCCCCCCCCCCCCCCCCCCCCGTTTGGTTAGCGCACTTGGCTGGGGCAAGCTTGGACACCACTTTTCACTTTTATTTCCGCAGTTTATAAAGTGCGAACTCAAAGTGATGGCATTGGAGCGCTTTATATGTTCATGTTTTAGTCACGAAGAGATTCAGTGATTTGCCGAGAATCACAGGAGGCTGAGCTGACGCAGAGACTCGTTTCCATCCGGGATAGACTCAAGTGTTGACATCTCCTAGTCCGTTTAATCTGCGGTAAACCGTGCTAATAAATCTGCATTCTAAGCCTCTGCATTCTAAGCCTCTTGGTAACCGCAGACCGCAATAAAAATACTTTCCGGTTCAGAAGTAGAATTTAAACAAAGTGTGTTCTATTTTCTGCAATAGACGTCATCATATAAAAGGCAATTGTATACAGATACTTTCGCTAGTTTAGGGATTTAAAATGTTAGAAAACAAGTCCAGAATCTTGATGAAGTTGTCACATTGGGGTGCAAATATTCACTCAGAGCGCCTTAAATGCTTGTTTCATATTCACCTTTGCAAAAACTTGCACAGAGCGAAGACGATGTATGGTGTGAGTCAAAAGAAGAAAACTTGGGAGAGGATGTGGTCTGAATGCTAGAGCTGCCGACTTTGGTGCTGGAAACCAAGGTTCGATCCCTGGTGTCGACTCCACATCCTGTGATTCTGGGTAAATCACTTAATCTACCCGTGCCTACCAAAAATAAAAAAAATTAATGTGTCTTTTTGTAACGTAACTGGTGCACATGTAAAGCGCTCCAATACCCTCGGGGCGAGTTCGCGCTATGTAAATCAGCAAAAAATAAACTTGTTTACTGTTTTCAAGAAACAAAACTGCCCTTGCCACACTAAAGAGGTCATGGTTGTGCGATGCCACGTCCTCTAATGTCGCTAGAAGATGAAGCAGCACATATGATGTTGGTGAAGTTATGCCACTATTCTGGCGGCCCCTTGTGATGCAGCACCGATTTTCCACAGCATAAGCGCATAGAACACAAACCACACACCTACCAATGCCAGTTGAGGTCAGTTCTCAATATTTGGCTTGCACCCATTGGATGTTACATTTCAAGATAAGTTAAATGAACTATTTAAGGCATTTTCTGGTGCACACAGATGATATCCATGTTGCAATTGCACACCATATCAGTATTCAGATTTACCTCAGATGCTACGGACCAATAGGAATCATCGTCACAAAGTTAACCATTGACTCGGGAGCTAGCGCCAACCTTGACAGAAGTGTGATCGCATACATCCAGAGCTGGGGGACATGGGTGCGGGGATTGTTCGTTTGAGTGACACTTGCGAAAGCATGAAGTGACAGAGATAAGAGTTTTCATCGGTTCAAAAACCCCTAAGCACCTATCGGTCCTTTAAATTCTAAAATGCTCTCATTTGTCTCCTTTCCGTCCACTGTACGGTTTTGCACCTGGGGATAATATAGTAAACTGATTTTGCGCGCTATTTTGTGAAGCATTCGGCATCATGAAGGAAGGAGCTGATATTACACAGCATTTGACTTTTCTAAGAAACTAGAGCGATGATATATGATTAACTGTTACACATTCATGACTGGCAACATAATAATCCCCTTTATATTATATTCGAACTGACAAACTAAAGATGGAGTTTCATTTTTACAAGATCATAATTTGGGATGTCTGGTGTAAGCTGGTAAATTCAAGGCTGGCAGTGTTAGCAGGAAGTCATTACTGTCTATAAACACAATCAGTGTCAAGTCTATCGAGGATTTGTCAAGGTAAAAATGGGGTCCTGGACAAAAAGATCACACATCATCCACCCTCACTTGAAGAGCCCCTTTCAGCAAACCTAGAGCGGATCATGGTTACCTAACGTTTACTTCAGAGCGTGGGTATTTGGGAGATGGTGTGGCGTTACGACCTGAGCTGATGAATTAAAAATTTGCAAACATTCGTGACAAGAATTTTCAATTCTATTAAGGACAAGGAGGCGAGGATTATGCTTTCTCATTTCTTTAATAGAAATGCCCAGCAGCCAATCAAAACAGTTTATAAAACGAAAAAACTACAGTACCCATGAGTACCCGGGTACCACGTGACAACCATAGAGTCTCTCCTATAAAAGGCACAACAGTAGATAGTACGTCCTCTTTCTTTGGTGAGGAGCAGTTCAAATGAAACATGAAATCCAATGGAAAAAGAAGCAAGCCAGGAACCAAGTCAATCAGCCACAGTCGGTGATCATCCTGACGTTAGAAACACAGCAAACGCCGAACAGAGGCAGGCAGCAGATGATCCAAGCGGAGTAAACAGGGTAAACAGTAGAAATCACTATTTCGGGTCAGAACCTGAAAAGAAAGTATAGCCGTAATACTCATCCAATAAAGAGAGTGAAGGCAATAAAAGGGAAGGGTAAACATGGAGAAATACAATGCATTGTCATAAATCAAATGCCACTGTGACAATGATAAACATGATAATCAGACATGAATTTGGGTGGGATAATCCTCGCCTCCTTGTCCTTAATAGAATTGAAAATTCTTGTCACGAATGTTTGCAAATTTTTAATTCTATGTCAGGACAGGAGGCTCCGATTATGCTTGTTCAAAGCTGATCCACCACAACAGAAGCAATATGTTCAATAGGCTTGTAATAAAACGTTTTGAACATAGAATCAGAAGACCAATCTGCGGTTTTCATGATGTCCAGTAATGAAACACCCATCGAGAACGCTTTAGAGGCCATGGCCCCGCGAGCCGAGTGAGCACCAAAAATGGAAACATCAATTCCAGCCTCAGATAAGAGCCATCTAACCCAGCGAGCTAATGTAGCAGGAGTAACAGGACGAAAAGGTTTTTGCAAGGCAATAAGTAGTTGACCCTGTGTATCAGAACGTAAAGGTGCAGTACATACCTCGTAATCCTTGACACATTGAACAACGCAAAGGTTGGGATGATGAGGAAAGGAAGGATAAATAACCGAAGAGGTAGCAGTCTTGGTGCGTTTAGAGATTAGAAAAGTGACACCCTCAGGTGTAAATCTTCGACCTGCCAAGTCTAACGCCCGCACGTCAGACACTCGTTTACAAGAAACGAGACATAACAGCATAGTCAATTTAGCAGAGAGCTGTTTACGAGAAAGTAATGAATTAGGAGGCCAAGCCTCCAAAAATCTCAAAACAATGGAGACATCCCAAAGCGAGACATATTTAGGGCACGGAGGGTTCGCTAGACGAATGCCCTTAAGCAACTTGGAAATTAAAGGATGTTCACCCGCCGGTTTGCCATTAATGGGAACATGGGCGGCAGAGATGGCGGAGCGGAAGTTGTTGACCGTACGATAGGCCAGACCAGAAGAAGCGAGAGAAGCTAGAAAATTAATAATCAGAGCCACATCCGCTGAAGCGGGATCAACTTCCCGCTGAACACACCAGTCACACCAACGCTTCCATGAGGCTCTATATCTTTTGTGAGTACTGGGAGACCAGGCGTCACTGATGAATTTGGAAGCGTCGCATGAAAGGCCTGGGAGCGACCAGCGATCCCCGAAATTCGGCACGCCAACAGTAGGAGATTGCCGGATAGAACCAGGGGATGCGGATCGCCTAGGGGATCCAGCAACAGATTCCACTTCTGGGGAAGAAGGAACGGAACCGCACAACACATCTCCAGAAGGTCCGGGAACCATGGTTGAGCTCTCCACAGCGGAACAATGAGAATCAGCTCCGTTTGAAAACGTTTCGAGTAGGCCAGAACCCTGGGAATCAACATGAACGGGGGAAAGGCGTAGCACAGAGTGGACGGCCAAATCTGAAGAAATGCATCTGTGGCCAGGGCTTTCGGGTCCGGCCTCCAGCTGAAGAATAGAGGGAGTTGAGTATTCAGGCGAGATGCAAACAGATCTAGGTGACAATGACCCCAAGTCCGACGGAGAATGCGAAAAATGCGCGGGTGAAGGCGCCAATCGCTGAAGTCGCGAAGATGGCGAGAGTTCCAGTCCGCAATCTGATTGCGGCAACCGGGAAGATATTCGGCAATAACTGTGATCTTCTGTTGAAGACAGAAGTGCCAAAAATCCTTGGCGATCTCCGCCAAAATCTTGGATCGTGTTCCCCCCAACTTGTTGACATACCGGACCGCTGAAACGTTGTCCATGCGGAGAAGAATACAACAATTGGTCTGATGAGGGGAGAAACACCGAATCGCAAAAGACCCCGCTAGAAGTTCTAGGCAATTGATGTGAAGAGACAGTTCCTGGGGAGACCAGCGACCCCCGGTGGAGATTGGTCCGCACCTGGCTCCCCAACCCCAAAGGCTGGCATCCGATTCTATCACCAGATCCGGAGCGGAGCCGAACAGGGCTCGTCCATTCCAGGCCTCCATGTGGTCCAACCACCATTGCATCTCGCTCTTCGCATCCTCGGAAAGAGGAATCAGATCTGAATAGCGAAGACCTTTTTGGAGGTGACGAATCTTCAATCTCTGAAGTGCTCTGTAATGCAGCGGACCTGGGAATATCGCTTGAATGGAGGACGCCAGGAGACCTACTACCCGAGCTAACGACCTCAAGGACACAATCTGTCTGGAAAGAACAGACCTCAATTCTCTCTTGAAGTACCGAATCTTTTGGCGTGGTAATAAGAGTTGACAGGATAGGGAGTTCACTTGAAAACCCAGAAATTCGATTACTTGTGTAGGATTCAAGATAGACTTTTGCGGATTGACTAGGAAACCCAGGGATTGTAGAAGGTCGATAGACCATTCCAGATGGGTTAATACTGTGAGGGGTTTGTCCGCCATGAGAAGAATGTCGTCGAGATAGATTATCAGGCGGACACCCCGAGCACGCAGACATTCCACTACCGGCCTCAGAAGTTTCGTGAAGCACCAGGGTGCTGACGAGAGGCCGAATGGGAGAACTGTGTATTCGTACCATATTCCTTGCCAACTGAATTGAAGAAAACGACGATGAGGCTCGTAAATGGGAATGGAAAGATAGGCATCCTTGAGGTCGAGCCGAACCATCCAGTCCCCTTCGCGCAGAAGATCGCGCAAAAGATGGATTCCTTCCATCTTGAAGTGTCTGTAAACTACACCTCCGTTGAAATCCTTCAAGTTGAGGACCAGACGATTGCCACCCCCTTTTTTCTGAACCAGAAAAACATTGCTGATAAACCCGTGAGGGTGGGGGACAGTTGACCTGATTGCCCCTTTGGCGAGAAGGGAGTCTATCTCTGCCGAAATAAACTTTTGGTCCTGAAGAGAAAAATGGAGAGGAGGAGGGGGGAGGGATTGATGTTGGGCCTGATAGAATTCTATTTTGAAACCCTGAACAGTTTGCAGAACCCAAGCATCGTTGGAGATTTGACGCCAGTTCTGGAGAAAAGAACGTATTCTGCCCCCCAGAACCACCTCGGAAAAACAAATCAAACTCACCTGAGGTATTAGAGTCTTGGTAAGCACCTTGGTTGCCACCGGAACGGCCTTTCCGGAATTGACCTCTTCCTTTTCGGGAAGGATAGAAGTTTGAGCGGGTGTTGTACCCGGAGTCCTGACCCCCGCCTCTCTGGGACTGATAACCTCTCTGGGAGGAGTTATTGGAGCCACGGCCGAACGAGCGTCCCCTATGTCGTCCGGCCCTGGCAAAAACTGGACGAAGTGCACGCTTGATAGAAGCTTGCGCCTTGTCCAAACCACTGAAGGTTGCTACAAATTTAGTAAGTTCCTTAAGGAACGGTTGTCCAAATAAAAGACCCTGTGCCACCGGGCCAGACTCGGAAGTTGAGAGTTCCGCCAATTTCGGGTCAATCTTTAGAAGAATAGAGCGGCGACGCTCACTAGAAATGGCACAATTTGCGTTGCCCAACTGGCAAATAGCCCTCTGAGCCCATTCTATGAGTTCATCTGGATCCACAAGAGATTCTGCTTCCTTGGCCTGAAATCCGAGATCAAGGATCTTGGTGAGGGGTCCCATTAAATCCAACATTTTATCTTGGCAGGACCGCCAAGATCTGTCCAGACCCTTTTTAGGGTCCTTAGCAAATTTCTTGAGATAAGAAAGCATCGTGGGGTCAATTTCAGGAGTGTCTGCCAGGTGATCTGCGAGATCCGGGCGAGGGCACTCGGAGCGGAGGCGAGCTCTAACCTCTTTTTCAAAAGGTTGTCGGATGTGCGCCTGGACATACTCAGCTACTGCAGGAGAAGGAAGCCATGAAGATGAATGGGGGTGATATATCTCCGAAGGCTCAAAGGTTAGGACTTGCGGGTGAGTAGGAGCGTCCACATAATGCTCCTTGCGAGCTTTCTTGCGTGGTGGAGGGACATCCTGGTCAGATGAGGAAGAAGGAGGACCGTCAGAATCAGTGTGACAGGCTGCCGAGGTAGAAGCGCCTACCAAAGGACTTGAGGAAGCCTTTTCTGAGGCTAGAGTTTTAGCCAGACGTTTGAAATCCGCCCTGTGTGGATTTATGGGGGATTTGGAAGAGCGAGAAGAAGGTAACCAACCTTGCTGCTTTGCATATTGCGTCAAATGACGCTTCAATGGGTTAATAGCGTGGACCAGGGCTTTGGTAACGGAGTGCTGAACTCCTTGGTCCAATGCTTCGACTAAATCTTGCTCAAGGAAACCTGAGCTCTCCTCTTCGTAAGAGTAATCCTCTTCATCAAAGTACTCCTCCATTTTTCTTAATTTCACTGGAAAAGTGAAAGTAATGCCCACCAAATGACAATTTAATGTCAAGTAATATTACAATGCCAAAGCACAATTCAGGGGGAGTGAAAAACCCCACAGCAAGCCAATTAATGGACAGAAAAAAGGCTGACCAAAAATAAATAATTAAATTAATTGTGGAGGGAGGGCTTGCTGAGTCACTCTAGGCAGAGCCTATGCGTAATTATACAGCCCCAGGCCTTTAACCAGCAAAGGGCGTCGATGGGGCTGAAGAGAAGCTGAGGCAGTGGGCAGCGGTGTGGAGAACAACCGATTCCTGTGCTCCGTGTGAAAACACGGTTTGTAAACAATGAAAATGGCCGCCGCGCATGCGCGGAACGGCCGCCTCAGTTCGTATGCAAATAGAGAAGCACGCGCGTTAGCGCGAGCTTCTCAGCCCCTATTCTCCCACTCCACTTAATTCTGGACACCGACGCTCGAGCGAGCGTCACGGTCAAGGGAGGTGAGCCCACGCTCCCTGCATGCGCGCCGCGCGAAGCGGAGTAAACGAAATAAGCGAACCGGGACAGCGCGCAACAATGTAGCAACAGCTAATACAATTCGGAAGCGAGCGCGTCCCAACAGAAGTGCACAGATAATAATGCAACAATGTAACAATTATAAATGGAAAAAGGCACTTAACTGGCTGCGGAGCAGCAAAGAAAGAGGACGTACTATCTACTGTTGTGCCTTTTATAGGAGAGACTCTATGGTTGTCACGTGGTACCCGGGTACTCATGGGTACTGTAGTTTTTTCGTTTTATAAACTGTTTTGATTGGCTGCTGGGCATTTCTATTAAAGAAATGAGAAAGCATAATCGGAGCCTCCTGTCCTGACATAGAATTAGGAACGCGGGAACCCGGTTCGAGTCTCGGCGTGTGCTCAACTTTCTGTGATTCTGGGCAAATCACTTCAATCTACCCGTGTCTGAAAAAAGCAGAATGCTTCTTTGTGTAATGTATCTGATTCTCATGTAAAGCACTCCAATACTTTGGGTCGAGTTTGCGATATATAAATCTGCAAAAATATGTATAAATGTTATTGGAGACAGCTGCAATGTTACTTGAATTGAGGGGGCGGAGCTCCTCAGTGTAGTCTCTTGCAGCAGTCACTCCAACGTGTTTACACTCAAAGGAAGTGTTTCTCGGCCTCAGCTACTATGATGGGAGTCCGGCGTGGCTTGACCCGAGGGGCTGATGCTCTTTGCACGCCGGTGACACCGACTGCTGTCCCACCTGTCAGCGCCAGACGGGAACAGCACAGGTGAGAATCGCCGGAGTCTGATTTTGCTAGCTCTCTGAGAACTCAGTCTGCCCTTGTCAAAGTGACTGCCATGCAGATGTATTTATTCATCTCCTTAGATTCGGAATATGTAGTGCCGTGTATTGTTTTGGCTTTCGTGACAGGCGCTAACATTGCTGCCTAATTGAGGTGTACAGCAATCCAGCCTTTTATCAGGTTTTGAGTGCAAGAACAGCTCAACAAGTCTGAAATATATTTAATAGTAATTTGCCAACATTTCATGCTTGGATGTACATCTTAAACATATCTTGTCCCCATTCGTTTAGCTTATGCACATTTCAACAAAGCTATCATCTATTTAATGAATCAGTTAAAAAAATAGACGACAAAACCATATCGGTACATTAGCAAATTTGTTAATTACATTTTCATCCATCAGCCAACCATACCCTACGATACAAATGCTAAAAGTGGTCAATAGGCTCCTACCCAGACATCACTCAGACGAATGGTTGACAAAAGTTGTGGACATCCCGGAATAGTTGAAGTAGACTGTAGGAGATATGGCCTAACGGCCAAAGCCACTGCAGACATAGCAACTCAGAAACCAGGTTCTGGTATCTGCTCATCATTTTGTGTTTCTGGCCAAATAACTTTATCTCCACTGCCTTACCAAAAAGGAATCTTGGCTTGTGTAATGTAAACTTTTGCTCATGCAAAGCACTCCAATGCTCTGGGCCGAGTTTATACTATATAAACTGCAACAAAAAAAAAATAACAAGCATTTGCAATAGGTCGCATAGATGAGCGTTTGAGCTATTACCATTATAAACACCAATGCCTTTTATTTATGTGTTTTAAAAACCCGCAAGTGGTGCATAAACAGACACTTTGTACTTACAGTCGTTGCTTGCGAGAAGCAACGCTGGCAGTAACTACGCCTCTTTTACTGCCAGCCTTGCTTCTCGTAAGCAAGGACTATAAGTACAAAGTGTTTACACACCACTTGCAGCATTTCTAAACATATAAATAAAAGGCATTGTCATTTATAATGCCAATAGCTGAAACTCTCGCAAATGTGAAACCTATTGCATTGCAAATGCTTGTTTTGCCTTTGTAGCCAACCCATGTGTTCTCCATACAAACAGGAACACAAACCACTTTATTATCATTTTTAAAGCGTACCCCCACTTAAAAGGACACAAATCGTTGCTCCATCGTATATAGCCATATAGGCCACCACGCACAGTGTCGCAACGTCCAACCAGCTGTGCCTATATAAGCACATACAAACCTTTGCCCACATGTTTGGGAAGGCTTCCTTTTGTTGGTCTGGATGTCACACATCACCCCTTATAAAAACCTCTAATGTAGGCCTTTACACCCACGCAGTAACAGCAGTATCACCCTCCTCCACCGTACACTGGCACCACAGCCTTGGGGGCTTCCTTTGCAGCACCTCTTACCTATTCTCGATGCACTAAAGGGCCTACAGCATCCGGGTTGTAGTGCGTGCTCTATGCATATATTTCATATCTCCTCTCTTTTCCCGTTCAGCTGTGGCTGTTTGCTACTCAGGGAAACTTAACCTAGTTCCGGTTTTATGCTCCAATGTGACTTTATGCCTCGGACTAAAAAGGCTGTGCCACCTGAGCCGCGCTGCTCTTTTTTCTCTATTAAATATGCATATAGCTCAGTAGGTTAGCGTACCTGCTGCATATGCGTGTGTCTGCTATCTACTCTGTAGCCAACCTATATGATCTCCGTACAAACCTGGACACACACTATTCAATAATGATTTTTTTTTCAGCATACAGATGCTCTTGCATTTGTTGCACACAGAAACAAAACAAAATCTATAATTGCACTTTCAGGAAACCGGTGTGAAAAAGCTCAATTGTTTCCTTAGTCAGGGTTAACATTAACGTTGTCCCTGGTGATGTGATTCATTGTTGTGATGTCCCGTCCTTGATGACCCGTGAGGTTATATGCAGTGCATGAAGCAGGTTATGGATTGGATTATAGTTTATCATAGTTGGCTAAAAAGGCTTCGTCACCTTAGCTCTTCTTCTCCTTTTTATACATCAAAATTCATACAGCTCAGTAGGTTAGCGTGCCACTCATCACCTCTTCTAAAGACCCTCTAATATCTGCTTTCATTGCCGCCGCACTAAAGAAAGTATAACACTCCTCCACCCTACAATGTCACCAGAGCCTTGTTTTTTCAGCATACAGATGTCCTTGCATTTGTTGCACACAGAAACAAAGCAAAACCCATAATTGCAGTAGACCTCCTTGTGGGACTATTGCAGGGCAGTAGGCGGGGCAGGGGAGGGGCAGGGTGAGGGGTAGTAAACTCCGGCATTAAGACAAAAGGAGTTCACTTAATTACATAAATAAAACAAATCAGTGCACTCCGTTCAGCATAATGCCAGAGTTTACTACCCCACACCCTGCCCCTCTCCCACCATGCCTCACCGCCCAGCAGCACTTTCACGAAGAGCTACCACTATAAACTGCAGACCTCTTTCATTTACTTACAAGTTTAAAAACATGTATGCTATACCTTGATCCTGAAAAAGACCTCATTTTCCTGTTGAATATAAGTCTAAAATTACAAAGTGCAATAAAAGTTATATAAAGTAACAATAATTACTTAAATATATTGTATTACTTACTGTTTTTATGCTTTCAAATGTTTGCCGTGATAATAAAACGATTTTTAAACAAACTAAGCCATCAAATGGATTCTATTACACACTACTTTTACATGTCACAAAAACAAATTAGATTATTTATGATATAATATAAACCGCTAACCTAATGAATATGGCGAGACCGATTGGCATTGCCAATGCTTGTTTAAATTGCGCATGGCTACCATCGACTTGAAGTCAATAGTAATTGCATTTCCCAAATGCCCATTTCGCATTTCGGAAATGCTTTGTACATATGCTTCGGAAATTGCACATAGTAAATCCTTATTTGTGATTTCCTATTTGTGTATCGCAAAATGCGATTTCTACTGGGTGGAAATCACATGTTGCGATTCCCAAATGGCCTTTGTATGTATGAAAAGGCCATTTAGCATCTCTGAACGGCCCGAAATAGCGATTCGGTCAGTTAAAAAATGCTAAACGCTTTCGTACATCTGGCCCAAAGTGCCTGCCTTGAAGAGCCTAAGACACACACCCGACCAAACCACGACAGCTCCACACGTGCCCTCAACAGATCTTTACAGAGTCTGAAAAAAGAAGCTCACGCAGTAATCACTAGACAGCCACTCCAGCCTGTAGAAAAGCATCCTTAGATTTCTCAATAATTTTGTGATTATTAAAAAGCTCACAGTGAAACAGAGAAACCATCAGACATGTGGAGCACCAATTCCGATTCATGATATTAAATATTCATATCCCAGTCATCAATGTCAGATATGTAAATCACTCAGTCATGCTTACTTCGTCTACCACAAGGCCATTGTCTATAACTAATGTACCTCTCGATCACAAAGCTATTCTCACTGATTCATCTACCTCTATCGCCTTGCATTGTCCATGCTCCATTGATCTCAAGCTATCACAATGCCATTCTCCATGGTCTGCAGATACTTGTGCTCGGCCTCTCCACCAGGTCTCACCGCCACTCTGGGACACGCGCTGCACCAACGACAGCACCATCCAGGTCAATTCATTCTAGCACAGCGTACCTTATCACTATAGCTGCACCTTCACCTTCATAAAACCCTTATGCAATTATGCTGCAATTGTCTCTTGTGTAAAAAAATCATGTTGATAGCCAAGCATCCTGCCATGACTAGCATCATTGATAACTCTCCCTTCAACAATGATATCTGAAAATGTATGTCTATATGTTTATTTCAAAAGCGCCACCTAGCCAGGAAGCAATGGAGTGATGTGCAGCCAGGGGGAGACAGACAAGCCCTAGCCAAATATTGAAACTGTGTGCATTTTATATGGGGGTATCAAGCTCAGGGTTCAGGTCAGAGGTCCTAACTGGTCCATACATGGAAGTTATCACTCCGCCCTATTATGAGGGTTTATCAAGCATGGATCCGTCAGGGAGGGGCCAAGTAACACGGGAGTCTACGGGAACCTACGTAAAACGTGTTCATGGTACAGGCCAAGCAGGGAGGGCCTGGAGGTGCCAATTGAGAGCGAGATCAGATACAGTGGGACAGAAGGCCTCATCAAAACTTAAATCTCAATTGCCTGGTAAATGTACGATCATCAGAGGTATTAATTGTGAGTGACCAAAGAGAGGAGGAATCAGTGAAAAGAGCTCTTACTGGATAGTAAGTCACAGAAAACACTTTGCATTTTCTCGTTACCTTTTTAAGGAACTCAATGATATCTTTAAAAAGCGGCTGCAATGTTTCGTAGAGATCCTACTCACTACAAGCATCACTGGCAACCTCCATTTTTCTGTCTTAGGCACCTAAATGTCCCAGTGACACACATCTCATCACAAACCTACATGCGCCTGATCATTCCTGCCTATTGGGGGTCCGGCAGGGAGAATCCTAAGCGTATTGTAGGGCGAGATTGGGTTGTCTTCAGCGTACGTACTCTTTTCCTTCCTACAACCAGTTTTTATAGAATGACTCTTGTGCATCCAAATGAGAGTGTGTGAGCATGGTTGATGTGCCCGGCTGGATGCATTCCTAATCACGGGGAGGAGAGCTCTGCATGTCTGTGGTTTGCACCATAGGTAGCACTGCTGTGGGACATTGTCTAGGGGTTGGGTACCTGCTGCCTGGAGGAGAACAGGATTTCAGTATACCTTATGAATGGCTGTAATTGAGCTGCCAGTTGCTTGACTGATTGAGTTTGAGAGTCTGGAGTGTGCACTACATCCTGGACCACCTTCAGGAGTCTCAAAGAGCATGGCATGGGAGTTGACCTCACTGCCTCTAACCACCTAGTAGTGGTCTTTCTCCTCAGCTGCTGACATAGAGCGATAACAAAGTGGGTGGATGAGGTAACTCGCGGCAGCTCTTACTGGTCTCCTTAGCATTATCAACCAGCTGCTTCACTCCAAAGATCGTCACAATTAAATTAGACGTCACTTCTAGACGGTGGTGAGGCAGTCCTCTCGTGTCTCCTGAGGCGGAAGCCGGGAGCTAGGCTAGCGCAATTTTAACCTTGATTGTTACTTCATCCTGTGATTTTAAAAATATTCTTGAAACTCGCTCACCTTTCTCCACGACATCTGTAACTCCCGCGCAGCGGATTTTATCGCTGACACGGGCAAAACAAAGCAGTGTTAGGCTTTTCCTCGCCGTCCTCGGCACCAAGCAGGGACACGCCCCCTTTGACGAGGCCACGCCCACCAGAGCACACTATTTAGGCGCCGCTGAATGCAAGCGACCCTAGCAACTCTCGTGTCTCCTGAGGCGGAAGCCGGGAGCTAGGCTAGCGCAATTTTAACCTTGATTGTTACTTCATCCTGTGATTTTAAAAATATTCTTGAAACTCGCTCACCTTTCTCCACGACATCTGTAACTCCCGCGCAGCGGATTTTATCGCTGACACGGGCAAAACAAAGCAGTGTTAGGCTTTTCCTCGCCGTCCTCGGCACCAAGCAGGGACACGCCCCCTTTGACGAGGCCACGTCCTCTTCAGACGTCACTTTCCCCTTATAAGTATGTGCCACTTCCGGACGCGCAGCGGACGGGCGCAGCGGGCGCGCCGTCAGCGCACCGAAGGCGCGCCAAAGGCAAGCCCGTCCGGGCCCAGACGGCCTTAGGCCTAGACACTATGCCCGACTCTCGAAGGCGCATAACCTACACCCAAGATACGCTTCGAGCTTGGAACACGAATAAACATCCCCAGTGTAAGTACATCCTTAAGGAAGACACCGCTTTCACGGGCTGCACCCTCTGCAATCCGACAGAGGAAACGGAACACGGCCAAGCACTTCGACTCGGCCTTCTGAACTGCAGGTCTCTTGTAAGACATGCTCATGAGATAAATATCTTCGTCCAGAATTCTATGCTGGACATATTGTTTCTGACAGAGACATGGATGACACCAAACAGTGACTTTGACATGGTTAATGCAGTCCCACCAGGTTATCAAATTTGCTCTTTGAACAGACCAGTCGGCAGAGGCGGCGGGTTAGCAATACTTCACAAAGATTACTTCACTTGCAGAATCGACAGTGGAACTGTCAAAGACTGTGAAAACTGCAACTTCATTTTCCAGATCTCGCCAACAATCTCACTGTCGGGACTACTAGTGTACCGACCGCCAGGCTCACTAGGGGAATTCTCCGGTACTTTGATGGATCACATCACACTAAAAACAATTACTGCCTCCAATTTTCTCCTCCTAGGAGATCTGAATCTGCATTTTTTGGACTCTGCGGATAACACCGCAGCTAACCTACTAGCAGATCTTGCATCAGTTGACCTACATCTTCTGAACTCAAAAGCTACCCATGAGAAAGGCCAGCTTTTGGACCCGATCTTTACAAATATTAGGAACCTCAAAACCCAAGATCCCACCCCCCTCCCATGGACAGACCACTTACTGGTCCCCATGTATTGGCACCTCCAAACTACCCCGGCTCTAACACAGAAAACCAGGACACTCGGGAGACGGTGGCACAAGCTGATACCAGAGGAATGGGAAGCTAAGTTAAGAGAATCCACCGCACCTCTCTCCTCGGATCCCAACACGGCGGATAGAGAATTTACCGGTTGGCTCACCCACTCCCTAGACAGCCTTGTCCCACTAACCAGCACCCTTAAACATATCAAAAGGATCAACCCAGCTCCATGGTACACACCTTCCCTGAACGCATTAAGGAAGGAGTGCAAAAGAACTGAACGCACTTGGAGGAAAAATAAGTCTGTGAAGGAAAAAGATGCCTTTCAGTTGTCCATGAAAGCGTACAAACTAGCCCTTCGTAATGCCAAAAGTGCCTTTTACGAGGAAAAAATAAAGAATTCCTCCTACTCAGCCAAGGAGACCTTCCTTATCCTTAAAGAGCTCCTCCATGTCCCTGACCCCCCACAAAAACCTATGGACCCCAAAGCAGCGGAAAAAAAATGTGTCAATCTAGCTACCTTTTTTGACGAAAAAATTAAAAAAATCCTTGCCTCCCTTCCCGCTGCTAAACCAGACACCACTGGAAAAATTAAGGACCTACCTCCCTTACAGAGGATTTCCTCTGTGAAACCCGATACACCCCAGCTGGCGTTACTCGGCCCGGTCACCATGGAGGAAGTTGCAGCAACATTTGCTTGAATCAAGAGTGGCGCCCCCAGTGACCCAGTACCCATAAGATTTCTCAAAGATATAACTCAAACCGTAGTGCCCCCGCTGACCGCCCTAATCAACACCTCTTTAGTCCAAGGTGAAGTCCCTTCGAGTTGGAAGGAGGCGGTCGTGAAAGGGCTTCTTTTTTTTTTTTTTTTTTTTGAAAACCTTTATTTCAAAATTCAGGACACAGCTATTCAGCCGACAGCCCGAAGGTTCGGCAGCATTGAGAGTTAGATACAGTGATGTGCCCCCAATACAGTTCAAAGAGTAATGCAAAGGTCCAATTTTAAATAAACACAGAAAAAACTCACAACAAACCCCAGCAAGGCAGAACATTGAAAGCCCATGGCGAAAGCCCCCAGGGGAGGCCGGACCCCACTCATCTACTAGTTACAAGACTGTGTACGGAGGAAGAAGGGGGACAGCAGAGGCCCAAAACGGTTCCTAAAACCAAACTGTGCTGGATAGTAGGTCAGGGGGAAAGCTGTTCCTCGGGAGGTTCCAGATCCGGGGCAAGACATATTCCCCCCCTGTATTGGTTCCACCGCCCCCAGATGGCGTGCCACTTCCGGGGGCGACCTCTAGAGCAGTAGACCGTCTTCTCCCTAAACATGCTCCAGTCCATGTTCTCCTTCCACGCGGTCAGTGTAGGGGGTCCCGAGGAGCCCCACAATCGCGCGATATCCCTTTTAGCTACCATGTTACCCAGAGTCACCCATTGGGTCTGCGCCTCATCGAGGTCAGTGGGCCCCCAGACGTTCAGGAGGCAACACCGCGCCTCCGGCTGTACCGCAGTGCCCGTCACCTCCCCCATAACTGCATGGACTCTCCTCCAGAACTCCACAATGACACCACATTCCCAAATGATGTGCAGGAAAGTACCCACCATACCACATCCCCTCCTGCACAGGCCGTCCTCCGAGAATCCCATGTGGACCAGCCTTGGCCCCGTCACATACACCCGGTGCAGTATTTTAAGCTGCACCAGCCTCAGACGCGACGGGATCGCAACCTCCTTAGGAGAAGAAACCGCTGACTGCCAGTCCTCATTATCCAACTCAAGGCCATCCCTAGTCCACTGTTCTCTCAGCCCCAAAAGCATATCTGCCCGGACGTTAATCAACTTCTTATATATGAGCGAGATCGTGCTCTCGGGCATATGACCATCAAGGACTCGGTCCTCAAGGGGAGAGGACTCCGGCACCTTCTCACCCTCCACGAGGACTGATCGGAGGGCGTGACGCAGCTGGATATACCTGAAATACTCTGAGGGCCCTAGCTCATACTCAGTCTGCAACTCCTCGAAGGACTTCACCCTCCCCTTATGCAGCACATCTCCCACCTTGGATATACCTATCAGGTCCCACTTATCAAAGCCCTTCGTATGCCAGAGTCTTCCCAATCTCTCCGATTCAAACAATGGGGTAGCGAGGGTGAGCCTATCCTTCCAGCCCAACGAATCAGTCGCCATCTTCCATACACGCACCGCCACACCTGTGGGCCCCGTGAGGGACGAGTCTAAGGACCGCGAATACAACGCCCTGTAGTAGTTGCCGCCACGAAGCAGCCACCTATCCAGGGCATACCCAGGGCTGAGGGCAGGGCCATAAAACCCATGGTTGATCGCGCTCAGCTGCGTGGCCCAATAGTACCGTCGGATGTCTGGGAGCGCAATGCCCCCATCGTACCATGGGAGCGTCAACTTTGAAATAGCTATTCGCGGCCGCCCATCCCACAGCAACGTCCGTTGGAGGCCTTCGACCTCCCGAAAGTATTTGGCCGGTACCCAGTCCAAGGTGTTCTGGAGGGCATAGAGGAAGCGGGGAAGAGACATCATTTTGAACAGGGCCGCATGCCCAACAAGGGAGAGCGGCAGCCTCCGCCAACCTTCAACATCTCGCCTCAAGCGCGCCAAGGGGGGGAGCAGATTCCTCTCATAGCGCACAGCAGGATCCATGGATATAAAAATCCCCAAATACACGAAACCCTGCTGGGCAACCTGTATCGAACATGTTCTAGGGATCGGTGGGACCTCGCCACTAAGAACGTACAAGTACGATTTGCCCCAATTAATCACAAGCCCCGAGTTCCTACCGAACGATGCGAGTACGTCACAGACCACTATAAGTGACTTCTTAGGTGAGGCAAGATACAGTAGGATATCATCGGCATAAAGCGAAATACGGTCCTCGTGATCAGGCGACCACCGAAGGCCCCGTATATCCGGGTGCCAACGTATCCACGCAGCTAACGGTTCAAGGGCGAGGGCGAACAACAGAGGCGACAGGGGGCAACCCTGCCGAGTACCCCTACCAAGCTGAAACGGAGTAGATGCCCGACCATTCACCACAACATTCGCTAGTGGCCCCTCGTACAGCAACCGAACCCAACTCACAAAACCGCGACCGAAACCAAACTTGGCCAGCACGGCCCATAAGTATGCCCACTCCACCGTGTCAAAGGCCATCGTGGCATCAAGAGATGCCACAATAGCCGGTTCACGCAGCGTGCCCGCCCTGGCGATGACGCCATGAAGACGCCTAAGGTTTAATGCTGTGTTTCGGTGCGGGATGAAGCCAGATTGATCCGGGTGGACCAAATCGCCAAGCACCCTAGTCAAACGGGTAGCCAGGAGTTTGGCCAGAATGTTCGGCTCAGCGTTGAGGAGTGAAATGGGCCGATAGGAGGCGCACCTGTCTCGGGGTTTACCCTCTTTATGTATTACCACGATCGACGCCAGCCGCTGATCCAACGGAAGGATCCCATCCCCCCGCGCCTCCAAAAACATGGCGCGCAGGTGAGGGGCGACCCTATCCGGGAACAGTTTATACAGGTCGATCGGCAGTCCATTCGGTCCAGAGGCCTTACCCGAGTTTAACGCGCGAATCGCCCCCGCCACCTCGTCAACCGTTATGTCACCATCCAAATCATCCCTATCTATGTCAGAGAGGCAGGGCAACTCGATATCACGGAGGAGCTCAGACGAGTCCTCGGGCGGCCTGTCCGACACAGAGGAATAAACCCTACGAAAATACTCCGCGAAACACTTCACAATCCCCTCAGGTTCCACAATCGCCTCTCCCCACTCTCCCGTCAACTCTGGCACCACTCTATTGACACGTTCTTTCCTGTCCAACCACGCCAGGAGTTTCCCTGCCTTATCACCAACGTCATACAGGCGGCCCTGTTGTTCCCTACTGAGGGTCTTAGCGGCGTTCGTAACCAGGTCCCTATACTCCGCCTGCTTCAAGCAAAGCTCATGCAGTGAGGACTCTGTAACCTCCTCCTCCATAGCCCCCTCAAGGGCCGCGATCTCCTCCTCCACTTGCCGCACCTCGCCATCCCTCCGATTCTTGGCAGCCACCACCAGGGAGAGGGCTTCCCCCCGAATCACGGTCTTAAAGGCTTCCCACAGCGACACCGCCGAGTCCACGGTTCCCAGATTGTCCTTAAAGTAATTATCCACCTTCTTTACCAGGGCGCTGCGCATCTTTGGGTCTCGGAAATACCATGGGTTGATGGGGGCCACCCTCCCTCCTCCCTCCCGACCTAGATCCAGCCGGATCCACACTGGCGAGTGGTCAGAGATACCGCGTGCCATGTGCCTCGCCTCGGATATCAACGAGGCATGTGCGGCCAGAGTGAGCAGGTAATCAATCCTGGAGAGGCTACCATGCGCCCCGGAGTGAAACGTGTATTGACTCTGTGTGGGGTGCCGGAGCCTCCAGCAGTCTATCAGACCAAACGTATCCAGGAAGTCTGGAAGCCATTTCTGAGCCCCCCCTGTGTCCCTGGGCGGGTATCTATCCAACCGTCCGGAGCCCACAGCGTTGAAATCCCCTCCCACTACCAGCATTCCCCCCGGGAGAGTCAGCAAAGCCCTGCCCAGTTCAGCAAGTGTGGAGGCCTGCAGGGCCGGCGGGACATAAACCGAAACCAAAACCAAAGTCCTTCCTTCCCACCGCCCCGCCACCGCCACAAACCTCCCCCTATCGTCAACAATGGTGGAGTCCACCTCAAAAGGCAACGATGCTCTAACAAGGATGCCCGCACCCCTGGACCCAGAAGAGAATCCCGAGTGTGCAATGAATTTATACCCCTTCCTATTCAAGGCATAGCACATATTACCTATGAGATGCGTCTCCTGCAGCAGGACAACATCTGGCATTGAGCGTTTCAAAAATTGCAAAACAATCCCCCTCTTGATGCGATCCCCCAAACCATTAACATTCCAGCTTATAACACTTAAGCCCCTACCCCCCATCCTCAAACGGAAAGAGGCCCACCCCACACCCGAGGAGCCACCATGGAACAGCCCTGAGGATAATCATCATGCCTTGCAGAAATAAACCCCCCAACAACAAACTCAAAATCCCCAAAACTCCCCCCACCCTGCACCCCTGCTGCAGCTTACAAAGCCCCCCCAACTTGCAGTGTGCCTGTCGCCCTACAAAAACAAAAAATCTACAAAAAGTACCCCAAGGGAGGAAAAGAGCACCCCTCGTCCTCCCGCAACCCTCCACAGTTACTGCACTCTGTTCGAATCTTCAAGTATGGTCAAATCAAGTCAGGCCGGCTCTGAGATCTCAGCCCTGTCCATCCCGGCCACTGTCTCCATGCTCGGCTGTGTCATCCCCCGTCCGTCGCCGGGGCAAAGCGTCCAGCCATTCGTCGGCCATAACAGGAGAGTCAAAAAAGAATGTCCGATCTTCATGCACCACCCGTAGTCTGGCAGGGAAAAGCATGGCATACTTCAGATCCAGTTCCCGAAGTCTCCGCTTCACCCCCAGGAAGCTCTGTCTCTGTCTCTGCACCTGCTGGGTGAAGTCCGGATAAAAATTCACCGACGCATTCTGGAAGGGGACTGGGCCCGTCACCCTCGAAGCTTGCAGGATAGCGTCCCGATCTCGAAAATGAAAGAGCCGGGCGACAATCGGCCACGGCGGGGCACCCGCCTTAGGCCGCCCGCCCGGCACCCTATGGGCCCTTTCCACCGCAAAAAACTTTCCAAGGCCCTTAGGCTTCAGATGATTGAGGACCAAATCCTCCACAAGCAGGTCCGCCGAAGCCTCATCCGAGGACTCCGGGACCCCGATTACGCGCACATTGTTGCGCCTGGCCCGGCTCTCGAAGTCCTCCAGCCGGCGGGCGGCGAGGTCACTCTCGGCCCTCAGCTTCCGAACCTCGGTCTGCAGATCCGCAACATCATCAGTGAGGCCCGTGGTCTTGTGGTCCAGGTTCTTAACGCGCTCGTTCGTCTTGCCCAGGTCCGAGCGGATCAGATTGACATCTACCAGGATGGCATCGACCTTATGCGCCAGGGCCTCGAACTGTCTCCCCATCGAGGTCTGCATCCCGTCGAGCGCGCCCATGACATCCTGTAGGGAGAGCTCCGGTGTCCCAGGCGAGTCCTCCTTCTGGGCATCCGGCGCCTGGCTCGATCCACTCGGCGATGCTTTCAGGAGGGCGTAGCGGTCCATACTGTTGACTTGGGAATACGTTCCCCGCCTGGTGGACTTAGTCTTCAGCCGATCCCCTTCTGCTTTGCCCGACATAATGGACTCCGGGCAGTCCAGTGCAGTTAAGACTGTTCCCTCTCAGAGAGAGGGATAAGGAGTGAGCAGCCCGCCGAGCGTCCTTGGGGTAATAAAGCCACCCAGAGCTCTACAGTGTCCGGGCAGACAAAGGGAGCGAAATCGAAAGTGAAAGTGCGAGGACCTCCGTCCGACAGTTCACACCTCACCAGGCCGTTGTTGATCAACTAGGAGTCGGGCATCCTGCCAACTCTAGCCCCTGGCATCCCCGGGGGTTAGGCCGCAATCTTCCGCCAGTCGTAAGTCCGGTTCCCGATGGGCGATCCGACCGCGGGTAGCATCAATCGCCTCCCTGACAACTCAGCAACACGGTGCCATGCATACCATCAGGATTAGAGACAGGATAGTCGACGGAGGGCGCGAGGGTCTCGGGAGCTCTAAGCTCACGCGGCAATCTTGGTCAAGCGCTAGGCTCCTCCTCGAAAGGGCTTCTTAAGAAACCATCACTAGACCCTGAGGATCTATCAAATTACAGACCAATCTCTCTCCTCCCTTGGATTGGTAAGGTCGCAGAGAAACTCGTAAATAAAAAACTGTCTCAATTCCTGGAAACCAACCATCTCCTCAAGAACTCCCAGACGGGTTTTCGACCAGGTCAGGGCACTGACACCGCTCTCCTCGCAGCAGTGGAGAAGACCAGAGAAATTCTCGATACAGGAGGATCAGTGGCAGTGGTCCTCCTGGATTTGAGCGCGGCATTCGACACTGTCAGCCACCAGGTCTTAACCCAACGCCTAGAAAACATTGGAGTGAAAGATACAGCGCTGAAATGGCTCTCGTCCTTTCTCTACCAACGCTCTTTCCAAGTCTGGGAATGTGAAGGCCGTTCCCCCGCCATCCCCCTCCGGTGTGGTGTGCCACAGGGCTCATCACTAAGCCCCACGTTATTTAACGTGTACATGGCCCCACTGGAGGAGTTGGTCTCCCCATTTGGAGTCACCATCGTCAGTTATGCTGACGACACTCAGCTGGTGGTAACTCTCTCTCACCCCAAGCTAGAGCCTTCCAATCTCCATGACTGCCTCTCCAATATACATCAATGGATGAGCGACTCAGCACTGAAATTAAATGGGTCAAAAACGGAGATCCTTCTCCTAGGTCAAAAAACACTGATTCTACCCCCAAACATCTGCCCCGTCTGTATGGGTGAACCCCCTGCCCCTAAGACGGAAGTTAAGAGTTTGGGAGTATGGTTAGAGAAAGACCTCACCTTCAGAACGCAGGCAAGGAAAACGGCCGGCATCTGTTATGGCCTATTAAGATCATGTAGAAAGGTGCTCTCCCTACTCCCTTTACAGTCCCGACTACTGCTGATCCAAGGCCTAGTTGTGTCCAGGTTGGACTACAGCAACGCCATTTATTTAGGAGCCCCGGAAACCACTCTCCAAATACTACAGAAAACCCAGAATGCCGCTGCCCGGCTGCTCACGAATACCCCAGCCAGAACATCAGCCAAACCCGCACTGAAAAAACTACACTGGCTTCCGATCAGGGAAAGAGTGAGATTCAAGGCCCTATGCCTGGCTCACAAAGTGCTTCACAACGCGGGCCCACCAATTCTTAACAACTGGATCACACCCTACAGACCGACAAGAGCGCTTCGATCGGACCATGAAAATCTTATTGTGGTTCCCAGGGTAAAAAAGACCCGCGCAGGAGGTCGCCGCTTCTCAGTCCACACAGCGAAACAATGGAACGCGCTCCCCTTGAAACTTAGATCAGAACCTAACCTCCTGCGCTTCAGGAAATCTCTTAAAACCTTTCTTTTCCCTTAAACTACGTTCACCCCCGTACCTTCATCTATCAGGACCACGAGGTTTAGCGCTGGGATACTTTTGGGTGACTACGCGCTCTATAAAAACCTAAAATAATAATAAATAAAATAATAAATCATCCATGAAGTAATCTCCAGCCCTCTTCCTTAGGATGGCTTAGCTTTTTTAACAATGGGGCTGCTTCAGGGTTGTGGGTACCTAGTGGGTAATTAGTGCAGCACAGACATCATTCCTGGACCCCACTGCATTAGCCCATATGCCCATTGCCAGTAGAGGCGTAAGGCCTCTCTCGCTCTGCAAGAGTGAGACACATTAATCGACCTGTCATCCTTAGGGTGGTCTTCACCCAGACTTTTTGCCTTTTACTTCCTGTTTTTGCTGATTCTTTTTGTTTGCCTTAAGACTCTGAACACTTTACCACTGCTGACCAGAGCTAAAGTGCATGTTCATCTCCCATAAACATTGTGACATTGGTGTGTACCTGATTGGCATATTTGATTCACTAGTAAGTCCCTTGTAAAGTGGCTTAACATATACACAGGGCCTGTAATCTAAATGCTACTAGTGGTCCTGCAGCACTGATTGTCCCACCCACATAAGTAGTTTTTCGAACCTCTCTCAGGGCTGCCACTGCAGTGCCTGTGTGTGCGGTTTACTGCCACTTTGGCTTGGCATTTAAAACTACTTGACAAGCCATAAACCCCCTCTCCCCTGTTTTATTACATATAAGTCGCCCCTAAGGTAGGCCCCAAGGCTTTCTAAGTAAAAGGTAGGACATGTACTTCTATGTGTGCCGTGATCTGGTAGTCAAACAGCCTATTTCGTTTTTCACTACTGTTAGGCCTACCCTTCTTATAGGCCAGCATTGGGAATTCCTTTATACACTTTTAAGCTGTAATTCTTGATGAGAGAGGAGTAGTTTTTCATGTTTATACCTTTGGAATGATAATGATAAATCCTCCTTACTGGTGGAGTTGGATTTAACATTACTGTTTTAGAAATGCCTCTTTTATAAAGTGGACATTTATCTGCCTTACTGCCCTATGTGCCTGACAACCTGTCTCCAATACTCATCTGGGGTGGATGACAGGTACACTTTGCACATTCCCTCTAGACAGCCACAAACACAGGAAGGTGAGGCTCATCTGCATTCTGGGCACTCATCTGCATTCTGATGGGTCTTCCTGGACAGGGAGGAATGGGAGGGGCTGACACACTTCAATAGGTAGTGTCCTGTCCACATACAAAGCACTGATTCATCCCCTAACCCTGCACGGCCCACAGATAGCCTGGAAGACAGGACTGGGTTGAAAGGGATCCTTGTGGCCTTCAGAGAGATGCTTTGAAGCCACCCCCTACATCAAAGGCATTTTTGGGTACAAGTACTGGGTCTCAGACCCCCTGAAATCAGACAGTTCTGAACTGAACCTCTGTCTGAATGACTGCTGTCCTGCTTAAAGGACTCAACTGGAAGGATGGCTTTTCTGTGTGTTGCCCTGCTGCCTGCTGCTCCCTGAATCTGCTGAAGGAGAGCTTGACTGTGCCTTACCGCCATCTGATCTCCAAGGGCTTGCTGGCTTGCCTCCTCTTTTCTAAAGTATCAGGGACACAAAATACTTCCTGCAATTTTTCTGGTGCTGCTGGACTCTGTCTCTGTAAGTCCAACCCTTGCCTGAAGAACCCTCTCCAAGTTCTGGTCCTCAGAAGTGGGTTCTGCAGCTATTTTGATACAAAACTGACACATGGCCACCATTGCGCTGATTGGAACCTACATATCGCCCTTTGCCGCTGGCGCAGAGGCTGTTCGATGACAGCAGTTCTACTGCCCGAGCACCCAATGTCGCTCTGTGCAGCTTGATGATGACGCCTTGCCTTCACCTCAGAGAAGGTCGAAGACGACGCAGTGACCCAACTGAGTGGAAAAGATGGACACATCGCACCCTCAACATCAAAGCTTTGCTTCATCCAAGATAGTTTCTCAGCAGGTCCTGCGTGGGTCCTATAGCCGGCCTGCCCTCCATGCAGTCAGCCTAAACTTTGGATTTGTGTAATTTTGGTGTTGTTTTTCTCAGATAAATTTTCTCAATTTTTCTAAACCTGTGTGGAGTCTTTTTGTGGTGTATTCATTGTGTTACTGTGTGGGTGTTGCACAAATTCTTTACACATTGCCTCTTTAGATAAGCCTGACTGCTCTGTGCCAAGCTACCAAAGGGTGAGCACAGGTTATCTTTTAGTGTGTATCTAGCTTACCCTAGAGTATTGGTTCCCGCCTGGCCTGGGTGCATACCTCAGTCATCCAGGAATCCCAGTTCTAACAGACATGGTCTTACTCCTGAGCGTTTAAATGGGACCAATTCTCCAAGCAGTGAGTAAGGATTTCGGGCCTCACATAAGGGTTTGGTGGGGTGGTCTTGTAAACTAGCAGGCCTCCCACTTCACCAAAGCTATGGTTCATCCACTCTATTTACAGGTGAGGGACCTGTTGAGTTGTCATCGGCAGGGCCTTCCCCGCCACCGCCAACAGAAATCCCTGGCCCTGAGAGTTGCCTGCCTCACGACTGCTTAGTTAAGATGACAGTCTTTCTGCTTTTTTTGCTATTGTCTGCCATGTAACAAAGACGCAGGGAAACTGTTTAAAAGTCCCTAGTGCAGGAAAAAAACTCTGTGAGTCATCCTTTGGCGTTACGAGTTTGTTTTCATTAAACAAAACAATTCTGAATGGGCTCCTTAAACGTGCTGCATGCTCAGCAAATCTTCAATGTTGTGGTGATGGATTCCTTCTCACAATAGAGATCGCTACCAGGTGGGTAGGGATTGAAATACAGCTGAATGTCCTCTGTCAAAATGGCAGACATCATGACCCCTAACCCCTGGCAGACCCGAGTCTAAATAAGGCTCTATGTCTGCTGAGGCCTCATCGTCATGATACTATCTAGAAAAAGATTGCTGGAAGTCTCGTAGTTTTTGCATCTGAAGAGTGTCTTGGGTCTTATGAAAGACAGCTTGAAGGGACCAGCTGGTTCTGGATTCCATGGCAAAAGGAATGGAATTGTAAGGGTTCAAATCCACAAACATAGGTCTGCATACTTTGGTATCGTGTTTATTTGTATATGGACAGACTGACCATTAACTCAATTTGGCTACTGCTGGATGGATCAGGTTGTTTTAAAGACTTTAGGTCTGGCGCCTGATGTTGAGTTACATCATTGACTCTATGTTTTTTTATTACTCCTTACTTATGTCTGTAAAGGTGAAAATGCCACCTATTTCTAAACGTGTGTTGTGCAGGATAATGTCTTTACTGTAGGAGTCACCCCCATTTACCATGTGAACTAACACTGGCCCCTCACAGGCATATTTGCCCAGCACATGTTCAAAGTGTGCCAGGAAAAAAGAGGGGTAGTTGGCCATTGTAAGAAATTGGGTAATAGTCGAGAGGGGTGAAAGCTCCACAAAAATAATAAACGCAGTCCTTGCCAGGGTGAACCACAAAAGTCACTAAATAAAGCTGTGTCTCACCCTCTGGTAGCTTGGCACAAAAGCAGTCAGGCTTAACTTTTAGGAAATATGAAAAATATGTATGCAGCACTCAAAAAATAACAACACAAGAAAAATCCCAAACCAATTTACACCAATACAATATATTACCTACTGACAGTTGCCAGTAAGTAGATACAGCGAGGACCTACTACTGTCCATAGACAAAGAGTTTTTTGTTTTGCTAATAACTATGGCGCTGTTGGGCGAATCTTCACAAAAATTTCAAAACCAGTGTACACCTCACTTCAGCTGCCATCTGGAAAGTTTCAGGGTGATTCATCTAGTGACAGCTGAGAAAAAGGGCAGTCCCAAAACACGTTTTACCCATGAAACTTCCCGTAGGGATTTTGTACATGACTACAGCCAGAAGCGCAGAACGGAATTACACCAAATTTGTCAGAAAGCTTGCTCTTGGTCCAGAAAGTGCCCTATTTGTAATTTGGTGTAAATCCATTCAGTAGTCCTTGAGTTATTAAAGGAAATATACATTTATATTTCTGGGCATGTGGAGGGTCTGCAAATCGAACCAATCTCATGGTGAGATCTGATTGGCTGCCAACACTTTAACCAGGAAGTGTTGGCAGCCATCTTGGGATTCAGACTCAGCTGAGTCCGAAGAAAAAAGTAAAAACATAACAGAAGGGGGCAGGGTAAGAATAACCTGACGACGTAGTCCTGGTGGTGAGATCCTACATGGACCCCGCCAGGGCCCAAAAATGTTTTTGTTGTTGTAATTTTTGCAGCGAATTCGTGGCACAAATCGAAAAAAAAAAAGATTGCGGCCTCCCGCGCTTGTTTTTTAATTTGCCCCTGGGTGGGCAAGTCCTAGGGGAATATACAATTTGTACTAAAGGGTAGGGGGAGCATGTGCCCCCGGGCTGATTATGGTGCTTAGGATCGCCACCCCCATGGGGCACTACCGATAGTAAAAACGGGGAGTGGGGTCGCGCAGCTCCATGGACCCATCCCTGGGGCCCGTCTGAATGTGAGAATGGGGAGGGGGGCTGATGGAGCAGGGTTTTTACTCTAAAACCGAATATCTGTTTCATTTTCGCATGTTACAACTAAAAGTACTACTGATTAATTATTAAAGTATTAAAAGTTTGTTGAATATTGACTAATCAACCTTATTAACGAGAGAATTACATGTGGGAATGCTATTGCATGGCTAAATAACAAGTGAACTAAGTTGGTGAGCAAACTGACAGAAAACGATGTTGCTTATGTGATGTTATGGTGTTTGCGCTTATAATTAATATGCATTAATGGCTTCTGATGTCGCAAATGGCTAGATAAATACACACACATAAGGGTATTAGCAGGGGAATAACACTGTTTAATCATTTCTATGCAGTAATTCTGTTTTATGTTTATTTTACTTTAAGTTGTCCATTGTGGCCTGCCACAAAATGGCCGCCACCCGCAGCCTGCATTGGAGTTGCTGGAAATGTACAGAAAGGCTTCGCTCTGCCTGTGACCTTGCACCTCCGGTGAACTGAAAAGCCATAAGAATGATGACAAGTCTGGGACTACAGCCAAAAGCCCCTGAAAGACGGAAAAGTTGATATGAACTGAGAGTGCACCCATTTTTGCAACAAATTCAACTAAATAGAGACATCCGTGAATGTTGCGAATTAGTCATGAACATTCAATTTTGCTATTCATTAGTTGGGACAATCTATGTGAGAACCTTCCGTAAAATATCAAAAAAGTACCGAGATGACATTATTTCTGCCATTCATCCGTTCTGAATAAAGAAATGATACTTTTTAGAATGTAAATTTCAGTATAAATGTAAGTAGACTAGAGAGGTCTAGCGCCACTTCTTCCCGAGCTGATGATGCGAGGTCCCTATGCTGACGGAGAGGACGATAACTCTACATGACGACAGAAGACTCTAAAGCTTCTACAGAGGACCGGCTCTGACTTAGGATCTGACATTTAGACAGAATAGGTAAATATGAGAAAATGAATTGGCATTTAATTGGCTTTTCTTGAAATATTAGATAAATGAACAATCTGTTTGAATTCCTGTCTCGGGTGGTTATTTCTGGTCATGTTTATTTGAATTTATTTGTGTATTCTTTGAAATGTTCTTCGCTAGATTTACAAGCAACTAAGCTGGTCGCATTGACCTCAAAGTACAGGCAGATTAGATAGAGCACATGTAAGAAAGTGTTTCTCCTTTACAGGGCACGGATAGAGTGATTTAGGGTGAATGTTGGTGTAATGGGCCCCACCAGCGTGTGATGTGTGTATGCGTGTGTGACTGTGAAATCATTCCGTCCGTGGAAGTAGAGGGGATTCGGAAGCTCTGATCTGCACCAGGGCCACATGGCCATTGATTGGTTGGCCCTAGGGGATGGGATCCCCAGGGGGCTGAAATTGGCCCAGGGGCCCCCCTCCGCTTTCAGTAAGTGGCTGGGGTCCCTGGGACGATGCGGCCCCCTCCTTCACTTGCAGTAATTGCCTCGGCCTTGGGGGATGGGGTCCTCAGGGTCTAAATCAGCCCGGGGAGGGGGTGGTGCGTGGCTCCAGCCCCCCTTCTATTTTTCATTGGCCAGGCATCGGGGGATGGAGTCCCAAGGGCCAAAATCAGCCCGGGGAGGGTGGCCGCGCAGTTTCCCTCCCACATTAATAATTAAATAGGCCCCAGGGAATATTGTCCCCAGGGCCAATATTGGCCTGGGTATTGGGAAAAAATGCCCCCTTTTTGAATATGTTGTTGGGTTCTTTGGGTGGGCTCCAGGGTGCCCAGAGTATACTGGGTGGGCTCCAGGGGATTCAATTGCTGAATTTGCATGGTTTTGTGTTTGAAAAATGTTATCCTCACTGTAACCTTTGATTTTTTCAGTGATGGATATATGTGTAAAATTACACCAAAACAACAAAAATTAATTCTTTAGAATCAGAGATGTAAGTTTTTAACATTCTATTTGAAAATGGCAATCAAAAAAAGACAGGCTGTGGGAAGTGTAAGAGTAAAAGAGCGCCCACTCAACCACATAAACGTTACATAACTTTTGAAAGCCCATATATTAATACAACAAGGAAGAAGTTATACAACTGAATTAATTTATTTTCGAATTGCCATACAATAGTCAAGTACTACAGAGACTGTCAGTTTGTGATTACATAATGATTTTAATCAAAAGTCTTTCAAATTATAAAAATACATAAATCAAATGCAAAAGAAGTCTTTTCGTAAATTTGCAACAGTGCCCCATCAAAGTCCTACTACTTTTGGGCCATTGCAGTCCAGAAAGGTAACAAGCATTTGCAGAGTCATAGGTCTCGCATTTCCAAAAGTTAGACCTATTGGCGTTGTAAATGCTAATAGCTCTAATT
This sequence comes from Triturus cristatus, assembly GCF_964204655.1. NCBI lineage: Eukaryota > Metazoa > Chordata > Amphibia > Caudata > Salamandridae > Triturus > Triturus cristatus. The sequence continues at coordinate 118,929,409 of NC_140581.1, forward strand.
AATGTTTTTTTGTTTGCCGAGGTGGAGTGACTGGGGTCCGAAACTGTATGTGTGTACACTGTGTGCCAAGTGAGTGCATGGTGTATGGCAGTGTGCTATATGAATACTTTAGCTCATTGACAAAGACTTATTTGACAAAATAAGCATAGGTAAAGTAAAGAAAGGCATTTGAGTACATGGAGGGGGTTAATGGAGAGAACGGTGTGCAGTTTGTCCCAAATTGCAATACAATAGAAGCTCAACCGAATGAGTGTGATTCAATTTAAACTCAAGTTGTGCGAAGAAAAATATTTGGCTTTTTATTCATACTTACAACTGTCTCTGCAAACAAACCAAGGATCATCGCTGTACAGTAGACCTTTCAGTGTGCACTATGCCAGCACTGAAATCATTGGTAAAAAAACAACGGTGCCCCTATGAGAGATGTAAGCTCTGGGCAATCGATTGACTGACAATGCATTTCAGAGATCTTATCTGTGAGCACCTTCTAGTACAGGATTTCTTAGACCTGTGTTCAATGTTCACCTTTCTGCTGCCGCCTCTTCCTCCGGACCCGCCCCTGGTTAGCACTTTAATCCTCGCGGCCCCCGCTTCGCGGAAGCCGCTCGTGTGGGAGTGTTTGGTGCAAACGGACTTGTGCATTCGAGGACTGCGAGGCCCAGCAGCCCTCCACCTTCCTGCTGCCGCCTCTTCCTCCGGACCCGCCCCTGGTTAGCACTTTAATCCTCGCGGCCCCCGCTTCGCGGGAGCCGCTCGTATGGGAGTGTTTGGTGCAAACGGACTTGTGCATTCGAGGACTGCGAGGCCCAGCAGCCCTCCACCTTCTTGCTGCCGCCTCTTCCTCCGGACCCGCCCCTGGTTAGCACTTTAATCCTCGCGGCCCCCGCTTCGCGGGAGCCGCTCGTGTGGGAGTGTTTGGTGCAAACGGACTTGTGCATTCGAGGACTGCGAGGCCTAGCAGCCCTCCACCTTCCTGCTGCCGCCTCTTCCTCCGGACCCGCCCCTGGTTAGCACTTTAATCCTCGCGGCCCCCGCTTCGCGGGAGCCGCTCGTGTGGGAGTGTTTGGTGCAAACGGACTTGTGCATTCGAGGACTGCGAGGCCCAGCAGCCCTCCACCTTCCTGCTGCCGCCTCTTTCTCCGGACCACCCCCCTATTGCATCCTTATAATCCCGTTCACCCATTTCCGCAGCGCGGAACGCAGCGCGGGCCAAGGGCGGGCCCGTTTTAGCCCGTTCGAGACCGGATGAGACCGGACCGGGCCACCCCTATTGATTTTGTCGTATGATTCGTCCCTGTTGCTGCATTCTGTAACTGTACTTTTTTTTGACTGTTTTCATCTCCAGATCATTGCTAGAATGTCAGCCAGGGAAACTCGTAGCAAATGTCCCCTGCCCAGCGCTTCCGTTTCTGGCACGTTAGATTCTTTTATAATAAGAGCTAACTCTTTGTTGTCTAACGAGATAACTATCCTCGAGAAACGCCTTTCAACGGGCATAGAAAACGCTAAAAGATCTTCTTTGGGTCACATTGCTAACGCAAGAACGCCTGTTAACGAATCCAGACCCCGTAAGCACATTTCTCCTACTGCTAACCCCCAGGTTAATTCTCTTCCAGACAATGAGTCCTTTCCTGATTCTATTCTTTCTGTGACATCTCCCGCAAATGGACCAATCCCTACCTCTGTCTCAAGTCAACATTCTAAGGCTGGCCAGAAGCGCCCTAGAGGCGCTAGGGAGGGGGCAATTCAAAAGAGGAAAAAGGGCCCTCCACCAAAGAGGAACAGAATCCATAGGGCACCTGTCTTTACTGCACACTCAGTTTCTCCTTGTGAGACCAGTGTAAACCCGATGGGGTTTCCTGTTGCTGTTAACGAACCTGAGTCTATATTGGCTATTCCTTCTGATCAGGTACTCCCTGTGCAATATTCTAATAGCACAACTAATACTGTTAATATGGGCACAATGACGGATTTTCAATTCCAGGATATAGAGGCCCTCTTTAAATCTGCATTGAATCCCCTTTGTACTAAAATTGATCTCCTACAAGATAGATTGGCAAATTTGGAAATGGCTATTGAGCTGAATTTTCACCCTACTCAATCTTTAGCAGGAAGGGGTCAGTTAAATATTGCTCTAAATAATGAACGACCCGGTACCAGTTCCTTACCATCTTTTCAGGGGCAATACCTAATACACCTACTAGGGTAGAGATAGAACAGCACCCGGATACGAACATAGTCCTTCCACCCACGGGAGAATCCCAAACCTTAAGTCTTCCCCTGGAGGCAGCACCCTTGGTTGTTGTCCTCGCAGGAGTTCCCAAACTTCCAGAGGGCGCAAAGGAATCTTTCGCATCACTTAAGAATAAAGTGGTATGTTGGCTTACAAAACATAGACCACTCCCATCAAAATATAGGGGTGAAATTCTTATGGTCCGAAGGGTTCAGTGGGTGGGACCAACAAAGAAAGGTATTAATGGGGACTGTGTGATTATAAATATGAGGGACAGGGGTGCTGTTTCTTTTATATTAAATTCCCCTCATAGGGAACTACCAGCCACTATTAGGACTTTCCCACTAGCTTTCTTTTATCCTCCTACTGTAAGAAATATGGAATTAGATCCTCATCCAGGCTAGGCCCCCAATGGTTGAGTTGTTTACAATTCCAATCAACAATTCTCTCCATGTGAACTCTTTACCAGACTCTCTCATCGGAGAAAATTCGATTGATCAGTGCGTTATTGATCTTGCAACTCGAGGCGATGTCCAAACGGTCATTTCAGATTCATTATCCATCCCTCTCAAATTAAGGATAATATCTTGGAATGTAGCGGGTTTGCCCAACAAATTGGGCTGCCCGGACTGGGGCAATTTTGTTGACTCCATGGACATCTGCCTCTTCCAAGAAACATGGGCAAGGGAAATATATTCCCGTAGCGGCTTTGCCTCCTTCTCAATTCCAGCACAGTGGCACGGACGGGGCAGACCATCGGGGGGACTGACTATCTGGGTTCGTACGCACCTCGGATGCATTGCGACCGAGGTGAATACAGAATCTCCAGATATTCAGTGTGTGATCTTGGCCTGGCCGAATGACGTTGCCCTTACTTTGGTTAACGTTTATTCGAGACCAGTGAATCCGACCGCGGAGTCAAAAACTATTGCCCAGCTTTTGTCTTGGCTGAATACTCTATCCGAGTGTTCTAACCTGTTATTAGGAGGCAACTTTAACTGTCACTTTGAGCCGCTTCCGGGAATAATAGATGCTGACATACAAGAGGAGGATGATTATTGGAAAATACCTCCTATAATGGGCAAGCCTCCGAGGGCTTGGTCTCCGTTAGTACTCCAGATTACGGCCCTAACATTGCAACTTTCTCTTAGGGCTTGTAATGGACGTTCTAATTCTAATGCCCCAGCTAAGTGTACTTTTAATAAACCCGGCCAAGAATCCTTTTTGGATTACATATTTGTTGAGACACGCTCCTGGGACAAGGTACTTGATTTTAAGGTCCTTCATAGGACCGATAGTGACCATAACCCCTTGTTTTTATGGTCCTCCTTACAAGAGGTTTTTATAACCCTTGATAACGGAAATGACTTGAACACTTCTGATACAGGCCTTATCCTATCTAGTAATAGAAGAAGGGTGAGATGGGAGAAATTGTCTAACATCCCTGGTGCAATTCAGGATTTGTACTCTAAGGTAATTCCGTCATTGGAAGCAGTAGGACATCCCTCGTGCAATTCAGGATTTGTACTCTAAGGTAATTCCGTCATTGGAAGCAGTAGGACACCTTCCTCTCCAATATCCCACCAAGGATACACTCAAAAAACTTGAGAATTTGAACCTTGAGTTAAACACCATACTAGCTAGCGTGTTCAATCCTGTAACAACTAAGGAAAGTAAAAGCTCTGCTCCACCAAAGTGGTATAACGCACAATGCAGGCAGGCAAAGATCCAACTCCTGAGTGCACTGAAATCCACCAATAATAAATCGTTAATAAAGCAGAGACGTGGGGAATACAAAACACTAATTGCACAAGCTAAAGCAGATTGGGATATTGACAATTGGGATAAACTAACGCAGGCACTTAAATGCAATGACCCGCAAACTTTTTGGCAAATTGTTAACACGGGTTCGTCTGCCCCCACACCAGCAGTTGTTTCCAACATAGCTGCAGGAGTCTGGGAGGCCTATTTTTCAGCGCTCTATGCTTGCGCTCCTCCCTCTGACGGCGTGAGTACAGAGGCTAGTTTAGAGCTGCCCGTTGCACTCCAGTCCTTGGAAGAGTTCGGAGTTCATGAAGTTGTTGATATTTTGAACACTCTCCCCACCGGGAAAGCCCCGGGACTAGATAAGCTCCCTGGTGACCTTTTTAAAAACGAACCGTTAATATGGGCTCCCTATCTAACGGCACTATTTAATGCCATTCTAAATGGCATGGCAATTCCTACCACTTGGTTCGGAGCTGAGATAGTTCCAATTTTTAAAAAAGGCTCTCCTCTACTTCCAGTAAATTACAGGCCGATTAGTCTGATAGATGTACCTCAAAAATTTTTCGCCCGCTTGATTTTAAATCGTCTCCAAGACTGGATGGAAGAGTGTTCCATCCTTAGTCCCTATCAAGCTGGTTTTCGGAAGAAGGTCTCTACGACAGATCAAATTTTTCGGCTTATGCTTTTACATTGGAAAACTGTACATGTTGAGGTGGGATCATTGTATACCGTCTTTGTCGACCTACGGGCGGCTTTTGATCTTGTTCCAAGATCAAAGTTATGGACTGTCTTAGCTAACTTGGGTGTACCTGCCCCGCTGTTGAATATCTTAATTCGCTTACACCAAGCGAATTTTGCTCAAGTCAGGTATGGGAAGTTTGGAACACTTACTCCAAGATTTGCTGTAGAGAAAGGAGTCAGGCAAGGATGTGTCCTGGCCCCTACCTTATTTTGTCTCTACGTTAATGGAGCCTTCACCTACCTAGATAAGGTTATAGACAGCGATGCTCCCAAGTTAGACAGCAGCAGGGTTCCGGCGATAATGTTCGCTGACGATACCCTTCTGCTTTCGAAATCCCCCTTTGGTTTACAGAGGATATTGGATGCGTTTGAATTGTTTTGTTTGGATCATGGGCTGGAAATCAACACATTGAAAACTAAATTCATGATTTTCAACCCACCTTCTAAAACACGTCCAAACCCCTCTATAGGTGGTACAATTTTGGAGAGAGTTAATACCTTCGACTATCTCGGTCTCAGTCTAAATGAAGGATTCTCTTGGGCCCTTCATCAAACCAAGGCCCGTTTAAAGCTAGCCCAGTCAATTGGTGGGATTATGAAGCTTTATAACTCTTCTTCTGCAAAACCACTAGCGCCCCCACTCGAAATATATAAACTTCAAGCACGTGGTCGTATTTCTTACGGCGCTGAACTTTGGGGATCCAAATGTTGCCCTGAGATTGTACGTGCGGAATGTAAGTTTTTAAGACATCTTTTATCACTTCCTCAAAGCACTCCTTTACTTCCTTTAAGACTTGATTTGGGTGTACGTCCTATAGATGAAGTCCTCGGCCTGAAACCCTTGATCTTCTGGAGAAGGATGTGGACAACCCCGGAGTTACAGCCTTATAGGAATGAATTCGCGGAAATATTGAGTTTCCCGAGTGCAGGCAAATTTCCCTGGCTTCAGTATATTAGGACCCAATTTGATGCTCTTGGACTTTCTGATCTCTGGACAACTCCAGTGACAGCCTGTTTCACTATTTTCGCTAAAAAATTGACTTTTATTTACTATGCGGCTAAATTAGCTAATGCTATTACAAAATCTCAATCTTATACTTTAGCCAAAAAAAATTTAACTTCAAAAGATGATTTTCACTTTGAAGAGGCACTCAGTGAGATTAGACCCCATCTTAATAGGAAATTATTTATCCAGTGGAGATTTGGCACACTTCCTGTAAGAGCATACACAGCTAATTGGTCTGTCTCCACTCTGGAAAATTGTCCTAGCTGCGATGCTGCATCAGAGTCTGATTTACATATACTGTTTTTCTGCCCGGCTGATAAGAATAGCAGGAAATACTGGATTCTACCTATTTGTAGGAATCTTGGATTCATACACTGTAGGGAAGCTTACAGAGTCTTTAAGACTGATTTATCTAGACAAATAGTGTTTGCAGTATCCTCATTTCTTGCATCAATGTGGAGGATAAGAAGACTAAATGTGCCCTCTACTTGATCCTATTTTGCTGGTCCTATGTTTAATATAATCTATGTGCTATCAGATATTTCTTATCTCCCATTTATGCTTTGGTAATGAAATATCCTTTGCATATGTCTGCCTTTTCATTGTAATATTTTACTATTCGTCTTTTTATTGTTCTTGTTACATGTATGTGCTTTTATGACTACTGTGTCGAAATAAAGCTGATGATGATGATGAAAAACAGACTGTACATAGTTGTAAAGCTGGAAGGCTCTCCTTTTGAGTTTGCTATGGACAAAAACATCTATGAAAGACAGTCAATACCTAAGTGGTACTTCACTGCACCAGCACAACGAACCTGCAAGTTGCTTTCAGAAATATTACAAACGCATTTGAGGTGAAGAAGTGGCAAAAGAAACCCCAAGATGTATCTTACAGCATGGCGTAAGTAAATGTTCTCGAAATAAAACAAAATATGTAAGTGAAATGCACCCATACACGGAACGAAGTCAGTCTATTGCTGAAATGTAATTAGTTCAAAACAAACATGACATACGCGTTTAAAAGGTGCTGGTCAGTCAATTGAAAAAACATGTGATTTGCCCTCCATATGTGATGAAACTAAACAAAAGCCTTCGGATACATTATACATGCTACGACCCAAATATTGACAAAGCCTAAATACACCATATGTTGTAAACAATGTGTGCAACAAATAATTCGGTTCTTAAAAATAAACAAAACACAGGAATTAAATATGAATAAAAAAATAAATACAATGACAAAAGAAACGTTGCACAGGCCTGGTTATTGACCCCGGTCTGGGTAGTTACGCACCTTGGACTCTGACACCATGTGGACGGTGCGAGATACGGGGCAGCTGACTACATATGGTAGCCAGGAGAGTAACGCACTGGAGCAGACTACACGCGCTTCAGCCGGAGGCTAAGTAGCGCCCTTGAGGGAATGAGAACAGCTGCACTGTCTAGGTAGGCACTGCCAAATGTAGGCTAAGGGTCTGCCGGTGCGTTGGGCTACACTGAGGCGGGTAATGACTATGACAGGTAAGTGCACTTGTTGTGCTAGTGAGCTCTGCCATGTTAGGTATTCCATGTGGCCTCCTCTGAGCTCCTGGCTATTCAGCTCAACTTTTTACAATTGCTGCAAGTTTCGGATTTGACAATATGCGCGTTAGATGTCAGAGCCAGAGCTGGGAGTACAGCGGGCCGGGTCTGGATGGCACGCCCAGGAGCTGCAATGGTGGTGGTGTTCTGATGCAGCGGCGGCTGCCCGTACGAACATAAAAAGTATGGTGGCCTAATCTATGTGCGTGGCATGGTAATAAAACTAAAAACATAAAAGTAGGCGACGGGCTAAATATAAAGCATGTGCAAAGGAATGTGAGAGGGGCGCTGTGCTAATGAGAGGGGCGTCGTGCTAAAACTTGATGTGCGGTGCCCACTAGCAACAATTGTAGACACGAGGTTCCCAATAGGAACCCATAAGCAACTACAGTGTAAGATACCTGTAATTGGCCAGCACTCCTGAACTAAAAAAATGGAAGTGAAGTATCGGGAGCCTACCAATAAGGAGCCCAGAAATGCAAGTGACGCAGGAGTGAACCAATTGGAGCAGAAGGCGGGATTATACTCCCTATGGAGTGAATACAACAGGTCTTGCACACAGCGCATGCGTGCTTATGCTCGACCTAAACACATGGTTTCTGTTGTGTACTCAGTCCTTGAAAAAAGTAGAAGATTCAAAGGTCATCAGTCCCTCATATCAAGGCAGACATTTAAAAATGTTGACGCACATTTCAGTCAATAAATCCTGGTATGTATTCCACCCTCACCAAGACCAAAAACTCATATCCTGGATGACAAACTCAAACATCTTGAATCGTTCAACTTAGTATTCAGGGGTCTACTAATAAAAAAAAGAAGAACACTAAACATATCAATCTTGTACAGCCGCTGTGTAATTTGATAATCTGGTCAACACCTTGTATATGTGCGTTAGAGATACATTCATTGATTATACACATCAATTCCTTGATTTCACTTATCATGCAGAATACCTTTACAAGTATACAACAGAGACCTTGTTTTTAACTTTCTAGACTGTGTTGGTCCAAGAGTAGTAAACCTTTGGCTCGGGGCTCTTGTAGCAAGTTGACAAAAAGACTTCTTTTGCTTCTGATGTAAGTATGTTTGCAATTTGAATGAATTTGTATTAAAATACTTTATATTAATCACAAACTGGCAGTCTCTGTGGAAAATGTCTATTGTATGGCGATTCAAGGATAAAAGAATTCAGCTGTATAACTTGTTGCTTGTATTAGTTTACGGGCTTCGAAGAGTTATGTTACATTTACCAAAAAAGACAAAGTGCCACATGAGGTTAACTGGTCACGCTGGATCGGGGGAAAGTCACCAATTCAGGCCAACCGTGATGGACTGCGGATCGTATAAAAGGGCCAGGTTCATTCATCCAAAGAATCAGCTTCTCAAGTTGGCACACGGAGTTACTGTTCAAGTTTGTGGGGGCGGTGAGGAGGTCGTTGTTGGACTGAAGAGCAGGTTGGGCGAACTGGACATGGCTGCTGTACTGCAAAGAGTTGTTCTGGCTGTCGCTGTTGGCGAGAAGTGCAGGTCTCGTGTTGGTCGCAGACATTTGCTGTAGCGCGAAGAGCAGGTCCAGCTCGAGGTTCACATTGGCAGTCATCACTGGTGGTTGATTCTCACTGCACAGAGGTCACTTTGTGGTTGTGAGGAGCCCAAAACTGTTCTGTATCTGCACCCTGCCTTCACGAGGAGTGCACTCTGCTGCCAGCCAAGGGTCCAGGACATGGGGACCACCTCTTGGGGATCAGGACTCACTCCAGCAAAGGCCAGCAGCAGGGCTCAGGCAGGTCCAGTTGGGACTGTCAGCTAGGCAACTTGTTGTGTCTCAGTAGCTCAAACAGGCGGTCGGCCAAATGAAACTTAGAGGCACGTTTGGGACCTTGGGTTCAATACAAGCTTTCAGACAGCAGGATTTTGCCGCATGGGATAGCAAATTTTATGGCAAAAAGCTAAATTCTCTATACCATAATCTGCAGTATATTTTCACATTTACAGACCATGTGCTTGACAATGAAATACCGTCGTTCCTTGGTCTGTCACTATCGGAGACTGACAAATTACAGTCTGTGACCTGGCAGAGTGTACAACAGCCCCGCACCTAGAAACAGGAAGGTGCCTGATGCCAGAAAGTGCATATCTAAATTAGAAAACTCTGCTCTCTCTGGCATCCGACAACCAATATTCCAAAGGAGCGCAGGGCAGCAGGGGGAGTGGAATGGAGTTGTGGGTACACAAGAGACTCTGGAGTAGGGGAGCAGTGGGGATGAGGAGATGGGTGTGATGAGTGTCCTGGGGTTGCTGGTGGAATGGTGTTTCAGCCACAGGACAAAGGAGGCACAGGAGGGGTTGAGGGTGTAAAGAAGAGGATGTAGCATTATGGACAGAGCTGCCGACTTTGAAACTGGGGAACCAGGTTGGAGTCCTGGATTCGGCACAACATCCTATGAGTGTGGCAAATCACTACTGCCTAAAGAACTAAACAAATATAACCTTTTATCACATAACTGGTGCTCACGTAAAGCGTTTCAATGCTGGCCGTGTTTGCACTATATAAAGCTGCAAAAAATAAAAAATCAATTAAGAGTCAAGGGGCAGCAGGTCCCACGAAAGGGCAGTGAAGGTTTAGCGGCTTGGTGATATTGGTACGTAAGCAGAGATCTGGGTACAGCCTGTTAGCACAGGAGGAGGGCCCTGTGCACGGTCAAGAGATTAACAGGCAGACAACAGAACCTCTCCTGCCTGCTACCCTGTTGCTCATCCTCCTTTTAATAAAAGGAGGATTGGCCGCAATTTCTTTAGCGTGACAGTTTTTGCAGTCACTTCTGTAATAATCGCAGGATTGTTCTGATTAGAGTTTCTGCAGATGTCACTTTTAAACCTGGTGCCGTCTTTATGTGGGGAATGTTCTGGCCTACCGCTAAAATTGATTCTGATCAGTTCTTCCCCAATCCCGTTCACCTGAACGTCTCCACGATCCAGCCGAGCATTGTAGCTCTCCTGCGAATCTCCGATGCTGCGAACATCTTCTCCTCTGCAAATCCAGTGACACAGCAAACACCATCCCTGCAATGCCGCACAGCTATTCTGCTAATCTTTGATGCTGCGGACATATTTTCTCCTACAAATCCAGCAATGCACCCAACATCATCACTGCAAGGCCATACCTACAAAATTAAAGGAGAAAACATGGTTAAGTATCAACCTTAAGGTTAGTGCACTAACAGAACGCGTATCAACCAAAGACTTGTTTTTATGACGCTGAAAATCTGAAAACAGGACAACTCTTCAACTTTAAGACATTGAGGGTATTATTTAACATGCATACAGAGGCCTTGGTATTAGTGCCCAGTGACATTCTTATGTGCCATCCTTTATTGTGCTGTAGTCTGTGAATCCAAAAGCCCACTCTTGTGCGCCATCAATGTGTACCTTAGTGTGTGATGTGAAAACACAATATAGCTTCTGTCGGGAGTGCTGCAATTCCAGGGGTAACAGTTGATTATTGGAAGTCTATGCAACAGTAGATTCATTATCGTGTAAGTGACTGTTAGTTTAAGCTCAAATTTATTCATGTTTAGACTCAGGTCCATAAAACATAAATACATTACGATTTAAATATACATTAACATTAAAATTATTTATTCTTCTAATACAGATACAGTATTTTTGTCCTACCCTAAGCCCTAGTCCTAAGCCACAAATACCTGGGTACACTTCATCAATAAAACACCTCTTCCCCCAGGGTTCCTACATTTCTAACCAATACATATTTTTTAAATCTTACCAAGGCAAAAGCAACATTAAAAATTCCATATTCAACAAAAGTGCAAGTGCATTATTGCGATGTTTTATACCATAATTTATAAAAAGCATTTTAAAAATGGAACAACGAGGCCGTGAAGACAATCAATTAAAAAATGCACATTAAAATGTTGAAATTTCAGTCCACGTGTACAATTATTTTCAATATCCAAAAGAGTTTTACATTTTTCCTCCCTCAGATAATGAACATTCAAAGCCACCCAAACTTTTAAGAAAAGTGTACGTAAATTGGTATCAGGGAAACCAGCTATGTAGGGAAACACTCTTCTATTTTCTCATGAATCTATAACATATAACTTGCAGAGAATCTATAACATATAACTTGCAGAGGATTTCTTCCCAACATACTTCATGTCAGCCAATCTAGACTCCCTTCTACTGGCCATATGTACCTCGGCTTTCAAGAGTAATGAAGCCTCTGTCACCTGAAATTTTTCAATTTTTAAGGCCCCAGCTATGATGCCTAATCTCTTCCTGACCTGTACTGCCCAGGTTAGCTCACTTCTTCCTATTTCAATAGCACTGAGAACTGCTAACTTCTGAGCCTCTGAGGACCAGAGTTTATCCCAGAGTCTCAAGGCTATTTTGTGAGCCAAGAAATTCCAGGCCTGCAAAAAGTCTTATTGCCGGGCCTATCGCAAATGTGGGGAGAGAGCTATTTTTTCAAGACAGCTATTTTTTCAAGCACTTATTCTCGCATCTTTCCCAACATCTCGCCATTCTAAAGGACAATACCTCGGCCCCATAAAGACATTGGGTGGAACCATTTCACTATATGCAGTTAAAAGGGGAGACCAGGAAGGACCACCAGAAGTATTCCTAAAGTGGACTAGGCTCCCTACAGTTGCCGCTGCCCGCGTCTCAACCAATTCCTATGTAGGGCCCAGCTCAGCTTTTTTGTAAACATCATACCGAAGTACCGAAGTATTTATATGAAGACACCACCTCCACTAGCTTGTATCCCAGAACCCACCTAAATGGTTTGTTTTTTCCCCAAAACTGATTATTTTTGTTTTACCCATATTTACCTTTAACTTATTTGCCTCACAGTAGCTGTTAAATGTATTCTGTTTCCTCTGTAGGCCTATTTGGGTCAGGTCAAGAATCGCCAGGTCATCTGCATAAAGCAGGCATGGCACACGTCTGCCCCCCACCCCTTTTCGGCGAGAATGACTGTGTAGCGGCGCAAGAAACAAAGAAAATTGCATGGGGGTCAAAACACAATCTGTCTTAACCCATTGCCTAGAGATATCCTTTCTGAGAGTTCCCATCCACGTCAAGCTCAATTTTGGGAATGAAGAGATTGCCAATAAGCATAGGGGAATACACTGTTGTCATAGTTTAGTCCAAAACATACTGTGATCTACCAAATCAATAGCCAAACTAAAATCAACAAAACAACAGAATAAACTCCCTGTAGTTCCCATTGCCTTTTGGCCCAGGGCCCACAAACTAAATCAATGAACTATCGTTGAGTGCCATGTTCAAACACCCCTTGTTCAATTGGTATTATTTCATTACAATCGATCCAATTCTTTAAAGAGATATGGATGACCTTGGAATACAATTTTGCACCGACATTTAGCAAACTTATCAAACAATAATTACCAGATACACCCATCTCCCCTTTTCTATGGATCGCTTTGAATACTGCAACCATACAACTAAGCATGATTATGCCTGTCTTAATTATGACTGTTAGTACACATGTCAAAAGCAGTAGCGAATATTTCATGACTACACATTTGTTGAATAACCCCTCTACTTTTCTTTACAGTACAACTCACTGCGCACTACATTACGCACATATCACGACAACGCTCCCCAGGACTAAGAAGAGACCTACGTATGATTCCAAGGAATGTCTGACAAAATATCGACAGACAGAAAATTGACCTACAAAAATATCGACACAGAAATATCGAAGTCAAAAATATTGAAGTTCTATCTACATAAAGGTAAGTACAAAAATATCGGAAAAAAAATATCGTCAAAAATATCCATGTTACAAATATCGTTTTTTAAAATGTTTTAATAATAATGTAAAAATAAATAAATAATACATATAATAAAAAAAGTATAGATATAAATATTAAAACATATTTAAAAAATAATAACATACATATAATGTTAACATTAATTAAACATCTACATATAAATTAATATATATACTTACTCCACATATTGCAACATTAGGGAAAGCATTGGATAGTGTCAGTGTAAAAATTACTATTCCCACTCCTGAGAGTGCAACAGTAGGGAAAGCGTAGGATAGCGTAGGGGTAAAAATTGCTATGGTAAAAATTGCTATTCCCACTGCAGAGAGTGCAAGAGTAGGGAAAGCGCTGGATAGCGTAGGGGTACAAATTACTATTCCCACTCCAGTGAGTGCAACAGTAGGGAAAGCGCTGAATAGCGTAGGGGTAAAAACTACTATTCCCACTCCAGAGAGTGCAACAGTAGGGAAAACGTTGGATAGCATAGGGGTTAAATTAACATACTCATCAATTAAATAATTTTGTATAAAAAAAATATTAAAAATTAATTTACAAAACAATTATTAATAAATACCAATTAATTAAAATTAATATTTACTTAAATAACATTAAATTACATCCCACACTATTCCCCCGTTAACACACAACATGCTACACATACAAAAAACACAATTAATTTAACTATCAATTAATCAATTAATAACAATTACTATTAAATTAATTATAATTAATATAATTATAATTTAACTAATTAATACATATGAATTACCAATTAATAATTAAACACTAATTAAGTATTACTTAAACAATAAAAATATCCACAATCCTGAGAATGAACCCACTATGACACAGACAGAAGTCAGGAGGTTTATGGGAAGGGTGGGCTACTGTCGCCAGTGGATTCCCAACTTTTCCCTAGTGGGAACGTTTTTACAGAGACTTACACACAATGATATGTCTTATCCGCTACGATGGGACAACAAATGCATGGATGCCTTCCTAGATCTTTTAGAAAAACTTTGTAGCCATCTGTCCTAGGAATGACTGATTATGAGAAGGACTTTTTTCTCTATAATGTGTGAGAGAAGGGTGCACATTGTCAGTGTTGACACAGACCCATGGTGAAGCCGAACAGCCATCTGCTTAATTTACTGCCACCCTTGGCCCAGTTTCTGCAGCACTGCCTAGTTGCATAAAGTTTATGGCTGTAGTGGGTGACAACATTCAGCAGATCAAGGGCATTGTTATAGGCTATTAACTTATACGTGGCAAACAGCAGACTTACCAGATATGAACTAGTGATTTTAGCTGCTGAATATGTGTCCTTGATGATATATAATACTCTAAACCCTGCTACACTCTTGCCACACCCAGTGAATGATGCAGATGAGGTTGGGGAGACAATGGCTGTCTAGATGTTATGGAATTGTGTGCCAAGCCAAGACCTGACTTTCAAGATATTTCCTTGAAAGAGTCTCCAAAAATGTTTAATACTTACCCAGGCGTCCCCGATGCTCTTCTCTTGTGTAGTCCAAGAGGGAGTCCCAAAATCAACTCCCCTCTACCAATCCAGAAGCTGCTCTAATGCTGCTGATAGTATGAACCAGCATTAAAGAAGCGCCAGGATTAGACCTAGCAGGCTGGCTCTGCGCTCCTTTTAGCACTGGGGGCTTGCGTCTGCCCTCCAACTATCTAACACAGCTCAAGTTGAAGAGGTTTAAAGTGTGCATATCTGGCTAGCCGTCGCCAGAAAGGAGGCCAAAGTGACATGTGCATTTTAATCTGGAGTGGGCACTACTCCTCCCCTGCTGCCAATCAGCAGTAATGACCTTGTCCCCCCCTCACACAAAGCTTGGGTTGGGAGCAGTGAAAAATAAAATGGTAATAAATTCATTTTATTACCATTTTATTTTTCACGTTTCCTGCACTCGCAGCATGGAGGGTGAAGCTGTTTCACACTAATGGAGGAATGACCGCTGAATGTAATGTACGCACAGGAGACTCTAACTGATTGCTCTTACTTAAGTGTGCTGTGTCTCTAAGAGGTTGAGAGTAACCATCTATAATAATAGTACAGCTTTGGCGTAGTCCATGATTTTGGTTACTAGCCTGCCACATGATGCAGGGATATGTAAGGGGCACCACAGGTGCCCCCCAAACCCACAGCTGAGGGCCAGGAGGAAGAGGGCCCGCTACGGACCCCCAGAGTCCCTTTTTGCCTGCCTTTTCATGGCGGGTTGACCACCATGAAACGGCGGGTGGAAAGGGACATTGTAATCCTTACGGCGGTGCCTGCCAGGCACCGCCACCCAGACATCGCCACCATTGTAGGGAATACAACTCCCTCCAATGGTCAGTCAACCTCTATGACCGCCATACATCTGCCCACCATCCTAATGTGGCGGACGGGAATCGTCAATCTGATGGAGGTGGGACCGCCACCGATGGGCTGACGGTGGCAGTCTCACCGTCATCGTAATCAGGCCCTATGTTATGAATTTGTTAAATGCTCTGCAATTGCATAAAGAAGTACCTTTTGTAAAATGTGCAGCACACAGGACCAGATGGGATTTTGTGACTTCCACACTATAAATATTTGGGAATTTTACTTGACTCCAGAGGTTCCTTCGCCAAACAAAAAGAAGCCGTCAAGGCTAAAGCACTGTCGCTTGAGGTTGCGTCGGCAAAACTTTCAAAACATTTACTAGGACCAAGCCTAACCCCTCTGCTTAAGGTGATGAAGGCCAAGATCACCAATTCCTTATCATACGGACATGAGATCATGATGGGCTCAACAAACATCCTTTTAAATAAAGCAACCACCAGAATCTTTAAGTGAGCATGGCGCCTGCCAAGGTCTTCATCTCCGGCACAAGTCAGATTAGAACTTGACTTGCTAGATCACAACGGCGTCGAGGCTGGTGCTTTCATCAAGTTCTGCAACAGATTGAGCAACTTCCGGGATGGCAGTCTTGAGTCCAAACTCTGGAATGAAATATCAACCAGCGTATTTAGCCAAAAATACCGGCACCACTTGGCCCACTCCCTACAGCTACTCGGAGTCACAGAATATTGGGAAACAAATCCACCAGAACAGGCATTGAAGACCGTTAATTAAGCGAAGGGTTCGGCTCTGGTCCTTCCACTTTAACAGGGCAAAATTATCCAGAAGAAAACATGCCTGGGCGGTTGTCTCTGATTATAAACCGGGGTTGAGTCATCCTACTTATCAAGCACATACTCCCTCTTTTGGAAGGTGAAGTTCATGGCCCTAAGGCTAGGCGAGTGGCCCTTTTTAAAGTATTTGCCACAATGGCGGCGCCTCAGTCTTGAATGCAGGGAATGCGGCTACCAATCCGAAAGCTTGGAGCACATAGCCTGCACATGCCCAGCTCTGCTAAAAGACAGAAGGACTCTATTGTGAGCAGAGTGGAACAAACTAGGAGCTCACATATGTCGTCAGGCCATAATAGCAGCTATGAACAAAGAAAATACAAAGCTGAACATTTGGTTCACAAAATTTGTCATCAGAGCTGCTAAAGAGCTGGGGAAAGAGAAGGCAGCAATTCCCCCGCCGGTTGGCCTTGCCATTTCTTTGTAACAAAAACCCTAGTGGCCACCGGCCCCATCTGCTAGGCCTATATGGACACTGTTTCAGCATTTTAAAACTAGCTGCCATATTTATTTTGTCCCCTTTTCTAGATTTTTTTAAATCATTCCATAAAAGTAATGTTATTCAATGAGCCTGATCCGTAAAAAACAAATGTATATTCGGTCAATTTTTAAAGTCAACTCTCTTTTATCGCAAGATTATTGCACTGCCCATGCACTAACCGGGGTTCTTTTTTTTTTTTTCATTTTAAATCTTTGTATATGTATTCATGAGTCACATGGTTTTAACATTTTGTTATGGTTTTTAGTAATCAAACAATAAATTTGAATAGAATAGAATGGACTGCCGGAAATCGTTATGATGATGAAGTTGCAAGGTACTGCGATCTTTAGTCCTGTACATTTAATCAAAAAGACTCATGTACATATGAAAGTGACGCTGTTACAAATATGTTGTTGAATGTTACTGATACTTGGGAATAATTTAAGGCATTACAAGATGAACCTCAAGAAATTGAGAAAGAAAAGTGGGTCAGATCAGGATATGCGAAGGAACAGGATGAGGTTTGGGGTTTAAAGAGTGACGGCCAGTCCTAGTGGATACTATGTTGTCTCCCATGGCAAGGCATTTCCACAGTCCCAGCCATGTAGGAAGATCTTTTCAAGACCTATTGGTACAATACCACATTTCCATGCCATTGCAGGTTGTGTCACAGGTGTGTTACTTGTCAGCAGTTAAATGTGGGCAGTAGGACAGTCATGACCAATGTTCTCTCTAATTATTTTTCACTGCAAGCAGCACAAGAGTGTTCAAGTGCGTCTTTGCCCTGGGTCCGACTGGATGAGTATAGCATGGACCCACCTTGTGGAAGATCATAGGTTTGAGGATGGGGTGACCATGATAGATGTTTTTTAAACTGGCATCAACATAGAGGTTGCTTTGTCATCTTCTGCTTGTAAGAATGGACAATTTGTGCAATGTATACGCTACTTTTAGGTTAAAAGAAGAGAAGAGACTCTACAAAGCATTTATAGCTGATCCATGTCAGCAGTGAACATATTTCAATGCCAAGGGTTCTGCTTGCGGGGGGTGGGTGAGTTTATTTCATCCAAGAGTGATGGGCTGAATAGAAAGGGAGGGAGAAACAGCATACCTGAAAACAATATTACCAGAACAAAAAGTATTAAATGTTTGAAGTGTCAAATAGTGATAGCTATGGTCACTTACTACTAAATTCATTGAAGTGCTTGCTCTGTCCTTATATCTATCTTATCTAGACCTGGGCGGTGAACTTCGCTCCATTCGCAGAGTTATCTGCACTCCGCGGAGCTCGCGGAGTCCAGAAAACTCTGCTGCGCGATGTGCAGCGGAGTTTTTTTCCTGCTCGCGATCGCTAACAGTAAGTTCGCATACGCGAACAGTAAGTTCGCGAGCGCAAGCTGCCGCTCGGGTAGAATTTCTACCCGAGCGGCAGGAATACCAGCTCAAACTGCGGTTGGCACTGCACTCCGCCACTCTTGGAACTTTGCGGAGTTTTTTTGTAACTTCGCAGAGTTCCGTGTAGCAAAACTCCGCGAACTACGCCCAAGCCTGATCTTATCCTGGAAGACGGCCGGCTGTCTGTCACAAACAGATATAGGACAGCATTGAGGAGGGAATAAAATGGGAGGCAAGAGAAAGTGTAGGATTGGGTAGTGGAGAGCTGGTATGTGCTCAGCTCAGCATCATGTGACTCTGGGCAGTAGTTCACTTAATCTCCCCAACTGCCCCCAGTGCCTTGAACCCCTTAAGGGGTGATAAATCGCGCTTTACAAATCTGGAATTATTGGTATTATTATTTATTAATGTGATAACAAACATTTTGAGGAAAGGTAGAGTAAGAGCAGAGGGGCTAGGGAGATGAAGATTGAGCAGGAGGAATATAAGAAGACCGCGAGAGAGGAGAAATCCAGATGAGAGAGAAATGAAAGACCAATGGTGAACCAGAGAAAGAGAGACCTTTAAAACATTGAAGTAGAAGGATGGGCAAAAGGATGAAGAGATTAAATTAGATTAGGGTAGAGGAGGGAAACAAGATAGAAAGGGGTGAACATGTATATATTTACTGATTTGCCCAGTAAATACTTGTCTTGGATCTGCCCTCTGGGGGTCAGACTGTCCCTCTGGAGTCACCCTGAATGGGGAAGTTCTCTGTCCATGTATAGTCAGGTCAGATGTAATGTGTATGCACTGAAGCTTGGTAAAAACACTTCATTACATAAGTCACAATGATGGGCATTATCAGTTGTTTGTATGCATGATGCACATAGAACAGTGCACTCCACAAAATGAGTTAATAGTGTTTCATAGCTGCCAATTGGCTCAATGCCATGGTTGATATTTTTAGTCGGCTATGTGTTTGTTTGCAGAACAGCACCACAACGTGCATGCTCAGTGTTTTATGCACATAATTATTATGAAAACAACTACAAGTCCCTTGTAGCAAATTGTAGTTAGCAGAAAAGGCTGGCAGAAGGCGTCACACATGAGATGGGCTCACTTGTTAGCACCGGGGTTTACATTTAATTTTGGACTCGAACAGGCACTCACGGTTTTTTAAGGCGATTACATCAAATTGTATCATTGAAAACGCAGAGGAGGTTTCAGTTTGTGATTTTCTTTCCTTGGTACTGGAGGCTATTAATGGTTAATGAGACAGTTTAGATGAATGCAGACACTTCCTTTCAAGTGCAGATGCTTGTTAGCACCACAATGGGCACACACTGACAAATGAGAGCCACAGGTGAGATAAAGAAGCCGAATGTGATGAAGGAACCCAACCACTCACCTAGGGGTTTGAAGCTTGAAAGGGAGTGAACCTCCTGCAGCTCCCCTGCTCACTGTGATCACTTCTGCAGCACAATCAGAGTGCACTGAAATTATAGAAACTGTGATGCTGGTGCCTAGTGTCTGCCGTTGCTAGGATTTCAGAGGCATCTGTTCCTAGTGGACCCCAGCGTTTGCCACGTTTTCAGGGGCTCACCTGCTCCCGCACCCCTGTCTCACCCATCCTGCCTTAAAAAGCTGTAATACAGGTGGCAGGTCCAGCGCTGCACTGTTTAAGAGGCCAGTGTTAATATGCAGTGCGGTGGCAAAGAAACGTTTGTGCGTCACAGTCGTGAACCAGTGTTCCCTCTCTGACCCTGAGAACGTTGTCATGCATTTTGGACTTTGGGTATGTAACTCTAAAAGTAGCTGAACAAGACTTCTGCACCCCATAGCCCTTTATAAATCCATCTGCAATGGACTTCGCTATATTTTGGTGGTGGTCTGTCTCTTTTCACACTGGCTGGAAGTCTACCTGACCAGAAGGTACGTCTGTCTCACAGTGGCCAAATTATTGCTGCGGGAATTGATTCCCAGGTTTGGCCTTTCGGTTTCTCTGGATTCAGACCATGGGAGCCATTTTAAAAACAGGATTACGAGATTGATGTGTGTGTAACTACAGGTAGCGCAGAGGTTTCATTGTAGTTACAGGCCAGGGGAGTCTGGGACTGCGCAGCAGGTGAACAGGACACTGAAGTCTTGACTAGCCAAGGTGTGTGCGTTCACGTCCTTGAAATGGCCTGATGCTCTTTCCCTGGTTCTGATGAGCCTCTGAGGCACTCCTGATCGGAAGGATTGGACTCTTCCCCCAGAAATCCTGATGGGGAAAGCCACGAAATTCCTGCCGTGCCAGCAGCTGTGCTTGTGAATAAAACAGAGATAATCCTTAAGTACTACAAAGGATTGCCTGATGTTCTGTCTCTTGCAAGACTGATTTGGTGACCCCGCTTTCCATGCAGGAACAGTGCCATTACTGAGGTCCAGGGGACTGAGTTCTGGTGAAGACACATGCCAGGAAATCCTGCCTGAAGTCCTGCTGGCAAGGCCCTTTCCAGGTCATCCTTCTGACAAATACTGCAGTGAAATGTGAGGGCCTCCCGACCTGGATCCATGCCCAATAGGCCAAGAGAGTGAAACAAACTGGTGGATGAGTGGTAACAATGACCAGTGATTTGCAAAGTCAAAATCAAGCACAGAACGAACATCCAGAGACAGGAGAAGATTGGGTACAAGTGTCTCAAAGTCAAGACAAGACAATAGCAGAGAGTGTGCTGAATGAAACAAGAGTAGTAAATCAAGCAGCTGAAACTGAATGTGCTCACCCCAAGCTCAAAGAAGGGTCAAGTACTTTGGTCAGAATTGTGCACAGATGAGAGAAGTAACTGAAAAGCGGTGAGAAAGTGAGAGCTGTTCTGTCGGAGGAATGCATCCCAGAAACAGAGACGAAAGAGAGTAAATTGAACAAAGTGACAGTGAACAGCCAGCTAGTCAAAGGTACTCTGCCCCTGAGTAGGCTTACTTTGCTGAAGTTTACCCGGATCTGAGAACACGATACTGAGACTCATAGGAGAGCTTTTGAAAACCCCCATGAATAGTGCTCCACATTGAAGACTCATTGATATTTGCGCTTGACCGAATTCAAGCGACCTATGTCCAGATGATGAAGATTCAAGTTCGATGTCCTGAGCATCCTGTGAAAATATTAGGCCCCCGGTAGAAGAGTAGGGTTTGTCCCTTCAGTGTATCGACTTGTCGATTGTAGGGTTCAGGGTTGAAACCAGCTGAACGAACAGAATTACATTGAAGCAAAGTGGAAATGTTGCCGATTTGCACAGTAGAACCAACTTGTCCATTTTTCATTTTTCGGTTTTCTTTTCCATCTGACTTGAGAGAAACCATGGTGTTGAATTCACCAAAGAGTAATGGAGTCCTAATAACAGTACCAGGAATTGTCTTAGTTATCCTGATGTTTAGTCTAATAGTGGGACTTTAACTCATCTGTCAAGCAAGCTTAAACCAAAATAAAACCTGATGTGTCCTATTTAGAGGAACAACGTAGGTTTAACATGAAGATATTATATAGAGATGGTTCGGATGGAAGTCATACAGAAAATATGTTGTTCAGCGATTACACAAGGATTCTAAGTTTATGAATGTGAAGAATTGTTACATTTGCATATACTTACCCGCCTGAAGGCAGCTGTTGGGAAATACCACCCTTTGCTGTTGTCCTGTACTATATTAATTAATTTCTTCTATCATCATAGACACAGCATGTTTTCTCAAACTATAATCTGTCATAGAAAATTTACCTATGATTATGGTTTGAATTTTGAAGTAGGAGCAGAGTCTGTTGTTCGAATGCTTCTTTATATGAGACCTATCACACAAATTAAGCCTACTAACATGATTAATTCTAATGCTTCATGGAACCTGAGCAGGGATGAGAAGGATTTGGTAGAAGAATTAAGTGAGGGTAGATAAAAGAAATAAGGTAAAGAATGGTTGGAAGAAGGAAGAAAAAACAGTGAAGAATTTAGGAGTAAATACATCCACAATCTCAATGGCGGACTCCTCGCTCTGCACCTCACGCTGGTTCTGACAAATCCCGGTCCTGCGCAATGCCCCCCAGTGCCAGCCATTGCGTGACACCTCTGTGTTCCAGATCCAGATAGATTACTACAAGTGGGGGTGCGCCAGGCAATGAAGTCCAATCGACTTAAGGCATTATCAAAAAATTCTTTATTTCAAATAGCTTTTTCAAAAGTTCAGTAGTAAACAACGCTCAGCCAACGCGTTTCGTTCCCTTAGCAGAACTTCATCAGGGCTGAAAGTACCTGACAAAAAGACAAAAATCAAAATAAGGGCACAAAGATATTAAAACTAAAATAAGTTAGAAGTTGAGTTTTTAACAGGAAAGGAACCCACTATTAGGGGAGTTTATTACTTATGCCGAAGGAATGCTTATTTCCAACTTCCAGTTAACTGGACTGGCAGCTGTTAATTAGCTGTAGTGTTTGCTAAGGTGTATAATGCAGATGGCATACATATTAAGGGGATAATGATTAATGGAAGAGGTAAAAGTAGTGCTTCACAAGTCGTAGGTGCTATGCTTTGCGCTAGGATTCCTTCTGGTGGTAAAAATCTTAATAAATTATAGTTCAGAAAGCTGCAAAAATGTATAGATCATCTTGCTACCAACACTGCTGGAGCCTTCACTGCTATTAATTCTGAGCTTATAGAAATAAATGTGGTGATTTTGCAAAATAGGCTTCCTTTAAAAATCTAATTAAGTATATTACATTCCATTCAAAGAATTTTTGTAAAGGTGTAAGTTACATTTATTTTTTATTTTAAAAAAAGGCTATTAAACTGGTTGGTTTCTAAAATGGTATTTTTCAATGTTAAACTACAATTATATATGTTTTGAAATAGTTAAAATAAAACACCTTACTTTAATATTATTTCCTATGCGGTTTAATAATAAGTCAATTCCTAAACAAAAAATCAAAAGCACAGCGTATGAGGCAATTTGAGACTGCACTTATCGCTATAGTAAGGTCATGTATTGCATTCGCTCCTTTGGTGCATAGGACCTGAGGCTCAATACCTTTAACCCTCCTAGTATAAAAGAAACACACAAATATCACAACAACAATTTGGTCCAGCACTCTATATTACAGTTTCTCATGTGATATCACTTGGTTATACAAAAATATTGATTCGCCAGGTATTATTCCAATTTTTCTTTATTCATGAACTCTTCTTCACGACAAGATAAAACCGTAGCTAAAGCGTTTCGTCCTCTCGGACTTCTTCAAGGCAAAGTAAAATGCGTTGGCCTTCGATTGAAGATGCTGTCTGTAACATACAATCCGTTTTTCAAAATGATGCTGAAAAGACCTTTTCAAGGTACAATCTCTTCCTAGGTAAGTTACTATCTTCCTGATAGTCAGTCTTCTGTTTAGTTAAGAATGTTAGCCAACTTTCAGAGTAGCTTGCTACACGCTACCACTCTGGAAAGCTTCGCACAGCGAGGGTTACGTTCTGGGCTGGGAGGTTGGAGTGGAGTCCTTGCGCTGAGAGAATCCTCTTAGCAGAGGCGATGCATAGATTCTGCTCATGCTTAAGTCGGGCAGCGCATGAGAGACATTGGTTCTACGGGATCCTCAGGTGGGCTGGCAGAGTTCCTCCAGGCCCACTTCCAAGGGTACAGGACTAGGGTGGAACCATTTGGCAGGGAAGTACTCACAAATGGCAGACTCCAGATGCTGAGTTAAAAGTGGTTGGAGCCTTCTGTCCCAACTTGCACTTCTGGTCACTCTGGGGTCCTCGGTTCAACAGATACAGGTTCAGTCCTTCTCACCCAGTTAAATGAGCAGCAGGTCAGCACAGCATAGCAACAGCACATCAGAGCAGCTGTCCAGAAAAGTCACACTCTTGTCAGCAGCACAGCAGCCCTTCTTCCTGGCAGAGTATCCAAAGGTCCAGAAGTGTACTGAAGAGCTGGTGTCTGGGATTCCAATATTCATAACGGGGCCTTCATTTGAAGTGGGGAAGTTTCTATAGCTTTCCCTTTGAAATCCACAGGCTTCCTGCCTTCCCTGTCCTGGCTCCAGACAAACTACAGGGGGTAGCCAGCTCTTTGTGTGGAGGCAGGACACAACCTATTCAAATGTAAGTAGGGCTGTGCCCAGCTCGGTCCTCCCATCCTGCCAGTGATGTCCCATCAAGGCACACCTATGCTCTCTATTATGTGTGTCTGTCTGGGAAGAATACACACAACCCAACTGTCAGCTACATACACCCTGTCATGTGACCCAGGGACAGACTGCAGACACTAAATGAATAAGGCAAGACAATGGCAACTTTCTAAAAGTGTGGCATTTTCAAAATTATAATTTGCAATCCAGCTTCCCCATGAGAGGGAATTCTTTTCATTACAGTTCCAAAGACACCAAACACGAACTGATTACCTGCTCCCATTTGGACGTTATCACTCATGAAATAAAAAATGGTAATTCCAAAGTTATCCTATAGGAGCGGCAGGCCTTGCATTAGTGAAAAACTAATTTATATGTTTTTTGCCACCAGGACATGTAAAACTTAAACGTTCATAACCTACTTTTCAAATACACTGCACCCTGCCTTATGGGCTGCCCAGGGCCTATCCTAGGAGTGACTTATATGTATTTAAAAAAAGGTTTGGGTCTCTAAAAGGTGTATTTTGCCAGTTCAAAACAGATATTTAAAACTGCACGCACAGGCTGCAATGGCAGACATAAAACATGTTTAAAGCCCTGCTTAAGTGGGTGGCCCAATCAGTGCTGCAGGCCCTCTAGTAGCTTTTAATTTACAAACCCTGGGCACAGGTAGTGCCACTTTACTAGGGACTTATAAGTAAATTAAATATTCCAATTGGACACAAGCCAATTTTACCATGTTTTAAGGAGAGCGCACATGCACTTTTTCACTGGTTGGCAGTGGTAAAGTGTGCAGAGTCCTAAAGCCAGCAAACATAAAATCAGCAAAACAGCAGGATCGAAGGCAAAAAGTAGGGGGAAAACCACACCAAGAACGCCAAGTCCAACAGTCCAGAACTAACACGGGCAAGATCCATCAAATGAAAGCTAGATGACTTCAACATAGAGAAAACATCTCTTTTTGCTTCTTTTTTCCGATTTTTGATTATCTAGAGTTTCTAGAAATGGTTGCATGCTCTTTCGGCTGTGGTGATTAGGCAATCTTCTCATTTATTTTAGGAATATCAAGCATAATGGGTAGAAGCCCCAAAACCAAGAAATTGTAACCTATGTCAGCCACTGCATTTCCTCTGTACCTCTCACTGACTTGAATGAGAAAACCGGGTAGATACGTTCAGAGCACGCACAAACCAACTGTCCCTTCATCTTCCCTCGTCATACCCTACCAGAGACCAGTTTCCCCAGCCCATCTGGCCCCATCACTACTTCCCTTCAGTTGAATAAACAGAGTGAGGTTTTCATCTCCAATTAGTGAAGAACTGCACCACACATCTAGTCACATCGCATCCCAATCAGACCTGCTTTGAAAGACCCTCCACTGGCTTCCATTCAAGGGAGAAACATACTTTAGCGCACTACAAGGCAATCTGTGGCTCAGCATCTCTCTACAGTCCAGACATCCGAGACACCCCCCTCCCCCGCCCCACGTGACACTAAATGATCCTCTGCCCAGCAGATTAAGGGAAACCTATAGATATGCGTGCAATCTCATATGAGGCTACATGTGACATGCTCAGGATTGAAGACCACTCTAGGTCCTCCAGGTGCTGGATACCCAGGTCCATGCACAGCCTACCAGATAGATGTCTAATATTGACTTGGTACACAATGTCTATGAGATGTTTCTGTATGCGTTATGACCATACCGTTATTGTCCATTTAGTCTCTGAGGGGTTCTGGAAAGGCCACAACCCATACATGGTGATATTCCAATCAGATCTAGAGCAACAGAACCAGAGACTCAAGAAAGATCCAAGAAAGCACTAACTTGGGATCTTCATGCAGCTCTCTGCAGCTGTTTTCACTTCTTTGCAAAAATAAATAAATACACAGGGCCAAATTCACAAAGGTCAATTCAGTCATAAACATACGTTTACAACCAAATTTACCTAATTTGCAAAGGGATTCCTGGCCAGTGTAATTTATTTATGAGTATGGGTTACTGTGGCAGAAGTGCAGAAAAATACGCACTCATAAATCCCACTCATCGGGTGGGAAATGGGCATTCCAAGGGCTTGAATAATTCTCCCTCCACATTTGGTGAGGGTGTAGGGAAAGGGCTGTCTAAACAAAGAAAAAGTGTGCATTTGCACAGAAGGGTCCATGCCCCTCTGCTATAACAATAGGAGCGTTTGAGAATAGTCACATAACATTCTGAGACGTATGCATGAAACCATACCCCCATGCACCAAACCTCCGATGCACCAACCCCCCCAGAGTCTTCTCCTACGTCGCAGCAAAGACCTGGAACAAGCTCCCAATCAACATCAGACGCTCCCCTTCAGGAAGATCCTCAAGACTTGGCTCTTCGACTGATCCGGATCTGCACCTCCACCCCTCAGCGCCTTGAGACCCTCAAGGGTGAGATGCGCGCTTTATTGAACCCTGATTGATTGATTGATATGCACCTCATGCAGCTTTTGAGGCACATTTCTGGAAATTCCAAAAAAATAGTAAATTTGCCTCCAGCAGATGTACTACATTTTCATTCATCAGTCCCATAGATTATTTTAACGAATTCCACATAAATAAGCAAATCCATTGATGCAGAAACCAACACAAGGACTCCATGCCTGTCCATCTTTCTTCACAATCCAGTAAAAATATACCTCTAACTGTACTTTTCTACCAAGGCCTCACTCCTCCTCTGTCATGTAAGGCCACACAATGAATCTGAATGTTTATTAAAGTTCTCTTCACACCTGCTGCCTTTAATAATCCACCAGAACTGTGGTGACTCAGCTGACTGTGACATCACCTGTGACGTCACAGGAAAATATTTCCAATAAAGTCTCTGTGCTACACTCCCTCTCCTCACTTGATGCTCACCATGCTAATGTAACTGCTTGCCTTTCATACCTGCCCCCATGAACCATCCTTCCCAGTACCGTTTCCCTCCCTCCATCCTACAAGGTGCTCCTGTCCTTTCCTCATTGACCCCGCCTTTAGTTATGTCTGAGCCCCTGTGCCCTGTAATCGGAGTCTGAGAAGAAGGAGAGCTGGGCCAACAGCAAGCTAAGCAAAATGTCTCTGTTCGGGGTCCCCGGAGTTGTTTACGAGACGGGGCTCAGCACCTACCAGGCTGACTATAGACCGCCACCTTCATATTCTAAGGTATGGAAACCACAGATCCAGGAGAAAGTAAGCGTTAAGATCTCCAAAGATTCTAATCTACCTACAGATTTATCAAAGTATTAGGGACTGTGGAATGTGTCTCAACCACAAACATGCATTTGAGAAGGAGGGTCTTGTGGTCGTCTTGGAGTTTTCATTGTCTCCTTTGCCATTTCCTATTGAATACTTCACAGGCTACTCTCTTAAGTAAAGTGATTGGACAGTGGTGTCCACCCAATTAGCTAATTATCTGTGACTATAATGAGATATCCTCCTGGGAGATCCTACATTTAGGTGGCTTTAACAATTCTTGTTTATGTCTTTCCCTGGACTACGTATTGTACTTCTTGAGAGGTGATCCTTGGGATCACGGCAGGGTATTGACGGGAGCAGGTTTATGGAGCAGTTAAGGAGTGGTGTGACACACAGGCACCATTTGAACAGAGTTTACCACTGACCTCTTCTGTACCTGTGGTTATCTGCATCAGTGCTCCTCTAGGGTTGACCTGCATTTGAAAGGAGGTCAAAGAGGGAAAGTGGCCATTTTTAAGTTACTGCTCTAGCAATAGTTGATTGTCATGTTAGACTGGTGAGTTGAAAGCAAAAAAAAGTGTGCAAAAGCTCAAAAAAGATAGCACGAGGCCCAATGGCAATTAGGTAGTAATAATAATAATAATAATAATAATAATAATAATAACGTTTTGAAGACTGGAGCAGGATGAGGAGCTACATGGGGAGTATCAGGGGCGGGAGTGGGGAGAGTAAAAAGAGAGCATGCAAGAGTGGCAGGCAACTGAGCAAGTAGGGGAGAGAGAGCAAGAAAACACATGCCCTCTCAAGAAATGCTAAATTCAATAAAATGGAACAGAACTATCAGCTAATCAGTGGAAGAATACAACTTAACCAATCAAAACACTGTGATGCCAAAGTACTTCTCGCACACAGGGTGAGGTGGGGCGTATCGGCCAGAGCGGCTGACTCTGGAGAGCAGGGCTCACGGTTCGATCCCGGCACCAGTGGCAGCTCCGCATCATGTGACTCTGGGAAATAGCTCACTTTATCTCCCCGATGCACCCCAGTGCCTTGAAACCCTTAAGGGTGATATGTTTGCACTTTACAAATAGGAATTATTATTATTATTACACAAGAATAGGGAGGAGAGTCAGCAGATCCGAAAAAGACACAAGAAAAAGACAACAAAATGATCCAATCATGACCAAGGGGCCATCCCAAAAGCCACTCTAAGTATACGCATGTATCAGAGACAATAGGCCTGCCAACGGACAATTAAAGCTGTCTGCAGCCAAAACCTAAATGCAGCCTGTAGGACCGGGAGTCACCAGGCTCTAGGGGGGTAACGTGACTTGAGCAGGTAGGCACCCGAAGGCTTAAGTGTAAAGCGACCATACAACACACACATCCCCTGAAGCAGGAAGCGCACGCAATAACTGACACCACACAGTATGTTCAATAAAAATCAATCAGTTTTATCTAAATCATGTCAGGTTCAAAAGCATTTCATTATGACTCAATTGGCAATACCTGAATACAGTAAACCTGGTATGGAACCAAAGCGTGCCACCTGGTGATCCTGGGGGAGCGTTAAACACAGCGGTTAAACATAGTGCCGCACATAGCCCATTAATAACGCTTCAAAGCATGGCAGGTGAACATAGCGCTACACATAGCAAACTAATAGCGCTTCTGAATCATGGCTCCTGACATAGCGCTACACCTGGCAAACTAATAGCGCTTCTGAATCAGGTCACTTAACGTAGCGCTATACATGTGGCACTTCAACCAAGGCGCAGGAACATAGCGCTTCAAATAGGCCCCCCAGCATAGCGGTGTCTCCGTACATCAATAGCGCTTCAAGACTGGCGCTTTAGCATAGCCTTTAGCCCCTCAATAGGGCCCGAAGTACCTTCCTGGAACCCTTCGGAGGGCGAGAGGTGTTGGGGCCAAGGGTCCTGGGCCAGCGGTCCGAGTCTTAACCCGGCGTATTGACAAGTTAGTGAGCCCTGCAGGGGCAAGGGACATGGGCTGGCTTACTCCCTCGTCGGGGTCAGTGGGGGCCCACCCGGTTCACGGAGAACTTCCCCGGGGGAGGGGCGAGTCCAGGGCCTCTCTCCGGCCTTCCGCCCACCTCCCCCAGAGGTTACCTGATTCTTCGACCCGTGCGGGTCTCTGCTGTCGGCTCCTGCACTCGGAGCCGGGAACGTGCTCACTCCGGCTCCCCTCCCGGCGACGTCCGGGTCGAGGGGGATGGCGCGGGGCTCCCGGATGGGCCGGACGTGGCCGGGGAGCTCCGCAGGGTTCACCAGTGCTTCAGAGGACCTCCTTGCGGCTGCAGGGGCCCGCGCCCGCAGCCGCCAATGGCAGTGCGGTCTGCGGGGGCGTGGCCCGATCGACCAATTGCGCAACGGCGGGGGCGGCGTTCGGCAGTCCGCCCCAATCAGGTGACTATGGTTCTTGGCTTCGGGCCTACGCAGCCTTCGCTGCTTTCCGGCGGCCTTCTCCGCCCTGGGGCTGCGATACCTTGGCTGCGACGGCAGCGACGGGGCCCGGGAGATGGCAGGAGGGCAGGCGACACGGCGGTGAGTTGTTCTTTTGGGCCACCCCGACGGGGGTGGTTATAGATAAGGGGTGATAATTATTTCGGCGCCCAGCGCCCCCTTCTCTTCATCAACGCCCCAGCTCGGGGCAGGCAGGCAGGCAGGTTGGGCAAGGGCAGGCTATACGCCCGCGACAGGACTGGCTAGGGGGGATCCCGGCAAGGTCAGGGAGCGCAGGGGTGTCACAGCGCTAGTACCTGGTCGATCCCCCAGCCGTCCAGCAGTAAGTTGTAGGAAGTCTCAGTAGGGATTTTCAGCAGTAAGTTTCAAGGGAAAGTTCCAGTAGGTGGTTTCAGTTGTCTTAATGGCGCAGTTAGCTCTGGCGCCCTTAGGGGTTCTGTTCCTTGGGGGGGGTAGGTTGAGTTGGTGACTAGTTCGCTCCTAGTCAGGCTTGGCAGGTTGCCCCTGGGTTCCCCTCCCGCTGGGCTAGATCAGTGGGCTAGTTCAGGATCCCTCAGTCACTTAAAAGGCAGCACCTTAGCCCTGTCACTTTCAGAGGCATAGGTCCCTGACTAGGCCCTACCGCCTAAAACTCCTGCGTGGGTTCCCCCAGGTCTGCGTCACTCCAACTGACTAAAAAATGTTCCCTCCCTCTCTTAAGTAGCCCTAGGTCAGGTGACCACTCTCTAAGGCGGCAAAAGTAAACCCCACCTTTCTTCTAGAAGGTACCAGCACATTCCAGGAGCTTCCCCACTCTAGGTATAGGACAGAAAAGGCGGGCTGGTGTCGCAACATTGTTGTAGGGTCCCAGCCAGCTCCTGGCAGCTAGGGTGCTACTAGAAAGGCCACTCCGCAGTAGCAGGGGCCTGTGGCAGCCATCTTAGGGGAAGAGAGCACCTGCACCTTAACACTGATTGGCATTGCAAAGGCGCCCGGAGACCTAAGTCCAACGCAAAAAGAGGGTGGAAAAAATGAGGCAAGGGCAAAAATACAGGGGGAGACCACCCTAGGGCTGACAGGTCTAACACAGCCCACTACACACCAATTCCTTTTAAAGGTCATGTGCCAGAAGAGGTGAAAAACATAATTCCTCCTGTGCCGTGACATGGCCATCAGAATTATGTACTAGAGAATTTGTGCCTTTGGCAGGTGCTTCCTGATTACTGTTCCCAGATGTAGCTTGGTAACATCGTTTGCTACTGTATTGGGCCTTTTAAAATTAATTGGTCCATACAGGACTTCCTGCTTGGAGCCACAATACAGAGCACTTTCGCATAGGTCAATGCCTACTGTATACTGAATAGTGCATTACGACGTTGTGCATGTTACTATGGGTATTCCAGAGGAGAAACTGGAGCTACAATTACTGCCTCAATGTTATCTTGAATGCAAAAACAACAGTTGATGGACAGAATGCAGAACAATGTCATACATTCACCCCAGTACAGAGATCTGGGCCTAAATCCATCGTTATTTTGCTCACCACGCCACCCCAGTTCAGACATGGCCATATGCAAATCAGTCTTGACCCTGTGCCTGGGAGGACCTGGCTTGGCAGTTCGGGCTGGACTGTTCCCATGAGGCACAGGGTCAAGACTGATTTGCATATGGCTGGGTTCAAACTGGAACGTCATGGTGAGCAAAAAAACGATGGATTTAGGCCCAGATCTCTGTACTGGGGTGCTCACCACGCCACCCCAGTTCAGACATGGCCATATGCAAATCAGTCTTGACCCTGTGCCTCATGGGAACAGTCCAGCCCGGACTGCCAAGCCATGTCTTCCCTGAACCGGAATCAAGCATTCTAGGACCAGTTTCGGGGTTTCACCCCTCTTCAGCCAGGATAGCTTGATTTCAGTGGCATGGAGAGCACGGGACTCACGTCTGAGCATGCCCATCCCACTCGGGGTGACCAAAGCAAAAACAACAGTTGATGGACAGAATGCAAAACAATGTCATACATTCACCCCTGTACAGAGATCTGGGCCTAAATCCATCGTTATTTTGCTCACCACGCCACCCCAGTTCAGACATGGCCATATGCAAATCAGTCTTGACCCGGTGCCTCATGGGAACAGTCCAGCCTGAACTGCCAAGCCATGTCTTCCCTGAACCGGAATCAAGCATCCTAGGACCGGTTTCGGGGTTTCACCCCTCTTCAGCCAGGATAGCTTGATTCCAGTGGCATGGAGAGCACGGGACTCATGCCTGAGCATACCTGTCCCACTTGGGGTGACAAATGCAAAAACAACAGTTGATGGACAGAATGCAGAACAATGTCATACATTCACCCCAGTACAAAGATCTGGGCCTAAATCCATCGTTATTTTGCTCACCATGCCATCCCAGTTCAGACATGGCCATATGCAAATCAGTCTTGACCCTGTGCCTGGGAGGACCTGGCTTGGCAGTTCGGGCTGGACTGTTCCCATGAGGCACAGGGTCAAGACTGATTTGCATATGGCAGGGTTCAAACTGGAACGGCATGGTGAGCAAAAAAACTATGGATTTAGGCCCAGATCTCTGTACTGGGGTGAATGTATGACATTGTTCTGCATTCTGTCTATCAATTAGTTATTTTTTCAATGTTATCTTGAAGCAGAGAAAGTAAGATTGTTGATATGTCACATTTATCACGTTAATGTTTGGGTGGGTGTACCTCTACTCTATCACTTCCTCACAAAGCCCTAGCACAGAGCTTTCCAAACTCTGTGTCGCGACACATTACTGTGTCGCCTGCCATGTGTGGGTGTGTCGCAAGACGACGCATAGACGCTGTCTACTCATCATGCAGGACGGTACTGTTCATGTCAGTGACGCAGTACCTGTTCCTGCAGAAGGCGGAAAGGATGAGCATCACACTGCCGTTCTACTGCGGGCCCGGCGGTGAGTATAATATTGCGGCATGAATGTCCGGTGATGGAGCTGCTAGATCGAAGAATTAGAAAAGGATTTCAGTGACGCTCATTACCCTGATGCGTTTGCGAGGGAAATGCTGGCTATGAAAACGACTTCCGGAAGACAGGATACAGGTGAGTTCAGGGAATTTTGTTAGACACTCTTGTTACATGCACACAGATACACAAATGCGTTCCCACACGCGTTCTTGCTATGCATAATTAATTTGTCAGGACAAACAAAATTGGAGCACAAAAACACGGATCTTGCTAGGTTCAAAGCAAAACACACTACTATCCACAAAACTGCTCAAGAGAATCAGTTCTAACAATTGGACATCCAATCCTTGTGGCATTTTAGCCAATTAGAAATAGGAGCGTGCAGAGCCCGAAGACCAAAAAATCCTGGGGTCACTCAGGACCTCGTTCGGAAAAAGAATTCAAGCATGTTGCTAAATGAATAATCCAGGAAGTACAATATGGCTCTCCTGCAAACACCGCCATGAAGTTTACAATCCGAGTAGAATCCGCAGAGGCGCGGGCTCGATAACCAGTTAGCGTTTATAGCCACACTGTTTGGGGATAAAAACACTGCTCTCGCGAAGTTGCCTGCAAACTG
Source organism: Triturus cristatus (assembly GCF_964204655.1). Classification (NCBI taxonomy): domain Eukaryota; kingdom Metazoa; phylum Chordata; class Amphibia; order Caudata; family Salamandridae; genus Triturus; species Triturus cristatus. The sequence goes on from NC_140581.1 coordinate 118,962,984, forward strand.
TACTCCTAGGGGACTTGTCAAATATCTCTTCACATGAGCATACCATATATACATGATAACTTGTCTGAATCCTGGCAGGTTCACGAAGTCTTTCGTCCTTTTCAGTACATAACAAACATTTTACTTAAGTGCCAACAGACTCTAGGGCAGAGGTGTTCAAACTGTGGGGCGCGCCCCCCTAGGGGTGCGCATTCCTGGTGGTCCGTGGCTACATTCTCGTCTGAGGATTGCTTTCCATCAAGCGATTAGATTTCATTCCATAGTTCAGACTGTAAGGGAGTATGTGCCAAAAAACGATATTTCCCCTGTTTGGACAAATGGATTCCCACTAGCAAACTTCACCTTTGGGAAAGTGAAGGAAGAGGCATTTGTAGTTGTTCCTTAGAAGAAGGTGCTCTTAGACATCGCAATCCATGACAAAACCACAAAGGGTGGCTTCACACTTTGAGAAGCCACTGCTGTCGAGGAAGGAACTCTTGTGCATTTACTGCAGGGATGTCCTTAATAGTAAACTTTCAGAGTACTGTGGCCATGAGTGGCATTCATGCTGAATATATAAAAATCCAGAGTTCAGAGCAGTGAATCTTACAAATATTTAAAGATGCAACTGCTAAGTTTTGCAACAGTTGTAAATGTGACCAAGATTCTCTTTATTGTGCACCACAGTAATGAATTGAATATTATTTAATTATTTGCCCAGTTCATTCACAAATGCTCTGGTGGAGTCACATCATGTAGGTTCCTTAGGGTAGTTTTAAACGTAATAACAGAAAACCATTGAGTGTATCTTCAGACCTTTCTGATTTTTTGGGGGAGTTGCCAGAAAAAGGATTCTTCGCAGTTGTCATTCATGCTGAAACTGAGTTTTAGTTGCTGCGTTCTTGTAAAAAACACACAAACTTTCAAAAACGCAGTCACACACACACATACTGACACGTGCCGGCATTCACAACTGAACACAAAGTCAAACAATTGGAGATGCGTTCACATATCACACAATGACACAGACACACAAAAGCACAAATTTCACTTGCATATACAAAACGTTCATATTTACAAAAACACACATCAGAAGGCACACTCGTTTGCATACACACAATCAGACCCATACTCCGATATACAAACACACAAGCACACACCAACAGACACCAGCTGAGAGCGCACAGTCAACCATGTTCGAGACATCCAGTGTTATTATGAACGCGCCATCTGCTCTCCTCCAGTGCTTAATTTGTAAAAAAGAAAAAGAAAAAAAACGCGCCAGGCCCTCGTCAGGAGGCTAAAGCAGCCTGATCCACCCATTGCACCTGCTAAGCTGGGTCTGGTGGCTTACTGGACTAGTGCATCCACTGCAGGGCTCTGTGTTCGACCTCATGGTCACAGGTTCAAACCCCTGGCTGGTACACTCAGCCATTCATCCATCTGAGGTCGATAAAATGAGTACCGTTGGGTAACATTAAACATCTGTTATTCAACTCCTTGAGACACACGGTTGATAAGTGCACTTTACAAATACATGTGTTCTGTTATGTTTTTTGTTTTGTCAGAGCTGCCAATGATACTACCTTTACAACTACAAACCATCACACGCCTATAGGTGTGAAAATTCAAACTATTCAAGGCCCCAAAGCTATAAGAATTGCTTGTATGGGAGGTATTAGTAATCTTTTCGTGAGATATGTTGCGTCCCATACATTTTGTTATTTACAATTCCTATGGCATGTATTTGTCCTTATCTCTTATAGGCAGCTAAGTTGACCTCCGGTTTGTTAGTAAAACTGAATAACTGTGTCACAAACTGATGCATGTCTAAAAAGTGTGTCACCAACATGAAAAGTTTGGAAAGCACTGCCCTAGCATAACATCACATCACCTGAGCACTACATTGCAGATAACTAAATGCCTTCACCATTACTTGGAATGAGGGAATTAAATATTCTTTGGGCCCTGAGTCAATCAAATTCAATTTAATTAATTTAAATACAATTTCTAAAATAAAAATAAATCCGGCATATAAACAGTTGTGCTTATAAAGTTTTTGTTAATAACTTCGTCCAGTGGTCACTTACGTCAGAGAGAGAGGAGTAAGATTAATCATTTACTTAGACGACATACTCATTATGTCACAGTACAGATTGGAGGTACAAAATCATTTACTTATGACTATTAATCTTCTGGAGAGTCTGGGTTTCATTATAAATAAGGAGAAGTCGATTCTGACTCCCACTCAAAATGTAGACTTCCTAGGCTTTCAGGTAGATCGGTCCTAACCCACCTGATTTTACTACACAGTCAGTCTTATCCAAGGACACGATACTGCTCAGAGACCTTGCAAGGCCCATTGCACTACAGGGGATTACAGAGACTAAAGACCTTAGGTCTAAGGAAAGGGCAATGGTAAAAAAGACTTGATTCCCCTTTCACCAGATTCACGAGACGATTTACCTTGGTGGCCAAACAACCTCGGTGCATGGAACGGCAGGGCCATTTTCGGGAACGTACCGGACTTTATAATAGAGTCCGATGCAAGCAACACAGGACGGGGAGCCCGCTTAGGAGAAATAGAGACAGGGGGAAGATGGTCCCTAGAGGAACAGTGTCTTCATTTAAATTGTTTAAAAATGCTGTCGGCCCTGAACTCTGTTATGAGCTTTCGAGGACCTTCCAAAGAATTCAAACACTCTGATTCACTTAGACAATTTCACAGCAGTTTGCTATATAAACAAATTAGGAGGTGCGAGATCCAAGGTACTCTCAGACTTAGCACAACAAATATGGGGGCATATTCTCAAGGACCTATTGCCGAGTTATCGGCACTTTAGCGCAGCAAAGTGGCGAAAGAATTATCGCCTCATTCTCAAGCTGGTGCAAACTGCCGTTATCGCCAGTTTTCCAGCGATAGCTTCCGCAAAAAAAATCGCCACGGATGAGAGCAACAACTAATGCTAATGAGATGCAGAGTAGGCGTCCCCGTGCCAAAAAACACAAAAACACCACTTTGCGATATTCTCAACGACCAGCCAGATCTGCGATGCGATCCAAAAACAGGCGATAAGGCGCATTAGCAGCAGGGAATGAACACCTGCCTTTTACTGGTGTTAAGCAGGAAGACAACCTGCAGTATGAAAGGGATCCCAGCCCAGAGCCACATTGGCAGACCAACACATGTCATGGAGCCACTGATCATGCAGCTCGGAGACCCAAGAGGCCCACAACACCCACCGCCACCACCCCCAGGACCGCCCCCCTGACCCCTCCCTCCCAGGACCACCCCCCCGGACTACCACAGAGGCAGAGCAGCATAAGACAGTTGTCCTTCCGAAAACACACCAGCCTCACAGACTTAATGCCAGAGGAAGTCATTGCCCACTACAGGCTCAAAAGGACAACCATCCTCCGCAACCTGACCCACATTGCCCACAGGCTGACTGTACTAACACAGCGGACAACGAACCTCCCTCCGCAGACAAAGCTGCCGGCTGTGCTGCACCTGTTGGCCTCTGGTGCCTTCCAACCAACAACCGCTAGAGTTGGAGGAGTCTCACAGCCGGCCCTATCAAAGTTCATCACAACTGTCTTGGATGCCATGATCAGCTTGGTACCGCGGCACCTTCACTTCCCCCACACTGCGCAAGAACAGCTGGAGACCAAGAAAGGCTTCTACGCCATAGCTGGCGTCCCGCACATTTTGAGGGCAATTGACTGCACACATGTCCTTCTTGTGCCCCCTGCCGACACTGCACGCAATTTCCGCAACAGAAAGCACATGCATTCCATCAATGTGCAGGCAATAGTGGACCACCGGGAACTCTTCACCAACGTTGTCGCCAACTACCCAGGCAGTGTACATGATTCCTACATCTTCTGACAGTCCATCATCAACCAGCGCTTCGAGAATGGCACCTGCTCGTTGGTAAGTACCAAATAAACACACCACACACCTCAACTCCACAACCATGCAACTCACAACTGTGGGAATGCACACATTACAACATCACATATAACATGCCAAACAACATGCCCACCTACCAGACACGACAACACAAGGAACTGTGGCAACAGGGGCCAGCCATGTAGACACACCATCCACGTCATGGCACCTCTGCCTTACAATAGCAGGATGTGGTGAGAAGTGGGAACCAAGTAAGTGCGAAGGAGGCAAGTGACCCATGAATCAGAATGAACACAATGCCAAGTGAGGCGGTGATGTGCTGGACAGACTCAAGTATGCAGAGCACAAACATGTCCATGTGGACATATACTGCTGGTGTTTGTAGTGTGGTGGACAGTGGACACAACCATGTTACCTCAGGCAGTGGGGTAGACCTTGGACATGTAGCTCTGTCGTCCCCTCCTGTAAGCGGAGTGGGCTGGGCCAGCGTAGGAGTGGAAATTAATAGCCTGGGGCTCAGGGCATGGTTCACTTCCGTGATGGCCACCAAAGCATCTACTGCTTGTGTCTCTGTGTCCGCAATATCCTCACCATAGGCCTACACACACGTGTCCCACTACCTTCAACGGGCAATATCACAGTGTTGTTGTCAGGCTTGTGGACATGCGCAGACAGTCATGACAATGGTGTGTCTTAGGAGTGCAAGTGATGCAACCGCGCAGCGCACACAAGTAAATAGGCTCAGGGGGACTGAGGAGCAGCTGTGAGGCAACGTAATACACATGGATGCTGTTCATTTGCCACATGCAAGACAAGTCAAACATGAATCCCAAAGTCGCACACATCACACACCAATATACTAATAGACTTGCCAACACAGAATGCAGAACCACTGATTGACACATCTCTCTCCCCTGTCACAGGTGATTAAGGATATGCACTCTGCCCGTGGATGATGACACCCCTCCGAGCCCCGAACACCCAGGCCCATAGGCAGTACAATGCGGCCCACAAACGCACCAGGAGCATTGTGGAGCGCTCATTTGGCGGGTTGAAGTCACGTTTCAGGTGCCTGGACATCACAGGTGGAAGACTCCTTTACAGACCGCAAATAGTGTGCAAGATGATCATTGCATGTTGTGTGTTGCACAACATATGTGTATGCTCCAATGCCCCATGGATCCATGTGCCAGATGCACCGGACAATGATGATGAGGATGAGGCAGGTGGACCACACCCCAGTGCAGCAGCAGCAGGAATAGCCCGAAGGGACACTATCATTAACAATTTCTTCACATGAGCACGTCACATTGGGACTGTCCTTAGCAATCATGGAACAGGACAAAATGACAACAGGCACAGCATGTGCAAATAAATTCATTCCAAGACACATTCCCTGTGTGCATGTCACTCCTCCTCATTAGCACATCACTCTGACAAATGTAAGTGCAACATTTAGTGCTGACAATTTCACCAATGGCAATTAGATGGTGGCAGTGTCCTCCGTTATCGGGATCCTTTTTTCCTGCGGACTGTACCGCGTCTTCCTCTTCTTCTTCTCCTTGCTCTTCCCTGACCCAGGGGTCCCAGGCAGGTCCTCCTTGGGGCTTGTTGGGTTCTGGTTGTCCTCTGTACTTGCTCCGGCTACCTCCATTGTGCTTCGAAGTTGTTTTGGTTTTGTTTGTGTTTTTTGTTGCCGCTTTTATACGGATTTTTGCAGCCTGACTTGTGCGACTTGCCGGCATGGCGCTGCTTATCGCTGACTTTTTATCGCAGTTGGACCCAACGCAACTTCGCGTTTGTGTTTGGATTTGTATCGGTGATGTTGTCACGGACATTTGATGCGTTATGGGGACACTATCACATGTTACCGCCGTGTTGAGAATGTGACGTTGACACTGAGTTATTTTCCCGCGATAGACGGCGATATGTGGAATTGCATTAACCTATTTTGGCATGATTATTGCACGTTCTTGAGAATATCCCCCACGGTATTTTTGTTGGGAACATAAGATTATCCTAAGAGCAGAATTTATTCCAGGTAAACAAAATGTAAGAGCAAACTGGAACTAAAGATTCCTGAGGGATTCCAGCGATTGGAAGTTACATCCAGAATTCTTCGCTCTGATTCAGGACCTATAGGGCCCAATCCTGATAGATCTCTTTGTGAGCAGATTACACTTTCAGGTTCCAACCTACTTCAGCTGGAAACCAGACCCAGAGGCTGCAGCAATAGATGCTTTTCTTCAAACTTGGGCCAGGAAAATAGCCTATGCATTTCCCCCTTTCTCGTTAATCCAGAGAGTCCTGTGGAAGGTGAGAGTAGAGTCCAGCAGTATCATTCTTGTGATCCAGAAATCCCAGGTGTGGTTCCCGGGAGTAATGAAACTGGCTATAGATATTCCTCATCTAGTTCCAGCATCCCTGGGCCTGCTTCAGGACCCAAAGGGAGAGGAACACCCTTTTGTTTTAGAGGGGAAAACGAACCTTCTTGTTTGGAGGATTTCAAGGGACCCAATAAATATTCAGAACTTTCATCAGAAGCTAAGAATTTATTGGATGAATCCTGGGCTCCAGAAACATGGAAAAGATATAAGGGTGTGTGGAAAAAGTGGTGCAGTTGGTGTCTGGAGTGGAGTTTGGATCCCGTGGAGGTCCCTGTTCAACAGATAGCAAACTATTTAGCAACCCTTTTTAACTCTGGTCTCTCTTATATGACCATTAACTGTTACAGAACTGTAATTTCATCTGGGCATGCTTTAGTGAATAATCTAGCAATAGGTAGTAACTCTCTTATTTAACAAGTAATGAAAGGAGTTGTATTTAAAATACAGGTCTAGTTTTACTAACCAATCTCCTGACTGTAGGATATCTCTCAAAAAGTGAATGCCTTCCATTTTGAAATGCCTGTAAATTAAGAATCTGTTCAGGTATCTCAGATTTATGACTGGTCGCAACCCCTTGTCCTTTTTCTTTACCAGGAATATTGTACTTACGAAGCCTTGTGTAGTGTCTTGGTTGCCTACTATTGCTAGAGCTCCTTTGCTTAATATCTGAGTTACCTCTATGTCTATAAGGGTCATCTTCTCCTCTTCTAAGTGTAATTCCTTCGGCTCCCTGACTTGATCGGGTGTTTGCCTAAAATCTATTTTGAAGCCGGTAACTGTTTCTAAGAACCAAGGGTCGTGAGATATCATTTCCCAATTGTGGGCAAAGAGTCTTAGTCTGCCCCCTACTTTTAAAGTTGAAGAAGCAGAGGTGCTCACCTTGATAACCTTGAGTAGAGGATCTTGTTCTTCCTCTGTGGTTTCTTGGGATCCTGCCCTTCTGAGGGTAGAAGTTTGAATTCTGGCAGAAATCTCTCCGATAGGACTGTATTCTTGTTGATAAAACTGGGATCTGAAGGATCCACGGCTGGCAGGTGTTCCCTTCTGTCAGACCTTCCGAAAAGTGAGTGTGATCCAAAAACCTTACACATATTGTACTGCGCTTTGCTGAAAGCAGTGAAGGTCGAAATGTATTTACCCAATGTCTTAATGAAGTTTTCTCCATACAGGAGCCCATTTGTATGGTTAGTATCTTCCTTAGAAGCTAGATCTGTCTTCTATTTCTTTTTCAACGACTGTGAAAAATTGTGTGTGGTAAGATACATGAAATTTTATGATGACAAGATTGCACAATTTAGAAAGAATGGAGTTGATCAACTGCTTTTATCTTATGTTAAACCCCATAAATCAGTCAGGCTTTAAGCTCCTCTTTAAAACAATGTTTTATGTTGTCCCCCAATAGGCCTGGTTCTCCCTGATTCTGGGCGTTATTCATCTCCATTTATTTACTGGGACTATTAAATAGTGTTACATTAAATTTATTATGGCTATAAGGCCTTAAGCAGCTTGATTTTAGGTATTGCGCCTAGCGTTGCAGTGCGCGGCACTGCTCGCGCAGCGCGAGACCTCTTGTATGGGGTATAGAAAGCTACCCACACGCTCGTGCGTGTGGTTTTGCTTTCCCCGTCTGGCATTGGCTTGCGTGCGCTTTTAAAAGAAAAAAAAAACGGCACGCGATTGGGCAAAGGCGGGACAATGTCCCGCCTTTGAAATGCCCATTCCCGACGGTGGCCAGCACGTGCAGAAGCGTACATTCGCCTTGCTGTCGCTGCCGCGCTCCCTCCACCCACCGCTCCTCTGTGGTACGCGTGCACCACTAGTTGTTGACAATAGCGTTCGCAATGCGATCGCTTTCAGTGCCACTTGTTTTCTTTACTTTTGGTATAATCGCAGCACCCGCGCTTTACTTTTGATGTTATAAGTAAAGCGCTGGTGCTGCGATTATGACAAAAGTAAAGAAATAGAAAAAAAATCTATTTGTTTACTTTTGCTATAATCGCGGCACCCACGCTTTACTTTTAACATTAAAAGTAAAGCTTGGGTGCTGCGATTATACCAAAAGTAAACAAATAGAAAAAAACATCTATTTCTTTACTTTTGGTATAATCGTGGCACCCGCGCTTTACTTTTAACATTAAAAGTAAAGCGTCGGTGCCGCGATGCTTGTTAGGAATGGGGCGATCACGTGATTTATCCAGTCTCAATGGGCGCTGAGCCAAGTATGAGATGTACGCCTGGTTGCCCAGCTCTAGCCGCAGGCCACCTCTGCTCCCCTTCATCACAGACCCTGGCTCCTGCGGTGTTACATGTTGACGGGTATTCCTGCCACCTGCTGCCAATGTCTCATTCCCAGCACTGCCCCCAAGGCATGAGGCAGGCATTCATCTTCGTTACCGGTCGTACCCCCTTCCACACCCCCACCCCTCGGGCCCAATGCTCTAATAGCAAACCAGGTCCTAGCTAAAATGGCCGCCCAAATCTCAAAATAGAGACCCACAGACACTGCTGGGACCTTCAGCAGGTGGATGGATCTTGCTCCATGTGTAGCTGCGCAGACTGCTCTCAGCCTGGAGCACTGAGTCATGTAGGCTAGGCCATTAGTTCCACCATGGTCGGTCTCTTCAGGAACAGAGCACTTAAGCTGTGCATCTACAGTGTAGAACTGACAGTCAGTGCCTGTCCATGGCTGCATCATGGAGGCTGCTGTTTACCATGTCATGCACCTTACGCGCAGGCATTTGCTCATGTTTGCTCCCTTTAGCTTGCTGCCTGCAGCCTCAGGCAGGCTCTAGTGCAATAGGCATTAGCAGGCAGAAGGGCTTCCCTTCCTCCACCCTATTCAAGGTCGGTTTCTACCCTGCCTACCCTGCTTTAGCTCCCTGCTTTACAATGGCGCTGTTGCTTTACCAACCTGTGTCCAAGGCGCTCAGCCGCGGCCTATGGCATGCGTCTTGTGAACACGTGGTGAATGGGGGCAAACCTGTGGAAGAGACCCACCCCGGGCAGCGTGAGGGTATTACGCGGAAGTTGAGGAGGGTCGTTGAATAAAAATGGATACCTGTCAACCTGTTACTCTACAACATATTCATCAAGTGAAGGCTATTTAAATGGAAAAATCAAGAAGTGCGTGCCTTAGGGAGTCAGAAGACCCACTGTGTAAGAGAGGATAAGAACCAGATCACTGCAGAATACTCCTGACTTGATGCACTTGATGACTCCTCTTGATTCCCCACCACAGTGCTTTCTACCCTCTGTACGCCAACACTCCTCTCTAGGCTCACTTCACCTCTAACCACTTAACCCGGTGCAAACCACGCTGCTTTGGACCTTCTCAGGGTACTCACTAATTTGTATAGTTTCACCTCTAACCACATTACCCGGTGCAAACCACGCTGCTTGGACCTTCTCAGGGTACTCACTAATTTGTATAGTTTCTGGGATTCTGTGTTAGCAAAGACCATGCCAGTGAAACAGCCCCTTGAGTGCTCCAATCTGTGTGGCCTGTTCTTTGGGTCCTGGTCAGCAGTTCTTTGGCAGTATCTGTGGTTAATATTGCCATTGTTTCTGAAATGGTTGCCAGGGACTCTTTGAATAATGTCTTTAAAGGGGCCTTTGCTGTATTATGTCACAGTAGATCTCAAAACCCAAGCAGACATCATCAGCCGAAGGAACATTCTGGAATGCTTATTGCTAGTGATGCAGGACTTGGTAGAGAACAGTTGACCTCTGCAGTGGTTGACCTCTTTAATACACTTTTGGACCCTCTAATATGTAAGCACAAGCAACAAAGGGACATATTTTACAAGACCCTATCGCCACTAGAACGTAACTTTTTAACGTTGTGGTGGCGATTCGGGCTTCGCCATATTTACAAGGCAGCGTTAAGCCACTAAACGTGGCTTAACGCTGACTTGTAAATAAGCCACCCTTTCACACTATACTTAGCATGAAAGAAGTGGGCAATGGGTGTTGTGGTGGGTGTTCCGCCGTAACATCCATTGATTGTAAAGCTGCCCCATACTTACAAGAGTGGCGTAAATTTGGGGCAGCGTCAAAATTAAGACCAGGAAAAACCTGGTCTTAACCAAGCGCAACGAGGAGAAATGCTTCATTTCTTCGAGTTTTTGCTGTTTCTCTGTGTGCTGCATTGTGCAGCACACATAAAAACAGCAAAACGCCATGCATGATTGTTTATGTGCATGAAGGTGTACCTTCCTTCACATAAAAAATCATTTTAAAAATGACAAGTTGCAACTTCACGTAGAAGTTACAAATCGCAATTTAAGACTGTCTATGTGCAGGAAGGTGTTACAACAAACAAATGATGGACGGAATGCTGACAATGCAGACATTCTCCCCCAGTCAAGAGATCTGGGTTAAATCCATCGTTCTTTTGCCCACTACGCCACCCCAGTTTAGACATGGCCATATGCAAATCAGTCTTGACCCTGTGCCTCATGGGAACAGTCCAGCCCGAACTGCCAAGCCATGTCTTCCCTGGACCGGAATCAAGCATCCTAGGACCGGTTTCTGGCTATCAGCCGTCATCAGCCAGGATAGCTTGACTCCAGTGGCGTAGTGAGCACGGGTCCCACGTCTGGGAATACCCATGAGGCACAGGGTCAAGACTGATTTGCATATGGCCATGTCTGAACTGGGGTGGCGTAGTGGGCAAAAGAACGATGGATTTAACCCAGATCTCTTGACTGGGGGAGAATGTCTGCATTGTCAGCATTCCGTCCATCATTTGTTTGTTGTAACGTATGTGCAGGAAGGAACACCTTCCTGCACATAAACAATTATTCCCCACAACGCAGGCACCCTTGCACTATGGTGCAAGGGAGCCTGTGTTGGCGCTGGGCATCTGAAATTAGCGCCAGCACATGGGGAAACGTAGGCCTGCACAGTATTGTTGTAAATACGGTGCATTCCTGCATTTCAGAAGTGGCGAAGGCTAACGCTGCACTCCGTAACTTTTTTGTAAATCTGTCCGAAAGGGCCATCTAGATCACTATGAGTTCTGATGTTCACTTGTCGATGCTTTTGCATACATCATGGATTTAATGATAATTTACAACTGGATATCACAAGAAGGTGTTTTTAGTGGTATGTGATCTGTACAACCTTACTTAAGCATTGCTGCATGCCAGTATCTTCTTCTGTCCCCCCATCAAAGCCAGATGCATTTTTTTGCCAACGCCTGTTAGGGCTGAGCCTGCAAAAGCATGTCTTAGTGCATGCGACTTGCTTACGAGACACTCTCGTGTACAGAAAAGACCTTGGAGCCCGCCCATTGCTTACCATTTGTTGGCTTGCATGGCACTCTTCTTTACAGCCTTGTAATTCGTCAAGGCAGGCCTAACATCATTACTGCTCCTCTCTGTGGAGCAGGGACCAAGCACTGATTGATTCAACTTAATCAGTGCCCGTCCGCTGCTCCTGACATGATTGAGGTACTATTTAATTTTTAAAAACTTTTAGTGCCCTGCAAACAGAAGGCGTGTGACTGGTAAAAAAACATGACCAGCAAGACAAACAAAATTGCAAAGATTTATTTTCTATAGTTACCTTTTTTATTTTGCCAAGTCTGCTTTTCTCACTTTGCACTCATTTTTTCTTTTGTGATTGATTGTGGGTGCTGTTCTCAAAAGGTGAGGATTATTTTACTACAAAGCAATTGTTTCTTTCATGTGTATAATTTCTGAAATGATGCTTTAACACACAATCGTGCAGTACACCCCAATCCACCCAACTCCAATATGCCCTACTCCAATCCAATCCACCCCACCTCACCTCACCTCACACCAATCATTCCCACTCAATCCAATCCACCGCAGACCAATCCAATCCATCCCACTCCAATCCAAACCACTCACCCCAATCCAGTCCACTCTAATCCATCACACTTCATTCCTCCCAACCCACCCCACTCCAGTCTGCCTCACTGCAAACCAAAATAATCTGCTCCACTTTAAACTAAACAATCTGCCCCACTTCAATTTTCTACACTCCAATCAGCCCCACTCCAGTCCAAAACAATCTGCCCCACCCCAATCCAAAACAAAGATCTGCTCCACTCTAAAACAATCTGCCCAACTCCAAACTAAAACAATCTGCCCCACTCCAATCTGCCCTACTCCAATCTGCCCCACTCCAATCTAAAACAATCTGCCCACTCTAATTCAAAATAGTCTGCCCCACTCCAATCCAAAACTATCTGTCCCACTCCAATCCAAAACAATCTGCCCCACTCCAATCCAAAACAATCCACCCATTCAAATGCACCCCATTCCAATCCTAAACAATCTGCCTCACTCTAATCCTTCCCACTCCAATCTGCCCCACTCCAATGTTTATGTTATGTTTATGTTTAAGAATTTGTAGAGCGCATTGCTGCCCGAGGTCTTCCCAGCGCTAAAGAGCACTGTTTACAAGCTCTTATCCATAGGGCGTCTACTAGGGAAACATCAAAGTTTTGAGATGTTTCCTGAAAACGGTTTTGTTGGGTAGAATTCTTATTTTATATGGGAGGGCATTCCACATCTTTGCTACCAGGTGGGCAAATGATGTGCCCCCCCCCCACACCTGGCTCATTTCGCTCTCGTTATCCTACGTAGCTGTTGCTGGGCTAATCTTAGATGCCTGGTCGGGATATACCTGGACATCATTTGCCTCAGTTTTATTGGAACATTTTTGTTAACAGCCCTATATGCCAGGCATAGGGACTTAAACTTTATTCTTGTTTCAATAGTGAGCCAGTGTAGCTGTTTCAGTGCTTCTTTAGTCGAGATGCGTTTGGGGATTTTTAGAAGGAGTCTTGCTGCCGCATTTTGTACTACCTGTAGTCTCTTCGTCACATATTTAAGCGCGGCCACGTAAAGTGAGTTTCCATAGTCCAAGCGCAAGATTATCCAATCCAGAACAATCTGTCCCACTCCAGTCTGCTCCACTCCAATCCACCGCATTCCAATCCAAATAAGTCTGCCCCACTCTAATCGACTTTAATCTGCCCCACTCCAATCAAAAACATTTTGCCCACACCAATCTGCCCCACTCAACTCAAATCAATCTGGTAAACTCCAATCCCCCCACTCCAATCCCATCACTCCAATCGCCCCACTCCACTCTGCCCCACTCCAATCTGCCCCACTCCAATCCACCCCACTCCAATCCAATCCACTTCAGCCCAATCCACCCACTCCATCCCAATTCACCCCACTCGAATCCACGCCACTCCAATCCACCCACACCAATCCACCCACACCAATCCAATTCACCACAATCCAGCCCAATCCAATCTACCCTACTCCAATCCTATCACCTCACGCCAATCCAATCCACCTCACGCCAATCCAATCCACCTCACTCCCTCTCCAATCCACCCCACTCCAGTCTAATCCACCCACTCCAATCCAAAACAATCTGCCCCACACCAATCTAAAACAATCTGCCCCATTCCAGTCCGAAACACACTGCTCCAATTCAATCCCCAAAAATGTGCCCCACTCCAATTCAAACCAATCTGCCCCTCTTCACTTTGCCCCACTCCAATCTGTCCCCACTCCAATCTGCCCCAATCCAATCCATAACAATCTGCCCCACTCCTATCCAAAACAATCCACCCCACTCCAATTCAATCTAATCCACCTCACCCCAATCCAGTCCACCTCACTCCAATCCAAGTAGTCCGTGTCTGCTGAGTGGTACGGTGATGGCCCTAGACAGCAGCGGGTTCATTCTCAATGTGAGGCTAGCCCCCTTTGTGAGGCTTTTTTAAATCTGCCAATTGTGCACTTAGAGAAACTAGCAAATTGATATAAAAAAGTGCCGCTCCTGCACCACAATTGATGAAACCTTGCATCACTTTGCTTTTTTCTGTCCCGCCTATGCACATCCTCGTAAAACATGGTTTATACCTATTTGTAGGCTCTTTGGATTCCCCCAATTCATCCCTGCTTTACGCATACTACGCACTGATACGAGAGAATTGATTGTTATTGCGGTTATGAAATTTCAACATGCTGCTTGGCCTATTGCAACCGCACTACCCATAGTAAGCAACGATACCATCTTAGCAGTCTTCGTTAATCGGCACAACTCTTATATAGCTTTGTCGTGTCTCTTTGCACTTTACCTCACTCTTAATGGATCGTTGCCGCTGTTTTTATCTATTTTAAAGTGATTTTATGAATTGAAGGATTTTGCGGATTTCGCTTCTTAATGTGCTTAATAAGCCTTAAGATGTTTTTTATTTTAATCTAGCTGCCTTAAGTTATTATATTAACTTACATTTAATTAGCAATGGCAGTGGCAGTATGTATGCTATGGTTGACTCGAAGGATTCTGTGGACTTTTTATGCTAGTATCTTTAATGAGCCTGAGTGTGGATTAGTTGTTTTAAATTAGGGCATTAACTGTTTTTCATCTGCCACTATGTATCTAACTATTAGAGTGGTGCTTTTTATGACTGTTTATTGATTGACTAGTTCGAAATAAACAAAGTAAACAAAAAGAAATGTAAAAAACAAACAACAGAAATAATAAACCGGTACCTCTTATATAATTATGTTCTACTCACCCATACACCATGATCTATGATGAGAAACCATATTAACATTTCTCTCCACCGACTAAGAGGGTGCCCACTAATGGATCCTCAGTGTCTGCTCCTTGTGTGTATTAATATCTCAAAGAAGTTCCATGAAAGATGGCATATGTGTTTGCTTTTCCACATATGATCTGGCATATGGTAATCCATATGAAGTCTTAGCTTCTGTTGAAAGGCCGTAATCAGTTGTAGGTGATTGTATTGGACAGTTACATCGTAAGCGGCTGGAAGTACTGCAGCCCCTCACAACCTTGTGGCAGTGAACCTTGTCATTCTGTATTATGCCACTGCGTCCAATTGGAATAAAAAATGCTAGAGTTGAACACAATTTGTAAAATGATTTGCTTGTTTGGCTACAGCGCCATGGTATTACAAGCATGTCAAAGCCAATAGGTCTTGACTTCTAAAGGTTGAGCTATTACTTTTGGCAACAGGGCCAGGCAGGTCTTTTATTCCACTAGGCATTAGCCCGGTGGGCAGGAGCCTTTGGAGGCTGGTTTTGAAAGCCCAGGACCACTTCTCTGGTGACTCTGTCAGGAAGTGCCAGGAAGGAAGAGAGAAGGGGATCAGGGAGGGAGAAGAGATAGAGCAGAGAGAAGAATAGAGATATAATGTTTTGCTGGTCAGAGAGAGATAGCACAAGGAGAGGAAAGAAGCGGGTCTGTTGTGAGCATGTTTGCCAGAGCTGCTTTTGGTTCCCAGCTCTGGCCCTCTTTGGCAATGCTTTTTGAATCCAGCAAAGTGTAAAAAAGAGAAGTGAGTGGCTGACACCACTTTACAGCTGGCAGGCCCTTGTAAAATAAACAAATAAATAACATTTCAAAAATATAATATGAGGAGCTGGATGGGGCACGGAGGGAAAGGAATGAAAACTGGGGGCGGGTGGAGGATGCAGAGAAAAAAGCAAGAGGAAGAGCAAGAAAACAGATGCACTGTGATGGAGAACTAAATATACAAATTAAAAAAGAGTCTGTGCAAGCATATAGTGGGAAGATGCAACTCATCTCATTGGAATACTGTCAAACAGAAATTCACTGGGTGGGGCACTCAAAATAATAGGGAGGCAAGCCAATCAAAGCAGATAACTGAGACAGACAACAATGCTATCCTATCATGAGCAAGGCACTGACCCAAAGCCCTCTCTAAGAGCCTGGTTTAGAGTTTGGGAGAGAGGGTACTCCATCTCAATGACAACGGCGTACCCTCTCTGCCAAACAGACGTTTCGCCACCTCACTTAGGTATCGGGTGGAACTTGAGTATGTCAGGGATGGAGGCCACTCTGTTTCCACCGCTGACATACTCCTCTGATGGCCCAACAGAGTAAGACCTGTTGGAGTTTTGGCACTTTGTCCACCCGCCTTATGTAGAGTGATTGGACAAACGACCAGTTTTTACTTCACACAAAACGAAAATGTGGAAGTGAGTGAAACTAAAAACAATTTAATTACCCTCCTCGCCATCGGAGAAAACTCCCTTGGCGAGGGGGTCATTGCATTTATTTTTATTGAAAACAAGAAAATCCGGCTATCGGATTTTGTTTTTGAAAATTAAAAAAGAATATTGAAAGTGTGCCGGGCAGCCCCTTCATGTAGATGGAGTGGCCCGGCACACTTTCAATGCATTGACAGGAGCCTTTGTGATGGGGGACCCCCCAATGTAAGAGAGGTCAGCTGAGGCTGCAGACATCACTAAATTTGGATTTCTGTCACTCCGTCGCTCTGACGGAGTAAAATCCATAGTCCCATCTGTTAATCAGCCCCTAACTCTGTTTAGAGCCATGTAACTTTACTCAACATAGATACCTTTTTTACTCTGACATTACAGCTGAGTCACAAATGTCAGTGTTATTCTAGGCAGCAAGTTACCCACTTTTTAATCTTTATAAATGTGGTCCTATCCTGACTTTTGTCTACCGCATTCTATTGATTAATGTATTTAGCTGGTATTTCAAGGCAGTCTACTTCATTTTAAGTTATTGCCTGATGTCGAATTTCGAACTGTCCAAAGTACAGCTGCATGCAGTGCATTCATTTGAATACATCACTATAGGTCCAGAGAGTCGACCCGGCTGACCAATAATGGCTAAAAAAGAGACATGTAAACAAAAAGAGTGGTTTTGTTGCCTGGAACTCTGCCCTGGACTTGCGTCTACGCTATCTGTCTAATTGTTTTCAGATTCAACAGCCAAAGATATCACTCCCTGCAGCAGATCCCAACATTTTTATTTCTGAGAGGAGACCGACTAAGGCTGTACAACGTAACACATTTCTCGATTAATAACTTCCACAAATTGATGCCCTTGCCTCTCGCAATAGTTTTAAATATATATTAAAAAGGCACTTCAGTCCATTCTCATTAACTATATTAGATTATTGCTGATTATTGCATTTAAGATACATAGTGGATAGTGCCTCTTACATTATATATGTTTTATGTGTAAATTACATGTATATGTGTTGAGGTATTCGCTATCACCTTGAAGCTAGACTGACTACAAAGAATGCCCAAAGACTGCGGTGAGACTGGCTCTTTCTTCCATATACTGTGGGACTGCCCGAGTGTGCGGAGGTACTGGAGGCGAGTGGTGTCTTGCATGCGGGAGGTATGGGAGGTAGACATACGACCAGAGGCTAAGAGATGCCTCTTGAACATCTTGGAACCCACAGACTTACCTGCAAAAGGGAAACTCTGGGTCACACTTGGGCAAATGGTGGCAAAAAGAAACATCGCCCGCCTCTGGGGTGCATCCGCTCCGCCGAAATTGGCCGAATGGCAAAAAGACATGGATTGGTGTATGCTGCAGGAGAAGACTGTGTATACGGCGTGAGGGTGCCCCCGAAAGTGGGGGGAGGTATGGTCAAATTGGAACGAATATAGAGGTGACATCTGTGAGCCTACGCAGGCCCGCCGGTCCAGCTTGGAGACTATCGACTGAACTTATTATGCTTTTAGAGTAAATTCAAATGACATTTTGACCCACACTGTCACTGTATGTTACCGGTGTTGTAATGACTCTACTGTTTAAGTACTGACCATTTTGTGGCCTTGGTTTTATTTGCTAATAAAAAAAAAATATTTAAAAAAAAGAATGCCCAAAGAAATCCTGCTTGTCCTTTACACACTTGGATACCACACTTCTAAATTGCTTCCCAATTTAATTAACAGTAGCAGATTTTTGTAAGTAATTATCAATGTTACTAAAGGAATCCGATAATTTATAACTGTTTTTACAGAAGCCCAAGGACAACAATGCATCATCCATGCTCGCTCAACAGGGCTATTTGGCACAAGTATGTGATCAGCCAAAAATGACAAAGAAACCCATTGACTGCAGCCTGGAAAAAGTTAACGCACCTCCACAAAAACCATCGAACCAACTACCAGACGACCGCCCGGGACCGAAGCCCGCAGGTAACACATACATGTTGACTTTTAATTTGTTGAACCCAAGGATGTCAATTAAGAGTACCTGGGACACAAAATGCTTCCTTTATGCTGCTGCTTGCCAGCCCCTGCAGGCTTCTTTGCAACACTTTTTACTTAACTCACACTGAGGGCTGATCTTTTAAATGGTTGCCCTGTTTTTAGCTTTGATGGTTTTAAGAGCTGGTTATTTGTGCCTGTCATTGATTACTATCTATGAATGAGATGCAGACTCAAGTATTTCGTTTGTTATGGACATTATTTTGTTAACAGATTCATCCCCCAGCCCCCATCATCCTTAGGTTTCGCCTATAGACAGCTCTAACTGTTATCGAAAGACCTATTGTGTACAATGTCGATGCGTATCGTGGGCTTTGGGTTATCTTATGGCTTATGATTGTTTGGCTTTTTTGTCAACCTTATTTTCTTGCTTGCTTCCTATTTAATGGCTTTCCTTCCTCCTCTTGTGTTTGTTTCTCACTGGCGGCACAAACTACTGCTTAGATTCAAGGAACTACTTTTTACTTTTCCATTCAACATTCCATGGGAGTGCATGTGTTTTCCTGCTCTCTCGCATGTGTGCTGCTCCCAGCTCACATCACTGTGTCCTCTGTGTTGCACACTGAGCCCATCAGGGGCTTCCCCACACACCACCCCTCTCGTATCCTACTCAGCTGTCTTCAGCTTATCTTCATTTGTAACACACCTGATCTCATGTGCTTCTCCCCTGCTGCTCCTTATTGCTCTATTGACATTCCGTTGCTTCTCCACCCCTCTTTTCTAAAAGGCTCGGCAGCTACAATTTGCTACCAGGTCGTTCGTTTCTCAACTTGCTAATGCACTTTCATACACTGTTATATTTTAATTTGCAGGTCCTGGATGGATGTTTGCCATCTTTGAATTGTAAATTAAAAGCCCAAAAAATGGCTGGTGAGTGTCAACACATACGTGCACATGCGAGGTGACACATGCATGCATACATCATCATGATGGGCTGGCCAATGTAGCGTTTGTTTTTGCAGAAGGTTGTTCAACATTGACAATACAAATCAGGAAAGGGGAGACAGAGGTCAGGAAACAGAGGACTCTGCCTCCTATGTTTACTTTATCAAACAAATATAGTCTGTCTGCGCTGTTTGGACTATCTTTCCACTCTACTCTAAAAAACAGAAAGTTTTCTTAAAATAATTTTCACCCACCAAGATTTCCCTTGGTGGCATGCTTCATCATCAGGTTCTTTCCATCCCGCTGCGGAATGGGCTGTGCTGCGACCAACGGAGACGTGGGAGCACTTTTAGTCAAATACTATGAAGAGTTGAGTGGTATAAGAGTGGGAGGGTCTTATCTAGAGTTAAAGATACCTGGCTACGTAGGAACAAAAGTTTTATTCTGACCTCTTGCTGGTATGGTTAAATTTGAAGATTACCATAAGCATCTTGATTGCGCTGAAGCAGGAGACCGAGACTGCTTTCACATGGCCTTTCAAGATGAGTTGCCTGCCGATTACTATTGTCATGTTCCTTATATGGGTTTCCTGTAGGGGTGTGGGTCCAAGTTTGGTAGGCCACTAGATGGAGTCCCAGAGTAATGTGTCTTTGCAAAAGATTACTCCTTCCAACTTGTCCGTGTTGAGCTAGAGGCAGATGATTTTCATTCATCTGGTGACTTTGGTCATGCAGGAGGAGAAATTGGTCCAGGTGTTTAGTGTCTATCGGAGCGGGAGAATATGAGCTGGGTGTCATCAGCATAGGATATGATGTTGATTCCATGGGCAGAGATGATAGTGGCGAGTGAACTCATTTAAGAGTTGAACAGAGTGGGCTTGAGTGAGGATTCTTGTGGAACTCCGCAGACGACATTAAAGGCCTCCGAGGTGAAGGGGGTCAGGCTGACCGACAGGGTGCAGCCTATCAGGAAGAAGCAAATCCAGTGAAGTATGGTACCTTGGTTGTCTGCTTCGTGCAGTTGTTGGATAACAATGGGTGGGAGACAGCGTCAAAGGCTCAGGAAAAATCCAAGAGTATGTGGTTCGCTGTTTCACCGCTGTCTATGATCATCTGCATGTCGTTCATGGCGGGGATGATGGGGGTCTCTGTTCTGTGGTTGGGCCTGAGTCAAGACAGAGTGGTGTCAAGGATGTGGTTGTCAGAAAGTAGGCTTGCTAAGCCTTTGTTTATGATCTTTTCTATGACTTTTGACAGGTAAGTTAACAGGGAGATAGGCCAGTAATTAGCTATGGTCTTTGGGTCACCTGAAGGTATCTTGAAAAACGGGAGTACTGTGGCATGTTTACAGCATTGGTGGCTGTGATGATTGGGTTGTTCAGTATCAGGGCAGTGGCTCTGACTTGCTGATGGTAGAATCTGAAGAGGATTCGTAGGTGCACTTCAAGGTATTATTCTGGCTTTGCCTCCATTACGTTGAAGTTCTTGCAGTGGTGTTCAGTGAGCCTGAGCTCTTCTGTGTACCAGCATGCTTGTGGGCTGGTTTTAGTGGCTTTGAGAAGAATCAGAGTCTCTGAGCAAGCAGTGATCCATGCATTGAAGGAGGGGATGGATTCGGGGAGGGACAGCAACACCACCACCCTGCTGGACAACCTCGCCAACCTCGGACTCAAGCAACTGGTCAACACCACCACCCACTACGCTGGCCACACGCTTGACCCAGTCTTCTCCTCCAGCAAGTACATCTCCTTCAGCCACTCCACCGGACTCCATTGGACTGACCACAGCTGCGTCCACTTCAGCTTCTGGAGAACCAAGACCCACCACCACCCGCAACAGGTTCCCCGCAGGAGCTGGAGCAAGATCACCGCCGACCAGCTCACCACCTCCCTCAGACGGAACCCTCCCACTAGCGCAACGGACCCCAACGTAGCAGCCCGCATCTCGATTCGAACGGATCCCTCGACCCCTCGCAGTCCGGCTTCCGAGCCAACCACAGCACCAAGACCGCCCTGATCGCAGCCACCGATGACATCAGATCCCTGCTCGACAACGGGGAAACAGCGGCCCTCATCCTCCTGGACCTCTCTGCGGCGTTCAACACTGTCTGCCACCGCACCCTAGTACAGCGCCTCAGCAACATCGGAATCCAAGAGAAGGAGTGGATCATCTCGTTCCTCGCTGGCAGAACCCAGAGAGTCCGCCTCCCCCGTTCAGATCCGAGGCCACCGAAGTCATCTGCGGCGTACCACAAGGATCATCACTCAGCCCGACACTCTTCAGCATCTACATGAGTCCTCTCGCAGCCATCGCACGCCCACACAACCTCAACATCATCTCCTACGCTGACGATACCCAGCTGATCCTCTCCCTCACCAACAACCCCGCCACCGCCAGAGCCAGCCTACACGAAGGGATGAGAGACGTCGCTGAGTGGATGAAGAACAGCCGCCTGAAACTGAACTCAGACAAGACGGAAGTCCTCATCCTGGGATCAGCCCCCTCCGCCTGGGACGACTCCTGGTGGCCCCCTGCCCTGGGCACCACTCCCAAGCCAACGGACCACGCACGCAACCTGGGCTTCATCCTGGACTCCTCCCTCTCGATGACCAGACAAGTCAACGCCGTCTCTTCATCGTGCTTCAACACCCTGCGCATGCTCCGTAAGATCTTCCGATGGATCCCCACCGAAACCAGGAAGACGGTCACCCAGGCACTCGTCACCAGCTGACTGGACTACGGAAACACCCTCTACGCCGGAATCACAGCCAAACTACAGAAAAGACTCCCCGTCAGCAAGAGGATCACGTTCAGACTCCTCACCCACGCACACAAGGCTCTCCACGACCTGGGCCCCAAGTACCTCAACAACTGCCTGACACTCTACACGCCCACCCACCAGCTACGATCGACCAGCCTCGCCCTCGCCGCCGTACCACGCATTCGCAGAGCCACTGCCAGAGGAAGATCCTTCTCCTACCTGGCAGCCAAGACATGGAACTCCCTCCCCATCCGCCTTCAGCTGACCCAGGACCATCTCTCCTTCAGGAAGCAACTCAAGACCTGGCTATTCGAGCAGTAGCGGTCCCCTCCCCCCAGCGCCTTGAGACCCTACCGGGTGAGTAGTGCGCTATACAAATGATGGGATTATGATTATGATTATGATTATGAGGTTGTTGTGTCGATGTTGTGCTGGTGTTCTGGGAGTTTGGAAGACAATGATGCTGAAAACTTGTTCTAGTTCTGTATTAAAAATTTGTTGATGGCATTTCTGTGGTAGTGTGAGATCAGTATGCTGAAGTTGATGAGGGTGTAATCGTGTGGCTTTGTCTACTGTGATATTGCTGAAGCTGGTGAAGAAGGAGGCCAGAAGGTGTCCGGTAGCATGTGTGGGGCCTTTCACTCGCTGGGTGTGTCAGAAGTGGGACAGGTCCTTGAGGAGGTTGGTTGTGTTGGGATTGGTGAGGTTCTCCAGGTGATACTTATGGTTGCCAATGGGGATGAAGGTGCTGGGGTTGAGGATCAGGGGGCGACAAAGTCAGCGATAATGGTTCCAAAGTTGGTGTGTGGTCTGGAACGGTTGGTAGGCGAGGGTGCGGCTCAGGGTGTAGTTGGATGTGATGAGGAGTTTGAAGGTCAAGTGCTCAATGTTGCTTGTGATGCCTTTGAACGTGGTAGAGCAGTGGACGGATTATTTGAAGATGATAGTCATTCTGCCTCCGGGTCTGTTTTTGCTGTCCTGTCTTGCATTCTTGTAACCGGGGGTGATTGCTGTGACGGGCGCTGACGAGGAAGTCATCCAGGTTTTGGTCAGGAAGAGCAGGTCCGGTGAACGGTTATGTAGCTATCCGAAATTTCTGTGGCATTTTTATTGAGAGACAGAGTGTTGAGGAGTGTGCACTACAGGGAGTGGTGTGATGTAGTGGGGGTCGGGTGTGTGTGGTCGTGTATGCTGAGTGTGTTGGGTGTGTGAGGTGTGTTGGGGGAGTGAGGTGGATGCGTGAGAGTGCATGTGAAATGGCAGGTGGCAAAGGAGAATGCACCTTCAGTGTTGGGTGGGGAGGCACAGCAGAAGTGGAGTTGCGAAGGCGCAGAACTGGGTGAGAAGAGAACCAGGAGTCCTGGCACTGAGCCTTCAACCAGGACAGACAGGCTTGCTTTTGGCATGCCAGCGGTGTGGCCACTGCACGCAGACTCCATTAAGTGAAAACACTTTTGGCAGGAAACCAGTAATGTTACTTCCTGACTCACAACATTGCAGAGAGCAGAACTTGTCTCTTGAGAATCTTCTTTCATGCTTAAAATGGCATTGAGTTTTGCACTCCTTGGAGGATGTGTTGTCAACTTGAGATAGTCAATTTTTGTGCGAGGTATCTAGGGGGTTTCCAGAAATACAGCTTTTTGTGTGATGGAGGGGTAAAAGGTTTAATACCATGTAGTAGTCATATTTGCAGTTGAGCAGCCTAAACCTTAAAGACAAAGTTTTTCCCCCCAATATAATGTTGCAAGATTTGTCTGACTACATGACTGCAGGGTTACAGTTTAGTGTTCAGCCAAGTGTGGATTGGTTTTGAGGATCCAGGCGCTGATAATAGGAAAACTCGATTTTAAGTGATTGTTTTAAGTGGTGGTTTAACATTCAGTTTTGAATGTTGCCATGAACTTTGGCCAATAATTCTACACCATCTGGGGATAAGATTTTCCTTCAAATATAGTTGTGTGTCCTGCGATATTTAATGGCAGAACCCTTTTGGCTCCTAACGGACTCTGTAGAGCTATGAAGTAGTTGTCAGAGCGCATTGCCATGAAACTTTGTTTTAGAAGGTTGAGTTCGCAATTACACGCAGCGGAATAAAGACATGTAATACTAAACTCTGTGTGTGGCGTGTTTATTAGTGGGTACCCAGGCTGGGAAGATGCTACAACTGGCATACAAGTTATGCTAGGCGTTAATAAGCCTGTCAGAGGAAGCTAAAGGCTCCATGCAGAGGTTGAATGGAGTGGGAGAGAGAGTGGATCCTTGGAGCACTGCCTGTTGGATCATGACAGGGTTGTAGATCGAACTAATCCTTCTTATGAGTTTGCACCGATTGTTCAGAGCGGTGGTGCACCAGTTGAGGACTGTGCCATGGATTCCCACTTTAATTTCTGAGAATTTGTATGAGAATGGCATAGTTAAGCATGTCAAAAGTTGCTCACAGGCTAAGAAGAATGAGGAGGTAGGAGTCCCCGTTCCATTGTCTGAGACGTGGAAAGCATCATCATCAATTTTTATAAAAGCAGTTTCAGTGCTGCAGTTGGATCAGAAGCCTGACTGAGTTCACCCGTGAGGTAATTTCCTCAAACTGTTTAAGTTTGGTCTCCACACAGCTCTCTAGAGCCAGGAAGCGGAGAGTTGAGACCAGGAAAGCATTGTTCAGGTCCTGGGGTCAGCCCCTACTTTTGTTTTAGTGAAAGCAAGACCTAATCTATTTATAAACACTCAGGGACAGTTCATTAGACTAAGTATGTGCTAATCGAATCAGAAAGGCTAACTTACTTGAGAAGCATTCTGGAATTAGTCTTGAGGACATGGGGTGAGTGTAATTGTTATTTGTACTTGTGTTGGGTATAAGTCTCTGAAGGAGATCCAAGTTAATAGTTTTAGTTAAATGGTTTTACATTGCTGGAACTTCTGGCGATGAGGAAGGGAAAGTTCAACCTTCTTCTCTTTTTCAGCCCTGGGGCACCTTCTCTAATATGGCCCCTGGTGTGTGGGGAAAACAAAGCTTAGGGTGAGATTGTTATCAATTAGGAATGGTGATAGAAGAATTGTTGCAGCATCTTTAATATCACAATAGTGCACATTTAAATCTTCTTGAAAAATGTTGTTACTCAAGATTATTAGGGAGTCCTTGATGTGTTTGATGAGTTGTTTAATAACGATTGTGTTCCTTCTGGGTGGATGATAGATGAGATGGAGTCTGAGGGGGCAGGGATGATTGTTTTCATTATGAGAGACGAAGAGACATTGGAAAGTGGGAAATTAACTTCTTTTTTTATTCTCTCAAATGTGTTTGAGTTTTTGTATTAATGGTTCTACCACCAATGTCTTCCTTTCTCTCCATGTGTATGATGAAGTATTCCCAGGGGAAAGCAGGTTTAGTACCGTTTGTGATGATTCCTTTAGCCAGCTTTCGGTCAAAAAGATGAGATGCAGATTGTTAGAGTTGATAAAATCAGCAACTGCTAAGCTATATTTACCCCTAATCCATAGCTGTGCAAGGGACATGTGAGAAGCTACTTGCAAGAGTGGAATTCGATTCTGTCTCTGTTAGATTTTTTTTTTTAGACAAATGCATTTTTAGATTTTCTTTTCTTTACACCTAAGAATTGAGTAGACCCCTGGTTTAATTCGATACAGCATCCCAAAGTGGAGATAAAAAACAAATCGAGCCTCTAGGTTTTGTATACAACCACAACGTTCCTAACTTTTGTAAGAATTATGATTTATTAAAGAGATAAAAAACAAATAGTATCCCTTCACTTCTTTACTTCCTTCCTGATTTATTTCTTTTTCATAGAGCGTGTATTACAAATGGAATCACCACAGGATTATTATCAGGAGTTGGCAATACCAGATTACTTTCTCCTGAAGAGTAACATTTGTAAGTAGAGTGGGTTTACATAGAGTCATCAGTTATTCCTGCATCACAGACAGAGGGATGTGGTAGCCACAACTACAATGTAAGAAACTTGCCATGCACTACAATTGATGGGCCACAATCTGTGGCTATTGGTTGTTTGTTCCTGTCTTTGTTAGGAAATCAGTTTCTTCTCGGCTGTTAAGATTTGTTGCTGCTTCCAATAAACAAAACTGAAAGCATCATTTTTATCTCTGTGTCTTTAACAACATTGTGATAGCTGATAAAGCCATTGTGCCTTTGGGATTTATAACCTTAAAAGATGGTATGATAATAATAGAATAGGATCTGAATTGGCAGAACTAAGCAAAAAAACGTACATTACTTAGAAACTTCAGCTTGCTTCATCAGCAGCTATCATCTCCATCAGTCTTTAGTCTTCCACCACTTTGAGAAGTTCAATCAATCAATCAATCAAGACACTTGTAAAGCGCACTACATACCCGCGAGGGTCTCAAGGCGCTGGGGGGAGGGGGGCGCTGCTACTGATTGAAGAGCCAGGTCTTGAGGAGTCTTCTGAAGGCCCGTAGATCTTAGGTCTGCCGTAGGTTGATGGGGAGGGTGTTCCAGGTCTTGGCGGCGAGGTGGGAGAAAGATCTGCCGCCGGCAGTCGTTCTTCCGATGCGGAGGACTGTGGCGAGGGCGAGGCCTGTGGAGTGGAGCTGGTGGGTGCGGGTGTAGAAGCCGAGTCGTCTGTTGAGGTATGCTGGGCCGGTTTTGTGGAGAGCTTTGTGTGCGTGGATGAGGAGCTTGAAGGTTATCCTCTTGTTGATGGGGAGCCAGTGCAGGTTTCTCAGGTTCGAGGTGATGTGGCCGTGTCGTGGTACGTTGAGGACCAGTCGTGCTGAGGCGTTTTGGATGCGTTGCAGTCGTTTGATGAGCTTGGTCGGAGCTCCCACGTAGAGGGCGTTTCTCTAGTCGAGTCTGCTGCTGACGAGGGCCTGGTTGACTGTCCTTCTTGTATCAGTTGGGATGCTTTCTTTTCTTTATAATCTTTATTTCGACCATTTTAGATCATAAAAGTTATACAACAATAAAAGCATTTAAAATAAAGTTAACATTCGAATAAAAGCACATGACATTTTGAGAAGGAGCATAAATAACAACGTAGTGCAAAATACAATTCATTCAATAGTTCTATTATCCCCAGCCTCAACCTGCTTTATATGTCTTGCTCGAATGTGCCACATTGCACTTAAAAATTTAGCTACCGCAAACACAACCGGGGGCGAAAGATCTGTTTTTAACACTCTGTATGCATGTAGATAATGCCTAAGACCCAGGTTCTTAAGAAGGGGAACAAGCCAATAATTTCTGGGTCTACAGTATGCTTTGCAGAAAAAGATCATATGTAGGTCATCCTCCCGGGTTTGGGTGCATAGTGAGCATTGCTCTGATGAGGGGGGATTGGACCACTGCTTCGTAAATGACCCAAGTGGAAGTGAGCTATGTCTCCACTGAAGGAACAATTTTCTGGTTCAGACCGGGCTGATATTGTTAAGAACACTCTCTTGGTGGTACACATCTTTCATTTTAATAAATACGTTAGTAAGAGACCCCTCCTTTGTAGCCCCTATAAGTTTTGATAATTTATATTCATAAAATTCCTTTACCAGGAGTTTCCTAGGGATCCTACAACACGCGCTCCCTGGGTTTAGCCAGAGCTCCGGCCGTCCCAGATTCTCACATGTCTTTTTCACGTAGGATAACCATGGGATAAGAGCGGCTTTTGGCAGAGTTAAAATCTCTTGTAGTTCAGACCTATATGTTGCAAGTTCTGGCCTAGCCCACAATCGACGCCAGAAAGTCAACGGTTTGAGTGCCAGCTCTTCACTAATGGGTCTCAATCCCAGGTCCAACCTCAACGGCAAAAGAGGTGTACTTGTTGGAAGGGCTGCCAACTGCCTAATAAAATTGTTTTCAGTGACTAGTAAATTCTGTGTAGAGGTGTGGCCCCATAGTTCCCCACCGTATACTACTGCCCCACGCGCTTGCATTTTATAAATTTGTAGGGCTGGAGTCAAAGGTTTAAAGGACGAAGTATTCCTCAACCTACAGATACCTCCAGTTAATTGAACAAGTCTCAGATTGGCCTTGTTACGATGGGTATCCCAGGACATTGTTTGAATAATGGTGACTCCCAAATACTCAAATGTACATACTCTCTCCAACTTCTGAGTGCCTATGATGGGATTAGGCCGGGTGGAATTTGGGGGATTGAGAATCATGTATTTCGTCTTCATTGCATTGATCTCTAGACCCCGCTCAGTACAAAAGGTCGAAAATCCATCTAAAATTCGTTGAATTCCCATGGGGGACTTAGACAGCAGCAGGGTGTCATCCGCAAACATAATAGCGGGCACCCTGCTGCCATTGAGTTTAGGTGCATCGGAGTCGGTCACCCTCAGCAGGTGGTCGATAACCCCGTTGACAAAGAGGCAAAACAGGGTCGGGGCAAGGACACAGCCCTGTCTTACCCCCCTGTCAACCGGAAATCTATCCATAAGTACCCCATTCCGGCCGCACCTCACACGTGCAAAATTTCCCATGTGCAGTCTTATCAAAATGGAAAGGATATCTTGCGGTATGGCCAGGTCCGCCAAGACGGACCAGAGTCTTGCTCTTGGGACTAAGTCGAAGGCAGCACGCAGGTCCACAAAAACCGTGTACAAGCTGCCACCCTCGATTATTGCGGTCTTCCAGTAAATAAGGTTTTAAGCGGAACACCTGGTCCGTAGTCGAAACCCCCTTCCTAAATCCTGCCTGATAGGGGCTAAGGATGGAAGTCATCAATCCAAGTTTGGAGGCGATGAAGAATCAGCCTACCAAACAACTTCTGGGAGACATCTATAAGGCTGATAGGCCTGTAGTTGGCTGGGAGCAGAGGTGACCCCTTTTTAAAGACCGGCACAATCTCTGCGCCCAGCCAAGTACTAGGCACCTCCATGCCCCCCAGAATAGCATTAAACATGGACAATAGATATGGTGCCCAAACATCTGGTTTCTGTTTAAAGAGATCCCCGGGGAAACCATCCAAACCCGGAGCCTTGCCAAGGGGTAAGGCAGAAATTGCTGCTCTAATTTCAATCTCCGTAACATGGTCTCCAGAGTGACATGATGATACAGTGGGTGGTAATTCACCGGGGACCCCAGCCTCCAACCTATAAAGGGACCAGAAATGCTCCTTCCAGGCTTCAGCTGAGATGTTAGGTTCTATAGCCGATGGAAGATCTTCTGAGCCAGTATTTACAATTCTCCAGAATTTGCGGGAGTCCCTATTGGCTAGTGATTTAGTAAGGTGCTCCCACTTCTCCTGATCCCACTCAATCTTAGCGTTAAAAATCAATCGCTTATACTCCCTCCTCCTAGCCTTGATCTCAGCTCGGCTATTGCCTTCCCTAATGGCGAATAAAAGGTCTGATTTCGCCTTGCGGCAAGCAGCATTATACCAAGTCTGGCGATAAGTGCCCCCCCCCCCCTTCTTGGGTGGACAGAAGAGGACTTCAGCCAGAGACTTTATCAAGTCATCGTGCGCCAAACGCAATAATTCATAGGTGTCTTTGGGGGTAGAGTTTCCATTTAGAGTACACACTACCTCCAAAATGGGGATTACCCTGGAGTATAATTCTGCGACTTTCCCTTGATTAGTGGCAAGCTTTTCCCATCTAATTCTCCTTCTGTTAGACGTAAGGACCAACCCCGTGGACGCAGAACCTACCATGACCTTTCTACCCACTAAACCCGGGATCTTATATTGTAACTGGAGCGCATTGTGGTCGCTATCCTCCCTTGTAATTACCTTAAAGTCAATGATTAGCGACCACTGGGAGAGTTGGACCAAGATATAGTCTATTCTTGATTCCCTTCCCTGTTTATTATACGTCCACTTTGGAGGGATATCAGAGTTTACACGGCCATTACAGGCCCGCAAACCATGCTTAAGTGTTAGGGTAGTGACCTGGACCGCAAGGGGGGTCCAAGCTCTAGGTGGGATAGCATATATGGGAGGAACCAACCAAATGGCGTCCTCGTCTCGAGAGGGTCCATCCACTAAGCCCGATAGAGGCTCAAATTGTGAATTCAGATCTCCCCCCACCACGAAGGGTATGTCTGGGGAAATGCTATCGAGAAAGGCTGAGAGTTCATCCATCGTCCTCGATTCTTGGGTGATATTAACCGGCCTTGAATAGACATTGACCAGGGCGAGCCTGGAAGAATTTGACCATTCCAGTATCACGCCGAGGATGTCCTCTGAATGGGTGAGAATTCGTGTAGCAGAGCACCCCAGATCAGTTGCCACCCAAATGATAAGGCCTCCCGATGGCCGCCCACGACCCCCCCACCTAGCTGCCACTGAGAATGCTGCGAAACCTGGGCGAGAGTACTCCTCTCTCGCCCAGGTTTCTTGGAACATACAGATATCATTACCCTCCACAAAAGAGGCCCATTCTGGGGAATCCAGCTTGTTCCCCAGACCGGCCACGTTCCAAGACAGTATCTTTAGATGTGGAGGGCTGCTTGTTTCATAAGGAACTATGGGGGTATTTTCGCCCAGGGTGGCCATAGAGCTGATGTTTTGTCGGGGTTCCTCCCTATCAGCTATAGGAACGTTAATACCAGGTGGAGGGACTATTGCCCATGACTCAGGGTCCTTAACAACACTAAGCGCCTCAGACTGGGCTACCTTGGGGGAGTTTGACGTTAGACCAACTGGGGTATCATTTCTCCTCTGGGGACCCTTAGATGAACTGGTGGCCACCTCTCCACTCTCCTTGTGTTGTCAATCCACCATGTCCAGCGAACTAAACTTGTTAAATGTCGGAAAATAAACAGGCTGCTGGACACCATGGGAATAAGGATTCCCACATTCACTAGCACCCCGTCCCCTACCCCTCCTAGGAACAGTTTGCCATCCATCCCCCTCACCCCCGAAAGTCTGCGGTGGGTAAAAGAATGACAATGATAGCGGCTGGATAGATGTGCCTTGGTCATAATGCGGCCAGGAGCATATGTGAGAAACTGACCTAGGGTCCCTAAAATTAATCAGCACACAATCACCATTAATGGTTTTTCTTGAATTGCCCAGCCATGGAACCCTTCTTACCATGAGTACCTCAGCAGATACTCCTCGCGGGAGAGGTCTATTAGTGGTAAGCCAATTAACAACCTTGTTTCTTAATGCAGCAGCAGGTTCTTTAGAATCCTGCTTAAGCTCTGGCACCCCTGCTAAGATGACTGTGTAAGGGGCCGCCTCTGGGGGTAGATGCACCGGCCTAGGCCTTTTGGTTTTCGGGGGGAGAGGTTGTGTGGGTGTACTTTTGGTCTCTACCAGAGTAATGGAAGGTATCCCCTCGGTGGACAGTGAGGCCACCGGACATGTAACCACCGGCTGCGATTGTGGGGATTTCACTTGTGGATTTGCTCCATCTAGGGGGGGTACAAGTGGGGCCTCCTTGGTCATGGTTCCCCCTCTACCCATATCTGCCCTATTACCGGGCTTAAGGGTGTCAGCTAGTTGAACAGTAGTTTTTTCTATAGTCACTAATCTTGCCTCAATCTTTATCAGACGAGCCTCAAAGGGGCTTAATAAAGCCCTCATAAGAGCGCCAATATTATGTAAGGTTAGGTCCTCCTCTGTGTTTGTGCTAGGGCAGGGGTTCTCTAGATATGTTAGGTGCGGATCTGGATTTGTAGCAGATGCCTCATGGGGTTTGTCTTGCACGGAACAATTTATTGTGGGTACATCGTATTGTTGTCAGCTCCCTGGTTGTGCTTCGCAAGTTTAGCCTTGCGTCCCCCTGGATTATGAGCCCCTCTTTTCCTTTTTGAAATAGCTCCCTCCCGTTGTCCCTGTACTGCACGGCTTTCTTTATCAGTGGCAGGGGTGTTATCTTCCTCATTGGCCGAACTAGGGGGTGGGGTGAATTCCCCAGTTTCCCCAATTCCTCCAGTGACTGAAAGTATACATTCAAGTCTATTCTCTGGGGTCCGTGCCTGTGCTATCGTTCCCATTGATGATCTCCTAACCCACTCTATTTCTTGTGAGATGCGTCTTTCTAGGACAGTAATTTCATCAATTAACAAGGAGCCAGTTTTGGCGAAGTATGTGTCCAAGGTACCTTTGGCCGGTCCAGGAGCCAGCGTGGTTTTGCTACGAGTCTCACTGGCAATCATTGTCCCCAATATCGCGGGGCGGATCGATCGAGCGCTCAAACACCAAGGGGGGTAGCCCGGTCCCGGTCTCTTCCGTTCTCTAACGGCCTCAAACGGCCCGCTCTTTGCCCGGGCTTAGCCCCGGGCGCTCCCGCGCGCTCCCACGCAGCGGAGAGCTGGGTCGATTATATAGGGCTGGGTTTAGGGGCCGTGGGCGGAGCAAGAGGGAGAGCGGACCAGGTGTTAGGTGTCGGTCGAGCAGGGACTCCTGGGAGATGCAGTCCCTGGTAGAACGCTCGCAGCCCTGATGCAACCTGAAGCCACAGACCACCGCTCCGTCAGGCGGATTCAGCTGACTCTGTCCCCACACAGCGAAGCGGCACCCACGAAGCGGGTGCGGCGAGGAATGGAGGTAACTTTTAATTCAGCAGCAGACCTCCTGGTGAACTAGGCTCCTCACAACGAAGGTTTTGGCAAGTGATCCCACACTAGCAGGGCAAGCAGGTGTTTAAAAACCCTCCGGGGAGGAGCCTAGCGCGCAACCAAGATGGCCGCGTAGGTGCGAGGCTCCCGAGGACCTCCGTGACCTCCTACATAAATCCTGACAATATCCTGTCCTAGATGAGGGGACTGTGTTGGTGAGCCCGAGCTGAGGTGTCACCCGTTTTCCGCTTCCAAATTGGACCTCGGACACCGGCGGGAGCACCGAGTGAGGTTTGCGGCCTTCTCCACGCCGGCCCCCCGGATTGGAGTTGTGGGGCGATCCGGAGACAAAGTGATCAACAGCGGCGGGCAGGGCTGGGCGACTCGCGTACCCCGCACTTTCACTTTCGCTTTTGCACCCTCCTTGCTGCGTAGGCGAGGTTGGGTTGCGGGGCGGTGTGCGGTGGTGTGGCCTCGTTGGGGTGCCCTGCCGGCCCGCCGGCTGTGATCCGTCCTGCGGACCTGTGGTTGCCCCCCCCCCCCGGAGCCCGTGAACTGGTTTGTCGGCCTTTTCCGAGGTGATTGGCACGATTTGGGGACTGAAACCATGTCCACAAAGCAAGATGGCGACCGGGCAAAGGTGAAATCGACCCGCCGTGGCGCAGCCCATCAGTCCAACAACATGGACCGCTACACCCTCCAGAAGGGATCTCCTGAGGTGCCGCGTAGGTCCCCTGAGGGCCCGACTGATGCTCCTGCTCTGCCCGCGGATCTGACCCTGCGAGATGTCATGGGCGCTATCGCCGAGATGAAGGCCTCGGTGGACCAGCGCTTTGACACACTGGCGCAGAAGATTGACTCGGTCCACGTGGATGTTGGCCTGGTGAGGGCCGATCTATCCAAGACCAATGACCGGGTCGATTCTTTGGCCCACACCACCTCGGGCCTCACAACGGACGTGGCGGCCCTCCAAAAGGAGGTGCGCCAGCTTGGCCAGGCGAGCGCCCTGATGGATCGTCGACTGGAGGATTCCGAGGGTCGGGCCCGGAGGAACAATGTCTGCATTGTCGGGGTGCCGGAGGGACGTGAGGAGGCGGCGGCGGACCTGTTTGTGGAGGACCTGATTCTCACCCATCTCCAGCCCCGGGGGCTGAGTAAATTCTTTGCGGTGGAACGTGCCCACAGGGTTCCCGGAGGAAGACCTAAGGCCGGAGCCCCTCCGAGGCCTCTCATTGCCCGGATTTTCAACTTTCGGGACAGAGACGCTATCCTGCAGACTTCTCGGCTACAAGGACCGGTCAGACTCGACAATATGGACGTAAACTTCTATCCTGATTTCACCCCAGCGGTCCAGAAGCAGAGACTGAGCTTTCTCGGAGTTAAACGTCGTCTACGGGACCTGAACCTCAAGTATGCAATGCTTTTTCCAGCTAAGTTGCGGGTGGAGGTGGATGGCCGCACGCACTTTTTTGATCGTCCCGAAGCGGCCGGGGACTGGTTGGACTCTTTGCCCGGGGATCGGCGCCGGGGGGGTGGGGGGGGCGCGGTTGGAGGGGAGGGCTCGCCGGATCAGGACTGAGGGACTAATAGTAGGCCTCGCTCTGGACAACATTATCGTCACTTTTGACTGTTCGTGTAAGTTCCCCTCCTGTGGAGGTAGTACGGGGTCTCCTGGGGGCTCTCCCTCCTCCTCTGGGGGACTAGTTAGTTTAATCATTTATGGGGCGACAGGCACACTGCACTTTGGGGGGGCTGTTTGGGCTCATGCAGGGGTGCAGGGAGGGGGGAGTTCTGTTGGGATGGGTGGGTTGGGGTGGGGTGTTGTTTGTTTTTACCGCAAGGCAAACCCTTTATTGTATTGGTGTTTTTAAGGTGCTCTCAGGGGGACGAATGATGGCTTCTGTATGTGATGGGGGGTAGGGACCTGACTTTATTGTCTTGGAACGTTAATGGACTGGGGGATAGGATCAAGCGAGGTGTGGTCCTGCAGTATCTGAAACGAATTTCGCCAGATGTGGTCTTTCTGCAGGAGACACACCTTATTGGTAATTCCTTTTGTGCCATGAATCGGCGTGGCTATCGTTTGGTGGCCCACTCGGGCTTCACGTCGGGCTCACGGGGGGTGGGCATCATGGTGAAGAACTCGCTCCCGTTGGAAATAGACGAGGTGCGCCATGATGAGAGGGGACGCTACACTGTCTTAGTGGGGAGAATGGAGGGCAAAGTAGTTGTCTTTGTATCAGTGTACGTCCCACCGGGGTTACAGTCTACCACTTTTGCAGACCTGGGGCGCCTCCTTCTTGACCTTCCGGGGGGGCTTCTGGTGGTTGGGGGGGACTTCAATGCGGTGGTTTCTGGGACCGTGGATCGCCACCCCCCTAGGGACCTCCCCCGGGCGCAGGCGTGGCTGTCCGGCTTTCTAGATACACTGGGATTGGTGGACTGCTGGCGCTTAAAACATCCCACGCAGCTGCAATACACTTTCCACTCGGATGCCCATGGTAGCCTCTCTCGGCTTGATTATGTCCTTGTCCCTGCGGCCTATGTGGGGAGGGTAGGAGAGGTGCGCCATTTGGCGCGGGGTATTTCAGATCACTCCCCGCTCCTGTTGCACTTTGATGTCTTCCCGAGGGGGGAGGGCAGGGTAGCTCCAATCAACGCCTGGTACCTGCGCGACCCCACCATTCGCGCTGATTTGATTAAATCCTTGCAGCGGTATTTTGATGAGAATGTGGGTCCGTCCCTTCGGCTATCTCCCTGTGGGAAGCCTTCAAGACAGTTCTTAGAGGGGAGGCCCTCTCCTTTATCTCCCATGCCCGGAGGCGCGAGCAGGAGGAGGTGACCCGGGTGGAGGCCGAAATTGCTGAATTGGAGGGTGATCTAGAGGATGGGGTGACGGATGCTGCACTACATGTCCTACAACTTAAGCAGGCGGCCTACAGGGCCCTCGTCACGGAGGCGGCCAGGGGCCTCAGTAGAGAGCAACAGGGGCGACTGTATGATGTGGGTGATAAGGCTGGTAAACTGCTTGCGTGGTTGGATAAGAAGGAGAGAGCGAGTCGTGTGGTCCCGCTGATTGAGAGGATGGATGGTGTGCATGTCACCGAGCCAGAAGACATTGTCTCTTGTTTCGCGGATTATTTCCGCGATGTGTATTCCCCGGTTTCTCCCTGCTCGGAGGAGGATTCCCATGCCCTGCTTAGGGATATCGCGCTGCCTTCCCTTTCGGTGGAGGACAGGGTGTCGTTAGATGCCGCTCCCACCTCCGACGAAATTGCCCTCGCCATACGCTCGGTCGCATCCGGCAAGGCCATGGGCCCGAACGGCATCCCTATTGAGTTGTATAAGCTGCGACCGGATGTACTGGCACCCCATCTCCGCGCGATGTTCCTGGCGGCCCACTCGCTGGGCTCCCTCCCGCCGGACCAGCGTCTGGCTACAATCGTGGTGATCCACAAGGAAGGGAGACCCCGGGACCGGGTTACATCCTATCGGCCCATCTCGCTCTTGAATGCGGAGCCCAAAATCCTCGCCAAGGTGCTAGCCAACCGGCTGGTCGGCGTGGTGGGCGATCTGGTCCACCAAGACCAGTCCGGCTTTATTCCCCATCGCAACACGGCCCTCAATCTGCGGCGCTTGCACGGGGTGCTCGCGCGTGTCCCGTTTGTGCGGGAGCCGGCCGTATTGGCGTCCTTAGACGCCACCATGGCGTTTGACACGCTCGAGTGGCCATACATTTGGGCGATGCTGGCGAAGTTTGGATTTGGCCCGGGGTTCATCAGCTGGGTCAAATTGTTGTATTCGGGCCCTTTGGCGCAGGTGGTGGTGAATGGAAGAGTATCGGTCCCATTCGAGCTGGGACGGGGCACGCGACAGGGCTGCCACTTGTCGCCGCTCCTGTTCGCGCTGGCCTTGGAGCCCCTGGCGGAGTGGCTGCGGTGGCACCCTTCCATCCGTGGTCTCCGTTGGACCCCCGAGTATGAGGACCGCGTGTCCCTATACGCTGACGATATCCTTTTGTACCTAGCCTCCCCGCGTAAATCACTGATTGTCCTGGTTGATGTTTTGCGCTCATTCGGCCGCAACTCAGGCCTTGTCATCAACTGGGCTAAATCATGTGTGTATGTGCTTTCCGGGGAGGCTCCCGTCCTCCCGCGGGGCTGTCCGATCCAGATTGCCTCTCAGGGGTTTCGGTACCTGGGTGTTTATATTACTCTGGACCCGAAGGCCCGCTATGAGCGGAATTTGCTTCCCCCCCTCCAGCGCTTGAAGGAGGACGTCGCGCGCTGGCGGCGCCTGCCGCTTTCGCCGCTCGGCCGGGCGGCATTGTTTAAGATGATGTCGTTGCCACGCTTCCTGTACGCTCTCCAGAACACTATGGATTTAGTCCCAGCGCGCTACTTCCGTGAGGTGGAGAGTCTACAGCGCCGCCTGTTCTGGGACGGGAGGCCGCGTATTGCCCTGGCGAAGTTGACGCTCCCATGGTACGACGGGGGGATTGCCCTCCCGGATATTAAACGGTATTACTGGGCCTCCCAGTTAGCTGCAATTAACCATGGCCTTTACGGGCCCGCCTTAAACCCGGCATTTGAAATGGACAAGATGCTCCTGCCTGGTGGCGACTATAATCGAGCGCTCTACTCTGGCGCGCCCGGCCCCCGCCTAACGGGACCTACGCGTGTCATGGTGCGAGTATGGCACGCGGCTAACGCAGCTATGGGGTGGAAGGACCGTTTGACCCGGGCATCACCGTTGTACGCGTCTGAGAGATTGGGCTCCCTGTGGACCTCGAAGGGCTTCGAGAAGTGGGACACGATAGGCATCAGTAAAGTGGGGGATCTCTGGACGAGGGGGGGATTTAAAACATTCGAGACGCTGCAGACGGATTTTCAGCTGCAGGGCAGTGAATACTTTCGGTACTTGCAGGTCCGTCACGCACTGGGCTCCGTCTTCCCAGACGTCGCCTCCATCCCGGAGTCTTCCCCCCTGGAGGATAGGGTGCTGGACGGCCACGTTCCGGACAGCACGATCTCCCTTATTTACAA
This sequence comes from Triturus cristatus, assembly GCF_964204655.1. Classification (NCBI taxonomy): domain Eukaryota; kingdom Metazoa; phylum Chordata; class Amphibia; order Caudata; family Salamandridae; genus Triturus; species Triturus cristatus. The sequence goes on from NC_140581.1 coordinate 119,000,543, forward strand.
AAAATTGATTAATGACCGCTCGGGCTTGCTGACTGGCCTCCGCGAGGCTTGGGTTGCCGATGGGCTGGAGTTGGACGACGAGGACTGGATTTCCGCAGTGGCCTCTCCGAAGGAGGTGGCCATACCGGCTCGCCTTCGCTTCGTCCAGCTTAAGATACTCCACCGGGTTTACATGACGGGGCCAAGGCTTCTGCGTATGGGCTATGCTGAGGATGGGTTGTGTAAGCGTGGGTGTGGTGCTTTGGCTACTTTTTTGCATATTTTGTGGGAATGCCCGAAGGTGGAGCGATTCTGGCGTGGTGTGCATGAGGTCCTGCGAGTGGTTACGCATGTCGCGCTGCTGCCTGAAGCGAGGAGATGCCTGCTGAATGTGTGGGAACCAACTGACTACTCGGTTCCGCAGACGCGATGGGTGACTCTGGGATATATGATTGCTAAGCGTGACATTGCTCAACTGTGGGGCTCCCAGAGGCCCCCGGCGGTGTCGGCCTGGAAAGAACACATGGATTGGTGCATGTTCCGAGAAAAGGTGGTGTATGTGGCGAGGGGTAAGCCTGGGGCATGGGTGAAAGTATGGGGCCCCTGGAACGCCTACCGCGGGGGTATCTGCGCGCCACCACTGCTGCCTGCTGCCTCACCAACCCCGTCCCCTTAGTTGACTCCTTTCCCCAGCCCCGGGCACAGAGTTCCCCCAGTCCTCGATCTGTTCCCCTTCCCCTCTTTAGACTCCTGTGGATGGCTGGGGTCCCCCATTCGGGGAGCACGTGCTGTTACTTTCGATTGCGGGTTGCCTTGCGGGTGTGATTTTTCGTGTTGTTTGTATAAAATGAAACCGTATTGTGGGGTCAGAGTGATGTGGCCCACGACGTTGATACCTCCTGATTCTGCTTCTCTGCAAGGCCAAGTGTTTTTGAACGTATGTCATATGCTCCTGTCATTCTAGCGGCCGGCCGGAAGGTTGTAGGCCCATACTTGTATATTCTTGAGATTGCAATAAACGGTTTCAAAAAAAAAAAAAAATCCCTCCGGTGGGCCGTGGGCGGAGCAAGAGGGAGAGCGGACCAGGTGTTAGGTGTCGGTCGAGCAGGGACTCCTGGGAGATGCAGTCCCTGGTAGAACGCTCGCAGCCCTGATGCAACCTGAAGCCACAGACCACCGCTCCGTCAGGCGGATTCAGCTGACTCTGTCCCCACACAGTGAAGCGGCACCCGCGAAGCGGCACCCGCGAAGCGGGTGCGGCGAGGAATGGAGGTAACTTTTAATTCAGCAGCAGACCTCCGGGTGAACTAGGCTCCTCACAACGAAGGTTTTGGCAAGTGGGATCCACTTGTAGATCTTGCGGAGCATGCGGAGGGTGTTGAAGCAGGAGGACGAGATGGCGTTGACTTGCTTGGTCATTGAGAGCGCTGAGTCGAGGATTATTCCCAGGTTGCATGCATGGTCAGTGGGTGTCAGGGCTGCCCCCAGAGCCGTCGACCACCAGAAGTCGTCCCAGGCTGAAGGTTTGGAGCCGAGTATGAGGACCTTTGTCTTGTCCGAGTTCAGCTTCAGCCGACTGGTCTTCATCCAGTCGGTGACGGCCTTCATACCTTCGTGGAGGTTGGCTTTGGTGGTGATGGGGTCCTTGGTGAGGAAGAGGATCAGTTGAGTGTCATCGGCATAGGAGATTATGTTGAGGTCGTGTTGTCAGGCGACGTGTGCGAGCGGGGCCATGTAAATGTTGAACAGTGTTGGGCTGAGGGAGGCCCTGGGGTACGCCGCAGATGATCTTGGAGGCTTCAGATCGGAATGGGGGAGGCGGACGCTCTGGGTTCTGCCAGAGAGGAATGAGGTGGTCCATTCCAGAGCCTTGTCTCGGATCCCTGCGGCGTGGAGGCGTGCGCGTAGTGTGCGGTGGCAGAGGTTGTCGAAGGCGGCGGAGAGATCCAGGAGGATGAGGGCTGCGGTCTCACCGTTGTCCAGCAGGGTCCTGATATCGTCGGTGGCGGCCGTGCTGTGGTTGCTGTGGAACCCTGACTGGGAAGGGTCCAGGATTCTGTTTTCTTCGAGGTATCGGGTTAGCTGTCTGTTGACGATCTTCTCGATGACCTTGGCCGGGAATGGGAGCGTAGAGATGGGCCGGAAGTTCTAGCCATCAACCCCACAGTTAGTTTTGTAGGGCACCTCCACTAAACTCTTTGGAAGGACCTTTCGGTTGCTTATGCTGTAGATATGTCTTCCCTAGTCTACCACCCTGCTTACCTCCTTCCACCGTTCAATCTCAGCGATGGCTGAAAATATTCAGCTTAACATGAGGTCGCTGGCTAAACACTACTTAGAAATCCATGATTTAATCACAGAGGAATCCCCGGATGTATTTTTTTTTTACTGAGACCTGGCTTAATGAGGATATGGTGGCTGAAACAAATCTAGTACTGCCCTCTGGGTATTCCATATGCACGATTAACAGAGAGTCTAGGGGGGTGGCATTGCGGTGATTTTTAAATCATGTTGCTCATGTCTCTTCATTAAAGAAGTAGTTGAGGGCTGCGAGTGTGCTCGTTTCAGTTTCACCGTTAGTACCCATCTGACCCTATCGGGGCTGCTAATTTATCGTCCACCAGGGTCGGCCTCTAATTTTAAAGACGCACTTTTGGATTCAGTATGCCCGCTCGCTATGGGTACTGCTAATTTCAGTATTCTAGGTGATTTCAATCTGCACTTTGACCTAACGCAAGACAATGCGATCTGTAGCTTGCTTGCAGACCAGGCTGCCTACCAACTAAACCAACTGGTCCCCGGCCCTACCCACGTAGCTGGTCATTTGTTGGACCCGATATTTTCGAATATTCTGTCTGCAACTGTGGAGATGCCAAAACCCATGGGATGGACTGACCATTCGCTGGTAGAAATGTCCTTTCCAGCCATAGAGCCCCTCAACAAAGCCACCCAACTGCCTATCTTCAAACGCCCTTGGCATAAACTGAGGTTGGAGGATTTTCACACACTTCTCGGCACTAATCCTCTGGGACCTCTTAATAACGCCGAGACAGATTACAGTTCATTTTGTGACTGGATTACCCAAGGGTTAGACTCTCTTATTCCGGCTAAGTGGTCTAAGGGACGCACTTCCAACGCCAGTCCTTGGTATAACAACTCCTTGACCACCTTAAGGAAGGCCTGCAAGAGATCATAGCGTGAATGGAGAAAGGATTACGACCCCAGGAAAAAAGCATGCTATTTGGTCAAGATCAAACACTATCACAGAACTATCTGTAATGTTCGAGCGACTTACTATGCTAATGAAATTAAGTTTAGCCCTAACCCGGCCAAATGTATTTTTAAGATCCTTAAAGACCTCAGGGCTAGGAAAAATGTGGCATCCATCATTTTATCTGAATAGCAGTGCGAGGATCTGGCCACTTTCTTTGTTGAGAAAGTCCGTACCATCTATCGGCCCTTCCCACAAGTGACCACTCCTTCTTTTATTGCTCTTTCTAGACCCTTGCCACTGCTGTCTCTAACAGCTATCCCTAGTATTTCTTAGGATGAGTTCCTTCGGCTGAGCAGGAAAGTTAATTCTGGCTCTCCTGCTGACCCTTTAAAGCCGGCTCAATTTAGGGAGTCATTCTATCTTTTTCTGGCCCCACTATGCCAGATAGTTAACTCTTCCTTTTCCACAGCTATTGTCCCGGTGCCGTGGAAACAGGCATGGGTATCCCCCATTCTCATAAAACCATTGCTTGACCCAGCCAAACTCGAAAACTTTAGGCCTATATCTCTCCTCCCTTGTTGAACTCCAACAACATTTTGGATCCTTCTCAATATGGTTTCCTCCCGGGCCGTAGTATGGAGACTGCTCTCCTGGCCATGACTGAACATCTGCGGACCATTCTCGATTCTGGTCAGACGGCGGCACTGATCCTGCTGGATCTAAGTGCCGCCTTTGACACAGTCTCGCATGGCATTCTGCTACAGCGGTTGGGGAGGCGGGTGTGGCTGGCCTGGCTCTGGAATAGTTCAGATCATTTCTGACCGAAAGATCTTTCCGAGTGTCAGCCCCCCGTTTCTCTCTCAGGCCCATTCCATCAACCAGAGGGTGCCACAGGGCTCGGCGCTGTTTAATCTGTACGCCCAGCCTCTGGCAGCGGTCGCCAGGCAGTGGGACCTCACCATGGTTTCCTATGCGGATGATACGCAGCTAGTGGTGGCCCTGGCTGAAGATTCCACTCTGAATGCCTCAAGGTTTAGAGGTGGCATGGCGGCCGTTGCAGAATGGATGACCACTAATTGCTTACAGCTGAACGCTAGCAAAACTGAGGTTTTGCTAGTAGGGAAGAACTTGAGCCTGTGGAGTGAGCGATGGTGGCCGAGTGTCCTGGGGAGTACTCCTAACCCAAAGGCAGTGGTTAAAAACCTGGGGGTATGGATGGATTCCTCTCTCAGCTTAAGACCATACCAAAAAAGTTGCTGGCACTTCCTTTGGCCTCTTACGGGGTCTTAAGCCTCTTATGAAGTTTTTTGACCCACCAACGCGCCAGCTGATTGTTCAGTCAGCTATTCTATCCCGATTGGACTATGCCAGTTCTCTCCTATTAGGGGCGAATCAGGCTGAAATAACTTGGATGCAGCGTGTTCAAAGCGCCGCAGCCAGAGCCTTGTTGGGGCTCCCGCGGTCTTGCCCCTCTGCTGGCGCCATCCGGAGACTTCATTGGCTTCCCATGGTGGAGCGCATCAAATTTAAGACGCTGCATCTTTCTTTTAAGATTTTGAAGCTTGCCACACCTAGCCTGCTTGGAAACCTGCTTACCACTTATGTTCCCCCCCGCCAGCTGTGCTCCTTGGGGCAGCACTTGGTTACTGTGCCCCGTGTGAAACGTTGTCGTACGGGGGGCCGGTCCTTTCGCTGTTTGGCAGCCAAGTTATGTAACTCCCTGCCTGTTCAGATCCGTAGAATGGAGTGCTGCTGGACTTCAGAAAAGCTATCAAAACCTTCCTCTTTCCTTCAATTTAGTCTTCTCGGTCTCTTTTTCTATTCTTCAGCGTTTTTCAGATCTGGTGCTTAGGCCCGTTTTCTGATGCTGGTTAGCGCCGGGATGCCCCTTTGCTGGGGCAGCTTTGCGCTATATAAGCTCGAATAACATAACATAACATAACATAACATAACATAACTTTGTCTAACAATACCGGCTTACGATTCGACAAAGTCATAACTTCGTGCCATTATTCTAACCTAAATAGAAAATGGGGACAGCCCAGTAACTCAGGGACCCGGGCAGGACAATTACTAAACAATAAAGTGGTCCCTCTGGGGGTAGTGTAGCCCTGAACTACCACGGCAATAGTGTTATATTAGGGAAAGAAGGAAAAACTAATCAAATGTGTACGTTTCAGTTATGCGTTCAGTGTATTTATTTATACAGATCTCATTAATGAATATATTGATCAATTCACACAGTATAATGTAATATTCACACAAGGTGCTCCTAAAGAGTGACGGCACAGTGAGATGGATGTACAGTGAATAACAAGCATTTGCCATGCATTCGGTCTCGCCTTTGGGACTTTATACGTACTTTGCGATTCATTACATTAAGGGTAACGGTGGGCGCAGTGCTCCGCTCCGCCCGCGGAGTGTGCGTAGTGCTGCCTACTTCGTGCTTCGCAAAGTAGGCAGAGCAGGCAGACTACGCACACGCCACGGCAGAGCAGATTTGCCCGCCACCCGCGTCACGCCCGCCCTCATTTTAAAATTACTTACAACCTTAAATGTAAAGAAAATGTCTTACCTGAGCTGCGGTGTCTCGGGGCTTCTTCTTCCTGCTTCCTCGCTAACTTCTTCCTCACAAATGCGCATGCGCGGGCGCCCGCGCATGCGCATTTCTCGGGAGAAAGCAGGAAGATGGAGCCCTGGGATGCCGCAGCTCAGGTAAGTAATTTTCTTTACTTTTAAGGTTGTAAGTAATTTTAAAATGAGGGCGGGAGGGAGGTGGGAGGCACGTAGTGGGGCTATGCGGAGTGTGCAGGTGCACGTAGATTTGGCCCCACTCCGTGATGCTCCGCGTAGCCCCACTACGCCCACTACGCCCAGGGTTAATTAAGGGTAGGGGCGTGAAATGGGGAGACCAGCTGCTGTGAATAAAAAGCTAACACAGTTTGGGTAGAGTTTAAGGACAGTGTTTGGGGCAGTGTGACGGAGGGAGGGGAGAGAGTTCTGCAATGGAATAGCATAGATAGAGACCAACAGAGAGTTTGGAGAAGAGTGAGTTTAAAAGAGATAAACACAGTTAGGAGTGAGGAAGAGGAGAAACTAGAAGAAAGAGACAGACAGAGTTTTGGGTGGGAGGATAGATGGAGGGAGTGTGCGTTTGAAAGAGAGAGTATAATGAACAGAGACAGGTGGAGTTTGTCGTTGAGGAAGATGAGAAACTTTAGAAGAGAGAGACAGACTTTTGGGGTGGAGGGACGGACAGAGTTTAAAGGGACTGCGCATGAGACAGCGAGAGAGAGTTTGAGGGGCAAACAGTGAGTTTGAAATATTGTTTCAGGGGAGCATCAGAAGGAGGGGCAGACATCTGTGGCACAGACAGGCATAAACATTGTATGCCCCTTCCGGTTGCCACTAAGCACTGCCCCCAAGGTTTTGAGGTCTTTACCAAGCTATCCCGTCCTCGTATTCTTGACCATATTTTGTTTTATGTGTCTACGGTTTTTGGTGGAAGTCTATAAATACAAGTACCCCGGTATCTTCTACAGTTAAAACACAGGCATTTCAAAAGTCAATTACTCTGGAAAATAAAAATGTCAAATACATGGGTAAAATATTAGACATTGGGGTTTTGAAAACAAAATTAGGTCAAGAGAATACAGATTGAACAAGAGAATACCAAACAGCAGGATACATAGGTTTACCTGGCAAAATGGCAAGGCACCCTCATGTGCACAGCACAAACCCTTAAATGTTCGTGAGTGCAAAAAAGCAGCCACCCAGGGCAGATCAGTTGAGCAAAACAAATCCGAGTCGCTGGGAGCTTAAACATGGCAGTCTCCCTATATTATTGTAGCATCTCAACGGCCAGCGCTAAGAAAGGAAATTGTGGTCTGCAAAGTATGTGTTTGAGAAATCCGAACTTTCACCTGGAAATGATTTGCATTTACTCACAGAGCTCCCTTAAATAGACCACTTGAAAAAACCTCCTGGCTAACGATTAAACAAAAGAAGACATGCCAAAATTAGAATTTTGAATTTATTTTACATTGTCCAGAGCCAGTAGGGCTGGTATTGAATCATTCAATTGCTACGTATTTAATATATCTGCGTTTTAAATATAATTCTTCTAATTGTTTGGGTGAAAAGATGTCACATACCATCTAGAACTGTAGACCTTAAACCTGGGGAACCCATTGCAAGTTTTGGATTACTTTCACCGTGCTGCGCCTAACCATATGGCCTGGTACTTACTTAAGCCTCATTTACTACTGGACCCACCACAGCTGATGGACAGATGATGGACAACAACTCCCTCCCCTAGACCAATTATTGTGACAAACACCAGGTTTTTGGATTGGGGGGCTGTGACCCCGCGGCCGTATTTATTACAGTATTAAAAAACATTTGTTATTAACATTATGTACAAACATTTACGCAGAAAGTACAGATACATTGATAGACAAAATGCTGTCATGTGGCTAACCTGAACAAATTCTAATACACAAGACACTCCTACCGTAAATCTAACAATGCATATATTCACTTTCTGCGTGTCCCCTCTAGAGCCTTCGGCAAGGTTAATGACTGGCAGCCCCCAGATCCCCAGTAAACTACAAATACTCTGCTGGAGTAAAGGTTGCGTAGGGGTACAGCTTATCGGACGGAGATTTTCCCCCGGGCCCCCCTACGCCCTGAGCCTTAAACTCCATCACGAGGCGGCAGACTTCAGCATACTGGCGTCCTGATGCGCCTGCGCATGCGGGGGTGTCCACAGGCCCACTGGGAAGAAATGACTCCCACGGCCCCCGCACCCCGACAGCCTACTTACCAGCTGTCACTGCCCCTGGAGTTACATGGTGCTGACCACTAAGGACTGAAGACTATGGTCACCAATCATGAACTTACCGCCTGACCGGAGACACACTACTAAATACGACAATAATTATCAATTACTCACATTTTATCACGATCTATTTCCAACACATACTTCTATACATTACATTCTTAAAAATACCTGTAATGGAAAACATTTTTAAACAACAATACCGATACATCAATGGCGTACCCAAACCAAAAACCTGCCATAAGGGATGGTGGGTGGGGAAAAAGAAGATTACGGGCCACTGCAGTCCCGGTGTTCCTAACGAGTCCTGTTGCAGTTTGGGAATGTGACTTTAAAAGTGCAGCCCCCGTGGGCCCCAATCGCTAAGCAAGCACCGCATTCCTGCTGCCAAATAAACACACAGCACATAAGGGGAGGAGAGTTGAAAAGGGGGAGGGTGGTGTAGAGGGCTCGAAGCACGAATGTACTGGCTAAAAGAATGGGAGGGTGATCACAGGGAGAGGGGAGGAGACATGCAAGTGGTCGCCTCAACTTTCCCGTGGTCGATTATTTAAAGCATTTGAAAACCACAGTATGCATTATATATTATTGCCTGGTCAACAACTAGCTCCCACTTCAACTCTGTGTAATAAAGAATTGCGCATTATATTAATATAAATATGATTTCCATGTCAAAAAGTTTCCACGTAGCGATATCATGGAGCCTGGTTAATCATCTGACCACATCGAGGTGAAGTAGGAAAGTCCGCATTAACGCTGGCGCTCGGCTGTTTACCTCTGCATAATGTTTCACTCTGGACTTGATATCAGTTCACAGCTCAACTCCCTCCTAAGCGTGTAATCAGTTGATTAATTTCCTGCAGCGCGTATTCTGTTCTTTATGTAAGAGAGTCTAGGTTTCTTAACAAAATGGGTGTTTTTAATATATTGTTGTTTTATAAAAAATCCCTGAGTAATGACCGAGAGCTGTCTGCGTATTAAGGTGCACAGAGAGGTGGGCTTACTCGGACTTCTGAGGCTCACTAGTGCGTGGTGCGGTTTCTGCCCTCTGAAACGATGATGCTCCCTGTGACTGGACGGTAGCAGCAGCACCCAGCATGTGCCAACTGAGGCAGTCTGTTACAGATTATAGTACTGAGCCAGCAAATATAGCAGCCGCCAGACATGATAGGCTGAGGCTGCTTTGTTTACACCATAAACACACGATCACGAACAATAACACTGGCAATAATAAGCTGTGAGTGGTGGGAGGTGTTGTTGGGGGAAGACACAGGATGTTGAGCGTCCTTGACGAAGCTAAACTGCAAGCAGCGACGTGTGCCAGCAAGCTGCTGGCAGGAGAGAAATTAAAGGAAAAAAGTAGAACACTCAAACAAAACATATGGCCCATTGTGAAAGGATCCACATAGAAGGGCATGTAGCCAGGGTGGAAACAAAAAAGCCACAAGGTGGGGCAAATGTCACCATTCACCAACGAAAACTATGGAATTTGTAAAGGCAGACCAAGCAACCAATGAAAAGCGGTGGGGGTGTGGTGGGCGTGTTCAATCTCCACAGAGGAATACAGCATGTCTCGCAGAGCCCGCATGTGCGCTAACTCTAGGCTCGACCTAAAAAATGCATTTGTGCTAAGTACAGCACATATATATGTGGCTGATGGGAACAATAGAATGTTTTGAAGTCCACACCCGTGAAACGAGTGTTGGCATCCACCATTAAAATTCTTAAGAACACAGTCCACATATGTTATTAGTCGATGTTTCAACCCCTCAACATAAGCATTTAGAGCGGGGTCATCATCAGGACGAAAATTATCTATAATGGAGACACTAAAGGATTGGGGCAGAAATTCCCTCAATCAAATAAATGTCAGACAGTATGTCCTGGAACAACACTCGAGTAGGTATTGGCATGCCCAGAATTGATGGCATTGGATGTCACATATATGTAGTAGTAGTATGCACTGATTATTATCGTGCATGTCTGCTCGGCTCTTTCTTTATAGAAACTCAGTGCAGAAGCGAGCCAGGCGATGTTCCCATACTGACATGTATTTTTCACAACTAGTTGCCATTCTCTGTATAATGGAAACCGCAGCAAGCCTAGCCCTGGGAGTCAATTCTTCTTCAATTACTTCTGCCTCCTCCTCGCCCTCTCTCGCCCCCACCTTCCAGAGCACCAGTATCTTGTGGTGATGTACTCGCCTTGAAAGGTGGCAAGTGAGTTCATTTGAAGGGCATCATAAATTCTAAATCACCTCAGAAACCTATGTTCTGCAAGGGCCCCCAAGTGCAGACAGAAGAAGAAGTAGCTAAGTGGCAGCAGTGTTTTTAACATGGGGAAGACTCTCAAAAATAAACCCAGACAGTCTAAAGAAAGATAAAAACACATCTCGACCAAACGGTCTTATTAGTCAAGTATCAATCCATGTGTTGTAATGTAGGAAACCCAGAGGTGCCTCATAGTGTGGGCCAGGAACAGTGATGGAAAGAAAGGGTTGAGGGAAGGAGGGATGAGGGAGAAGCCACGGATAAAATGATCTTCCACCCTGAGAGTTAAACAGAATGAAATACAATCTTTAGAGAACGTGCAAGAAGAGGTGGGCACAGAGACGGAGGGTTGCCATTTGGAAAGAAAAGGGATGTGGCGCTCGCGGTATTGTCCAAGGAGAACACTGCACATAACTACAATTAACTCAATACAACAGGTGTGTGGTGAGAGATGGGACAATGGAGAAGCTGACATAAATTATTGTGTGTGCGTGTTTCTGTTTGTGTACAGTAACTGTGAAAAGTTTTTTTGTTTACTAACTTGGCCTGACAAACTATCAGTGGAGGGCTGGGGCAGCTGCAGTTAAGGTGGGTCATTATTTATTACAGAAATGTGAGCTAAAGCATTTGAGGTCCTCTGTGGGCTATGGCTCTAGCGGCCCTGTTAATGTGGCGACCACAAAGCACCTCAAAGTGCTCCATTTGTTAAAGTTGAAAAAATAAAAACCTTTTGCGAAGGAAACGGGGTCTATAGGAGTTTTAGAAAGTCAACTATATTTAAACTGTGTAAAATATCCTCCGAGAGTTATGTATTGAAATGTAATGACAATAAGTGCGTGCACATTAATGAACCCCTCAGATCTTGATTCTGTTTGTGTGTAACTCCACTGCCTGGGGAGGGGGGTTGCTTGCAGAAGAATTGTGGTGGGAATAGACTTAATTTTGGGGTGTAGTCATATTGAGGTGGGGGCTGTATTTGAAAGGTCTTACACCCACCCCCATGCCACTTATCTTACTGTAGCAATAATTGACGCGCTTACAATATGCACCTCCACCAACTACCATCCTGTGCCCTATGACCCCTGATGAAGAGGTGTCATGCCTCGTGGGTCCAGGAGGCAGCAGTGCCCCAGCAGGGGTGCGCACATGGGCACTAAAACATGCCAGTAAGAAATAGAGCCCCCTTCTCACGAGGGTAGGATTGAAGCTGTGCTTCCGTAGAGTTGCAGGCAGTTTAAACATGCCAATATATGGAATACTCTGCTAAAACAGTTCCATTAATTCAGGGCTAAAAAATAATGATTATGAGTACGATAAAGTGTCGCAATAATGCCGCTAAATTTCCATTTTTGTGTCGCTAAGTTTCCATTTCTGTGACGCTAAATTTCCATTTTTGAACCACAAAATTTGCAAATCTATGGTAACAGTTTTGCCGGTGCACCACTGGGAATGAACATGTGACAGCTGCTCATATTTCAGCTGTGAGTAATCCTACATAACGTAGAATCGTGCACAGGGGAAATGGAGCCTGTGATGCAAATGTATGTTATTGTATTTTCTCTACAGGGACATTATTTTTCTCCATTGAGAAAGCCTTTTCCTTCTACCCCCTCTAAAACTGGCGGTGATCCGTGTCTGTTCCCATTCTGGAAAGGGTGTTTCATGTTTCACCACTTGAATCGTCGTTTGGCCATGCCCACAAACATACCAGTCTATGGTTGTCTCCAAATTTACAAGGCTAACAGCACCTTACAATACCCACTGCCACACCCCTGCTGTGGGATTTACTACTGAGAAATTTAAGCAGGAAAACCTTTTACACCAACCAGGATTCACTTTGTGAATTTCTGGCTTTTATAAATGGAGGCATTTTTTACTATAAACTTACGTTTACAAGTAAAAATATCTTTGTGATTTGGGCTCTTTGGTTTAGAGAAATGAGCACACGCTGAGAGCTCTTCTGAAAAAGGCTTGAAAAACACCTGCATTTCTGCCAGGCGTACAATTATGGTGGAAGGAACCTGTCAAGGCTGTCAGTAGACTTGTGATAAAGAACCGTGTGGTGTTAAGGAAGGAGGGCAGGAAACAGGCTCTGCGTGGCAGGCTCTGGACCCAGAGAGGCACAGGTGGCAATGACAAGAGCAGGGCTTTGGACTCCAAAGGGGCAAGAGGGGGCTGAGCGGTTGCCTGCGACTGCTGTACATTTCCCCATGTCAGCCTGCTCCACGCCCCCCTGGTTTGCGGCTGTCCTCTTACTTTAGGTCCAGCATTGAGGAAAAATACCAGGGCTGACAACCCAAGGATGTAAGCTCAATGGGCTAAGGCAACGGCTGTGGAGTTTTCTGGCTGCGATGGAGAAACTGATCTGCAGCCATTTCTTTTTTAGGTTGTATATAGCGCGAACTTGACCCGGAGGTATCAGAGCCTAACTGGTGCTCATGTAAACACCAGTTGCGTTTCAGACGGGCTCATTCATTTTGTTAGGTACGGGGTGATTAAGGGGCATATGTACATGGCCCTATCTCCACGCGAACGTCACTTTTTTGTGATGTTCCCGTGGCGATAGGGACTTTGCCTTATGTACAAGGCAGCGTTAAGCCACTTAACGCTGCCTTGTACATAAGGCAGCCTTTCACGCTATGTTTAGGGTGAAAGGGGCGTGCAGTGGGTGTTGCGATGGGCGTTCTTAAGGTGTGCAGAATCATAGGATGTTGAGCGTCCCTGCCGAGCCTCGAACCCTGGTTCTCCTGCTTCGAGATCGACCGCTCTGACCAGTTACGCCACATCTAGTTTGGCTCGTTCTTTGAGAGAACCAGGAGAGGGAAGAATGGAAGATGTAATCTGCATTCACGTCATGGGATGAATTTCAACAGGACAAAACAAATTATTCGTTTTTCATGAGAAAACATTGAGCTGTGCGTCCAGTTTCTCCTAATTTGAATGGAACAAATCTTGCCCTTGTCTTTAGTGCCAAAATGAGGGGTGCCCCATTACCACCACATGGGCAGGGATCGAGATCATTCCCATTTTTAGAAGGGATCTAGGGACCTTCCGGCTAATCATAGACCTATACGCTTAATTGACTGCACTCAAATATTTGCAAGAGTTTTTAAATAGGCTTCAGGAGGGGATGTTTGCCACACAGGTCTTGTCCCCCTTGCAGGCAGGGTTTAGGGCCCAGATAAGCACTTTAGATCAGGTCCTTAAATTTCAGCTTCTTTATTGGAACAATGTTTTACTTGGGCGGGGAAGGTTACATGTGGTATTTGTTGACCTTCACTCAGCTTTTGATTTGATTTCCCATATTAAGTTGTGGTAAGTTTTGGCTGAGTTAGGTGTTTCGCGCTATGTATTGAATATAATTAAACGTTTGCATGAAGGCAATTCCACTCAAGTAAGATGTGGCCAGATGGGAAAATTAACTTAGCCCTTCCCTATTAATAGGGGGGTGAGACAGGGTGTGACCTTGCGCCAACCATTTTTTCGCTTTTTATAAAATATTTCGCAGCTTCGTAGACTAGGGTGGATCTGATGCCCCGATCCTTGCAAACATCAGAACCCCGACGCTGATGTTTGCTGATGATACACGGCTCATTTCAAAATCCCCCATGGCGCTCCAAAGGATTTTGGAGAGATTTGACATCTTCTGCAGCCTCAGAGGATTAGATTTCAATGTCTCTGGAACTAAAAAATATGTAAAACTATTTACCTTGTGCTCGCGGCATCACCAAGTCGGCGATGCAGCGAGCGCAAGGTAAATAGTTTTATTTATTTAATTACTTACTTTACTTTGGATCGTCGTATGTCCGAGTCCACTGCCCCCCTACCATACCCCTCCCCGCCCCGCCACCACGAAGCACTCCCTCTGCAAGCCGCCATTGCCCATGGCTAAAGTGTGTAAGAGTTACTCTTTCCAATATTGGATTACGTCAGCTTTGGGATGCTCCTCAGAGACTAGTGAACTTTCGAAGATTGAGGTCAAGAACACATATTGGTGATACTAGATGAGGTTGCAACTTAGTCGGACTAATGTAGGATCACTGACCTTGGGATTTCTTCAACTGAAAGATAGCTACAAGTGGGAGAATGATTTGGATGAAATTGAGCCGGCACCTGCTAGGAAATGTCATCTGCAGTTTAGATATGGGTCCCACCCCCTTTTTAAGTCTCGCCTACGCAGTGCGCATGAGCTACATATGAAAAAGACCTTTAGCCATCGATTCCCTTTTTCAGGCAAAAACGTGCACACGTTGCATTGCTTTGAATGGCAACACGTTCACGTTTGGCGATTCCCTTGCGGGAGCGAGCGGCGCCATCTGGTAGCAATTATCGCGCTCGCTCTCGCAAGGGAAACGCTGCGTGTCCCTGCTCTCGGCCGCACTCCCCCACTTGAGGCGCGCGCGCTTGTTATTTCCTTTTAGTGCGTGAGCGCACAACTCCCGGGCTTAGTGCTTTCACCTGATATTGTCAGATTACATTACATTAGGCCACACCCGTTTGCCTGTCCCGCATAATTATAGCACAAACTTGAACCAAGGGCATTATAGCGCTTCACATGGAAATCAGCTCCCCTTACACAACAGCTGTTAAGCACAGTGTAATAAACTCAGCACCACCAAAGCATCACTCAGCACCACCACAGCATCACTCAGCACCACCACAGCATCACTCAGTGCCACCACAGCATCACTCAGGGCCACCACAGCATCACTCAGGGCCACCACAGCATCACTCGGGGCCAAAAAAGCATTACTCAGTGCTACAACAGTATCACTCAGCACCACCACAGCATCACTCAGCACCACCACAGCATCACTCAGCACCACATCAGTATCACTCAGCACCACCACAACATCACTCAGCACCACATCAGTATCACTCAGCATCGCCTTTGCACTAGTACACCACCACATCATCATCACTCAGCAAGACGTGAGTATCATTTAGCATCACCTCAGCATCGTCTCCGCACCAGTCACCACCACCACCACCACCACAGCATCCCTCAGCACCACATCAGCCTGCTCTTGGAATCTGGCATCTGTTGATTCTCCCCTAGTGTCTGTCCGCTGCTAGTGTTATAATACAGGTACTAGTTCCCAACCTTCACCCTCCGATTGTTTATGCCCCCTCAAAAAAAAGCTTTAACGAACAACTATTGGAATAGGCAGAAACAAGTTGCTAGCATTGCAAGAACAAAAGAAAACTGAGGACATTTTTTATTGTAAATACTTTTTTTAATATGGTCGTTCAGTTGTACATAATGCCTTCTTGGTCATATATAAGGTAACAAAAATGCTTCTGACACTTTTTTATTAAAACTTTTCAGCATGCTGCACAGCAGCCACACTTCTCTACAGCACAGCTTAAAGACATTGGCAAAGTCTATAGCTCTGGCTAAACACTTATAATGCTCCAAAGGCGAGACCTATTGGCTATGCCAATGCTTGTTTCTTTCACAATCAATTGGGGGGATATAGCGAGGCACCGCTCCTAGCTCTAAGCTGCTTTTTTAGAAACCACTTGAGCACGTTTTATTTTTCTGCCCAGTGTACCAAGGCGCTAGGAGGCTGTATATTTGGCCACAATGTTTTTTCAATAACAGGGTGAGATTTAGAGCATATCAAACTTTGTGTAAGTAGGGCTGTCTCCCAGGCTAGCACATTAAACAGATTTTATAAGATTTGTGAGAGACGCCATTTTGGCCATGTTCTGTCAATGTTAAAGGTTAAAATTCCCCTTAATTAACATATGCTGCTGAGGTATTGGATATGAACCACTGGCTTTCCTTTGATAAGGCCGAAGGTCGAATCCTGCGCCAGATTTGTAATTTAAACTCTTTGGCTGCCCCACATGTTTTACGTCCCAAATTTGGCTTATTATCCTCATATATCTTATCCCTGGTAGTGGTTTTGAGGTGGGGTAACTCCCTCTGCAGGGGGGATGAGGGTACTCTTGGGGCTTCCTTGAGAATGGAAATCTTTGATAAATTGAAAGAACAATGAAAAATTTCCTAGCTATCGTAACGGAAAGTTTCAATTCTATTAAGGACTCGGAGGCGAGGATTATGCTAGTCTTTCTTCACTTTATTGAATAGCAGCCATTTGTAGTCAATCAAAACAAACTACTATTCCCATGAACCATAGGAAACAAAAACAAAAAACAATAGAGAGTCCTAGTTTAAAGTGTCCATGCTCTGCACCAATCACAGGCTCCCAATGTGTAGGTAGTCCCCTGTCTCTGCCCATTCCTCCTCTTTCGTCGCTCAGTCAGCCACCGGACGCCTCAAGGATCTTGTTTGTTGGAATCGCTTGCAAGAAGTAAACGCATAAAATCAGCGACAGTAATGGCTAAGGATTACTTCTGTGGAAGGAAGCGTTTCAACATGTAACCAAACTGTCCAATCAAGCAGATAAGAAAACAACTTTACTTACTCCAATACGAGGGAGGGAAAAACAGCAAGGAACTTGTACCCTGAGAGGGATAATCCTCGCTTCCGAGTCCTTAATAGAATTGAAACTTTCCATTACGATAGCTAGGAAATTTTTCATCCTATGTTAGGACCGGAGGCGAGGATTATGCTCGTTTAAAGCTTACTTACCACCAAGTGAGCAATATCAATAACCGGTTTGAAATAAAACCCCTTAAAGGTAGAGTCTCAAGACCAATCTGCTGCGTTCAGAATGTCTTCTAGTCGAGCTCCCAGGGTAAATGCTTTGGAGGCCATCGCCCCTCTCGCAGAATGTGCTCCAAACGCACGCAAGTCGATCCCAGCTTCGTGCATCACCCACCTTACCCAGCGAGCAATTGTGGGAGAAGACACAGCCTTATGAGGCTTCTTGAAAGAAATGAGCAACTGACGATCTCCCGGAGGCCGGAACTCAAGCAACCACGCACAGTTTAGGAGAATCCGTAAACGCGGGATACGAAATGGACTTCGTTCCACACTCAGTGCGCCTACGGATAGTAAAGGTAACCCCCGTAGGGGAAACGATCCTACCCGAGACATCCAGTGCTCTAACATCCGAGACCCGTCTGCAAGAGATCAGACAAAGCAACATAGTCAATTTCGTGGAAAGCTCTTTCCTAGAAAGAAACCTATTCGGCTGCCAGGACAGCAGCAAATTCAGCACCCTATTGACATCCCATAGTTGGGAGTAACGAGGCTCAGGGGGCACTGACAGACGGATGCCACGGAGCAAACAACAGACCAAGGTATGCTCCCCCACCGGTGAGCCATCAACGATGGTATGCCCAGCAGAAATAGCGGAGCGAAAGGTATTGACGGTCCAATAGGCCAAACCCTCTTCCACCAGAGAAGCCAAAAAATTTAAAATGGAGGTCACATCCGCTGCCACGGGATTGACACTCCATCACACACACCAATGACACCACCGACCCCAGGATGATCGGTATCTTTTGACGGTACTGTCAACCCAGGCTCTAGCCATGCAAGCCGCAGCCGGTTCCGAAAGGCCCGCAACCGCCCATCGTCCCCTTTAATTCGCCAGGCCATGAAGGTCAGAGATCCCTGTTCGATTAGAGGATGAGGATTCCCTGTCGGATCGAGGAGAAGAGTTGGAAACAGGGGGAGTGGGATTGGAAAATCCCAAGAAAGTTCCAGCAGAACTGGAAACCAGACTTGCAACCTTCAATTCGCGAGATGAGCACCACCTCCGCTTTCTGATGCCTCACCTGGGCTGTCACTCGCGTGATCATGGCAAATGGGGAAAGGCGTAACCCACTTCCTCCCCCTAATTCTGTAGGAACGCATCTGACTTCTCTGCCAGGGGGTCCGGCCTCCAACTGAAGAACCGGGAAGCTGGTGATCCAGATGGGAGGCAAAAAGATCCACTGAAAAGGGCCCCAAGAGGCTCTGGAGGTCTGCAAACATTCCCGGGTGAAGCTTCCAGAGACTCCCGTCGTGGAAATACTGTGACTGGAAGTCCGCCACTCGGTTGTCCTGGCCCAGAAGGTACTCCGCTGTGACCGAGACCCGGTGATCCAGGCAGTACTGCCAAAAATTCGCTGCCAGATCGGAGAGAGCCTTTGAGCGCGCACCCCCTAGATGGTTGATGTACTGGACCGCCGACACATTGTCCATTCTGAGGAGGACGCAGGACTGTACGAGTCCTTGGTCCAGCACTGGATCGCAAACGAGCCCGCCAAAAGCTCCAAACAATTGATGTGTAATTTCTGCTCCGACACACACCTCCCGTGGCACAGTCGCCGCACTGTGCGCCCCAGCTGGACCTGCTTGCGTCGGACTCTATAACCATATCTGGTGTGGACCCGAAAATGGCTCATCCATTCCACGCCTCCATGTGTGAAAGCCACCACTGGAGCTCCTCTCTGGCCTCCACTGAGAGAGCCAGCCTATGGGAATAAGAAAGGCCTTTGCGCAGGTGCGCCGCCTTGAGATGCTGAAGGGCTCTGTAATGGAGCGGGCCCAGAAAAATTGCCTGAATGGAGGCAGACAGAAGACCGATAATGCGAGCGAGCTGTCTGAGAGAGATCTGAGACTGGGATAGAGACCTCCCAATTTCGTGACGAATTTTCGTCATCTTGCGCCAGAGAAGGCTCAGGGTGGACTCCACGGAGTCTATCGTAAAGCCGAGAAACAGGACCGTCTGAGACGGGACCAGGGTAGACTTGGCATCATTGATGACAAACCCGAGGCTCTGAAGGAGGTCGACCGCCGACTGCAAGTGCTGCGAGAGTGTTCAAGGGTCTTGCCCCATCAGAAGAATGTCGTCTAGGTAAACAATGAGTCTCATGCCCGACGTCCGCAAACGTTCGATCACCGGTCGAAGGACCTTGGTGAAGCACCAAGGAGCGGAGGACAGGCTGAAGGGCAGAGTGGTGAACTCGTAAGTCTTGCCCCTCCAGGAGAACTGCAGAAACCGACGGTGAGGCGGGAAAACCGGGATCGTTAGGTAGGCGTCCTTGAGGTCGAGACGCCAATCGTTGGGACGAAGTACATCGCGCAGCACATGGATGCCCCCCATCTTGAAGTGGCGATAGACTAACCACTCGTTGAACTTGCGTAGATTTATTACCAGCCGTTTCCCCCCGTCTGGTTATCCACTAAGAAAAGATTGCTGATAAACCCATGGAGATGAGGCGAGGTTAGAGCAATAGCCCCGTTGTCCAGGAGAGATTGCACCTCTTGGTTGACTAACGCAGAGTCTGCGGTGGAAAAACAGAGCGGACGGGGAGGCACGGGTTGCGAAGGAGTTCCAAGAAACTCTATGCGGAAACGCTGCACCGTCTGCAGGACCCAGGAGTCCCCGGTGATGGAACTCCAGGACGGGAAAAAACGCGCCAGACGGCCCACCACTTTAAAAAGGGAAGAAAGGAAAACACTCACCTGAAGAACTGTAGATGCCACCGCCTCTGCCTCCTCTGTTCTTGCCTCTTCGGCCTCGGGTGGGATAAAAGTTGCCGAAGCGGGCCTGGTCTTGCTCCTGCCCGTTACCAGAGCCTTGACCCCTGTGATGGTTGGGACGGCCGGACGAGCGGCCCCTTCCTTGTCCGGCCCCTCGGAAAACCCGAGGGCAAAACACCTTTCTGATAGAGGACTGCACCCGGTCCAGGGAGGTAAAGATATTAACTAACCTCCCCAACTCTTCGTCAAAGAGGCCCCCCTGCGCCCGCCTCGGAATCAGCCAGATCCCCCAACTTTGGATCTACTTTGATCAGAAGAGACCGGCGCCGTTCTGTGGATATAGCACAATTTGCATTACCCAGGAACCCCACCACACGCTGAGCCCACGAGGACAGATGTTCAGGAGAAATGAGGGACCCGGAAGCCTTGGCCTCCTCTGCCATGTCTAGGATCTTAGTAGCTGGGCCCAAGATATCAAGAGGTTTGTCCTGGCACGCCCACCAGGACCTGTTGATGCCCTTTTTAGGATCTTTGATAAACTTCTGAAGGAAGGTGGTCATTCTCGGGTCGATGTCGGCGTGGCGGCCACCTTCCCCTCCAGGGAGGGACGAGGACATTCCGCCCTAAGACAGTTCCGAGTCGCAGGTTCAAGCGGTCGACGAATACGACTGGCCACATATTGGGCGACCTTGTCCGAGGGAGCCCAGTCAGAGTAACGTGGATGGAGAACATCATCAGAATCCAACATATCCGCACAGAGATTCTGTCCGTCTGAGGAAGGGTCTGGGCGAGAAGGGCGCCAAGGTCGCGAGGGGCCGGCGACATCATCATCATCGCCCTGGTCATCATCCCCAACAGGTACTGGGGGCGTCAAAGGGATATTGGGGGGACCGGTTGCGGGACAGTACTGGCAAGAAATGCCTGCTTGAGGCGGTCAAAGGCATCAGTGTCCACGCCAGCGGGTTCGGCACGCTTCGCCGGTGGTTGAGAGTCCATCGGAGGGACAGAAGAAGGAGTGGCGGTAGAAAGGCCTTGTGAAGCTCTAGCCAGGCGATCGCAGGCTTTATCTATTCTACGCACCAACCTCTGTTCAAGAGGACTCATAGCCTGTTCCACTGTTTTGAGGATGGACGCATCCACAGCGTCATAGAAATCATCGTCCCATTTAAGGGCTGCCAGGGCGTCTTGCTCCCATTGGTCATCCTCATAAACATCATCTTGGAATTCCGCAATGGTGTCCAATAATCACCAGGGGAAGCTGAACAGGAATCAGGTGAGGGAGTATACCTCAACTTATAAGGGGGGCTGGGGGACAGCCTAATAAATGCGGGCAATGCACACAATTACAAGGACTAAGCCCTGGACCCCAACAGCCCTGGTGCCAACCGATTAAAAGGGCAGCCTGCAGCAAAAACGGGTCCCCAACACAGCAGACACTGTCTACAGTACTGACTCCCCAAAGAGGAGCGTTTTTGGCCTATACAATAAGGACCCCAAGCAAACAGCAAGAATGCTGACAACTGCCTAACGGCATGTAATGACCTGTATGCACAGGCGTTCAGGGGGCGTTAGCAATCAAAGCCGCTCCGGAATAAATCCCCAGAGGAGGAAACGGGGATAATTCCCCAAATATTTAACCAGACTCAGGGGTGTCACTGCAGGCAAGTACAGACCAGGCTCATGCGACAGCGGTGCTCCGGATTCAGACGTGATGTCGGAATGCGCAGAATCCGGAGCACGCACGTCGCGTCAAGCGTGCGACCCAAGCGCGCTCTAACGAGGCAGCGCTGTCACCGTGGGTCGCAAAAGCAAAAGACACACAATTGATGGAAGCAATGCAGAACAAATCAAAACATTCACCCCAGTCAAGAGCTCTGGGTTAAATTCATCATTCTTTTGCTCACCATGCCACCCCAGTTTGGACCTGGCTATATGCAAATCAGTCTTGACCCTGTGCCTCATGGGAACAGTCCAGCCCGAACTGCCAAGCTTCAGGTCCTCCCTGGAGCGGAAACAAGCATCTTAGGACCGGTTTCGGGGTTTCACCCCTCTTCAGCCAAGATAGCTTGATTCCAGTGGCAGAGTGAGCCCAGGACTCACGTCTGAGCATACCTGGCCCACTTAGGACGAGAAAGCAAAAGACACACAATTGATGGACGCAAGCACCAGAGAACGCATCCGCTAGGGAGCTCAGACGCTTCCACGGCCGAACGCGAGCTGCCGAGTGGCGGCGGACTCGCAGAAAGAAATGGAACGGAAACCAAGTCTAACAGAAAGCAAGCCAAATCGGAAAACACACGGCTAGCGCGCGATTCCTGAATTGTGTGCCGCCTGCACCCCGCCGTGAGGTAAACGGATATGAAAACGATACAGCGATATAGGTAATAACAAGCACAATGACAGCACAAAGCAATAAAACAGCGCGATAAGCAAAGCACAACGCGCTGCAAACATACTAAATCACAGTAATACAGGTCAATATTATATAACAGAATTAGAAAATCATGTTGGACATATCTTGGCTGCAAGCAGCGAAGAAAGAGGAGGAATGAGCAGAGACAGGGGACTACCTACACATTGGGAGCCTGTGATTGGTGCAGCGCATGGACACTCTAGACTAGGACTCTCTATTGTTTTTTGTTGTTATTCCCTATGGTTCATTGGAATAGTAGTTTGTTTTGATTGACTACATATGGCTGCAGTGAAGAAAGAATAGCATGATCCTCGCCTCTGGTCCTGACAAAGAATCAATATTCTTTAGGTCCTTTGCACAAGCAAATGATTCATTTGGGCTCAGCTTGAACACTGTGACTCCCATGCTAAAGTCTGCATTGAAGTTGTTTATAAAGAAGTCTGCAACCTCTACCAGTCTGGTCAGAGATATCGCTTTAAGTCAGCCCAAGTCTCGCAATGAAGGGGTCAGTGGGAGCGCTCTGGGAAATAAACCAAAGCCTTATTTAACTTGGAACTTACCTTAGGGGATTAGAAGGTTATTACTCTTATTGAGAATCAACTTGTTGCCCCTAAGAGAAGTTACGGTCTTCGGGATAAAATACAGAGAGAGAAGAGAATTTGTGAAATGTGTTATTTACAAATCCAAGATTTCAACCATGTGCTATTTGTGTGCACGGAGTTACAAAGGGCCAGGCACATGTTTTGAAGATCATTATTTATCAAATTTAATATTCATTCTGCCCAAGAGGCCCGTTTATTTTTTCTGTCCTCACCAAATGAAATGGTTTGTTATAGGATATATCAAGTTTTTAAAAACTTTTTTGGCTATTCATTAGGTAATGTTTAACTCTATTTTGTATGTCGCAATATGTTGATGGTTGGATATTTGATTGTATACATGTTTTAATATTTCTCCTCATGTTCCATTGGAATGTTTTGCTTCATTTATCTATTTATCTTTCTTGTACACCACACAGTATGTTTGATAAAAGTTTTTTTTAGGAGGCAGCCAAGTATAAAGGAAGAATTTCGTATTGAATGTAAAGTATTTCTTGTTTAACCTGTGTGTGTATTTTTGTGGACCACTGTAGGAGTTCCATATCAAAATAAATAAACCGGCAAACTGGCTACTGGAAGATTAGACAAAATACTTTATAAAAAAATGGTGGAAATTTGTGGACAATTTTATACTGCCTCATATTTTTTAAAGATTTTAACGATGTATTTATGTCTATATGGTTTTATGCATTTTTACTGTGATTTTATATATTGACTATGTTTTTTGTGTGGGCTTCCTTTTTAATGTATGAACTTTGATGGCACAAATGCCGAATAATGTTTCGGAAGCTTAAACGGAACATGCTTAGGACGTCTAGGTAGAGGGTTGCTGTCCTGTGCTGCAGCAAGGGGCTCTGGAAACCCCAAAGATGCCAGGTTGGCCTTGTCGTGGATGACATCTTCAGCATTCTTAGCTCTTTAGACAATCGATCCTTGCATTTTGGGACCTTTATCCACAATGCAGACACACTTCTTACCCTCCTGTCCTCCCCACCTTAAAGTTAAAGGACAGGTGAAGAACCTCACAGTGTCAGGGACAGGCTCAGGCTTCTGTGCACATGCTTAGATCATTGTGACACAAGGGCTAAAATAAAAGTCACAATACCAGATATACATATTGTTGGGCGCTCCGGGCAGGGGAACACACCTGTATACAAAGAGGGAAAATTCCCATTAAAACATTTATTTCCATTTATTTTTATTTTTTTTATAAATCAAGCACTCGGTGTGTTTGATAACCAGCATTGGTAAACCAGTTCAGGTGACTTTTCTTCAAAGGACCGAGTTTGGCGACCATTCCACTGAGAGGGTGGCATTTTGCCGCCTATAACAAAATTATTGCAAAAGCATTACAAATAGTTTTGGTCAATACGTTTTGTTACATTGTTTAGCCATCATTTTTTGTAATGTTTTTCTTGCCTGGCACAGCACACAGAATAGACACTTATCGCTTCCGGGGCAGAGGTTCAGAAATCTAAATTCATATTTATAATTTCATACCACAGGGTAACAAGAGCAACAGAGTGCACGCTTTCTAGAATCCTTAAGCTGTTCTCATATCCTGAGACCTCAGTCATTCTGACATAATAAACAGATGCTGGGATGCAGCGTATTTCGCCACAAAAATGTATTCTGACTGTCTGGGCCCAGCAACACCTTGGCACTGCCATGGCTCTAGCGGGCGCTATAGTGGTGCTTCCCAAGCCTGGGAAGGATAAAACCCAATGCGGCTCCTACCGCTCGGTTTCCCTCCTCAATATCGACCATATTTACATATTTATACATATATTCCAGGCTTTTATGCATTATGGTAGGCCTTGTGCCTGGCTTTAGGCTTCTGTTTACTATAATCTGCCTGTTACCCCCAGTAGAGACAGACAGGGAGTACTGGACATTGCCCAAGCTTAGTGCTGGTCCTACGACCAGGTCAGCAACATCAAGGAGGGACTGTAATGTGAAAGACATTAAGGTGAATGATACATTTTTTCATTTAGCTGAATGTGCAGCAAAGGTTGCGTAGATACCAACCATGGTTTAAAATTAAAAATATATATTTAAGTTGTTTAACCAGGTGAACAATACTCCCATTGGGAATAAGAATTACTCCCAACATCGAAAAGTCAGAAGTAAAAAAACATTATCAATTCAAAACCATCCTTGCAGCCCTGTTGACGTGCCATGTAGCTTTTAATGGGGAAGCCTTTTAGGGAATTGCATGTAGATGCCACGCTGTTACCATTCCTTACAATGTTAAGATGTTCTGTTATATCCTTCATTATTGAACTTTCTAACCTGCTCATCATCTTACTTTTCAGAAGTCACCAAAGTCGACAACACGAAGACACTTGCGCCCAAAGAACCAGACATGTGCTTAGGTCCCAAGTTACCTGACTGGGCAGTCGCAAGACCAGACGACCCCTGCTGTAGGGGCCGGTGGCCCTACCAAAGGCCCCCACAGGTAAAACGTTGTCCATTATGCAAATCTTTTATGTATCTGACACATAAAGGTTAAAGCTTTGGATGGGTGCATTAGGAAGATAATGGCGTGTAGTGATGAACCAGTTCCCAGTTAATCACTCATATGACCTCATAACAATGATGCATCGCTTTTCACACCCCTAGCCACCAGTAAAATGGTTCCTTCCTATATTTTGTGCCACCTCCTACAACTCTCCTGAGACACAGGGGAAGCATCAGGTAATGGTCTGTCACTTGCCAGAGATTCCACAGACCTGAGAGAATGGTGGATGGCAATGTATACATGGCATTACCACCTACGACCTATGCTTCTCGTAGGACTTTACAAATCCACAGGGGACAACAGATCTTTGCTGTCCTAGGCTACAGCTTCACGTGGTGGAGAATTGGAGCTCCTGAGCATGGTACCTGCAGCTTCGTTCTCTCCGCGAGGGAAGGCGAAAGAACATACTAAGTCCAGGAGATGCTGAGATGGCCTGAAGGTGAGGGAGGAGAGCGAAGTATAAGAGTGAGGAATACCCTAAGGAGGTGGGTGAGGGTAGCATAAAAACAGGGAGATTTTGCTACAAGTAGTTTCCAAGGAAAGGAAGACAGGAAGCTCTGATGCTCATGTAATCTGTAGGAGGAGGGCCATATTTTGTATGGGTCCTCCATGATTCCTATCCCATTCCACAGCTGGCCGTGTTATCATGTGGGTGCCATACAAGCATAAAATTGTATACTTTAAGACACCACAGATAAAGACATCTTCAAATCCACCCAAAGATGCTACCACCAGCAGATATGGAACGTCAACTGCACAGCTCTTGCAGACCACATTGGCGCTGGCACAAACAGCAGCAAGGAAATCTTCTCCATCGTCAAGGATTACACCACGCCTCCTGCCTATTCCAGCAACATCACCCCCTTACAAGACATTTGCAACAAGCTCTCAGAATTCTTCTGTAACAAAACCACTTTCATATATGCCAACTGAGGCCCTCAACTGTACCCCATCACCGTCGCTACTTAACTTGCCATCATGGCCGGTGAATGAACCCTGACCTTGTGGCACACCATCACCAATGTCAAAACTGCCACGACAAAAATCAATTACTCAAGGGACCCATCTCACCCTTTCCCCCACCACGCCTTCACCAAAGGTCTCACACCGATCGGCAAAGCATAAACACTTATCCTTAATGCCGCCATCAACTCAGCCACATTCCTAGACACCAGGACCCATGCCACTGTCATACCCCTGCCTAAGAAACCATCCGCTGACCTAACCACACTCTCCAACTACAAATCAATCTCCCTCCTACCATATCTAGTCAAGTCTTAGAGAAAATATCCAACTGACACCTCACTGACAACCTCATCAACCACCAGCTAATCAACTCCAAGCAGTCCTCATTCAGGCCTGACTGCAGTACAGAAACAGCACTCATCACTGCCATAGATGACAACCACATTATCCTTGACAGAGGGGACACAGCAGCTCTCATTCTCCTGGACCTCTCTGAAGCATTTGACACGGTGTCCCCCCTCATCCTCATGAGGCACCTACAAGAGACTGTCATTCAAGGACCTGCTTTCCCCTGAATCTGCTGCTTCTTAATAGTTAGAATGAATGGATAGAACACAACCTGTCAGCCTGACACCTTACACCTCGTAAGCCTGCAAACTCATCAGCAAAGTGGCTCATAGGTCATCGCTGAGCCCAACCCTCTTCAATGCATACATGATCCCTATGCCTTACGTCATCCATGCACGTTACATCAACATCCTCTCCAGTGCTGATGATACGCAACTCATACTCTCCCTCTCAGACAAGACCCTCAACACAAGAACAAGTTCACCTCCTGCTTGACCAAAGTCGCAAACTGGATGAAAGCCAACTGTCTCAAGCTCAACACTAACAAGACGGAAGTAGTGATCTTCAGCAAGAACACCATGCCATGGGAATCCAAACTTAGACCCACACCTACGTCCAGGATCCACGCCAGGAACCTCAGAATCAATCATTGACACTAAACTGGACATGATTGCACAAGTCAACACTATCACTAGAGCCTGTTTCCACACCCTGAAAATACTAAGAAATCCTCAAATGTCTCCCAAACAACACCAGAAAAAACATTACTCATGCTCTAGTCACCAGCAAGTTGGACTCCAGGAACACCCCCTACTCTGGGATAACCAAGCTACTCACCAAAAGACTGCAAACCATCCATATCTTAGCAGCCAGACTCGTCTTCAACCTCCCACACAGAACTTACATCACATCATACCTCAAGGTGCTCCACTGGGTCTCGATAGACAAAAAGCTCATTTTAAACTCCTCACACTCAGATTCAAGGCACTACACAACTTAGGCCTGATTAACCTGAGCAGTTGCATCTCCTTCTAGCAAACATGTCGGCTCCTCAGGACTCCTACTCCCACACATCCCAGGCATACACAACACCAGAGCAGGAGGAATGGCATTCTCTTAGATTGCTCGTAAAGCGTACAACCTCCCACTGCACATCAGAGCCTCCTCCTCTCTTCTTGAATTCTAAAAGACATAGAAGACCTGGTTTTTCATTTAACCAACCCATCCAGAGCAGGGCTAGGAACGCACACCTGGTCAGTGCTAGGATAACCTTGTGGGTGATAGT
This sequence comes from Triturus cristatus, assembly GCF_964204655.1. Taxonomy (NCBI): domain Eukaryota; kingdom Metazoa; phylum Chordata; class Amphibia; order Caudata; family Salamandridae; genus Triturus; species Triturus cristatus. The sequence continues at coordinate 119,028,366 of NC_140581.1, forward strand.
GCACTTTACAAATACACATAACAAATACACAAACAGGTAGGCAAGAAAGAAAGAGCATGGAGACTTACCCCCCCCCCCCAACCCTGTCCAACCTCAAACTGCTAAGACAAAGATGGAGTGTGTCGGCAGCTGGCTCTCTATATAGTGCACTAAAACAAAGTACACTGTGCAGAGAGTCCACTGGATCCCTGGTTGGTAAACAGAGGCAAAAACAGATAATAATAAAGCTCTATTAGTGGTAATGTGGACGAGCAGTCGGGCTTATCAGAGGGTAGTGCTAAGCATTTGTTGTACTTAGAGTCAATAAATGAAACACATACTAAAGAATAAATCCAAGACCAATTTGTAAAAATAACTTCAATTTTTATACCATGTAGACCAAGAACTTCGTTCTAAGGTAAGTACTTTTTCAGATATGAATTTTCAAAGTTCACAAAATAACACACTCTTGGGCACAATTATGCACCATAGAAGTCTATGGGACAAAATAGGAAAATGCATATAAAATCATACAGTTGGATCTCGAGGTTCACCTTCTGGATTTAGGTAAGTAGCAAGACCAGGTCCAATGTCCACCAGCTGATTGTCGGGAGTGTCTAGGATTCGGCCAAGAGCAGGGTGCTGAGGTTGCTGGTAGCAGGAACTATGGCGAAGAGGGCAATCAGAAAACACACTGCAAAATGGGACCTAAAGGTAAGTTCAAGGGGTCCCACTCAAAGGAGCAGATCACAAGGGCCTCAGGACCATGAGAGCACAGTTGGTTCTTCGGTATCTGGCCAGGCAGGCTGGTTGCAGAGCAGATAGGTCAGCTGGGCAGCATGCGCCAAGATGTTGTCACAGTCAGGGGCAGGCAGATTGCATGGACAGCTGGGCCTTGATGTCCCTCGATGGGTGCTTGCTTTCTGGGCAGTTAGAGTCCGGATTGGACTCTAGGTATTGGTGCAGGAGGCAGGTGGCCTGGTAACCTGAGTATTGGTGCAGCATGGTCCTGGGTTCTTCACACTCGTTGGCCAGACAGATCTGATCCTCTGGAGCTGATGTACCTCTTTTTCCTTGGATCCTGCGTCGGAGATGCCAGGGAGCAACAAGCGGTAAACCAGACTCTGCGGGTTTGGTGCCTGCTGACTACAGGGAAGTAGCTCCTCTACCCCAAGAGAGTTCTCTGGTGATTGGCGAAGGGCTGGAGGAGCTGTGGGGTTCTTGGAGGCCTCACATCCCCACGACGAGATAGCACACCACGAAGGTTGAGTTCTGGGAGCAGCAGGCAGGGTTTCGCACCAAAATTCTGCAGCAGGTCTTCGGTTCTTTGGTCAGCAGCTCTTCTTTGTTTGTGTTTTCTTTGTATCCCTTGAATCTAAGTTCAGGGTCCAGGGATGCCACCCAAATACTAAATTTAGGGGCATTTAAGGGAGTGACAAGTAGTAGCCAATGGGCTACTTACCTTTAGGTTGTCTACACCCTCTAAGTGACCACTTCCTGTGGGAAGGGGCACTACCCTAGCCCTGATAGGTTAATTCCTGCCATCTCAATATGGAGGAATTGGAAAAGTAGTATCCACATCACCTGCCCCACCTTAGGGGTGATGCTGGTTGAATGTGAGCACACCTCATAATCTAACTAATTTTCCTCCTGTCCTCCTGCCTAACGTGCAGCAGGACGCCATCTGGACATGCCTGGGTTGCATTTCAAAGGCAGCATCAGTGTTGCTTCCTCCTGCCCTCTACCATCAGTGCTTGTCCATTTCCCCATCTCCCTCTGCTTCCCTGCTTTACCCGTCTCCCCAATACCTCCCTCTTCATTGCTGCTTTTTAAAAAGAAATTGTAGGATACAATGGTATTGGAACACTCGTCTTGCTATAGTCTCCTTTGTACACATACAAACATACCACTAAAATGCATTCGCATGTACATAAACAAATGAATTTCGTAAAAAGTTGTTAAAACAGGAAGAGCAATGGTTTATTTGTTTTGCACGATCCAGTGGTATTGGAGCATTCACTATCTCTCACTTCTTGCCATGGGCCTGGTCAATGTGAATGTCCTTTAGCCATGTTGTCTACCAGCACGTCCGCTTTTCAGCATGGCTGAAAGTCACTGAAAAATAGCGCTTTTATGTGTTAGGAGGGACAGGACAATAAACTCAGCATTGGGGGGCAAAGAGACTCTGCGTCTGCCAATAGTTGTCTCTCTTAGGCAAGGCAGATGTTCTGTCACCATGTTATTACAATTCTTGAAATAAATTGCCAAAAGCTGCCAGTGTAACAGATCTGACCCAGCATAGAACATAGGTAGAACCCCTCTTCCCTAAGCCCACCAACACAATCTGTGTCATACTTCCTAAAATGTAAAACAAAATCAAAAGATGAATGACCATATTTATTGCGAATGTTAATAAACTGTGGTTTATTTGATTTTTGTAATCTGCTTCTTGCACAAATGAAGAAATGAAGGGACAGATGTACGACCTGCCAAATAGCGCATCGAAAATTGCGTCGCATTTGCGGCTCGCAATTTGCAAGGCGCTATTTGGCATGTACAACAGTGTGTTTAACACTGTTTGAGATTCCCAATGGGGTCACAAATTGCAAAGCTCATGAATATTAATGAGCCTCTCGCAATTTGCGAGCCCATTGGGAATGACAGTCCCTAACAGGGATGGTACCCTGCTGGACTCAGCAGACCACCATGTCTGGAACTGCTTTTTTAGGTCTCGTGCCTAGCGTTGCAGTGCACCTCACTGCTCATGCAGCGCGAGACCTCTTGTATAGGGGTTCTGAAAGCTGCTCACACGCTTGTGCGTGTCAGCAGGCTTTCGCCGCCCGCCATTGGCTTTAGCGTGTTTTTTTTTTTTTTAAACGGCACGGGATTGGGCAAAGGCGGGCGCAGGTCCCGCATTTGCTCCGCCCATTCCCACAAGTGGCCAACACGCGCAGCAGCACGCGTGCTGGCCACCGGTGGGAATGGGCGTGCCTTTGCCCCCGCTCCTCTGTGGTGCGCGCGCACCACTGTTTTTTTGTTGGCAATAGCGATCACGATGCGATCGCTTTCAGTGACGCTTGTTCTTTACTTTTGGTATAATCGCGGCACCCGCGCTTTACTTTTAATATTATAAGTAAAGCGCGGGTGCCACGATGATACCAAAAGTAAAATAATAGCAAAAAACATCTATTTCTTTACTTTTGGTATCATCGCAGCCCCCACACTTTACTTTTAACATTAAAAGTAAAGCGTCGGTGGTGCGATGCTTGTTAGCCTTTTCGGACTGTTGGCGTTGGGTTACTGGCGCTTGAACTTGTTTGGCACAGGCTGGCATGTGTGCTTATAATGCATACAGTGCTGATTTAAGAGGGGGAATGGACGTGCTACAAAATGGGATGTTTTGACTGCAAGAAATTTGCATGTACAAGCTCAGCTTATGTTGCTTGTAAATCTCCCTTCAAGCCCTTTCCGAAACCCTTCAGCTGATTTCACAAGCAAACACTTAAACCACTATATTAATTTTCTGAACTCGCTGTGCTGTGATATCAGCTCTACTTTACAGTGATAGATTGAAAACTGCTGCCTTAAAATGGCTTCGGTCATGCCCTTTCTTTGAGCAGTGAACTCGGATTGCTTGGAAAAATATAAATAACTCGAACCTTTACAAATTGCGTTCTGGTGTGCCAATATATCTCACTTCAGGGTGGGTGATGTTAGGAGGGGATGGCCGTAGAGGCGGTAAATACAAAGGCTAATTAATGCTTGCGGAAGAATAGGCTTGTTGGAGGCGAGGGAAGTATGCTTCCTTTTGATGGGTTTAGGAAACGAAGGATGGTGGTTGAAGGCAAGGGATTAAACTAAAGATGTACTCTCTGGCCCTCTGCAGAAGTAACTCCAGTGCTTTTCCAAGACCCGTTGAAAAACCTGCCTCCCAAATTGTACTGTATTCCCCAGCAAGGGCATGAGTGCTGTATCCAGTTCGGATTTTTTGGGGCATTCCAACACTTGTCATCCTGCATTTATAATAGGGAAGAATTCTGCGAGAACCATAATGGAGTGCTAAATATAGGACTGTATAAACTGCGCATGCCTAGCATGGAGTCTTCCTAATGCACATCAGTATGTGCTACCTTATGCACCTGACTTTCCATGACCGAGCTACACCCTTCGCTGAGATCACCTGATGCACACAACTGTGAAGTCGTTTCTGTAAAGTGTTTGGTTTATGTGTGTGCATGGAGGTCTGTGTGTTATTTTGTGTGAGGGGTGCCTATGAGTGTGGTCACGGTGTTAAATGTGTACTGTTTAGGCCTGGGCGAAAATTTCGTTCCGTTCGCGGAAATTGCGATAATTTGAAATTTTCGCGTTCTGCGGAGAGCGCGAAAATGTCAAAATTTCCGGTTTCCGCAGCTTGGCGATAATTTGTTACTTGCTCGCGCTGTAAATTAATACATTCTCGCGCGCGCGCGATCGCCTTACCTGAATCCCTGCGTTCGCCGACAAGTTTTCTTGATCCGGTCGCGTTCTCCATGAGATGTTGTATTGTTTTTAGCCATTTGCGCTGTCTCTCGACAGTTCGCGCCCGCAGTGACGTCATGCGTCGCGCGATCACGTCTTTCTTCTCGCAATCATGCACCGCGAGACAACTCAAAACAAGATGGCCGCGCCCGCAAGCAACCACATGGGTAAGTTGGCGACCCGCAACCATGCAGAAAATCTCGCGAACATGCCGGAAAAAAACTTCCGCATCTTCGCGATATATCCGCTTGTTTGCGATAATTTTAAACATTTTCGCGATAATTTGCGAAAGTTAATTTCGCAAATTCCGCCCACCCCTAGTACTGTTCTATGACTGCATTTATGCCTGCATGCACGAGTTATTTAAAAGCCACTGCTCTTTTCCCTCCGTGTAGATCGCTGCACAAATGGTTCTCTCCAGTATCTGTCAGACTTTGCTGAGTGGGGGATTGTCTGCCAGCAATTGATATTAATAAATAAATATCGCACTAATCTTGGACAGATCTATCCTTCGTGGCAAGCTCTTACAGTTGTCTCTTCAAAACTGTAGTGTTTCCAAGCCTACGAGCTCTGGCTCAGAATAAAACTTTCCAGCAAGACTGGAGCCAGGCACATTCACTTGGTTTTCACCACACGAGCTATTGCTTTCTTTGCTTATGTTGAAATTAAAGTCACCTGTTTCTTTCGATTTATTTAAAATTGATTTAAATCTCACAGTTCAAATGTCAGGATTTGTCAGTAACTCTGCCAGAAGATAATGCTCATGCGAGATTTTTTCGTCTATCATTTAAAAGTCTTTGGGATGGGATAATGTTTAGGGGTTCAGTGAGGCATTATTGTATCCCCAGATAAGGTAAACAGCCTTATGTGTAAAGATGGTCTTAAAATCAAAAAAAGGCTTCCGTTTTTAACCATCAAGATTGTCAACTTGGGTGTGAGCTGTGTGAGCTCTCGACACAGTGAGATTTGTTAATAGAAGTGTTGCTATCCAACATTTAATTTGTGTGACAAACAAATCGGTGTACGTGTGGAATGTTGTAAGTAGTACTGCCCACTAAGAAATCCACGATCTCCAGAAAGCAACCTGTGAGGTCAACATATATTGACGTCCAAAACATTGCAAATGCAAAGCCAGGGCCGGCTTTACAGCTGGTGGCGCCCGGTGCAGCAATCATTTTTGGTGCCCCCACACCCCGTGACCACCTCCTCTGATTCTCTCACTACCACCGTGCGTAAGTGCCCCTCATCTCTCCAATCATAATTTATTAATAAATACAGCGCCCTCCCTGAGGTCAGCGCCCAGTGCGGCCGCACTAATCGCACTGCTCTAAAGCCGGCCCTGCACAAAGCTTGGTAAAGCTAGTGTATGTGTTGGTAGTTAGCCATTCTGTACTTCTTGATAGATAGATGCAGAGCAATTGAGTTTTGGTTTTGCTAATTATTGTTGCACTGACTGATCTGCAGATAATTTTACATAAAATAACCTTTACATATTTTTGTTAAATCCCAGAACGTTTTGTGCAGATTGATACAGAAGTTCAAATGTTTTAGGTGGAGAAGGGCCACATAATGGATAGGTGTTTCCAAATCCCATGGACCTTTTTTAGGTCTCGCCTAGCATTGGAGTGCGCATGCGCTCCTCGCTCTGCGAGGCGTATAGTAATCGATAACATTTCAGAAGGGGACTTGTAGCCACGCCCATCATTATGATTGGCTGGCGTCATCATTTATGTTAAACGCTGGCCTCCGATTGAAAGTGAGGCTTTTTTGTTACCGCCCTGTCTCCTTCTGCGACGGCCTACCCAGACTCCGTTGGGCGCTCTTTGGCAAAGAACACAGTGTTTCTCTATCAATGACAGTCGCGTTCGCCTCTTAACAGGGCTCCGTTGCGCGCTCTTTGTCAAAGAACACAGTGTTTCTCTATCAATGGCGGTCATGTTCGCGTTCGCATCTTAACACTTCAGGCGATATATCAGGCCCAAGGCGACTCGGAATACGGCTGGGATGAAAGGCACATTCGTCTACAAATACGTGTTACATTGTGTTAGGTTAATTAGTCAAGACAGCCTCGCGCCGGAAAGCGCTCCATGTGATCTGTGACAGTTTCCTTTACATTCAAACTATAATCCAGCGGCCAGAGCTGCCAACTTAGGAGTTGGGGTTCCGGGTTCGAGTCTCGGCGTCGGCACACCATCCTGTGATTCTGGGCAAATCACTTACCCCACATGTATCGATGCACAGCGCCTGGATAACCTCACGAGCTATATAAATCTACAAACTAACCTAATCTCGGAACTGGTGCTCTTTGGAAACCGCAGCGTGCATGTGCTGGCTTCACACTGAGGCAGTAGCAAGGTCCTCTAAGGAAAGCTCCATTGCGCCGTTCAGCCGTCTTTAAGCGCTGTGACATTCACATTTAGGCTCAGGTAGAAGTTGGCTGTAAGTAAATATGACACCATCATTGGCTTTGGGGACCAGAAGCGTTTAACCGAGGAATTTACTCGCCTGGCAGTCACTCGCCTGTCCACCACCAGCAGCAGGGACACAGGAGAGGCCACCCGCCTGGTACACATGTAATTATTTAAGGGAAACAAATGAAACCGGGCCGTAAATGGCGGGCCCCCAAAGAATACACTGGTCAAACATCCGCATAGGCGCTTTACAGCGAGGAGGGGGGTCTCATCTTCACCAAGGGCGTGGCAGTTAATGATGTTGTAGCCCCCTACTGGGATATCCACTGAGGTAACAAACCTGGGAGTGAACCCAGCCTGTCCTTGACCCCAACTGAATGATGTCACCAGGAGCGCTTTTATCACTGGCCCCTCTTCACGTCTTCCTGCACATGAGTTTCCCACAGAAGGGTCAGGCCACCCACCACCCTATCCAGTCCCGGATGGGCTGTACCTGGGGGCACTAGTCCGCCAACTCTGAAGGCTTCAAACGCCACAGAAAGCAGTGGTCAGGTGACTACTACACCCTGGACTAAGTGACCACATCACCCACCCGTCTAAGCTCCCACTTGCTACCCCTGGCCAGACGCACCTGCACCCGGGCTCTCTGCACTGCCCACAGGCCCACCTAGGGCGCCGATGCATTTATCTTTCAAGTGCAGCTTCAAACATACAAGCAGCCGGACACAGAGCATCTCTCGGGTCATCACACACAACACCAAGACACTTCCCACACAGCACACTCTGTGAGCCCACACTCTCCCAACCACACACAACCACTACACACACGCTGTGAACCTCCTTAAAATTTCCACCCACCAAACAAACAACAGAGACCACCGGGTACTCAGCAGGAGTATAACACAACACAACATAACTTGTATTTGTAAAGCACGCGTTGACCCAGAAGGATGTCTTGGCGCTGAATAACAGATGTTTGTTGTAAATTTAAAATAGTTGTCTTTCCCTAACAAATTACACTCGACCGAAAAGAAACACAATTCTCACCTTACCCCCACACCAAAGTTATAGTCATGACCCAGAAAGGCTCCCTGAGTAGTCCCTCCGGCCCCTCCCTGCGCTAAAGCACAGGTACACACCGCAGCCATAAAAAGAGCATCTCTAGTCATCACACACGTCAATAAAACACTCCCACATGATTCACTCTGTGCCCCACTCTCCCAACCACACACAGCCATAAAGTACCATTCTGCCATCCTCAGAAGCGCCGCAGCGCCTCACCAGGACTTCTAAGCGCTAATAAATACACTACCAGCGTAAGAAAGATGAAGGCTGTGTTGTTCTTCTTCCCTTGTTGTCGACCTCCTCCCCCATGCAATAGGTCTCGTATTTACGTGAGTTTGAGCTATTGGCATTGTAAATAACAATGCCTTTTATTTAGGTTTTAAAAACGGAAACAAAAATAAAAGGCATTGTCATTTGCAATGTCAATAGCTCAAACTCACATAAATGCGAGACCTATTGCATTGCAAATGCTTGTTTTTAAATGTAGCCCGTTTTCTTTACAGGAAAACAGGCTGCATTTAAAAAGAAATGAAACGTTTTTGTTTCATTTTTTAAGGGCAGGCAGTGGTCGCTGGGACTACTGCCTGCCTTAAAAAATTATATTTTATGCATTTGCAAAGGAGAAGGGGTCCCCTAGGGACCCCTTTCCATTTGCGAATGCTTTACCAACTACTTGAAGTAGGTAGTAATTTGTGAGTGTTTTGCGACCGCATTTGCAGTCGCAAAACATTGATACATAGCTTTGCGGTCGCTATTAGGAAGGGAAAGCAATTTATTTGCGAGTCGCAAAATAGTGTTTGTACATGGGCCCATGCTTTTTAGCGAGCGCAAATGGGTCTGTCATCGTGTGTGCACATCAAAGGCAAGACGCCTGGGATTTCCTTCACCAAGATTCTTTTGCAGCCCATCCTGAGCCCTGTGTTTATGGCCTGACAAATGGCTGCAGCTTGAATAATAAAACTGGCTTACCAAAAGCAAGATCTTCCGCCACTCCCAAATGAAAGCAATACATTCAAGCCATTGTGTCAGGACATAAACGAAAACACAGGGGGCCTGTTAACAGATCGGATGGCCTCGGTCTGTAGTCTGCTCTGCTGGAGAATAATTTATTTATTTTAGAAGTTTTATATAGCGCTGGCCTGACCCGAGGGTATCGGAGCGCTTTACAGAGGATACATTGCAGAGATTACAACAAACGAGACAAGAGAACGACACAATAATAATGCAGGGCGTTGATGAGGGTTTTTCTTTGGTAAAGGAATTCCCTGTGGGACCCAGTTTCCTTTGATCATGCACACTAGTCTGCTCTTGTGACCAGGCCTGGGAGTTAGCAGATGTGCTGTGCAGCTAGCTTGATTTGCAGCACACAGTGACAGAATACATATATATGTATAACTTATAAGTTATAGACCTATATTAATATACCTTACAAGTTAAACAAGATGCAGAAGTGGCATCCTTTCTTGCAAGCAATTATAGAACATTTTCCTGCCTCTTTGAGCATCTGTAATGATCATAACTAGCAACTGTTCGTGAAAATTGTATCACTTGTAATAAAACCTGTTTTATTGTAAAGCGCTCTAACACCTTTGGGTAATGTTGATGTGATAACTAGACTATATAAAGAAAATTTCAGACAGGTTCTTATAAAGATCATGTAATATTTATGTACTAGTTGCAAAGTAAAGTGTAAAATGTTTAAATATTTCAAGTACACACTTTCACAATGCTTTATAAACCTTCTTGCTTTCTCAAATTTGCTTTAAAATTTGCCATTTTTTTCAAAATTTCCGGGGGACGAGGGGGGTGTCGGGAGAATTCCCCAAACACTCCTTATGAAGGTTGAGCTCACTTACTGCGCAACATTCATCCCTAACGTTTACGCCTCACCACTTGCAAATGTCACCAGCCGCCTTTTCATCCAATGGAAGAGGCAATGCACTTCCTGGATCACCGAAGCCTGGGTTAAAATAGTAGAATCTGGGTAAGCTGTAACGCCCTTACTCACTGTTACGACAAGTACGGCGGGTAAAAGGATCTTCTTCACTCACAGCCTGACGCAACCCCCAACATCCTCCCCATTCAGCAGCCACTGACTCCCTTGGAGTCCTTTACATTCCACCTCAGCGTTCTGATATGAAACTGACATCAGGATACAACATATGCAATAACTACCAATTAATTACTGTATGTTGTAATCAAATGACAGTGGTAACTTTCCCAGTTCACAATACCCCCCATTCTTAAGCATTCATTACTCTTCCTAGGTCTGTGCCCCAGTTAGGCTGATGGACATGTTGAATGTCTGTACTATGCATTACCTTGCTCTTTTTACTAATTGTCACTAATCCACTTGACATAGCTTAATGTCACCTTGTAAATATGCCCCTTTCCGCAGCAGTCTGCTGCGGCAACGGGGTAGGCAATGGGTGTTGTTTTGGGCGTTCCACTGCAACACCCATTGCTTTTTGACGCTGACCCAGATTTACAAAACTGGGGCAGTGCCAAAAACTAAGGCCAGGTAATACCTGAATGATGATACGAGGAGAAATGTTTAATTACTTCTCGTTTTTTGCTCTTTCTATATGTGCTGCATTCTGGGTATTAGAAGGATGTAATTGCAAAATTTCTGCGCCTCCCTTAGGAATCCCTATGATTATGTTCCATTGAACGCACGATGCTTTGATGTCCCTAGTTACTTTTCTCTGTCATTGTATAATTACGGGAAGTTGCTTCAAATGCACCTCGTGATTGTAATGCCCCTTCCTTCCCTTTTTCTAGTTAGACTCAGAATTACATATTTCAGCATATTCAACTTGAAGCCATGAACGTCAATCTACCAAGAGGCCAGGGGTAGTGGAAGTGACACCACATGCCATTTGACCTTTACATTCACTCATGCTAACACATACACACAGAATCATACATTAAAAAATATGATTTACTTATCTCTACTGCCAGGAGAATCATATTCCATTTTTTATTACATTAATAGTCAATTATATGTTATTATTCATTGATACTGCAATAAAACAAAGAGATTGGCGCCCCAATTGAGGTCCATATGTACAAGATGCCCTTGTGTTCCTGGCACTGAATGGGCTACCTCTGAGGCCAGCGGTCGCAAATGTAGTGCCAAGGATCACAAGGGGCACGCCAGGGGTTCCAGCTGCGACCCCCTGGCCAGCCCTAAATGACGTCCATGGTTGAAGCCAGAAATTCTAAGCTCAAGGCCCGCTCTTTTTCTGTCTCATGGATCCTGTAGTATAAACAGATGTTGAATGTTGAACATAAATATTTTGTGGGCATCTCCCCTGCATCCTATCCCCTCGACTGTGTATTGTTTCTGATCCTAGCTCTAGTAGTTTCTATCACAAGGTTAACCAGCAATGTCCAGGTTGATGACATATGGATTAAAGTTGCAGATTAAGAGCTTTCAAAGCTGTGGTATCATGGGCTTCACCTTGAAGAACAGCAGCATAATGAGGATGGTAAAAAGGAGATTAAAGAAACTGATGACTGAATGAAGCAGGTTGGAGGAGCTGTGGCATACCGAGGTGTTACCTGAGTACTACATATATATTTGCTTGATATAGGAAGTACATTAAAGGATGAAGTACACCACATGGGGCCATGCTGGATTGCTCTGAACTCACACTAGGAATATGGCTTAACACCTTGATGACATACTAACAATGAAATATCCTGGGGATGAGGAACTATCCCTTTGAGGCAACCACCACCATTCACAGTCATCCACGAACTCACCAAACTCCAAAAACTCTACCAGGAAACTGCTGAGTCAACACCCAGCAAGCATGGATGCTGGTACATAGTGTAAGTTCTCAGAACAAAGACTCAAGCAGGACCCACATGTATGCACATTTTCTGCACATGTAGGACCAACATGGGTACAGTGTGCTGTTGAATATACACTTCTATGCGAGATGGCATTCTTGTCCAGCATCTTAGGGTTCTGAGAGAAGCTAGTGTACTGAGCAGGATACCTTCTTCCCAGGCCAGATGGCGCATAGTGAATTATGGCAGTATACCCTCTGCAGCCGTCTGTGCTACAGATTTCGATGGAAAAACCAAACATGCCAAACCAAAAGGGCATCTAGACGAAGACTCTTTCAGGTTACAAAAAACTGAATTCCATTATACAAGTACATTTCCAGCCTTTAAGGTGGACTAATAATTCTGTGTTTTTGATGACACATTTCAAGTAATGACTACATTATGCATTCCACTTCTGGTTATTGGTGTTGAACATCATTCATATCATCCCCATTACAGACACTCCATGGATTCCTTACATTGCATCTTAAAACCTGTCATCTAGCTCAGTTTCAGCTTGCCCCTCTAGGCCACTTCCAAGTATCAGTTTATTAGGATCTACTGATAACTGTAACACAAATATGTACGGCACTGAAGTGCACTTCCCTGACTGGCTGTATACCCATTTTGGGTACCTTTGACATGGCATTTTGATTTTGCAGCTATAGTGTCCCAGTGAGGAGACGTGACCAAGTTCCACTCTTTGCTTCGCATAATACAGTGACTAAACGGGGCAGCACCAACTGTAGTGATTTGCCTGGATTAGGAAGTCCGAATAATAGACAGACTTCTGCATGAACTTTTTGGTTAATTGACGTACTGGTTTTAGAGTGTAACAAACTCTTGAGGTTTCTTTTACTTCTGAACGGACCCTATTTGCACAGACAGTGGTCAAGCTAGGAAAACAACATCCAAATCCCTGAAGAAGTCCAAGAGGACGAAACGCGTTGGCTACGTTTTATTCAATTTTTGAAGAAAAATCACAAATAAATGGATTACGTAATACACTTATTGCATTGATGTCATATTTGAAAAAATAACTGAATTTGTATTGTATTCTGTTTTGTTGAATTCATTTGAACAAGGAATATTGTGATCTGTTACAATGATGAGTGCTGGGCCACATTGATAAATAGTGTCCCAAATACACCATACTCAACTTAGTGTAATAGCAGTGCTTCTTTGGAGCCGGTGGTTTACGGTGCTTGGCACCGGCACTTAATTGTCCATGCAGGCGCTTGTGACAGTCTCCCACAAGGTGGCGCTGTCTGGCTAATTTAGAGATGACCACATCAACAGTCAATTATTAATTCAATATACATCAACACTGACTATTACCTGATGCCCAAGCCATTCTTATAGCTTTGGGGGCCTGGAATAGTCTGAATTGTCACACTTGTAATAGTGTGATGGTTAGTAGTTGTGTTGTTAGTATCAGTGGCAACATGGTGGGGTAATGTGTGGTGCAAGCTGCAGTGGCCTACTGACGAGAGCCCTGGCACTTATTGTTTTACAAATTAAGCTCTGTATAGTGTTTTCTGGCCACTTTTCTTGCTAATTATTCAGGTAATGCCGCTTACACAAGGCTGGAGCACATTGTGATATATATAAATACTTTGTCACCTTCAAATTACGACTTAGATAAATTCTGCCATTTTTACTATATCATTTACATTTCCCATAAAAGCAAACTTAATTTTTCAAGATATTACATAATATTTTTCTATTACTGCCCCACGTCAAACAGCCTTGACTTTCTACACTTATTGACTTACTATATAGGTGGGCATGAATGAACCTTATTGCACATTTGTATATCTATCCTTTAATTTCTTCATAGAAAGTTTAGCACCTAATGTGTACCTTGGTTAGCATGACACAAAAGCGGAGTGTTCTATGAATTATTTTAATATTTTTCTTACACTCAGTCAAGAAGAAGCAGCACTTTTCCTAGCTAATGTGAAGGAAAGTTTCAGTTCCATTAAGGACACGGAGGAGAGGATTATGCATTTATTCATTTTTTCCAGCTGATCAGTCCAATATAACAATAGGCAAAGAAATGAAGACTACATTTCCCATGAGTCTTTAGAGAAAGTCATCAACCCAGTCCACCAATGGCCTTGCACAAACACATATATCGACATGATCAAGGAAAAGCACTTCCTCTTTCTTCATGCAAAATGTACCACTATCCGTTGCAATTAGAATTCGGGTAGCGGGTGAGCTGTCTGTTGACGATCTTCTCGATTACCTTAGATGGGAATGGAATCAGGGCGATGGGCCGGAAGTTCTTGAGGTCGCTCGGGTCCGCTTTGGTTTTTTTGAGTAGGGCGTTGATCTGGGCTTGTTTCCAGCTCTCTGGGAAGGTCGCGGTCTCGAAGGAGAGGTTGATGACGTTACACAGGTGGGGTGCGATGGAGCTGCCGGCTTTGTTGAAGACGTGGTGTGGAAAAGGGTCTGATGGGGAGCTGGAGTGGATTGTGCCCATGGTCTTGATTGTGTCCTTGGTGTTCACGTTAACCCAGGCTGTCATGGGGTCGTGGTCAATGGGGTGCGGCTCAGAATAATGACAGGGCAAATGCCTTTGTCTTTCTTGTCCACCAGGAATGCCTTTGTCCTTCTTGTCCGCCAGGAAAGGGAGCTATAACCCTCCCGCCTCTGGGGGTGCAGTGAGGCGGAGATTATAGCTCCTTTTCCAGTAGGGTACTTATCTCCCGATCTATCATCTGATCAGCATCTCTTGAGAAGGTCAAAGGCAGGGGTCAAATCCCCTGCTGTGGGGTTCCTAGGAATTCCCTCCGAAACACCTAGCTGTTTGAAGAAGCCAAGAGTTGCCAGTTACGGTTCTCCAATTGGAAAGGAAGAAGTGGAACAGGCCTCCCACCCTTGCTGGAAAGAAAGGTTTTGCTTACTGTTAGCTCCTCCTCGGGTGTTGGAAGCTCCTCTGAAGACGCATTTGCTGCCTCTAATTCCCCCAGTACCATGGGAGGGGAAAAACACCCTGAACTCCTCTGGTCCTGCCACTACATGGATCTCTTGGTCTGTAGTTGTGGGGAGCGCCACTGTAGGACTGGCTGAGTGAGTGCCCCTTGCCTTCCCGACCCCATAAAAAATCCTTTGACCTTAGACCTTATGCATTGATTGTTGTGCCTTGTCAAGGAAGGAGAACGTAGTAACAAATTTGAAGAGATCTTTAATAAAAGGTTCTCCAAACAGACCCCATCCTGCCACCTGCCCTGCTTCCGAGGTGGCTAGTTCTCCTAACTTGGGATCTATTTTGATCAAAAGTGATCTCCTGTGCTCTAAGGAAAGGGCACAATTGGCACCCTCAGAAAGCACAGAGCACATTAGGCCAACCCCCGAGAGTATGTTGGGGTCAACAAGATTACTGGTTTCCCAGGCTTCCTTCTAGGAAAAAGGGGGTGGTGATGGACAGAGTTTCTGAATGATGCAGAATACTCTTACCAAGTCAAGAGATCATGGTTTTAATCCATCACCGTTTTTTTAGCTCACTGCACCATCCCAGCTCAGAACCTGGCTACATGCAAATTAGTCTGTACCTGTCCCAGTGCATGATGGGAACAGGGCAAACCAAACTACCAAGCCAATTCTTATACTGGGAAGGAAACAAGCTTCCAGGGACCGGTTTCTGGCATCACAGCCTTCGTCGGCCCGGCTTGCCTGAATCCTGATGGTGCAATGAGCAAGGGACTCACGTCTGAGCATACCCTCCCACACTGAGTGTGGATAAAATCGATTTGGGAAAAGGGGGGTGGTGATGGACAGAGTTTCTGAATGATGCAGAATACTCTTACCAAGTCAAGAGATCATGGTTTTAATCCATCACCGTTTTTTAGCTCACTGCACCATCCCAGCTCAGAACCTGGCTACATGCAAATTAGTCTGTACCTGTCCCAGTGCATGATGGGAACAGGGCAAACCAAACTACCAAGCCAATTCTTATACTGGGAAGGAAACAAGCTTCCATGGACCGGTTTCTGGCATCACAGCCTTCGTCAGCCCGGCTTGCCTGAATCCTGATGGTGCAATGAGCAAGGGACTCACGTCTGAGCATACCCTCCCACACTGAGTGTGGATAAAATTGATTTGGGAAAAAGGGGGTGGTGATGGACAGAGTTTCTGAATGATGCAGAATACTCTTACCAAGTCAAGAGATCATGGTTTTAATCCATCACCGTTTTTTAGCTCACTGCACCATCCCAGCTCAGAACCTGGCTACATGCAAATTAGTCTGTACCTGTCCCAGTGCATGATGGGAACAGGGCGAACCAAACTACCAAGCCAATTCTTATACTGGGAAGGAAACAAGCTTCCAGGGACAGGTTTCTGGCATCACAGCCTTCGTCAGCCCGGCTTGCCTGAATCCTGATGGTGCAATGAGCAAGGGACTCACGTCTGAGCATACCCTCCCACACTGAGTGTGGATAAAATCGATTTGGGAAAAAGGGGGTGGTGATGGACAGAGTTTCTGAATGATGCAGAATACTCTTACCAAGTCAAGAGATCATGGTTTTAATCCATCACCGTTTTTTAGCTCACTGCACCATCCCAGCTCAGAACCTGGCTACATGCAAATTAGTCTGTACCTGTCCCAGTGCATGATGGGAACAGGGCAAACCAAAACTACCAAGCCAATTCTTATACTGGGAAGGAAACAAGCTTCCAGGGACCGGTTTCTGGCATCACAGCCTTCGTCGGCCCGGCTTGCCTGAATCCTGATGGTGCAATGAGCAAGGGACTCATGTCTGAGCATACCCTCCCACACTGAGTGTGGATAAAATCGATTTGGGAAAAAGGGGGTGGTGATGGACAGAGTTTCTGAATGATGCAGAATACTCTTACCAAGTCAAGAGATCATGGTTTTAATCCATCACCGTTTTTTAGCTCACTGCACCATCCCAGCTCAGAACCTGGCTACATGCAAATTAGTCTGTACCTGTCCCAGTGCATGATGGGAACAGGGCAAACCAAACTACCAAGCCAATTCTTATACTGGGAAGGAAACAAGCTTCCAGGGACCGGTTTCTGGCATCACAGCCTTCGTCGGCCCGGCTTGCCTGAATCCTGATGGTGCAATGAGCAAGGGACTCACGTCTGAGCATACCCTCCCACACTGAGTGTGGATAAAATCGATTTGGGAAAAAGGGGGTGGTGATGGACAGAGTTTCTGAATGATGCAGAATACTCTTACCAAGTCAAGAGATCATGGTTTTAATCCATCACCGTTTTTTAGCTCACTGCACCATCCCAGCTCAGAACCTGGCTACATGCAGGCTTCCTTCGCCATATCTAGCATTTTTGTAAGGGTACCCAGTACATCCAAAAATGTATCTTGACAGGACTTCCAAGAGAGGTCAAGGCCCCTCTTCGGGTCCTTCATTAATTTTTTTATGAATGTGGCCATCTTGGGATCGATCTCAGGGGTAATTGCGACCTTCCCCACAGAGATGGTTTAGGACATTCTGCCGTAAGTCTTCCCCGAACCTCTTTATCTAAGGGTTTCCTAAAGTCGTTGCTCACGTACAATCAATCAATCAATCAGGGAGTTGTAAAGTGCAGCTACTCACCGGCAAGGGTCTCAAGGTGCTGGTTGGGGGGGGGGGGGTGGCTCCGTTGAGTGCTGGGGTTATCCAAAGAGCCGGGTCTTGAGGTCCTTCCTGAACTGGAGCAGTGTAGGCACTTGCCGGAGGTGGAGGTTGTTCTAGGCCTTGGCTGCGAGGTAGGAGAAGGACATTCCCCCCGTTCTGGTCTTGTAGATGCGTGGGATGGTGACCAAAGAGAGGTCAGCTGACTAGAGGTGCCTCTTGGGTGCGTGGAAGGAGAGGCGGTTGTTTAGGTGTGCTGGTCTCATGTTGTGTAGGACCTTGTATGTGTGAGAGAAGAGCTTGAAGGTTATTCTTCTTTTGATGGGGAGCCAGTGGAGATCGCGTAGGTGTTGGGTGATGTGGTTGTGACGGGGGATGTGTAGGATCAGTCTGGCTGCGGCATTCTGCAGGATCTGGAGTTTGCGGAATAGTTTCTTGTTGATTCCAACAGAGAGGGCATTGCCGTCATCCAGTCTGCTTCTGATGACGGCATGCGTGACCGTTTTTATGGAGTTTTCTGGGTAACACCCTTCATCAGCCAGGCTTGCTTGAATCCAGTGGCAAAGTGAGCAAGCGACCCACATCTGGGTCTGAACTGAGGTGCCGAAGTGAGCTAAAGAATGATGATGGATTCAACCCAGATCTGAGACTGGGGGTGAGTGTCTGAATAGTTTCAGTGCTACGTCCATCATCTCCTTGTGTTTGCTTTGTTCGCTCTAAGTTGGCAGGGTATGCCCAGACGTGGGTCCCTTGCTCACTTTGCCACTGGATTCAAGCTAGCCTGGCTGATGAAGGGTGTTACCCAGAAACCGGTCCCAGGATGCTTGTTTCTGGTTCAGGGAAGACCTCGCTTGGCAGTTCGGTCTGGACTGTTGCTACGAGGCACAGGGTCAAGACTGATTTGCATATAGCTGGGTCTGAACTGAGGTAGCGAAGTGATCTAAAGAATGATGATGGATTCAACCCGGATCTGTGACTGGAGGTGAATGTTTGAAAAGTTTCAGTGCTCCGTCCATCATTTCCTTGTGATTGCTTTATTTAACTGTTGCGCCTGCAAGGACTTGTCAATGTAAAAATTAAAATCTATCAGCAGTACCACTCAAAGGAATTTCACATCAAACGAATAGGCAATCAAGGAAAAACACGTATCTGGCTGCCGAGCAGTGAAGAAGGAGAAAGTGCTTTCCCTTGATGATGTCAATATATGTGTTGGTGCAAGGCCATTGGTTGACCTGATTGACGACTTTAACTAAAAGCTAATGGGAAATATAGTCTTTATTTTTTGCATGCTGTTTTATTGAGCTGATGAGCTTAAAATATAAGGGAAAAGAATAATCTGAGCCTCCGGTCCTGACACAGAATTGCTTTATTGCCCACTGGAGATAAAGCTGCAGTGAAGAGCACTATGGGCCCAATTCACAAATGTAAATAACATTTAGATTTACTAATGAGTAACTTTACACTTTATTGCTATTTGCAATTTCCAAGTGTGAAGTTGAAGTGTGAAGTTACCACTAGGTTACAACTAGGTGTGGACCTATATGTCCATCCCACCACCTCAACCCCCAGAGAAACCTCCTACACCAGGATATAAAAATATAAAGTTAGTACTCATAGCTTTTCCCACCTAGGCGGAGACATCTACCAACCTGGTCTAGGTCTCCCTTTGGGAATGCATTGCATTTTTTAAAATCATTATTTAATATAAACATTCATTTAATTTTTTTTAAATATTTATTTTAAACCTAGCACTAATAAATCAAAACATTACATCACAATAACGTTTAATGTGTATTAAACACACAAAATATTATTTATAAATATTTTCAAAAAATGATTAAAAACAAAATCTCACCTGTAGTGTCGTGTGAGTTAGCAATGACGGAACCCTTTTGGCTCCTGATGTTGTCCGTAGAGCAGTGGCGTAAGTGTTAGAGCATAGTGAAGTGAATGCAGGTTTCGAATGTTGAATTTGCATTTACACGCAGATGAATAAAGATGTGTAATACCAAGATCCATGTGTCATTAGTGAGTAACCAGGCAGGGGAGGATGCTGCAACTCGCAACGAGAGAGTTTGCCATAGTCCACCAAACTGCTCGTGGGTTCCACGTGTGCTTCTGTCAAAGTGGGGAATCGTCATTTGGCGTATGTTGAGTCAAAGCGCAACACCAGCCAGTTTGAAGCATTTGAAGATAACGAGAACTTCACTGAGAATTCAACACATCATTGGCCAAGAACCTGCTGGTAAGGCAGTAAAGAAAGGTACTGCACTACTACGCATCCTAATGCAATTCAGAAAATGGATTGATGTCTCCCCGGAAAAAGAAGCTGTGTTTCAGATGTGGATTTTCATTTCCATACGAAGGTAAATGTCCCGCCATGGGACCGATTTGAAAGGCTGTGGAAAGAGGTACCATTTTCTAGTGGTTTGCAAGGGAAAGGAAAAACGTAAAGGTGTCACGGTGCAAAGACAAAATGGGCATCTGAACGTTCCAGAAGCGACGTTTGATGAATGCCCACAAGGTCAAGTGACAACACCAGTTGAGGCAAATCGACACCAAACAAATTTGATCCTTGTCTAAATCATTGTAAAAAAGGTCTTCAGTATCAAAATCAAATGGAAGTGGATACAATGTTTATGCAGTATTGATGTTTACCTCATCAAAATGTGTGTATGTTGGACTGGCAATGTGTGAAGAAAAATAAAAGTCATAGAAAAGTTGACATGAAAAAGCACTAAAGTCATTCAAACATTGTCCTAAGATTACACTAAAAATAAACGATTGCTCAATACCTCTTATTATTGACAGTGGTGCATCGATAAACATTATGCCTGAGGAGAAATACAATGAACTATCACCATTGCTACGACTTACACCAATCAGAAACTAAAGGCTGCATCGGCGCCATTAAAAAGTCAAGGTTTTCCAGGTAACAACAGTCACATAATCAATACACGAGACTGTTTTTTTCATCTTCATGAGAGAGTTGAAAGAGAATTGAAGGCATGTCACCTATGCAACTGCCTTTCATCGAAAACCACTCAAAACCCCTTAAAAATTGCCAAAGTATGTATGGGAAAGAATTGCAAATTGACTTCTTCGGTCCTCTTAACAATGGACATCACCTGATGGTGATTGTCGATGAATACTCCTGTTTTCCATTGATAGAAGATTTCTTTTCTAGCTCTCGTGAAAGAGTCGTTGAAAGATTAGATGGCATCTTTGCAACATGGGGTGTTCCTGATGTCTTAAAATCTGACAACGGCCCACCTTTCCACAGTCAAGAATTCAGAGACTTTCTCAGTCATCATAATGTGAAGCATCAGAGGAGCAAACCTCTTTGTCCACAGGCCAATGGCCTTGTCAAACGTTTTATGAGTACTCTTAAGAAAGCTGTTAAGCGTGAAGGATTGGAATATCTCAACCTCAAAACGGTCTTGAATTCTACTCTTCTAGGTTACCATTCAACCACTCACTCAACCACAGGTGAAAACCCTGCCACCGTGTGGTGCAGGAGAGCCATGACGGCCACGTCACCTCAGTGGACCAACAGAAGATCAAGTACTGAGGAACAAACCTGTATGAATGCTTGGATCATAAACGGAAAATTAAAGCCGACGCAGACAAGCGCCGACATGAAAAACACTTTACTTTCAATACTGGATATCAAGTGCTTGTCCGTAAGTCTAGAATATGAAAACCTGATGTGCCTTTTGATGCTGGGCCATTTTATGTTGTGACCAGCAAAGGACACATGGTGACTGCCCAGCATCCTGGGAAGTCCATAACGTGAGATTCCTGACATTTTTGACATATGGCTCATTGCTCATCAGGCACTGATGTCAATATAGAGACTGCGTCTGAAAGAACAAATAAAAAAAACCTTGACTGCTGTTGTTCCTACATAGCCAATGTAGATCACAGACACTTCTATTGCCTGTCCCCAGTTTCTGAAGACATCATCAGGACATGTGATCAGAGCACCACGAAGATTCATCAAAGAGCTACCATTGTATATATATTTGTAGAAAAAAATATATCGTTTTTATTTAACAGACAGCGAGATGTAGTGTCGTGCGGGTTAGCAATGACTGGACCTTTTTGTCTCCTGATGGACTCCATAGAACTGTGATGTAAGTGTTAGAGCGTAGTTAAGTGAAAGCAGATTTAGAATGTTGAGTTCACAGTCATACCCACACGAATAAAGACATGTAATGCCAAACTCTGTTTGTGGCATTGTCTTTGGCGAGTACTCAGGCGGGAGAGTACACTACACAACCTACTGTAAAAAGTTTTTTTATTTAATTCACATTCAAATTTACTAAAATCAATTCTTTTTCTTGGTTTTCCAGGTAACAACAGTCACATAATCAATACACAGCACTATTGCGCACGCAAGATTGGTGTGACCAGGAAAAAAAACACACTAAGCACAACAACCCCCACCAGGCCAAACTGGCCCTACTCACACTTTTAAGGTTTCATAAAGTAAATAAGGGCCCCCACATTATTTCTCGCATGGCCCTAGGTATGCGTTACTTGGGTCTGTACCTCGATCCCAGATTTTGGGCATTAGTTTGCGGCCATCAAGATGCCTGGGGGATCAAGAATCAGATGTAGCAATTTAAGATATTTGGGGCAGGTCAATTCTTTAAATTCTGCTGATAAGACCTTTATGAAGGGAGCCCACAGTTCTCAATAGGTGTTCAACTTTCTTGCAAATGGCAGCTTCTCAATGCCCAGTATAACCTGTCATTTTTGTAGCCATGTTGTGAGCTCTGAAACCCAATTAGTGTCCCAGAGTGAGAGAACTGCCTGATGGGCTGCACCGTACGGAAGGGCCAACTGATGGTCTTGCATGGATTTCAGAGCATATGTCAAGGGGTTTGGTATGCCCAACAGGGTGAACGCGGACAAGCGCAGGATTTGTGTGTCGAAGGCTGAGTCAACAGCATGTAGAACTTTTCCCCAGTACTGGACCAGCTTTGGGTTATCACATAGAGAGAGTAATAGAGTGCCTGTATTCCTCTTTCCCCTCCAGCATTCACTGTTCTGTTCCGGGTTCTATTTTTGGACCAAGGTTGTTGTCAAATACCCATATGAAGTTATCTTAAAGCAAGTTTCAGTACTAGATGTGGTGTGTGCTGTGTGCTTTGCTGAATAGTAGATATCTTCCCAGTCCTTAGGTGTAAATGTACATTCTAGTTCCCATTCTCATCTCTTCGGTCCTATGTTCTGGTCTTGTGGTAGGGGAGGGCTAAGAGGATGTATAGTTCTATGATGAGGAATTGTCGCTGTGTTTAAGGAGGATGCGCTTCTCGAAGGGTGTCAGTGGCCTATGTGCGTGGGATTTGACAGAGGAGTTTGTCACCCAGTGCCTGATTTGAAAGTAGTGGATACTCTCCTTCATTGAGATTGTGGTCTTTCTTCAGGCTCTCATAGGGGATAACTCCAACTGCATCAAATAAACAGCCTTTATGCTTACATCCTCCCACTTGACACCAGGCAAAGCATTCCATCTACAGATTAGGGGTGAAGTCTGGATTGGTGAGAATGGGGGGAATGGGTGAGAGAAAGGTAGTTATGCCTCTGCGTGCTGTGACATAGTCACACACTCTCTGGGTGGCTTCGTTAGTGAGGGATGAATACAGGTACCATGCCCTGTGTTTTGGTGGCAGCAAAGTGACTTTCCATATGTGTGTGCCGGCCACAGCCTGCACAATGAAGCACCGGTGTTTTTCGGTAGAGGCTCTACCCCACTCCGCTAAGAACTGGAGTTGGGCGGCCTGGAAGTATCGGGCAATGTGAGGGATCCCCAGGCCACCCTCCCCGGAGGATCTTTTGGTGAGTTACCTTTACATACATGGCTTCTTTCCATCCCATATGTATTTGTTGATTTTCAGCTGCAGTGTTTGCAGGGAGTTGTGGGGTGGAAGGGAGGTGAAAACCAGAGGGCCTGTTACGTGTACAGGATCCTGGGCAGTATAGTCATTTTTACCACCGTCACCATGCCCAGCCAGGAGAGGCAGAGATAACACCACTTCATAAGGTCGGATTGTACTTGAATAAGGAGATTTTGCCAAGTGCGTCTGAGAGACAAAGAGTGCAAGGTGGACCCCCAGGTAGAGGATATTGGTGCAGAGCTGTGTTCTGTGGTGTTGAGTCACTGACAGGTTGAGCATCTGTGATTGTTGTAGGTTGATCTTGAAACCTGGGAATGCTCCAAAGTGGTGCAGCTCCGTCACCGCAGAAGGCAGAGAGGACATAGGATTGGTCAGAGTCAGAATCATGTAATCCGCATATAAGCTGATGGTATGTGGTGTGCCCCCGAATGGGACCCCTGTAATATTAGGGCCCGACCTGATTATGTGTGTGAGTAGCTTCATGTAGACAGCAAACAGGAGTGGTGATGGTGGACATCCCTGATGTGTTCCTCTTCATATAGGGAATAAATCCGAGCAGACACCATTCACCTTCACCCTGGTCCGTGGGGAGCTGTAGACACCCTGGGCCCAGAGTCAGAATCTGTCTCCAAATCCAAAGCACTTCAGGGTAGCAAGAAGATACGGCCAGTGAACAGTGTCAGATGTTTTTCTGTGTCTATTGTTAGCAGGAGAGTGTCGCTTTTGGATTGATGGACCAAACAGATGACATGTGGTATGTGTTTGGTATTGTCCCTGCAGTGTTTGTTAGGCATGAAGCCTGCTTTTTCAAGCCGGGCATATATGAGTTAATTCTGGTTGCTAGGATGGTTGTACAGAGTTTTGCACCAATATTGGGGGGAGATGGGTCTATATGAACTACACAGTATTTTGTCTTTTCTGGGCTTGGGTAGTACCGTGACGGAAGCTTCGAGCATACGGTAGGCGAGTGTCCCTGTGTCAGCAAAGGAATTAAATAGTCTGGTGAGTACTGGGGCAAGGACGTGTCAGAATGTTTTGTAAAACAGAGGTGAGAAGCCACCCGGGCCTGAGGATTTTATCAGTTTCAGCCAAACTATCGCAGAGATCAGCCCTTCGGCTCCTCTAGTTTCTGTGCTTGTGCGATGCAGAGCCTTGTTATTTCAGCCTTATCTAAGTATGAGGGAATGGTGCCATCATTGAGGTTCTGGTCAGGGTATAGGGATTGATAAAACTCCTGAAGAAATACCTCCGCTATTTGTCTATTGTTCTTGACCTCCTCCCCCTTCTCATTGCAGAGTTTACCTATGCATTCTTGTTGCCTCTTAGCCACCACTGTACAATTTGTGGTTAAGGCGCATGAGGGCATATTCTATCCTGTTGAGGTCCAAGCATTTGAGTTGTGCGCGTCCTTGTCTAGCTCGCGCCATACCCTGGAGGCACCTGTGCGCTTATACATGGTCTCTAGTTCCTTTACTACTTAGCAATTAGTTGCCCTCTAAGTACTGTTTTCAGTGCTTTTCAAAGCGTGGCCTTCTCTCCAGTGTCATTGTTCTGTAGTTATGCAGTGAGAGCAGTGTTTATGATCTTGATATTGTTCGTGTCTTGGATGAAACTGTCTTGTAGCCTCCAGGCATTGGGGGCAGACCGCATACTGTGCACTAGCATCACCAGTCTAATGGTGGCATGGTCAGCTAATGGCATCATTGCCCACCTCCTGGACTGTGTCTAAATAACAGGTATGCCCAGAAAGTAGTCAATGTGTAGTCTCTGTCTCCTAGGTGGGCATGCCTCCAACTGTCTTCCAGGCTGTATTCTTGGAGCCACCTCAGACCTTTTGCTGAGACTGCCGCGGTCTGATCAGACTGCTGGCCCGATCGGTTTAATCTGCTATGTTGTCGCCCACCAGAACAGCTGCATTCGGGGACTAAATAGTATCTGATAGGGCCTCCTCAATAAATCGTTCCTGTTGTACCTTGGGAGCATATATAGAAGCTATTGTCCTGGTCCCATTTTCATGTAGTAGAGAAATACCACAACTAGGTGGATAAACACGTAATATGCCAAAAAGGAACTGATAGAAACTGACACCAGAATCCTTAGGTCCAGTACTGTTGGAAAGCCAACCCCAACTCACCAATGACCCTAACATTGATGCAAATGCCTTGACCAGATGGATCTCCGCCGCCTTGGACAACCTAGCCCCAGTCAGGCTAGGCAGATCCCCCAGAAACTCTCCGTCGGCCCCCTGGTTCACGGAGGAACTCAGAGTGAAAAAAAGTAAATGTAAACAAAAAGAACGCCTCTGGAGGAAAGAATACTGTCCTTTGGCTAAAATGACTAACAAGGAAGCTCTAAAAGAACTTCATAAAGCCATGAGGGTTGCTAGAAGAGACTACTTTGTAATTCGAATTAACACAGCGGAAAACTCCTGCAAATACATTTTTAGGATAGTTAGCTTCTTTATTAAGCCAGTAGCACTTTAAAGTAAGATACTACCGTCACTGTGTGTTAAACTGTCTGACTTCTTTGAGGGAAAAATCCGGAAGCTCTATGATGCCTTCACGACTAAAATGGAAACTACTGAAACTGAAGCTGCGGAAACCCACGATGGGGAGGTTTCCTTTTCAGAATTTCCCTCAATCTTACAACAGGAATCTTTGGCAGAGATTCTGAAATGCAAAACGGGGTCCCCGTAAGATATTTGCCCCCCTAAACTCTGGGAAGCACTCGCCCACATTATTATTCCCACCCTGAACCACTTATGGAATGGCTCACTTGCCACTGGCATCTTCCTGGAGTCGTGGAAACATGCCATGCTTCAACTCTCTTGAAGAAGCCCAATTCTGATCCGGGCGAATTTAACAACTACCGCCCGATCTCTCTTCTCCCAGCACCTGCTAGGATGCTGGAAAAATTGGTTCAACGACAACTTACCAATTTAATTGACAGATGCAGCATTTTACATGAAACGCAGTCCAGATTTTGAGCAGACTTCAGCACCGAGACAGCTCTGCTGGAGGTGCCAGAGTCTATAAGAATGGCGCTGGACAGTGGAGCCTCAGCCATGCTAGTGGCACTGGACTTGTCTGCCGCCTTCGATATGGTGGACCACCCAATCCTACTGACCAGGCTTAAATGTGTGGGAAGGGAGGGGATGGCGCTCGCCTGGATAAAGTCCTATCTTAGTGACCGCACGCAAAGGGTCAGTCTTCACCCTTTTAAGTCAGAAGCCAAACCTCTACGGTGTGGGGTACCACAGGGATCAGCATTGAGCCCTTTACTCTTCAGTGTTTATCTGGCTCCACTCTTCTTGCTCATTGCAAAATGGGAAATAAAAACTATTTCCTACGCGGACGACACCCAGATGGTATTCGAAGGACCAATCTGCTAACTCCTTTGCCAGATTTAGGGGATGTCTGAAGGACATCTCCAGCTGGATGAATAACAATAAATTACAGCTTAATGCAGAGAAAACCAAGGTCCTGTTTTTTGGCAAGGCACCCCTGCCAGAGGCTGGACTGTGGTGGCCGGAGGAAATGGGCCTCCCCCCTGCGCCTCAACCATGGTGAAAAACCTGGGTTTAAAATGGGAATCCGACCTGACTTTCTCAACCCAAGTACATTGTATTGCATCCTCTTGCTTCAGCATAATGAGAAGTCTGATAAAAGTTTTACACTTGCTACCAGAGGGTTGTCACAGATCCGTTGTCCATGCAAATGTGACATCATGGTTGGATTATGCAAATAGTCTATACCTGGGGCTGCCTGCATATCTGATTAAGAGATTGCAGATGGTGCAAAATGTGGCTGCGAGATTGATCGGAAGAGTACATTTCAGACAACACATCTCTCCGCACATCAAACAGCTTCACTGGCTGCTGGTAGCAAAACGGATAGAATTCAAGGCCCTGACGGTAGCTTTCAGGGCTCTGAGAGGCATCTGCCCAAGCTACATAAGGAAACGTATTCACCCCTATCAACAAAAACGCTTTTTAAGATCGAACTCCCAGAATCTGCTGTGCGTACTTCGATTTGCGAAGTCACGCATTGGAGGTAGATCTTTTACGGTGGTGATGACCAGTTTATGGAACTCCCTTCCAGATAGATTTCGCCTAATCCAATCTGAACTGGAGTTCAGAAAGGCGCTATAGACCTGGCTATTCAGCCGATGCTAGACCCCCTACATCCTATCTCACTTGCTTGACTGCGTTAGCGCCGGGACACCTCTGTTTGAGGTAGCTGTTGCGCTTTATAAATCTATTATTATTATTATTGTGAACGAAAGAGACCCTGTCTGATTGCAATTTACCAATAAGCGGACTTAACTTTCAACACTTTTCCCCAGCACATTGCCTCTGAAACCCTGGGAGAGGAGTATGTGTGTCTCCTAGAGCATGCATATGTTACTTCCTCTGTGCTCCAGGAGAGACAATATTACAGCCTGCTTAGTCTGAATTTTAGGGCTCTGACATTGAGTGATCGAAAGGGATGGTGATTGGGGTTCGCATTGTGCGATGGGGCCCTGTTAGAATTGCAATGTGCAGGGTGGGTGGCCTACTGCCATGAGTGTCAAACACAATCATTTCCCAACAAAAACCAAAACTAGTATTATCACAGTGAAGTCCATAGCAAATGGAGAACAGAAAATCGAGTCTATTGAGTGGTGCTCGATCAGGAACATGGAAAACGCCTATGCATGGATGAAGGAGTCCTTTCTACGTATCCCCCACCCCCGTTCTGAATCAGGAGGGAGAGATGCATTGCACAACTTGGCATGTTGTCTGGAGTTGCCTTGGGAGGAGTCTCAAGGCTGGTCTGAGCTGCTTCATGTTTCTTGTGAGAGTTTATCCAGGACTGCCTGCACCTCTGTGCGATCAGGCAAAGACTCGGGCACAGGCGCCTAGTTTTTGTTTTTGCGGGACTGCACCAGTATGAGGCCAGAAAGACCCTGCCAGTGAATGTTGCCCATCCTCCGACCTCAGGCTCAGGATTCAGCAAGCCTCAGAGGGTGTCTTGGGCTGGGACAGTTGGCCCTCCCAGCAGAAAATTATCCTTAAAGGGTAGCACCAGCTATAAGAGAACTCTTTAGTGTGAGGACATTCTGTAATTGACTTGAAGTCAGTGTAGAATGAGTGTCAATAGATCCTCAAAGGGTGAAATCCGGTGCCACCGACATTGAAGCTTTCTGGCGCAGAGGGCTGGAACCAAGCCCAATACTGCACTGGCCTCTGGATCAGGCGGCCCGGGGGTCTTGTAGGGCCCAGGCCCATCGTCCCTCTGGCACATAATAGAACTGATCGGAAGGCTGATACCGCTTCACGAGCCTTAGTCATGCATGATAGACATCCAGAAAATCAGCTAGTAGTGCTGTTGCCTCACAACAACCTCCGACAAATGTAGCAAGAAGTAAATAGAGAATCAAGAGCCTCTGTTGGATTAAAACATCTCCTTGCCTAAGTAAACTCTAGTCTCTAATCACCCCTAATGCCACTGACTAGAGGAGGTGCACAGCAACCCTTCCCCCTATTTCCAACTAGTGAAGAAGACCAGTACAGCGCCATACATGGGCACTAAAGATCGCAAATACACTAACAGCAGGCACTGCCTTTCTCCTGTGACTCCCTGGTGATGTTTTTGATCAAAAGGAGGGACGCGGAGCCAAGTTTGTTAGGTCCTGCTCGTAGGCCCCAATGAAGTAGTAGATAAGGAATGAGCAGTTCCTAGGGGTGCTGTCTAAGACAGGGGGAAGGGTGGGAAGGGGAAGCACAGGTCTTTCTTCGAAATGCCCTCACACACCCCAAGGGATGTCATGCTTCATCATTTGGGCATTTGCCCCTCGTCTGGCCGGCGCTGCAATGCCTGACGGGCTCCCGAAACCGGGGCTCTTTATCGGGGATCTTTTGAAGAAGCCGTATGGGTGCGTGTGGGTGTGAGGGCAGGGTGGTGCACTAGTGGTGAGATGGATAAAAAAGGTTATAAGAGCAGTCCTACTAATTTCAGTTTTAATTATTGAGGTAGCTCCAACCTTATTAAAATTGTGAAGAAGCCCTGTGTAGGAAATAATGTTCCCTAAGGGCTAATCTTAAGTGAGTGTGGTCAACAAGTTTCGTGCCCCATCTGTCCCAGAAGGGGTCAATGGCACTTCGTCAGGACCAAATAAGTGAGAATTAAGTGCACAGCCGTATCGCACTGGTTGCTGATTACGGCAGGAGGAAGTTAATGGAGAACTGGTACTGGGATGTACCAAGACCTGTGGGAAAAGGACAAGGTGAAAAAAGGGGGGGATAATGAAACCAGCGGTTAGACCTGAAAGGAAACATTTTGTACAGGTACTGTGGTGAGAGGCACATTTGTGATTCTTAAAGGAAACTTCAAGTGACTATAAAGTCTCCAACCCAGCCTAGGAGTGATGGTAGACTAGGTAGATGCGTCGTGAAGGAACCGGTGCTCGGTAGTCAGAAGTGGTAAATTGACAAGTGACCAGCGCAATATGCGATAGTGTGTGATTTGGTGAAGGAGACAACCTCAACTAATCATTAACAGTCGGTGTCCCTTTAACGTACATCAATTGTGAACATCTAATTTGGCAACATGAGAGAATGGCAAAATAGTCGACCGGGACCTACAGGATAATAAAGTTAAAAATTGAGAATGTTAAAGTTAAAAATTGAGAAATGAGAGTTGAATTCGGGTGGCTAAAACACATATGGCAAACACCACGACTGTGGTACAATACCAATAGTGGTTGACTAACGATAAACCATGCAAGATAAGAACGCTGGTGTCAAACGGGTACCGGGCACATGATAAAGACTCACCCCCAATGGCCTAATTCTGGCTGACGGGGAGGTACAGAGCACAATAGTTGCTCCGGAGTCTAAGAGGATGGCAAGAGAAAAACATGAAAGGTCCTGTTACATTAATCTGTTGACAATACGGCGTACAAGGAAGGCTTACCGTTTTCGATCAGAACCCCATTTAGTACTCACGGCGGTAGACGAGCAACTTTTGCCGGTGTCCTAACCTCGCTCTGGGCCCCGTGAAGAAACTCTTTCGTCGGCGTACTTAAATAACGCTGTGCGTAGAGCGTACCTGAACGTGGCGGCCATCTTGGAATGGGCTCTCAGAAAAAATTCCAATCAGGATCACTTTCCGTAAGTTCTGGTTTTTCGCCGTACTATCACGGCAGCCATATTGGAGCGGATTAGGTAGTGTAGGAGTTAAGGAGGTGTGATCTATGTAATGGAAGGCTGCCCATCATTAGTATTCCTGCATGTTTGTGAATTATTCCCAGACTTAATGTTATGTAGTGCGTAATATTAGCAAGGGTGAATAGTGAGCGAGCAAAGTTTCCAGAAGTGCTCATAGGGTTTTGAGTGTCTAGAATATCCACCTCGGAGTATGTTACTAAAGATTGGAGTATACATCGAGGGCATGAAATTATTATCAGTTCGGCCTAAGATGTGTGGTATTCCGAACACAGGGGAACAGTACCATAAAATGGTTAGGGGTGACATCATACCAATTAAGGGGAGCAGTACCATAAAATGATTAGAGGTGACGTGATACCAGTTCAACCCTGATGTTCTAATTGTTTGAATTTAGTTCTGCCCAAGGTATGTCGTCATTTAAACCCCTGAGGTGAGACCCCAACTTGAACACCTAGCATTGTTCTTTCCTAAACAGGGCTTCTTTTGTGATGTTAGGGAAGGCCTCTAGAATGGTCCAGTTTAAGTCATTGGGCGTATGATTGTTTTCCGCGAAATGTGAACACATTTTAGTATTTGTTTTTTTGCAACGTACATTGCTTCTGTGTTCAATTAATCTGGTTTGGCTTGGCGTGTGGTCATCCCAATGTATTGTAGGGGGCAGGGACACGTGATCAGATAGATACAATTACGAGTGTTACAATTAGTGTGTCTTTTCTGGGTCCAACTCCAGTTGCTAGTAAGTTGAACTGTCTTTGAAGCTCGGGTTAAAGGACATGCCACACATTGACCGCAAGGGTAATGACCACTAACCGGAGGCAGGTTCCATAAGGTGGTGGGTACCGCAGAGTCTGTCTTTTTTGGTCTGGTGTTGGCCATCAGTACCTGGATGTCAAGACATTGCCTTAAATTAAATTCATCCAAGACAGAAGTAATGGTCTTTGGAAATGTATCTCATGGGTGGGCTGGTGGCTGGATAAATTGGGATCGCCCCAATCCCGGTCACTAAAGCCAAGAATCTGGGTGTCATTTTTGATGATAAGCTGTCTTTTAAACATCATGAAAACATAGTGGTCTCCTCATCCTTTAATGTCCTAAAAATGGTGAAAAAACTGATTCCATTTATCCCGATGGGTGCCAGCAGAAAATTAATATCCGCTTTGGTTATGTCCAAAGTCGATTACTGTAACAGCCTTCTAATCACAGGAAATGGTTCTTAGTAAGCTGCAATTTGGTGCAGAATGCGGCTGCTGGGATACTGTCGGGTACTCCAAAATTCAAGTCTATCTCTAATGTGGTAAGACAGCTTCATTGGCTGCCCATAAGAAGCAGAACTAAATTGAAAGCACTTTGCATTGCCTATAAGGCCATTCACAACACAGGGACAGAATTTTTTAAGAATTCATTTCAGGTATACACTCCCATCAGATCCCTGCGCTCAGCAGATGCCAACCTTCTTGTAGTCCCAAGAATCTACAGAGCCAACTGGAGCGAAAGAAGCTTTGTAGTTGCCACGGCTAAGCTGTGGAACTCTCTTCCCTTGCAGATTAAAGCCAGCCCTACTCTATTGTCATTCAGGAAAGAAATAAAAACATGGCTTTTCAACTAATAGGATTTTCCATCCTAGTCCTTACCTTCTGCAGCACATTGTGCCGAGACACATATGGGTATCTGCGCGCTTTATAAGTTGTTTCAACATACCATAACATTGAATGTCATAGGGCCGGCCCCCACCAGGGGCACGGCCCGGGCCCTTCCTATTTTGCCTCCTCAACTTTAAGGATCGGGATGCTGTTCTCCGTGAAGTTTGCAAACTATAGGAGATGAAGGTGGACAATGCCACAGTTCTCTTATTTCCAGATTACTCCCTAGGAGTGCAGAAGCAGAGAGGATCTATTGGACCTGGCCCTTTTGGCAGGTTCACCCCAAATCTTTTTGCATTTATCCTAGCCTTTTTCCCTATGTAGTGTAAGGCGTTTTAGGCCTCTAGGCACTTTAGCACTGTGTCCCAGTGTAAAGTGTGTGCGCCCTGTGTTACATAGTGAGACTGGCCTGCCCTCCCATAGGAATGCATTGGGGATTCCCTTCTCAGTGTGTGGTAATGGTAAATCCTGTTATGAGAGGAGCTGTGCGGTCAAGTCTGGTATGTGTGAGATCGTGAGAATAAGTGCTGCGCAATGGTGTGCGCAGATTTATTAGAACTATAGGAGAAATACCACTTCTAGAAGTTGGCATTTCTGTGTGCTATTTCACCTGCCTGCCTGATGTGGAGAACATGTCTGGCTTGTGATTGACAGGTGCTGGATGGTGTGGGGAATTCCAGGAGCCAGGGTGAGTCAGCCCAGTGGTGAATAGAGAGATCTGCATGCAGATGGCAGGGAGGAGTTGCAACTGGGACCTGAATAGGACTGTGCCTTCCCTCCACAATGCTGGCTCCGCCCCCTGTGGTGCATCTAAGCACCTAGCCCCCACCTAACAAAGGAGAGAGGAGCTGAGCAAAAGAAAGTGCTCATAAGGTCCCCCAAACCAGTTGCATCTGGTTTTCCCCCAGCCCTGTACTGTGTGACAAAGGAAAGCTGTGTATAAAAGAAGGGGCTGTGACCCCATGAAAAGGTTCTCTCTGTGTTCCTGACTTGAGGGGGGCCTGCTGCTGCTGCTGGGCGCCAGGAGGAACTGCCACTAGGGTCTGCCTCCCTGCTGGAGGGCCCTGTGAGCTGTCCTGTCTGGGCCCAGCCTTTGACCCCCCCTTCATTCCAAGACCTTTCCTGAACTTTGTCTTACTTTGAAAGAGCGCTTTGCTCTTTACTGCTGGCCAGAGCGCTCCATTCTTTTCCCTAGATTTTGGGATTTCAAGCGCCTGGGAAGCGCTATATCTTTATTTCCTGGTGAGCGCGCTATTTTTACGCCCCCAAGGAGCAGCGCTTCTATTTCCAACAGAAGGACGAAGCTCTTTGTAAGGGAATCCCCGGCGTGGAGATTCCCCCACAATCCAAATTACTTTCGGCGCGGGAGCCCACCCCGCATATCTGCCGTTTTCCATACCCCTAGCGGGTGCCCGCCCACCAGGAACTTTGTGCTTAATAACGGGAGCCTACCCCGTGTTGTGCTGGCAGAAGCCTGGGCCCCGAAGGAATCACCGCCGCCGGCCCGGGGTCTTCCTTGAGAGTGCCGCGCTGCCACTGGCTAAAGCGCCCCTGAGCCTGGAGGCTCGTCGCGAGACCCGCGCTGACATTGGCTGACCAGCAACACTGCACCTCGAGCCGGGGGAGCTTTCCCGCGGTGAGGCTACGCCGCCCGGGATCGAGACAAGTTGGAAGTCTCCACTGACCCGCACATCAGAAGGTACTGGCGCTGGTGGGGGAGCGGTGTGTCCAGATGGGCTGTGGCTGGCCGCCTTTCCCTACAGAAGAGTGATCTCTAGCGCCAGCGCGTCCCGCGCTACGGCGGGGATCCTTGAGGCCTAATATCCCCTTCTTACTTGGTCTTCACAGCGGCACCGCAGTTGCGGGCCGCTGCAACGTTGGGGGGGAAGTGGTTCCAGGAGTCCCCCGAGTGGGGCTCCCACAGTGGTGCCCGCGCTGATTTGCTTTGGGGGCCATTTGCTTGACAAAGTCCCAGAGGGGGGCTCAACAGGCACGAGGAGTGCCAATATTCACTGTGCCAGTGCCATTTTTCACCAGCTGCCCCAATTGGCAGAGGGCAGCTGCTACATTGCGCAAACTGGTGACTAAAAGTCCTAGAGAGGGGCTCAGGAGGCACACTGGTGCCAGGCCTCTTTTTCACAGCTGCCCAGCAATTAGTAGGCAGCTGCCACGTTTAGGCATATTTGGCGCACTTTGCTTTCGCTGCTTTTGCAGCCAGCCCTGACTTTACTGGACATAGGGCGCACAGTTCTAAGGTGGCGCATAAGGTGGTTTGCACATGATGTGATGCTGATGGCATAATATGTTTTACGTTGCAGGCTATATTACTGAGTACCGTGTTTGCCAGTAATTACTGGTGGTGTTCCACATTGATTATATGTTCTATAACTACTGGTGCTCATGCTTGCAGGTATGGCCTAATGTATTTATGCTTGTGATGCCAAGTGCGTAGTGCGTTATGCTAATGGTTTTTAGATCTCATGTGTTTATGCCTACAGTAATTACGTAATATGTTTTATGCCTAATGTGATTATTATTGCATAGTGTTCCTAACTTTTACCAGTAGTTACTGGTTGTGCTCTACATTTAGTATTTGTGCTACATTTACAATTGGTGATTTGTGATTTTTCTGACAGTGGCCCAATTGGCCCTGTCAGGTGTATAAAATCCCCTGTAAATATTGCCCAGTGCCAGTTGGCACCGTGTACATTATGTGATTATGATCTAATGTGTTTATTATAATACAAAGGCTATTTTTATATATAACCTTGGGTGGAGTTCCTTTTGTGGTGTACCAGGGGTGTTGTTGCTGTGTGCGCGCGCAAATGCTTGGTTAAGCCTGACTGTTTGTGCCAAGCTACCAAGGGGGTGAGCAGGGGTTATCTTTGGCGTTTAACTCCCTTGCCCTGACTAGATTGGTGGTTTCTGCCTGGCTTTGGCGCAAGCCTTAGCCAACCAGATATCCCATTTCTAACAGGATCCTTCCTGGCGGGCAAAAGACGGATGCAAGAACTGGGCATACGACACTCCCTTCTCTTCCCAGCTCGCCTTCGGGTTGTCTCAGACGGTGCCACCCACTTTTTCGTACTGATAGCCGGAGAGACCACAGGGGAAAACGCAAGTGCAGCAAATATCCGCTCCCACAGATATGTGCTGTCCCCAACTTGGAGCAGGTACTGCAAGAGAGATGGGAAGTCCTGCAGACCGTTGCAACGATAAGAGATCGTGGTAGTGGACAAGGACTGGTCGACTCATCCGAACAATCTTTCAGTGACGACAGCTCCTCTGCAAAATGGCAATCTGGGGAAGACTCAAGTTGGCCACCAAGTGTGATTTCAAAAACATTAGATGAGTTAATCTAAACCATGAACATCGCAGGTGTGCATGGACTGAAATATCAGAAGACACATACTCTGCAGCCAATGAGACAAGAGGGAGGGTACCACTAATTAAAAGCCTCGAAGAGCACACAGCTTGCTAAGCCTATTACTTTCCAGTAGATCCTGTTAGAAAGGGCATGGCACCGTGCGTTTAGTGCTACAGTGGGGCCTTCACACACACCTGCCATGCACCGCCCCAATGGGCCCCGCTCCCTAGAAATGCGCCGTGGATGGTCGGTAGTAGCCACTGGGCAAGATTAATAGTTTGGGCGGATATGCGTTGTCCCTCTGCTCGCTCTTTGTTCAAACACAAAGTTTTTACTTAATTTTCGACATGCTAACGCAACCAGTGGCAGAGTAGTGTCGCCCTCCCCTTCTGAATGCCAGCAGAGACAAGGACATAAATAAAATGATAATAAAACGCTTTTTATTATCAATTTATTTTACGTCCTGCAGGCTGCCTGCTTGCCGAGCTGACGAAGGGGCGGGGACAGCCACAGTGACGCTGCAGCTGCAGCACCAGGGGGGAGGGGTGAGTTGTGGGCACTGCTAAATGCGCATGATGGTTTGGCTGGCCCTAGAGGGCCGTCCAAACCGGCATGCGCACTTAGCCTTTCTCCACCTAGATGTGTTGAACAGCTGGGTGGAGAAACCAACACAGGCTCCCAGTCTATGTCTGAGTGCTGAACCGAGGCGCTCAGACCAATCCCAGCATGTGAGCAGTGCTGGGATTCGGAGCTGGAATCCTGCGCAGTGTGCAGCAGTTCCCACGGGACGTGAGGATTGGAAGCAAGGTGGCGGCTGTCGGAGCAGGGTAAGTGCAATTTTATTTATTTTCAAATGTAATTTGTTGTGTTCCCCCCTCCCTTCGCCTCACCACTTCACAGCACCAGTGGCCGCTCCTGTACTCAACAATTGGTCCATCAGGCGCAGCTCCCACCTGCAGTTTGCGGACCAGGCTATCGAATCACCCCCAGTGCACAACAGCACTCATTTCGTGCAAAGCTCCTACCTATGTAACACATGTCTGCCACTAACATAATCAAATGGAATGTATGCGACATGCACACACTGGTGCCTAGGTATCAAACGTACTCAAGCGGTGAGCAGCACACAGAGCATTATTACAGGTGCACCTCACACAGCCGGAACCCCATAGGCTCCAGCGTAGATGGCGGAGACAGGTATTCACTGGCGGGGACAGGTATTCGCCACCGGCTACTCTTCATATGCCAGGGGGGCACTTATTTGGGTACGATCAGGGGTTCCCTTCACTGTAGATGAGTCAGAGATTGACATACACGGAGTGAGGTCCCCTGGCTGATAGGGGGAGACTTAATTGCGGTCCTTGACAAAACTCTAGATAGGTCCTTCCTGCCGCTCCCACAAACAGCTGCCACACCTAATGCTAGGGCTTTAGGAGAATGGCTACACCACTGGCACTTAACCGACATCTGGAGACAATGAACCTTCCTTTTATTCCCCAGTGCACAGACTACATGTCCATATCGATGGCTTTGTGGGATCAGCGGCAATGATTCCTGGTTGCCGCTAAATAGATTACCTAGGAGGGACGCACTCGGATCACAACCTCACTTTCTCCAGATAAGGAAAGGCCAGTCACCTATGACGCCTCCAGCCGGCAGCACTTGAAGATCCGCCCTTTTGATTGCATTGGGCACTATTATTACCACCTTCGTCGAGACAAATGCAGATTTGGTCACCGAAAAAAGAGTAGACGAGGCTTGGCGTTAGCAGGCGTAAGTGCTGGAACAGCTGTGCTGCCTGAACTACGCGGTACACTCCGCTCGCACCCATGCTGCTGCGGACAGAGCGGGTCGCTTGCTGGCATGACTAATCTGGCAGGAACAAACACGGCGTCCAATCCTCTTACTGCGTTCAAAGTCGGCGTATCTACTGACCACTCAACAGGAGATACACCAAGAATTTGTTAAATACTAAGCAACATTATATGAAACAGTCATTAGCAAGGACCCAAGGGTGATAGTGACATTCCTTTCCCCTCTCTCCCTGCCAACTGTAACCCCGTTGCAGGGGATGGAGCTGGAGGAGCCAATCATGCCCCTCGAGATCCAAGTAGCCATAAGAGCCCTGGCCACGGGTAAGACATCTGAGCCAGATGGACTGCCAGCTGAATATTACAAGGTGTATTCGCCAATACTGGCCCTGCACTTATTGGCATTATATGAAAAAACACCAGAGGCATCCATCCTCCCGGCAACGCTTTGTGCGCCTCCACCCATGTCATTGCCAAAACCGGATAGGAATCCTAAACTGTTGGGCTCCTATTGGTCGCTAGCACTTTTAAACACTGACTACAAGATCCTGGCTAAAATACTGGCAGACCTTTTGGCTCCTCTAGTGCCTTGGTTGGTACACGCCAATTAAAATGGCTTTGTACCTGCCGCAGTACATCACTATATATAAGCCGTTTCTTTCGAGTAGTTAAATACACTACAGAGCTCTGGCTGCAGACACACTAGAGTGGGAGTTCCTGTTTGCCACTTTATCCAGGTATGGATTGGGCACCCATTTCCTTAGTCTTATCAGGCTGCTCTATACTCTTCAAGACAGGCGCTTACATTTCAGAATCGATACCCATCAGCCGTGGCACCAGGTAAGGATGCCCGCTGTACCCACTACTTTTGTCTCCAACCATAGAACCATTGGCAGAAACCCTCTGACGAGGTGGGGAAGAGTGGGGGATCCCATTAGGTGATGGAATACACATGGTTTCCCTGTACGTCGATGATCTGCTTCTCTATATCCGAGACATAAAAGCATCCTGCAATAACATAGCAAAGACGCTCTCCGACTTTGCATCCCTATCTGGCCTGTGAGTACACCTCGCAAAATCGTGCCTATACCTGTTTGCAGCATCCCCCACTGACCCAGCACTTGAAGTAAATGGCGCTGAGGTGCAATGGCAGCCATATATGTTCCGCTACCTAGGTGTCAGGATCTATCACTGACCAGAAGATCTACTGGAGGGGAACCTTATGCAGTTGATTGGCGCATTTAAGTCACAAATGGCCTTCTGGCACACCCTCCCCCTGACGGTGATGGGTCTCATATTGCTCCTTAAAATGGTGGTACTTCCACGGCTCTTATATCACTTCAACAATCTGCCGTTCTATATTCGACCTCCAGTCTACTGTTCATTCGAGTGCACCATGCGAGAATTCATTTGGCATGGCACATGATTCAGGATAGCGCTATCTAAGCAATTGTTTGCAGACCGATCACGGGGGACTTGCAGTACCCAATATGGAGCATTACTACCTGGTGGCACAACTCCAATGGATAGCCAGATGGATCTGTGGGCTTTATTTGGCAGATACGGCCACGCAGCTGCCAGGTAGGACACACTCGTCAATTATAAGCTTGTTTCACCCTGGGAGGAAGGGGTCATTCCTGTCCAACTAATGCTGGAGGTGGCTTACAGATGCTTCCATTGCAGTTTATGCCTCACGAGAGGCATGATCCCATACGGGCCTTCCTTGCCAATACTGGGCTCCCCAAGAGGGCAGCGTGTTGTTGCCAGAACGAAACTTTCTGCCTGGGAGGAGGCGGGACTACAGACCAAAGGAAACCTATACCGTTACGTACAGTTGGCACCCTTTGATGTCCTAGCCCATGAAGATAACCTGCTGTGGGGCCAATTCCTACTATATACCACGCTAACCTTGACGCTGCTAACATTATGGGGGGACATATGACAAGAGCCTACAACACACCTTACCATCCAATATATGCACGTGATGAGAACAGGAAAAAACCTCACTGACTCAATGAGAACACATGCGGCGCAACCGCTGACATCTCTCAGGCAACTCTGGGACACTGATCTTTAAAGGCCATGTACAGACCAAGAATGGGCGGCCATACATGAAGGGCTCAGACACATCCCTAGAAATGACAGATTTCGCCTTATACAGTATTTTATCATACACAGGGCATACCTGACACCAACCAAAATAAATAAATACTTTATGCATTCCGTCGCTCATTGCCCCAGGTGTAACCTGGTAGACACAGATCTGCTACACATGATGTGGAGCTGAACGGCCCTTACCTCTTAGTGGGAGGCTGTAGTCACTTATTTGTCGAACTGCACTGGTCGTGTGGTGGGCAGCCCTTGGGACGTGTGCCTCCTGGGCCTCTACCGTAGATCCAAAAACACAAAGTAACGTCCAGGTTTATAGATGTAGAGCTACTTGCAGCTACACGCTCGATTACTAGACGCTCGAAGCATCTGGAGCCCCCGCCCATAATAGGTTGGTTTCACTCATTAACGACCTGTGCGCAAGCAGAGAGCGTCGCTCTACACCATGAAGATGCCCTGGGGATGCGCAAGCTCCAGACGGTGGCCAGCATGGGATACATTTCTTCTAGACTTCGGTACCGCCTGCCAGGAGAATGCAGAGCCCCAGGTGCCCACCATGAGCACTGACGACACACAAGCCATCACGAGCCACGAAGGGGACACATGTATGACCTAGCAGGCAGCCTGTCGCATGATCTAATACCTTATTACCACGCGTGCATATTCAGAGTAAACAATACTTGACCGGAAAGGAGGCACTTAAACCTGATCCGATCAGTAGCGGGAATATAAGAGCTGGGGAACGATGGAGAGTTAAGTTGGGCAATAGTTGATATTGTTCATACCCTGATCCCGGCTTCACTGACTCTTCACCTCCCCTACCCACCCTTCCTTGCACCACACATGCTGCGCACGGACATGGGAACTGACGTCAGAGGCAAGATATCATTCTTATTGGGCACACATCTTGGCAGTTGATGCTTCATTGTACAAGGAAGCCAGACATTGATAGAGATTATGATATGTATTGCTGCTCAATCCTATTTTAACCTAAAATGCAAACATGATCTGATTGTATCCTTCACTGGTGTACGCCCAAGTCTATTGTCTGTTAAAAACCCCAAAACAAACTAAAAAAGTTAATGAACAAATTTAAACAAAAAATCAATGTCTAAGTAAAGGCAACGTGTGAAAGCAGATGCAGACAGTTATTTTCAGTGGTCCATGCCGGTGTAGGGGAAGGTTTGAGGGGCACCACATGCTCAAACTATTATACTT
Source organism: Triturus cristatus (assembly GCF_964204655.1). Classification (NCBI taxonomy): domain Eukaryota; kingdom Metazoa; phylum Chordata; class Amphibia; order Caudata; family Salamandridae; genus Triturus; species Triturus cristatus. The sequence continues at coordinate 119,069,043 of NC_140581.1, forward strand.
ATTTTTAGAAAAACTATTCTCCTGCTTTTTGTGAAAAGACAACTGTCCTGGTTTATAATGAGAGTTGAAATGTTTCAGCTTAAGTGTCAGGCATGTGAAACCTAGGGAAAGGCAGACAGCTAAACAAGCCTTCTGGCCAGTGTACCTGCTTAACTGAAAAAAATATAAATGTGCAAATGTAAATGGTACATGGAATTGGGTATTGGCTTTAATTGATGGAATCACTTGAAGCATCTTGACGACACATACAAGTTACTATTCTCCACTGGACCAACCAGGATTCAATTCTATGGCTCTCTGGTTCAGTGCATTAACTAATAGAGGTCCCGCGTGGACAGCTTGACAGACTCCTGTTAGCGCTCTTCCATTTCTGGTGCTTTGCAGCAGTTTAAGATCGTCTTCGAGTTTCTCACTGCTCCAATGGGTGTAATTTCTGATATTTCTATGTTTTCCTCGCCTTCATCGCGAGCAAGAAAGTGTCACTCATAGTTGTTGGATGTCAGTCATAATTACACTGAAATTATGAAATTGTCACATATAAGCACTCTAAAACCTTGGCAGCTGTATACAAGGGAGCTCACTGTCACATGCACAACCCAAACGCCCCATGTAGCGTCTGAAGGGGCACATATGAAACATTTCAGTGCTTTGTGATGTGCCCTGCCAGCTCGCCCTCACCAGCAGATCCTGGCACATTTCATCTTTTGGTTTGTTAGCAGCTGCACAGCCCTCCTGCCCTCTAGAGATCTGACATGACCATAAAGCAAGGGGAATTCACATTGCAGGTAAGTGTAATTACTTTCAAATGGATGTAATCATATGTCAGGCCATTGCTCAATATTTGTGTCTTGGAACTCTGGTGATATACAGCATGAAGATGCAAATCCCACTACTGAGCAGGGGAAAGTGACCAACTGTATTCCATCTATATCTGATGGAAGTGACAAGCTGCAAACAGTGCAAGTAAGACATCTCCTTTTCTGGTCTTATCTTACCCAAGATCAAGGAAGAATTTGTTCCATCACCAAATGAATGGTGGCAGGAGAGGTAATTATTTACAGGGAGTTACACTCCCAACCAAAACACTTTTGCCTTTCTATAGTAGAAACCCCTGTTGGGTCTCATTCCCAACCAAAACACCTTTACTTTTCTATAGTGGACAGAACGTTTGGTGTTGTGACAGTGGACCTGGTTTACTTGTTAAAGTGCTGTACTTGACTACTTGTGTTCTAGTTTGTTATAAAAACAAGTTATATTTAGAAAATGATTTGGTATTTCTTCTATACCTTAAATGGAAATATGTTTTATGTAAATATATTTAAGCTTTCAATAGTTTTTTTTGCGTTTTGAAAAATAAGTACAGAACTGCAGAAAGGCATTCCCCTTCACCCTCTTGCCCATCTCCCACCTCCAGTGACAGTCATTGAATGGATGAGCTAGGTTAGACCATGTTCCACCCCTCTTCCTTTTCAGGCATATTGCCCTCTTTACTAGCCCCTAGTGGCCAATGTCCAAAAAACCCAGAGCTCATAATCTTGTCAGACAGTCGAGTGTAATGTGTCTAAGTTAGGCCCAGATAACAACACAGCCATCTTTTACTGTGAATGCGTTTCTTACATTGCCTTCCCTTTCACACAATAACCTTTTACACACATTTGCGTGTTTGACAATGTTGGATTAGTTTCTCTGTAACTGCTTCATTTACAAATTCTGCTTCGCTTAACATTATCATCACTCCTTGAACACCACGTACAAGGCCTCCACAGACATTGTGCAAATGTGGTTCTATTTTTCATCCACAAGGCGACATGGCTACCTACAGACCATAACAATACACGGGGCTTGCAAGGATGCTTTTGATTGTCAATAAACAAGCATTTCCGGGTTTAGTTAGAGGAGCGCTTTGCTGTCATTTGCGAGGTCTCTACATGCTGAAGCTTCAGCCCAGTAGCTTGCTGATATCTCCACAATGGTTTCCAGCTCGTGACCAAGACAGGGACTTACATTCTTTCCCTTCAGGTAAACGGGTTTGGATTATCCAGCACGGGTATTCTTGGCAGAACACATACACACACACCCTTTACACTTAGGTTAGGGTCTGCATAGTAAGTACGCACAACTTTCTATATTGTTTTATATGCCTGCATATATACACACTGTATTAGCACGATGGTGAAGCTTCTTATTCTATTCATTGTCTTGGTGCTTCTAATTTCTTTCATATGCTTCTGTCTATTGATTATTGCAGCACATATATTTTATACAAGAGTTACGTTGGTTCAATAAACATTGAAAATGTCCCTCTCTGTATTCCTTGTGTGTTTCTCTGAGAATAAGAGAGCACAAGTGACTGAGCGAAAGGGTCCTAGATCTGTTACCACAATTCCTGGGTGATCAGGGTTGTCATGTTCAGTGGTTACCCGAACCATTTGTTACCCACTTAAGTTCAGGGGTACTTATGGTGGTACTGTGAGATAGCTGGTTTATAGGACAACATATCCTGAGGGCGTGCATGGACTCAGTTTGGCACCATCCCAACAGTTATGCCATCCACAAACGTGCAGTTACTACTTCTGGGTGTAAACTACACGACAAGAGGCTTTGGTTATCCTCATTTAGATAACTTAAAACTGGGTCCCACATTTTGGTAAAGCAAGTCGCATCTCTTCTTAGTTTGTTTGCCACCTTTTCATGAGCGAGGGGGTGCCAGAGACGTTGGAACCAGTTTTGTTAAGGTAGCATTGCTTCCTATGTGGTGTTATTTTAACTCCCTACTTCCATTACCTTCTATGGCAGTGTGTTGCAATAACCTGTGAGTGGCAGTTTGTGGTGTTGGACGTACTCCAAGGCTGAGCTGGAGTACATTTATTACTAATTTGTGACATCTTTGGCTATAGTAACAATGTTTGCATTTGTATATTCTTCCCTATGCCCCTCTTTATTCCTAAACCTGCAGCATCTCCAATTTATGTGTAAGTAATCTCCATTTTGCAGCTACTTCCCGTCTCTTTCACATTTACCACACAATATGTTCTGGAAAGCTCCACATATGTGGCAGTCACCTCTGCTCAGAAAAGACAGTCGAGGCGGAGGTGTCCGCAAGTAGATTAGTGAGTAGCATTTTGTAGTACGAGTAATACTATTGTTGTACTACTCATGTACTACAAGTGTAATACTACAATGGTATTACTCACATACTACAAAATGAAATACTACTGTGGGATTACTTACATGCTACAAAATGCAGTTTGTGGATAAAGTCCTCTCTTTCAGTACTTCTGAGCTGCAGACTTTTGAAATCTCCCAAAAATTTATACTGCTGATGATTATGCTGCATCTGCTGCTGTCCTCACTTCTCAGAAGCAAGCCTTGACTTTAAGAGGTGAAAGAGTCTAAACCTGTGCTTTCTTTACTAATGGAAACCCTGCCTTTGCTTCAGAAATAAAGAACTGCATTTGAAAGGCGACACGCACAATTCTGTGCCACAGAGTGAAAACATGAGCTCTTGAAATTCACAGACTTCAGCCAGGCACTTTAATTTAGCAATTTATGTAACCCATGTGCAAGTAATTCATAGTTTGATTTAAAAAATGTGTTTAGTTAGATGTTGTTCTCACTATGAAAATATGACTCTAACTTGTGAAAAGTGTTAGATGAGCATTAGTAGAAAATAACTTGCATTTGAATTAGCACAACATTTTATAATGTAGAAAACAGAACCAGCTCGTGATTCAGCTTGGTCTGTTAGTTTCTGTCAGATAAGCAAAGTAATGTTTTTCTCTACCTGTGAAGAGAACAGTGGCATGATTTACAGCTGTGACCTTAGTCTGAGCTTTATCTCTGTAGTTGCTGGAAATGTTGAACAAAGCCTCATTTAATTCTTTGCTTTAGTGAGAACAGAAAATCAAGTATTTCAAAAGTGCATTACCAAGTTTAACGTTTCTTGCTTAGTTAAAAAAAGGTTCTTTTGCAGTTCATGTTATGTGTGTAGTTAGAAATAAAATGTCTCTTTTAAAAGGAAGGTTAGGAGAAGAAATTGTATTAAATAAGATGCAGAATGTACCATGGGAAGGATCTTTGCCTGTCTGAGAGATGACGTATAAAATCTGCAGATGGGTGGAGGCATTCTTTTGGAGAATGCTGGATTACAGTTGGAGGAAGAGAAAGTCATGTCACATGCTTTGTAACATTACTATTTGATAAACGCGTTCCTAGTTAGGAGTTGGAGAGAGCAGAGGGGGAGAGAGGAGAGAGAAGAAGATGAGACAGGACGCCTTCCAGAACACAGGCAGGAAGACTTTCAGAGTCCTTTGAGAGAGACAGACAGAGATTTAGAGACGCAAAGCTGCAGAAGAGTTTCAGACTCCGACACAGAAATGAAGGAGAGGGCAGGAGTGATTTATAGAAGCAGTGAAGGAGAGGGCAGACCTTTGATGGAGAGCAGAATGTAGGCAGATGTAGGCAGATTAGATGTAGGTTTAGTTCCATTCTGATTTTTGCTTTGACTCATTGGCTTTGCCAAGGCTTATTTGCTCTATTCTTTGTTTCCCTTCATGGTAGATTCTGCAATTATTAATTGGCTTATGCTAACTCACTCTTGCTTCTGGAACTTTTCAGGAGTTCTGACTGACATCTTTTGAGCCCCATTGTCTTAGAATAGGGATTATTTCCTTTATGGAACGCGCTGTTTGCAAATTATGATGCTTTGTGCCAACCTTATTTTTCTGTTATCAATTCTGTAACCTGATTGATACCTGACTACTGAATGAAGAGTCAGAGATTCTTAAATTTTGATTGGAAAATAAATCCCTTTGAAACTGCTCATAACTCTCATTATTGGCTAAAATGTTTATTTGCATTTTATGAATTGCTCATGTTTATGTAGAAGCTCCCTGGTCATAAACGGTGGCAAAGATCCATTGACCTTTAGCGAAAATCAGGGTAACGGTAATCAGAGGTAATGGTGTCACATTTCTTAGATTTTCCAAAGCGAGATTACCATGGGATTACCGCTGGAACAGAGGCTAACTCAGTGCAAGGCCCAGCCCATATGAGAAGATTAATGATGTAAGACGTGGGTCATTTATTCAGAAACTATGACCTTACTGATAAGACCAGGAGTCTGATCACCCAAAGCTGTCAAAGCTCAGAAGACAATAGCCTCTGCCCAGCCAGAGACCACAGTATCCCTTGGACAACCAAACTGCCCGTTGTAGGTTTGGAAAGGGCATGCGTGAAACATTCCAGTACGTGCATGGTGTGCGCAGCCAGCTCACCCTCACCAGCAGAGCCTGGCACATTCCATCTCTTGGTTTGTTAATAGTTGCACCGCCCTCCTGGCCTCTAGAGATCTGAAATGGTGATACAGGAAGGTGAATTCACATTGCAGGTAAGAGTAATTACTTCCAATTTGAGGCAATCATATGTCAGGCCATTGTTTCATATTTGTGTCCTGGAGCTCTGGTGATATGCTGCATGAAGATGCAAATCCCACTACTGAGCAATGGAAATTGACCAGTTGTAAATAGCGCATGTAAGACATCTACTTTTCTTTTTATCTTACCCAGGATCAAGGACGAGTTTGTCCCATCAACAAGGGAAAGGTGGCTGAAAAGGTCATTATTTACCCGGAGAAACCTAGTTTCTTTTAAAACATGTTATTTTTAGCAAATTATATGGTCTTTCTTGGCCTTAAATGTAAACATATTTCATGTAAATATATTTAAGCTTTTCAATAGCTTTTATTTCGTTGTAAACATAAGTACAGAACTGCAGACAGGCATTCCACTCCGCCCTCTGCCCTCTTACCTTTCCCCCACCTCCAGTGACAGTCATTGAGTGCATGGCTTCCGTTAGACTATGTTCCACCCCCTCTTCTTTTTCAGGCACATTGCCCTCAATACTAGCGCCTAGTGGTCAATGTCCACTAAACCCAGAGCTCGTAAGCTTGTCGGACAGTAGAGTCCTCGGTTATCCTCATTTAGATAACGTAATCCTGAGTTCCACATTTATTAACGAGTTGAGTCTCCTCTTAGTTGGTATGCCACCTTCTCATGAGCGAGGAGGTGCCAGAGATTTTGCTCTCAGTTTTGTTTAGCTAAGATGAATTCCTACTGGGTGTTATTTTAACTCTCTACTTCCATTACGGTCTATGGCAGTGTGTTATAGTAACCTGTGAGTGGCCATGTTTGGTGTTGGTGCTGGAGCAGAGTTTTCTATTGAAAATTTATTGAGATTTAAACTCCAGTTTATGTTTATATGTCATGATTAAAATTACTGATAATTAATTGCTAATTATTAATTTTGTTTAAGTTTCCGACTAATCAACATTGCTAATGAAAGAATTACACGCGGGAATGCCTTTATGTTGCTTATTAATACGTGAACTAAATTGGTGAGCGAATTAATTAAATATGTGTGGCTAGAGTGCTATTTGTAATGTGATTGCGCTTTTAAATAATGTGCTTCTAATGCTTCTTTGTGTTGCAGATGGCTAGGTAATTACATACACATAAGGGTGTTAGTGGGAGTTAACACTGTTTAATCATTATGATGTGGTAACGTTGTTTTGTGTTTTTTTTAATTAAGATGGTCCGTTTTGGCCTAAATAAAGATGGCCGCTATTTACAGCCTGCATTTGAATGAATAGAATACGACGAGAGGCCTCGCTGAATATGGTTGGGAGTCACCTGATCTTGGCCTCTGACTGTATTAAAAGTTTCCGTGAGGACAGCAGCTCCAGGCTTGCTGCCAGCTGCCCTTGGAGAAGAATAAAAGCCACAATGAACTCTGATAAACTTGCGCTGGCTTCACTATGATTCCGAGGAAGAGCATTCATGGATGTATCATTCTTAGTTTGAGCTTCCTTCTTCCGTGTTTTTATTTTTGTGATTTTCGAGAGCGAAGGTTTTCTAAATGTTGCGAGTCAACATCCTTTCCTGCTCGCTCTGCTCAGCGGCTCAACGGACGTTTAGAGTTTGTTTGTTACTTTTGAAGTGTTACTTTCCCTATAAATATTACTAGACTAGAGAGGGTCTGTAGCGACGCGATTATGGCCATTTCTTCCTGAACCTATGCTCGAGAGAGGACCGATGCTGATTGAGAGGACGGTGACACGAGAGACTTTACTGAGAGACCTGTCCTGACCCATTTAGCTAGAATAGGTAACTATGAGAATAATGATTTTGCTATTGATTGACTTTCATTTGAACTAATTTAGATAAACAACCATTTGATTGAATCATAGTGTCTGGTGGTTATTTCTTTGTCATTCATTGAGTTTCAAATGTATTTCCTGTGTTTAAAATCATGACTCAAGACAGTTTCTTTAGGTTGCATTGACCTCGCTTTAGATGCAGATTGGTTTAGGTTTCTCTCTCGTACCTTCAGTGTGGATAGAGTAATAGTTATGAATGTTAGTGTGATGGGCCCTAGCGTATGATGAGTGTATGTGCGTGTGACTGTGGAATTACTCTGTCCGTGGAAGTAGGGAGAATTTATAGGCTCCGATCTGCAGCATTGGAGGTACTCCACGGCTGAGCTGGAGTATATTTATTACTGTTTTGTGAGGTTTTGGGCTGTAGTAACAATGTTTGCATTTGTATATCTCTCCCTACACCCCTCTTTATTCCTAAACCTGCAGCTGCTCCAATTTATGTGTAATGATTCCCCATTTTGAAGCTCCGCCCTTTGCCCCACCCACATTTACTACACAAACGTAGACCAACGTGTTGGGAGAGCTCCACACATGCCGCGAAGAACTCTGCACAGAAGAGTTAGTAGTGGCTGAGGTGTCCGCAAGTAGTGACTTGCATTTTGTAGTGCATGAGTAATTGTACTGTGGTATTACTCACACACTACAAAATGTAATACTACTGTTGTATTACTCACGCACTACAAAATGTAATAGTACTGTGGTATTACTCACATACTACAGTTTGTGAATCAAGTCCTCTGTTTCAGCACTTCTCCTTTGCAGGCTTTTAAAATCTCCCCAAAATCAGCGCTGCTGATGATTGCGCTGCATCTGCTGCTGTCCTCACTGCTTACGAGTAATCCTTGACTTTAAGAGGCTAAAGTGGTGTAAGGCCCAGCCCAGATGAGAAGATTGAAGATGTAAGACTTGGCCATTTATCCGGAAGCAGTGACCTTATTGATAGGACCATGGGCCGTATTATATAAAGTGTGACGGGGCGCAACGGGCATTTGCGACCGCTTTGAGCGCCCTCAGGGCACTTTGGTATTACAGAAAAGGCCGCAGACGCTTGTGCGGTGCCTTCTGTAATACCAGTAGTGCTGGTGCACATAAAGCGCCAGAGCTATCTTCAATGGGGCGTTCCCTCATTTGCCAGGGGGCATGGCCCCATGCAAATGAGGTAATCCCTTTGTCTCTGCACCTGAGCCGTATTAAAGACGCAGGTGCAGAGGCAAAGAAGCCCTCAGGAGGCGCACTGTCAGTGCGCCTCCTGGGGGCAGCCCTCTGCAGGGGTTAAAGGGGGCCCTATGGAACCTCCCAGACATCCCATTGCAGGTTGGTGCAGTCACTGACTGGACCCGCCTGCAAGGGAATCTCTATTCACCTGTAAAACTGCAGGCAGGTTGCCGCCTGCATAGTGAAACATGGAGCGGCTGTAAAGCAACCGCTCTGTATTTCACATGAATGCGCTGCCCCAGCGCAGCATGAGTTTGCAGCTGACTGTGGAGCAGCCCGTTCCCCATAATGCGGCGCATTGATGCGCCCGGCACAATGAAGGAAAATGTGCTGCATGTGTATGCGGCCCCAGGAGTCTGATCACCCAAGGCTGTCAAAGGTCAGAAGAAAATACTGCCTGAGACCACACTGTTCCTTGGACAACCCAAATGCCAACTGTAGGTTTTGAAAGGGCACACATGAAACATTTCAATGCTGCAGTGTGCCCTACAGCTCACCCTCACCAGCAGAGCCTTGGACATTCCATCTTTTGGTTTGTTAATAGTTGCACAGCCCTCCTGCCCTCTAGAGATCTGAAATGGCCATGCAGCAAGGTGAATAGGCATTGCAGGTAAGTGTAATTTCTTCAAAATAAAATTAATTCAATTATGTGCCAGATCATGGTTAATTGTCTTGTGTCCTGGAGCTCTGGTGAGATACTGCATGAAGATACAAACCTCACTACCGAGCACTGGAAATTGGCCAGCTGTATTCCATCTATAGACGAACTGATGACCTGCAAACACCCAGGATCAAGTAGGAGTTTGTACCATCAACAAGGGAATGGTGGCTGGAAAGGTAATTATCAATCCAATGTCACAATCCCAACCAAAACACTATTATCTTTCTTAAATTAGAAAGATCACTTGGTGTTCTGACAGTGGGCCTGGTTTGGTTGCAAATTGCGGGAGACATCCATTACAACGCGGTCTTTACACTGCGATACGTTTACAACATGGCCAGTACAACGCAAGTCGTTACAACGACTTGCGCTGGATGGCGCTATACACTAAGGAATAGTATGATTTACTATTCCAACACCTTCCCTACTGTTATGTAAGCTGGAGTGAGTTGGAATAGTAAATCATACTATTCTTAAGTCCAGCGCCTCTAGCGCAAGTCATTGTAACGTATCGCGGTGTAAAGACTGCGTTGTAACATCATACATTCGTAAAATGCTGTCCTTGACTACTTGTGACCTAGTTTATCACAAAAAACATGTTACGTTTAGCAAATGATATTATCATTCAATGCCTTAAATGTAAATTTGTAAATATATTTACGGTTTCAATAGTTTTTATTGCCTTTTGAAAAATAAGTTCAGAATTTCAGACGGGCTTTCCCGTCTTAACTCCTACCAAAAAAATGTCTTCCCAACCTGACCCTCTGCCCTCCTGCCCTTCCCTCCACCCCCAGTGACAGTCATTGAGTGCATGTGCTCTGTAAGGCCATTCCCCCCCCCCCCCTTTCCTTTTTAGGCATGTTGCCCTCTGTACTAGTGCCCAGAGGCCAATGTCCAATAAATCCAGAGCTTGTAATCTTGTCAGATAGTAAATGTTATGACCCCGAGTCCCACGTAGGCGGGACCCCCGACAAGGCCTGGAAGCAAAGCCACACATTGTATCACCTTCTAGCCAGGCGTGGCCAGAGAGCTTAAATAAACGGGCCGGGGTCACTTGTGATTTCTGGCTCACACTGCAACACTGAGCTTGTGTGTCTTTACTGGAGGCCACTGTTGAGCCCTCTGTTCGTACCTGCACGCACCCTGTAACAATGGCAATGAGGGTGGTGGCTGGTAAGCACCCCGTCTAGCATGCTTGAACCCTGCAATGCCTGCCCTGCCGCTCAGTGCTGGCGACACACCATGCTACCCGGCGGCCCTGCCTGCATGCTGCCAGAGTGACGCGCCACTGCCGATCACCCCACACACTGCCTGCTGCACTGTGCGACCCGCAGTAGCACAACGTCCTGAAGAGCGTGGTGTCAGCGTCAGTGGGAGACGGTACAGCGGCCTGCATACGCTGCTCGCAGTGCCTGCGCACACGCGCGTCTTGCTAGCTGCAAGGGTCCGCGAGCCAGCAACGACGCTGCGGCCCACCTGAGAAACTGTCCACAGGTGCGCCTGTCTGCGCTCTGGCCCAGGGCCCCCAGCGGCAGGAGAGTGCAGCTGTCTGCATAGCACACAGCCCAGCACAGCCTCTGTCACAAGGCCCACGCGCAGGATGCTGCAGAACCCCAGAACACGTGGTACTGGGAGAGAAAGGGAAGACATCAGAGGAATACAGCACTAAGAAAAAAATGGAGAAAACACATAAAAAGAGACACTATTTACCACAGCAGCAAGAACTACAGGGGCACACCCATAAAGGCATCACACCAAGGTGTGCTATCAAAGTATAGAAAAGAGGAGAACATGATCATATAAGGCAGCATGACTGATGCAGCAGCACAGGCAGCCCCACCACCGCAACAGGTACAACCAGGGTTATAGGCCAGCCAGCAGCATATCCAGGCACACCCAGATCAACGACCACCTTCAGCGAACTGATAAACCCGTCAACGGCGTCTCCAAGGTGGAAAATATGGATCAGCAGCCTAGACAATTATTTCACTGCGATGCGGGAGACAGACGCCGCCGAGAAAAGGTCCCTACACAGCATTTTGCAGGCGAGGAGATATACAAGATATTTGCTTACCTGCCTAACACCGGACCCGCAAATTATTACAACGCTGCTGTCAGGGCCCTCAATGTGCATTCCGACACTCAGTTGAATCCCGATTATGAGAGGTTCAAACTACTCCAGGCACGGCAAAGAGTAGGAGAGTCCATGGACACATTTAATGCACGCCTAAGGGATCTAGCCAGCACATGCGTAGACGATGAGCAGAATAAGCAGGTGAGGGCACAAGTCATACAGGGATGCCACAATAAGAACCTTCGAACCCTCATCCTCCATCAGCTCGGAATGTCATTGAAGGAGATCCTTATTATGGCACGATCACATGACTTGTCAGATGCAAGGACGACGGAAATAGATATGGCCATCATCCAACGGCCAAAGAAGTCCACAACTATTAAAACAGAACGTGCCGACACACTCCGGACCCCAAACAAAGAAAACCGAGGACAATGGCGAGCAAGGAGCCCAGCAGGTTCACAATGCAGACAGGAAGGAACACCCACAGGAAGAATGCCCTGCTCAAGGGAAGACATGCTTCAAATGTGGCACCCCCAACCATTTCGCAGTCGCGTGCAGAGGTGGTCCGAGGAGCGTGAGGAAGGAGACCACCCTCTAAGGAAGTGAGACAACTGGCACTGGAAGATACCAAAAAAGTGAAGACAGCAAAGACCCTGTCACGGCAACGGTATCTAGAAGACTCGTCTACAGAGAAAGAAGGTGAATGCTACCTCATCTCTTTTGCCAGCGACCTAAAAGGGAGGAGACGCCTGCAACCCACGTGCATCATAGACATCGCCAGGTCCAGAGTCACTGCACTAATTGATACAGGGGCCTCCGTGAATGTCATGGGGAGTCAACAGTACAAACAAATCCAGCCAAAACCCCTGCTGATCCCTTCACATGTCAAGAGCCTCACCTACCGCAGCCAAACGCCGCTTCCCTGAAAGGCAAGATAACAGTGCCAGTAAGATCAGAAGGTCAAGAAGTCACAACGACGTTCCACACAGTAGACAGAAAGGCCAACACGCTAGTAGGTAGCAACACGGCCTAAGAGCTCGGCCTCATCACGTTCGTCCAAGCCGTCAAGGCGCTGCAAACAGAAGACATCCTGGAGTTGTTCCCACAGCTGTTCAAAGGACTATGGTGCATGAAGAGGCCACCCGTCAAATTACACATCGACAAGGCCTTGAAGCCAATAGCACTGCGTCACAGACGCATACCGTATGGCCCCCTTTCACACATTACTCTGCGTGAAAACGGTGTTCCATGGGTGTTGCTGTGGGTGTTCCCATGCAACATTCATGGAACCTGATGCATCCCCAGATTTACAAGTTTTCGTAAACCTGGGAATGCATCAGATTACGGAGGCGTAAGGGAGGCGCAACAAGGAAAACAAACTTTATTTCTCCTGGTTTTTCCTTTTACTACATTTGCTGAATTCTGCAGCACACACAGTAAGAGCAAAACACCTCTTGTGATTGTTTTTGTGCAAGAAGGTCTCTCTTCCTGCTCAAAATTAATCACCCCTACAACTCAGACACCCTTGCACCATGGCGCTAGGGTGTCTGCATCGGTGCCTATTGTGCACTATTTCATCATGTTGTGTTTCTGGATTTTTCTTGTACACCGTATTTCTCTTTCATAGTCCATACTTTGAGTTGTGCCAGGTGTTAGTAGTAAGGAGGGATACCTTCCACATCAAGCAAAAATGACAGTTGTCCTCCCCCGGTAATGACTTCACTTCCGTTACCGGGACTTCCAGGCCTCTGGGGGCCCTCGCCGGCAGTGATGTCACTTCCTGGGGAGTAACCTTACCGTGTTAGGCCACGTGTGTTATGACATCACCCTGGTCATGTGTTAGTCACGTGCTCATGGTTCTACCATGTGGTTAGGGCTATGCGGCATCCCTCAACAAACCAGAGCCCCTGGAGGTCAGGTGATCATAATGTGACGTAGAGGAGTAGACCCCATTTTATTATGCTTAAAATACATGTAAGGAGCCTCTAAGCATTTGTTTCAGAAGTTATTAAAACAGCACGCTGTTCATCATTTTGTAATGCACACGGAGGTAAAAGCTGCTGTTATAGAGCGTTTTAACAGAACTTTAAAATCTTAAATGTGGAGATATTTCACGGCCTACAACACCTACCTATATGTGGACATTCTACAGGGGTTTATAGATGCTTATAACAGAAGCAACAAAACGTTTCCCATAGAGGTAACAACCGATAATTCCTTACCGGTGTTGAGAATGGTTTACAGGAGCCATTTTACTGCCAAAGAAGGTAAAGAAGCTTCTTTTAAAAGGAGATGATCATGTTAGGGTTTTAAAGTTAAAAGTGGTCTTTACGAAAGGCTACCAGCAGACTTCTAGTAAGGAAATATTTATAGTGAAGAGTGTGGAGCTTAAAGAAGATATATATATTTAAGGTTAAAGGACTACGATTGTGAAACGGCATCGGGTGCCTTTACAACGAAGAGTTACAAAAGGTACCAGATGAGCCACACAGGGTATACAGGGTTGTAAAGCTTCTGAAATGGAAAGGTAGCAGGGATAACAGACAGGCCTTTGTCAAATGGAGGGGGCGGCCCGAGAAATTTAACGGTTTGGTGCTGGCATGCTCCCTGCAGGGTGTGTTGGTATGGGGGCTCTCGGAAGGCGACAATATGGTGACAACAATATTTTATATTTTCTTGCCATCCAACGCCTCGAATGACGTTTCTGTACAGTAACATTTCTAATTATATGGTGAAACTGGCTAAAAATGTGGACCTAAAAGGGGACAAGGATGTAGCCGTAACTAAAATCCAATACCCAAGAACATGGAATACATTTAGAATGCTCGAGGCCATATTTACCATAAAGCGTGATCAGGAACCCTTGGAACGTCCAAGCTGGCTTTCCTCATGGCTATTAATCCAGCGTTGCGGGGCTTGTCGAGGCCATCAACAAATCCATACCCAGCATCGAAACGTATTCGCACATTCAGCTAGTATTAGATAACAATAGAAGGAAGGCATTTCTTAAAGTTCCAAACCGCGGTACGGAGTTTAGCTGTATGGTAAATGAAGAGGAGTTTTAGCAACAGTACAGTATATAAAAAACCATTTAGAGTCGCTCCCCTTGTGCCCCGATATTAACTAAGGGTTCTATACACTCTGCGTCTATAGTGACATTGTAGAGCCACAGAGAATCAAGATAGTTATTCACCATTGTTAGGATGGGTCCAGGTGAAGGGGAAAAATAGCACAGTGATTAATATTCAATGTATCAAACCTGACTACGTAGCAATTTCTAAAAAAAACATGTTGACACTATGACGGTCATGATCTTCGACTTTCAATCTGAGCCGGTGTCTTTTAAATACGAGAAAGTTATTGTTAAGCTTCATTTAAGACGGGGACACAACAGCGAATATTATGAACTCATCATGGTGATCATGAAAACATATGGCAACCCCGCTCTCTAAAGGGACTATTACAGACACCATGCCGAATATGGAGGGGCACCTGTTATGTATGGGGCGGAACTTGGAGGTTTTTTCCATAGTGTTTTTCGAAGAGCTATGTCTCTCTTGAGAAGAGTCTATGAAATAGCAAAACCCCATATTAAAGCGGCGGCCTCAATCATTGCCCAGGATGTGGGGGGATCTGTGACTTCTGCTGTCGCCGAATGCATGAACAAACAACCACAAGAAGGAGCGGGCCTTGTGCACAAGTCACGCACAAGTATTAAAAGGAAGCAAAGGTTTTCGAGGCATAGTGGTCCACAGGCTCCCTATAAAAAAAGGTGGTGCTCTTCAAAAAGCACTTACAAAAGAAGATCCATAAGGTGGAGAGAGCCTCGAAGAACAAGAGAACACCCACTAGCATAAATATGTTTTTAAAACACAACAACCTGAAACATAGCCTTCGTACATTGTGCATCGGGAGAATGTGCCAAATCAGAGCTAGACTTGTTTTCTCTAAAGCACACTCAGACCAGTATTGCAAACTGTATTTTCATGGAAGTATCGCCTCTAGTCGATTTGATGCCGTTGGCCCCGATAGAGGTTTTAGTGCCAGGGTCCACGGATACGAATTTTGATTTCAACAGTACTCTGCTGCATCTTGTTTGTAAAATTGTAAAAACAGGACGGTGTCAACATACCGCCTGCCGCTAAAGTGGCGACGATCGCTACCCCATCATGACCATGTTTAATCAGGTGTGCATTACCCTCAGTGATAGACTTGTCAAGCAATGTGATAACATGTATGCCTACGCAGCCTACATTGAGAGTATTCTAAATTACAGCCACAACGCCCTGGACACACAGCTTTCAACATGGTTCTTCTACAAGGATACTTATGTGAGAGTGGGGGTGTGAGCATGTGTTCCTCCTTTCCAAGAGTTCTTCTTCTGGTCAGTAGGATAATTCCGTATTATGACACAACACAGTAATCCAGGTTGGTGTGAGTGAAGATAATTATTTTTTATTTTCATTCACTACTTGGCTCAATCCATTTCACTCTTTTCTAACTTTTCAGAATGAGTTATTTGAAGACACGTGTTTTACCCTATATGACAAGTTGAGCCAGGGCTTTCTCAAGGCTGTGAGTAAAAAGAAAAAGGGTCAATAACTAAAATGGAAGACTCCCCGAGAAGAGAACACCAACAATGTGTTGAAGTAAAGAGGAGAAAAATAAAAGTTTTTATGAGATTTAAAATATTGTTTATTTTCAGTGGGTGGGTGCGCCTTTTGTACGAACAGCCACTGGCACGAGTCAGGGTCAATGGAGCAATGTCTCGCCTATTTCCCCTGCGTAGGGGCACCAGGCAGGGGTGTCCCCTGTCCCCGCTTCTGTTTGCCCTGGCTCTTGAGCCTCTGGTACATTGGATCCGGCGGGACAGATCATTCTGGGGCTTGGCGCTCACTGACCTCTGGGAGGAGCGTATATAACACAAAAATACACATTAGTTAAAAAAAAAGCCTGAGCAGCTCTTTACAACCTTATGATTGTAACCGCCTGTCGAACTATTGCTTTACGATTTTAATAGGCCTTACTAGATGCTGGAGGAACACAATGCTTGGGACAAAAATACATTAGGGTTCTTTTGGAGCTACAATTTGTAAAAACACACCTGCTTTACCTTCATGTGGAACCCCTTTCTATATAGCCAGTCTGCCTATAGGCCCAAAAGACTTCCTTTTTTTTTTTAACAATGTCGCGACCTTTCCAGGACTCATTGAGGCTCCGGCCACCATTTTTGCTCAAGGGTCTACCGTTTCTGCGGTTTGGTATAATTATGCGATTCCGTGGGAACTGTAAAGAAAAATAAATCACTGTCACATTTCCAATATAATACACCGATTTAGAGTCTTGGGGGTTTTGGAATGCACTTTTAACCCGTAGCAAACCCATGGTTTAAGCAATAGATTTAATTTGTACAGTTTAGTAAAAACACAGATTTTCACGTAAGCAATGCAACACAATGAAACATATGGCATGGTTCAGCTAACACACGTTTTTTTCAACCCATATATAAAAGCAGGCACAGTGAAATGCAATGCACTTTAAAGATAAATAAACATGTAAATGCTATAAGTTAGCATTGGTTTTACCTGCAGCGTCCCGCTGCTCACCACGCTTCATCTTAAAGTTTTGCTCCATGTTGCGTGATCCCCTCAGGCAAAAGATTTAAAATCAGCCTTTGGCTGCTACTTCTGATAGTGTGTGGTCTTTGGGTCAGCGTTTTATACTTGGTAGAGCTTGCTAACTATGAATGGGCCCACTTTGCTGAGGAAGAATAACTATCTGCGTTTGGGTTCCATTGTAAAGCAAATGTCAGCTTCTGATTTTGTGTGTGTGTGTGTGTGTGTTGGGGCGGGCTTTGGGACAGCATTGTATACTTGGTAGAGCTTGCTAACTATGCATGGGCTCAATTTGCTGAGGGGGAGCAGCCATCTGCGTTTGGGTTCCATTTCATAGCAGATGTCTTTTACTGCAGAGGGGGCACTTTGGGGAGTTGAGGAGTACCAGCCATCTGCATATGGGTTCCATTTTATAGCAGTCTTAATTCAATTATGAACTTGTCTACATGTTTTTAACAAAAAACCTTTTTAAGTCAAATATGAACCGTCAAAGATAAGACATATGGCTTAAGGAGACAGGGGTGCTGGGGATTCCAGCTGTTTTCTTCCCGAGCCTCTCGTTGAGGAGCCCTCCATTTATTTCATCAAGATTGAATGACTGTGGCTGTCTGAACATGCCCGAGCTTGCTTTGTTAGAGCCTCACATACTATGCACCTTGTGAGTGTTGCATTTTTGCCTGTTACAAAGTCCTAGACACAGGGCAATGGGACCTGTACCAGTTATGACAGCATCCTAACTGGTTTTAGGACCATGCGCACATGAATTCCGTACTACTGGTGTTTGTGAGGGGCTTTGATTGAGAACGCTGGTGCTGAGACTGAAAGCAAAGAAAAATGCCTGTCAGTCCGTTGGCCTCGCCAGAGCACACAAAACAATGGTCATGAATTCCAGTTCCAATTGAAATTACGTGTGAATGTGTGTGAAGGCGGTACACAGTTGTCAAAATATTTACAAGACAAAAGGAAACTAAGTGATGAAATGTGAGTGAGTACAGTGTATGTTTGGGGATGGTGACATGAGGGAGATGCAAGGAAGTGCATTTGGGGGAGAGTGAAAAGAGGGTGCTGAAGAGGAAAGAGAGGAGGTTGAAAATGTGCAGACGGATAAGATATGTAGAGAAAAAGGGCATACAGATCTAACATAAAGCAAACATAACTGAAGGCCAATACGCCTTTCACAGGCCTCAATAATGTTTAATTCACAGTCTCACAATTTAAGAATTGAAAACATTCCAATGTTATTTATTTATAACAATTCATTACTCATTTATCTGAAAGAGCTAACAACCATTGACAAAGCTCCCACTTACAGGTTTAGGTGTATGTCAGTTGTTGTGTTATATATCTGGATTCAATAACATCTCAGAGAGAACTCAAAATTATGGGAATGACAGTAATTCATTCTATATGTATACCCTTTTAGAAATCATACACTTTTTTCATCACACCTAAAGGCCTGTCTGCAAATATTTGTATGTGACTGATTGCAGCCAGCAGCTGTGGGTGCTTCCGAAAGCCTGGTTAGAGCATTTTCTTCCAAAGTTGATGACTCATGCAGTGCTAGACCCTTGGCAAGCCAGCACTGTAAATGGCCTTAAGATGTCGTGCTGTACAATTTGTATGTTAAAGTAACTGGTGAACATATTAATGCAATAGATATGGGGAGGTTTTTAATGTGTTTAATGTTTCAAGACTATGGTGCCGATTCCGATCCTGTAAAAACAATTTGCGTACGACTCGTATCCGTATTTTTTTCCTTACGAATCGTACAAGTACCGTACAAACGGCAAAGTACGATTGGTACGTGAAAAATACCTACGAATAGCGTCGGGAAAAGGGTACGAGAGGGAGTCGGAAATGTTTACGTCCGAATACCGTCGGGAAAAGGGTACGAGAGGGAGCCGGACATTTTTACGTGCAAATCGTAAAACAGAAGTCCGAGCGCGCAAGTACGATCCGTACCGCCCGTCCGAATGCACAACCGCATGTAAAAGGCCCCGTACGGAGCGAACGCAGTAGCACACATGTACACGGGTAAACTTGTGCCCGGATACGAGCCGTACAGCCCCCCCCATTATGTCAGCACCGTCCCCCCGTATGTCAGCACCGTACCCCCCCGTCCGCACTGTACCCCAGCCCTGCACCTGTATGCGCCGCACCCCAACACCGTACCCCAGCCCCGCACCTGTATGCGCCGTACCCCAACACCGTACCCCAGCCCCGCACCTGTACGTGCCATACCCCAGGCCCGTACCCCAGCCCCGCACCTGTATGCGCCGCACCCCAACACCGTACCCCAGCCCTGCACCTGTACGCGCCATACCCCAGGCCCGTACCCCAGCGCCGCACCTGTATGCGCCGTACCCCAGCCCCGCACCTGTACGCGCCGTACCCCAGTGCCGCACCTGTACGCGCCGTACCCCAGGCCCGTACCCCAGCCCCGCACCTGTAAGCGCCACACCCCAAAACCGTACCCCAGCCCGCACCTGTACGCGCCGCACCCCAACACCGTACCCCAGCCCTGCACCTGTACGCGCCATACCCCAGGCCTGTACCCCAGCCCCGCACCTGTATGCGCCGCACCCCAACACCGTACCCCAGCCCCGTGCATGTACGCGCCGTACCCCAACACCGTACCCCAGCCCCGCACCTGTACGCACCGTCCTATCCCCATAGTAGTGTTGGCGTAGGTGTACGCCATAGTGATAGGCCCGTACACGCATGTGTAGGGGTCGTATCCCTATAGTGGTGTTGGCGTAGGTGTACGCCATAGTGATACGACCCGTAAACGCGTGTGTACGGGTCGTATCACTATGGCGTGCACCTACGCCAACACTACTATAGGGATACGACCCGTACACGCGTGTGTAGGGGTCGTATCCCTATGGCGTACACCTACGGCAACACCACTAAATGGATACGACCCCTACACATGCGTGTACGGGCCGTATCACTATAGTAGTGGTACCCTAGGGGTACGTGTGAAACGCACCGTACCTGTGTGGGGATTTGAAAATTGCAATGGGGACACATAAGGGACAAGTATTATGGCCTAAATGCATGCTGGTTATCATGGATACCGAGTTTCAAGTTCAAATTTTTCCATCATGTGGTCTGGAAAAAGCAGTTGGCCACATAATACATTGTTGCAAAGTGGTTGTTGACTTGACATGCTGCTGCAAATTTGAAAGATGCTAACGCTGTCACTGGTGTATGTTTAAAGGGATTGGAGGAAACGTAGGATGCAAATGAGTCTGACCAATCACTCTGTACTCCTGTAAATGAAATAGGCCAGCAAGGCAGATATAAGTCAGGCAGAACCCATGAGAGGGCACTTGCCTGCACAACCTTTGATTCATGAACACTGCTGCTGTCACTGCTTCCTCTGGCACCATGTCCAGGTCTGTGGAGAGGGCCCAGCCTTTCACCCAAGAGGAGAATGAGGCGTTGCTGGACGTGATCCTCCCACAGTACCCCAGCCTGTATGGGAGACCAGGGGAGCAGGTGAGTGCTGACTCCACTACCTTTGACTGTGCCCCTTTTTTTGTGACTGTCACTTCTGGCACTGTGTCCAGGTGTGACAGACATGCAATGTTGTTTAGAGTGGGTCCCAGGGGGGGTGAAATGCTTATGTCTTTCATGCAGAGCATGATGTGGTTCATGTGTGCACTCCTCACTTGCATTGTGCTTACTGTGACATTCACTGCATGGTGCATGGCACATTCAGTGTGGCTAATCCTCTTGTACATTCTTGTTCTATAGTCCAGAGGTGAATCAGTGGTCCCCCCGGTGTGACAGGTGACTGTACCCACAGATGTGTGTGAGTTGAGTGGAGCTGTGGTGAGATTCTCCAAATGATGTGTACACCCCCTGGACATTGATGTGTGTGAATGTTCCTTGTCATGTGGGTGAGTGTCTATGTGGAGTGTTGCACCACAGCTGCATGGAGGAGCCAACTGCTTTACCCATCTGATGTGAGAAGTAAGCCGTGCTGTGTGTCTGACTTGCTGAGCTAGCCCCATGCCTGTGACACCCCCCGGGAAAGTGGCACATGTGCAGAGTGAGGTTTGTATCCGCTGTTGCCAATGGCAGGTGATTGGTCTGTGTCTGTGTACTCTGCTGAGGTTGCGTCAGTGGCCTGGGGCATGTGACTGATTGGAGGTGCTGTCCATCAGCCGTGTGTTGCTTGTGATGCACAGTGTGTGCCATGATCAGGGAGTGTGTCGAACCCCTCATGCCACCTGTGTACTTTCAATGCCATGTAGTGCATTGGGGCTTACACAGAGGCGAATGTCCCTATGACAAAGGTGCTATTAGTTGGCAGCATACTATGCCCTGTTCAACAAATCAAAGATGTTCAAATGTGTGTCTCTGTGACATGGAGCAGGTGTAGTGATGTAGTCTCACTTTCTCATCCTCACAGGTTACCGCCTACCAGAAGGGGAAAATTGGGAAGAGTGCCGCCAGGGCCGTGAATACGGTGGAGGGTCGCAGTCGGCGCCTGCCACAAGTGAGGAAGCGCTGGCAAAACATCCGGTGCTGGACCAGGAGGATCGCCCGGGTCCTGCTGGGGGACTCACCACCACGAAAGCACGGCGGGCTGACCCACCAAATGAAGCGTGTCCTGGCGGTGGTCTTCCCTGAGATGGATAGGCGGTTACAGGAGAGACCGCAGCAGGAAGGGGGTAGGTACATGTGTGTTTGTTGTGTGTCACCAGCTTTTGGAAGTGCTCAGTCGCCTGGATACACTGCCAGGGTTTATATGTGCAGTACATATCCTGTTCCCCCAAGTCAACCGGTGCTGTTCTTCCTCCCTTCCCCTCCTTGACATGTGTTCCCTGGTCTGTGTGTAATCACTATTGCACATGGTCATCTAGGCTGCAAGTTAATCAAGGTGCACAATGCTTTCAGCATCATGTGGGGGGGTGGTCTGTGACATGTGTTGGTACCTTGCCTGTGCCCTGTCCTGTTCACTCATTTGGGGGTCCATAATTGTTGGCACTGTACTGAGTCTCAACATAGGAGTGTGAGGTTTTAAATGAACAGACTTGCAGCATGCATGACCGATGTAGTGGCCTCAGACATGATGTGCATGAGTGGGAGATATGCATAGTGCCGGGACGGTTGCTCCTGTTACAGTCAGATCATTCCAGGACCATGGAGCAGTGTGCCCACTACAGTCCCCTGAGACACCTTTTCCTAGGAATTATGTGTGGCATCACACACTGTGCCCATTCTCTGTGTGTTCAGCATAGGTTGGCCTCTGTGGCATTGTTCCCTGGCCTCATTTTTATTTACGTAAAGTGTGCTACGTGTGTCCACTGTACACGGTGACCTCATTAGGCTTGTGCATCCTCACACTGGGCAGTGCCTGTGTGTCTATGTACAACTATCTGTTGATGGGTGTTTGTTACAAATATGTGTGCTCAGCCTCACGAGGTGATGTTGAGTACATTTAGGAGTTATTGATGCACATTTTAGTAAACACAGATTAGGAGGTGTAACTACGTGCTCTGTCTCAATCACATTGTCTCAGGTATGGGGCTGTTTGTGCAGGAAAGCCCTACATGTCCAGACCTTATGTCTCCTTGCCAGATCTGACCTGTGTGAGATAATTGTCTGGACAGACACTCAACGGGCAGTGACCCAGGCATGTTGTGCAGGGTGTAAGGTTTGTGCTTTGCAGCATGTGTCAAAAGTTAACAGACATGTTTCCTGCTCATCCATTTTTGGCACCGGTGTGTGCTTCAGATGCTACGTAGTTTGGTCTGTGTGTGCTGACATCTGTGTGGACATTCTTGGTTCCTATGAGGGTGTCTCCTCAGTGCAGGTGCTCCTTATTCCGACACAATTGCAAGGCCACTAGCTAATGCATTGTCCTGTGTCTGGACATGTGTGCCACTCCACATGACAGGTAGTGGGTCAGATATGTTGCCAACTGTGTCATCATGGTACGGATGGCCATGTGACAGGTGGCATGATTCACGTTTTTAGGCAAGATGTCTTGTACCTTGGCACTCACTACACTTGTCAACATGTCCCAATCGTTTTAATGCTTGACTTAGATTTTTGGTCTGAAGGACAATAATGTGCCTGCATGACAGATGTCTCCCAAGGAAGTGCACAACAAACCACCTTTACACTTTTGGGGGACACGCAGGCACATTTAACACAAAGGCACAGTTCTGTAAACAAGATTGATTTGAGATTATACATATACATGTTCCCACAGTGTGTTTGCATTTGGGTTAGTCCTCGGTTGTTGCTGATACCAACTTACGGGTGTCAAGTCATCCAGACCACCGTGGTGCCATGTATATGTACTTCCTGATACCACATTTCTTCTTAACAGTGGCTTATTTGCATTAGGCTGGCAGCTCATCAATGACTGTGTAAATGTAGTTATTTGTGCACCTCCTTGTGTGACTTCTGTTATCCAGGCACATGTGTGTTCTATTCCAAAAGTGGCACATTCACACATTCCAAACATGTTGATTGTGTAAAGTGTTGTGATTCCCAAGGGATCACAATGTTTTTTTCTAGGGTTTCCAAAGTACTCACAGGTCTCTGAGTGTGGGGACACCTTCAGCATTGGCGTCTGTTATTTGGCCTTGGGTGCACCACCACTGTTTTTTTCACAGTGAAGAAGAGGTGGCGTGCCTTCATAGTCTGGCTGTGCTCCACTATTCACAGACAATAGCTTCTCAGTATAATTGGATATCGAGTTATTTGCTGTTGTGTCCTGATGTTAATTTTTTCAGGTGGCATGGTGGGTGAACCAACTGGGGAGTGCAGGGCTTACATATGTGCGGAGTATTCTACATGTTACTCATGATGCATTTCCTGATATGCACTGTGCCCTATTTTGTTTTGACTCATGTGTCAGATGTACACAGGTGACTGATTGTTTCATGTCTCTTCACCTTGCACACAGCATCGTCGGGGGACACCGAGGGAGACACCGGCACGGACCAGGAGAAGGGATCGAGCACCGGTGCCACCACTGCTTGGGAGTCGGCGGAATCAAGTGGCACGGAGAGCGAGGGGAGTCAGGCGGAGGACCTGTCCAGTACCAACACCGACTACGACGCTGACGGGTCCGAAGCTGAGCTCCCTGAGGGGGCGGAGGCTGCTCCAACAGCTGGCAGCAGCACTCCAACTGTCACCGCCCTCTCCATCCCCATCACCGCCCTCCCAGTTGCTCAGGTCCCTTCTGTCCGTGTAGGGCAACAACGTGTCTCCTTCGTGCCAGGCACCGCACCCCCTGCCCCTGTCTCCCCTGCTGCCCTCACTGCCGAGTCTGTGGACATTCAGCAGCAGTTGCAAGTTGGGCAGACATCGATCCTGACTGTCCTCCATGGCCACACCCGACTGCTGACACAGATGGTGTCGTACATGGAGGGCATGTCATCAGCGATGTTGCTGAGGTCCATGGACTCGTCACTGACGGCAGCAGTGAGTCTCCTGCAGCGCTGCATCCCCCCCCTACCCCAGCACCATCCACACTTCCCACTCCCATGCCTGTCCCAAGCACACACAGACAGTCCCAGGCACGCACCCCACCAGACACAGGCAGCACACCAACAGGGAAGGGCAAGCGCACACCTCCTGTCACCCACACTCAGGGGGAAGAAGGCACACCCACTGGGTCTAGGACACACAGGCAGACACGCAGCCACAGTCCAAGTCTGCATGCCTCACTCCCCAGTCCCTCCAATGTCACTCCCCTCGGCTCCCCTGCCCCACAGTCTGAGAAAGAGACCTACTTGGCTGTGCTTGGCCTCAGCCCCACTGCTTCACCAGCACGCAAACAGGCAAGGCACTCCACGGGTAGGGGAGGTGAGTCCCCACCTCTGTCCACCACCTCCCCCAGTAGCGCTGCAACCCATCCCTCCGACCCCCTCCCCCCCCCTCCTTGGGGCCTGTGGTTCCTTCGGGTGCAGGGGAGACACTGGAGGAGCTGGCGGACGTGTGCAGCGCCATGCTGACCTCCACCTTTGGCGCTGCCCCACCCCCTGTGGTGGAGTCGTCCGTCCCTGCACCCACAACACCTACCCTTCCCACTCCAGTCCCTGCGGTGCCTGGTCCTTCCCCACATGATGCCCCCCTCACTCACTGAACCAGAGGTTTAGTATGTGCAGGCAAGCTCAGGGAGACGCGATTACATGTGCCCCCCCCCCCAGGACTACGCATCTGGACTGGCCTATGGCCATTGTACATATTGTCCTTTTAAGACTTTTATTTTATGCTGAATAAAGCATTTTGTTTTTCATTTGACCACTATAGTTTTTCAGGTATTGATGTTGGTGCTGATGCTCCATGAATTGGGGTGGTGATCATGTGTTAGGTGTCTGGGAAATGTTGTAGTCTGCTGCTCATGGGGTGGACCCTGGTATCTGCGTGCCATCACAAGGTCTCTGCAAAAAATGTTTGGACGTGTATGCTCTTTGTGTTTGGAGACATTGTCCCAAGGAGTGTTCATTCCTCTGTGGCACCGGACATCTTCCCTGCCGTGAGTTGCACAATTGTTGTGCTGACCTGTGTCTACATTTCCTTTATTGGTGACGGATCCCTTCAACTATGGCCATGCCTGCTCATCAATGTCTCCGGCTGCATCGTCTGTGCCATCCTTGCTAGTCACTGTACTTGTGTATAGAGTATGTTGCCATGCCGTCATGTAGAATTTGTCCCTTTTCCGCACTATGCATGTGTGTACTCCCATCATAGCACACATATGGTACTTGTTCTGCAGGGTATTTGTTCACCTGACTCACAATTGTGGGCATTGTATCTGTGTGAAGTCCAGCCTATTCCTTCCATGGGAGACAACAACTTGGTGGCTGTCCCAGCACCTGCACATTCCTATCAGTCCTGGAATGTGCGTGACAGTGTGTGCTCTCTTAGTTTAGTAGGCTTTAACATAACTATACAGTCTTGTGACATGAGCTCTGTGTGTGTGTATTGTGCTGCATCCGCAAGGGGTGGGTATGCATGTGTCATTTGTCCTCACACCCACATGTGGTGTGTCATGCAGTGGGAGTGGGACACTGCTGTCAGTGATGTGTTGTTATGGCACTCTCAACATAGTCGCACATTGAGTATGCGTTCATACACCCATGGACTTGTGGTTATCTGAGGATAATGTATCTGTCCACTGCTGGGAGTCCTCTGCACCCACCCCTCATATGTATGGACACTTCTGGTAGTGATATGCACCCACCCCTGATATGTCTGTCCACTGCTGGGAGTCCTCTGCACCCACCCCTCATATGTCTGCCCACTGCTGGGAGTCCTCTGCACCCACCCCTCATATGTCTGTCCACTGCTGGTAGTGATATGCACCCGCCCCTCATATGTCTGCCCACTGCTGGGAGTCCTCTGCACCCACCCCTCATATGTCTGTCCACTGCTGGGAGTCCTCTGCACCCACCCCTCATATGTCTGCCCACTGCTGGGAGTCCTCTGCACCCAACCCTCATATGTCTGTCCACTGCTGGCAGTCCTCTGCACCCACCCCTCATATGTCTGTCCCCCTGCGGGGGTGTCCCACAAGTGGGGTGACCCACTTGTGGGACACCCCCGCGCCGCACGGCCACCAGCTGCTGCGTGTGCCCCTTGCCTGCCCTCTGCCTCGCTGCTGCCTCGTCTGCCGGCTGCCGGCTGCCGCCGCTGCGGTTGTTTTTGCCCTTGTTTTGACGTTATTTTGTGCCTGCTTGGTTTAACTCTCTTTTTTTTTCCCTTGTTTTATCGTTTATTTGTGCCTGTCTTGTTGTAATTTCATTTTCCCTTGCCCTTGTTTTGACGTTATTTTGTGCCTGCTTGGTTTAACTCTCTTTTTTCCCTTGTTTTATCGCTTATTTGTGCCTGTTTTGTTGTAATTTCATTTTCCCCGTGTTTGCTTTCCTTCCTTGTTGTCCGCCTACCTCGCCGCCCTCCGCCCTCCCTTCCCGCCACCGCCGCTTGTCCCCGCCCCTTTTTGTCTTCTGTAACCCTCCCCGCTCCCGCCTCCCAGCTGCTCCGCCCACCCGCGCACTTGGCCTTAAATGGCGACCGTGCGACGCAGGTGAGTGTGACCCACTTGTGGGACACCCCCGCGCCGCACGGCCACCAGCTGCTGCGTGTGCCCCTTGCCTGCCCTCTGCCTCGCTGCTGCCTCGTCTGCCGGCTGCCGGCTGCCGCCGCTGCGGTTGTTTTTGCCCTTGTTTTGACGTTATTTTGTGCCTGCTTGGTTTAACTCTCTTTTTTTTTCCCTTGTTTTATCGTTTATTTGTGCCTGTCTTGTTGTAATTTCATTCTCCCTTGCCCTTGTTTTGACGTTATTTTGTGCCTGCTTGGTTTAACTCTCTTTTTTCCCTTGTTTTATCGCTTATTTGTGCCTGTTGTGTTGTAATTTCATTTTCCCCGTGTTTGCTTTCCTTCCTTGTTGTCCGCCTACCTCGCCGTCCTCCGCCCTCCCTTCCCGCCACCGCCGCTTGTCCCCGCCCCTTTTTGTCTTCTGTAACCCTCCCCGCTCCCGCCTCCCAGCTGCTCCGCCCACCCGCGCACTTCGCCTTAAATGGCGACCGTGCGAACGCGCAGCGGCCACGCGCAGCGGGTGCGCCGAAGGCGCGCCAAAGGCAAGCCCGTCTGCGCCCGTCCGCGACCGGATCGCGTCCAGCGCCAGGACCCCTGGCCCTCGAAGACCCCGACCTACCCGCCTGACGTACTCCGCCGCCACCCTCATCGCTCTCAACACCGGCCGACTCCCAGAATGCCACCAAGCCACACCACGACGCACCCACGGACCTTTCAGCTGCCACGCCTGCAAGTTCTCCTGCATCCAGACCAGCCCCGCACCAGCACCCGCCATGTCGAACACCAGCAGCACCCACCTCAAGTGCATCCTGCTCAACACCCGCTCCGTCCACAGACACGCCATCGAACTCTGGAACCTCCTAGACGCCACAGCCCCTGACGTTGCCTTCCTCACGGAGACCTGGATGAACGCCTCTTCAGCTCCCGACATCGCCATCGCTATCCCAGAGGGCTACAAGATCGTCCGGAGGGACCGAAACGCCAACCAGATGGGAGAAGGCATCGCCATCATCCACAGGAACACCATCCGTCTCACGACCAGCACCGACAACACCCTGACCAGCGCCGAACACCTGCATTTCCAGATCCACACCAACCCGAACACCACCCTCAGAGGCACCCTGATCTACCGACCCCCTGGACCACGCACGCAATTCAGCGAGGACATCGCCGACTTCGTCAGCCCGCATGCCCTCCCCTCCGCTGACTACATCCTCCTGGGAGACCTCAACTTCCATCTGGAGAACAACAACGACCACAACACCAGCACCCTGCTCGACAACCTGGCCAACCTGGGACTCAAGCAACTGGTGTCCACCCCCACCCACTTCGCCGGACACACACTCGACGCCATCTTCTCATCCAGCACAGACATCGACTTCAGCCACGCCACAGAGCTTCAATGGACGGACCACAGCTGCGTCCACTTCACCTTCAAGAGAACGACGACCCACCATCACCAGCAACAGGCCGCCCGCAGAAGCTGGAACAAGATCACAGCAGACCAGCTCGCCACCTCCCTGGAGCCAGCACCCTCCTGCCAGCTCAGCGAACCCCAGCCAGGCCGCCGACAACCTCACGAAGTGGATCAGCAACTGCGCGGACGAACTCGCCCCGCTGAGGACCCCGCCTAGCAGACCCGGCAGCAAGAAGGCCCCATGGTTCACCGACGAACTCAAGAGCTCCAAGAAGAACTGCCGAGCCCTCGAGAAAGTCTGGAAAAGGGAACCGACACCGGACAACAGGACCTCCTACAAACTTGCCACCCGGAAACACCACCAGCTGATCCGCGCCGCCAAGAAAACAGCATTCAAGGACCGGTTGGACAACAACGCACACAACTGCAAGGAACTCTTCAACATCGTGAAAGAGCTCTCCAACCCCAGCGCAGGAAACAATGACATCACCCCATCGCAAGACCTCTGCAACTCCCTCGCCTCATACTTCCACAACAAGATCACGGACATACACAGTAGCTTCAACAACCAACCAACGCACACCATGACCGACCAACCACCCCCCCCCACCACCACCCTCCACGCCTGGACCCCGATCAGCACCGAAGACACCATCCGCACGATGAACTCCATCCACTCCGGATCACCGACCGACCCCTGCCCTCACCACGTCTTCAACAAGGCCGACGCTGTCATCGCACCCCACCTGCGAGACATCATCAACACATCCTTCGACACCACCATCTTCCCTGAGAGCTGGAAACACGCCGAACTCAGCGCTCTACTCAAGAAACCAACAGCGGACCCCACCGACCTCAAGAATTACCGCCCCATCTCGCTTCTCCCGTTTCCAGCCAAAGTCATCGAGAAGACCGTCAACAAGCAGATGGCCGCCTTCCTCGAGACGAACGGATCCCTCGACCCCTCACAGTCCGGCTTCCGAGCCAAACACAGCACCGAGACCGCCCTCATCGCCGCCACCGATGACATCCGAGCCCTGATGGACAATGGAGAAACAGCGGCCCTCATCCTCCTAGACCTCTCCGCGGCATTCGACACGGTCTGCCACCGCACCCTAGTACGGCGCCTCAGCAACATCGGAATCCAGGACAAGGCGCTGGAATGGATCATCTCCTTCCTCGACGGAAGAACACAGAGAGTCCGCCTACCACCGTACAAGTCAGAGGCCTCCGAAGTCATCTGCGGCGTCCCCCAAGGATCATCTCTGAGCCCCACCCTCTTCAACGTCTACATGAGCCCCCTCGCGGCCATCGTACGCAAACACAACCTCAGCATAATCTCCTACGCCGACGACACCCAGCTGATCCTCTCCCTGACCAACGACCCCACCGCCGCCAGAGCCAACCTGCACGAAGGGATGAAAGAGGTAGCCGAGTGGATGACGTCCAGCCGCCTGAAACTGAACTCGGACAAGACGGAGGTCCTCATCCTGGGCTCCTCACCCTCCGCCTGGGACGACACCTGGTGGCCTCCCGCCCTGGGCACCGCACCCAAACCGACGGACCATGCACGAAACCTGGGCTTCATCCTGGACTCCTCCCTCTCCATGACCAGGCAGGTCAACAACGTCTCCTCGGCGTGCTTCAACATCCTACGCATGCTACGGAAGATCTTCTGGTGGATCCCCACAGAGACCAGGAAGACCGTCACCCAGGCCCTCGTCACCAGCCGACTGGACTACGGTAACGCCCTCTACGCCGGTACCACCACCAAGCTCCAGAAGAGACTCCAGAGGATCCAGAACGCCTCAGCCAGACTCATCCTCGACATCCCACGATCCAGCCACATCTCCGGACATCTGAGAGACCTTCACTGGCTCCCCGTCAACAAGAGAATCACCTTCCGCCTCCTCACCCACGCACACAAAGCCCTACACGACCAAGGCCCGAGCTACCTCAACAGCCGAGTCAACTTCTACGCTCCCAAACGCCACCTCCGATCAGCCAACCACGCCCTCGCCGCCGTCCCCCGCATCCGAAGAGCGACTACAGGAGGAAGGTCCTTCTCCTACCTGGCCGCCAAGACCTGGAACTCCCTCCCGACCGACCTGCGCCTGACCCAAGACCACCTCTCCTTCAGGAAGAAGCTGAAGACCTGGCTGTTCGAGCAGTAGCGGCACCCCCCCCCCCCCAGCGCCTTGAGACCCTACGGGTATGTAGCGCGCTTTATAAGTGATTGATTGATGATGATGTGATGATGGTAGTGATATGCACCCACCCCTCATATGTCTGTCCACTGCTGGTAGTGATATGCACCCACCCCTCATATGTCTGCCCACTGCTGGGAGTCCTCTGCACCCACCCCTGATATGTCTGTCCACTGCTGGGAGTCCTCTGCACCCACCCCTCATATGTCTGTCCACTGCTGTTAGTGATATGCACCCACCCCTGATATGTCTGCCCACTGCTGGGAGTCCTCTGCACCCACCCCTGATATGTCTGTCCACTGCTGGGAGTCCTCTGCACCCACCCCTCATATGTCTGCCCACTG
Organism: Triturus cristatus; assembly: GCF_964204655.1. Classification (NCBI taxonomy): domain Eukaryota; kingdom Metazoa; phylum Chordata; class Amphibia; order Caudata; family Salamandridae; genus Triturus; species Triturus cristatus. Next base: position 119,099,869 of record NC_140581.1, read on the forward strand.
CTTGGAGTCCTCTGCACCCACCCCTCATATGTCTGTCCACTGCCGGCAGTCCTCTGCACCCACCCCTCATATGTCTGTCCACTGCTGGTAGTGCTATGCACCCACCCCTCATATGTCTGTCCACTGCTGGTAGTGATATGCACCCACCCCTCATATGTCTGTTCACTGCTGGGAGTCCTATGCACCCACCCCTCATATGTCTGCCCACTGCTGGCAGTCCTCTGCACCCACCCCTCATATGTCTGTCCACTGCTGGTAGTGATATGCACCCACCCCTCATATGTCTGCCCACTGCTGGGAGTCCTCTGCCCCCACCCCTCATATGTATGGACACTGCTGGTAGTGATATGCACCCACCCCTCATATGTGTGGACACTGCTGGGAGTCCTCTGCAGCCACCCACCCACCCACCCGCCCCCTTGGTGCAGTACACTGCTGTCCTGGGCATACACCCCCCTAATATGCTGGACCAGGCCGTCGTCAGACATTTGTGGCGTGTGTACGCCTTGTATCGATAATGTACTGGTGCCGTAGGGGTACGGGTCAGATGGACCGTACCCCTGCATTCATAGGGTGTGTACGGTCCGTACCACGCGTACCCCTACATCACCACTACAGTGGTGGTACGGACCGTACCCACGCTCTGGGGGGCGTGGGTACGGTCCGTACCACCATTGTAGTGGTGACGTAGGGGTACGCGTGGTACGGCCCGTACCCATGCCCTCAGAGCGTGGGTACGTCCGTACCACGCGTACCCCTACAATGATGGTACGGACCGTACCCACGCTCTGGGGGAGCGTGGGTACGGTCTGTACCACCATTGTAGTGGTGACGTAGGGGTACGCGTGGTACGGCCCGTACCCATGCCCTCAGAGCGTGGGTACGTCCGTACCACGCGTACCCGTACATCACCACTACAATGGTGGTACGGACCGTACCCACGCCCCCCAGAGCGTGGGTACGGTCCGTACCACCATTGTAGTGGTGACGGGTACGCGTCCACGTCCACTTCCATTGTAGCGGTACGTGGGATTGGTGGACACGCCCCCTGAAGTGACCAGACCATGGAGGTAATGTATGTGCAGGATATATATGTTTTTAATTGGGTGTGGGTTATGTTTCCTGCCCCACGCCCCCCCCACCCCCTTTGCCCCTGGGGGTTGTTCTGACCTTCTGCGGCGTCTGCGTTGGTTTCTGTGCACCAGGTCGTAGGCTAGTAGGGCCGGGATGACACGTAGGATGGGGTCCATGGCTGTCCGTCGCGTACCGGTGCTCCTTCTTCGCGTCGTCCTCAATTTCCTGGGAGTTTTTGGCTGCCGTTAAAAAAGAGCCCTGCGGAGTGACGTAGGCATGGATCGTACTTGCTGGTCCGTAAAACGCTGCTTGACTCCGTCCGGACGTCACGTACGCGATGTCCCGGATCGGAATTGTGGGTGTTTTGTACGACTCGTACGGAAATGGTATTTCTGTATGAATCGTACTTGCGGGTTTGTAAGGTCTTTTTCCCGGGTACGAGTCGGACGGAGAATACGCTCCGTACGACCATTCGTACCCGGGTTTTACAGGATCGGAATCGACACCTATATGTTACCACTGCTTTATTAATCCTGCTTTCTCACTAAATTCATTTGCTTTCAAATGCACCATTTGTCATTCTTTTTAATTTTTTTCTCTGGAGGAGGGCCCACCCTGGACTCCACGTTTGTCCACCAAGCGTGCCTGCTTCACTTGCTACATAAACATCATACCTAACTTTTACGCTTCACCACTTTCAAATGTCACCAGCCGCCATCACCAGCTGCCACTGAGTAACAATGTTTGCATTTGTATATTTCTCCCTACACCCCTCTTTATTACTAAACCGGCAGCCACTCTCATTTATGTGTAAGTAATCCCCATTTTGCAGCTACTCCCCCTGTCTCACAAACACTTACTACAAAAACGTCGACCAACGTGTTCGGAGAGCTCCATAAATGTCGCAAAGAACTCTGCACAGAAAAGTTAGCAGTGACGGAGGTGTCTGTGAGGTTAGTAAATAGCATTTTGTAGTGCATGAGTAATACTACTGTGGTATTACTCACGCACTACAAAATGTAATACTACTGTGGTATCACTCACATTCTACAAAATGCATTTTGTGAATGAAGCCCTCTGTTTCAGCACAGGGGCGTAACAAACACCCCCGCAGCCCCCGCGGTGCGGGGGGCCCCCACTCTTCAGTAAATGAAGGGGGCCCCCTCAGCTCTTCGGTAGAGAGCTGTGAGAGAGAGGCTTGCTCTAAAGCAAGCCTCTCTCTCTAACTAAAGCAGCCTCTAAAGCAGCCTGCACGGAGCTCCTGCGCTGACCCAGGACTGAAGAGAAACAATGTAACAAGTTACATTGTTTCTCTTCAGTCAGAGCCACGAGCCAGTCCCGGAACCAGGATGGGGGTGGGGGCCCCAGAGAGAGCAGGAGGCAGCACAGCATTCCCCACAGGGCACTGCCTCTGAGAAGGGAGAGGACAAGGATGGGGGTGGGGGCCCTCCTCAGACAGCAGGCAGGAGGCAGCACAGAGGAGAGCTGACAGGGGAATGGATGGGGGTGGGGGCCCCACAGACAGCATTCACCACAGAGCACTGCTCCTCTGAAGCAGCACAGAGCTGACTTCAGCCAGCAAGTTTGCAGCTCCAGAAACAGGATCTGCTGGGACACATCAGAAGGTGAGAGTTAGAGCTATTGATGTTGTAATGGACAATGTATTTTACCTATGCGTTTTCTGTTTTGAGTGGAGGGAATGTGTGTCGTGTCAATTGGACATATATGGTTTGGATTGGAATTGTTGGTTGTGGAATTGTGTTGCGTGGATTGGATCTGTGTAGTGAAATAATGTGGCATGGTGTGCAGTGCAATTATGTGGTATTGAGTGGAGTGGGATTGTGGGTCTTGGAGTGGGATTATCTGGAATGGTATTTTCTGTGGTGGAGTGGTATGTAGTGGAGTTTCCTTATGTGGTGTGCTGTTAAATATTATAGCATGATGTGGAATTTGTGGTGTAGATTGGATGTATGTGGTGTGTTGTGCATTTGTGGTGTTAGTCTGAATTATGTAGTTTGTTGTGAATTATGTGGTGTGGAATGGAAATGTCTAGAGTTGAATTGTGTGACGTGGAAGTTGCGGTGTTGAGTGAAATTATGTTGAGTGGTATTATGAGGCATGGTGTGAAGTGTAGCTATGTGGAGTGTTGCTATGTGGCATAGACTGGATTTATGTGGAGTGTATGTATGCAGTATGGAGTAGAGCATAATTATGTGGAGGTTAGTTATGTAGAGCTGAGTGGTATTATGTGGAGTGTTATTATGCTTTGTGATAAATTGTGTGGGGATGAATTGTGGAATTGTGTGACGTGTGGAATTATGTGGCATGGTGTGGTGTATAATTATGCGCAGTGGAATTATGCAACATGTTGCAGAGTTGTATTTTGTGGAGGGTAATTATGTGTTTTAGAGTTGAGTGTAAATATGTTGTGTGGAGTGAAATTATGTGGTTGGGAGTGTTATTAAGTTGTGTGGAATGTGATTCTGTGATGTGGAATTATGTGGTATGGAGTGAAGTGGAAATATGTGTATTTTTTGGATTGTAATTATGTGGTATGGAATGTTGTAGGGTTAAATTATTTATAGTTGAATTGTGCAGTGTGGATTTATAAGCAGGGGCGTAACACAGGCCCCAGGGGCGTAACACAGGCCCCCACAGCTCCCGTGTTGCGGGGGGGGGGGGCAGTGCTCCAGAGGCCCCCTCAGCAGTGCCAGCAAGCACCACAAATCCGTGACTGTCTGGGATAGGTAATTAATTAATTAATATAGGTATGTTATGTAACTTACGCTTGCTCTAGACTTTTCTTTATAAATTAAATGGTAACATTTAAAAAATGGTAATGGTGCACACTGCGCAGCGTGCAGATGTCTCCGTCGCCGCGTCTGCGCGGTCTTACTCTTCACCCTTAGGGTGGGGCTGGTGACCAATTGTCATGCGCATTGCTGACTGGTGAAGCGAGGAGGCATCCCAGAGGCCAGAGTGGAGACAATTGAGAGGTAACGTGCGGCGCCGACTACCTTCCATAATTTAATTATTTCTCTGGCTAGCCTTGTTTGCCCTGTCTTCTGCGGCTCGCGCAGGTGAGTCTGTCTGTTCGCCCAGTCTATGCCACCCCCCGCAGACAAGTGCACCCCACCCAAAATTAATTGCGACGACCACTTGTGTGCGTAAGGTCTCCAGTTTAGTGTGAAGGCATTTAGTAAAAGAAAGGCGCCTTTGGTACATGAAGGTTGTTTGGAAAATATGGGGGGGTTATGTTACACATTAAAGATTAAAAGTGCGTGTCATCAGTTTCATCTGCGATTTATATTGATTTGCGGATTTTACAGAAAACACAAAAATCGTCATTGAAGTTTGTGGGCGCAAGAGAATATACCCTTCACCTATGAATTTACACCTTAGTCTGTGACTTTGGGAGAAGTTTCCCGGTTTCGTCCGACTTTGTCAAGGCAAAGTGATACCCACTTCCCCCCAAAACTGACCCGATTTCTTGTCGCTGATTTCTAGTTGTCAAGTGATGTCGGTTCTGAAGGGGCGGGTCCAGCTGAACTGGACATCAGGGTGTGAGTGGGGCAGAGAGGGGGAGGATTTGGGCTGTGGTGGCAGTGGTGCTACATAAATTGCAGCTTGCAGATAAAATGGTTTCTAGCTGAAACAGTTACAAGTTACTAAAATACAGCAATATGCATTGCTGCACAGTCGAATGCCCTTCGCTAAAATTGACAGGCCTCCTTTCAGTTACTCTTTGTTGTTTGGTTGTTAAACTGAGACTGAGGTGAAACATTTGCCAGAACAGTCTTAAAAGGTGTAATTACAAAAAATTAAGTATAAGTATCACAAAATGTGTGGCATTAGACCGCATAATTTGCCTTTTCCTGCTGAATAATTGAGTACCTGCAGCATAATTCTCATGGCACTGCATATCATGTACTTGCCCTCTGTTTACTGCTGTCGCAAAGAGCCACCAATCCTACCCCATTGATATGAAAGGAAAAAAATAACATTTACAGCCTTTCTATGTTACGAAGCATGTGCTACCAGAGGTTGCACGTGACTTTCGTGGAAACAGGCACCAGCGTGTGTAACTCTCTTCTCTTTCTGGACTTTTTTTTTTAACACCAGCACAACCTACCTCACTTGCGACCTTTGAACTGTGCGGCGCTCCATGCACTTTCCCGCCCTGAAGCCGTCGTACTCCACTCAGTAGCAGTAAAAGGATCAATGTTTCTGGTCCATAAATGGCTCCAAATCCCTGACTCTGTGGGTGTGACAAGATCACCCAGCATCCTGCCCCAAACACCTGCCAGCCCCACAGACCTCTCCAGGCAGAGAAACCTGCCAGCCCCACAGACCTCTCCGGCCACAGAAACCTGCCAGCCCCACAGACCTCTCCGGGCACAGAAACCTGCCAGCCCCACAGACCTCTCCGGGCACAGAAACCTGCCAGACTCACAGACCTCCCCAATCAGAGCAACCAGCCAGCCCCACAGACCTCCCCAGGCACAGAGACCTGCCAGTCCCACAGACCTCTCCAGGCACAGAAACCTGCCAGCCCCACTGACCTCTCCAGACACAGAATCTGTCATCCCCACAGACCACTCCAGGCAGAGAAACCTGCCAGCCCCACAGACCTCCCCAAACACAGAAACCTGCCAGCTTCACAGACCTCCCCAAGCACAGAAACCTGCCAGTCCCACAGAACTCAAGCAGAGAAACATGCCAGTCCCACATACCTCTGCAGGCATAGAATCCTGCCAGACCCACAAACCTCCCCGGGCAGAGAAACCTGCCAGCCCCACTGACCTCTCTGGGCACAGAAACCTGCCAGTCCAACAGACCTCCCCGGGCACAGAAACCAGCCCGTCCCACTGACCTCCCCAAGCACAGAATCCTGCCAGTCCCACTGACTTCTCCAGGCAGAGAAACCTGTTAGTCCCACAGACCTCCCAGGGCACAGAAACCTGCCAGTCCCACAGACCTCCCCGGGCACATAAACCTGTTAGCCCCACAGACCTCCCAGGGCACAAAAACCTGCCAGTCCCACAGACCTCCCCGGGCACAGAAACCTACCAGCCCCACAGACCTCACCAAGCAGAAAAACCTGCCAGCCCCACAGACATCCCCAAGCACAGACACCTGCCAGTCCCACAGACCTCCACAGGCACAGAATCTGCCAGCCCCACAGACCTCCCCCAGCACAGAAACCTGGCAGTCCCACAGACCTCCACAGGCTCAGAATCTGCCAGCCCCACAGACCTCACCAAGCATAGAAACCTGCCAGCCCCACAGACCTCCCCAGGCACAGAAACCTGCAGCCCCACAGACCTCACCTAGCACAGAAACCTGCCAGCCCCACAGACCTCCCCAAGCACAGAATCCTGCCAGCCCCACAGACCTCCCCAGGCAGAGAAACCTGCCAGTCCCACAGACCTCCCCAGGCAGAGAAACCTGCCAGTGCCATAGACCTCCCCATGCACAAAAACCAGCCAGTCCCACAGACCTCCCTAGGCACAGAAACCTGTTAGCCCTACAGACCTCCCAGGGTACAGAAACCTGCCAGTCCCACAGACCTCCCAGGGCACATAAACCTGCCAGCCCCAGAGACCTCCCCGAGCACAGAAACCTGCCAGTCCGACAGACCTCCACAGGCACGGAATCTGCCATCTCCACAGACCACTCCAGGCAGAGAAACCTGCCAGACCCACAGACCTCCCCAAGCACAGAATCTTGCCAGCCCCACAGACCTCCCCAGGCAGAGAAACCTGCCAGTCCCACAGACCTCCACAGGCAGAGAAACTTGCCAGCCACACAGACCTCCCCAGGCACAGAATCCTGCCAGTCCCACAGACCTCCCCAAGCACAGAAACCTGCCAGTTCCATTGACCTCCCCGGGCACAGAAACCTGCCAGCCCCACAGACCTCCCCGGGCACAGAAACCTGCCAGCCCCACAGACCTCCCCAAGCACAGAAACATGCCAGTCCCACAGACCTCCCCAGGCAGAGAAACCTGCCAGCCCCACAGACCTCCCCAGGCAGAGAAACCTGCTAGACCCACAGACCTCCCCAGGCAGAGAAACCTGCCAGTCCCACAGACCTCTCCGGGCACAGAAACCTGCCAGTCCCACAGACCTCTCTGGGCACAGTTACCTGCCAGTCCCACAAACCCCCCCGGGCACAGAAACATGCCAGTCTCACAGACCTCTCTGGGCACAGAAACCAGCCAGTCCCAAAGACCTCCCCAGGCAGAGAAACCTGGCAGTCCCCACAGACCTCTCCAGGCAGAGAAACCTGTTAGCCCCACAGACCTCCCAGGGCACAGAAACCTGCCAGTCCCACTGACCTCCCCAGGCACAGAAACCTGTTAGCCCCACAGACCTCCCAGGGCACAGAAACCTGCCAGTCCCACAGACCTCCCCGGGCACAGAAACCTACCAGCCCCACAGACCACACCAAGCAGAAAAACCTGCCAGCCCGACAGACATCCCCAAGCACAGACACCTGCCAGTCCTTCAGACCTCCACAGGCACAGAATCTGCCAGCCCCACAGACCTCCCCCAGCACAGAAACCTGGCAGTCCCACAGACCTCCACAGGCACAGAATCTGACAGCCCCACAGACCTCACCAACATAGAAACCTGCCAGTCCCACAGACCTCCCCAGGCACAGAAACCTGCAGCCCCAGAGACCTCACCTAGCACAGAAACCTGCCAGCCCCACAGACCTCTCCAGGCAGAGAAACCTGCCAGCCCCACAGACCTCCCCAAGCACAGAATCCTGCCAGCCCCACAGACCTCCCCAGGCTGAGAAACCTGCCAGTCCCACAGACCTCCCCAGGCACAGAAACCTGCCAGTGCCATAGACCTCCCCAGGCACAAAAACCAGCCAGTCCCACAGACCTCCCAGGGTACAGAAACCTGCCAGTCGCACAGACCTCCCCGGGCACAGAAACCTGCCAGCTCCAGAGACCTCCCTGAGCACAGAAACCTGCCAGTCCCACAGACTTCCACAGGCAGAGAAACCTGCCAGTCCCACAGACCTCCCCAGGCAGAGAAACCTGCCAGTGCCATAGACCTCCCCAGGCACAAAAACCAGCCAGTCCCACAGACCTCCCAGGGTACAGAAACCTGCCAGTCGCACAGACCTCCCCGGGCACAGAAACCTGCCAGCCCCAGAGACCTCCCTGAGCACAGAAACCTGCCAGTCCCACAGACTTCCACAGGCACAGAATCTGCCATCTCCACAGACCACTCCAGGCAGAGGAACCTGCCAGCCCCACAGACCTCCCCAAGCACAGAATCTTGCCAGCCCCACAGACCTCCCCAGGCAGAGAAACCTGCCAGTCCCACAGACCTCCACAGGCAGAGAAACCTGCCAGCCACACAGACCTCCCCAGGCACAGAATCCTGCCAGTCCCACAGACCTCCCCGGGCACAGAAACCTGCCAGCCCCACAGACCTCCCCAAGCTCAGAAACCTGCCAGTCCCACAGACCTCCCCAGGCAGAGAAACCTGCCAGCCCCACAGACCTCCCCAGGCAGAGAAACCTGCCAGCCCCACAGACCTCCCCAGGCAGAGAAACCTGCTAGACCCACAGACCTCCCCAGGCAGAGAAACCTGCCAGTCCCACAGACCTCTCCGGGCACAGAAACCTGCCAGTCCCACAGACCTCTCTGGGCACAGATACCTGCCAGTCCCACAAACTTCCCCGGGCACAGAAACATGCCAGTCTCACAGACCTCTCTGGGCACAGAAACCTGCCAGTCCCAAAGACCTCCCCAGGCAGAGAAACCTGCCAGTCCCCACAGACCTCCCCGGGCACAGAAACCTGCTAGTCCCACAGACCTCACTGCCGGGGCATATGAGAACGTTTTTCTATTTTTGGGCTGTGGCCAAAATAGAATAATCTTACTATGGGCTAATTATTGTTGCTATGTCAGTGCAAAATGATTTGTTCTGTTTTTTACCTGGTGTTAAAGTGGATGTCTTATGGCCCGAAGGTGTAGGTCTGTTGTTTTTCTAATGAGATAGCTCCATAACTGAAATAAGAGGCATGTCTGGCATCTTCACAGTGGCGTAAAATAAGCCCCCGCAGCCCCCTCGGTGCAGGGTGGGCCCTCAAGCTCCAGGGGACCTCCTCTGCAAAAGTGGTAGGTGGTGGCCCGGGGAGGGGGCCCCTCCGTGTACTTTGCAGGGGGGCCCCCTCAACTTTCGTTACGCCACTGTTTCAGCACTTCTCAGTTGCTGACTTTTAAAATCTCCTAAAATCAGTGCTGCTGAGGATTATGCTGCATCTGCTGCTGTCGTCACTGCTTTCAAGTAATCGTTGACTTTAGGAGGCTAACTCGGTGTAAGGCCCAGATGAGACGATTAATATGTTAGACTTAGTCATTTATTCAGAAGCTGTGACCTTGTTGTAAGACCAGGAGTCTGATCACCCAAGGCTGTCAAAGCTCAAAGTAGAATACCCTATGCCCTGCTAGGGACCACACTGTCCTTTGGACAATCCAAATGCTCTTTGTAGGTTCAGAAAGCGCACCAATGAAACATTCCAGTGCGTGCATGGTGTGCCCGGCCAGCTCTCCCTCACCAGCAGGGCCTGGCACATTCCATCTCTTGGTTTGATAATAGCTGCACAGCTCTCCTGCCCTCTAGAGATCTGAAATGGTTATACAACAGAAATTCACATTGCAGGTAGGAATAATTACTTCAAATTTGATTCAATTACGTGCCAGATCATTGTTCAATATCTTGTGTCCTGGAGCTCTGGTGATACTGCATGAAGATGTAAATCTCACTACTGAGCACTGGAAAGCTGAAAACAGTGCAAATAAGACATCTCTTTTTTTTTCCCGATCCAGGATCAAGCAGGAGTTTGTCTCATTCCCAAGGTAAGGGTGGCTGGAGAGGTATTTATCAACCTAAAGTCACACTCCCAACCAAAACCCCATTAGCTTTCTTAAATTCTGACAGTAGACCTGATTTCGTTGTAAAGTGTGGTCTTTAACTACTTGTGACCTAGTTTATCACAAAAACATGTTACGTTTAGCAAATGATATTGTCTTTCTTTGCCTAAATGTAAATATGTATATAAATTTAAGGTTTCAATAGTTTTTATTGCATTTTTAAAAATAAGTACAGAACTTCAATCGGGCTTTCCCATCTTAACTTATACCCAACAAATTCCTTCCCAAATTGACTCTCTGCCCTCATGCCATTTCCTCCACCTTCACTAACAGGAATTGAGTGCATGAGTTCTGTAAGACCTTGTTCCACTCCCTCTTCTTTTTCAGCCATATTGCTCTCTCTACTAGCGCCTAGTGGCCAATATCCAATAAACCCAGAGCTTGTAATCTTGTAGGACAGTAGAGGCCTCTATTATCCTCATGTAGATAACGTAACACTAGGTCCCACATGTTTTTTTAACAAGTTGTATCTCCACTTAGTTCCTACACCACAGTTTTATGAGCGAGGAAGTACCAGAGACATTGAAGCCAGTTTTGTTTGGTTAACGTTATTTCCTATGGGGTGGTATTTTAAGTCCTTGCTTCCATTATATACTATGGAAGTGTGTTGCATTAACCTGTGAGCGGCCATGTGTGGTGTTGGACGTGCTCCACGGCTGAGAAGAAGTATATCTATTACTAGTTTGGGGCCTTTTTGGCTGTAGTAACGGTAAGTAGACATAATATCGAAATTTTAATATCGACATACATTAATATCGAGTTTAGTATATCGATAGTATTAAATATCGATATAATGTATATCGATGTTAAAAATATCGATTTTTAGTGTTGTAAAAAATACAGAATTTTGTAATGTCGACTGTAAAAATATCGTTATGTCAAACTATCGTTATGGTACTTTATTTTAAAATATTTTATGCTTGGTTCATGTATAATAATAGTTTTAAAAAAATTGTATAATATTTTTTTGGAGCGGGATGTTAGGTTAATAGGGGATACGGGTAGGGGGTGTTTTAGAAAAATTGATAGTAAAATGTAATAAATTCGAAATATTTAATTTTAATGAAGAAATTATTTTTTATGAGCGGGATGTTGGGTTTAAAGGGGATAAGGTTGGGGAGTGTTTTTAAAAAATTGATTAAAAAATGTAATAAATTCAAATTTTTTTTCATTTAAATTAGAAATGTATTTTTAGGAGCGGGATGTTGGGGTTATAGGGGATTAGGGTGGGGAGTGTTTTAAAATAATTTTTATTAAATTTGAAATTTAAAATTAAAATTTAGAAATTTTAGTCTGGAATTTAGAAATTATTGTTTTATGATTGGGATGTTGGGTTTAGAGAGGATAAATGACAGCGGACTGCAGTAAGCTCTGCTTGCGCTTTCTTTCTGGCATTGCTAATCTATTTTAACGCTACTGGTTTTATTGAAATCGCCCGTTTTCCCTGCTTTTATTTAGATTTGAGCAATTTGTACTGTGTTATGTGTAATTTATCCTTGATCCACTCACCAGTTCTCGCGCTCCTCTCTGGCCCGGGTCCACCGCAGCTGTCAGCTGTTTGAGTGGAGGGCGAAGCTACACTACGCGCTTCCAGCACCTCACTCGCGTCAGGAAGACACTATTTAGGCAGCCCTATTTAGAACGTGCAGCAGAGGCGTGCAGCGGGAACGCCAAAGGCAAGCCCGTCTGTGCCCGTCCGCCCCTGGCCTGGGCCTAGGGCGAGAACCCCTGGCATTTCCTCCATCCCACTACAGCAATATTCAAATGAGGAGCTGCTTAAACTTCATAGAGTTAACCCTAATTGCCTTTCTCTGAACTCGAACAAAAATAGGTCTGTCTGCCCATGTGGCTTCTCTCTTCCACCAGAGCAAAAAATTAGGGCACTCCTCCCCGTGCGAGCATCGATGAGGAAAAACTCACAGATTGATGTTAAAAAAAAGGACATAAATTGTGGTCTCATCAATGTTAGATCTCTTTTCAAACATAAGTACTAAATCTCTGAGATGAGAACTACCCATAAAATTGATGTGCTCTTTATCACTGAAACCTGGGTCGATGCAGCCAAACATCCGGGCTTTGTTACTGCAACTACCATGGGCTTTCAGGCTTTTAGAGTAGACAGGCCAATAAAAAGAGGAGGCGGAGTGGCAATTATTCTGAGAGAGCAGTTTGTAGCTAAGTTTGTTCCAGCCTCTACTCTCTTCTTTGACGCCCTTCACGTCTCAATTGAAATAGCCCCTAAGAAAACGTTCAGAGGCATGTTGCTTTATCATCCTCCCAGTGCTAGGAGCACATTCGTGCAGAACCTAGATGGGCTCCTGGAACCCACCCTCGCTAGTAACGAGTTTACCATTCTTGGAGACTTCAATGTGTACTTAGAAGATACTGAAGATAAGGATACTGCCACACTACTAGAGGCGTTGGGGGCTTTGGGCCTTTCTCAGACGGTCCTCACCCCCACTCACAAGGCTGGACACACCCTTGATGGGATTTTCAGCTCCATGCTAGGACTGTCACAAACAGAAGTCCTTCCTTTGACATGGACAGACCATTTCTTAATTAAGTTTGACCTAGTAGTTCCCATGGCTCAGCCAGTAAAGACAACAAAAACGCCCTCCTCGACCTATATTGCTTGGAGCAAGGTAGATTGAGCTTAGTTTCAGACTTATTTAGAGGAGACATGTGCTCAGCTTAATCTGTGTTCAGACTCAAATGCAGTTAAATACACAGAATGGCTTACTGAAGCAATTAAAACCTCAGTGCCTACTAGGAAAACTTCAGGGAACCGGAGCGTACATTCGGTCCCCTGGTTCTCCGACGCTCTACGCAAGGAAAAACAAAGGTGCCGTAGAACGGCAAGGCGCTTGACAGCGAACTAGGATACAGCAGATAAAGGGTTATATAAAACTGTCCTAAGTCAATATAAAAATTCATTAAAAACTGCTAAAAGAGACTTTTTTACTCATCAAAATGAGAAAGCCAAAAATACCTCCACAGAGTTGTTTAGGGTAGTTAATAATTTAGCATCGCTACTGAAGACTGACACAACAAAATGTGACCAAAACTTCTGTGATTCGATTGCATCAGCTTTTAAAATCTAAAGTTATGAATATCCAAGACGTTTTTATAGCCACGTCCGATTACAATTCCATAGAACTGGCCCTATGTGCTGAATCTAAGAGAAATCACCTATGCTCGTTCTCTCCAATTTCCACCAAGGTGGTAGCTAAACATATATTAGAAGCCAAATCCGGATCGCCAACTGACCCTTGCCCACCTGCTTTCCTTAAAAAGATAGTGGAGGTGGTAAGCCCTGAACTTACACTGATTTTTAACACCATGTTCAGCTCAAGCAATTTCCCTTCCATATGGAAAGATTGCTCCATTCTCCCCTTGTTGAAGAAGCCCAACCTGGATGTGGCCAATCCATCCAACTATCGTCCCATTGCCCGTCTACCACTCCCGGCTAAAATAGTTGAAAAAATCATGAATAAACAACTGTCTCAATTCATTCAGGACAATGATCTGCTCGATCACTCTCTGTATGGATTTTGACAGGAGCACAGCACTGAAACTGTGCTTATCAATGCCACTGAGGAAATAGAGCAGTGAAGGATGGAGGAGGTACAGCTGCCCTGGTCCTCCTTGATCTATCAGCCGCATGATATACGGTGGACCATAACTTGTTGCAACAGCGGCTAGAATCAATGGGGGCCAGGGAATGGCATTGACCTTACTGGCCTCCTTCCTGAAGGAAAGGAAATCACCAATCACAATGGGCAGTTTTCAATCAGAGCCATATGCTTTACCCTGCGGAGTCCCTCACGGATACTTCTTTAGTCCAACTCTTTTTAATATTTACGTCACGGAACTCGCCCCTTTGATTCGAAAGTTTGGTTTCATTCTGACGTCCTATGCAGACGATACCCAGATAGTCGTGGCAGCATATAGAAAACAAGCTGCGCCCACCCTACAGTTTCAGAATGAGAGAAGTAAACAGATGGATGGGATTGCATTGCCTGAAGCTTAGCTCTGAAAAGACTGAGGTTATAATCTTCGGTAATTTGAAACCTAGATGGGACAATCTTTGGTGGCCGGCAGAGATGGGTGAAGCACCCAAACCCGTGCTAAAAGCCCAAAATTTAGGAGTGTGGATTGATACCAAGCTAGCACTATCATACCAGACTAATGCTACGGTCAGCGCCTGCCACTTTCTGATATAAAACTAAAGAAAATCATGCCATACATTCCTATGGATGCCAGAAAGTTAGTAGTTACTGCACTGGTCCATGCAAAACTGACTATTGCAATGGTCTCTACATTGGTATATGAAAGCACTATCTAAAAAAAACTTCAGACGATTCAAAATACAGCTGCTCGGCTGTTGGGAAACATCCCCAAATATGACTCAATCTCCAAAGAGATTCGCCGACTTCACTGGATTCAGGTGGCTAAGCGAATTGAGTTTAAAGCACTCTGTTTAGCATATAAAGCTCTGAACAACACAGGACCTTTCTCTCTTAGAAATCTTTTTGTCTGGTCCAGACAAACCTTAATTAATTTACTATTCCCACTCCAGTTAGAATTAAGTCAGGGTAGGTGCTGGACACTAAACTTAATTAATTTACTATTCCCACTCCAGTTAGAATTAAGTTTAGTGTCCAGCACCTACCCTGACTTAATTCTAACTGGAGTGGGTATAGTAAATTAATTAAGGTTAGTGTCCAGCACCTACCCTGACTTAATTCTAACTGGCGTGGGAATAGTAAATTAATTAAGGTTAGTGTCCAGCACCTACCCTGACTTAATTCTAACTGAAGTGGGAATAGTATATTAATTAAGTTTAGTGTCCAGCACCTACCCTGACTTAATGGTAACTGAAGTGGGAATAGTAAATTAATTATGTTTAGTGTCCAGCACCTACTCTGAATTATTATTAACTGTAGTGGGAATAGTAATTTTTATATATGTATTAATTCGTCAACTTAAAAATGTAATATAGTTTGTAGTAGTAATGTCTTTTAATTATAACATAGTTATACATGATAATAAATAACTATATATATATATATATATATATATATATAGTTAATTATAACATTTTATTTAATACAGTAAATGTAATTAAAAAATATATTTTTACATTAAACATAATGAAATGATACACAAGAAGAAGGCTTTTTTATTGATCTTTATTTATTGTAATAGATTTTGCAATCAACAGAAAACAAATATTTTATTAAGTGCATATAATATAAATCAAGACAGAGAAAAAATAATATTTAATTGACCGAAAATATTTTGTACATATGTATATTTTTCATGTAATAATTATGAAAAGAAATGTTTTTAACATTGGTACATTGTTTAATACAGTTATGTAAACTTTGTAAAAAAAAAAATAATGTACTTTTACATTGATTTAGAAACATCTGAGTGAAAAAATATTTATTAATAGCAGTTCTTCACATTAGTCTTGTATTCTGAACATTTGTTATTTGGTTACATGTACTGGTAATTTTTTTGATATAACTTTTCACAATTTAACACATTTTTATAATTTGTAAAAAAAATGTAAACAAATAATACATTTAAATTATAATTTTTACATGGTTTAATTTTTATAAATTTTTATAAGGTTGACATTTCTTTAACATTTAATACATTTATTACATGTTTGTAATCAACGTTGTATATAACTTGTACATATTTGGAATTATAATAATACTTATATGTTTAATAATATTTATTATTATAATTTTACAATGCTGGAAAAATGTTAAATACATTTAAACATATAAGTTATAGATTTTAGTATTTTAATTAAACATTTTACTAATTTATTTACAAAAATGTTTTTAAACACAATACATTTATTTTTCATGTTTAAAGCTGCCATATTTGTTTGCAGCTTGTATTTTGTAACCGCTCGCGTTTGTTTTGGGTTAATTCGGAGGGGACAAGCTCGCGGTTGGGAGCTGTGTCGCATCGAGGATGGTTAGATTAATTTTCTTTATTTTAAGTATACTTTTAATTTAATTTGAAGGTAGTTAGGTTGTACTTAGTGTGTGTAGTGTTAGGTTTATGGGGTTTGTTTGGATAGTTTTAGTCTGATTTGTGTTACAGATTGCTCCATTCCTAGCTGTTGGTAGCTCTGCTCTTTTTGGAGGGAGAGTAGGAGTTTGTGTAGAGCAGGTGGACCTCGTCCTGTTGTTGCTTGGAAGGCATTATGCCAACCTTCAACAGCATTGTTTGTTTTTGCCTCTTGGGTTTAGTGTGCTAAGATATACATTCCACCATGGAATTTGATATTTTGGTTGCCTTCTATGCCCTGATCTATGGAGTCTTGCCACCCAGGTATCTTCAAAATAGTGTAGGAGGGGACCTAATTTTTCATTTTGCTGGTAGTAAGGACTTTCTATTAATAAGTTGTAATGTTCGGCTTCATCGGTAACTGGGACGTAGGCCAGTGCTATAAGTTTTTTTTATTTGATATGCGAATGAACTGTTTATCACATATTTAACACTAAGGGGCCCATTACGATGCCGGACGAAAAAGCCCTCCGACCACCATGGTGGCAGAAAAAATCCCCCCACATGGGCCACGGCATTTCGTTTGGTCAAATTACGATGCAACGTACGCGAATTCATACCGGGGCGGACGGATGTCACAGAACACAGTCCACCATGGTCGGAAAAGCTGCAAATCGGACCGCGCCTGACGGGGAAAGCTGTACAACGGCTCGAAAAGACCGCTCCTGCCCCGGCATGACTGCACGGCCAATTACGATGAGAACGCGGAGCTGACGGACCGAGCACTGCATCCGACCACCGCTCGTGCTCATAGGCCAAATGAATGACGGACGGAACCAACCCCACAACAATGCCGAAGTGTGCCTGTACTCCCTGCTGCCCTCAATCACAACACACACGCCACAATGACACACCCCAACCTGCTCCTGGTAGGGAAAGCCATGCGCGGCATGGAAGAGACACCTGGAGGGCATCACGCGTGTGGACACACCCACATACCACTGATGGAAACCAACACCTACCTGGGCCAGCAGCCCTTGCACACTACAAGCCGAAACAGAGAGACAGGACACCATTGACTCACACTGTACAGCAACACACCCACCTATCTCCACACAACATCACCCACACCCACACACTACACATATCTCCACCATAACCTTGCACCCTGCACCCCTAATTTATTCATATCATGCCCCCCAAGAACATGCCCAACATCACTGACTCAGAGTTGAACGTGATGCCAGATGAGACAATCAGGGCAGAACCACATTTGTCTGGGCACCTGGTCCAACACACCCCACTTGGCGCGAAGAATCAGATATGGACAAGGATCCACAGCAAAGTCAATGCTGCAGGGACCACCCTACGCACTGTGTGTGATATCAGCAAGCGGTGGTGCAACCCCAAAGGCTAGGACAAGCATCTGGCCCAGAGGAACAACGCGGAGGTCCAGAGTACTGGTGGTGTCTCTCCCATTCCACCACCAACCATCACCGAATGGGAGGAGAATGCATCCAGTCTCACAGGAACCGGGGGGGACTGGAGGCTGGTAAGTGCCAACAAAATTATCACAATACAATACACTGTTGTGCACAACAAGTGAGCCCCAATCGCCTGCCCACACCAAACTCATGTGGAAAGCACGCTAAAACATGAATGGATCACAAGGACAGCATCTCCTCAATCAGCTCAATCTCATGCACCCTGGCCTCCCTCCCGAACAGCATGGCTCCGCTCCCCACCCCACAGCCATGTGGCAGCTAACACCGTCGACTGTGCCTTCCAAAAGGTAGCTAGCCAGCTCACGGGGGAGTTTGATGCAGAGCCCTGACCGCAACACCACAACTCCCACATGGCTCTCTGTCTCCCCTCACAAACAGCATGGACCCAAATGACCCCCACAAGGATGTTGCTGCTCATGAGTCTCCAAAGGAGTGATTTCCCGAGACAAAAAGAATCCACAAAGGACTTCACTTCCCCACAAAGCACACCTGGCATGATGTCATGCCGTAACTACTCCACCAGTGAGAAGTGAGGAGTGTGACCATGCGCAAATCGATGTGCCTGCTGTCAATGCATTCCAGCTAAAAGAACGGACCGCCTGTGGCAGGGCACAAAACAGAGCACGAAAAAGACCCGTACGGAGGCCCCCTCATGATGGGACCCGGCTCACTCAAAGCCCTGTATGTACCTCAACATCATATGCGACCGATGACATTCTGACATGAATGCCTAGTAAAGCCAAGGCAAAAGTCAAGTCACTTCAATTCACATGTGGCATACATGAACAGCTAAGTTGTGCTGTGTGCAGAGTATGTTGACAAAAGTGACCTAACTCCAAAAGGTGACTCGATAGCAACAGAAGGCAAGTGTGCCATGGACGAACCCAGCCAGCCCCCCCCACCCGTAAGGTGAAGCCTCGGATGCAGAGTCCCTGGTCCGTTCAGGTGATGCGGACCTAAATGGCCCCTCCTGCGTGCACAGGCCAGGCA
Source organism: Triturus cristatus (assembly GCF_964204655.1). NCBI lineage: Eukaryota > Metazoa > Chordata > Amphibia > Caudata > Salamandridae > Triturus > Triturus cristatus. The sequence goes on from NC_140581.1 coordinate 119,118,433, forward strand.
TTAAGCATATGGTAACAGTTGCACAACATGCCCGTTCTGTGGCAATGTTCTGCTAACTCCCTCATAAGTGATTGTGGATAGTCAATCGTAGCCTCACATTCGCACACTTCAATGAGTGTGCGGGCACAATGAGCCTCTGTGTAGACAAGTAGTCGCTCCCACACTAGCTCAAAGCCCTTCGGATCCCAGGTGTCTTGATCGTCTCACGCGATTCAGTCAGTGCTGAAAATGGCTCTCCCACTATTTTCAAGGGAACTTACCCACAGAGTATTGATAGCGCCCGATACTGAAGGCCGTTGCACACTTATCAGACTTGTGGACTCTGGCCATGTCCGTCCCTTCCATGCTTTTCCGGAAGTACCACTGGGTGTCAGTCCCCCAATTTGAACACTGTATTTCATGCTTTCTGACCATTACTTTGGCTGTACAGCTGAGCGCTGTGTCTGAGATTGCCCTCACGCCATGTCTGACCGTCCAGTGGGCCAGGCCGAGCCCGGTCTGTTGCAACTGTACCGTGCCCGCATCCAGCTTCTCTTTGGATATGCCCCACTGGCTGTGCTGGGCATCAGCTGCAGGCTAACGTTCCGCCATGCCTACTACACCTGCGTGCAACCAGTCTTTTCCTGCAGAAGATGTCAGTTTCAGTGGGCCATGGTGTCTGCCTTTCAAACACGTACCTTGCTGACCTGAGCTGTGGGTGGCTCCTTTGTTGGTCCATGTGCAAGACTGCTTTGGTGAGACACGTTTATGGGATGCCTTTCTGTGTGTCAGGCAGGCTGACAGCTGCACCTGTGCTTGTGCGCAATGGCTTCTGTGCCATGTCTACATCGAGCCTCTCCCAGGTTGCGACGGGGTGCCCCTTGCAACCTTGTGCTGCAAGGAGCACATCTGTTCCTTCATACTTCTGGATTGGACGGCGGTCCTCTTAGCTGGAGATGAACTGCATCATCTCTTGGAAATGACTGACTTAGAAGCTGCCTGTGCCTTCTTGGATTCATAACTACTTGTCAGCAACAGTAACTGTTGGTGACAAAATCAATCAATGTCTCCCTTTCTGCACGCCACCCGACAAGATGTGGCATCCAGATCTCTGACAATGGCCCAGTCTGCATTGGCTTGGACTGTGCTATGCTCTGCGGTCAATTGCGCTTGGTACCACAGACCAGGGCAAGTGGATGCTGTCATCTAACTGTTGTGGACTTTGTCGTCTGACATGAACCCGGATTCCGATATGCAGCTGTAGCGCACAAAGAAGACATGGCGTTGTTGTTTTGCAAGTTCAGAGGGCTCGAGTTGGGGGTACACACAGGTACACAGCGCTCCCCCTCTTTGGCTGTGTTTGATGCCGTGCCCCCTGGAAGGCCTTTGGTCTCCTCGGGGATATGCTTAACCTGTCCCGATGTACTGTCCAGATACCGGTAAACGTTCTACAGCACCTGCACGTTGTCTGCAGTCCATTCCCAGCAGCAACGTGCATGCCGCGAGTGTGACTGTTTTTCACCTCCAGCCGGGCCTGAGTAAAGGAGATATCCGGCATCCCTGTTTGTACATGCTGACTGGGGTCCGCCTTGAACCTTACATTTAAATGTAGATGCCACAGAGGGGAACCTGTGCACACAGCTTGCCATCTCTACACAAGTACTTAAGGGAGGCATGCTTTTGTCACTATTCTGCCCCTGTATATCAATGCTGACACTGTGACACTGTCAGATGGGTTGGTCTGTCGCATATTTGCACAAATCATGTTAGTCGCACGATTTTCCTTCTTTCATAGCACTACGTCAGAGCGTTGTGAGGTCAAGTGCGTTTTGTCTTACTTGGTCAGCCCCCCCACTTCATTGTTTAGGACTTGTGCCCTGCAAGTACCTTACTACGTCTGTCACATGGGAGGTGTCCGCACAGCTTGTTCACTACGCGGTCCAGGAGTACTGTCTGAACATTCTGTCCAAGGTCGCCGAAGCCTGTCCCTGGTCATTCTGTTCCGTTCAGGCCATAGCACCCCAAATCAACAAGGTCTCACAGCTGCTAGAGGACACAGATCCCCTTTGATTGACAAGAGAATGCAGGCCAGATGGCCCAGACTTGGAGGGTCATCCATCCAGTGATGAGTGCGACACAGCCAATGCAGGGCTCGAAAAATCTGAAAAATGGTACTAGTCCTGCAGGTCTAGTACCTCCAAAAATCTCCTCGCCCTAACAGTGACCTACTTGACCTCCGTCTCTGAAAGCGGAGCAAAAGTGACAAGATAACAAGATTTAAAGGCATTTTTATTGCTCATTTGCTTTGTGAGCAATAAAAAGGCCTTTAAATCATGTTATCTTGTCACATTTGCTCCGTTTTCAAAGAGGGAGGACAAAAGTTAGTATGTTTTCCTACTCGCCAGAAAGGGCGAGTAGGACCTAAAAATAGCTCGACCTCATAAAATTTACCTCGCAAATGCGAGCGGTCGAGTGGATTTGTCGAGCCCTGCAATGTTGTGTAATCTCACGATGTATAGTCTGGGTAATGGGTTCTGATGACAAAGCCCAAAGACCAGGGACATCCCATACAACTCCTTCCTGCAAGGGGTGGGCGGTATGCTTGTGATTGGACATCCAAAGGGGTTATTGATGCCACATCTTGCTTCATGTGAAATGGATATGTCACTGTGGTTCCTGGTTCAGTAGTCATGCATTTTCAACCTGTAGTGGCACGTATTTAGCATGCTTTGACACTCTAGTAAAAACTTCACATTTGGAAATGTTTCTTGTCTTCATATTTTTGCTTGTGTACATGCCCTTGGATGCCTCAGAGTGAGTAGGGGAGCAAGTGAGGCAGCATGGCAATGGTGTCCTGTGCGTAGTGGTGCTTCTGGGTGCTCAGTCCCTGCATGCATATGTTTTCAACTCCGGCACATAGTGTATGAAATCTCATGGAAATTTGTCTGAGACTCTGAGACGACAGCAAGGCACACAGACACAGTCATGCTCGCTCATTGTTGCATCACACTCAACGGGAGTAGTTGACGATGAGCTGTAGTCGCTGGTCAAGGCCTACTTCCTCACCACTGTCATCGTCACTGGGCATGTGTGGGTTGGGTGCAGGAGTGATGGTGTTGTCCCTCCAGATGTAGCTGTCGTGTCGACCCCGGTTACTCTGCACACACGTGTGAGATCTGCTACGCCTGTCATACCACTGGCACTTTGATGGAGTGGTAAGTTTGCGGATCCTAGAGATGGGTTCACTTGCCTGTGGTGGTACGAGGCCAATGTGTGTGCCATCCATGGCTGTCATCAACATTTGGGATGCCTCCCAGTCAGGGCCGGCTCCAGGAATCTTTATTTGTATGGTTCAATTATGCATTCGGGTGGGCCACTGCGTGCCCGAGTTGTCACTTATGGCTCAAGCCAGGTCCCCACTTTGTCTCTCCTCAGTTTCACAAGGACCAGGGAGATGCGTTCTTTCCTTTCAGATTTTCTTGATAGATGTGGTCACTCTCAAGAAGTGTGTTTTTTCCTTGAAAGGACCTCCTGATGGGATGCAGACGTTTCCTGAGGTGGGATTATCAGGCAAGTGACACTTCTCATGCTCTCATCCATACCCTCCTCGGATTACCTCTCTGCCACCCTCGTCCATCGGCCCTCATCTCTACATGTCCGCTCGCTCATGTGCTTCTCATTTGTTGTATGGCACTACTGATATGAGTGTGGGGTGTGACAGTGCTTTACATCACACACACATTGTACAGTGACAATCAGTCATGCAGGTGTGTAAGTACAACAGTCAACAGGGAATGTCACGTGAGCCAATGAGGATTGCAAGGTGTGGTAATCACATGTTATCCATATTGGTGGGTAGGATTTTTGAGGGCGTTTGGTCTGGAGAGGCACTGACTCAGGATTTGTGTGGGGACATTTACAGGCAGTGGCAGCTAAGCACACTGCACGCAACACCAGTACGTGTGTTGTGTGTGCTAGGGATTACACGTATGTCTGATTGGCAGACAATGGACACCTCTGATTGCCTGCCTACGCCACTGACCCTTCACAACTCGACCCCTGGCCAAGAGACACCAGTCAGATGTCAAGGGATGTTCAAGCATGGTTCACAGGTTGGATGTTTCATTACACAATGTTGGTACCATGCGGGAGACCTTTGTCCTTTTCTGATGACATTTCTTTGGCAGACATGTACTATAATTATTGAGCACACAACTGCCTCTGAAAAGAGAATTTTCCAAGTATCGGTTGTCAGAATAGGCGCGAGGCATGACTATGTATGTAATTTCACTCTCCTTTCCTTGGACATTCCCTGTGTGTGAAGACTTGGCTCATGGGTCACACTCTCTCATCCCTTCCCAGTGTAGTGACCAGCTGGTCGCTGTTCTAGTCCTGATGTGCTAGCCACTCTCAGAGGGCTGACTTACACCCCACCAAGCACAGGCGTCACTAGACCTGTGACCCTGCCAGCAAACGGGGGCAGATGGACGTGCCCTGGGCCAGCTCTCCTATGCATGTACGGTGTCTGTGTGGTTAATCGATATGCATGGGGGCCTCGTGCCCCACAACATTGCCAATGGGGTGCACCAGTCACTTTAGGCAAATGAGTTGTGAAGTGGATTATAATAGTCAGTGCGCGAGTGCAGATGCAGTATGTGTTCGAATGCGCGGTAGCTGGCATTCGTAGCGATGACACGCTTTGTCCACACTTGAACGTTGCAGGGTTGCAGTCGCAGCTTCCGGGCCGCCAGAGTGTGGCACACACAATGGGGATGAGCCATCAGCCAATGGGTGCCTACGGCGTACATGTTTAGATGTTACGATGTGCTTGTCTGCAACTGCATGGCTCTTCATTGGCTCCAATTGCCTTTTGGGGCACCGTGGGTCACTCATGGGCATTGGGTGAGCCTCGCACTTTGCATTTGGCAGGTTGCCACATTCATCACGGTGCCACCACGCTTGTTAGTAGTTGTAATTGTTCAGGGGTTGCATGCGTGGAGATGTCTGGTACGCACCTCTGCTGATGAGCACAGCAGCGACTTGTCTGCCAGAGGTGCATTCGGTAGTGCAGCGGGAAGGCCTGTGGCGCAGGATCCATGGCAGGTCTGGGGCTTTGATTGGGTACAGTATTGGCTCTCTCTCTCCCATGTTGTATTTCCGCCATCTGCAACGTGGTGATTTTGACGCGGTGGTGGGAAGGGCTGCGATTTGCTTGGCGGACGGAACGCCACCCTTGCGTGCGCAAAAAACATGCGGAGCCTGACAGGCTGCGGCTATGGAAAATTGCCTCTAAGCGTCCATTGTGATTTGTTGGTCGCAATGACCGCACCTGGGGCGGAGGACATGACTTTTTTTGCCACCAGCACGGCTGGCCTTCCGTCTGTCATCGTAATGGCCACCTTAGTGTTAATTTCTGAAGGTGTCTCCATATACACTGATTGAAATGATAGAAGTAACCCTGAATTGATGTGTGTGGGTAGGATTTTAGAATTGCATTTATCATTGCCTGTTCATAATCAATAATTATTTTCGGTGGAAAATAAATATTTGTCTCTTGTTTAATTTTAGTTATTATTTCCATATATATAGAGTTTTGTTTATTAGGTAGTAAGGCATAGATAAAAGGGATGTTAGTGTTTTGATATAGGGCATGGATAGTATGTAATTGATAGAATGTTATAGGACAAATTTTAAAAGTACCATCCATCATCCATGTTTCTGACAGTTGTAGTTTGATTAAATTATTTACGGTTGCAAAAATAATTATTCTTTTCTCTTTAGATTTGTTGTTATAAAGAACCAAGGGTTCTTCGTTATGAGTTATAGATAGTTCTGGGGGATTTTCTACCTTCAAATGTTTTTGGGGCAGGTGTGGTGGTGGTTGTGGTTTTTTTGTTCGAGTTATAGTTCTTTTTAATGAACAAATAGAGGTAATTTGGTCAATAGCAAAAAGGCAGCAGTTCTTTAAGTAACTGCGTGGTAGATTTTTGTAAGCTAGTGCTAGCTTCTCCAATGTCGTCTAGGGCATTTCTAACCTCTAGTTCAGTAACATTTGGGCGGTGGTTATGCTCCCTTGAATACAAAACAGTTGTTTCTCTAGTTGTTGCCCTCCCATAACACTTATTCGAATAGTACTTGCGACATTTCCAATTTACTTTAAGTCCACTTTGCTTTTCCTGGGTATAGACATACCCCAGGTAACATAGCAAAAACTTTCCTTTCTGGGAATTAATAAATTGGGCGCCTTCTGTCATTGTGATGTTTTAAATGCTATGAAAAATGTATATAAAAATTAATAAAATGAATATTGTCCAGGTTTTTTAATTAATACATACACATTGTTATTAGTATACTTACGATGTCGATTTGGAGGTCATTTTCAATGTAGATGTCCTTGCTTTGTTAGTTGAATTCTGTTTTGTTGCTGATTTTTCTGTTGGTAGAATACAACATATGTGTGGGGTGGGGGTTTGGGATGAATTTGGGTGTTGATTGGGTGTTTTAGATGATTTTTAAAATGCATTTAGTTGAATACTTACTTTCTTCGTTAGATGATTTTAGAAACTGTTCTGTAGTTGTTTGGATGCTTTGAGAATTTTCTGTAGAGGAGACATAGATTGAAAAAAGATGTATATTAATTATTTGTGCATGATAAATAGTCATTTTAGAAGATTAACATTAGTGTTATAAGTGGCATTTTACTTACTTTTTGAAGTAGAGAATAGATTTTTCTTTAATGAAGTCCTTGCTTCTGGCAGAGTTTTGTCTTCTTTATTCTTTTGAGTTTGAGGCGTAAAATAATGAATAATTTTTCGTTCTTTATATAATGTTGAATTCATTGTTTGTTTAATGTGATTGGTTTATTTTAGCATTGTGTGTATTTGATTGGTTGATATTTATTGTTTTAATTGAAAACACTAATTAAGGATCAGTTGGCGCTTTTTTTTTTTTTTTAAAGAAGGTTGAATTCTTTAAATGTGTATTATATTGTATGTGATGTAAAAAAAAAAGTGTGTATATTATTTAAATATAAGATTTAAATAGTTAATAGTGTATTTATGATTTAATGTTTTATAACCTGTTATACTATTTTTTAAATTGATTGTATATGATTTATTTTGTATGCAGTGTATGTTTATTTATTGAAATATATTTATGGTGTTAAGTTTTATTTGTTTTATTTGTTTTTAAGTTGTTGACTTTTTTTTTTAAAACGATAATATTTCTGTCTGTATTATTGTGATCAATATTTTTGTCATGTTGTATATTTTTTAAATATGTCCCATATTTTAAATAACGATATTTATGTGTTCGATAATACTGTTTTTTTTTATTGAGCAGAGCATTAGGTTCAGGAAATACATAGTACACTAAAAAACATTTTCACTAACATTAAAAATCAGTTAAGAAAAGACAAATGACAAAGAGCTAAAACTAAAGCAGCAAATTATGTTGTCATTCATAGAACAAATACCAATCTATCCTAAGACACATCAGCATTAAGGAAAACTCCTAATACATTTAAGTTCCTTTTTCCTTTATAGCTGTAGCAATTTCTCACATCATTGACCAAAGTGCAAAAAGCATTCTATAAAGTGCTAAAACTATTAAAGTGCTAGTGCTATTAAAGTGCAATAAGAAAAAGTGCTAATGCAATTTGAGAAAAAAAAAGTTGTTACATTAGTTAACCAACTCAAGTGCTATGGTCTTTCTTTAAATTCTTCCAATTCATTAAGAAACTTCCAATTTCTTTCACATTTTTTGGTAGCCCTTACCCTCTTAGCATAAGCTTCCTCAAATTTTTGAGTTCTTTTCATTTTATTGAACCATTTTAGATGGGAAGGTATTTCCCGGGATTTCCAATTCTGCAAAATTAGAGAAGGGGCCACCATACACGAAATGAATAGGAAGGTCTTTTCGGGTTCGGATAATATCCTTTCGTCTCAACTGATACCAAACAAGACAGCTTCGGCCTCAAGCAAAATATTCTTACCAATTGCTTGCCCAATATCCGAAAAAACTTCCTCCCAAAAAAGCCTATGTCCTGAACATGCATAAAAAATATGGTGCCATCCACCCTCACCATCTGTTTGGCAGCGAAAACACCTATTTTCTACGCCAAGAAATCTTTTCCTTAAAGCGGCCAGAGTTAAATAAGATAACCAACGCGATAGGAAGGCCATCCTTTTGAAATTTGTGGCACGCAAAGATTTACTTCCGAGAAGGCACATGGACTCCCACTCCTTCGTAACCAGCCTACACCCAGTCTCCCGAGTTATTTTGTCCAGATTAATTTCTATCACGGAAGCCTGTCCCTGCTTATGTAACAACCTATACAAGTTTCCCACCCCTTTAATATTGGCTCCATAAAGAGCTACCATGAATTGATTAGGGGTGTCCAAAATGCCACTGGTGTTTGTTAGCAGATCGACAATACGCAAATATTCATGAAAGATCGGCTTCCGATGGCCTTCCACCCTTGCCGTTATTTCTTGCCAGGAGATCGACCTATTTTGATCTAAACAAATGCCTTAACTCGAAGCGTCCGCAGCCTTCCCAAATACTTATATGTCTCAATTGCAACTGGAGGCCGAGACTTGTACATTCTCTTAATTTTAAGAACTGGAGACCAGATGAGCCCATCTTTTTAAAAAAGGACTGGAGTCTAAAAGAATAATCTTTTAAAGTCTTATAACGTGTTTTCTTTGGAAGTTTTTAAAAACACTCGAGTTAGAGAGCCGATTTCTTGTGTCATTTTATCTATAGAAAAGCTGTCACTGATAAAATTAGATCCTATCAAGCCAGACACTAAATCGAAAAAGGCAGCCTCATAATAAATTCTCACATGGGGTAGTGCTAAGCCTCCTTGTATTATGGGTAATTGGACCACGTTTAATGTAACCCTCGGAGCTTTCTTACCCCAAATGAATTCCCTGAGTAAAGTATCAATTTCATTAAAGTAAGACTGATTTATTTTAATCGGGACATTGGAAAATAAAAAGATGAGCAGTGGAAGTATAGACATTTTGAGACTCTACCCACAATCGAGAGGGGTAGTAATGTCCATTGTTCTAGCAGCTTCTTAATCTTACCCTTCATTTTTATATAGTTTAATTCAAATAGCTGATGATACCGATTAGATACATATATCCCGAGATCTCTTATAGGATCATTTTTTGTTGCTTGTGTCTTTAGACATGATGGAAAAGAGTTCAAATCAGCATTAAGAGCTAGAACCTCGGTTTTATTGGCATTTATTTTATATCCGCCTATTTGTTCAAACTCCGAAAATTCCCTCAGAGCTGTTTCGAGGTTCTTTCTATCGGGAATCAGGTATAGAATAATATCATCATCGAAAAGTTTTACTTAAGCCATACCGGGTATCGGGGGTTGGATAGCAGCATAATTTTGAATCCTTAAAACCAGAGGTTCTATAAAAAAAAAGTAAATAGTAATGGGGAATGCGGACAGCCCTGCCTGGTTCCACGGTTTATTTTTATGGCTCCTGCACAGTTTGAGTTAATTATGACCTGGGCAATAGCCCCCTGGTAGATGTTACTTAGCATATTGACTACCTGTGCAGGAAACCCAAACCGGCCAAATATTGTTTGTGGCAATAATAGTGTATTTTTTTAATTAAGTATATGTTATCCATATTGAAGTACTCGATATGTTTGTGTCGATAAAAAAGTAGGTCGATACTGTGTCGATATTATGTCAGTGATTCTGCAGTAACATTGTTTGCATGTACATATCCCTCCTTAAACCCATCTTTATTCCCTCTCCTGCAGCTCACTCCTCATTATGTGTAATAATTCCCTATTTTGCAGCTCCACCCCATCCCATCCACATTTACTACAAAAACACAATCCTTGGTGTCTGGAAAGCTCCAGACATGTGGCAGAGACCTCCGCACAGAAGAGATAGTAGTGGCGGAAGTGGATGTGTCCACGAGTAAGTTAGTGAATAGCGTTTTCTAGTATGTGAGTAATACTACTGAAGTATTATTTCACGTACTACAAAATGCAGTCTGTGAATGAAGCCCTCTGTTTCAGCACTTACAGTACTTGCAGTACAATACAACAAACAAAATAAGTACAGATGTCGGTCCTTTTATTTAACAACTGGTTCAACATACACCCTCTAAAGACATTAGTTTCAATTTCAGGATAGTTTGACCAAGGACATGAACTATTCAAAATATTGTCGACGTTTCGACCCTCGGTGTATGTGTTAATGAGTACACATCACAGTGGGCCTTCCTCAGGACTGGTAAGAGTTTTGGGGAGAGCTAGGCAGTATTCAACTCAAGGGTCCTCCTCCACACAGGTATGGAGTCCACCGAAAGTTGTTAATCATGAAACAAATCTTCTCATGCCACTCATGATTTACTGACGAGCCATGAGTAGTTTGCATTTACATCATGAAGACTGTTTGGAAATTAACTTTGAAGAACTAAATATACACAAGAGTGATAGAATTTTGCCCCGCTAACAACCTTTTGGGATTTTACGTTGGAGAATCAAACAATTGTTTTCCCCTCACAATTAATGAATCATTAATTGGGTGGCATGAGAAGATTTGTTTCCCTGAAACTCACCAGTCCTGAGGAAGACTTGTACTGTAGAAAACACTGTTGCACTTTGTCACTCTTTTCACTGAGTCATGTTTTATGTGTTTTGTATCTGTGACAGCAATATATGAAGGAAAAGGTACTTATCAGCCAAAAATATGATTTTGAATATACAAAACTGATTAATATTAGTATGGTGTTGTGCCTTACATTCATGTTTATTCATAGTAACACAGGTGTGTCAAATATTGGTCTAACAAGGACCTCACACGCATCATGTTTCATTTCTTGGTTACTGAATGACGCAGTTCAAAGACTGGTCTATAGGGTATATATTTTTTGATAAATTACTTTCAGATTTCGCAAAGCAATTGCGTTACCTGACAGACCACATTATAGCTCATATAACACATGCAGGATCAGCACATTAGTTCCCGATTTACAGGAGAAAGCCAGCAAGAGTAAACATAGAGGACTATAGTTGAAAAGTATTCCCTAGTGCTATTCAGTGCAAGCATTAGATGGAGGTGGATGGATACACCGAAACAGCGTTAGATGAGAGATCAATAAACTAGTGGCTGTGCAAACCCTTAATTGTCAATATTTCAAGCTGGTGGCTGAAAAAGGGTGCTCAAAGAGAGTTAATGGTTGAACGGGGTGGACCCAAAGCCTACTCTCTAAAACATAGACCTAAAACAAAGGTATGTTTTACAAAAATATCAACATGAGAGCTGAATATAAGAACTATCAAATAAGGGACCAAGAAAGCAAGGATGTATCTAAAGGGGTTAGACTGACCCTATAAGGCAAAGGTTTTGCATTTACCACTTCAGGTAACAAAAAGTGAATGCTACATCAATAGTGCGACTGCTGTGAATAGTTTTGAAATCATTTTCTACTATCACCAACCTTCAGATGGTAGGTGATGCAAATATGACATGCATTGTAATGCACTTCACACTCTATGCATTGGTTTCCTTTTCCTCACCTAGATTTTCAATAAGGGATGAGTTTCCTTGGTATCATCAGTGTAGGATAGGCTTGTACCAACATTTGCTCTGACCACTTAGCACTAAATAGCCCTTTGCATTGACCAATGAAGGGAGAGTATGCTGACCTGCTACTGCTAAACAGCTAATCAATTGTTAGGAAGCTAGTTGGTGCTAATGGCACTTAGCTTTGGTCAGTTGCTGCAAATGGTGGTACAAGATTGCCTCGCACTGCGCAAAGGCAGGTAGTGTTGGCTGTATGTGTTCCTACACTCTAACTTTCTCTTAAACCTTTATCAACAGGAAGAGGACTGCTCAAACTCGGATCTGTACTGGAAGAGATGTGACGTCAACCCAGAGCAAGACAATATCAGTACCATGGTAAACCCATCTTTTCTCTATTACAGCAAAGGGAAATAAGTCAGCCTTCTCAGTCATTGCTTATTTCAAATGTCATTCACATTGTTCATCTGTCCACATTACAGCTATTGGGTGTTCGGGCTATCATTCAGGACTATGGTGTTTTGCTTGTTTATTTTAGAAATAAAAGAGTCATTGGCTTGCAGCCAATGGGGAGGACAGGGCTTTACTCGCTATAATGGATGTTAACCTCAGATTGGGCAGGTGGTGGGGGGCTCTGTAATGTAATCCGGTTTTTGAAATTCATATTCTCTTCCCTAGCCGGCATTTCCCAGGGACATGCACCCCACACTAGACAGTGAGACACTGATAGCGCAATAGTCATTCTACTCCCATCTGGTGATGGGGCAAGTTGTCGGAATAGACCTAAGAGTCAGGCCTGAGCAGTGTCATGAAAGATGACGAGCACCATCAGACTGGGGCAATAGCCGATGACTCAATCATCTATTGTACAAAAAAACTACAACTCCCCAAGATATTGCAGAATCTGCATAGGTCAATTCCTAAACTTACTCTGTAACCCGTGCAAAAAAAAAGTATACAAAGACATACAATATATCAATTTATTAAAGAATTTTTTAAACAAAATTGTTATTAAAAAGGTTACATACATTTTAGTCTGTGCATGTATTATATCACATATAAAGGAGATTGTGAGGAGAACACCATCTGCAGACAATGCCTATATCCACTCTCCACACAAGGAATACGCAGATGTTACAACTATATCCTACCACTATGCCACAGGTATTACAAAGCATTGGAAAAGGACACCTCACCCACCGTTTATTGTGGTCTGCTTCATCATTGGTGTCTTTTCTACATGTAGGTAGGTGAATACCACCTAGAAAGACTCAACAATGGTTGGGAGTACAGAGATAGTTGAAGCTTAATATGATCAGGGATCTGATGAATTAAAACAGCCTGGGTTTATACCCAGTTTTTGATAGATAGGTACCACTGGCAAGGTTAGATTAGAAATGCTAGGATGCCTTCAGACAGTAAAGCTTCTTGCATCTAAAATCATTGCCTGCATGATTCAGCCTTTAAACTGCCATCCTGGGTCATGGCTATATGATCTCTAAGTGTGCTACTGTGAGGCTGAATGCTCTCATATCTGGTACTGTAATTACTTAGTTCTGTTGTTCTTATTCAGAGTTCAATCTTTCTTTTTGACTATAGGGAAGGGATGCACTTTCCTGTAATCAAACATTTGTCAAGGGAGTGCGCGTGATGATCTCGAGGCCCAAAATAGATTATTTGCATGCACATTCTCTTGACGAATGGTAATTGCTGCTGCCCCCGCTCCCACGACAGCTCCAAGTACAGCTTCACATTTATCTTCTGCACAGTTTGGAAGGCTACTACGAGAGCAGAAGGTCTGCGCACCATCTGCACTTAAAGACCGACGTATGTCTAGTCGACTCCAGGGCTTGACCGAGTAAGGCACCTGCGGTCCCCTTCCTCCCTTTTTCTGCATCCACTAAGGTTTTGTTAGCAACACAAAGGGTAGTGAAGGATACTCAAGTGCTGATTGCCCCCATAACTCATCCCATTCTGTCTCTTTCCTGCATATTACAAAGATCTCGACTGGGTTCCATGTCTTCCAAAAGACACCAACAAGATTTCTCTATCAAGGATATGCTATCAGAGAAAGGCTCCATAGCTGACAAGGCGGATAACAATCTAGCAAGCCCCACTCGTTCGTACACCAAGGACACAATGGATGACTCAGGACCCCCTACTTCAGAAACCTATCTGCAACACTTCCTGAAAGAAATCAAAGAAGAGGTAGTCACGCTCCACACAGACCTGAAGGACTACTTGAAGGTAGTGCAGCAGCACCTGGCTACGCTGGGCTCAAGAGTCGATGACCTATAACACACACTGGACGAGCGCATGGAGGAACTCATAGCACTTCTAGCACGTCTCCCTTACTAAACAATCTGACAGTTAGATCTGAGGGAAAGGGAGCTGAAGTTATAGAGCCGCATGAGTTCAGCCACAAAACGTCCTGCAAAATTTTAAGCTGGAACATTGCTGGCATTAGACTTAAAAGCCAGGATGAGCTATGGGTGGGTTACGTTGTGTCCTATGATATTATCGCCCTGCAGGAAACCTGGGACACAGCGAATAATCTCCTTTTGGATGGCTATGTTCATTTTTATATTCCGGCTATACCTAGCTTGGCGGGGAGGGCAAAGGGGGGCCTCGCATTGTTGGTCTCATTGAACCTAAAAGGATCGGCAAAACAGGTAGAATCTGGCTCCCAACATTGCTTAGTTGTAGAACTAGTGGTGGCAAACTCCCCTTCTTTGCTCCTGATTAATTTTTATAATTCCAAAGACAGTGTCAGTTTAAACCAGCATCTAGAATCTCTGGGGGAGGTTCTGGATAAATTCAGAGCGTCACATAATAGCTTTGAGGTCATCCTAATGGGTGACCTAAATATCCATCCCTGCAGCCTAGGTTGTATCTTGGACGATGATGATGGATTCTCCTATTCATCATCCACACATTTTGAACACACCAAACAAGGCGAGGCTTTGGAGAGCCTATTGGCTTCCGCAGACCTCTCCGAACCCGGTTGCTGCTCGGAAGGTCAGAGATTGTGTACTTTTAAAGGAACTGATTCAGGCTCAGTCATCGATTACATTTTTGTTTCTTCTTTGATTTTGTCCCTGATTTTAAACTACAGGGTTGAGGACTCCGTATTCAGTGACCATAATCCTGTGATAGCCGAGGTCGCCTTGGAAGGGTTCTTGGCCTTTAAAGACTCAAGAAATTCGGGAACTAGAGGCCTTGTAGCAAAAGACCAGGGCAGGAGATTAAAATGGGCTCTTGTGACCCCGATTACTTTTTTACAAGAAGTTCTGTCTAAGGTTGAACCGGAGGTGGGTATATGTTTAGACCATGTTAACACCAACCCAAGGATAGTTGAGGCCTTTAATACCATTTGCCTACATATAAATGCGGCCCTCCTGGTTAAATCTAAGTCAGGTGGCCAAACAGGCAAAAAATGGTTTGATACTAATTGTACCAAGGCTCATTCCGCTCTTTTGAAGGCAATAAAGGGTAAACCGAGAAACAGACCCCTGATTACATCTTTGAGGAAACAGTATAAACTGGCCATCAAAGCTCGTAAAAACGAGATTCAGGAAGAAGCCTGGAATAATCTACTGTCACCGGAAACTTTGCGGGATAGCTCCAAATTTTGGGGAGTTATAAATCATTCTTTCTTTTCCGGTAGCGAGAACCAGGCTATGTATTGTAGCATTCCTGACGAGCAGTGGTTACTCCACTTTGAAAAAATCTACAGTTCATTCTCGTCCGAGAATTTAGAGGGGCTGTTACCCTTGAATCAGGTTGGTCCAGTTTTGGCCTTCAAGGAGGAGGATGTAGAAAAAGCTATTCTTGAGACATCTAAGAATAAGGCGCCAGGCCCTGACGGTGTTCCGGCAGACCTATATAGGTCTGCTCCTAAACTGTGGGCCAAAATACTAACAAACGTCTTTAATGCCGCTAGAAATAAGAATATCCCGGAGTCTTGGGCAAAGTCCATAATCATCCCAATTTTTAAAAAAGGCCAGAGGGATGATCCGGCCTGTTATAGGCCTATTTCCCTAATTGACTCCGCCGTTAAAATCTTAGGCCGAGTCATTTTGGGCAGATTGAACACCTGGCTCGAGGGTAGTAGCATATTATCAGACGCCCAATACGGTTTTAGGGCTAATAGGAGCACGCAGGATCAATGCTTAAAACTTCACTTACTCATTTGCAAATATACTATTGCAAAGGAGGGGTCCCTATATATGGCCTTCATGGACCTCTCCTCAGCTTTTGACCTGGTTAACAGGTCAAAATTGTGGAGTATTCTCTTGGATATAGGGGTTGATCCCCCTCTGGTTGGATTTTTGGCAGATCTCCATCGTGGCTTATCAGCCTCGGTGAGAGTCACCCAAGGGGGAAGGTGCACCAGCTGTTTTAAGTCAGAGAGGGGTGTCAGGCAGGGGTGCATATTGGCACCCCTCCTTTTTACACTATATATAAACGCCTTGGACCCAGCCCTGGCCAATGCAGTGGCGGACGTACCACGTGTAGGAGACACGAAGATCCCAGTTCTCCTATACGCTGATGACGCCGTGCTTTTGGCGCGTTCAGGGGTGGCTCTTGATAGACTATTGGCCTCTTTCGGTGACTTTATGACATCATTAGACCTGAAAATTAATACTCAAAAATCACAGGTTATGGTCACTGGTCAGGCCAGTAGGAAAAAGAAATCCAAATCCTTTTTTTGTCTAGGCCACAAGGTTAAAAGGGTCCCAATTTTTACTTACCTAGGGGTCATCTTTGATGAGAAAGGCACATGGGGCCCGCAACATAAACAAAAAGGCAATTCTGTGGCAAGATCGGCCGCAGCTATACTTGGTTTTGCCAAACGGTTGGGAGCTTGCCCCCTGGAGGCCATTTTGAAAGTTTACAAAGCTAAATCTTTGGCAATAGCCACATATGGCTCTGCCATTTGGGGCTACACTAACATCGACACCATACAGAGGGTGGAAAACAAGTTTTTAAGAACTTTTCTGTCTGTTCCCCAGTCCACACCCACTTTAACAATACACTCAGAGCTGGGTATGGGGTTTGTTGTAGACAAAATCAAAGTGGCACCTGTCATATGTTGGTTAAAAACTTGGCTTAACCAGGAAATTCCTCTAACCCACTTGATACTCAAGGATTGCCTTCCCCTGGATAGAGCCCATAGAATCCCATGGTTGGTATATGTTAAAAAGATGCTGGCAATAGTAGGCAGACCAGAGCTATTTAACTCCCCTGACTGTATTAACAAGAAGGACATCCTGGGGATCAAGTCCGCACTACTGACACGATTTACGGCCGAGAGGGAGGACCTGGAACTAAAAAAAGCCGTTAGTAAGAAGGAACTATGGGTTAATAACTGTGCCTGGTCTTGAACCTCACCTGGCATTTGTAACCAGCCCACTTCACAGGTCCCTCCTAATTAAATTTCGTTTAAATCTAATACATTTTGTGCTAGGTCTTTATCCCACATGGGCTACCCCTGATAATGCTACCCCATGTGATTGTGATAATTTTTCCTGTCAAGACACACTACATTTTATTATGTTTTGTGAACATTATGCACAGATTAGGACAAAATACCTGTTACCTTTATTTAAAGGAGCTGGTTTTACCCAGGTTCTGCCAGCGCTTCTGTTCTTGCAACTCCTGCCTAACGTTACTATTGCTTTTTATGTAGCAAACTTTTTAGTTGCAGCTGTTCGCATCAGTAAGAAGCGTGTCAGAGTACGGCCCAGTCTTAACATAACTGACGTGGTGTGACGGATGGTGGTCTTTTGTCACGGACCATTCTACTCCTGTTAGATTTTTAAATTGAAATTTTTATCTTAGTATCTTATTTATTCTTTTTACCTCAGAATTGAACTTATGAAATATGTTCTCTTCAAATTTTTAAATTCTGACAATGTTATTTATAATTATTTTTGTAATTGATGAATTCTTGCCCTGTATCTTATGTAATGTGACTATCTGTTTGTATTGTCTCTTTTTTTGATCTTTAATTGATCGAATAAAAGTAACTGACTGACTGACCACCAAATTGTTGCTCTTGAGGAACATTATGAGGACACCACCCTCAAGCAGGAGGGCCTTGAAAAGAGGTCCCGCCTCAACAACATTATGATCGGGATCTACCATATGGTGTGGAGGGGCTGGATAATCAGGCCTTTGTGCAACGTCTGCTCCACAATGTCCGTAATTGACACAACGACCTAACAATGGGATTGGATTGCATGCACAAGACAAACCCCGGGGGGGGTGGGGGTTCCCGCAGCAAGAGTTTACTTTTTTGACGACAAGGAATATATCATGACCACTGTGTGCGCTTTATCACACAAAGCATTTGAGGGTCATAAACTATTCAGCTTCAATTAAAATTGCACCTACCACTCTGCAACGAAGGAGAGCTATGAAGGCGGTCATGGACTATTTGCGCTCACATGATGTCCCCTATCAACGGGGACAACCTTTCCATTTGACCTTTGTCTGGGAGGGTCAAGAACACATGACCAAAACAATGGCGGATGCCTGCAGGATTCTAAAGACCCCGCCGCCGCCCCAATGGACGATCAACCTACAACGGACAAAACCCGATCCCAGTCCTCAACAAACTTGGGAAGTACCTGGCGATCAACCAAAAGACAACATAAGCATACTCCGCTGCCACCACAAGCAGCTTTTAGTTTTCCATCCTCTGATTTCTGCTGCATTCACCTTCCCTGGCTGCGGCAGTGTTGCCGATTGTGCGGAAGGAACTAGTTCCTTACACCTGACATCCTGCGATACGTCCGGTTGGGTGGCGGGTTGCGTGCTAGTGTTTTAACTGCCACTGGCCATAAAGGCAGCATGCAGGGCCGGACGCGCAGAAGATAGCCAGCTGGTAGGAGGCGTGCACAAGCACATTTTTTGCTATTATTTTTCTACTGATTTAACATGTTTTTAACGTGTGTCCTTTAACGTGTTTTTAACTCACCCCTGGACAGCTTTTAGTTTTCCATCCTCCCGATTTCTAGTGCATTCACCTTCCCTGGTCCGCCAACGCAGTTTTGCCGATTGTGCGGAGGAAAGTAGTTCCTTTCACCTGACGTCCGGCGATACTTCCGGTTGCGTTGCGGGCTAGTGTTTTAACTGTCACGGGCCTTAAAGGCGGTTTACAGGGCCGGTCGCGCAGAAGATAGCCTGCTTGTAGGCGGCCTGCCCAACATAACTTTTTGCTAGTATTTCTCTACTGATTTGATGTGTTTTTAACACGTGTCCTTTAACGTGTTTTTAATTGACCCCCTGGGCAGCTCCAGTTTTCCATCCTCTGATTTCTGGTGCATTCACCTGGTTAGCATTGGCAGTTTTGCCCATTGTGTGGAGGGAAGTAATTCCTTTTACCTGACGTCCTGCGATACTTCCTGTTGGGTTGTGGGCTAGTGTTTTAACTGCCGCTGGCAAGCCCATATGTACCTGTCGGCGTCTGGACTGTGCCCAGCGCCAGAACCCATGCCGGTTTTAACTTAGGACGGCATATGAACATCAGATATACAAGTAAGGAATGACATGTCCTCAGGGGATGCACCAATGGGTGCCCCAGTTTTAATATGTCTTCTCTTTGGATGGGTGATAGTGAAAGCAGTGAAACATGTGGTTACTCTCCGGGAGATTCCTCCCCACCATTAGACTCCCACACTCTCCACCCTAAAGACCCCCCCATGCCTTAACCCTCCTTTGTACCGTTGTGCGCTGGTGAATGCCCAATCCTTGGTCCAGGCCCAGGCGGCTCCTGCTCAAACTCGCTAGAGGCCCTGCCCACAACAGCCTCAGGAAACATGCAGGGCTCTCCTCCTCCTCACGGGAGCCCCACCCACTATCAGGCGTCCTCTGCCTGACTTCCGGTGACTCCTCACGGCCTGAGAATATGGAGCAGAGTCTCTGTCCGGCTATGAATCTTTTTGGTCCTCCTGGTGCGATCTCCTCTGCGAAACCAGGAGCCTAACAGAACCCTGCAGCCAGAATAGTGCCTTAAGCACTATCGACACCCCAGACTGTTCTTCACATGCTGGCCAGAGCACTCACTGGGGCCCTACCATAACACGGGGGCATGAAGTGAACACCACAGCGCTCACCACGCGCTGTCATAACTCTGGTATGGTAAGCTAGAAAGTCATGGGAGACCACAGGGACACACCAGCAAAGTGTCCCCGGGGAGGCCAGCATGTGGATTTCTGTAGGCAGAGTGGCAGTCCCCACAGCCCAAAAAGGCAGCAGGTCAGCTCTTTCTGCAGTCCAGTCCCATTGTGGTTCCTCCAGGTCCCACGCAGTCTTCTGTTCCAGTTTCCACGTAAACACAGTTCAACCAACATGGGCTCACAGCCCCAATACTTATACTCCATAAAGTCTTTGTTATCTCCTGGTGCAGGGCCCTGGACCCAGTCCAAACCTGTTCTGGGGGTACTTAAAATTATCTTTACAGAGCACAACACTCCCCCATCGTAGGCTTAAGCCCTGGCCCCAGACACACCACACGGGGCGGAGCCATCATTGTGGAAGGCAGGCACAGCCCTATTCAGGTGCAGATGCTACTCCTCGCACCACTCCAAATGCAGACCAGGTCTATTCAGCCTAGCGCTGACTCATCCAGACTCTCTGGAGCCACTGCAGCTCCCCAACCCCCGTCACTCCAAGACCAGTCAATATACAAGAGGCAGACACAAAGACACGTAACACACAGAAATGTCTACTGCTAAAAGTGGCATTTCTAAAACAGTGATAATAAATCCGCGAACACCAATACACAGCATTTACCACCACGATTCCAAACATACTAAACTTGATCACGCTACCCCTCTCATGTTAGGAATTACCACTGTAGCACATATCAGGGAATCCCCAATGAAATCCTATGAGAAGGCACCCTCACAGCAGTGACAAACCAAATAGGCTGTTTATCACTGCCAGGACATGCCACACAGTTAAGGCACATGTTCTACCTTTTACCCACACCGCACCCTGCCCATGGGGCTAGCTAGGGCCTACCTTAGAGATGACTGATATGTAGTAAAAGGGGAGTCACAGACGTGGCAACCACTTTATGTGCCACGTCACAGCAGCAGTAAACTGCGCTCGCAGGCCCTGCAGCAGCAGAGGCCTGCGACAGGTTTGAAACACTACTTTGGTGGGTGGTGCAAGCAGCGCTGCAAGTCCACCAGTAGCATTTAATTTACTGGCCCTGGGTATATGAGATACCACTGTAAAAGGGACTGACAGGTAAATTAAATATGCCAAATAGGTGTAGACCACTCTTACCAGAGAGCACATGCACTTTAGCACTGAACAGCAGTGATAAAGTGCCCAGAGTCCTAAAACCACCAACAACAGGTCCGAACAAATACAGGAGGAAGGCAAAAGTCCTGGGATGACCCTGTAAAAAGGGACAAGTCCAAAAATATGGTTCTTTTATACCATAAAGATGGCCTCAGGGTTCCTTACACAATCGAAATTTTGTGAGTATGATTATGCAAATGAGCCTAGAACAATACCTGCAATTATGCAAAGGAGTTCTTTCGCCCTAGGATGAAGATGACCATGACTTTTACATAGATTTTGTTTATGCTATTATGTATGTCATGTGCAGGGACTTTTCTAAGAACCCTCATGTATAATAATGATAAACATTTATTCAGCAAATAACTGGGAAAAAGGTCAGTGCTAGAATCGTTATGCAGAGCAAGGTAGAACAAATGTAGGTAAAGGTTTGTGTAGCTACCTAGGCCTAGATTGGGGTACATTGGGGTACATAACAGCTCAGCTCAGTTAACCTAAAGCTCACTATAAAATACAAATGACAGAAAAGAGAATGTAGATGAGCTGCAGAAGTGCAAGTGGAAACAATGAGTGGGGTATTATTCTGATTTAAAGCCGGGTCTGGTGGCTTAGTGGGCTAATGCATCCACTGCAGGGGCCTGTATTTGACCTCATGGTCACAGGTCTAAATCCCAGCACGTCCACTCAGCCTTTCATCAATCAGAGGTTGATAAAACGAGTTCCATTGATTTGGATAACAATAAACATCTGTTTTTCAACGCCAAGATACCTAAGGATGAACGTGCGCTTTCTAAATGCACGTTATGTTTGTTATTTAGTTGAAGATTGTAGAGCTTGATGTTGGCAAGGTAAGAAGAACAGCTGGAGTACACTTTCTGATCTCAAAGAAGGACATAGAGGTATTGGCATCAGCACTAAAATCCCTCTGCCATAATTTACTGGAGAACAAACGAAGATTCCTAAGTGACTGGAGGAAAATGGGTGTTGTCCAAATGTGCAGGACATTAAATGACAGTCAACTTGACGTCAGTAGTGGCGTAATACAGGGATGTGAAATTCCTATAGCCCGATGCCCAGGAAATATTGTTTGGGGTCAAGGGCAACACGTTTTCATGTGCATTTTGTCCTAAGGACAAGTAGGTACAACCCCCTGCAGCACAAACCCTTTAGCTGCCAGTTTGGAGCACCACATTATGGATTAGGGAAGGGCACTGTCTGCAGTTAAGGTAATATTTCTGTCCATGTGTTAATGCTGTTCAGACTTGTATTTATGGTTCATTATTTGAAAGCCTTTATTATTAGGGTGAGCGCTCTAAGTAAATGTTGTAAGCTCGGACTGCACCACTTACAGTGGTTCCAGTATAAAAATGTGTACGCACGTTTTCAAAGTTTTGATTAGATGCAAATATTTGCAGAAGCTTGAAAGCAAGATTGATGATTCTTTGCTTTCAAGATAAAATGTTCATACATAAATGAAAGCAGGCAAAACATTTAGCTAAACTAGTGTAAGATTTCAGTTACCATTTCTTTGTAGCATCATTTAATAAAATGTGTTGATGCATGCAAGTATTTCCCAAAAATATTCATAATGGAAAATCAGTGTAACCACTTTCAATAGGATGATGGGGAAAAAAAATAAACAAGCATTGGCAAAGCCAGTAGGTCTGAAATTGGTGGTCAGCTTTTTAGTTTTGTCAATATGTGACTTATTTTGGCATGGTTTTTGTGAAACCTTATTGGTGTGGGAGCTGCCGGGCCCTCACCATTATAATAAACATAGGCAGAAGCAAAAATTGTTTTTGGTCTCAAAAAGCACACACTGCCACAGTAGTTACTGACACTTAATAAAACTACTTTGTGTGCCGATATGCTCCTTGTTAAAGAGCAAAATGCAGTCACTCACAGTGAAGCCAGCTGATACATAGAGAGAGAGAGAATTTTAATAAACACAAAAGGTCATGGTTAACGCCAGACCAAATTAGGGGCCCAATTATTAAAGAAAGTCTCAAAAGTGCACCCATGGTATACATTATTTCATTAAGTGCTGCTATACGGCTTTCGGGAAGTCACAAGAATTTACAGAATTAGGGCAAGAAATAGTACTCCTAGAAAATATTTGTGAACTGTATTTTAGCATTAGCAAATATGCATGTGTAGATTTGCTCATGCGAAAATCTGAGTGTTTGCAAGTTTACTTTCCCTCCAACCACTTTTCTCCCCATCTCTGGAAGAAGGTTTACATCTGCTATTGTCAGGAGTAAATTTCCAACATTTCTGAGTATGGGAAAAGCTTAGAGAAGAGTTGTTGAAAACCCTTATAACATGCAAGTTAGTAGGTTTGCACAGACTCAAGCTGGCATTCCAACCCTGGAACTACTGCTTATCACTACCTTCAGCCCCAGTATGTAGATCTTCGGAAACATGGCAACATAAGGGGATTGCTACTAGTCAAACACTACTATGGTATGAGCCCTGGCATAATTAGAGAGGCTATATCAGAGCTCTTATATAAGATTGCTGCCATAATTTGTCTCCGCAATACATGGCACCAAAGGGACAAGTGGATTATGTTACAGGACAAGTAGATTTATGAAGCAACCTGCTCCATGGACAAGTAGATATTTTATTAAATTCCACACCTCTGGTAATAATACCCGCGTTTTATTAATGAGTATAGCAAAGACCTGTCCAGTAGCCTGTCAGTGGCAAGGCCCATGGAATAATAGTTTCACCCAGCAGAAATCATTGCTAAGCCAGTCTTCTTGCATTTTAACAGGTTCAAGAATCCAGGCAGAAGAGAGTGGAGGATCTGATTAAGTTGAGGTTTTGAGGGAATGGCTCCTGCTCTTCTGATCTAAGGTTCAAGATGGCAAGGCCCACGCTGGGAGCTGTGGACAATGCCCAGTGATAGTCAATGGATGTAAATGTATCTTATCTGGATAGCCTGAAAACCTGGCCTGGATCCAGGCTTCTTAGATCTAAGTTCAACACCCCTGTTTCAATCTGACCCTGTAAACAGGTTCTGGTCTGAACGACCACAATAAAACAGCTTGGAAGGTAATATATACATATAGACTTACATGCCCAATGCCTTACATTGTGCAGAATGGGCAGTAAGTCAGTTTAAGTGCGTAAAAACTTGACTTTCAAAATTGTTCTGTAACTGAAACTTTGCTTGAAGGGAACGAAGAATTGTACTAGCAAAAAGGGACATTGGGCGTGTGTCTTGGTGTTGAAGAAAGGATTCAAGATGTGTACAACTGCTGAAGCATGTACCCTAAATAAATACCTCCTTAAATGCACCTAAAGCCACAGTCTAGCACGACCTCCAGATATAGCTAGCCTATCATTTGTGATTAATGACTGTTCCGCTACCGTTAGCTGACCTAGTGCTTAGGGAGAAAAGGATGGCTGAGTTCTTCAACTCCTACTTGACTTACTAGTTAAAAGGTTGCACCTGTGGTACACTGCTATACTTACTGGGGCTGAATATATGAGTATCTACAGATATGAGTATTCTTACAGGGGATCAGAGTATTCATAAAGAGGCTGAAGATCCTTCCTATGCTTACTGGGGCTGCAGTTCTCAGTATTCTTACATGGTCTGCATATCTTAGCATTCTTAACAGGGGCTGCAGATCTTACTATTTGTAAATCGGCTGCTGATCCTTGTATTCTTACAGGGGTTGCAGATCCCAGTATTCTTACAGGGGTTGCAGCTCCCAGTATTCTTACGGGGGTTGCAGATCCCAGTATTCTTACGGGGGCTGCAGATCTTACTATTTGTAAACTGACTGCTGATCCTTGTATTCTTACAGGGGTTGCAAATCCCAGTATTCTTACTGGGGCTGCAGATCTTATTATTTATAAAGGGGCTGCTGATCCTAGTATTCGGACAGGAACTTCAGATCCCAGTATTCTTACGGGGACTGCAGATGCTATTATTCTTACAGGGGCTGCAGATCCCAGTATTCGTACAGGGGCTGCAGATCCCAGTATTCTTACAGGGGCTGCAGATCCTATTATTCTTACAGGGGCTGCAGGTTCCAGTATTCTTACAGGTGCTGCAGATCACAGTATTCTTACAGGGGCCGCAGCTCCTAGTATTCTTCTGGGGCTGCAGATCCCAGTATTCTTACAGGGGCTTCAGGTCCTGTTATTCTTACAGGGGCTGTAGATCTTATTATTTGTAAAGGGCCTGCTGATCCTAGTATTCTTACAGGGGATGCAGATCCCATTATTCTTACAGGGGCTAGTGATCCTAGTATTCTTAAAGGAGATGCAGATCCCAGTATTCTTACAGGGGCTTCAGTTCCTGTTATTCTTACAGGGGCTGTAGATCTTATTATTAGTAAAGGGCCTGCTGATCCTAGTCTTCTTACAGGGGATGCAGATCCCAGTATTCTTACAGCGGCTACTGATCCTAGTATTCTTAAAGGGGATGCAGATCCAGTATACTTACAGGGGCTTCAGTTCCTGTTATTCTTACAGGGGCCGCAGATCTTATTATTTGTATAGGGCCTGTTGATCCCAGTATTCTTACAGGGGATGTTGATCCTAGTATTCTTACAGGGGATGCAGATTCCAGTATTCTTACAGGGGATGCAGAGTCCAGTGTTCTTACAGGGGATGCAGATCCCAGTATTCGTACAGGGGCTGCAGATCTCAGTATTCGTACAGGGGCTGCAGATCCCAGTATTCTTACAGGGGCTGCAGATCCTATTATTCTTACAGGGGCTGCAGATCCCAGTATTCTTACAGGGGCTGCAGATCCTAGTATTCTTCTGGGGCTGCAGATCCCAGTATTCTTACAGGGGCTTCAGGTCCTGTTATTCTTACAGGGGCCGTAAATCTTATTATTTGTAAAGGGCCTGCTGATCCTAGTATTCTTACAGGGGATGCAGATCCCAGTATTCTTACAGGGGCTACTGATCCTAGTATTCTTAAAAGGGGATGCAGATCCCAGTATTCTTACAGGGGCTTAAGCTCCTGTTATTCTTACAGGGGCCGCAGATCTTATTATTTGTAAAGGGCCTGCTGATCCCAGTATTATTACAGGGGATGTTGATCTTAGTATTCTTACAGGTAATGCAGATTCCAGTCTTCTTACAGGGGATACAGATTCCAGTATTCTTACAGGGTCTGCAGATCCCAGTATTCTTACAGGGGCCGCAGATCCTAGTATTCTTCTGGGGCTGCAGATCTCAGTATTCTTACAGGGGCTTCAGTTCCTGTTATTCTTACAGGGGCTTCAGATCTAATTATTTGTAAAGGGCCTGCTGATCCTAGTATTCTTACTGGGGCTCCCGATCCCAGTATTCTTACAGGGGCTTCAGTTCCTGTTATTCTTACAGGGGCCGCAGATCTTATTATTTGTAAAGGGGCTGCTGACCCTACATTCATACAGGGACTTCAGATCCCAGTATTCTTACAGGGGCTGCAGATCCCAGTATTCGTACAGGGGCTGCAGATCTCAGTATTCGTACAGGGGCTGCAGATCCCAGTATTCTTACAGGGGCTGCAGATCCTATTATTCTTACAGGAGCTGCAGATCCCAGTATTCTTACAGGGGCCGCAGATCCTAGTATTCTTCTGGGGCTGCAGATCCCAGTATTCTTACAGGGGCTTCAGGTCCTGTTATTCTTACAGGGGCCGTAGATCTTATTATTTGTAAAGGGCCTGCTGATCCTAGTATTCTTACAGGGGATGCAGATCCCAGTATTCTTACAGGGGCTACTGATCCTAGTATTCTTAAAGGGGATGCAGATCCCAGTATTCTTACAGGGGCTTCAGGTCCTGTTATTCTTACAGGGGCCGTAGATCTTATTATTTGTAAAGGGCCTGCTGATCCTAGTATTCTTACAGGGGATGCAGATCCCAGTATTCTTACAGGGGCTACTGATCCTAGTATTCTTAAAGGGGATGCAGATCCCAGTATTCTTACAGGGGCTTCAGTTCCTGTTATTCTTACAGGGGCCGCAGATCTTATTATTTGTAAAGGGGCTGCTGATCCTAGTATTCTTACAATAGCTGCAGATCTTACTATTTGTAAAGGGGCTGCTGAGCCTAATATTCGTACAGAGACTCCAGATCCCAGTATTCTAACAGAGGCTGCTGATCCTAGTATTCTTACAGGGGATGCAGATCCTAGTATTCATTCAGGGGCCGCAGATCTTATTATTTGTAAAGGGGCTGCTGACCCTATATTCATACAGGGACTTCAGATCCCAGTATTCTTACAGGGGCTGCAGATCCTAGTATTCGTACAGGGGCTGCAGATCCCAGTATTCTTACAGAGGCTGCAGATCCTATTATTCTTACAGGGGCTGCAGATTCCAGTATTCTTACAGGTGCTGCAGATCCCAGTATTCTTACAGAGGCCGCAGATCCTAGTATTCTTCTGGGGCTGCAGATCCCAGTATTCTTACAGGGGCTACTGATCCTAGTATTCTTAAAGGGGATGCAGATCCCAGTATTCTTACAAGGGCTTCAGTTCCTGTTATTCTTACAGGGGCCGCAGATCTTATTATTTGTAAAGGGCCTGCTGATCCCAGTATTCTTACAGGGGATGTTGATCCTAGTATTCTTACAGGGGATGCAGATTCCAGTATTCTTACAGGGAATGCAGATTCCAATATTCGTACAGGGGCTGCAGATCCCAGTATTCGTACAGGGGCTGCAGATCCCAGTATTCTTACAGGGGCTGCAGATCCCAGTATTCTTACAGGGGCTGCAGATTCCAATATTCTTATAGGTGCTGCAGATCCCAGTATTCTTACAGGGGCCGCAGATCCTAGTATTCTTCTGGGGCTGCAGATCCCAGTATTCTTACAGGGGCTTCAGGTCCTGTTATTCTTACAGGGGCCGTAGATCTTATTATTTGTTAAGGGCCTGCTGATCCTAGTATTCTTACAGGGGATGCAGATCCCAGTATTCTTACAGGGGCTACTGATCCTAGTATTCTTAAAGGGGATGCAAATCCCAGTATTCTTACAGGGGCTTCAGGTCCTGTTATTCTTACAGGGGCCGTAGATCTTATTATTTGTAAAGGGCCTGCTGATCCTAGTATTCTTACAGGGGATGCAGATCCCAGTATTCTTACAGGGGCTACTGATCCTAGTATTCTTAAAGGGGATGCAGATCCCAGTATTCTTACAGGGGCTTCAGTTCCTGTTATTCTTACAGGGGCCGCAGATCTTATTATTTGTAAAGGGGCTGCTGATCCTAGTATTCTTACAATAGCTGCAGATCTTACTATTTGTAAAGGGGCTGCTGATCCTAATATTCGTACAGAGACTCCAGATCCTAGTATTCTAACAGAGGCTGCTGATCCTAGTATTCTTACAGGGGATGCAGATCCTAGTATTCATTCAGGGGCCGCAGATCTTATTATTTGTAAAGGGGCTGCTGACCCTATATTCATACAGGGACTTCAGATCCCAGTATTCTTACAGGGGCTGCAGATCCCAGTATTCGTACAGAGGCTGCAGATCCCAGTATTCTTACAGAGGCTGCAGATCCTATTATTCTTACAGGGGCTGCAGATTCCAGTATTCTTACAGGTGCTGCAGATCCCAGTATTCTTACAGAGGCCGCAGATCCTAGTATTCTTCTGGGGCTGCAGATCCCAGTATTCTTACAGGGGCTACTGATCCTAGTATTCTTAAAGGGGATGCAGATCCCAGTATTCTTACAAGGGCTTCAGTTCCTGTTATTCTTACAGGGGCCGCAGATCTTATTATTTGTAAAGGGCCTGCTGATCCCAGTATTCTTACAGGGGATGTTGATCCTAGTATTCTTACAGGGGATGCAGATTCCAGTATTCTTACAGGGAATGCAGATTCCAGTATTCGTACAGGGGCTGCAGATCCCAGTATTCGTACAGGGGCTGCAGATCCCAGTATTCTTACAGGTGCTGCAGATTCCAGTATTCTTACAGGTGCTGCAGATTCCAGTATTCTTATAGGTGCTGCAGATCCCAGTATTCTTACAGGGGCCGCAGATCCTAGTATTCTTCTGGGGCTGCAGATCCCAGTATTCTTACAGGGGCTTCAGGTCCTGTTATTCTTACAGGGGCCGTAGATCTTATTATTTGTAAAGGGCCTGCTGATCCTAGTATTCTTACAGGGGATGCAGATCCCAGTATTCTTACAGGGGCTACTGATCCTAGTATTCGTAAAGGGGATGCAGATGCCAGTATTCTTACAGGGGCTTCAGTTCCTGTTATTCTTACAGGGGCCGCAGATCTTATTATTTGTAAAGGGCCTGCTGATCCCAGTATTATTACAGGGGATGTGGATCTTAGTATTCTTACAGGTAATGCAGATTCCAGTATTCTTGCAGGGGATGCAGATTCCAGTATTCTTACAGGGACTGCAGATCCCAATATTCTTACAAGGGCTGCAGATCCCAGTATTCTTACAGGGGCCGCAGAAACTAGTATTCTTCTGGGGCTGCAGATCCCAGTATTCTTACAGGGGCTTCAGTTCCTGTTATTCTTACAGGGGCTTCAGATCTTATTATTTGTAAAGGGCCTGCTGATCCTAGTATTCTTACTGGGGCTCCCGATCCCAGTATTCTTACAGGGGCTTCAGTTCCTGTTATTCTTACAGGGGCCGCAGATCCCAGTATTCTTACAGGGGCTTCAGTTCCTGTTATTCTTACAGGGGCTTCAGATCTTATTATTTGTAAAGGGCCTGCTGATCCTAGTATTTTTACTGGGGCTTCCGATCCCAGTATTCTTACAGGGGCTTCAGTTCCTGTTATTCTTACAGGGGCCGCAGATCTTATTATTTGTAAAGGGGCTGCTGATCCTAGTATTTTTATAGGGGATGCAGATCCTAGTATTCTTACAATGGCTGCAGATCTTACTATTTGTAAAGGGGCTGCTGATCCTAATATTCGTACAGAGACTCCAGATCCCAGCATTCTTACAGAGGCTGCAGGTCCTAGTATTCATTCAGGGGCCGCAGATCTTATTATTTGTAAAGGGGCTGCAGATCCTAGTATTCTTACAAGGGCTGCAGATCTTACTATTCTTAAAGGGGCTGCAGATCTTACTATTCTTAAAGGGGCCGCAGATCTTATTATTTGTAAAGGGGCTGCTGACCCTATATTCATACAGGGACTTCAGATCCCAGTATTCTTACAGGGGATGCAGATCCCAGTATTCTTACAGGGGCTGCAGATCCCAGTATTCTTACAGTGGCCGCAGATCCTAGTATTCTTCTGGGGCTGCAGATCCCAGTATTCTTACAGGGGCTTCAGTTCCTGTTATTCTTACAGGGGGTAGTAGATCTTATTATTTGTAAAGGGCCTGCTGATCCTAGTATTCTTACAGGGGATGCAGATCCCAGTATTCTTACAGGGGATGCAGATCCCAGTATTTTTACAGGGGATGCTGATCCTAGTATTCTTACAGGGGATGCTGATCCTAGTATTCTTACAGGGGCTGCAGACCCTGGTATTCTCAAGGGGGCCGCAGATCCTAGTATTCTTCTGTGGCTGCAGATCCCAGTATTCTTACAGGGGCTTCAGTTGCTGTTATTCTTACAGGGGCCGCAGCTCTTATTATTTTTAAAGGGCCTGCTGATCCCAGTATTCTTACAGGGGATGCAGATCCCAGTATTCTTACAGGGGCTGCTGATCCCAGAATTCTTACAGGGGCTTCATTTCCTGTTATTCTACAGGGGCCGCAGATCTTATTATTTGTAAAGGGCAGGCTGATCCTAGTATTCTTACTGGGGCTCCCGATCCCAGTATTCTTGCAGAGGCTTCAGTTCCTGTTATTCTTACAGGGGCCGCAGATCTTATTATTTGTAAAGGGGCTGCTGATCCTAGTATTCTTACAGGGGATGCAGATCCTAGTATTCTTACAATGGCTGCAGATCTTACTATTTGTAAAGGGGCTGCTGATCCTAATATTCGTACAGAGACTCCAGATGCCAGTATTCTTACAGGGGATGCAGATCCTAGTATTCATTCAGGGGCCGCAGATCTTATTATTTGTAAAGGGGCTGCTGACCCTATATTCATACAGGGACTTCAGATCCCAGTATTCTTACAGGGGCTGCAGATCCCAGTATTCGTACAGGGGCTGCAGATCCCAGTATTCGTACAGGGGCTGCAGATCCCAGTATTCTTACAGGGGCTGCAGATCCTATTATTCTTACAGGGGCTGCAGATTCCAGTATTCTTACAGGTGCTGCAAATCCCAGTATTCTTACAGAGGCCGCAGATCCTAGTATTCTTCTGGGGCTGCAGATCACAGTATTCTTACAGGGGCTTCAGGTCCTGTTATTCTTACAGGGGCCGTAGACCTTATTATTTGTAAAGGGCCTGCTGATCCTAGTATTCTTACAGGGGATGCAGATCCCAGTATTCTTACAGGGGCTACTGATCCTAGTATTCTTAAAGGGGATGCAGATCCCAGTATTCTTACCAGGGCGTCAGTCCCTGTTATTCTTACAGGGGCCGCAGATCTTATTATTTGTAAAGGGCCTGCTGATCCCAGTATTCTTACAGGGGATGTTGATCCTAGTATTCTTACAGGGGATGCAGATTCCAGTATTCTTACAGGGAATGCAGATTCCAGTATTCGTACAGGGGCTGCAGATCCCAGTATTCGTACAGGGGCTGCAGATCCAAGTATTCTTACAGGGGCTGCAGATCCCAGTATTCTTACAGGTGCTGCAGATTCCAGTATTCTTATAGGTGCTGCAGATCCCAGTATTCTTACAGGGGCCGCAGATCCTAGTATTCTTCTGGGGCTGCAGATCCCAGTATTCGTACAGGGGCTTCAGGTCCTGTTATTCTTACTGGGGCCGTAGATCTTATTATTTGTAAAGGGCCTGCTGATCCTAGTATTCTTACAGGGGATGCAGATCCCAGTATTCTTACAGTGGCTACTGATCCTAGTAGTCGTAAAGGGGATGCAGATCCCAGTATTCTTACAGGGGCTTCAGTTCCTGTTATTCTTACAGGGGCCACAGATCTTATTATTTGTAAAGGGCCTGCTGATCCCAGTATTCTTACAGGGGATGTTGATCTTAGTATTCTTACAGGGGATGCAGATTCCAGTATTCTTACAGGGGATGCAGATTCCAGTATTCTTACAGGGGATGCAGATCCCAGTATTCTTACAGGGGCTTCAGTTCCTGTTATTCTTACAGGGGCTTCAGATCTTATTATTTGTAAAGGGCCTGCTGATCCTAGTATTTTTACTGGGGCTCCCGATCCCAGTATTCTTACAGGGGCTTCAGTTCCTGTTATTCTTACAGGGGCCGCAGATCTTATTATTTGTAAAGGGGCTGCTGATCCTAGTATTTTTATAGGGGATGCAGATCCTAGTATTCTTACAATGGCTGCAGATCTTACTGTTTGTAAAGGGGCTGCTGATCCTAATATTCGTACAGAGGCTGCTGATCCCAGTATTCTTACAGAGGCTGCTGATCCTAGTATTCTTACAAGGGCTGCAGATCTTACTATTCTTAAAGGGGCTGCAGATCTTACTATTCTTAAAGGGGCTCAGATCTTATTATTTGTAAAGGGGCTGCTGACCCTATATTCATACAGGGACTTCAGATCCCAGTATTCTTACAGGGGCTGCAGATCCCAGTATTCTTACAGGGGCTGCAGATCCCAGTATTCTTACAGGGGCCGCAGATCCTAGTATTCTTCTGGGGCTGCAGATCCCAGTATTCTTACAGGGGCTTTAGTTCCTGTTATTCTTACAGGGGCCGTAGATCTTATTATTTGTAAAGGGCCTGCTGATCCTAGTATTCTTACAGGGGATGCAGATCTCAGTATTCTTACAGGGGCTACTGATCCTAGTATTCTCAAAGGGGATGCAGATCCCAGTATTCTTACAGGGGATTCAGTTCCTGTTATTCTTACAGGGGCTGCAGATCTTATTATTTGTAAAGGGCCTGCTGATCCCAGTATTCTTACAGGGGATGCAGATCCCAGTATTCTTACAGGGGCTTCAGTTCCTGTCATTCTTACAGGGGCCGCAGATCTTATTATTTTTAAAGGGCCTGCTGATCCCAGTATTCTTACAGGGGATGCAGATCCCAGTATTCTTACAGGGGCTGCTGATCCCAGTATTCTTACAGGGGCCGCAGATCCTAGTATTCTTCTGGGGCTGCAGATCCCAGTATTCTTACAGGGGCTTCAGTTCCTGTTATTCTTACAGGGGCCGCAGATCTTATTATTTGTAAAGGGCCTGCTGATCCTAGTATTCTTACAGGGGATGCAGATCCCAGTATTCTTACAGGGGATGCAGATCCCAGTATTCTTACAGGGGATGCTGATCCTAGTGTTCTTACAGGGGATGCAGATCCCAGTATTCTTACAGGGACTTCAGTTCCTGTTATTCTTACATGGGCCGCAGATCTTATTATTTGTAAAGGGCCTGCTGATCCTAGTATTCTTACAGGGGATGCAGATCCCAGTATTCTTACAGGGGATGCTGATCCCAGTGTTCTTTCAGGGGATGCTGATCCCAGTATTCTTACAGGGGCTGCAGATCCCAGTATTCTTACAGGGGCGCGCAGATCCTAGTATTCTTACAGGGGTTGCAGATCCCAGTATTCTTACAGGGGTTGCAGATCCTAGTATTCTTCTGGGGCTGCAGATCCCAGTATTCTTACAGGGGCTTCAGTTCCTGTTATTCTTACAGGGGCCGCAGATCTTATTATTTGTAAAGGGCCTGCTGATCCTAGTATTCTTACAGGGGATGCAGATCCCAGTATTCTTACAGGGGATGCTGATCCTAGTATTGTTACAGGGGATGCTGATCCTAGTATTCTTACAGGGGCTGCAGATCCCAGTATTCTCAAGGGGGCCGCAGATCCTGGTATTCTTCTGTGGCTGCAGATCCCAGTATTCTTACAGGGGCTTCAGTTCCTGTTATTCTTACAGGGGCCGCAGATCTTATTATTTTTAAAGGGCCTGCTGATCCCAGTATTCTTACAAGGGATGCAGATCCCAGTATTCTTACAAGGGCTGCTGATCCCAGTATTCTTACAGGGGCCGCTGATCCTAGTATTCTTCTGGGGCTGCAGATCCCAGTATTCTTACAGGGGCTTCAGTTCCTGTTATCCTTACAGGGGCCGCAGATCTTATTATTTGTAAAAGGCCTGCTGATCCTAGTATTCTTACAGGGGATGCAGATCCCAGTATTCTTACAGGGGATGCAGATCCCAGTATTCTTACAGGGGCTTCAGTTCCTGTTATTGTTACAGGGGCCGCTGATCTTATTATTTGTTAAGGGTCTGCTGATCCTAGTATTCTTACAGGGGATGCAGATCCCAGTATTCTTACAGGGGATGCTGATCCCAGTATTCTTACAGGGGATGCTGATCCCAGTATTATTACAGGGGATGCTGATCCAAGTATTCTTACAGGGGCCGCAGATCCCAGTATTCTTACAGGGGCCGCAGATCCTAGTATTCTTACAGGGGTTGCAGATCCCAGTATTCTTACAGGGGTTGCAGATCCTAGTATTCTTCTGGGGCTGCAGATCCCAGTATTCTTACAGGGGCTTCAGTTCCTGTTATTCTTACAGGAGCCGCAGATCTTATTATTTGTAAAGGGCCTGCTGATCCTAGTATTCTTACAGGGGATGCAGATCCCAGTATTCTTACAGGGGATGCTGATCCTAGTATTCTTACAAGGGATGCTGATCCTAGTATTCTTACAGGGGCTGCAGATCCCAGTATTCTCAAGGGGGCCGCAGATCCTAGTATGTTTACTGGGGCTCCCGATCCCAGTATTCTTACAGGGGCTTCAGTTCCTGTTATTCTTACAGGGACTTCAGATCTTATTTTTTGTAAAGGGCCTGCTGATCCTAGTATTCTTACAGGGGCTGCATATCCCAGTATTTTTACAGGGGCCACAGATCCTAGTATTCTTACTGGGGGTCCCGAGCCCAGTATTCTTACAGGGGCTTCAGTTCCAGTTATTCTTACAGGGGCCGCAGATCTTATTATTTGTAAAGGAGCTGCTGATCCTAGTATTCTTACAGGAGATGCAGATCCTAGTATTCTTACAATGGCTGCAGATCTTACTATTTGTAAAGGGGCTGCTGATCCTAGTATTCGTACAGAGACTTCAGATCCCAGTATTCTTACATAGGCTGCTGATCCTAGTATTCTTACAAGGGATGCAGATCCCAGTATTCTTACAGGGGATGCAGATCCTAGTATTCTTACAGGGGATGCGGATCCCAGTATTCTTACAGGGGATGCTGATCCCAGTATTCTTACTGGGGCTGCTGATCCTAGTATTCTTACAGGGGATGCAGATCTTACTATTCTTAAAGGGGCTGCAGATCTTACTATTCTTAAAGGGGCTGCATATTTTACTATTCTTAAAGGGGCTGATGATCTTACTATTCTTACAGGGGCTTCAGATCTTATTATTTGTAAAGGGGCTGCTGACCCTATATTCATACAGGGACTTCAGATCCTAGTATTCTTACAGGGGTTGTAGATCGGTGTATCTTTAGAGGGCTGTATAGCTTACTGCACTCACAAGGGCTGCATATTAGTATTCTTACAAGGGTTTCAGATCTTTCTATTCTTACAGGAGTTGAAGATCTTAGTAGTTTTATGGGTGCCGCAGATCTTAATATTCCTACAGGGGTTGTAGATCTTACTATTCTTACAGGAGTTGCAGAATTTAGTGTCCTTACAGGACTGCAGAGCTTACTATTCTTACAAGGGCTGCATTTTTCAGTACACTTACAGGGGCTGCATACCTTGTATTCTGAAAGGGGTTGCAGACTTTACTATAGTTACAGGGGCTGAAGATCTTAGAATTCTTACACAGACTGCAGGGCCTGCAGATCGTAGTATTCTTACAGTGGCTACAGATCTTAGTACACTTACAGGGTCTGCAGAATTTAGTATTCTTACAGTGGCTACAGATCTTAGTATTCTCACAGGGGCTGTAGATCTTTATATCCTTACAGGGGCTGCAGAACTTACTATGGTTACACGGGCCACATATCTTAGTATTCTTACAGGGTTTGAAAAATCGACAATGCTTATGGCAACTTCAGAGCTCTGTGTTCTTACAAGGATTGCAGATCTTACTATGTTTGAATGAATGAATTTAGCTGAATGAAAACATTTAATTTTGTAAACCGCAACATATGTCCGAAGACGTCTTGGCGCTTCGCATCTGCTGTTAAGTCCTCTACACCTACACTAGTCAAGAATTAAAGTGGGAAAGTAAAAAGTTAAGTTTTCAGCTGTTTCCTAAATATCTGCTTGTTACATTGGCTCAACTATTCAGGAATAAGTTTCCAGAGCTTGGAGGTGTGGTAGACAAAAAAAACTTCTACTACTCCAGAAGGCCTTGTGAATTCTTGGCACCACCACCTTTTTAGAGACTGCATATTGCAAATACCTGTTTGGGAAGTACCACAAAAGTCTTCTCTTAATATTTTCAGGGCCTGTCAGATTAAAGGCTGAGGGGCATATTAATAAGGAGATGCGATAATTATCACAAATTGCGCTTAGCATGATTTACTCTATCGCTGGATTACATCGCCGTGTTAGCCACGTATCATCAACATTTTGCTAACAGGCGATGTCATTCCAGCGATAGAGGCTGATTCCCGGGAATAGCGCGTGAAATCCGGCGATGATTTCACTGCGCTCAGGAGAGGCTTGCTGATAGGGAAGTGTGGACCTAACCTGGCAATCCACCTCCCATTAACAGTATGCCTAAATCACTTTTAAAGCAGGCGTTACATTCCTGCCATTACCGCAGTTAGCGCGGTTATTTCTATCGCTTCGCGGGTCTGCTGCATGGCTTGCTAATATCGTAAAGCCGAGTTAGCAAGGATTCCCATGTTGTTGTACTCAGGAACGCCTACTTTGCATGTCATTAGCGATATTGATCGCTGACATGCAAAGTCGCTAGGAAACCCACGCTAACGCTTGTTAGCGTGTCCTTGATGATATTGAGATAAAAAAATCGCCGCTTTTTCGGCGCTATGTGCCGAAAAAGTGGCGCTATATCCCTTGATAATATGCCCCTTAGTGAGCTATACAAAGCACCTTAAATGCTACCCTCTTCTTGACAGGGAGCCACTGTGGTGCCTCCAAGACTTTTGAGACACAGTCAAACCTCTTAATATTTCTGAGGAGGCGAGCTGCTGCGTTCGGCAGCTTTTTTTAACATCCCTTGCTGCATGCCCCAAAAAAGGGCACTGCAGTAATCCGATCTCGAAAAAACCTGAATAATGACGACTATTTTCCTAAGATCATAGGGTATAAAAGGCAGAATCTTCTTTAATATTTTTAATACAAACAAACGGGAGCTCGTTAGTCTGGTCCAAGAAAGAGAGTTTGGAATCAAACATGATTCCCAAATTACTCACTTTCAAAACAGGAGTTGGCAGAGGGCCCAATCTCTGGGGTCGCCAAGCATTGTCCTAATAGGAGATGTCATTTCCAAAGAAAAGCACCTCTGTCTTCTCAGAATGTAACTTAAAACAGTGGCTGCTCATCCAGTTTACTATGGCTCTCATGCATTTATTAAAGCAATCAGCCACCTCCTTTATGCTGTTGGTAATAGATATCATTATTTGGGTATCGTCAGCATATGATATGGTTGACAAACCGAATGTTCTTATATGTTTGGCGAATGGAGCCACGTACAGATTAAATAACGTGAGACTGAACGATGAGCCTTGTGGGGCACAATAAACAACAAGGTGTAAGATTTAAAGATAAAATCTCCTAGGGCAACCGATTGTTCCCTAAAATCAAGGAAGGAGAAGAGGAGAACAAGAGCTATTCCCCCAAAACCAATATCCGCCAGCCGATGTTTTCGGACTGGAGTACTAACAGTGTCAAAGGCTGCAGATAGATCTAAAGGACCACTGTAGCCTTCCCACCTGTGTCCATTATATCTCAAATCTCCTCAGTGGCTACCACCAGGGCTGATTCCCTACTGTGAGCTTTTCTAAACCCAAACTGGGCTTCATCCAGGATCCCATTGTGATCTAAAAATTCCGAGATCAAGATATTTGAATGTCTCTCTACAGTTTTTGCTGAGATAGAGAGCCGAGACATTGGGTGATAGCTCTTTATTCAGGTTTGAAGTCGGTTTTTTTTCGAGACGGCAGAATCGACGCCTCTCTCCATTTTTGGGGGAAAGCTTCCTCCCATAATTATGTTATTCAGCAGTGTGATGAGAAGGGCAGCAATACATCCTTCAATCTCATGCAACACTTTCGGGGGACACGGGTCTGCTGGGACATCCTATTTAGTGATCCCTACTAATTCCACTACTCGCTCAGTTGTGAAGAGTGGAAAGTTACAAAAACCCAGATTGTTTCCCACCGGGTTAATATTTAGAGGGGCTGCAAATCTTAGTATTCTTACAGGGACTGCAGAGGCTGCAGACCCATCAACAACAGCATTCAGAGAAAATCTTCCAAAAAGGCAAGCTGGTGCACCCAAGAACTCTGAACAGCGAACCTAGACACCAAACAGTTAGGGAGGAAATGGCGCACAAGCAAGGACACCTCCGACAGGCCAGCCTTCAAGCTCTCCCTCAACCACTGCCTGCTGACGGCAACAAAGTAGAAAGCCCTTGCCGCAATGCATTGAAACCAGCCCCAACACCAAGGAACTTTTGAACATCTTTAAGGAATTTTCCAACAAGGCTGCCAGCGAAAACCTCATCACACCCTCACAGGAGCTGTGCGACAACCTTGCCCACTTCTTCCATGACAAGATTGCAACCATATACTGAAACTTTGAACCCCAACCCACACCTATGGGTTTCCTTGACAGATATGCCACCACCGTACACGAACCACACACCGACTACCTGGAACATCCTCTCCACCCAGGACACCATCTCCACTATGAAATCCATCCACTCGAAAGCTCCCACAGTCCCAATCCTTACCACATCTTCAACCTCGGAAACCAAAGGATCAGCCAAGAACTCACCACCGTACTCAACACCTCTAAGTAGCAATTGCAGAGCCTGTGTTTACAGTTTACTGCCACTTCGATTTGGCATTTAAAACTACTTGCCAAGCCTTAACCTCCCCTTTTATTACACATAAGACACCCCTAAGGTAGGCCCTAGGTAGCCCGTAGGGCAGGGTACTGTGTAAGTAAAAGGTAGGACGTGTACTTTTAAGCTTTTCGTGTCCTGGCAGTAACTGCTACATTTGGTTTTCACTACTGTGAGGCCTAGTTCTCTCAGAGGGTAGCATTGGGAATTCCTTTTTTTTTTAAAGCTGGAATTCCTGGTCAGAAAGGAGTAACTGCATCATGTTTTATATCTTTGGAATCGTAATGATAAATCCTCTTTGATGGTAAAGTTGGATTTAACATTATTGTTTCGGAAATGCCACATTAGAAAGTGAACATTTCTCTGCTCTTACTGCTCTGCAACCTGTCTCCAATATATGTCTTGGGTAGGTAACAGCCACACTTTGTGCATTCCCTCTACTCAGCAACAAACACAGGAAGGTTAGGTGTGACAGAGAACTCATCTGCATTCTGATAGCTCCTCCTTGGCAGGGAGAGAGGGGGAAGCTGGCAGACCTGAATGTCCAGTTTCCCACACAAAGGGCTGATTACCTACTGATATTCTGGAGCCAGGGCTGGGAAGAAAGGGCCTGTGTGCACTTTAAAGACCCTTCTTTGAAGTCACCCCCCCTTTCAAAGGCATAACTACAAGACAGTACACTACTGGACCTGTGAAGAACTCTGCCAGGAGTAAAGACTGCTGTGCTAAAAGGATTGCAACACTGCTTGACTGTTGCTCTAGAAGAACTGTTTTTCTGCTTTGCTGGCCTGTTGCCTGCCGATCTCTGGCCTGCTGAGAACAAGGATTGGACCTATCTCACTTGAACCAGAGTGACTTCTAAGGCTTGCTGGCTTGTCCCCTGTTCTGAAGTCTCAGGGCCATCAAATACTTCCTTCAAACCTGCAACAGCACCTGGACTTCTGTGAGTCCTGTCCTGCCAAGAGGTGCCAATCCGGTCCTGGGCCCTTGAAAGGTGATTTCTGCTGTGCTGATCCATCAAAACTAACACATAGACAATTTTGTGCCGATAGGAAGCGACGCGGCTGCCGCTTGATGACATATCTTTGACAAACTGCACGGCTCCATGACTAAGGACTGCTCGGCTCGATAAAGACGCATCACCTGCTTTCATTGCGTAGATCAGAACCGACTCATCACCTGCATCCACGACAACACCTTGCCTCCTCTGCTCCTCGCATCAAGTCTTCAACGTCGTTGCTTCCTCCATCCAAGGTAATTTTTCAGCGGGACCTGCTTGAGTAATGCCCTCCATCGGGGTCGGCCTGAACTTTGGATTTACCCCATTCCAGTGTGGCCAGATGGCCCTGGTTGGTCTAGATTTACTCATAAAACTATTGTCTTTTTAGATAAGCCTAACTGCTCTGTGCCAAGCTACCAGAGGGTGAGCACAGGTTATCAGATAATGTGTATCTAGCGTTCCCTGACTAGAGTGGTGGTTCCTGCTTGTACAGAGTTCACACTCTGTCAACCAGAAACCCCATTTCTAACAGGAATTGTAATTTAAAACCCTCCTTAGTGGTAATGTCGGATGTTAATGTCATTTTTCTGAAAATGGCAAGTTTGGAAATTTGACATTTCCTTGTCCTAACCATTTGGTGCCTGTAGCCTATATCCTGGCTCACATGTGTAGTTGGCAGTTAGACTTTGTGCATTCCTCATAGACAGCCACACAATAGTTAGTGTGGGTGTTGGCAGGATGAGCCAACCTGAATTCAGTAAGGGGTGTAGCTGTCACCTGTCACATTTGCACTTAAAAGACTGCCTCAGTTCACACCCAAGGGACTTCATACTAGCCTATTTCGCCTGCAGACAGACTGCGACCAGGGCAGGGAGGCAGGACATTCCAGACACCTTTGTAGGGAGAAGACTCGAGAAGCTTCTTCCACTTCAAAGTGGGCATCAGGTATGAAAAGTAGACCCTCTGGCCATTCTTCTGTACACTTAGCACCTGTGGATACTACAGAAGAAGGCCTGCCCAGCTGACCTGCTGCTCTGGAACTGCAACTAGACCTGCTTGAGGCCTGTCCTGTTGTCTCACATGGAAGAGTGGACCTCCACCCTTTATCCAATGGCGAAGTGACTCCAAGGGTCAGCTGACTGACCTCCTGTTTTGAGCTACTAGACACAACAAGCTCCGCAGGCCTCCCTGCAATTGCCCAGCTGCACTTGCTGCGCTGAACCTGCATGGACCTGCTACTGGACCTGCCTGAGCCCTGCTGGAGTGAGTTCCTGATCCCCAAGAGGTGGCTCCCAAGTCCTTGACCCTTGGTGTGGCATTGGTTGGGTTCCTCGTTGAAGAAAAGGAGAAATCCTGAAGATTTGGTCTCTTCGCAACCGTGAAGAGGCCTGTTCACGTCAAGATCTTGCTGCGCATGCCGACCGCCAACATGAAGTTCAGGGCAACCCAACCCTTTGCACTACAGTGGCCGCCAGCGACGACAAGCAATGTGAGTTCTGCACTTCGTGCTACAGCATT
Organism: Triturus cristatus; assembly: GCF_964204655.1. Lineage (NCBI taxonomy): Eukaryota > Metazoa > Chordata > Amphibia > Caudata > Salamandridae > Triturus > Triturus cristatus. The sequence goes on from NC_140581.1 coordinate 119,159,864, forward strand.
GACATTCCTTTGTGACCAATGCGATTCTCCAGTAACTACCGTAAATGACGCCTGACAGGATCTTCACCCTACAGCGACGACCATTGTGATACTGGCCCTGCTCTTCGCTCTACAGCGACAACCATCTGCGATGCTCACCCCTCTCCTCGTGGCCTCCTCCACCACAAACAGAACTCATTGCATTGCACTTTATAGGGTAACTTTTCCAGCGGGCTAACCTGGTCCCTTAATACGACCCGCGCTCCATCGTGGTGGGCCTCAAGTTTTGCTCTTAACCCGCACATCTAGGTAACGGCGACTGACACTTTTTGATTTTAGGCGCTATACTTGCCTAAAAGTTTTGAAATTGCTATGTCTCTGGTTCTACTGATTGGATTTTTGTTGTTTTGATGTCAAATAATTTATTACATTTTACTCTATTTTTCTGAATTGATGTGGGATTTTTCTTGTGTTGTTTTTTCACTTTATTACTGTTAGTGAGCTACATAAACATTTTAAACATTGCCTCTAAGTTAAGCCTGAATTGCTTCAGTGCAAAGCTACCAGAGGTTAAGCACAGGCTAATTTTGTGAGTTTTTGGGATTCACCCTCATAAAGATTGTTGCTGTTGCTTGAATAGGGTTTCATTTCCCCTCAACCAAAAACACAAATTCTCACTATAACTAAATAAATAACTAACAATAACAATACAGTCGTAATACCACACCTCCCGGTTGCAGTCATTTTAGTACCACATTGGGAGCATTACTCTGCCATGGATTGCTACAGGAATAATGTTGTGAGAATATAAATTACCAGACTTTACTGTTTTCCCCAAGATGTTTTTACCCCAGGACCAGGGGATACCACGTACCGACATTTCACATTTCTTTTTAAAAACAATTTAGAACTCAAGTTCTAAACTGTTTTTAAAAAGAAATTCTCATTCAGATTTCTCAATGTATTATCTCGCAAAATGTGCATGGTAAAAATGATATTACAAATTACTACTTTACTCAGCATGCCAAGCGTGGGTACAAACAACATTTGCATCCTAACCAATGATAATTAGAATGAGGGCCTTAGCTACAGGGATGTTTTCTGGGTGATTGATGTGGAGAAAAGACATTGCAAGCATAGTAGGTTATAGACCCACCCTCTAGGGTCATCAGCTAGGTATATACTTCTCGCACTTTGAACCTGAGGCCATAGAAAAATACGTTGATTTGTACTATCCCTTTCCATCTTCCGTCTCGTTCCAGACAGCAATGGTGGCGATGCTGAACGACTTAGAGAAACTTCGCTCCGCACTCTTATCATCGAACTGCACTACAGGTTACTGCAGTGCCTCCTCTGGACGTACCTATATACTGAATGGGGTGGACCCCCGGGTGGATCCAGCACCAGAAAATGAGAGGAACCTGAAGCTATTAATGAAGAAGATTGGCAGGTACTAAAAAGGAATCTAAATAGCCTGCCATATTGTAACATATATTTCAAGAGCATGATATCAGAATTACAACAATGCATATATGAGACTATATAAGCATAGGCCAAAATTTTATGCTTTGTGTTTAACTCCTTGGCTGTGTGATGCATGCCCTAAAATCAGTAGCGGCTGATCCCACCATAGAGTGGCAGGGCAGGGGGGTGTGAAGTGGTGGGGGGGGAACAGACGTCAAAATTAAAGAAAAAAAAGACCTTACCTTCTCCTTGCAAATCGGCGCTCTTCTCTTTTCTGCTGAGGCTCCCAGACTCCCCTTTGGCCAATCATGCATGATAGAAGCGCTGGGATTGGCCTGAGCAGGCTGGTTTTCCACTTCAAAGGGGACTGGGAGCCTATGCCTGCTATCCTCTCCACCCGGCAATGCACCTCGGGTTGGGGAGATGTCAGTGCACATGACGGTTTGGCAGTCCTGAGACAGCAGGCCAAACCGTCATGGGCACTGAGTGCAGTGTCACCACTCCTCCTATGACTGCCACCCGCAATGGCCCCACCCACAAGACGCAGCAGGAAAGGAGAAATGAAACTTTAATAAACACTTATTTATTGTTTTATTTTAAAAATCTTGAGGCCGCTGGGTGAGGAGATGGTCCTCCGCTATAGCGGAGGAGCCGCCACTGCCTAAAATATATCAATATATCATAGGATGGTAAATATAACAGAAATGTTGTATGAATAGCCAGAACATATTCTGTCTGTTGTGTTATGTTATGTTTTGCAGAATTATACTCAGGTCCTAACTTAGGAAAATTTCTCACTGCATGCTGAGGAATGGGTGTTAAGTAGTAAAACATGAGCACAAAGATGCGACCCTTCAGTACAGACAAGTTTTATTTTCTGCTATGTTGGCTAATGTCGAGTTTTGTTTCCTTGTTACATTATTGAGGTGTGGAGGGGAGGGTCATTATGATGATTCCTATAGACTTCTCACTATGTTAACAAACATTGGCAATACCAATAGGTCTCGCCTTTGGCATCTATTGGGTTTGCCAATACTTTTTGGTGCGGCTGTGCAGCATCAACCAAAAGAGAAAAAAGCACAACAGTGTCTACTGACGATCAAGTTATTTTGTATGCGCCAGCATGCATGATAACGTGTAAAAAACATCCATCACTGTGCAAGCGCGTGTCTAGAAAAGGACTAAGTCACCATTTGTCTTTAATTTGCTTATCCAAGATGTGTCTGTAAATAAAAATAAAATGAAATTCCAGGTAGCGCTAAACCAATTTTTAGCAGTTTGAGTGCCCGTTGGCAATTGTGGCCATGCTCTCCTAAAATGAATAAAAGATCACAGGGGCAAAACAGACCACAGGGTGCAACAGAGGTGCGTGTGGGTGGCGTAGGAGAAGGAACAGGTAGTGGGTGAATGGTGATGGTCAACTAAAAATAAAACAAGACCAATAGTAGACGGAGCCTTTCAGTATCCACTGTGTGTGTGTGACATGCCATGCAGACCCAAAGCAAGGCGCGGCCGCCATATTTACACAATAAAGAGCGGCGTGCTGCAGTGCAACAACTCTGGAAAGCAGGCATGACGCTGCCGGGTTCCCATTTAAGGACTCCTGCTCTTGATCAATGGCAGCATGAGCACGCAGAACAAAAGCAAGGTGCGCCACAAAGGGAGAGGAGGAGGGACGAGGAAGGCTGCAGGACCAAAGGCAACACAGACAACGTGTAGTGCTCGCGCTTGAAGATCATAGATATCCATAAAGGAAATGAGGGCAGCAGCGGGCAAGCGACAAACAGCGCGGGACCATTACATTGCAAAAGAGTGCGCCGTACAAAGGATAAATCAACCTGACCGTATGGGCACATGTAAAAGGGGCAGTCCGCACGAAAGTGAAAACATCCCTAACGGCAAGACTAAGAACAGCGTTTCATGAAAAAAAAGAAACTCATTTTGAAAGGCACAAAAAACAACAAATGGAAGTGGTAGATGTGGCCTTAGCCCACAGTGGGATTACAGCATGTCTCACACAAGCAGCGCATGTGCGCTGCCTCTAGGCTCGACCTAAAATTGACAGGGGGCATGGAGTGTCCCTTGGCCTTCTTCCTCCGGGTCGCACACCTTCTTGTGGGCCCCTCATCAGCGTTAGTGGTCTGCACATCCTTGAAGGCCCTTGATCTCCCTCGGTAGTCTGCACCTCCTTGAGGGCCACTCACATGTCACTAGGGCCCGACCCTTGGAAAATTCCTAATTTCTTCAGTGTGGCTTGTCTGATCTGTTGTATGCAAACTCTTAAGTTAAAATATCTTCTAATAATAAAACAAACGTTTAAAAAAAAAACATTCACAGATTATATGTAACTGACGTGTAACTGGCACTGTAGGATCTAATGTGTTAATTGTCCATATTATTACTCTGATGAAGTTTGAAATTTACGGCGGTGCAAATTATACTTATGTCAGTTACGTATGATTGACAAATTTCAAGGTTTTTTGTTCTTAAATGGTAGTGCTTTTTCAGTGAATGTCTAAATTGTTTTTTTATGTAAGTGAAAATCCTACAACCTTCCTAACGTATAACTGCACTTTAAGTTTTATTTCAGTGAATATTTGTGTGTAGAAGTTTTACACATATAAGTAGGTATATATATGTATATATATCTATATACATACATACGTACATATATATATAATAATATTTTAGTAGTTAGGTTCAGATTTACATGCACAAAACCATGGAAATCCAGCAGTTATACTTATTTTACGAAACTATACCTCGTGCCCTAAGGTAACTATAACTCACACCCCGCCATGCCCTGTTTTCTCTTCGATAATTTTATTGCAAATGTTGCAGTGATATTATCAATGATGTCATAGAAGATGTCAGGATTGATGTAATATGTGGGGTAATTAGCAGCACATTGCGTGGGCACAAGTTATAATCACCTTAGCGTACGAGTCATAGTTCCTTTATATAAGTATTACTATAACTGCTGAATTTCTATGGTATTGTGCATGTACAATCTGAAACTAACTATAACATCCCTGTAACGTTTGTGTATTTAGTGAATTTCTATTGTTTTTTTTAATTCTATTTCTATTTGCACTAGTGCAAGCATAGAAACCGCTATGTCCCAGGGTGGGCACCCAGGACATAGCTGGAGTTGGTCCTGTGGGATGGGGTCCCCAGGGCCATTAATGGCTCCACCTGGAGGGGCCACATAGCCCCCCTCACATAATAAGTACACCAGGCCCCAGGAGTTGGGGTTCCTGGGACCAAAAACGCACGTCCCCCCTCCCCCTTTTCATTTATTGGTTGGGCCACAGGGGGTGGCGATCCCCGGGCCGAAACCAGCCCAAGAGGGGGCTGCGTGCCCCCCTGCCCTTGTAATTATTGGCCGTCCCCGGGGATCTATAGATAGATAGAGAGAAAGACATAGTTTAATGTTTTTCATATTTAAAAAACTATATTATTCGAACGGCATTGCTGAGAAACCGTGCCTCGTTAGTAATTGTTGTAAAAAGTGATATATTTTGACATTTTGAAAACTTTATTCCCTAACTGAGATTTAACATACGGGAACACTACTGTTGCTTATTGTTAACATATATTCAAATTTACTATACTTTTCTAGTTTCTAACTACAATAAAGTAATATTGTTTAGTTATTCAAGTTTTTCATTTTAATGTATATTTTGATGTAATTGAACATCAGTTGTCTTCCCTTTCAGGTAAAGGGAGTCTGAGAAGTTGTCCATGTCTTTTGCAATCTGGTAATATTGCTCATAAGTCTTACTGGACCAGGGCACTCTGATTATTTTATTTTCATGTTGTAGCACTTGCTGGAACAGCTTTAGCGGTCACGCAGCGCTTATATACAATCAGACGGGCAAAAGGTCAGCTTTCCGCAGCACTTGCCAATTGTAAGCTTCATTCCCATATTATCGACCCAAATTACATCCATCAGTTGTTGTAACTGTAATTGATGACATACGACATATTGCCTGTGCATGGGCTTTTGCCATTTCATTGGTACAGTACGTGTATTACTCTGTATACAAATCAGCGTCCTATTTTTTTTTTATCTTTGTGCACTGCCACTGAGACCATCATCTGTCTAGAATTTCTATATAAAGTTATTTCATAATGAAATCTAATGTACATTAAAGCACATCTTCTGTCCCATAATTACTGCCAGCACAGCCATAGGCTTAGCTCAGGTACACACTACCAATCAAACTGGAGGAACTATTCAATTACTGGCAGAAAATGTTCTTGAGCTTCAATTGGTTGGCAAACGTTTTGTCAGAATTGAGATAAATAAGGTAGTTCTTGTTCTTTATTGGCTATTGGGTCTTAAAGAGACTGCACTGTGGATTTGAATTGGCAAGGGAAATGTGTTCCAATTGCTCACTGGTTGTGGTTTTCTGGAGAGTTCAAAAGTCACCAGTACAGTGTTAGGCTCCTAAACTAGGCGACTGTGCCTCTTTTTCAATATCTGGATGCCTGGAGAAGATGGAAGAGTCTAGTGGAAGTGGAGTTAATGTTACCTGTTACAGTGGCATGAGTTTGACAGGACTCCTGACTTCCACCCGCAACCGCGTCACAGCTGACCTCCCTGGCAGCGCGTCACCCAGCATCTAAGTAATGTCAGAAGGCCTGTGTCCTTAAACCACATAAGTGATGGGAACCTATTACCCAGTTTCAGGCACAAGCCTGATATGCATCTATTTAAGGGTTGCAAAGCTGAGCAGTAAAAACATATCCATTCCCCTTGAGTTTTGCACTGTGTGCCGAGCAACTACCAAAACCTCCTTTTGAATACAGGGGCCTTTGTGGTGTTCATCCTGGTTGACCACTGCAATGGCCGAAATGCCCATTACAACTTGTGACTGTCCCATGATGTGAATGAGGGACTGTTTGTGCAGCTTAATACAATATGGCTGATCTATGTGTCTTTCCCTGCAACAACTTGGATTATCTTGATATGTATGAAGTTTTTATGGCTAGTGTTCTAACCATGTCTGAAATTAAAAGTAAATCCCATATGCACTGTCTAAAGATTAATTGAGGACACCTTTGTCTGTTCCAGTAACAAAAATGCCCAGTGATGATTTCCATACCAAGATATTTTAGCATCTAACCAGGGTTTTGTATATGTTTTAGGGGAATTCCTCAGTATGACCCTATGGGTAAATACAAGAATCTTGGACCTCCTTTTCATGTGCCAAAGTGTATCCCCTTCACCACCGTCCGGTAAGCCCATCAGACTTAAGAGAACTTAATAAAAAGTAGTACATGCTCTTCCTCATGGTCTGATTTAGAAGCAGTGGTACGGAAGAATCATCCAATTCCTGTAGGAAATTTTGAATTCTTAACCTTTTGGATAGGATTGCACTATAGAAATACCATATGCCTACATACCTGCAAATCAGTGGGTTATCCTTGCTCCACTATATGGAGAAGGAGATAATTTAGCTAGTGGACTCTCTTCCAGATGTAGCATTCCCTTCACAAATGAAAATTATTTCCACTATATAGTCCAATTATAAATCAGGCCTCCAGTGCTGAACTATGATAAGAATAGCCTTGAGAGATGAAACGTAGGAGCTAAAAAGGGAGTATTCATTAATAAAAACTTACATGCAACTATTTGGTGATACAATGATTTTGGAGTGAGAATTTAGGGGGTGATTACGATGGCGGCCGGCCGCATATATGGCAGTGGCAGGTGCATGTTTACCATTGCTGCGGGTGCTGCAGGTTGCAGCACCCGCCGCAATGTTAAAAATGCAAGGTTTACATTTCCCCGCACTACGTGGCAGGCACCACGCGGTGCCTGTCACATGGTGCAGGGAAATGTTGGTGAGTACACATGGTGGCAGGGATGAAGCATCCTAATCTGACGGACGGTGCCTGCTAGGCACCACCACCATTCTAGGTATGCTGACTGCTCCGCCAGGCAATCGGTACGATTGCCTGTGGCAGGACCGTGGCGGCCGGTCTTTGCGACCGCCACAGAACTAAGACGATTCCCCCCACCATCATAATTTGGTGGGGGGAAATTGCTGTCACATGGCGGAGGGCTCACCACCGCTCGGCGGGCAGTGGCGGGCCTTCTGCCATCGTAATGATCCCCTTATTTACAAGACGAAAAGAGAGGGTGTTAGGTGGTGTGTTGGTGGGACTGGTGAGGTGGAATTGATGGAGTCACAATTACACTAAAACTGTAATGTTACTTTCTTCATGCTTAACCTCCAGGAGGCATATATATCAAGTAGTTGTGTTGCACTTGCACCACGCAATGGGGTGCACGCGCCATGCAACTACTAAGGGCCCGATTCTGATCCGGGTCGGAAAGCGTTCCGACCGACACGGACCGGGACTGAAGTCTGACCGACTTGTACAGGCGCTGTACGACCTTAAAAGTACGATGTGTCTCAGTCAAAATCCAACCGACTCGCACGGAATCAATCCGGACTGACCGAAACGTACGGAAAACAGTGCCGCCACTTGGAAACTGAACCGAAACCTTCCGACCGACACGGAACAGGTACGCACCTTACAACCAGCCAAGTACGATGCAATGCGTCTCGGACAAAAGAGAGTCGCACGGAGTCCAAGCCGTACAACCGATTCGCACAGACCAGAGATATTGGCAATAAAAAGAGCGCGGCGCGACCGGCGCGTACGTGAAACATGCAACATAGCACAATGTCAGTGTGACCGACTCGGATCACACCGCAAGTGACGCCACAGGCGTACGACACGGACAACTGAACGTCCCCGTCAGGTCTAAAGAAATCCATGTAATTGACACAGAAAAAGGCCAAACAGGCAGTTATAAATCCCCAAAAAATCACATTTGAAACCAAGACACACCCACAACTCCACCAATAAAAAGGCCAAAAATCCAGACCATGATACTTTGCAAATCTCACAGACCTGCAAATAGACAACACCACCACACTGAGACATACAGCCACAACCTACACACTACACAACATTAGCACCACACAATAGGCACACTCACAGTCACCCAGCCATACACATACTCACCAACCCTCACTACCACACACACACACACACCCATCCATCTCCACCACCACCCATCACCATGCCCCCAAAGAAGAATCCAAAGTTCACAGACAGTGAGTTGGAGGTCATGGTAGATGAAATCATCAAAGTAGAGAGACAGTTATTTGGTTCCTTGGTCCAACAGACCCCCCTATCCCAGAAAAACAAGATGTGGGTGAGGATTGTGCCTTAGCACCTACCATGCGCACAATGGATGACATCAGGAACCGGTGGTACGACATACGCAGGAGGGTCAAGAAACTCATCAGCAAAGACCATGCCCTGAGCCAGCCCATGGTGGTGGTCCTCCTGCAAAACCGGTGTATTTCACTTCCTGGGAGGAGAAGGTGCGGGCCATGTTCCCACCAGTTGGCCTCCATGGATTGCCTGGAACACCAGAGCCTGGTGAGTACACACACAACTATTCCAAAATGTGATGTCACAGCAATCAGCACCCACAGACAATAATGTCAGAGGGACAGAGAAAACATTCACTGTCATCAAGACACATCAACCTAAACATAACTATCCTCTCATGTGTATGCCACCTAGCACCAAACACAATACCTGCAATGTCACAGTAACATGTACCTAGGGCAATCCATGTACAAACCCAATGACAAATACCCCTGGGATTTGGCCTCATATACCACCAAACACCGTCAGCCATCAAGCTACCACAGTTACACACACACCGAGGGAAGCCGAGTCATAGGAAGGAAGGTCTGGCGTGCTGGACAGGTGGGTGTAGCTGAAAGCAGGGTGAGATTCGTAGTCCCAGGCCATAGTCCCCATCCCACTTGTCCCAGGAATAGGCCCATGCACCAGGCTCACCTCACAGGGAGTGTCAAAGTGCAGGCAAGATTGGAGACACTGGGCTCTGGTGTGGTGTGTGGGGAGCACAAGGCCTTTCTGGGACTTGGGCACCAACAAACACCAAGACACCACTGTCAGGCAACTTGAACATGTGCTCAGACTCACTGTCTTGGAAGCATGGCCATGGGGTCCTATCCGGTCCATGGGGGAGAATGAGTGCAACCTTAGACTACAAGTCCCAGCAAGCCCTGCCACACACACCCCTCCCACCAACAACAAACAACACACCTGTGTGAAGCAGGGGAGTGCACGTTTTGCATTGTACATGTAAGGCACCTTAAAAATACATGAGCTGTCCACGCACACAGCTCTACGTGTACATAAAACGCATCTGGAAATTGTACCAAACCTACATCAGCATCTGACTGTGATAATTGAGGACAAAGCCATGCACATACACTCATCATGAAGCATTGTACAGAATTGAATGTGTGTGATACGTTTATGTGTGCTGAACCACAACAAACATTGTGTGTCTCTTCCATCCACAGGTGCAGCTGAGGAAACTTCAAGAACAGACGAGGAAGATTCGCAGTCCCAGACTCTGGTTGACACAGAGCAGGCCGGCGTGGATGCCTCTCACTCCTCTGACGACGACCATGAACAACCTGGCCCCTCCGGTGTGGATCAGCGTGCAGCAGCAGTAACATCTGCACCCCCTGCCACCATTCCTGCTCCGTCTGACAACACCCAGATGACCCTTACTAACACGAACAGACAAACCCAACACCGAGGGCACAGCAACACAGGGAAGCCTGGAGGTGGCTGCCAATTCCACCAGTGCCATCAGCAGAGGAGGCCCAGTGTCATCTGTGCCTGCAACAGCAGAACCTACTCGTGGTGGTAGGGATGGTGGGAGTGGGGGCAGGCTGAGGCTACCCCATGGCCATGGTGCTGAACCCCAAGCTGATTCCCAATTAGTACGCATCATAAATGCATACCAGCTATGCACCAGAGACTTTGACCAGATTGTAGGGCACCTCAGGGACATTAAAGAACAGGAGGCTGAACATTATGCCAGATGGGACGCACACATGTTGCGGGTGGAGACACACATGGCCCGCATGGAGTCAAAGATGGACAAGTTGGATGATGTTACGGCGGTGCACAGAGACATACTGGGATGCCTATGTCAGATTGCAAACAACATGGCCCCACCTCCGTGTGTGCCCACTACATCAGTTGCCACAACAACTGCAACTGCCACAGGTAGGGAGGTGGACTCTGACGAAGACTCCAGTGCACCGCCACAGCCTGCACCTGAGGGACCCCCCCAAAGAAGACGAGGGGTCGTCCAAAGAAAGACAAGTGAGAGGGAGCTGGCCCTGCACATCACCCAGGAAGTGAACACCTTTCCCTGATGTCTACCATTGTGTGCACACCCTTCACCTTGTCGACCGTCCCTATCTCTCCCACATGTGATGGAGGATCTGATCTGAACCAATGGATCTACTGACTGTGGACTTTACTCTGCCAATTCCACCGACCAACCCTACCAACTCCTCTGTGAACTTTGGAATCCCATTGCACTGTACAGCACTCCATGTCACCTATATCGCCCACACACATGTATGTAAATAAACACTCCAAATCACAATTGTTGACTCTGTGATGAAGTTAACTGGTTTTGACACATAAAGGTGATGAAATGCCAAAGTAAGACTGGCAGGGGAACCACTAGATCAATCTAAACACTGAAAATGGATTTATGTTGATGTGACACATTTGAGAGGTACATACTCCTAGGTCAACACAACACAAAAACACCATGCCCATCACATTTCTTGTCTCACACATTGTGAACTGCAAGTACACACAAATGCTGAATCAGAGCCAATCAGCCCTCAGGTACAGCATGCCAAAGATTCACTGATGTGTGAACACAGAGGAAGCACACCACAAACTGGTGCACACCTTTATTACACATACACAACTGGTAAACAGAACATCAGATGCAAGGTACCCTCACATAACAGTGAGCAAATATGCAACAAATATGACAGACATGCCAGCATCGGGGGTTGTGGGATGATGCTTCCGGGAACCGTGAAAGGTTGCATCCAGTGACCGTATTGTGCGTTTCAGAGGTTGCATGTCACCAGACAACAGCATATGGACCCTGTGAATGACAGACATACAACAGTATTGAGATCACTACACAACTGCATACATCTACAAAACACATTACATACACAATTCAAATAACTTGTGAAAATATCCAAAGATTCATGGCAAAACTGATTGGGAGGACATTGTAACTCAAGGGACACATAAATGCTAAAATCATGACACGCAGCATTTAGAAACACATATGCCTACACAGTGCACAACCCAAACACATCAGGTGAAGCAAGATTTCTTGCCAACACATCACTGTATACTCACAATTAGGAGAAGAAGTTGTTGATGAGCTGAGTCCGTACATCCCCCTCACCCTCATCGTCACTTGCAACATGTCCCAGGCCAGGATCCTCACATGCTGGTGGTTGCTGTCCGTCATCATCTTCGATGAGAGGCACCTCCTCCCTCACTGCCATGTTTGTAGCATGCAACACACAATAAATATCTTGCACACCTTTTCAGGTGCATATTGGAGTGCTCCTCCTATCCGGTCCAGGCAGCGGAATCTGCATTTCAGGAGTCCAAATGTCCGCTCTTTCACTCGCCTGGTCCGCCTATGTGCCTCATTGAAACGTATCTGCGCAGGTGTGACAGGGTTCCTAAGAGGTGTCAGCAACCAAGGCATGTTGGGGTACCCAGAGTCACCTGCACACAAATAGACAAACATATCATGGATCGGGGATGAGTGTGTAATCCAAAGATACCTAAGACACGTAGGGTAAAGCGCTACTACTCACCGACAAGCTAGGCACGCTGGTTCTGCAGCTGTGACATCAAATGTGGTATCCTGCTATTCCGCATGATGTAGGCGTCGTGGGCTGAACCAGGGAAACGGACACACAGATGTGAAATTGACATGTCCGCAAGACATACCACCAGGGCATTAACCCCCTTCCCCGCTCATGACGGAACCACTCCGTCATGAGCCACGGGTGCCGTGTGCTCATGACGGAGTGGTTCCGTCATGCTGCGGCCGTTGGCCGCCGCTCCGCCCACGCGGCGCTAATTCCCCGCCTGTGCGGGCGATTAGCGCAGTGGGCGGAGTCGTGACGGAACCACTCCGTCATGAGCACAGCTCAACCGTGACTCATGACGGAGTGGCTCAGTCATGAGCACAGCCCCACCGCGCTGCCCCCAAACCGCCCCCAGCGCTGCGGCGGAATTCCTGCCGCAGCCAAGGGGTTAATAGAGTGAAAATGTTTACGGTTGCGGTAAATCTGCTCCTGTGCATGTGGTGGTACCACAGCCAAATGTGTCCCATCAATTGAGCCAATGACATTTGGCATCCCTTCCAAGGAATAGAAATCTCCCCTTATGCCTGGCATTTGTTGTTGGGATGGAAATCTGATGTATTGGTCCAGATACAACAACATTGCCTCCAATACATCACGAAGAACACGACTGAACATAGTCTGTGACATCCCACCAGCACCAGCCACTGTGTATTGGAATGTTCCTGTGGCAAAGAAATGTAGGGCTGCCATCACCTTGACCTTGGGAGTCAGCGCAGTTGGATACGCATGTGCAGGTTGTAAATGTGGAGACAACTGCACCTCCAAATCCTCTATCAGCTCGCTTGTGAAGCGGTACCGTCGGATGCAATCACGTTTAACCATGGTTGCGAGGTCTGGAAAGGGTCTGTGGACATTAGGTGCCCTGCAGTACATAGGGAAACAAAGAAAGTATTTCAGTTCACCCACATCTGTGGCAATGACCAGGCCAAATAACACAAGCTACATCACATCAGAACACAATAGTCGGGTGTGTGCAATTCTGCATGGACACATGTGCCCCTCACAAAACATGTCACCTCCACATGGTGACACAACAAGTGCCATGCTCTGCTGTCGACAAACTGTGGCCCCTGTCACAGTACTTCGGAACATATGGTACAGGACAAATACACACCGAAATGGTTAGAGAGCATAGTTGTGTTGTCAGTATGACAACGGGCTGCCAGTCACACACACGGGGAACATGTAATGTGACATGGACACAGTCACCATGAAATGTCGGATGTACACGTCCCACCACAAGCAAGACACACAGGATGTGCAAACAGGCTTGTCTGCATGTCAAACGTGGATGTCTGTGACACACAGGCACAACACAAAATCACAGGAACAAGTCTGATGGAGGTTGGGGAGATGACCAACTCCCAAATACAAATATGTCCATGTCCCTAGTATTGTACGCAAATACTCAGCAAGCCCATGGACACACATTACATATCATATGCCATGTAGGGTTCATGTGACATGGCAATACACAATGTGCTCCAGTCACTGTGCACTGTGCACAGGCCATGTGTGTTGGCCACCAAAGTCCTGAAGCACAGTAGGGAAGTGCATCACACACAATGCCTTATGGTGACCATGTGACATGGCACATCCTGGTAGTGTGTACCACATTGTGCACATCAAACATGCAATGTGTACACAAGTATAAACACATGTGATGGAGCATGAATAGTGAATACCTGTACTGTGTTACAGGCTGTCACTGTGTTGTCCAGCCCCCTGCGTTCATATCAAAACATTTTGGTGGGCAGCCTCTGACTACCGAATGCAATGGTGACACTGGCGTGTGCGATTCCGTAAGACGCGTCAGACACTTGTGCAGCGATACGCACGCCTTGCTCATGAGCTGTAGTGTCTCTCTATGTGGGTGCAATTCCGTGAGACACGCCAGACACTTGTGCACCGATGCGCACGCACGCCTTGCTCATGGGCTGTAATGTCTCTCTATGCGGGTGCGATTCCGTGAGACGCGTCAGACACCTAGGATCCAAGGCGTACACACCCATTGGCTATTGGCTGTCATGGAGACGAGCCTTGTGTTTTGCTACGTGCACGACTTGTGTGCTGCCAGATTCAGTTGGGCCTATACAACAATGTTGCAAATTCAATGGTGTCATGATGCAGAAAGTTTGAACGACGCTGAAGGCGTGTCCGATGCTTTCCAAGACATGGATTGGGCCAATTCGGATAATGCGCACGAGTCTGACCTATCTCTTTCCCCGCATCGAACAGATACTGCCTCTGTAGCACTGATTTAAGGCTGTGTGTTCCCCTGAGACAGCACTTGCTTGCACTACATGCCACATGACTGGGTCACATCACACCACTGCTGCTTTCTCTGCATCCTCTGTCTCCTGCAATGGCACGTACTGTGGAGAGGGCCCCAGCATTCACTGAGGAGGAGAACCAGGCCCTGCTGAACAGCCTCCTCCCAGAGTACTGCTAACTGTATGGGAAACCAGGGGAGCAGGTGAGTGTGGAGTCCACTGCCTTGCCATTTTAACATGTAGTCTGACTGGCACTACTAGCATTGTGCCCTCAAAGGGAAAGCACACTGAGTAAGTTTAAGTTTGAGAGTGTGGTGATGTATGTACACAGCTGTCAATGCTTCAGATTCACTTACTGTCCTATTTCCGTATTTAAATGTGTTGATGTATGACATACAATTGACTAATAGTGACACTTCCTGACATGCAGAAGTTTGCATTGATGAAGAGGGGAATGTGGCAATGTCTGCCATTCCAGCCATATCAGCAAACAATAACTGTGAGGGCAACTAAGAACTGCTGCAATACACCAGACATGTAAGGGTAGCAATCTGCAGGAGGGCCTCATGGTGGTTTGGGAATGAGAATTTGCCAATTCATTGCAGTGAGATCATTTTTGGAGAGTTGCACCACAGCTGCAGACCCTAGATCCCAACTATCCTCACTGCTGTGTTCATGATATAGAGCAGTATGTTTGTCTGCGAAAGTTAAGCAAACACCTGTAACCCTCCCCCCTGGTAGTAGATATGGTGACTAAATTGACCTGTTGTTGGCAGTGTTCACTAATCAATGTGGCTCATGCAATCTAGGGAGAGGCTAGTGAGGGGGTGTAAGTGGAGTGGGCCACGTGATAGGTCTACCCGTGCAGGTACACATCCTGTGCAACTCTGTGCCTCACAGTGTCCGGTCTGAGCATTGAGTGGGTGTCCACCCTTAGGCCATTGGTCTGCCGGCACTGCCATGTCATTGATTTGGGCTTGCACAGAGGACAACTGACCATTACCACAGTTGCAATTCCTGATTACATGATATGCACTGCCATGTTTGACATGTGTGTACAACTGTTTGTTTGTTAACATGGGACATGTGTAGTGATGTTGTCTCACATTGTCATCCTCACAGGTCACTGCCCATAAGAAGAATGAAATTTTGCTGACCATCGCCCGGGCAGTTAGATCGGTGGGGGTCTACAAACGTCGCATCCGCAACTGCCAGAAGAGGTGGCAGGACCTTCGTTGCTGGACCCGGACGATAGCAAGGGTTCAGCTGAAGCTGTCGCCTCCTCGCAGGAGGGGCGGACGATGGACCCTGACCCCCCACATGCTACGGATCCTGGTTGGTGGTCTTTCCAGACCTTGATGGGCAGTTGAAGGCAAGGAGGGGGTAAGTTCATGCCTTGTATGTGTATTTGGCTTAACCTGCTATTTGTACTCCTTCAGCCAAGTAACACTCACACAGTTAGTCTGTCAGCTCAGACAAGTCCCATGTGGCTATATGTGGTGTTGCCGCATTCACATCTGATGCCCAAGTGTGTCCGTTTGACTATTTCACTTCTGTCACTTGGGTTGTCTGTATTCCTGTTGTCCAAGGGAATGTTGACACCAACATCAGCAAAGGGTTCATTGACTTGATGACATGGGTGAGGCTAATCTGGGACTTGTGTCAGATCATTTATGGATTATTAACATGTGCTCTATTTGATCAACATCTCTGCAGTAATTGCTGTTGCGGGTCAGCCAAGGAGTGTGAGGTATTGACCACACACCCATGCAGCAGGCATGCACAATTGTGACATCTCAGACATTTTATGTGTATGAGTTCCAGCACAATATATGGTCACCTGCATTGTACTCCTGATTATCCCATGTCACACATGGCCCATGAACAGGTGTGCCGCTCGGGTCCCATGAGACACTGTGGCCTCCTATTCTTGTGTGTCAGCCAAGCCTTCCACCATTGTGAACAGTTATTAACATGTGTCAGAGTCTGTGACAAGCTGGCCTGCCATAGCATTTTGTATTTCAGAGGTTTGCTATGTGTTTGACATGGACAGACATCTGACTTGTAACTATTGGTTCCACACACGGATTTGTGTCATCTGCTTTACTAAGTACTTGTGATGTCCTCTATGATTAGGTATACAGAGTTTTAGTCCCACAAACTGTGATGTCTCATGTTGCTTCTGTGGCTTTATCATATTCTATCAAATGTGTGTATAATGTGGTGACCATGTTCCATTCACAGTGCAAACATTGGTGTGGCAAGTTGCTGAATGTGGACTAGCCATGCACTGAGCCTGTGACAGTAGTCAGTACTGACTGATGTGCCAGACTGTCCTGTGTAATCATGTTAGACACTAATATCTGGGACATACTGTATTGTGACGTGTGTCTTGTACTGCAGCCACAGTGTGCTAACTCTACATTTCAAGTTATGGGCCATACTGGTGTCTGCTAATGGAAGTAGGTTCATCATATCAACAATGGGATCATGCCATCACAAATGCTGTTCCAAGACCTGAGTCAGTGGCCAGGAATGTGACATGTGTGTCACAACATATGACAAGTTATGTTTAGAGCAGATCAGAGTCCTGGGTAGTCTGCCAATGCCTGCACATGTGCTGTCCGACATCATACATACTATGGGCTGACGGGTCCTTGTCATCATGGCTACTGGGCCATGCTTCCCTGGCAGACTCATTGGTGCCAGGTTCACCTATGTGTGTTAGATTGTGATTTGGTGTTTATATAATGCCAGGGCTTGCTCAGTGATGTGTTGCATTTAAGGTCATTTGTCCAGTAAATACAGGTGACTGATCTGAATCTGTTTCTCCTCCTTGTTGATCAGCATCATCAGCAGCCACTGGAGGGGACAGCTCCACGGACCGTGAGGAGGGCCACAGCCAGACTGGATCCGCTGTGGAGGAGTCTGAGGGAGCAAGTGGCACAGAGGGTGAGGGAAGCCACACTGAGGGCGAGTCAACAGCCACTACATCTGCTGTGGACGACAAAGGCTCAAGTGATGATTCCCAGGAGGGTGCGGGTGTTTCAACACCAGAGAACACTGACAGCAAGTCTGTCCCCGCAACCTCCACCATCTCCACCCTCCCAGTTGCTCCCATCCAAGATGTCCATGGAGCCCCCGTGTTAGGGCAAGAGTCTCCTTCAGTCCAGGCAGTGCACCCCCTGCATCTTTCTCCCCTGCTGCCCTGAGCGTTGAGTCTGTGGACCTGCTGAAGCAGATCCATGTTGGGCAGACATCAATGCTGAGTGTTCTCCATGCTCACGCTAATCTGTTGACACAGTTGGTGTCATTCGTGGAGGGCATGTCAGCAACCATGTCTGCTCAACAGTGGATCAGTCAGTCCATGGCCTCCTCACTGACGGCAGCAGTGTCCTTCCTCCAGCAGTCCCTCACCCCACCTACCTCGGCACCATCCACAGTGACCACTACCCTCCCCAAAACAACCACACTCACACCTGCACAGTCACGCACAACACAACAGGCCCGAGCAGCACACACACAGGGAAATCCAAGTCTAAACGCACCAGCACGCATACACAGGGGACTGAAGGCACACACACAGGGGATAGGGTGCAGACACACAGCCAAACATCCACAACAAGCCCGCAGTCCTCAGATACCTCTCCCGCCAAGACCTCTTCCTATGACTCCCCTGCCAAGCCCCCTTCCCAGAAGCTCTTCCTCTGTGAGCTTGGCCTCTTCCCCTCAAATACATCTGTGCCAACTCGTAAGGGGAAGAGGAATTCACCTTGCCAGGAGGGTATACCCCCCCAAACCACGCACACCCTCACCCAAGAGCAGAGACACAGAGCCCCCCCCGGAAATCATCAAGAACCAGGAAGACCCCACAACATTCACACACTCCCACCACTCCCACCACATACACTCTGTCCTCAAGCTCCCATGCCACCACTCCTTGTGTTCCCCTGCCACACCCTGCCCCAGGTGCACCCACCCACCGCTGGCGCATCTCCAAAGTCATTAGGCCCCCCCCTTCCACAGACACTTACACAACACCCAGCCCTCCGTCTGTTCCAGCAACTGCAGTGGAGCCTGTGTGCTCCCCAACTGTCCTGGACACGGCAGTGGAGCCCCAGCGCACTCCATCGACATGCTCTCTGCAGTGGAGACCCCACACACTGATCCTGACCCATCCACTGCAGTTGCTCCTTTGACCCCTGTACCCACCACCACTCCCCTGCCCCACTCTTGTGCACCCTGATCCTGTCCCTGCGGCGCCTGGCCTGCCACCATAGATGCCCCGCCAAAGGGTGATGTCCCCTACTGTGTGTCAGTGCAGGCAAGCTATGGCTGACATGTTGTCAGTTGTCCCCCATCATGGATAGATGTCATGGACTGGCCATTGGCCTTATTGCATTTGGAGCTGGAAATTTCCTCTTTCCGTTGCAGAATAAACGTATGTTTTGTTATTGCTTTGATTTTCTTCTCATGTACCCGATGTTGCTGAGGTGTGTAATTTAGTTGCTGTTGTGCTATTGTCATTTGCCAGTGTGTGATATGATGTGTCTCATGTGTGCAACAAAAAGAAGGAGAGTAAGGGGTGGGCTATTTTTATTGAGGTCCTGCACATAAGCCCTAGGTATTGACACAAGCGAGAGATGTGGAGTTCCTACAGAGTGAAAAGTCTGGGGGAAAGAAGTTTTCCGAAGACAGACTTACACCTAGTGAATGTAAAAGAACAAGGGAGGGGGGTCCCTTTAGGGTGGAACTGAAACCCTCACACACCCAGCAAGCTAGGTGTCATGCTTCATCATCTGGGTTTTGCTCCTCGTCGGGTCGGCGGTGCAATACCCGACGGGCACCCATATAGGGGCTCTTTGTCGGAGATCTTCTGTTCCCTGCCGTATGGTGCGTGCGTGTGAGGGCCCGTGTGTGTAGGTTAAAAAAGGTTGGTTGATCCGAAATAAGACTTTATTGGTTCAGTCAACCACCTTGTTAAAAGGGGTGAGTGGCGTAAAAGCTAAACTTGCTCACAATGAGAGGAGTGGCTAGCTACGCTCTACTCTTCTGGTCAACATGTTTCGCGCCTAGTGGGTCAGGAGGATCCCGTGGCGCTTCGTCAGGACCGATGATCTTATAGTGATGTGTGTTAAAGAACTATCTACAGTGGAGTGTAGAAAGGGTGAACTAAGTTAGAAAATCAACCCTAAATTGGTTCCCCTACCTTTTGTATTTTTGGTATCTCAAAGGGGTCACCGAATTATATTATATAAAACTCATCCTCAGGTGCATGGCGCGTCATCAGGGGGAGGAAACACATTCGTTTCACGTCAAAGGTCCCCTGGAGGTTTATTAACCTGCCCGCGTCGCCGAACCCGGAATGTGTGCCATGGTACATGAGTCATATAGCAGTATGTCTCCAAATCATCATTGTGTGTCAATTCAGATTCTCAAGATCACAACTGATGTTGCACAGGGATTGGGACAGCCTTTGGAATACGTCACATCTTTGTTTTCCACTGTTGCACATGTTTTGTGCTGACGTGTGCACATCTTCCTTCTTACTGACTGAGCCCGTCAGCACCGGAAATGCATTTTCATGCATGGGTGAAGAACAAGTCATCTGTGTCATCGGTGCAACTTGGCAAAAATTATGTTTGGAGTATGTGCTGGTGACTTAAGGGACCCTGCAGGACACAAACTGATGTGATCCGTACATTCAGTCAGAATTAATAGGTGGCTCACTGGCAGACTCCTACTCTGACATGACTTGGCCCTGCACAGACGACTGTTGGCACAGCTGAGGTTACACATGAGTGGAGTCACCTCATGGCAGTGTATAACCTGGTGTCATTGACTGGGCCCATCTGTTGTGTTCTGTGTGCATGTCTCAGTGGGTTACCGTGCATTTTTACACACAGCCTACATTCCCTGCAGTTGTGCCTGACTGTGATGTGGGTACATGGTAAATACTGGTTATAGGGGAGTCATCGGTGTTTGTGTGTGTGATGTAATGGCCCTGGTATGTGTGCAAACTCACATGGTACATAACCAGGATTCAGCCCTGCACTTTGGTGTTGCCAAAATCAGGTTGTTTTCACATTGTGGTGTCTTCGTGTGCCTGGGTAACTTGTATGTGTTTGTCAGTGCTTACACTCATCAGAACCTAGCCTTCAAAGTCTGCTGCTGTGAAAATGTGTTCTTTGTGGGTATCCATGTGCTCTCCATTGTTCGGGGACTGTTCCAAGGATCCCAATGTGTCAGATAAGTGTCACGTCATGCACATGTACCTCATAATATACGGTGTGTGGTTCATTCGCAAAGGATGTTGCCTGGTCATGTGTGATGTGTTTGTACACCTTAGATCCCCCTCCACCCCTGTGATTTTCATCGGTGCATGTGCAATGTCAGCAGTACCTGTGGGAATGGCTGCTGCGCATTGGTGCGGATGAAGGTGTGTGGCATCTGTAGTGGGCATATGTGAGTGTTCTCATGTCTAGGACACTACATACATGGAGGGCTGACGTCACAGCACATGGCCATTTATTTTTCTGAGTGAGTGTGATGTCAGTTTGGCTGTCACTACCTGCCACAGTGCGCACACCGCACATGTGACTGTGCGCAACAGTCGGGTGTACATCCAAAGTGTTACACGCAGAGGGCTCATCATACAGAATACTGTTGCAACAATGTGGGCTCCTTGTGGATATTGATGGAGTGGGTCTTGCTGTTTGTTGGTGTGCAGCCAAGCTTATGTCACATGACTGTGTTGTGTGACCATTAATGTCACAATGGCTGATTGGCCACATGTATGTAGCAAGTTCCTGTGTGACTTCTGGATGGCAGTGTGTACACATTTATCTGTTTTGATTTAAACACCACTGGATGTATGTCGTACTAGCCTGGGTACACTGAGACACATACACATGTGGTGTTCATTTTGCAGTGTGGGGCTGGCTGGTTGTGTTTGGGCACCTGCACCCATGCGTTGATATGGCTTTTCTGGACATTGCCTGCAAGTCGGGTGTAGGTATTGCCGTACTGTCCCTGGCATTGTGTAATTGTACATTGGAGGCATTGTCAGCTTCCATGTGCACTGCTACTCTGCACATATCAGAAGGATGTTAGTCGACGCAGGTCACTTCCACTCCACAGATGTGTGTTTGTTTGCAACACACCCACTACTTAGCCACTACACTGCTTGTGGTGTTCCAACCAGGAATCTGACGTGCAGAGCAGCATTGTCTGTCAATTTTGGACAGGCACTCATATTTGGATCCCTGCGGTGGGGTGGTCTTTGGCACCAATGATGCTATGTTCACGATGTGCATGGATTTATGATGCCAGAATCAGCCTTTGGTCACAGTTGCAGGGACTTCACACACAATACACAATCTTGGCATGATGGTAAGGTGAGGGGTGCTTGTACTACAAGACATATGGGTGGAACTGCTGATAATGATAGGCATCCACCCCCAAGTATATTGGGACTGCTGGGGGTGATAGGCATCCCCCCTAAGGCTCAAGGACTGGGCATCCACCCCCTATGTTCTGGAGAATGCTGGGGGTGATAGGCACTCACCCCCATGCAGGTGGAGTATGCTGATAGTGATAGGCATCCACCCCCAAGTGGATTTGGACTGCTGGGGGTGATAGGCATCACCCCCTAAGGCTCAAGGACTGGGCATCCACCCCCTATGTGCTGGAGAATGCTGGGTGTGATAGGCACTCTCCCCCATGCAGGTGGAGTATGCTGATAGTGATATGCATCCACCCCCAAGTGGATTTGGACTGCTGGGGGTAATAGGTATCCCCCCTAAGGCTCAAGGATTGGGCATCCACCCCCTATGTGCTGGAGAATGCTGGTGGTGATAGACACTCACCCCCATGCAGGTGGAGTATGCTGGTGGTGATAGGCATCCACCCCCAAGTGGATTTGGATGCTGGTGGTGATAGGCATCTCCCTTAAGGCTCAAGGACTGGGCATCCACCCCCTATGTGCTGGAGAATGCTGGTGGTGATAGACACGCACCCCCATGCAGGTAGAGTATGCTGGTAGTGATAGGCATCCACACCCATGCAGGTGGAGTATGCAGATAGTGGTAGGCATCCACCCGCATGTAGGTTGTGACTGCTGGTGGTGATAGGCATCCCCCTATGGGTTAAGGACTAGGCATCCACCCCCTTTGTGCTGGGGAATGCTGGGGTGATAGGCACTCACCCCCATGCAGGTGGAGTATGCTGGTAGTGATAGGCATCCACACCCATGCAGGTGGAGTATGCAGATAGTGATAGGCATCCACCCCCCAAGTGGATTTGGACTGCTGGGGGTGATAGGCATCCACCCCTAAGGCTCAAGGACTGGGCATCCACCCCCTATGTGCTGGAGAATGCTGGTAGTGATAGGCACTCACACCCATGCAGGTGGAGTATGCTGGTAGTTATAGGCATCCACCCCCATGTAGATTGGGACTGCTGGGGGTGATAGGCATCCCCCCTAATGCTTAAGGACTGGGCACCCACCCCCTATGTGCTGGAGATTGCTGATGGTGATAGGTATCCACCCCATATGGGCGAGACACTGCTGGTAATGATGGGCACCCCTCCTCCCCACCCCCTCCATTTTTTTGTTCCTGCTGGTAGTTATGGCTATGTACTCCCTATGGGTGTTGTACTTGCCGTCTGCGTGGTACGCGTCGATTCCTGTTGTTGAATCTGTCATAAACGTACAGTGCAGGGATGACATGCGCGATCGGATACATGCTAGGTTAGTCTCGTACCCGCTGTCCGTGTTGTGGCGCGAAACGGCACGAAGAGACTCCAGTTCCGGATACTGAGACGTGCCGTCAGTGGCGAACCGTTAGGCGCGTAGGAAGTGCACGGCCAGGCTGGAAACTGCTGTTTGAATGCTTCCGGACGAGTCGAATTCTGTGGTTATGGTTCCGGCTCATACGGGAAATGAGGCTGATTGCAGAGCCTACGGCATGGCCGGCAATCGGAAACATTTGGGCATCGTACTTCCTTATACGGACGGGTCGGTTCTAGGACCGAGTCGGTCGTAAGGTATGGCTACGGACGGCTCTCGGAGGGCTGTCCGATCCGGATCGGAGTCGGGCCCTTAGTGTGATTTATCAAGTGGCTTGATAAATCTGGAGCAAGGCAATGCAGTGCAAATCGTTGTGTTGCATTGCTCTGCCCCAAGGAGGCGTTCCATGGGTGGTGCGTGGCTGTTCCCATACAACACCCATGAATTTTTGTGCATTCCCAGATTTACTATCACTGGCCGAAGTGGAAAGAAACCTAGGGGTTTTCATTGACACAAATCCCCAGATCTCGGCGGTGGTCAGAAATGCATGCTGGATTCTGAGGATGCTAAGGCAGTTTCTTAAATTTCTGTCATGAGAAGCCAAGAAAACAGTGGTTCAGGCACTGATCCTATCTAGATAGGACTATGTCAACATACTGTACATTGGCATCCCAGAATACCTCATGCAGAGACTACAAAAGGTACAAAACATAGCAGCCTTTTGTTCAACCTCCTGAAACATTCCTCAATCTCCCAGTATTGCAGCCAACTTCACTTGCTCCCTGTTAAGGAAAGAGTTATTTTTAAAGCACTTACAGTGGAGCACTCAGGATTCTATAAAATGGGGCCTAAATATTTACATGATGGGATGACCCCACACTGCTCTAAAAGACTCTTTTGATCAGAGTCAGCTATCTACTGTCCATCCCTTGTACCAAACTAAAGGAATGGGGTGTATCTGCCTGCTCTGTACTGTAAGCCAAACATTAAATGAATTCCCCTTGCCCCTAAGATGTATTCCAGATAAAAAGTTGCTCCGCAAATAACTGAAAACGTATCTATTCAAGGGTTGAAGTGGTTGGGATCCCCTGGTGGGCTTTTGCCTTAGCACCGGAACACTTTTGTAGTAGCCTTACTAGTAGAGCGCTTTACAAATCCCATCATTCATTCATTCAATCTGCCAAAATGCTACACCTCCCCAGGTGAGGTGTAGCGAGGAGATATATCTTTATTATTATTTTTTTTAATTACCTTTATTTTATGAGCATTTTTCAACATAACAAAAGAAAAAAATACCTCCAGTCGTTCACAGCATTGTACAGTATATTCGGCACATGTTCACAACATCATTTTACATCATATATTGGCAGTTAGTGTTACACATCAATTTCAACCTAGTTATAGTCGTATTGATTACTGGACATTTCAAACCTATATGGCGGCATGTAATATATACGCATGGTGGTTAAATTCCTACTACACTAATAACCTTATTTGCCAGCATATGCGCCAGAACGGGGACTGTCTTTAGCTTGTCATTGTGACAGGATTCCTTGTGTCCTCATGGCCCCACACCATCCTGTCTGTTTGCCGTGGCTCCTGTATCATCTAATGTGGGTTATATTGACAAATATATACTATAAAAAAAACACTACATTTGCAAAATCGATATTATTTTATAATTATATTTTCATAAACGATATTTTTAACAACGATATTTTAAACAGCATACTAAATCGACATTCTTGACATTGATATTACAAACCACAATATCTTTGACTATCGACATTAAAAACTCGATGTTATGGTACAACGATATTTTGATCTCGATATTATGTCTACTTACCGCTGACACCATGTCAACAGTGTGGTGATTGGTCTGAGCGCCCTGGTCCGGGCACTTAGACAGGGCCTGCGAGCCTGTGCATGATCTCGACCCAGGCTGTGCATCACAGCCCGGTGGAGAACATCCTAAGTGCGCATGATTGTTTGGCCGGCCCACGAAGGACGGCCAAATCGTCATGTGCACTTAAGGTGCATATACCACTTCTCCTCCTGCATTGTGACAGAAGCCCAGCCCCCCCCCCCCCCCGCCCAAGCTGGCTCTGTAGAGAAAAATAAAATGATAGTAACATCCTGTTGTTATTTTATTTTTACTTTGTTGCACTGTTTAGAAGCAGTGGGTCAACGCTCGTCCACCTTAGCAGACGTGACACCACTCATCCTTTGTTGATACAGGTTGCTAAAAGCAACATCATTTGACTCCACAAACACTAAATGAAGATCTGTGCCTATTTAGTAAGCTACAGAGTCACTCCATGACTGCCCTATTCCTCACATGTGCAGGTACCCGCCATACATGTCCTCTGCAACTTACCCAGAGCCCCTAACTTTAGCTATCCACAGGTCCAACGGCCTCATAGTAAAAGGTGGCCATTACAGGTTACATCTCATAATGTAAGGAGGTTCAAATACCAGAGGTCAGAAAGCTAAAAACTGGGAGTTTTGATAACCTATCTTCCTAATATCCAAGGTAGTCGGCTTTTTGGTTTCTCACTTGCTAACTGACTGACATCTACAAAGCACAAACATAGTTGGAGGGTGCCAGTGTCTCACTGTGTTTTTTAACGTCAAAAGATCACAATCGGAGTAGATCCCATAATGCAGATGGGAACATGAACAGAAGGTGAGCATGGCACCACTCTTAGCTACTCTGCCCTCCTGAACCTTTGAGGGTGAGACACAAGTAGTGCTTAAATTGAGCTGATGGGTGCTGGTGGGAGCCACAGGCACTTGTTGTCGTGCATCATACATTTGCAAAGAGCAAGAGTAGGAAAAACACACAAAGTAGAAAGATGGTGGAAGAGGCAGACAGAAAAACTGCCACAAAGGAAGAAAGCCCAAACCTGCAAGAGTAAGATAAAGGGACCGGGGGTGTCTGGTAGTGTATTAAAGAGGAATGAGGTGGAGTAAATGCTACTAGCCTTGGAATGCAGTGCAGTGGCATCTATATGCACTGACTTCTGAGCAAACCTTTGGAAACTGGCACTCATTCTTTTACAAATTATACGCCGACACTTAGTAGGTTGATGCCCTGCTGGAAGAAGAATTAGACCCTCCCTGTGACATCTTTCTTTCCTCACCCCTCCACACAAGTTCAATATTGTATTTAAAATTCCAGAATCCTTTGCTGTTTTGTGCGTAATTGATGCGGTATTATCCTTCTGCCTTCCAATAATCCTATCCCAGACATTCTTACTTACATTTTTAGTATGGAATTATTTTTCAGGTTGAAAATGAGAAATAGGCACACAAAAGACAACAAAAAAATATTAAATAGTTTGGCCATTGCACCAGCATAGCACAGAGTTGGTAGAAGGCTTTTGGCTCAATCTTAACACTTGCAAGAAAATATTTTTACATTTTCTTGTGGTAGCAGTCCTGGCAGCTTCCTCCATTTGACAAACATGCACATTGCTTCAACCAGTACTAGTCTGTACCCAGTTTCTTTTCTGTTTCACCACCTTGTATCATGTGCCATTCGTCCTCACCGCAGACTCCACTTATTACAGCACATGGTCTCCACACATTTCCCATGTAAGCACAGTCACATAGCATCACTCAGGGGTCAGTGAAGGGTGCTATTTATGGGAGACAATGCAGGTTTTACCAAGGAGTACCAATGACAAAGTCTCTACGCATCTGCATTTATTTAAGACTGAGACATTGCTACTATCAGCGAAGATTTTGTTTGTCATAACCACATTTGCACGTTGGAAATGGACTCTAGATTTGCGGTATATGCGTGGGTGTGTCTGTGGGAAGGACTGCCTGCGGCAATGCATTGAATGTCCACTCCCCTATAACCTGCCTCCTTCCACTATAATTCTGTCGACCAGATGCAACGCGATGGCGCACTCAACGTACTGACTGCACAAGTGGTTAGGGCACTGGGGTCTAACACTCTGGCCAAATTATAACAGGTTTTTGAATTACAGTAGGATTTCTATACATTTCTCATTAAATGAAGAATGTACTGTATATTTTATTATTTGTACCATTTTATTTTGGGACATGCAGTTTTCTGTTTCAAAATTTGTTTTTTAACACACTCCCCACCCTTATTCCCTATAAATCCAACATCCTGCTCCTAAAACGTATCCAATTTATTACAAAATATTTTTATATTTACAAATATATGCTGCTGTGTTGGTTGTGACACAAGATAAAACCCATAAAAACAACCAACATGCATAAAGATGGTTTGCATCAAAGATGGGTCTTTAAACTAGATCTTGCTGACCATGGGACATTGCTACCTGCAAATGTAAATAAAAAGAAAATTAAAAAGAGGTATGAAAATTAGGGTAATGTAGGTTAGATTCAGTCAGTAAACAAGTACAGAGTAACTCAGAGACAAATAATATTCAAGATGCTCATCTGTCTGTGGAGATGGTGATGTTTTTTAATTAAATCAAGACTTGCCTGTTCTTAATATTGATGCTAAAACCTTTTCCCTTCGTAGAAGCTTATCTGTCTGCTACTGAATTTGTACGAAATACATTTTTCATCAATAAAATTATTGAACATGAATGGCTCACTTATTTGAACCACCAGTCTCTCTATTCCTGTGAGGAAAACTGTGGTAATGGGTGTAAGGGAGATAATTATATAAACAAAACTGATCTTCTCTTTCTAGATCGTTTTGCCTCTCAGCATTTAACATTACCAATAATCCGCTAGAATATTTTAAATATTTGAAATGTTATTCTTCCTCCATGGATATTAAATTCCAGTCATTTTGTGAAGGCAACATTCGAGAAAGAGATCAGTGGTATTATGAACTTCACCTCTTCTATAATCTCTTCAAAATCAACAGATTTTGGAATTAATTTTTAATTTTTAGAGCAACTCTGTGTAATGGGTTTTAATTTAATTCCTATTGATGTTTCTTCCAGTACTGCTTTAAGCACCAAAATTGTGTTTTTGAATTGAACTTCTTCTCTGGGGAATCCTGTTCAACCCACTCAGATGAGGAAAAATACCAAGGCCTTTGTTACGGATCACCCTTATAGCGTAGAGCTCTCTGCCCCGCTCTACTCAGAATAGGCAGCTTATTCCCCCACTCCCACCAACGCTCCGGTTCACCCAGTCACAACTAACAACCGTGATTCCCCCTCCAACACTCACCCTATAGAATTGCCTGCTAGATGGTCACCTCCTGCTCCCACCTTGATGTCCTATCACTCAGCAACTAATGAGATCCACTACAGCCCTCACAATGTGGCCAATCTCTCAGCAACAAATGAGACCCACAGCAGTCTTTGCGATGTGGCCCCTTCCCTGAGAACATCAGCGACTAATTACTCAGCTGACACTCCACCCCTTAACAAGGCAGTCCCTAGGCATCCCACTCAGATTATCTGAAACTCCATTCCTAACGATACGGACCACCCCCTTAACGCAGTGATCCCCTCTCCCTTGTACGCAGATCTCACGGCATCTCCCCACACCCTCAATGCAGGATGCTCCTCCAATTCAATTCAGAGATTCTGAACAGAATGAATCATTAACTCAACTCTCTCACGACGGATTTAGCGCACCTTAGACAGGATCTCTTAAACCAGAACATCCTTGCTCACTCTCACACTTATGAAACTTTACCTACAGGTTACTTGAATTCCCTGCAATACCTCCCTTGGCCTACCATTCCCCTTCGCCGGCAGGCCCTCAGGCTGCACCATGCATACTGCCCTCTCTGAGCTCTGGAAGCGAATGCTATCAGTGATTCCTACCTCCCTAAGAACCAGACGGCAGCTAATTTTCCTACCTCCACAATCCCAGTTACTGTGGGCTTTAATAGAATCCACGTAATTCCTAACTCGCCCAGACCTCCCGCACAATACACCACCATCAGTACCCTCAAATCTGCTAAGGATAATCCCTGCCCTCTATCTTGCATGCTCGTCAATTGTGGATCGACAGCACAACATGCTACGGAGATCGCTGAAACCATTCTTAGTGAGGGAATTGGCATTGCTTTCCTTACAGACTCTTGGCTCAATGACCACTCACTAGTTATTCTTGACCTACTTATTCCTCCTGGGTACTCCATCATTAGACATGACAGGACTGAAAGAACCGGTGGAGGTCTAGCCTTAATCTACAGAGCAGAATTCTAGCTTTCCATGCTAAAGAATGCCGAATACTCCACCTTTGAATACCTCGGCATTGAACGTTACAACAAAGGATCTCCACCCATCAAACTACACACTATCACCCACCTGGTGATCGCCCACTCTTTACAGAAGATTTCTCTGACTTACTTACTCAGTTCTCCCTTTCCGATTCAAAGCACATGTTTTTGGGAGATTTTAACATTCATTGGAACAACACAGAAGACTCCACAGTCAAGTGCCTCACGAACCTTCTTGAGATTAATGACCTAAAGCAACTCTGCAATAAACCAACCCATATCAAAGGCGCTACCCTAGACGCAATTATCACAAGTAATGAACTGATCTCCTTTAATGACACCATCCCCATTGACTGCTCTGACCACCATCTCATACTCTTTAACATCAAGAACATCGCAAAACCTCACGCGGACTCCACTAACAAACCTAAGCTGTAGACCAGAAACCTCAATCATGTCCATTCAATGGAACTTGAATCTAAGATTAGTGAACAACTTCAACGACTCACGCACTACCAAAATGCAAATGAGCTCACTGACCACTACAAACTTAAACAACAAAGATCAACTCAATCGAAGATAACTCAGACTAGCAGAAAGGACATGGAGACAAAACTCCTCATCATTACAGCTAACTCACCTCAGAGCTGCTAGGCTAGCCTATAAGAAGCATATTTTCAGAGAAAAAGCCTCCTTTCGTATCCAACTGAACCGTGCAAAGAACAGGCACATAGAGCTTTTTAACATAGTCAAACGACAAACCTCTTCTGCCCCACACAAAATATTAGCCTCCAAAGAAAAATGTGATGAAATTGCCAACTTCTTCATGGATGAAATAACTAAAATTGATCAACCCTTCCTTCAAGTCTCCTCCCTTTCACTTCCCTTAACCACTCTCACCAACCCTCCTGCCTATACATCAGCCCAACCACTCAAACTTTCCTATAATCAATCAACACCAATTGGCACAGATGACAACCCTTCCAACACACACTTGAAAAACAGCGCCAATTGGTCACATTTCAAACCCATGACTGAACTGGAAGTCTTTAATATAATCGAGAAATTAAAGCCGTCTCCAAAGATCCTCTTCCTGCTAAAATGGTACATAACCTAAACCACATTATCACCCTGTGTTGGACAAAAATGATGAATACTTCCCTCGCCACTGATTGTGTCCTCGATTCCCTCCAACTTGGTCCACTTATTCTCAAAAACCCCAAGGCCGACCCTAATGATCTCAACAACCTCCAACCTATCTCTAACCTCCTGTTCTTAGCAAAAACCATGGAGAAATGCATCTTACAACAACTGGACAGACACATAAACAAATACAACCTACTTGACTCTTTCCAATCCTGTTTTAGGAAAGGATGTAGCACATAAACCGCCATGATGAACATTTC
Organism: Triturus cristatus; assembly: GCF_964204655.1. Classification (NCBI taxonomy): domain Eukaryota; kingdom Metazoa; phylum Chordata; class Amphibia; order Caudata; family Salamandridae; genus Triturus; species Triturus cristatus. The sequence goes on from NC_140581.1 coordinate 119,190,829, forward strand.
AGATTACATTAATCGTTCCTTAGATAATGGAGATGCCTGCCTTATCCTACTGGACCTCTCAGCGTCTTTCGATACAGTCAACCACTCATCTATATTGGAATCGCTGAAGTTACGCTCCGGTTTCAGTGGCACAGTTTTAAAATGGTTCTCTTCTTACCTCCATTATCGAACATAACAAATCAAAATAAATTCTTGCCTCTCGAAACCCACACCTGTCTCTCTTGGTGTCCCCCAGGGCTCAATACTCTCCCCCTCTCTTTTCAACTTCATTATGGAACCCCTAACTATCATCCTGAAACAAGCAGGAATAAAGTATCCCCTCTATGCAGATGACACGCAACTCTACTATAATATCAAATCACACAGAGACATCTTACATCTTAACACTACTTTGAGTAAGATTCATTCCTGGTTTTACTCCACCATCTAAAATTAAACCCCAACAAAACAGAAGTCATTCTATTCTCCCCCAAAAGTAACCACCTTCCAATCCAAGGCTGGATCAGTGACCTACAGGCCCTAAACTGTTCGCTCACTCTATCCATCTCGGCAAAGTCCTTAGGATTCAACCTGGACAAACATTTGATACTGAAGGATCATATAAAAAACTCAGCCAAAGGATCGCTTTACACACTTAAACACCTAAAAAACATCAAACCTTTCATTCCATCGAATGATTTTAAAGGGGTCGTGCAATCTTCAGTCCTCACTAAACTTGATTTCGGGAATGCTATCCTTACAGGGACCCCGAAAACTCACCTCGCCCCCCTCAGATCAGTACTTAACATGGCGGCTCGGCTTATTACGGACTTCAAGCAGTATGACCACATCATGCCGGCCCTCAAACTGGCTTCCCATCGAAGGAAGATGCATCTACAAGACTGCCTGCATCACCCACAAAGCACTTCATTCTCATTCCCCCGACTATTTAGACAATAAACTCATTAAAGCTGGAAGGTCCAGACCTTTGAGAAGCTCCACCGCTCTTCTCGTGCCACCAAAACTAAAAAGGAAAATTACCCAGTGTTAGAAATGGGATTTCTGGTTGGCTAGGGCTTGCGCCAAAGCCAGGCAGAAACCACCAGTCTAGTCAGGGCTGGGGAGTTACACGCCAAAGATAACCCCTGCTCACCCCCTTGGTAGCTTGGCACGAGCAGTCAGGCTTATCCCGGAGGCAATGTGTAAAGCGTTTGCGCGCGCACCCAGCAACAACACCCAAGGCCCACCACAAAGGAAACTCCACACAAGGTATTATATAAAAATAGCCTTTGTATTATACCAAAACACATTAGATAAAAACACACACTTTACAATGTGCCAACAGGCACGGGCAGAATTTACAAGGGATTATATGTACAGGGGACAGGGCCACATGGACCACTGTCAGGAATTAGCACTTTTAGAACTTAGCACAAATCACCAATAGTAAATGTAGAACATAACACAAAGTAACTGTAGTGCACAACCAGTAACTACTGGCGCAATAATGATCTCAGCGTCATCACAGTAGCATCAGGTATAAAACCTATCCTGTATCCATCACAGGGGCATAAAGACATTTATGCAATTTCTCATCCGTCTAGCATTAGACCTAACCACCTAAGTATAGCTACTCTAGGGGCGGATATCGCACAGGGAAGTACCATCTCCCTAACACCAACCTAACCAGGTAAAACAACCTCCTAGGCAGAAATCCTATCTAGAGGTATGAAATACAGGGTGCGCAAAACATACTATACACAGTACATTTCCTAACCCCATAAGCATGAACACAGGGTGCGCAAAACATACTACACAGTACATTTCCTAGCACCAAAATCACATTATAGTCCAGGTTGCGCCAAAACCTAAACTTAGCAGCTGCCCACTACTTGCTGGGCAGCTGGGGGCAAGCACAGGGCCTAAACGCTGCAGCTGGCACTAAGTGCTGCACAGCTGTGGTAGGCAAATAAGGCATGGGCTCTTAATGGCCCTTCAAATGATGTCACCGACGTTGGAGCCACCTAGGCTCTAGAACGACATGTCCCCCTAGCGTTGGAGCCACCTAGGCTCAAAGAACAAACTGGCACCCGTGCTAGAGCCACTCAGGGCTCTGACTAACAATATTGGCCGGCGTTGGAGTCCCCTATGGACTCTAAATGAAGAATGCCCGCCTCGTTGGAGCCATCTGGCTCTAGAAACAATCGTGCCCACAACTACAGTGGCCCGCTACGGCGGCGCTACTGGCAACACTGGCCCCCTCTGGGGCTCTAAGCATAGTGATGCCCAGGTCGTTGGAGCGCCCCGCTGCACACACGGGGCCGCTCTGACTCGGTGCCTCGCACCAACACCAAGCTTGCTCCCTTGGGGGAGCGCGAGCACTGTGCAGCCCTGTCCCCTGCCCAGCCCTTACTCAACGGGCTCCGGCGCAGGGGACTCCTCTTCTTGTGGGCGGCAGCACTTCTCCGGCGGCGCGGGGCTTCCCTCGCAGATGGGAGCCTCGCGCTGCTCTACTACTTCACCCGGGCTTCCTCTCCCGGAAGTGGCGGCACTTCCCCTTCCGTCCCGCGGCCCCGCCCACAACCAGGCGGGCCGCGGGCTCGGCGAGGATTTCTAAATGCAGCTCTAGCCGCGGCGGTGATTTTCTTCTGGCAGAGGGGTAGGCTCCCTCCAAATTCAAGATACAAGGCGGGGTGGCACCCGCCGGACACGGCCAATCGCGGGGTGGGCTCCAGCCGCACATAGCAGATCGCGGGGTGGGCACCCGCAATTCCCAAATAAAGATGAAGCGGGGTGGGCTCCCACTAGGAGCACAATCGCGGGGTGGGCACCCGCAATTTTGAAACAAGATGAAGCGGGGTGGGCTCCCGCTCGGAGCACAATCGCGGGGTGGGCACCCGCAATTTAGAACCCAGATGAAGCGGGCTAGGCACCCGCCGCCATAAGCACAACGGGAGAATCCCTACGGCGGGGATTCCCTCCTAGAGGGGCTGCAGCGCAGTGCTTCGCAGCCCCTAGGCTCTCCCTCTCCCCCAGGCAAAGCCAGGGCAAAGCGCTCACAGGGCGCAGAAGTCAGCAAAAAGTCCTGAAGGTCCTTGGAGATAAGAAGGACAATGCAAAAGGGTTCCCAGAGGTCTTCCAGGTAGCCAGGGGCTGGGCAGGGCCCAGGGAGGCAAGCCTTCCCCTGGGCCCCAGCACCAGCACGCCCCTGGTAGATTCGAGTCTGGGCAAGAACATTTTGTAAGGGGACACAGCCCCTTTTTATACACAGGTTCCTTTGTTTCCAAAGGTGCAGGGGAGGGGCGAACCAGATGCAACTGGTTCTTGAGCACTTTGTTTTGCTCAGCCCCTCTCCCTATTCACAGGACAGGCCAGGGTCATCAGCCGCACCACAGGGGGCGGAGCCAGCATTGTGTGGGGAAAGCCCAGCCCTATTCAGGACCCAGGTGTACTCCTCCCACCCATCTAGCTGCTGATCTCCCTATTCACCACTGGGTGACTCCTCCTGACTCTGGGGATTCCTTAGCCCGTCACCTGACCTCAGGCAGCCAATCGCCAGACAAGGCACTCATTTCACACTGCAAACAGAAGTGCCCACTTCTAGAAGTGGCACTTCCACAGTAGATACATGCACGCCGCACACATCATCGCGCAGCATTTTATCACACGAGTCCGTACATACCAAACTCGCACCTGCACTCCCCACGCATCAGGAACTACCAGGGACACACACATTCCCCATTCATTCCTATGGGAGGGCAGGTCAGTCTCACTACATGCACTCAGAGCGCACGCGCTTTCCACTGGGACACAGTGTGAAAGCGCCTAGAGGCCTAAAACCACTAACACCAGGTCACAATAAAAAGCAAAAAGTTAAGGGGTGAACCTGCCAGAAGGGCCAAGTCCAACACAACCCCCTTCCAGCCAAAACGCAGGGCAGACCAATCACCACCGTGACGGTCTTCCCTGCTTGGGGCGATAGAACACGGGCGCAGGCCCGCACTGCAGGGACACTCTCCGGTTCTACGCCATTCTCAATCAACATGGTTCCATCTGAAAAAAAAACAACCGGAAAAAAACTCTGGCCCAACTAGGCTACCCCACTGGTACTACCTAGTTGTCCACGGCCAGGACCAGGCCCTAGGCCACCCAGATACCACTGGTCCTTGCCAAACCCAGAGTGGGGGGTAGCAACCCCTGGCATACAAGCCATTCTCCACTCTCCCTCTCAGTGTAGTTCCCAACTACCACTGATCCTTCAACCTAGGGTCCGCACCCTCAGGCTGACCAGAGGTCACGGGCAAGAATGCCCCACCCTACCTCTACTTCTGGGGTTCCGCACCCTCCCAGGGAAGCACCCACTAGAACACAGCTCTCCCAACAGTTCAGGACCTCTCTCCACCAACTGGTCTACCACCTGGGATCCAAGGGGTCAGAGGCGAGGACTCCCTCCCTCTGCACCCCCTTCCACTGTAGAGCAGGGTCTCTTCACTTAAGATGAGCCCCACCTGCCCTCAGGACTACAGCTGCCCTTACGTCCAGATCCGGAAACACCGACTACTGGCTCCCCAACCGAGGGACGTACCCTTTGGTCAGATGCCTGGCGAACCAGGACTTAACGAGGGTGACACATACCTAATGGGTCGTGTGACAGTCTGCCTGGCGCTGATCTCACGACCTCCTGTCCATCTGACAGTGCGTGCAGACCCCCCAGGACAGAAGTGGCGACACCACGGTCACTCAGTGGCGACTCAGCCATCCCGGCTGGTCCCTGACCTACTGGTTCCCACTGGGGAATCCCTCCCCCTCTCACCCCTCCCTCTGGACTTCCGCACCCTCCCAACTGGAGCAGTACCGCCAGACACCAGGACTACTGGAGCTCTGATTAGACACTCCACGTCCTCTAGACACTGGGAGATCCTCCTCAAATGACCTATTGGTACAGCCTAGGCCCCCGACCTGATGTTCCCTACAGAAACCATCCAGGCCCTGAGACTGGGTTTCGGGCACCTGGAGACACGCAGTCCCACCCACTCCTTCTCCGCAGAGACAGGACGTGAGCCCCTACACCGAGACCTAGCTGGGCTACTCTGAACCTCTTCCACCACGCTGGGCTGGAAGACACCTCAGTCACTCCTTTTGGAATCACTCCCCAATGCAAGCTCCCTATCCCAGAGAACTCACACCCAATCAACCGGCAAGCTCCTTATTTCAGAGAACTCACACCCAATCAACCGGCAAGCTCCTTATTTCAGAGAACGCACACCATTCATCCACACACACACCCCCCAGACTAGTAAGACAGTTTCTACCGCCCCTGATTTCTCAACCTGACCACCACGTGACACAGGTACTATAACTCTGGGAACTGGGAATGGGACATTCACATTCATCCAGCGCATTACACATTCATCCCCAAACCCCTCCCAAGACTGGTAAGACAGTTTCTACCGCCCCCTATTTCTCAACCTGACCACCACGTGACACAGGTACCACTACCCCTGGAACTGGGAATGGGAATACATGCACTGGACACACATCTGCTGCCACCACTGGATCCCACCCTTACTGGTGAATCCAGAAACACATTTCCACAGAAATGACACTTAAGAACAATAATCCCTATACCATGTGATTATCTAAATGCAGAGTTTTGTGGTGCAGCCAGTTGCTGCTGCGGTACAGCGCAAACGCAAGTCCAAATCCCACCGCTGATCACCAATGTTAGAAATGGGATTTCTGGTTGGCTAGGGCTTGCGCCAAAGCCAGGCAGAAACCACCACTCTAGTCAGGGCTGGGGAGTTACACGCCAAAGATAACCCCTGCTCACCCCCTTGGTAGCTTGGCACGAGCAGTCAGGCTTATCCCGGAGGCAATGTGTAAAGCGTTTGCGCGCGCACCCAGCAACAACACCCAAGGCCCACCACAAAGGAAACTCCACACAAGGTATTATATAAAAATAGCCTTTGTATTATACCAAAACACATTAGATAAAAACACACACTTTACAATGTGCCAACAGGCACGGGCAGAATTTACAAGGGATTATATGTACAGGGGACAGGGCCACATGGACCACTGTCAGGAATTAGCACTTTTAGAACTTAGCACAAATCACCAATAGTAAATGTAGAACATAACACAAAGTAACTGTAGAGCACAACCAGTAACTACTGGCGCAATAATGACCTCAGCGTCATCACACTAGCATCAGGTATAAAACCTATCCTGTATCCATCACAGGGGCATAAAGACATTTATGCAATTTCTCATCCGTCTAGCATTAGACCTAACCACCTAAGTATAGCTACTCTAGGGGCGTATATCGCACAGGGAAGTACCATCTCCCTAACACCAACCTAACCAGGTAAAACAACCTCCTAGGCAGAAATCCTATCTAGAGGTATGAAATACCGGGTGCGCAAAACATACTATACACAGTACATTTCCTAACCCCATAAGCATGAACACAGGGTGCGCAAAACATACTACACAGTACATTTCCTAGCACCAAAATCACATTATAGTCCAGGTTGCGCCAAAACCTAAACGTAGCAGCTGCCCACTACTTGCTGGGCAGCTGGGGGCAAGCACAGGGCCTAAACGCTGCAGCTGGCACTAAGTGCTGCACAGCTGTGGTAGGCAAATAAGGCATGGGCTCTTAATGGCCCTTCAAATGATGTCACCGACGTTGGAGCCATCTAGGCTCTAGAACGACATGTCCCCCTAGCGTTGGAGCCACCTAGGCTCAAAGAACAAACTGGCACCCGTGCTAGAGCCACTCAGGGCTCTGACTAACAATATTGGCCGGCGTTGGAGTCCCCTATGGACTCTAAATGAAGAATGCCCGCCTCGTTGGAGCCATCTGGCTCTAGAAACAATCGTGCCCACAACTACAGTGGCCCGCTACGGCGGCGCCACTGGCAACACTGGCCCCCTCTGGGGCTCTAAGCATACTGATGCCCAGGTCGTTGGAGCGGCCCGCTGCACACACGGGGCCGCTCTGACTCGGTGCCTCGCACCGACACCAAGCTTGCTCCCTTGGGGGAGCGCGAGCACTGTGCAGCCCTGTCCCCTGCCCAGCCCTTACTCACCGGGCTCCGGCGCAGGGGACTCCTCTTCTTGTGGGCGGCAGCACTTCTAGGCGGCGCGGGGCTTCCCTCGCAGATGGGAGCCTCGCGCTGCTCTCCTACTTCACCCGGGCTTCCTCTCCCGGAAGTGGCGGCACTTCCCCTTCCGTCCCGCGGCCCCGCCCACAACCAGGCGGGCCGCGGGCTCGGCGAGGATTACTAAATGCAGCTCTGGCCGCGGCGGTGATTTTCTTCTGGCAGAGGGGTAGGCTCCCTCCAAATTCAAGATACAAGGCGGGGTGGCACCCGCCGGACACGGCCAATCGCGGGGTGGGCTCCCGCCGCACATAGCAGATCGCGGGGTGGGCACCCGCAATTCCCAAATAAAGATGAAGCGGGGTGGGCTCCCGCTAGGAGCACAATCGCGGGGTGGGCACCCGCAATTTTGAAACAAGATGAAGCGGGGTGGGCTCCCGCTCGGAGCACAATCGCGGGGTGGGCACCCGCAATTTAGAACCCAGATGAAGCGGGGTAGGCACCCGCCGCCATAAGCACAACGGGATAATCCCTACGGCGGGGATTCCCTCCTAGAGGGGCTGCAGCGTAGTGCTTCGCAGCCCCTAGGCTCTCCCTCTCCCCCAGGCAAAGCCAGGGCAAAGCGCTCACAGGGCGCAGAAGTCAGCAAAAAGTCCTGAAGGTCCTTGGGGATAAGAAGGACAATGCAAAATGGTTCCCAGAGGTCTTCCAGGTAGCCAGGGGCTGGGCAGGGCCCAGGGAGGCAAGCCTTCCCCTGGGCCCCAGCAGCAGCACGCCCCTGGTAGATTTGAGTCAGAGCAAGAACATTTTGTAAGGGGACACAGCCCCTTTTTATACACAGGTTCCTTTGTTTCCAAAGGTGCAGGGGAGGGGCGAACCAGATGCAACTGGTTCTTGAGCACTTTGTTTTGCTCAGCCCCTCTCCCTATTCACAGGACAGGCCAGGGTCATCAGTCGCACCACAGGGGGCGGAGCCAGCATTGTGTGGGGAAAGCCCAGCCCTATTCAGGACCCAGGTGTACTCCTCCCACCCATCTAGCTGCTGATCTCCCTATTCACCACTGGGTGACTCCTCCTGACTCTGGGGATTCCCTAGCCCGTCACCTGACCTCAGGCAGCCAATCGCCAGACAAGGCACTCCTTTCACACTGCACACAGAAGTGCCCACTTCTAGAAGTGGCACTTCCACAGTAGATACATGCACGCCGCACACATCATCGCGCAGCATTTTATCACACAAGTTGGTACATACCAAACTCGCACCTGCACTCCCCACGCATCAGGAACTACCAGGGACACACACATTCCCCATTCATTCCTATGGGAGGGCAGGTCAGTCTCACTACATGCACTCAGAGCGCACGCGCTTTCCACTGGGACACAGTGTGAAAGCGCCTAGAGGCCTAAAACCACTAACACCAGGTCACAATAAAAAGCAAAAAGTTCAGGGGTGAACCTGTCAGAAGGGCCAAGTCCAACACCCAGACTCGCCTTTTTCAGGTAATTCTCCAAGCATTTGGAACTCCCTTCCTAGGGAACTTTGTTTTGACCTTCCCTGGCTTAAAAAAAGACCTGAAACGCCATCTCCTCAATAAATACTGGGGCTCATGAATCAAAATGAATCTGGTTCAACTAGGTTCACGTGTTCAGTTCATACCTCTGTTGCACTGTTGGCTATGTTCGTTCTTTGTGTTCACCCTTTTTTTGCTCCCCCCTTTGCCTTCAATTTGTTTTTTAACGGACCACATTTCAGTTATTTTCATCCTTAATGACCATACATTTGTTTCAATGTCTACTTTTTTGCGTGCTCCTCTGTAAAATTATTTCCCTTGTTTTATATTTTATGTACTTCTTGTACCTTTGATGATTACCTTACTCTTGAGTTTGTAAAACGCTCTGATAACTCAGGGTCCAGCTAGCGTTATATAAACTGTTAAAATAAATAAAATAACTAAATGTATAATAAGTGAAGACATAATAAAACAGGTGAAAACCCCCAATTTGCTTAAAATTACAGAGAACTGCGTACAGATTACCGTGCACAGGCAGGCATGTCAGATGTTTTTGTGGGTCTGGGGCAAACCGTTTTTGGGCCTCTCTTTTAATTGCAAACCAAAGAGCAGCTCATAATTATAGAATTGTACGCTGGGGAAACAGAAAGCAGAGTATTTGGCACCACCTAGTTGTGTTGACCTTTATCTGCATCAAAAGGACTATGTCAGGTCTGCTTTTTATGAGGTAAATACATGCACCAGGACAAAGGGTGTGGGGTATGAGGTCCTGCTGCTTTCTTCTTCTGATGGCTCTGGATTTAGATCTCTATAGGGGCATCTCATAAATGCACAAACCCTGTTCCAGTGGCCAGTGACATTCTTGACCTTGTTGTTTTCTGCATATAGCACAGATTTGCCTGCTGCTTTACAGAACATTAGATTGGTTTGGTTTCTCCAAATTTGGTTACAGTTCTGATACCTTAATTATTTGTGCGCCATCTATCATCCCGTTGTGGCAACTTGATGCAATTAAGCTGATTCTCATAACTTAATAGTCTTAAGAAGTCACAAGTTGTGTGTTTGAAGATTGATGAAGAGTAGTACCTCGAAAATGGTTTGTAAAGTGCGTACATTTAGAATTAGTGACTGAATATCACTGACGTAATTGATATGAATAACATGGCTTCTTGTTCACGTTACTGGACTTACAGCTATTATTCATTGGTGCTAAATTTTGTTGGGTAAAGTAGGGCTGATTTCCCAATTTACCTTTGCGTAAACTCAATTCACACAGTCCTTGGTACATCCTTAACGCTGCCAGGTCGTCCATACCTTAGGCACAGTAATTCTCTAAACTCATCACCTCAAATACTTCACATGTGTAAGTACCCAAACTAATGCCACATTTGTGGCTGTCTGTTAATATATTATTTCTATACTTGCTGTATTTTTTATTTTGGTGTTTTATATCCACTCACAATACACAGTGTGACCTATTCATAGGGCCATGCATACAAGTGAGTCTACTCCTGAAAGATACTGTTAGTTAGAATTTTATTTGGGGGTCTAGTAAAGCACTGCATTCCAACTGGCGCAGTCTCGCTGAGCAGATTACGAGTTCCTCCAAATGCCAGCCATTTCATAGAGGGCACCCTGCCATGAAAAGGCTGGTGGTGAAGGAGCAAAGGGGGCCCTTTAGTGCCCCCATGCGCCCTCCACCATGGGGGTGCATTCAGGGCGACACAACATGTGTCCCCTGTCTGCTTACACCCCCAGTTACAGCACGGCATGGACATCACCGCCCATGCCGTGTTGGAACATTTTTGCGGTTCCCATTGCAGTGCCTGTTTTTCTGGTACAGCCATGGGAACGGCAAACAGACCATCTGCCTGCACGAAAAAAACTAGTAATTAGGCGGGCGGTCTTTGCACTGCTTTGGCGCAGAGACCCAGCACAACTGCGCCAAAGTCGTAATCAGCCCCCTAGTCTTCTTCCAAAGATATTATTGAGACTCAGCAGGGAATTATAAACCTACCAGAAATGTTTCCACTCCAGAGAATCACAAGCATTTACAGTTATTAAAAGGTGCTGCAGCAGAAGTATATAGGGATATCTTGTTAATGACACAAACATCTCAGGTAATGATAGGGAAAATTGAGTTTGCACTAATTGTTATCCTCAAAAAACCTGTGGACAAGTTCTCAATAGTATGGAAACAAAGGGGGCGATATAAGTACTGGACTAGCCATTTTCTCAATGTTTTCTAATATATTTTGCATCGGGGGTATGTGCTCTGAAGGCCTTGTGGGAGTGTGCCTCTCATCAGGAGGGAACCAATTCACAAACTGCATTTTGTGAACCTTAAAGTAGTGCTACAGTAGTACTACTCGCTTACTAGAAAATGCAAACCACAACCGGCTGGGAAGGTGTGCTTCCACCGCTCTTATCTTCTCTATGCAGAGATCTCCGCCATGGTGGCAGAGATCTCCTACACATATGTTTTTGAGTTAGTAGTAAATGTGGGAGAGGTACAGAGGTAGTGGTGGAAAAATGGGGAATAATTACTACTAAAAGAGAGGGGTTAAGGGAAATTTTCAGGAGGGGATTGTGAGGGACTTGGTATTGCAATTCGCAAAAAACACTTCTAAAGTTATTACAGTCAAAAAGGTGTCAAAACAGACTCGAATGTAGTCCAACCCAGGCATGGAGTAAATCAAGCAACAAATATGGCCCACCCCTGGTACTCCCAGTGGTGTAACAGCCCCATAGAAAGCAATTGAGGCAGAGCCCAGAGCTACTAATGTTCAATTAAATAAATTAGTTAGACATTTCAAATTATATATATTTTTAAGTGATAGAAAATGATATATAATCGGTTTTTTTAATCAAATGATAATATATAATTCAACAAATAAAATAAACCACATTTTTTATATAAAATAAATACATAACTTTCATAACCTTTACCCATATACTAAATATTAAATATTAACGAACATTTTAGTGAGGGTGAGTATTTTTTTTAAAGTATTGCTTAAAAGTAATATTTTACAGTTAAATTAATATATTTAAATAATTTTAATAGTTAATACACATATATTTTGATGAATGAATGTGCTGTAAATGTTTATATTTATATTATACATGAAAATATTTGTAATTTGTTTTTAACTAAGTATGTTTATTAAATTTCCCCAAAACTCTACCATAGGGACCTCTCCACAACAGTGATGGAAATCTCGCCAACAGGTAAAACGTTACTTGGAGTAACTTTACGATTGTAAATTCTGCTCTGTCAGGCTCTACTCACTCATTTGAGGGGGTGGAGCTATGTAACTCTACCCCTAGGTGTAAATCTCCTTTTGGAAATGGTGCCTAGCAAAATAAAGTGGAGAGTTACACCTAAGTACAGTAGTAAATATATGAGTGTGTATATATGCCTTTATGAATTGGACCCAATATCTTAACTATACAAGACAACCTTAGAATATCTCTAGTAATGGAAAACTTCTGGACATCTTAAGAAAGCAAAGTATGTGGTAGCCTTTCCATTATACCATCTACTTGATATCTCCTTGAACCAGATCATAGTCTAAGTTTTCATTGTAATATAGGCAACCCTCTACTAAAAAAACTTTACTGGATCCGAAATGTCTATCTAATTCTCAAGGTACCTACTCCTGCAAAGCTGAGAACTGCGAGCTGCTTGAGCAGGCTCAGACTGTCGTTAGACGCAAGAAAAGCACTAAATCAATTTTTGTGATCGTAGTCAAGGTGGATCTTGGTTGGCAGTGGTGCCACCAGCGTTGTGTTTTTGTAAATATCAGAATACGTTTTTCTTTATATATTTATTTGTGTACTTAGTTATTGATTCATTTATGTATCAGATCAGCAAGTAACATTTCAAAACACATCTGTAAGGTCTGTTAGTCATCAGGCACATAGGAGAACTAATTGAGAGTATGGATTTGCATAAATCTTTGAGAGTATAACCGAAAATGTAAATTAGCTGTTGTTTGGAACACTAACTTCAAACAGGCATTTGAAATACTGTACAGCAGAGTTTATATAATCAGAAAACAACAAAAATCTCATCATATTTACATTGGAAGGCACATGCATTGTAAACCATTCCCAACTTTTTTCCCACTAAATCCTGTTGTTTTCCCAACATTTTGGAGATTCTAAAGATACCCAGAATTTCTGGATTATTTTGAGGAAACTGAAGAAGTAGTCAAAATATATCAACATTTTCTTTTTTTATTGAAAATACATGAAAAAGTTCTGTGCAAGAAAGCAGTTTTTTATCCTTAAAACTGAATTTAATTAAAAGGATTGCTGTGCCGAAATCAAAATCATTTCAGCTTTCAGAAACAGGTAGGGTTGTAAAAGAATTTTACTACAGTGTTTGCATTGTTCTAACTGGCAGTTTATTTCCCCTATTTTTTCCAGTTTCAACCTACTTAGAGTTTGTGGAATAAGCAGGTGTGAAACCCATGGATGAACCCGAAAATCTATACATTTCTATAAACCAAACAAAATCGGCAAGGGATCCTTTGTGTACATTGCTTATGGTTCCCCAAAAGAAAATAGTCTTTAAAATAATAACTGAAAATAAATAGGATAAAATAGCAATTGGTGCAGCTTTCATATCTCTATTTTGTTTGGCCCGATGGCCAATTTACAAAAGTAACTTACTGAGACCTTTCTGGTCTAAGAGATAGATAGAGTTTGCAGGTTATTTAAAAAAAACACAATACCCAGAGCCAGCAAACGACCTTTGAATGATTGTTCATTGTGTACTGACCATTTAGCAATTCATATGGTAAAATGTAATGAATGAAAAATTGGTATGAAGGAACCATATGCATTATTGAAACGTGCCCAAGATACTTAGACAAAGAATAGTGGGTATTTGTACACCTCCCAGTTTGTGGTTATTCATAGTATAATGAGATTCAGAGGGCATTTTGGAGGCCACAAATGGAGATAAATCCAATTGGTAATAACACAATCTCTATTATTCTGTGTTCCCACCCCTCTCCTGATAGAGACAATACCCCACTTGTGTGACTGGGTCTATCACCCACAACACAAATGACCCCAAAAAGCGATATGGAAACATTGACTTTCAGGCATGAAAAACAACTTTTTAGTGACGTGGGTAGTATTGAATGTGGGACGGGCTGTGCCACCACCCAAGGAAAACTAGAAAAAAATTAAGACATTTATGAGAACTAGACACCCAGGGGAGTCCAGAGTGGTATGAGTTGCATGGACCCCACTATATGTTCTTACCCACAATGCCCTGCAAAACCCAAAGTTTGACTAAAATCACATATTTTCCTCACATTTCTGTAAGGGAAAATTCTGGAATCTGCAGTGGATCCACAGAATTCAACTGTTGGTCATAGGCATGCATCTTGGAGACGTCCTTGAAAGTGCAACCAAAGGAGTTATGACTAAACTGACTAAGAGATTATTGTATTCAAATCCTAAATCATTGTTTACCCTTTGAATTGAAGAAAAAAATGTACTCTTATAATATCACCTGTTATGTTACAGTGCTATCTTAAATGAACACAGCTCAAGGGTAACACAATCTGTAACTATCCAACAAAGTTTTGTAAATATTGGGACAGCATACTACTACTTACTAAAATGCTAGACAAATCAATTTTCCTTCTGTGCTGTTTTACCCAAATTTGTTACCGTGCAAGAAAGAGGTAAGACAAAACATAGTAAGATTTTCCAAGCCAGCACAGCAATAACCTGGAGACCTCAACATTGTGTAAGAAGGCAGACATCCTTCTCTACTACATTACCCACAGTTAACACCTCAACAGAAAAGTAAACTCATAGATTAAACTTAGCATGCAATTCACTTAATATTGCTTAAGCTAATCAGAGCCAAACAGTGCCATACTTTGTCAGAAGAGTCCTGGACCCACAAGACAGTTCCAAAAGCAAGACCCAAGGATATCAGCTCGAGCATAATAATAATAATCATGATATGACAATAGCATCAGCGAAGCAACGGTACTTGCTTGCACACTGCTGTTCCGAGTGCTTAATTTGTGCCGGTGCTTTCCGGTGCTTAGCACCGGCACTTATTTGATAGGGCCGGGTCTACATAATACGGCAATGTGAATGTCAGTCAGTAATGTAAATAAAATAAAATTACCTCAGACTCGGCGCGTGGCGCGCCTCACATATGTAATTAATAATGTAATCCATATTACTGACTCCAGCGACCATCGGTCCGACTCAATTTACTTATTTCAATGATGCAGATGACGCATTTCAAATTTGCTTTAGGCGCCGCAGCGCCGTGGCGGATGGTGTTGCTGTCAATGGGTGAGCCGTGGGCACAGGACACTGATTGGGCAGGGGGCTGGATTTAGTTATATGGGGGTAGGGCTGTGCTGTGCGGCAGGCAGCGTGTGCGTGTATTTTTTGGGGTATGCCACGCCCCGGCACACGTGCACGCACACGCACGTCCTTGCCATCACTAACTAGCAGTTCACAGGCAGTTGGTTAGCCCGCCGTGGAGTGCAGACAGCAGCAGTCCTGGCCGCCTATTGAATAAAAGGCAGGTAGACAGGCAGGCGGGCTGGCCAGGGCCCGGCCGACCACCACCACCACCAGTAATCGTAAGTAGCAACGCTGCTTCTTTTTTATTTTGGACTGGAGCGTGGTGGGTGGCGTTTCACTGTCTGCGACTGCGATTGAAAGTCAAGGGTGTGGTAGGCGTACCTCAATACAAAAAGGAGCTTGAGAGGGTATGTGCCTCCTTGGTGGTGCGTACGTGAGGGGCCCACTCACTTTTCACCTTTTACCTCTTTTGTGAGTACTTGTGACTTCTAGTGGTGAAGATGTTGGTTAATGGAGGGTTGTTGATGATTTGAATTTTTGAAAATTGAGGGTAATGGGACCACAATTCTCTGGATATAATACCAGCAGCAGAAGGCATATTAGTAGTCTCTGGTAACTGTGTGGATTCTCAGTACTAGTAAAAATTAGATCCCTCGTGAGTGCCTAGTCTTATGTGGTAGGCGTACGCCAGCTCCCGCTCCCGCTCTGTGATGAAGTCGGGCTCTCCGGGTAAACTTTAAAGGCCCTGTAGGTATATTGTTTGCTTTTTGTTGGGCAGGAGTTACTATGAAATGTACACGTAGTTAGGCCGGACCAGACCTCGCTGTATTCCTGGTTGAAAAGGTATGTACAGACATGCCAACCCTCCCTATTCAGGCGGGAGACTACCGATTTCAAGGCTAGTCTCCCGCCTCCCGATTCCTGCAAGCAAAAACCCGATTCCTTGGGGTTTCTGCAGACAGGGCTTGGTATTGTGTAACGTGCTAATTCTTACAGCAATAGTCAGAGTGGCGGTGAAGGGGCTCAAGAAGGGGTTCAAAACCAACAAAGCCCCATTAACAAGCGAATGGTCTTTTAAAGACCTGTGAAGTACTCGGGGGCGGCTGTGTGTGTGCGCCACTCGGGTGGGGGTGGGGTGGTATATGCACTGCCAGCAACCTGCCAGGCCAGTGAGTGAGGAACACTTACATCACCCTCTCTCTGCCTGCCATTGCGCTCCATGCTTCTGAAAGGCAAGAAAAAAACGTGCATTTGCGTTTCAAATGTCCGATCCTGCAGCAGCACACTTCCAAAGCCCACACATGACAGTAACCCGATTCAAGGCCCCATTCTCCCGATTTAAAAAAAAAAAATCTCCCACTTTGCTCTTCTGAAATGTTGGCATGTATGTATGTATAGAATGTGTGCCTGCTACAGGTAGCCTTTTCCGACTTCAGTCCTACTTGGCGCAATGCTGACACAGTAGTGTGCAGTAATATGCAATGCTCACTGGGGAAAGTAATATCCCTTGCTATACTTACAGGCCCTGTGTACTCCAGTGCTCAAGTAGGCCAGAAAGTGAGTACATGAGAACATTTCTGTTCCTAATTTTGGGGTAGAAGTGCAATTCAATAAAATGACATAAATTGACACTTTAAAGTCCATACATGTCAATACCACTCCTATAGGTGACGTGGGTGTAGGGGTGGAGACCTGCTGACACCCTCAGGCTCTACCTATAGTCATGTGGCTCAAGGTAGCCAATGCATATTAGACCAGAGATTAAGTGCCGCCTGCTCCTATATGTATGAAGGACTGACCAGAGAATGCAAGTGCATGAGCTGGTACCATTTGTGAATTAGGGCCTGCCTCCAAAAAAACACACGTGCACAGGCAGATGAAGTGCTAGGATTTTCTTTTTATTTAGCCATGGTGCACCTCATCGGAATGCTGTACAGCATGGGTAAAATATATTGGCAAAGACAAGAGATCCCAAAGGCAAGACCCACAGGCTTTGCCAATGCTGGTTGTTTATTCTTTGTTAACTCAAGTCATTGTGTGCATGAACACCTTTCTGTGTGCTGGTGTGTGTACATGGATGCCTATATGCCCTCTGGTCTGTGTTCAGGATGCCTCCAAATCTCCTGGCTGCATGCATGAATATTGTGTGTCTGTTTACCTTTGTGCATGGACACCTACGTTTTTAGTGGTCTGTGTGGATAAGTGCCTGTTGGTTTGGGTACATTGGTATGTGCTATGTATCGGTTTTCATTCTGTCCATAAATCATTCTACTTAACTGTCCCGATCAGTTCATCCATGTATGAGGGTAAATGTGTTTACTGTGACTGTGTTTGTATGTGTGTTGCGTGAGATTATGAGTGTCTGTGCTTTTTGTGTCAATTGTTGTATAGTTATAAAATGTCATAGTAAATAAACAATTACATAAAACACGTTTATTCTTTTATGTGATCTGTTCGTAAAGGTGTGCATATATGTTCTGTACCCCTGTTTACATGTACATTGTACATAGGCTATACAAAAGCCAGCCTTATCGATTTGGTCAATGCTTTTTCATTTTGAACTATACGCAACAGATTGCATTTTTTAAGTGGCACCGCCGTACTTTTCTTTGATCGAATTTCACTTCTTGTCAGATGTATTCCTGGGAAAGCCAGCGGCTCCGCCTGATGGATTCTTGGGTGAAAGTTCAGCAAAGCTTTTATCTCTGAGTTCTGTGTGAGCAAAGCCCTGTACCGAGCACCACAACACGCTAAATCAATTACCATCCAAGAAACGTAAAGCCAGTTGTCTTTCAGACCCTGCTCTCATGAATTCATTCCGTGCGGGCCCTATTCTCCAAGGGGTTCAAGTATTTCTGCAACAGGTTCTGCTTATCCGAAGGGGGTCCTGAGCACAATTGTTTGACCAATCGACACCAAAAGTGCTTCTGATTGGAACTCTGGAGCAGGCCGTCAGAATGTTAAACCTCTCCTTATTCTGCAGAAAAAACGCCCCTACGTTATATATATTTTCTAAGGTGTATGTTACAAAAGGGAAAACGCCGCGTTTGGATGATTTCCTCAGTAGTTTTTTTTCTTTCTGTCACTTTTTTCTTAATTTTTATTTACCTTGAAATTAAAATCCCAGCAATGCCTGTAAAATATTGCCCACAAGAGTACAACACCTGTGTTAAAAAAGTCAAAATACATAAAAATAGTCTGAATTGTATCACTTTTAGGACTGAGATTGTATGTAGTTGTGCTGGTACTATCACTGGCAGCGCTGGCAGGGGTAATGGGTGGTGTAGGCTGTCGTGATCTTCCGAAAAGGGCCCTGTCACTTATTTTTATTTACAAATTAAGCACTGGGGTGGAGCAACTAGAGTAAGTGGGTGGAGCCACTGGTGGAAGTAGGTGGAGCGGAGAGAAGTGGATGTGGCCTCCTAAAAAAAATTCAGCACCTGCACTTCAAATTTTACAAATTAAGCACTGGCTGTTCCAATGCTGCTACCAGAAATGAACAAGACTGCAGTGGAACATCGAGGATTGATGTGTAACAAAGTTCAATGCCAACAATGACAAAGAATCATCCGGGAATGAAAAAATAAAAAGCTGAATGGCTTGCTAAAAACGTTCTAAAAATAAATGTGGTGTGGTCGCTATGAAGCCAAGTGCCACACCTATCTTTGGTGTTATGAAACTTTTCTTAGAATTATATCATAGGTACTACCTGATCTGCACTGAAGTTATCAGAGCCCACCATGTGGTATATCGTAATCTATTACCTGAATTCTAGGGCTAACCTTGACAGAGCCCTGTTCGGGATGCTGTTCTGAAGTTGGGAAGTGTAGCTGTGTACCTTCATGGAGTAGTAGGGATGTAGGAGGAAAGAGGCAGAAGAGTAAGCAGTGAGCTAAGGGCGTGCCTAAAAGTTGTGATTTTTTTAAGAGAGCAGATTACAATGTCTGTGTGGGAGAGAGAGCATGCACAGAGAGTTGTCTAGAAAGATTAAGAAGGTTGTATGCCAGGCATCTGGGGAGGCTGAAGGGAAGTGATGAGTTAGGCAGTACTACTTGGGAAGTAGACAGATTTAGCATGGTCACGTGCAGTGGAAAGTCTGGTGAGAGTTTGTTTATATGAGTAAAGGTTTTCTGTAGCCTTGTTCTTATGCCATTTACGGAGGAGTGTGCTCACCAGTGTTTGGGAAAACAGATATGTGGTGTGATCCATGGTTGAGGTCTTGATGATATTGGAGAGAATGTCTTCAAAGGGTAGTGATAGTCAAAAGTGTGCAGAATGGTTTTTGAATTTGGAAAATGATACATTCTTTAGTAATTACGTGAGGTTGTTGTGTATTTGGCCCAGAAATGCAGGGAGAGAGGCAGTAAAGTGTTTTCCTTTAGACAAGAAGGGGGTAGTAATGGGGGAAGGAAGATTCAAAGAAGATGGTGACTAGTAATTCAGTGATTGCGTGATCAGAGGGAAATGGGTTAATGGTGAGCAGGGCGTGTCACAGCTCGCTAGGGATCAATATTTTAAAAAAAAAAATCTTTTTATTAAACATTAAGAAAAAAAAGGAAAACAAGTTTCAGATCATCGTCAGTTACATTGTAGCAGTACAGGATTAACATTATCACAGGCATCCCAGAACATGATGAATGTCTTTGGCACATGCTAGCTGGAATTATCGGTACAATCTATAAATATAGGAACCTACTAGAGCACCCCCTGTGACACTGTCCACGGACCTCGATGTTCCGCCCACGCCCCCCCATATCTTTTTGGCTATATATCTTTCTTCCAGGCTTCCAGTATGGGGTCGTCGCCGCCCCCCATACCTGGGTGATGTTTCTCTTGATGTTTCTCTTGGCCACCCCCCCTGCTAAGGCCAGGCAAGTCTTGGCCCATTGTGGCCATGTAGTCTCCTGTTACTCCCAGGATATGCCCCCTCGGGTCTAGTGGGACACTCTCTCCCACCACCTCTGTCATCATGCGGGTAATACCATCCCAGTATCCTTGAATTTTGGGGCAGGACCACAAAATATGAAAAAAGTACCCGGACTCTCCACATTCCTGAACACACTCATCTGTCGTACAGCTACCCATGCGTACGTGGACCATGCGAGAGGCATACTATCTATGGAAAAGGCGAAGCTGGACAAGCCTAAAGCGTGCCTGAATGGCGATTTCTCAAGGGCTCTGTAAGGCCCCGGCCCAGTCATCGTCCTCGAGTAGACCCACGTCCGATTCCCATTCCTCTCGCAGAGGGCCCACGCATTCTGGGGAGTTATTCACAAGCTTCTTATAAGTGAGAGATATTGCTTTATCAATCATGGGATCTAGGAGAAGGCGGTCCTCCAGTGGCGAATACTCCGGTAACGGAGTGCCCTCCTTCAGGGGACAGTGAAGAGCATGTCGTAGCTGTCGGCATCCGAGGAATTCTCTCCCTCCCATTTGGAACTCCTCCCTCAAGGTGGCGAAATCTATCATCTTGCCTCTCTTCCAAACATCCCCCAATAGATCAACCCCATTGCCGGAATCCCTTTAGTCATTTCAGTTCACTCAAACGGTCTCCGTCCCATAGAGGGGTCTGCTCCGTGAGCTTGGCCTCCCACCCTGTCATTTTATTCGCCTTATGCCATACATCGATAACTGTACGGGTGTACACTGGGAGGAGTGGATTGCCTCTTCGTTTATTATACAGCTCCATCCGATTGTTAACACTGTTCACTGCTATCTGGTCCACTTTGTATGCCGGTTCCTCAAGTGGGGAGAAGACCCATCCGTTAAGATTGACAAGCTGGGAGGCCCTGTAATATAATCTAATGTTAGGAACAGCCAGGCCCCTATCATACACTCCTTTCTGGAGTTTCTTGAGCGCAATCCTGGGGCTGCCACCCGAACCCCCCCACAGTAACGTATGGTGTTCGGATTCGTCAGAGCGGAAAAATGCCTTCGGTATTCGAAATGGTGTGTTTTGAACCACATACAGTAGGCGGGGGAGAGCCATCATTTTAAAGAGAACTGCTCTGCTCGCCAGGTAAACAGGTAGCCATCTCCAGTGGGCAGCATTGTCTCGAAGACGATCTAGTTGTGCCTGTATTTTTAATCGCATGAACTCATGCTCCGAGTGTGTTGCCCATATGCCCAAATCTTTAAATGTCTCCTTCCTCACTAGCTCTGAGCATACTGATGTTAGGGGAGGGAGCTCCCCCACCAACGAGAACACTGGATATTTGTCCCAATTAACGCAATATCCAGAGTATGTTCCGAACGATTGTATGATATGAATAAGCCGTTGGAACATTTAGCGCGGCCTGTGGGCGTACAGCAGAATATCGTCAGCGTATAAGGATATTTGCTCTTCCCAGCCTCCAGCAAGATCAATTCCTCTGACCAGTGGATCCCCCCCGAATCCAGACCGCTAATGGTTTCAATGCTAACGCAAACAGCCTCGGAGACAACGGGCAGCCCTGCCTCATGCCCCGATGGAGCCTAAAGGCTCGGGATATATTCCCATTGACCCAAACTCACGCCATTGGGGCGGTGTATAATAGGCAAATCCACTGCCGTAGCTTCGGACCCATCCCAATTTTATCCAGGACAGTGAACAAGTATGTCCATTCGATGCTGTAGAACACCATCTTGGCATCGAGTGATAGGAGGGCGGCAGGCACATCCCGATTGCCTTGGGTCATCTGTATGACGCCTTATAGACGTCGCAAATTAAACCTGGTACTCCTATGCGGCATAAAGCCGGATTGATCTGGGTGAATGAGGGACTGGACAACCAAGCTCAAACGGGTTGCAACTACCTTGGCCAATACTTTGGTTTCAAACTTCAAGAGGGAGATAGGTCTGTATGAACCACACAGGTCATGTGATTTACCTTTCTTCAAGATGACAACAATAGTCGCCATCCTCAGATCCTCTGGGAGTCGACCCTCGTCCCTTGCACCGAGAAATATATTGAGCATGTGTGGAGCTAATTTGGTCGCCGCACACTTGTACATCTCTGTGGGTAGTCCGTTTGGGCCTGCCACTTTCCTGGACTGCAAATCATGTAAGGCATTTTGTACTTCCTCTTCGGTAAAGTCCGAGTCAAGCACCACTCTATCCTCCTTCTCAAGCGTTGGCAGAGCCATATCTTTCAGTAACTCGTAGGACTCTATCTCCCCCCAGCGTGTTCTCAGAATACTCAGCAAAGACCTCTGCTAATTCTGTGCCCGTGCCAGCCCATGAGCCGTCCTCAGTCCTAATTTCGGAAACCCAATTACGACTCCTGTCCTTCTTTTTGAGCCAGGCAATTAATTTGTTAGCCTTGTCTCCCAGATCATAGATCTTCCTCTGTGTAGCTAGTGCGTGCTTGCGAGCAACATATTTTTGCTCTAGATCTTTAAGCTCTTTTTGCTTGAGCTTAAGTATATGTTTGTGCCCGGTATCCCCCTTTGGCTCAGAGGCCATTGCCAGCTCAAGATCCAGAATCTCTCATTCCAAAGCTTCACACAGCACATTTTTCCTTATGCTTGGTGCCACTGGTTGCCTGCACAAAATCCATGGCCACCACCTTATACGCCTCCCAGAGGATACAATCAGAACGTACTGAGCCCACATTTTCAGAAATGTACTGGTCGGTGTGCTCTACAAACAGGTCCCGAATTTCCTGGTCTTTAAACAGAAAGGGGTCTAACCTCGGCGGAAGAGACCAATCCCGCCTAGGCCCGTATGGCTGAACCTCTACCGGTGAATGGTCCGATATCCCTTGTGCCTTATGGCACCCCCCCCAAAAAAGTTCCACCGATACTGTGTGCGTGAAAACATAGTCAAGACGTGATCCGCTGCCGTGGGCTGCGGAGATATGCGTGAAGTGTCTCAGGGTAGGATTGTCACACCTCCAGATATCCGTCAGTCCTAGAGCCCTCGTGAATGCCTGCAGATGTCGGGGTTCCCAGGTCCCGGGGAAATTTCTATCCCTGTCCATGTCAGGGTACATTGTGTCATTCATGTCCCCCCCAGAATCAGGGTCCCCTGCGGTATATCGAGTAGGAGCTTATTAAGGTCAGGGAGTGTAGTCTCGTGAAGGCGTGGGGGAATATAGACCGAGCAAACATTGACCCCTTGACCCTCCATTGTCCCAGACAGGGCGACGAACCGATTAAAGTGGTCAGACCAGGTGCGGTGCACAACAAAAGGCACCAGGTTTTTAGTGAGTATGGCTGTGCCCCCAGAGAATGTGGTGAAACCACCATGCGCCCGAAGTGTGTACCAAAATCGATTAAGTGCCAAATAGTTTGTGCCCTGAAGGTGCGTCTCATGTAAGAGCACTATGTCTGGGGAATGCCTTTGAAGGTATTGTAGAACCATAGTACGTTTTATCTTGTCCCCCAGACTGTTCACATTCCAAGAGAGAATTGTCAGTTTACCAGCTATGTGTGCTGCCATTTGGGAACCATAGGCGTCTCTTCACCCCTCCAACCCCACCCGCTAGAGTGCCCCCACCTCCCTCGGATATCATGTAAAATGTGGGGTAGCAGATCACGGCCCGCCGATGGCGGAGCAATGTGTCCGAAGCATAAACAATCGAACAAACAGCGAAAAGTCCCTTAACAAAAACCCACCTCCCTGCCACCCTGCTTTGTAGGCCTGAAACTACCCACATCCCCAATAGCAGAGCGCCTGTCGCCCCAAAGAACAAGAAAGTGTTATAGGGCTGCCTGGCAACAACACCCAGAAGTGCCCACCCCCAGGCCCGCAAGTTCGCCCGAGAACAGCTAGGACAGCTGGTGCATATACAGCCCAGGCCCTATCAGCCGAGACCAGGGCGTCAGTGTATTTGAAGACATACAGCAGCCTCCCCCCAGGACAGTAAAGGAGAGATCCATACCTGGAGTCCAGTACCACCCATATGGTGGAGCACGGAAATGAGTTCAGTCCTTCATTTTCCTTCGCTCATAGGACTCCCGGACCGGGTGCAACTGGATCTGGACGCCGACCTTGTTCCTTCTGTGCGTCGGTCCGGAGATTCAAGACTGCGGTAGCGACTTCCACGCCAGTTTGTCTCCTACCTCTGTCGGTGAGCCAGGGGAGGACCCCCATCCAGCCATTGTTGGACCTCTGCAGGCGATGTAAAGAACCAGAATTTTTGTCGCCCTCTATGACCTTGAGCTTCACAGGGAAAAACATCATATATTTGACCCCCTTGTCTCGGAGGGCCTGTTTGACCCCATCGAATGTGCGCCTCTCCTGTTGCACTTTTTGGGTAAAGTCCGGGAAGAACCGAACTGTTGCGTTCTCGTATGCGAGGTCACCTCGCACTCTGACAGTCTGTAGGATTGCATCACGGACTCAGAAATTCAATATGCGCAGAATAATTGTCCGTGGGGGGCACCCAGTTTTGGGATCGGAGCTCTGTGCGCCCTTTCCACAGAAAACAGGGGACAACCTCTCAGGTTTGAGGTGATTTACGATAAGGTCCCACCACACGAATGTTGTTGCAGCGAGCCCTCCCTTCCTGATCCTCCAGCTGCAAAGCCATCATTTTGTGTTGGTGTGTCAATTTCTGCACGCGTTCCTCTAGCTTGCGCACTACAGATTGGAGCTCCGCTATACTCTCCTCGGTCACCATGAACCTCTCAGAGGTTTTCCGCATGTTAGCCCTCATGAGGTTCATTTCTATTGTGACCTTATTGATTTTAGTTTCCAAATCCGTGCCCACTGATTGGATCACCGCCATAATTGACCTAAGGGAGGGTTCATCTCCGGCCAGCTTATCTACATGCGCCCCCTCCTCGGAGTGTTGGTGTCGTGGGACAGTATATTTGTCCAGTTTGTTAGCTTGTGTCGCGGCCGGGCCCCTTTCGGTTTCGTCATAGCGGCTTTCGCTCTGGATGGAGACAGAGAGGCACAGCCCCGTCCCCCACGTGTCACCACTCCGGCACGGCACTATTTCCCGGGAGTCCCAGGCCCACAGGCTGAGGGTGGTGACACTCTCCCTTCGTAGGGTGCCCCGCAAGCTGCCTGCAGCTCTCTCAAGTTGAAGGGCGGGGTGTGCGCACTGACGGGGTCCAGCCACGCCAGCATATCACTTTGGCTGGCAGCCACTTCTGCTCGGTCCTCCCAAGATCCACAGTACTCCCAGCAATGGGTACCGCGGCTATTCCATGCTGAGGCCGCAGGTGTCTGAAAGGAAGGTGGAAGTTCAGTCTGTGGTTTATGTACACTGGTCCCTGGTTGTGGAGAGCTTTGAAGGTGTGGATCAACATCTTGAAATGGGGGGCCAGTGGAGTTTCTTGAGGTGGGGGTGATAAGGGTCCAATTCGGCAGGTCTAGGATGAGTATAGGATGAGTCGGGCTACTGAGTTCTGTATGATTTGCAGTCTCTTGATGAGGTGGCAAGTGCTTCCTACGTAAAGTGTGTTGCCGTTGTCCAGTCGGCTGGTGACCAGGGCTTGTGTGACGGTGCGTCTGGTGTCAATGTGGAGCCACTTGAAAATCTTGCAGAGCATGCGAAGGGTGTTGAAGCAGGCGGATGAGACTGCGTTGATCTGACTTTCATGGTGAGCTTACAGTCCGGAATGATGCCAAAGTTGCCGGCGTGGTCGGTCGGAGTGAGTATGGTCCTAGTTTGGAGGGCCACCAGGCGTCGTTTCATGGTGAAGTGTTGTTCCCGAAGATCAGCACTTCAGTCTCGTCTGTGTTGAGCTGTAGGCAGTTGTCTCTTATCCAGTCAGCGGCGCTCGCCATGCACCTGCGGACGTTTGTCAGTTTGGCAAAGGGGTCTTCCAATAGTGAGAGAATGTGCTGAGTGTCATCAGCGTAGGATATGATTATGATATTCAGTCCATACAATCTGACGACGTTGGCCAAGGGAGTCATGTAGGTGTTGAACAGGGTAAGGCCGAGGTATGAACCTTGAGGGATGCTGCAGATGGTGTTCTTGGGTTCCAAGATGAAGGGAGGAAGGCGGATTCTCTGGATTCTACCGGTGAGGAAGGGGGTGACCCACTTGAGGGCAACTCCTTGGATTTCCAATGTTGTGAAACCTTTTGAACAGAGTGTGGTGTGATATTATGTCGAACAATTTGTTGTGCTTCCTCCTTATACCTCACCCTGTTACTCCCTTACCTATTGACTACCTAGTTGACATTCCTTAAGTCCTTTATTTTTACTGCTCATGTCTCTCCATTGGCTACCTTGATTCTCCATGTTCTTTTGCTTTACATAGAATTACCATTGACACCTAGATAATGGTGAGGCTCAATTGGGGACCTTAATGCCTTTTCTGCTCTAGCTGTGACAAAAAGCTGAAATAATGATGGATTTTTAAAGATGCTCCAAGAGCTGAAACTCTTCCTTAATTATATGAAAGGATAGTTGAGTACGGATCTGAGTCCAACATCTTCAAGGCTTTGGCACCAAGAGGCTTCCACTGCTTTTCACATTCGACTGATATCAATTCTAGAGTCTGAGGGCTTGCTTAGTGCCCACAAGTCATCAGCATGGGGATATTCTGAGATTCTGTGCTCAAGTGTAACCAAGCTAGTGAACAGCTCCCTTAGCTCAGGGTAATTTTTCTTTAGATCCAACGAATCTTAATAACGCTCATTTAGCTCAATGTTGAGGAGGTTCATTAATCCAGTCGAATTTCTGGACTGCTATCAATTCTGAATGTGGCATTTGGACTAATCTGGCCACAGTGTGGCCATCATTTGTTTCATTTATCTTATTGTATTTTTATTTATTTTATTTCAGATCTTTTATATAGCAGGACTAAACTTAGATGGAATTACAGAGAACATTGTCATTGCAGCTGAATTCCTTGGGATGATTTCTGGAAATGATTAAATCTAGCAGTGTTCGCAAAAACAATTTCACTGGAAAACAACAACCTTTGAAAATTCAGTACATTATTGCAGTGTGTCACCTTCGCAAAAACCTTTTTTATGAGTCAATTCACCTCCAAGATCTACCTTTTTTGCAGTGTTTTCTAGCAGCTATATTTTTTAATACTTTGCCAACTACCTGAAATTGAAGAGGTTGATGAAGATGACCAGTGCCACAAATTCTGCATCCTCTTGATATACATCTTTTTTTTGTAAAATAAGTTTTGAAGAGGGAAGCTAGGTCAGTTTAGATCCATCCCAGCCCTTACATACCGTAGTCCGCGCCAATATCACCCACTTTTTCAATATTTTTCCTCGTGACACTGATTGATAAATTAGATTTTGGTTCTCTCACAGAAAACATTTCTTGATGGTAAACACAACTCCAGTTGCTTTATTTATGTTACTAGTAGTAATAGGAAGCAAGTACTAATGATAGTGTTGAGAGGTCAACACCTGCATATAACTGGATACCAAAGATCTGTATTTCATGGTGCTTACTGCAAAGGGTGCATTTCCAAGCTATACATTATTTACAGATGTAATGCATTAACTCATATTGCATCGTTCCTAATTTGTTAAAAAATAAATAAGTGCAGGGTCACACTTCCGGTCTGATTGAACGCTGGGGCTGCCGAATACCAAGGCAACCTAGTGTGAATTCCACCTCATGCCCTGCTCTTCCACCACTCTTCACTTTATTTCTCCTTGTCTCACGATTGTGTTTTTTTTTGTCTTCTCTGTTTTCTCCCCTCGTTTTTGGTTTTTCCTATGTTTTGCTTCTTCCTTAGCTGTCCCTTTTCTACTTTTTCTCTCTTGCCCTGCGTGAAGGTCGAGTGTTGAAAAATAAGTCTCTGTACCCAAACATGAGCGCTGGTGGCCACCACCTGCTCAAATGAAGCATTGCTCATGAACTGTATAAGTTCAGGGAGGCGGGTGTACTTTTACCTATTTTCTACCAAGCAAATGTACTCAGGAATTTGTGTTTTATAATCAATATTTATTTTCATTTATGGTTTTAGTAATGCAATGGACAGATTCCCCAAACCACAGGAACAATCAATGGGCGGGTGCTTCTGGTAAAGGAAGGCAGGAGGAGAGGGTAACAATAGGCAACATACCTAGGCAGACTCAGGACCAAGAGCTTTGCAGAGAAGGTGGGTCATCAGTTGTTTGTGGAATTTCCGGAAGTCTATTTCTCACTGAAGGCAAAAGGCAATTGCTTTCAGAGGGAGAAGCCTTTAACAATTTGGGGCATATTTATGAGAGCTTTGCATCATGCTTCCACCACGCAACGTGGTATATGTGTGATGCAAACCTCTACGCCAGATTTATGAAGCCACACAAAGCCACTTAGCGTCTCTTTGAATGGCTTAAAAAATCTGGAGTAAGGCAACGCAGCGCAAATCACTGCAATGCCTTACTGTGTACAAGGGAGGCGTTCCATGGGCATTGCGGTGGGTGTGATTTTTGACGCATTCCCAAGACTTCTAAACCTGGGAATGTGCCAAAATGTTATGCCTCCCCAGGAGCATGGTGCAAGGAGGCCTGAGTTGGTGCTAGGCTGCCAAAACAGCACCACCGCAGGGGCAAAGGTCAGAAATACGCTCTATTGGATAAATATGGCGCATTCTTGCCCTTTCCCCAGAAAAGTCATAAATATGGCCCTTTGTATCTAGGCTGTTGTTGCGGCAAATAGTGCTTGTGGGGGTTACCTTAGATATCTAGCTGGATGTTAAGGTAGAAATATGGTGGAAAGATACACATGAGCTTTCTTGTGTAAGGTATAATGGACTAGTCATAGAGCTTTATAATCGGCACTTTGTACAACTGGAAGCAAGTGCACTTTAGTGATATAAGAGCAGGTGAGATGTGATCCTATCGTTTTAAGCAGCATAGATCTAGCTGCATTGTGGTTTCCTCGCCATACCCAAACAGGAAGTGTGGCGTGATGTAGGGTTTTCCCTGTAGATGGGACCAGGAAGGAGGTTTGTCATGCAGATTCCAAACCCATGTTTGGCAGAAATATGTTTAAGTTGTCTCTGTGGGTGCACTGCATTGGGGATGTGAGTCTTCTGACCTTTCTCCTAAGCCACTCCCGAGGTGGAAGCGGAAACTGTCACTTGGCTTTTCACTGGAACCAATACAGCGTGAGCTTTTTGCTATCTTTCCTATGTGTTGGTTGGCCTTTGTGCTGGTAATTGAGGTGCAGCAAGGTCTGCTGACACCCCTTGTGTAGTTGTTCTTGGACTCAGTATTGTGCTATTAAACTAGTAGAGTGACCTCATATTTTCCTTCAGTATGGAATTTGCTGCCTTGTCTCACTCAGTTAGGGTATTTAAATCCCACCTGGTTTCCAAATAGTGTTCTGCCTGGCCCTGTTTCCAGGATACAGTGTGTGTCCCTGCACCCATCCTCCCTTTGTGGTTCCAAAAGGTCCGGTTGTCATTCTGTAGTGTAGTTCCTATATCCCTGAAACACGTGTTTCACTTCTTTATAGAAGTGAAACACATGTGTTACTGGATTTGATTCTGGGAATACTATCCATGACTATAATACCTCTGTCTGGTGAGATTCATGTGCCTCTATCACGAAAACTGCTCTACCACCTGTTAGGCCATGTTTTATAAGTTTTAGAGTGATGGCTCTCCTTAAATTTGGTGGGATGTGCATAACACCGGCCTCATCTTCTTTATGACCTGTAAGGTCAGCCGCAGCTTGACCGTTGTTGACGATAGGATCATCATCCGACATTGTTTAATGAAAATTGCAGAGCAAGTTTCAAGGGAACAAAGATAAGGTGCACAATATTTTGGAACACTGTATCCTTCAACGTTGAACAAAACCAAACAGCTAATACATAGGACTTTCGTCCTTCTCAGCTATGGCGGATATTATCCCTACCCACTCCAGACGTCTTATGGAGTTTTATGAGTAGAGGGTCTCTGAGAAAAGCACGACTGAGTTACTCCAGTATCTAGCGTTAAATTAGTGCCTTACCAAACCGTTGGGCGCCATGTAGTGTAGTTCCTATATCCCTGATAGGTTCTGCGCATTGGAATAACATACACTATAGGTTTGACATAGGACTAAGGTCAGTATGTCTCTATCGAGTATATTAAACTTAATTACTTATGTGTGCCAGCTAACTCAGAGGTCACTAGAAACTACTCGAATATACAAGAAGGGATTAGTCTCTGACAACCGCATAAGCATAACAACTTTGTTTCCCTTTAGAATCGGAACAGTCTCAGAATCGTGTAAACAATAGACAACAGTTTCACTCAGTCAATCGTGCATGCTTCGTTTCTACAGAGTTGCACAGAAATAGAGACGGGCGTTTCAATAAAAGTGTTTATTGAACAGTCTTATTTCTCATGCAAGAGATATGAATTGCAACAATCGTAAGACAGACTGCGAAGTACAATATGTACGAGGTTAGCAGTAAGATAAAATAATACTGCAATAGAATGCTTTGTTACCTTTGTAGCTATGACATATATTAATTAAAATACATACATAAAAAACATAAGCTAAAATGTGATACTCATCTGATACTTCTAAATTGTTCTACCCCAGTGTACCTAACCTAAGTGCAGTACGAGGTTTGAAGTACGTATTATTTCTAAAGTATAGCTAGCTATATTTTAGTTTAGCCAAGAGTTGCCAAAAGTTTCCCTAAGTTCTAGTCAGCTCCATACCTCAGAATGAGAGAGGTTGGAATCTCTTTTCTAGACTTGATAATCTAACCCCCCGCAAGGGAAGTCAGAGAGCACTGGAGCTGTATTCTCTGCGAGGAGGATGGCAGCGTCAGGTCAGTGCATCAGGCTGGAACTCGATCTCCTTCCGAACTTGCCGTTGTAAACCGCGTAGTCTGGGTTGGATCGAATCCTCCGGGCACCGCAATTTGCCAGAGCAAGTGCTGGTATATTTATACCTTGAAGATGTCTAGGAATACCAGTATTGACGTAAAAGTCGGGCAGAGGAACGTCATGAATGAACGCCTAAGGAATAGATGTTCATGCATACTTAATGAGTTCTTGGAGAAATCAATATTCAAGCTGAGGGAAATTCCTAAAAGCTTAAGGGTCTGTTTTTCCAAGAATTCATTGTGACGTGGATGGACGGATGTAGGTGGCCATGCCTGTATTTGGTTTGTACGGACAATGTCTAAATAAGGGCCGCATTTCTATGTCCAAATAAGGGCAATGTGAATTGTACCTATATAAGGACATAAATCGGGAAACCGATATACGGAATCTAAATCTGCACACAACAATTCTCCTATACCTAATGCAGTGTATTTGGTTTTTCCTTCTCACATCTTCAGTGTTCTTGGCCCTCGTCCATTCTCTTATTCCTCTGTGATGGGAGAGAAGCGAAGAAAGCAAGCACAACATGGCAACTTTAGAAGTATCACTAGCCGCCTAGAGACTTAAAGAAATCCGTAGGAACAGAGCATGATTTAGAAATTACGTTGTATTGTCTAATGAGTACTGTTCATAACAGGGTAAATTAAAACGTGTCCCGGCACTATAGAAATAGTGCTCACACCCACACAGGTTACTGATGTGGGTTACAATTTAAGAACCTCTCCTATGTTTCTCTTAATGTGATTCAAATAGCTGCTTTCTCTATGCTGAGCTCTAGTTAGTTGCAAATAATACATTTTAACACAGCCCTATACCATTTCTGTTTATAGTCCATTCCGTTCATATTTGAGACAATTATAATCAGAATTAACATCCAAATGTTTCATTCAGGTTACATCACAACATAAAGCCATTATACTTCAGACAAGTTACAAGTCCACCTCACATCAACTGTCCGTCAACACGTTTCATGATTGTGGCCCAGACGTGTAAAGCCATTTAGCGTTCGCAAAGCTTGAGAATCACCTAAACACAGGGTTTGCGACCACTAAATGGCTTTTTTACATGTACCAACCTCATTTTGCAATTCTGCAACAGGTTATCAAATTGCAAATTGAGTTTAGAAAGGTATGACCAATAACTATTTGGAAGGGGCATGTTAAGGATGTTCCTTCTAAATAATGATTCATGATGGTGGGTATCAATGTTTTGCGACCGAAATATAGTAACAAAACATTGAAAAGTTACATGCTCTCATGTTGTGGTGGTCACATATTCAAAAGAAGAGATAAATAAAGGATATTGGGGTGTTTGCAGAGGTCCATGGGACTACTGCCAACTTTTTAACAAACTTTATAAAAAATAAGTTCAAGTGCTGTCCCGTTAGCTTTAAAGGAAAACAGCATTCATTTAGAAATAAAAGTTTATTTTAGTTCAATGGAATCACAGATATGGTGGTCTGCTAACCATTCCTGTGATGGCATCCAGTCGTAGTGGGTCACTGTTGGCAACATACTTCATAAATATTGATGAGGTAGGTCAGATTGCAACCAACTGCAATTCGGAATTTTGTGATCCAACCTATTAATACATAGGTCGGCTTGCAGTATTTTTTTCCATTTGCATAAAGTTGGTACACAATTTTCAGCCCATTTGTGCCAATGGAAATTTCATTTATCCGGCCCCATTTAACTTTCTCAAGTGTTAGTAGTCTCCGTATGCAGTTCAGTAACAGAAATGTAGTTTAAGGTTTTTTTTGGTGAACATTATCAATTCCTTTTGACAATACATATGCGTACCCACTGTATAAAGCTGGAAGTACTTACAAGACCCATAAATCCAACATTTAAGCAAAGAGTTTCAATATGAAGCCCATAAAACAGCTCTTGTGTTGCGACATAACACTCAGTGAATGGTATGCCAAAGGGTCAGAGCCCTATCATGGGCTTCATATTGCACCGGTCATCTTGAAAACTGGATTCATATGACAATACCTACTAATCCAGATAGACTGCACAGTTGCCTTTCATATTCTGGTAGAGTGGCGGAACCTTTAGTGTTAATAATATTCGACAGGAAGAAGCACAGTTTATAAAACAATTTTCACAATCGAAAAAATAAATTGCACAGTATAAGGAAATGTCTCTTTTTCTATGATCATCCTCAAGTTTTTCAACTGATGCTGCTGATTTTTCGACTCAGAGTGCATGGAGGACTGCTATCCAGACCTCAGTGCCAGTGCCAGAACCCTAAAGTGTATGTCGAATTGGCTGTCGATTTGGAAATGGCTAACTTACCTGTAAGTCCCTAGTAACTGGTACATTGGTACCCAGGGCATGTAAGGTAGAGGGGTGCCCCAGGGCTTGCAGCACTGATTGTGCCACCCTGGAGGTCCCCAAGTAAAATGAGTCCCCCAGTCTTCCACTGCAGACTGGTAGAGCAGCCCTGCACTTCTAGCCATTGAAAGCAATGCAAGGCCACTACTTACATGCGTGTATGTCATCTCTCTGGCAGACCTACCAAACCCTAAGCAGGGTGCAACATATGACACAGGCAGGACATGTACTGATAGTAAAACACACAAAACTTCTGTTTATACTGTGGAAAGACTTGGTCGCCCTATTGGCGAGAACAGGGTTACACGCTGACCCCCTCAGCTGTGCTAACTCCTTAATGTTGCGACCAAAGTGGGCACTGCAAGGTATCAAACAACTTGTTACATTAAACCCGATTCGTATCTCAAGGCGAAATTAGTGTAACTTGTTGCAGTACGCAGCTTTACCAATGCTGCCACTTTGATGCCTTTAAAACTCCTGAGCCTTCCGCGCACACATGGAGCCTGATCTATGAGACGGCCTTCTGCCATCCTGGAGAGAAATGCTAATGACTCTCAGGAAGGAGAACAATGAGGGATTGCAGGCCAGGGGGGTGTCACTTCCGTCCTGCAGGAAGCCACTTAGGTGTTGGCTTCGGGTTCAAAGGTGAAGCCGCCTTTGAAGGGCAGATGTGTAACACTGGGGGGAGAGCTGCCCATTGTTGAGGTAGACAGGTGGGCACGGGGAGAAAAGAGGGGAAACCAGTTGCTAAACTGGTTTCTGCAGGAAAGTGTTGCCTTGAGGAAGCCACACTCCGGGGGGCTAGTGAGGTCTGAACACCGAGAAGGAGTCTTGCCTTCTTGGGAGTGGGCAGAATGGTACATCCTAGGGCAGCCAGATGCCACACTCCACAGGAAGTGATCACAAGGTGGGAGGGAAACTGGTAGTCCATTGCCTTCCAACCGCATCCTGCACTGAGGGCACTTTCTGAGGATAAAGGGGATACCCCCGGCACCCAGACCTCAGATCTCAGATCTCGACCGACATGGAAAAACGACCGAAGGACTGCCCTGATGCACCTAGAAACCAGCAAAGAGAGGCTGCACCTTCGAAGACTCCACCTGCTGCACCCGGTGGCTAGAGAAGAGTGCCTATCGTGTCCTGCTGAAAGAAGAGTTGTCTCCAGAGTCCTGTCAATCCAAGAGATTCCTGCAAGGGCAAGTTGGTAGCCCAAAGTCTACAAGTTTCTACCACCACTGCCGTACAGCACGGAGGACTAAAACCTGATATACAGGGTTGCACCCAAGTTTGTTGAGCCCTGGAGTGCTGTTGGTCAGCTGCTGAGACCCTCAGAAGGCAAGTTATTGAAGGATTGGTCTGTGACTGCGAAAGCGGGTGACTGGCAGTCCAGTTGCGATTGGACTTCGGCCAGACTGGAAGGGACTTTGTTGGACATCGACCCCGCAACTAGAACGCCTTCACTATCTTCGTGGACTGTGGAATCCCTCCAGGAAGGCCCCCGTCGATCGCGTCACATTCACAGCATCCTTAGAGCATCTTCAGCATCCTTCAACCCTTGCATCAAGACCACTCCATAGGAATCCATTGCAACACAGATAAAGTGCCTGGAACTACAGAAGCACTGCTTCTTCTATGACAGTAAATGTTCTTGAGTACCTTACTAGTTGCCTTGAGTAGCTCCCTACTGGAGTTGGTCACCCCAAGTACTTCTAACCGAACACATTGACACTTACCTAAGTTTTCTTTAACAAACTTTTTAAGCGTCAATTTGTTGACTTTGCCTAGGCTTGTTTGCAGTTGAATGAAATTGCTTCGATTAATTATTGCTTGTAAAATCTATATCGCCTGAACCCTCTGGTGGATCTTTTTTGTTCGAGTGTCTAAATGTATATTAGAATACAGTCTACTTATATAAACTGCTGTTGAATTTTTTTAATGTTGTGTTGATTTCTTCTTCAATTGTTTTGGTGCTGTTTTTATGCTTTACACTTGTTCCTCTGTGTAAGGCCTGCTGCTCAGTGCCACAGCTACCCAGGGTCTAGCTGAGGGTTTTACAGACGAAACCTACTGGTCCTAAATGGAGGGTTGGTAAGTGTATTACAAGTTGAGGTCGCACAATCACACCCCATTTCCTCACACATATTACTTGGTTTATTGCATTCTTTTTTTTTTTGCTGTTATATTTTAAAGTATATCTGTTCTATTTTTATAACTTGTGGCCGAGGAATGATTGCCAGTTTTTCTTCTATCCCACCTGATTCTGAAGATTTCATCTACACAGCAATTGGGCTGCTTAGTAAACTTTTGTGTCGCAAAGGTTTGTGCATGAAAGTGCAACTCGTATATCCAAAGGTCTGCATCTGCGCCCCCTGTGTATCATTAACTCATTCTGCACCGCACTGAGACCACTTCTGACCAAACCGTGCTTACTGCAGCACATGCACTAACAGTTTCTCATTTAGTTAGCACATGCTCTGCACACCGCACACCGCTATAATCTACACAGGTTCGGGATACCACACTTGATTAGCATGTGAAGATGCAGTTTGTTACACAATACAGATCTGTCGAACCTTCTTCACAGACTAAGGGGCATATGTGCAAAGCACTGGCGGAGCGTAGATTAGCTCCAAAATTGCTAACGCTGCTCTCTGTCAGTTCAAACATGCAGGGATGCGCCGTATTTACAATGATACGGTGCACCCCTGTGTTTCCCCTAGCAGTGGCGCCAAATTAAGCTGCCTATCGCTAATGTAGACACTCTGGCACCATAGTGCCAGGGTGCCTGCATTGGGGGGAGTTATTGTTTATGTGCAGGAAGGTGTCCCGTCCTCCACATAAACAATACAGAATGGCGATGTGTAACTCCTGTGTGTGCTGCATTGCCCAGCACACATAGAAGTTGCAAATCTTCATTTTTTTAATGATTGTTTATGTGCAGGAACGCACTCCTTCTACACATAATCAATCATTCATGGTGATTTGCTGTTTCTATGTGTGCTGCACAATGCAGCACACAAAGAAACAGCAAAAACAAGGAGAAATTAAACATTTCTCCTCGTTTTGCCATGTAAAGCCCAGGTTTTTTTTGGTCTTAATTTTGTCGTGCCCATATTTACACCACCCTTGTAAAAAGGGGCAAGGTCAAAATCAATGGGTGTTGTGGTGGAACGCCCTATGCAGCACCCATCGCCTGCCCCCCCTTTCACACTAAGTGTAGCGTGAAAGGAGACCTTATTTACTAGCTGCGTTAAGCCACGTCAAGTGGCTTAACGCTGCTTTGTAAATATGGCGATGAACTGAATATCATCAGAACGTCTTAAAAAGTGACGTTCTGGTGGTGTTCAGTCCTTGTACATATGCCCCTAAGTAACTTTAGATTTTCACAATGCAGATGGCACCAGGTGGTGGAAAGCAAGCATGTTAACAGCTGGAACTGCCATGAGAGGTGGCATTGCCCATATTGCA
Source organism: Triturus cristatus (assembly GCF_964204655.1). Classification (NCBI taxonomy): domain Eukaryota; kingdom Metazoa; phylum Chordata; class Amphibia; order Caudata; family Salamandridae; genus Triturus; species Triturus cristatus. Next base: position 119,227,319 of record NC_140581.1, read on the forward strand.
ACTTTGCAGTAGTCACATACATTGCTAATCCCTTTTGCTGCACTTCTGAAGTTATTCCTACTTCAAATAGGGGTGAATGATGCAATGCATATATAAAAAGAACTACAGAAGATCCTTATTTGTGCAGGAGGCACAGGAAGGGAGATGTGTTCTCAAGGAAAAATGTTTTCCAAGTCAGTGAAAAAAGAAAAGCAATATAATTGTGCAATTCACACTTCCATTAACCATACAAGCACAGATTTTACAGAGAGTGTATAATGCACACCCTTATAATGTAGTCTGGGCTGTTTGCCCCTCCCCTCCAAACAGTAAAATGTATTTAGGTTTTGGAATATCGAAAATAAACAAATATGGGACAAGACTACATATATTTCAATGCATATTATTTGCATGGCAGTCAACATCCATGTGCACGAAAAGTTTGGTTTCCATGATGATTACTTCTCCTAAAGGTAAACGGTGTAAAATATGTCAGTAATCCAATAGAAACTCCGAAAATAGTAATTTTGTGTATGTTGTTGGCATCTCTACTTGTGATGTTAAGTCCTTCACTAAAGTTAGCGCTGGTACAAATGGCTGCACAGTTCAATTTCTGTGCAACAGTTTTTGCCAGGTGTACTTTTAGAATTCCCAATTACCCAGCTGCATGCCCCTATTTCCTGATATACATTTGAAGGTTGCATGGACTCTTACATATGGGGGAGAACCCATGTGAATGAGCCAATTTAAAACATAGTGAAGCAATGTGTAGTGCTCCCTGAGTTACTCAGGCAGTTACCAGCCCGATCGGAATTATGAGATCCGTGTCTGTTAGTCTCAGTGTAAAAACCAGAGGAAAATGAGAAATGACCAAGGGACTCAGATCTGGAGTTACCAATTCACCCGGTAATTCCTAACTTCTAATGGAACCCTCAGAGTCGCAGTTTTCTTGTCCTGGATTTTCCCCACCTCTAGAGTTACCAATAACCTGTGGGGAAAAATCTCACTGTTTTCTGGGCCACTTGTAATGTCAGCCTTAGTTTTTAACACATTTGCCGAGGCACACATAAACTATAATGAACCAGAAAAGCTGGTATCCACAATTTTTTTGAACGTGTCAAAATTAAAGTCCATTAGTCGCTTCAGAATTTCGCTTGCATGTTTCTTTATTGTATCTTCTTTCAAAATCCAGATATGTGCACAAAACAGCCGACACGTGTTTCGTCCAGAAGGACTTTTTCAAGGCTAACACAAGTAGATAAATCCATTGATAATGTTCATAACTCGTCAAGCATAAAAAAAGGACAGTATAGGCCAGCCGGGTGTTGTAAACTCCTTAATGTGTAGTAGTCACAGAGCTCCCCGGATCATGTACCTTGCATAACTGTAAGCGCCTTCGTCAGGTCATGTTAAACCAAAATCGGAGTTCTCGTCTTGCCTCCGAACGAAGAGAAAGCATTTTTGCATGAGAGCACCTCTGATACTAATTCTATGGGAATCAATAAATTGTACATATGATTTAGTGGATGTGCATATAAATGTTCTGGCAAGCTTCTGCTTGGCTTTTTGTGTGAAATGTCAGCCTTAGTGTCTGCTCACATTGTGTGCCGGATTATTTTGCCCAAATTTAGAGTAGTCCCACGTGCAGGTGCTAGTAAGGCAGCACAGTTGTTGAGAGGAATAGGGTGCACATGACTCCTTGCAGTGAAAGACTACAGTCAGTCAGTATATAGGTCAGTGTGTGGCCACACACTCACTACTGAACACAGAGGCGGCTGATCTTATGTCAAAGTTCCAGAGGGCATTATCATGAGATAATATGTTAACCTGTAACATGCTTAGGCTATCTGGTTTTAGGTCTAAACCTATAATAACGGATAAAACCCCACCGAAAGGAAAATAGCCATCACCAGTGTAAACCCTGTAAACACTGAAAAAACACCTTCACAACCACAAACTAAGTGCCATTCAAAGAAAGGAAAAGATCAGTGAACGAGTCATTTTTTTTCGTCCTGAAGGGGCCAATACAATGTAACTTTGTTATACAAGCCAGCACCAAGAAAGACTAGGCTAACATTATTCTGCTTAAGTTTTGCTGCTTAGGGGTGTCACTAAAATATTGTCCCGTCTTCCTTCTGCTTTTTTCAGTTTTGTGATCTTTGGTCTAAAGATGCAGTGATTAGAAGCATGTTTTAGGTCTTATTTAGCTATTTTATAAACTGTGTAGAAACAGGAAATATAAAAATCATATTTGATATGTTGGCTACATTTGATTTCACTGATTGGTAAAATGGCTGGTTTCATAAGAATCTTTCCCAATATGTAACATCACATTTACCCACAGACAGAAAATGGGTGAAATCCTTTGCTACATCAGCCCCCTTTTCCAGTGAGTCAGTATTGATTGCCAAACGCCCTAGGTTTTAAACAGTCAATGCAAGGTGTAGTGGCAGGTATACGTGAAAAGAATGTTATCACCAAGCATCTGAGATCATGGTGAAAACAGGACACCAGACGTTGGTAAACATGGAACGCAGTGCCACTTGAAATGCTGCTTAAAAAAGTTCCTACCAAGTTCCATTAAGATTGGAGTGATATTATTTGCATTTGTAGTAATTCAGCTACATATATCAAAAAGTTGTATGGTGACCTGTCAAAGTCGATCGCTGAGCTGAAGTGCTTCCCTGTAGGAGATCCTTGTCACTTGCTAGATGGTATGCTGAAAGCATCTTCACGATCTTCAGAGTTAATGAAGAATGCTATAGTCTTTGTAGTCAATTTTCGGAGCGAATGCTAGCTCAAGGTACTCTATACACACTTCTTTCCCCGAGTGGAACATTACCACATACAGTATTACCACATACAGCAGGTACACTTCTCAGAACCGCATTTACATATTGGAAACGGGCATTAAAATACTGAGGTTCCGTGAAATCTGAATCTGCGCTATAAATATCATGGTTCCGTTACGATTTTGGTAACAGCGAACCGTAACTAGTGAGTTCGGCTAGTACGTGTGTTCTCGTCACATTACACCAATGGATTCACTGCGTATTTAGGGTTTTCGTTCCGAACCCTGGGTTCCATTTTGCGCATGGTAGCCATTTTGTGGTTGCCCTCACATAGGCCGATGACTGTGGTTAAACGAGCTTTTTGGTCAGGCGCACCTTAGCTCGAGTTTGTGCTGACTCCTACATGACTTGAGTGAACTGACCTCGTTGCCTGAGGCCGACCCTGTCAAACCCGTTCCCACCCGCTAGCTGATCTTGATTAAGGGTCAGAGCACGGGATCTCGTAAAGTTTTATTGCACACAAACATGCCCCATCCTACTTCTATCTGTTTCTGTTTCTTCTTTTATGGTCCATTTACGATATGGGTTGTGGTCTCTTTATCATGGGTCTGTCCGGCTTGTCTAAAGAAGAATGTTGGGATTGTTCGATGATTGATCATGGGCCGGACAACTGAAAAGTGGGTTTTACCGTCATGCGATACTTTTGGTGTGGTTACATGCGATTGGACAATTTGTAAAATAATGGGTGTTTGTCTGGAATGTGATGTTTTTGGCATAAAAAGGGATGACTTGCTTTGTAAATTTGAGCAGTCTCCTGAGAACTCATACCGTGATGACTTCTAGGACTTCTGTTACTGGCTGCAGCCAATAAATTCGATCTCTGACGCCACCAAGAAGTATCCTGTGTCTCTGTATATTAAGACAGGTGAACCCGAAGACTTTGGGCGTGCCCCTGACGCCGCTGGGTTCTAAATACCCGGTTCTTCAGTTGGCGCCCAACGTAGGGCGACATCAAGCGGTACCGGTCCAAGCCCGAGGATCGAGAGGAACTTCGTGAGGAAACTCTGGAGGAGGGCCCCCACTTCAGCGACCCCTGCATGTCGAAAACGTGGACCGAAGGTCTTTTCCACAAGGTTTCCCCCTTCTGACGGCTACGTAAGGACCGCTGCCCTGACTGTCGCCCTGTCTTGGACACCCCCCCTTTTTGTGAAACTTCGTAAGGCGAGACGATCGACGGATCTTCTGGGTGGCATAGCAGACAACTTGGTTGAGTATAAGTGGGTCGCTCCCACTAATTTGTTTGGTTCTTAGTTTTACTTGGTCCTTAGTGTGATCGGTTCTTGGTTTTGCTTGGTTCTTAGTTTGGTTCTTAGTTTGTTTGGTCCGTAGTTTTGATTTGAAAATTGCAATTTCCAAAGCCGAGGGTCTCGTATATTTACGAGTGTATCGGTAGAGATAGCCCTTTGAAGTTTGAAGCTCGATTAGTGAGCGAAGATGCCTAATCGTAGCAAATTTGGTACTTGGTTTTGTTGTGGTTATAACAGGAAGTTCCGATTGGAGGACTCGTGTCCGATACCTCCAGTTGGAACTCCGACTTATGAGCTCTACTCTAAACACGGCATGGGCCCCATTACGTTCAATGAAGTATGGGTCTGCTACACTAGGAAAGATGGTGTCTTACGATAGCCCCAACATGGTAGTTTTGAAACAGAGATTTTAGACAATTTGGAAGCAAAATAATTTAGGAAGAAAGCCCGGCCAGCAATGTTCGACTCCTTCCGCCTTTGGCGCAAAGAAGCCAGACAACGAGAGATAAAACAAGCTAAAAGAGATAAGAGAGAAAAGGGTGTATCGATAATGCAAGCTGCTAGGCAGTTTAAAGAAGATGAAGAAGATAAAGCGATTGAGGTGTCAAATAGGCAACATCATATGGCTATTGACAAATGTTATCCAGTTTTGTCACCCCCTCCTGTGAATCCTGTTAAGGATGCCGAAAAGGATCCATTAATGTCTTATTTGTTAAAGTCACCTCCCCCTTACGTGCAAGGTGCTACTGCACCGATATTACCGCTTGTTGTACAACAGGTTGCTGGTCAGCCTTTAGTCCCTCCGCAACCCCCTTTTTCTGTTCCACAGTTGGTTCAGGTTCCTACGGCACCCCCTCTTCCTGGGTTGCCTACTTTACCTTTGCCTGCCTTGACTCAGACTGCTTTGCCTCCTGCTCCTGTCCCTTCGACTTCCTCCACTTCTGCGTCTTTTTCTTTGCCATCGCAAGGTACCTTTTCTCCTGTTCTTATGACTGCTTCCCCTTCTGTTCGTCGGCGAGTAGCTGACACTGTTACTAATTTCTTAACTCCTCTATTTGGGTCGCTAGTCACGACCCCCGTTTCTGATGACAGACAGAGACGTAGTCAGCTCCCTGGTTCTGTGGAGCGTGGAGTGTTGGATTCGTTGGCTCGTAGGTGGGTTACGAATGTTTCTAGGTATGATCCGGGAGCGGTTCTGAATACGTTCCTACAGTGGAAAGAGCCGACGCAGCGGTATATGTTTGATATGATGTGTACTTTGCTTCGGGAACAGTGGGAAGATGATGAATTGGAGTTGGCTCCTGTTGGACTGCTTGATATTCAGAGTGAGTTCGCCAAAGGGACGATAGTGGGAGCTGGTGTCGAGGATGCGGTAGTGACACTTCTTACATATAGGTCTGCACTTCCTCCCCAGCCATTGTTTCAGCCTGATGCCTCAGTTAGAAAGAAGGTACGACAATATCCAATGAGAGAGGTTCCTCCAGTTTGGAGAGAGGGAGACGCAAACGCTAATCCACCTATTTTGGCTCATTTCCAACGAGTTTGGATACATGTCCCTTCGAAGAGAGCTGAGGTTTTGGCTCTTAAGCAAACCTTACCCGACCCCCGTAAGAATCCCGCGGGGTATTATAAGGAGTTGTCCCAGACAGTCGACGCATGCATTATGAATCTAGCTGATGTGGATATGTTATTGGGTAATGTAGTCCCTCAACCGTTGTGGGCGAAGATTCGCCACGAGGATCATACGGTAGAATTAGGCGATACATGGGTGAATATTGTGGCTGCAGATGCTAGACAGGTAGGAGGAGCTAAACCTGAGCCTCTAATTGCGGATTTACCCGGTAGAATTATTAATCACAGAAACCTGAGTATTTTCCTCCAAGACCACCTTTGGGTCTGAATCAGTGCGCGTATTGTAGAGAGGAAGGTCATTATAAGAATGAGTGCCCTGTTTTACGACAACGTGCGAGTGGTATGTTGGCTCCAAGAGGTCGTGGTAGTTTCCAGCAGGTGTCTAGGGGTAGAGGACGTGGCGCGTTCCCTCAGAACGAACGTTCTTTTCCCCCACAGACATCTATGAATTATTTTGATCAGCAGAACGTACAGACTGGCAGATCTCCGCAATATTATGTTGACGATTGCTACGTTGAGAGTGAGGGTACGGGCTATAATGATTGCTAGGACAGCCAAGGACAAAGAGAGGGAGTAGTGTCAGTTCCAGTAGACCAGGATGGACCTTATGTTGTAGTGGTTACATCGGGTGTGGTAGAGCCTTTTCTTTTGGATACTGGTGCAGCGAAGAGTTCTATCATGCACTCTAAACTCCCTGGCGCACCTTTGTCTGGCTTAACGAATATTTCAGTGGGATTTTCTGGCGCCCCGGTTCGTAATCCAGTTTCTAGTCCCTTGTCTCTTTCTATTGGGCCTTGTGAATTGGAAGCACCCCTTATTCTAACGACAGGTTGTGGTGAGAATTTGTTGGGTCTGGATTTGTTAAAGAGACTGCACGCAACATTGTATTGTTCTCCTTCTGGAGTACACCTTACATTGGGTAAGAGAGTGACCTCTCCGATGTATCTGTCTAGAGATCAGCTTCCACTGGAATTGCGTTGTCTCCCTGATACTCTTTGGGCTACTGGTCCTAATGATGTGGGTCTTTTGGGGATTCCACCATATGTTGTGACGCTCAAATCGAATGTTAGATTGCCACGTATTCCCCAATATCGGATTTCGAGTGATGGTGAAAGAGCGCTTTTAGCGATCATCTATGATTTAATTGAGAAAGGTGTGATCGAAGAGACGAGAGGTAACGTGTGTAACAGTCCTGTTCTGCCTGTCTTGAAGCGTACTGATTCTTCTCAGCAGCCTGAGTATCGGTTTGTGATTGACCTTCGAGAGGTTAATAAGATTGTTGTGCCCCAGTTTCCTGTTGTTCCGGACATTACTGCTTTGTTGACTTTGGTTCCAGCTTCAGCTGCCTGGTTCTCCATCATAGACTTGAAGAATGCTTTCTTTAGTATTCCAATCGCCGAAGAAAGTAGAGATATTTTTGGCTTCCCTTTGGGAGGACGAAGCTTACGGTTTAAGCGCGCTCCTCAAGGCTATTGCGAAAGTCCGTCCATCTATAGTCAGGCTTTGAAAACTCAGCTTGATACTTTTGTGTTGCCTGCGGGTGCTGCTCTTATTCAGTATGTTGACGATCTCTTAGTGGCTGCTGATGATAAGGAAACTTGTAAAGAAACTACTCTTTCGTTGTTACAACATTTGTCTGATTTGCATCATAAAGTGTCACCTTCAAAGTTACAGTACTGTCGCCAAGAGGTGACCTACTTAGGTCATCTCTTGTCGAAGTCGGGAAGAAGGTTGACCACAGAACGAATCCAAGCGATTGCTCAAATGACTGTGCCTAGTACGCAGAGAGAGGTACGCGCTTTCTTGGGTATCATGTCGTACTGTAGACAGTGGATTCCGAATTTTTCCTTGTTGGCAAAACCTTTGTTGGCTTTGACTTGTAAGGATACACCGAGTCCTCTTCCCTGGTCTGACGATTGTCATAAAAGTTTTTCAGAATTGCGTGACGCGTTGTGTTCTGCTCCGGTGTTGGGTACTCCTGACTACAGTAAGCCTTTTACACTCTACGTTCATGAGAGAGAGGGTTGTGCATTGTCAGTTTTGACGCAGCAGTTTGGTGAGAAGCAGCGTCCATGTGCGTATTTCTCGTCGACTTTGGATCCGGTAGCTAGAGCGTTGCCGAGTTGCTTGAGAGCTACAGCAGCAGCGGCTGTTTCCATCCGACAGTCTGCTGGGTTGGTGATGGATAATACGTTGGTGGTGATGGTTCCACATGCAGTGGATACTTTATTGAACAGAACAAAGACTCAGCATCTTACTAGTGCAAGGTTGTCGGGTTATGAGTTGACGCTTTTGGCCTGTCACGTGTACATTAAACGGTGTAACGTATTAAATCCAGCGACATTGTTGCCGATTTCTGTGGATAAGAATGGTCAAGAACAGCATGAATGCTTTCTTAGGACAGAAGAGGAAACGAAGGGTAGAGTTGATCTAAAAGATACTCCTCTTTCAAATCCAGATGGTACGCTATGGGTTGATGGGTCATGCTACAAGCTCCCGAATGGTGATACGACTGCGGCATATGCCGTGACGACATTGTGTACAATTGTTGAAACTGCACGAGTGAGCTATAATTCAGCACAAGCAGCGGAATTGATCGCATTAACAAGAGCGTGTGTCTTGTCTGAAGGAAAGAGAGTGAATGTATATACCGATAGTCAGTATGCGTTTGGTGTAGCACACAGTTTTGGACGCTTGTGGAGAGAGAGAGGATTTCTTACGCCGCATGGGACTAAAATCCAACATGGACAGTTGGTGAATGAGCTTCTTGAGTCACTTACTCTGCCGAAGCAAGTTGCGATTGTGAAGTGTAGTGCTCACCGAAAGGTTACGGATGATGTTGGCCGTGGTAATGCATTTGCGGACGAAGTTGCGAAAGAAACAGCGAAAAATGTGATGGGTCGAATGTATGTTGCAGGCCCTGCGAGATGGATTGGTGCAGCTGGAATGTGTGAGGATACGATTGAGAGTGTAAAATCGATTCAGGCCGAAGCTACGGAGAGTGAGAAAAACGTGTGGAGAGAAACTACGGGTAGATTGGATTCGACTGGTTGTTGGGTTGAGGTGTCGGAACACCAAAGATGGATGTTACCCGATGCGTATGTGCTTGCGGTGGTTACGATGGCACATGGGATGTCTCACATCAGTGCGATTTGTAAGCTGTAAGCTGTTGGCTCCATTGTGGGAGAATGGAGGAATTCCCAAGTGTGCGGAGAATGTGGTCAAAAATTGTATGGTGTGTCTGATGTATAATCCTGGTAAGGGAACTCCAACTCCAGCTGGTCACTTCGCGCCTCCGACGTATCCGTTCGAGGTTTTGCAATTGGATTTTATCCACATGGAAAGATGCAACAATTTGAAATACGTCCTTGTAGTTGTTTGTGCCTTTTCTAGATGGGTAGAGGCATACCCCCTAAAAGATAATACTGCCTTGTCCACAGCTAAAGTCTTGCTCAAAGAATATTTCCCTAGGTTCGGGTTGCCAAGGATGGTGTGGAGTGATAACGGAAGTGAGTTTGTGGGCAGGATCATGAAGAGAGTATGTGAGGGTTTAGGCATAAAGCAGAAATTCCACGCTGCGAATCATCCCCAATCAGCTGGTTTAGTGGAGTGCTATAATGGCACTCTGAAGCTGAAGTTAGCCAAGATTCAGGCGAGTTCTGGTCTCCAATGGCCTGATGCCTTGCCATTGGCACTTTTGTCAACTAGAACTACAGTGCATTCCCGAATTGGACTTAGTCCGTATGAAATTGTTTTTGGTCGACCGGCAAATGTGTGGGGAGTGCCGAGACCAACGAAATTTAGTGACATCGATTATCCTGTATTGGTGGACTATTTGTATGACCTGACGGCTAAATTGCGTGTCTTGCATCAACAGGTTCATGATAGCTTGCCACCAGCATCCGTGGACCCAGGTCATGCTATCAATCCTGGTGATTGGATCCTGGTAAAGAATTTTCAGAGGACTAAGAACGATCAGCCCTGTTGGTCGGGCCCTCACCAGGTGTTGTTGTCTACAAGGACATCTGTAAAAGTCTTCGGAAAAAGAAATTGGATCCACGGCGTACAATGTAAGAGGGTACCCTTACCACTGCCGTACGACCAGTGGATCCGCGGAGGTATCGCAGACACCGAAACTGAGAGATTACTGAAATTCACACCGTTTAGCGACGCTGAATTGGTATGGACAAGGTCTGAGAAAGGAGATGACGATGTCTTGCAAGCAGCTGTGCCTTCACCTTTAAGCTTGGACACCACTGAACCTGAACTGTTGTTTCAAAGTCAGACAGAGCCTGGTAAAAGTCGTTATAACCTACGGTCTAGTGACAATGGACTAATAAAGAACAAATAATTCCTTTCATTTTGAGAACAGCACTCTTTCAGCCGAGGAACTGTTTTGATCTTCTTTTCTTTTTTTCGAACCACCATCCGGGTTCAGCTGTAAGGTCGCAGTGTAAAGACTTGGGATTGCAGCCGTGTAGACACAAGGTCGATGGTTCTGGTTGGTCCTAGGGCGTTCCCTGGACTGACAGACGCACTCCTTAGCAGAAGAAAACCAACCGCTGCGAACAGCACGGTGAGAGGATGGAATTTTTTTAGGTCAAGAGAGCTGTTGAGAAAACGAACTTTAAGACGAAACTATGCAGGATAATGCATCTCAAATGTTTTCCGATTACATGTATTATGATGTTCCTTAGCATGACGCTAGCTTTGGTGGGTTGGATTGTTTTTTCTACCCAATTGACTTCTGCACCCACTTCCCAACCTACGTCTTTTCCTATTACTACTTCTTTGCATTCTTTTCATATCTTACCCGAACACGAGCAGATTAGAAGGTCAGAATTTGCAAATAACTCATTTGTACAACTTCTGCATCAACATCAGTTGGTAGTACACATCACTAATTGTTGGGTGTGTGGTCTTATGCCACATAATACGGATAGAGGTATTCCCTATCTGGTTCTGCCGTTTAGTCAGAATGGGTCTTTATGGGCTTTCCAGACGATGTTCATTTATGCTATCGAAGTCTATCTCCTGCGTTCCATAAGAGATAACTCGAGTAATAAAGCCTTGGTGAAGGGAATTGCGAATATGAGTAGGGATATCGATACGTATAGGACTATTCCCAAGGACGAGTTACTAGCTTATGTTGGCTGGAACGCGACTGGATACAGTGTTAGCCTGAGTGAAAAGCAGAGACGAAAGAGGTCACCTCCGATTTGGATCGTGCCCCACCGAGGTCATTTTTGTCTGCAAGGTATTGGCAGGAATCCGAAAGCTCAGTTAGGGAAGAGTGTTTGTACTCAGACGTATGTTTTTACGTCTCAATCTTCCCCGCCGTTTTTGGCAGCCAAGGGTACGTATTTTGTTTGCTACAACAGAGCATATACATGGTTGCCCCCTGATTTTTCGGGAACGTGTTATGTTGGATATTTGTTGCCTCCTACGTATACTGCTGCCGCAGATTACCACAAGACGAGAGTTGTCAGGGGTGTCTTCGATCAGGAAGATACCGCTGGACAAGAAGTAGGAGACTTCTTTAAGGGTTTCCTACCATTTTGGGGACCTATGGTTAACAGTAGGAGCTTGCGGCAATTGACGAGAGTGGTTGAATCCACCATAAACGAAACTGCCGGTGCCCTTAGTAATTTGACAGCTGAGCTTCAAGAATCATATGGTTTTAGATGTCATACTTGCAGATCGAGGTGGAGTATGTAAAGTGATCCAATCGAGTTGCTGCGTTTTCATTCCAGATAATGCTCCGACAGTATACGAGGCCATCTCCAGGCTACATAAGATCTCCGAGTCAATACATACGGACGGAGGAGATTGGTCGTTAACTGGATGGTTTTGGGGACTGTTATCCGCTTGGGGATGGAGGATTCTGACGATCATTGGTGTGGCTTTAGCGATTCTTTTCTTGTGTTGTCTCTGTGTACAGTGTGGTCCTGCCATATGTGGCCTTTGTGCTACTACCTGTGTTAGGAGACCGCCTGTCTTGAGAAAGGTACAGAGAGATAAGATGATGCTTCAACAGCACCTTGATGATTTGATGAATATCGACATCAATTCAGATGCAGACTGAGATTGCCTATGTAAGGGCAAAAGGAGGGTCTGAGGTTCCGTGAAATCTGAATCTGCGCTATAAATATCATGGTTCCGTTACGATTTTGGTAACAACGAACCGTAACTAGTGAGTTCGGCTAGTACGTGTGTTTTCGTCACATTACACCAATGGATTCACTGCGTATTTAGGGTTTTCGTTCCGAACCCTGGGTTCCATTTTGCGCATGGTAGCCATTTTGTGGTTGCCCTCACATAGGCCGATGACTGTGGTTAAACGAGCTTTTTGGTCAGGCGCACCTTAGCTCGAGTTTGTGCTGACTCCTACATGACTTGAGTGAACTGACCTCGTTTCCTGAGGCCGACCCTGCCAAACCCGTTCCCGCCCGCTAGCTGATCTTGATTAAGGGTCAGAGCATGGGATCTTGTAAAGTTTTATTGCACACAAACATGTCCCATCCTACTTCTATCTGTTTCTGTTTCTTCTTTTATGGTCCATTTACGATATGGGTTGTGGTCTCTTTATCATGGGTCTGTCCGGCTTGTCTAAAGAAGAATGTTTGGATTGTTCTATGATTGATCATGGGCCGGACAACTGAAAAGTGGGTTTTACCGTCATGCGATACTTTTGGTGTGGTTACATGCGATTGGACAATTTGTAAAATAATGGGTGTTTGTCTGGAATGTGATGTTTTTGGCATAAAAAGGGATGACTTGCTTTGTAAATTTGAGCAGTCTCCTGAGAACTCATACCGTGATGACTTCTAGGACTTCTGTTACTGGCTGCAGCCAATAAATTCGATCTCTGACGCCACCAAGAAGTATTCTGTGTCTCTGTATTCTAAGACAGGTGAACCCGAAGACTTTGGGCGTGCCCCTGACGCCGCTGGGTTCTAAATACCCGGTTCTTCAATACACAAATGCACTCCCTGCATATGCTCCAAATGTGCCACTTCTAGGTATTCCAACTAATTTAGGCACACTCACTATCCACAAATTAGACCCATAGGAGACTTATTTAGCGACAAAATGCTACTCACACATACTGACTTTGTAAATGAGCGGGGTGTCACGGATACATTATTCATGACCCATGCTAGTCTGTCACAATACGTTAAAAAATACTGGGCACCTAACGAAGCGGAACCAGACACTCATGAGCTTGTCCATTTAATGTACCTCATTGGGACAGGCAGCCATTTAACGCGCTGGTTCTACCAGGGCATACGTACACACCGTCCCACCCCCCTTGCTAGAACCCATGCCAAATGGGAATACTGGAATATCCAAAACGAACCTCTCTCAACGCCCGCTTCAAGTTTATTCAATATATGATTATGCAGAGAGCTTACCACATAAATTACACACCATCCTTTCTGCAATTCTACCACACTATCCTAGATGTCCTGAATAAGACGCAAATTTATTGCATATGCTCTGGGACTGTCCCGCCTTGAAAAATTATTGAGGCGGAATACTAACTATCTTAAAAGAGGTGGTAGGAGCCTTAGGATGGTCTAAGGTTGAGGCAAGTTCACTCTGTCTATACAAGAGACGTAAAGAACTTACAGTGCAAGCCATATTTGCGGATTTAGCTTTACTCCTTGCTAAATGAGGTATTACTCGAAGATGGAAACCCCCAAGATACCTCACATTACTTGGGGGCATATCAGCAACAACTGGCGATAATTATCGCTAAGCGCACTTAGCGCTGGGATAATTATCGCCGGCTATCGCTGGATTCTATCGCGGAGATAGCGTGCTATCAGCAACGCATATCTCCAAAGCGATAGAAATTCAAGCGTTAGCTACAAAACAGTGCGATTATCGCTGGAAAACCGGCGATAATCGCACTGCGACAGGCGATACCTTGCTGATAGGGCAGGGTGGACTTAGCCATGTAATCCACCTCCCATTGGATTACATGGCTTAATCAGATTAAAAGCAGGCATACACCGCGATTAGCGCTTCTTTTATTATCGCTAAGCAGGTTAGAGATTTCCTTGTTAATTGGAGAAATGTCGTTTAGTGACATTCTCTACATGAGTTTGGCAAGGTACGCCCACTTTGCATCTCATTAGAGATACAAAGCTGGGCGTTACGAGAAAGGGCACTAAGGCAAGGATTCACGCGATAGCCTGACCTTGCTGATAAGGCAATAAAATTATCGCTGCTTTTCGTCCTTAGTTGGGAAGACGAAGTGGAAAGGTGGGGACTGGCCGAGAGTGTGGTGATCCTTAGAGAGGAGAAAAGAGGCCTTAGAAAGGAACCAATTGCAATGTGCTGGGACCAATTACTGGAAACTTTCAAAACATCTGACACGCTTACGTCATAGGTCTATATATGAGACAATCTATCCCGTCACTAAACCCTATCCAAAGAGCAGACATCGCTGAATAGCCTAGGTTGGGCAGTCGCTGGGTTCACAGATTCCACTGCTCTCGACTGCCCGATGTATATACGACTCCCCGCTATCTAGACTGTACTTGTGTCATATGGGTGTGCTTAAATTTAGGTCCTAGGCTAATCCTTTTTTGTTTTATCGGAACTGATATTAGTTTGTGGAGGCACGTCAGCAGGGGAGGGGGGAGGGGAGTTAATAAAATCTACTTTACTGATTAGATAATTATCTAGGAAATTGTACAATTATTACACGATATAGCGTGAAGACATGTTACGTTATGATGTTAAACGCTGTACCAGGTACTAGAAGGCATGGGACCAGTATGGTTGAATGAGGTCACGATATGTTACGACTCTTTGCAAACGTGGCCATCACTTTGTACATATATATGCACATGCTAAACTGTAATCGTTATATTGAGCATTTATTCTATTTGTACTGATTCTGAAGAAAATCAATAAAGTTTGTTTAAAAAAGAAAATGCTATTGAAGGCTAACACAAAACAAATGTAAGTTATCATTAAAATAAAAAGAATTTGATACAGACACATCAGAAGGGGAGGGCAGATGGGTCATTATTTTCATATTTTATTATTGCACTTTTTCAGGGCACTGTGCTCATTTATTTATAGATTTTGAAGCAAGTATGTTTTTGTTATTTAATTTATAAAACGGTCTTTGGGGGCCCTGATAGAGAATGTTGACTAGGCCTAAAAAACTATCCGACATGTCTGATTTGGAGTACAAAATGCATAAACGTGTAAAGAAAAGAATGACTGTTTTTTTACTTTTTTTGCAGAAGCTGGGACACAGGGACCTTTAAGGAAGTCAAGCCCCCTCAGAGAAACTACTACATCATAGATCCTGAGTTTGTATCAGAGTCTGTGCACCATCTCTGTTAGAAAGTTTAATTAAAGGCAGTTGTGAGCATCACACATGTGTGAGGTGGTTTTTTTTCAGTGGCGGTTGCCTAATGCCTCAGAACAGGAATGGTGAGTCAGGAGGGATGAAAAAAAAAAACTTACCTGTCAACGCCGCCGCTGCCTCACCTCGCTCCGTCCTCAGTCTAATATTGGCTGCATCGGAAGCACCAGGTTCCCAGACTCTCCCAGCCAATCACGATGCTGCATGGGCAGTGTCATGATTGGTCTGAGCGGCCTGTTGAGCCGCTCAGGTAGTGCCTGTGAGCCTGGGCATGTTCTCCACCCAGGTGTGCAACACAGCCAGGTGGAGAACATGCTAAGTGCACATGACAGTTTGGCCGGCCCAAGAGGGCCGACCAAACTGTCTTGCGCACTTAGAGAGTGCAAAAATCCCCTCCTTTTCTGACGGCTGCAAACCCAGTCCTGCCCCACCCTAACCTAGCTTTGAGTCGCACAAAAAAATAAAATGATAATAACGTCTTGCTATTATCTTTTTATTTTTCTTTGTTTGCACTGCTCAATGAGTAGTGGGGCGACGCTCCTCGCCGTAGCAGAGAAGTCTCCACTTTTGTTTCCTGAGATCTAAGTGTTCTGCCAAAGGCTACACATAGAAATCTTTTTTTATCAGTATTGCCTTTTTAAGTTGAAGCCTTCCAGACAGCTGGTTGTCTGGTTTGCTTACGGCTTCTTGTGGGCATTCTGAAAGCTGTCCGGAAAATGCATTTTGCGCATTGCTTATTATTAGCTTTGTGGTGTGTAACTCATATTTGCTTGTTCTCTGTTTGCTGCTTTGTTTATTTTAGGCTGTCCAGCTTGGGTTCGTCCCTCCCGTGACCCTCCTTTGTTTACAGTATCCTTCAGAGTACTCGCTTTCTGTAAACGGGCCTTTAAATCTTGTTCTAATCTTGTCACATTTGCTCTGCATTCAAAGACAGAGGTCAAATGTCAGGATCTCTCTTCCAGGACGATTGGTGGTTACTTTTCTTACTCTGACTTCAAACTAAGGGAATTTATGACAATCCCGCTAACTAGCTATGTGAGAGGAGAAGATGTTATTTTTTCTAGCACACAACAAATATGAACTGCTGATATTTTCCGAATATGTCAGAATTTGGAAAGTAGGAACGAAGTACAGTTTTTTTGTAATTCTGAAGTATGGTGGGTACAAATATTTGAAAAAGATCAAAACACATCAACACACTAGGTAATGACATTTCCACACATTATCGTTAATGCGCAGTAAAACTGTATGTCTGGTAAATGTAATGGACATTTCAATCGAAAATGTGTTGTCTGTAATGGGAGTGTTCTACCACAACATGCATACTCCACACTATACCATTCCATTTTACAACTCCAGTCTACAACACTCTGCGCCACTCTATGCTCTTCCACTCTACGTCACGCCACTTCACTCCATGGTAATCCACTCTACACCCCTCCATCTAAGACACTCTACGACATGCCACACCACTTTACTCTACGCCCCTCCACTCAACACCACGTACCCCTCTCCACTCCAATCTACCCCTACCTACAGCACTCCACTCCAATCTACCTCACTCCACTCCATTCCAAGCCAATCCACGCCATTCCACCCAACTTAAATCTACCCAACCCCACTCTAATCTACCCTACTCCACGCCAACCGGCCCCCATTCTACCACAGTCCACTCTACCCCAATCTACCTCACTCCACTCTAACTACAGTCTAGCCCACTTCACTTCAATCGACCCCATTCCACTCCACTATGATCCAATCTACCCCACTTCACTCCAATCCACCTCTATCTACCACACTTCAATTTACCCCACTTCACCATAATCTACCCTAATCCACCCCACCCCACTCCAATATACTCCACTTCATTCCTCCCCAATGTGCTCCACTCAATCTAACGCAATCAACCCCACTCCACTCCAATCTAACCCATTCCACTCAGCATCTATCTACTGCACCCCACTCAAATCTACCCACTCCGCTCTAATCTACCCCAATCCACTCCAGTATACCCCACTCCAATCTACCCCACTCCACTCCGATCTACCCCAATCCACCTCACTACAATCTACCCCAAACCAGCCCACTTCACCCCATTCCACCCTACTCCATTCTACCCCACTCCACCCCAATCTACCCCATTCCAAACTGCCTCACCTCACTTCACCCCAATCTATCCCACTCCAGTCTACCCAATCCCACTCCAATCTACCCCACTCCACTTCAATCTATCCCCTTTTTAGTACACTTCACTCTACCCTAATCTACCCAAATCCACTCTAACTCTAACCTAGCCCACTCCACTCCAATCTACCACATTCTACTCCACTACGATCCAATCTACCCCACTCCACTCTACTACAATCTAGCCCAATCTACTGCACTCCAATCGACCACATTTCACCCCAATCTATCCCACTTCACCCCAGTCTACCCCACTTCACTCCAATCTACCCCACTCCACTCTACTCCAATCTACTCTACTCCACTCCAATTTATCCCCATCACTCCTCTCCAATCTACCTCCGTCCACTCAATGTAAACCAATCACCCCCACTCCACTCAGCACCCGTCTACCCCACTCCACTAAAATCTACCTCATTCCGCTCCAATCTACCCTAATCCACTCCACTCCAATATACCCCACTCTACTCTACTCCAAACCAACTCACTACCCCAATCTACCTCAGTCCAATTTACCTCACTCCATTCCAATTCACCCAACTCCACCGCAATCTACTCCAGTCCAATCTAGCCCACTCCATTCCAATTTAGCCCACTTCACTCCAATCTCCCTCCACTATAATTCATCCCATTCCAATCCACTCTAATGCACTCTACCCCACTCCAATCAACTTCAGTCTACCCCCACTCCAATCAACCACAATCTAATCCACTGTATCCCAGTCTACATCACTCCTCTCCAACCTACCCCACTTCAGTAAACCCAATCTACCCCACTCCATTCCACTCCACTTCACTCTAACCCGATCTACCACACTCCAATCTACTCGAATTTGCCACCGCACACTTCACTCCAATCTACAACACTCCACTCCAATCTACCACGTCCTAATCAAATCTACCCCACCCTAATCTAACCCACACCACTCCACCCCAATCTAACCCACTCCAATCTACCCACCTCACTTCACCCCAATCTACCCTACTCCAATCTACCCCACTCCAATTTACCCCAATCTACTCCATTCCAATCTACACCACCCTACCCCAGTATACCCCACTCCAATCTACCCCACCTCATCTCAATATTCACCACCTCACTTCACTCTACCAGACTCTAATCTACCCCAATCTACACCACTGTACCCCAATCTACCCCACTCCAAGCTACCCCACTCCAATCTATCCCACCCAATCTACCCATTCCACTCCATTCCAGTATACCACACTCCACTCTACCTTGATCTGCCATACTCCGGTCTACTCCAATTTACCCCACTCCACTTCACTCCAATTTACCCCACTCCACTTCACTCCAATCTACCCCACTCCAATCTACAATACTACACTCAAATCTACCCCACTCCAATCTACCACGCTCTACTCAAATCTATCACACTGCAATCTAACCCATGCCACCTGAATCCAACCCACTCTGCTCTTCCCCAATCTACCCCAGTCCTCTCCAATTCCCAGTCCACTCCAATCTCCACTCCACTCTACTCCAATCTATCCACATCCTCTCCAATCTACCCCACTTAAATCTATAGCAATCTACACCACTCCACTCCGCCCGACTCTAACCCACCCAATCTACCCCACTCCACTCTACCCTAATCTACCACACTCCACTCTGTACCAATCTACCCCACTCCACTTCACTCCTATATATCCCACAGTACCCCAATCTACCCCACTCCAATCTACCCATCCCCATCCCAATCTTCCCACTCTAATCTACACCACTCTACCCCAATCTACCCCACTCCAACCTATCCCACTCCAATCTACCCCCCACTCAATTCCAATCTAACCTACTCTAATCCACTGATCTACCCCACTCCACTCCAAACCAAACTACCCCACTCCACCCTATTCTACCTCACTCCACTCCAATCTACTCCATTCCACTCCAGTGTACTCCACTCTACTCCAATCTACCCCACTCCACTCTTCTCCAATCTACCCCGCTTCCAGTGGTGGTTGGTGACCCACAAAAATAGAGGGTCGACATAAATATAATTAAACAAGATACAAATAAACATTTAGATTTTTAAATGAAAATAAATAACGTTTCACTTCTCTTTTTAGCCTGAAGCAGGTCCTCTGTGTCCCCCATCTGCTCCCAACTCCTCCAGTGCGAGGTCTACAGCTCCTTATCCAATCCAGACACTTCTCTCATGCTGCCTGAGAGAAGTGTCTGGATTGGCTGGAGCAGGCTGCTTCAGCGCTCCGAAGAGCACTGAAGGCCTGTGCCTGCTCTCCAACCTGGCTATCTATGACAGCCGGGTTGAATAGGTTGAATTGTGCAAGTCTGTTTGGCCGTAATAATGTAGCCGGCCAAACCTACATGCGCAATTCATACTGAAGGGGCCAGTGCGTCATTTCTGCCAATCAGCAGCAATGACGCATTGGCACTACAGAGACTGTCAGTTTGTGATTACATAAATGAATTTAATCAAAAGTCTTTCAAATTATAAAAATACTCAAACCAAATGCAAAAGAAGTCTTTTTGTAAACTTGCAATGGCGCCCCCTCAAAGTCCTACTTCTTTTGGGCCATTACAGTCTAGAAAGGTAACAGGCATTTGCAATGCGATAGGTCTCGCATTTCCAAAAGTTAGACCTATTAGCGTTGTAAATGCTAATGGTTCTTATTTATGTTTTTTTGTTTCCCGGGGTGGAGAGACTGGGCTTCCGGGACTGTATGTGTGTACACTGTGTGCCTATAGAGTGCATGGGGTATGGCAGTGTGCTATATAAAGACTTTAGCTCATTGACGAAGACTTATTTGACAAAATAAACATAGGTAAAGTAAAGCAAGGCATTTGAGTACATGGTGGGGGTTAGGGGAGAGAACGGTGTGCAGTTTGTCCCAGATTGCAATGCAATAAAAGCTCAACCGAATGAGTGTGATTCAATTTAAAATCAAGTTGTGCGATGAAAAATATTTGGCTTTTTATTTATACATACAACAGTCTCTACAAACAAACCAAGGAACATCGCTGTACAGTAGACTTTTCAGTGTGAAATATACTAGCACTGAAATCGTCCGTAAAAAAACAACGGTGCCCCTATGAGAGGGGTAAGGTCTGTGGCAATCGATTGACTGACAATGCATTTCAGACATCTCATCTGTGAGCACCTTCTAGTACAAGATTTTTTAAACCTGTGTTCAATGTGAAAAACAGACTGTACATAGTTGTAAAGCTGGATAGCACTTCATTTGAGTTTGTTATGGACAAATACATCTACGAAAAGACAGCCAATACCTAAGGGGTATTCCACTGCACCAGCACAACGAACCTTCAAGTCGCTTTCAGAAATATTACAAACGCATTTGAGGCGAAGAAGTGGCATTTTGCGTTTCAGCGCGCGCAATGAAATTCGTTTTATTTATTTACTTACATTACTCCGGTCGGCCATGAGCCGGAGGTTACCCCCACCCTGCCACACCCCCGCCCCGCCTCCCCACGGCACTCCCTTCACGGGCCGCTACTGATAGTTACGCACCATGGACTCTGACACCATGTGGAGGGTGCGAGATATGAGGCAGCTGACTACATATGGCAGCCAGGAGAGTAATGCACTGGAGCAGACTACACACGCTTCAGCCGGAGGCTAAGTAGCGCCCTTTAGGGAATGCGAACAGCTGCACTGTCAAGGGAGGCACTGCCAAATGTAGGCTAAGGGTCTGCCGGTTCGTAGGGCTGCACTAAGGCGGGTAGTGACTATGACAAGTAAGTGCACTTGTTGTGCTAGTGAGCTCTTCCTTGTTAGTTATTCCATGTGCCCGCCTCTGAGCTCCTGGCTATGCAGCTCTACTGTTTACAATCGCTGCAAGTTTCGGATTTGGCAGTATGCGCGTTAAAGTCAGGCAAACTGCTTGTGGATCCCAAGACGTCAGAGCCAGGCCTGGGAGTACAGCGGGCCGAGTCTGCATGGCACGCGCAGCAGCTGCGACGCTGGTGGTGTTCTGATGCAGCGGTGGCTGCCAGTACAAACATAACAAGCATTGGCATAGCCAATAGGTCTCGCTTTTGGTACCTTATAAGTATTTAGTTATGCAGCACAATATCCTTGGTGCAACAACATTAACTGTTGCATGGTTAAAAACGTATAAGGCCCCAAAGGAGAGACCTATTGGCTATGCCAATGCTTGTTTATATTGCTTTTGTTTGGTGCCAAAGCACTGTGCTCAAGGGCACCACAGCTGGAGAGAGAATACAAGCATTTACAATGCTATAGGTGTCACAATTGTGAGTTTTTAACCTCTGGTATTGTAAAAAAGAAAGAGTGTGGTGTCCCTGAAGCGGACGCCACACTCCGTATTAAAGCAAAAATAAATATACGTATCTCGGTATCCCTGAAGCGGACGCTGCGCTCAACACGAACATACAACAAAAAAAAAGCATCCGCCATTGTCAATAAACTAAATAGTGCTCACCCACTAGATAAAGCATGCAGTGTTAGGAGTTAAGTAAAAGGCCCGGTCCTTATGGACGGCAACAAATGGAGACAGGGCGGTACCTAGAAGCCTCATAATGAATTGGAAGCCAGCGTTTACCAAGGATAATGACACCTGCCAATGAAAAATATGGAAGATGAGTAAGCGAGGCTTCCTAAAGCATACTCGACTACAGCATGCCTCGCTGAGCAAGCAGTGAATGCGCGCTGCCGCTAGGCTCGACCTAAAAAGGGAAAATGATATAGCAGGTACTCCATACAATGCAAACACTTTCATTAAAATTAACATGAATAGTGACAAGTGCTGCTTTGCAAAATGTAGTTGCAGACTGAGCGGGATAGCTCTGCTGATTCGCTATGGGAGCAAAATACACACAATTGATGGACGGAATGAAGAACAAATCAAAACATTCACCCCAGTCAAGACATCTGGTTTTAAATCCATCATTCTTTTGCTCACCATGCCACCCCAGTTCAGACCTGGCCATATGCAAATCAGTCTTGGCCCTGTGCCTCATGGGAACAGTCCAGCCCGAACTGCCGAGCCAGGTCTGCCTGTATTTTAGTACATTGTGCTGTGAAGGGAGCAGATGCTCACTGTTTGGACTGGGATAAGGAGGATAGATAAGGAGGCAATTTCAGTTCCAAGTGGCAATTGATTGATTGTCCTGTTGCAGGTGAATCCCGCAATTACAAGACACCATCTCTGCCTTGTCAAGGGTTGCAGCATACAGGTAATGTGGACACCACAAAGACTGAAAGTTTGCTTGTAACTCTTATGCCACAGCACACAAACTGCTGCCTCATACACCAGCAAAACAAAAAGGGAACAGAAAGTACCACACTGAAGCAGCACAATTATGACCCAGAAATTGTAAATCACTAAACCAAAGAACAGATCCCTATAAATACTCAAGTCAAAGTAAGATTTACAAAAGGTGCCAGTAAAACTAATGTCCAGTAAGTTGGAGATACAGTGGGGCGATTTATGTGTTCGGACAGATGAAGAAGAAACATTTTCCAGTTTCACAAAATGCCCTCTAAATCAGCCATGCAGATTTCAGATGCCAAATAAAATACTGAGATTTATTTTACCCAGTTAACTATTAAAAACAAAAAAGGAGGTCTATTTCTTAACTATAGCCAGGGCCACTGGAATTATGCGGCAGGGGAAGGTCAAATTATGTGGCAGGGTTGCACAAATTATGCGGCAAGAAAAGGCAAATTATTCAGCACATTGTCATAGTATTACCTCATTTTTTAGCTTAACACGCCTTAGTTGTACCTCATTATTACGAGTTTAACACCAAATATAGCAATAAGCTACAGAAAGGTGGCAGTCAACCTTTGCAAAGGGCCTTCCACTGCACAGCAACACATGTCTGCATCATTCCTACTTTTGAACCGTTGGAGCTAGAAATAAAATTGTATTTGATAAAATCTGCAAATTCTGTGGCAGATGAATTATGTGGAAAATGCATCAATTATGCAAAAACTGCTGCATCTGCATAATTCTAGTGGCCCGACTATAGCTTTGCCAAAGCAAGAAGGGGAATGGACTTGTAGTGCTTTCAATTTCAATCTGAACTGCGTTCCAAATTCTGTCACAAAACGTGACCAGTGTTGGTGATGCCTCTCTGATGGTGCAACCGTTCATGTCTACAGAATCACAGAGATGAAAATTTTACCACCACAACCATCAGCCGAAAAAAAAAGAAAAAGTATGCTGTCTGTTGTAATCATTATCCCATTTTCCAAGCGGGTTTTTACAGAAAGCCTAGTATGTACATAGATAGTCACTGCAATCAGGGCTGCTCCTATTCTATTGCCTGTGAAATGGGGTTATAACCGAGTAGATGAGCCACAAGTTACATATGCATTACTTGGGGGAACAAACTACGTTGGTGTAACAGAATATGCAACAAACTCTAGAATTAACCACGTATACGAATAAAAAAGGAAACAAAGGAATTGTTTTATGGGAACATGGAAAATTATGTTAGTTATACACTTGGTACTGCAGACCACTCGCACAGGAGATAAGAAATGCAGTCAGGTTGAGTCTAGTAAAAATCCTTAAAAGGAAACATCACACGAGCATCGCGCATCAGAGTTTTATCAGGATATATTAGCATCTGGAAACCGGTAGCTTTATTTCGCAATAACTGCGTGGCTGTTACTTATTTTGCATATCAACACTGTTCATCTCCATCTAGTTCACCATCTCTCAACTGGTCCAGAGAACTGGTGCTCATTCTTTCTGCATGGTTTTCATGGAGTCCGCGACGCCAGATGCAGAGGGCAATTAAGATTATGTTGTGAAATGGTAACCCATAACGACTGGTGTATCATCTGTTCACTTCAAAATGACTGCGTGATTAATGACTGGTGGAGGGAGCAGGGCTATGAAGGATGGGTAAGTTGGGTTAATGTTTAAGACAGAATTCCGGTCTAAAGTTTCTTCTTTACAGTACTTAAATTCAACAAAGACAATAACAAGGATTAACAAGCACAAGCGCAAGCGCGCGTATCGCGCAGCAGCAGTGGGAGGGGAGAGAGGAGAGGGCCTGCGCGATTCCCTTGCGGGAGCGAGCAGCAAGGCATGATAATTGATAACATATGGCGCCTGCTGCTCGCTCCCGCAAGTGAATCGCCAGATGTGCACGAGTTGCCATTGGAAGCAATGCAACGCATGCACGTTTTTGCCGGGAAAGCTGTGCCCTTTGCTAAAGGTCTCTTGCCTATGCAGCTCATGCGCGCTGCATAGGCCAGACCTAAAAAGTACGGCGGCCGAATCAATGTGCGTGGCATGGTAATAAAACAAAAAACATAAAAGTTGGAGCCGGGTGTAGGAGAGTAGGGTCTGCAATCCTATGATCACCCAGATTTTTTGCTTTTGCTTCATTGGTTTACGACTTTCTCCGGCTGTGGGCCTGCCAATCAGACCCACAGCCTAGCTGTTCTCTCTCGAAATTAACACACATGTACGTTAGGTGCATCCACTAATTGGAACTGGGCCGCCTTGTCAGTCCCTGTCTCAGCATACCACAGGTATCCAGGGCATCGGTGTACCCAGGGCCTACCAGGGGCTGAAGCATGTATTATGCCACCCCTGGAATGGCCGCCCAAATCTGACACAACTGGCTGCACGACAGCTGGGGCCACGTGGTGTAATCACCCGTTGCTGTAGGTGTAGTATTCCTACACCTAAACCCTAAAATGGACACATGGATTCCTATCAGTCACTCCTATAGCAGGCCTTATCAATCCTGAAGGCAGAGTGCAGGGAATCATGTGGGACGGTGCTCTGGCGCGAGCTGAGCCCATCGACGGCTTGCGGAACCAAGTCCTAATAGCCGTTCCATGGTGACGCGGGCCAACTACTTTTAATGCATTATAATCCTTGCGGTTATTTGCTAACTTTGGCCTCACATCACCTACACATGTCGAGTAAGGTGTCATACGAATGGGAATACGAACCCCTCGCCAGTCCTGGTGACGGGGTTAGCATTCCCCCCTTTTAGAGGGACACGACATGGAAGTAACCTTGAACCCCGGTTAAAGTTGACTCAAGCCTCAGCATCACAAAATGGATGCTGCCACCAGACACAAGTCTGACCTCCTGCTGCTGGGGGACCTTCCAGCAAGGGGAGCTTGGACAAAGGGTTTCCTGTCGAGGGCGGTGTTAGCACCGTCCCAGACAGGGTTTGTGTATCCCAGGTAGGCAGGGCTGAAAGGAAGGTGATTGCAAGTGGCACCCCGGTGCTCACTGTGCATAGCCCGGCTCAAACCAGTTTCGGGGGCACACCAGCCCCTGAGCTGGCGCGAAGCCGGACAAAGGATAGGGGTGTAACCACCCCCCTCCTGGCTCCACCCATAGGTAGAACCTAGTCACGGGCCAGCCCCTTTTCTTAGAATAAAGGTAGGAGCGAGTCCCCTTCCCAAATTGGATAATCAGATAATCGGATAACTCCGAATCACGAACCACTTTCCACGAAAGGAACTCTTGACTATTTCTGAAGACTCTCCCTTGTGGCTAAGGAGTAGCCACCCTGCACCAGCAGGCACCACCTAAGCGCTTGCGGTTTGCTGTAAGTCTCTCCTACGGATCAAGACTGCCCAGCTCGACGAGACCCGAGTTCCCTGCCATCTCTGACCTTTTACCTACCTCATCAGCCCAGCTGAGAGTCGTAGGTGTGACGAGACCTGCGGGACCGGCTATCTTCAGAACCTGCACGACGCTTATCTAGCCGCCCACCGAGGGACCCTCGAGTGAGTGCACCTAGGGTTTGAGAAGCCCTAACCCTGAGCAGCTCCAGCATCGAAGTCTGCCTCCCCAGCATCCCCGAGATCTGCGTGGGGGCCCTTCCGCTCCTTGCTGTTCACCGCGTTGTTCGACCACTTGCCGACCGGCTTGTGGCCCTCTTCACGACGCACCACGATTGTTTCATCACTAGTCTGGTTGCTCCAGACTGGCTCTTGCTCCCCTTCAACAGAGGAGTACCACGGACCCTCCTGGTCCACTCCCGACGCCATCTTGACTCCCCCGCTTGGGTTGCCACTGCCAAGATCCGCTGCCCCCGCCTGAGCCCAGCATCATCGACAGCAGACACCTTCGTGGGACAGCTCGCCCTCCATCCTGGTCCCCGCCGCGCCTCCTGGCCCGAGGAACAGCCGAGTCCGACGTCACCCACTCACCTGGTCGAGGTGACTTCAGCCGGTACCCTCCTGGTACCCACACGATCGCTGGCTAGCGGTTGAGAACTGAGTCCCCTCTGCTTTCAGGTTTCCTTCATCACCGATCCAGGCTTGGATCGCTCTGAACATCGTCACTGGTCGCCTGCCAGCAACTGCTTCTTTCAGGCTCCTGAGACTACACGAGGACTCCCGACATCTTGCCGAACTTCACGCAGCCGCAGCCTCCGGGCTAGGTAACTCGAGCATCTCGGTGCTCCATCGCAGGTTCGCTCTACAAGTGTCCAGTTCCTTTTTCGTTTAGTCCCACTGATCGGATCACTCCGGAATCAGTACCTCCAGACTCTAACCATTCGCATTTCACTGTTAGTGTAGATGGTTTCTCGTGCCCCTCGGGCATTTGTGTAAATTGTGCAACTGAAGTATTTTCCTAAGAGTTTTGTAGTGTGCTTAGCTCCCTGACTCATAAAGAGCCAGGGTAGTCTTGTTATAAATAAATATCCTTTTATTTTCATAACAACTTGTGTGGTGTCCTTTCACTTGGTGTTCAAGGGGTATATGTGATGGTAAACAGCTGGCTTAACACGCCCTCTAGAGTTTAGCCTAAGACTGCTCGTATCCACGCTACTAGGATAGCTGGTCTATAAGGTTGACTTACAACCAATCATCAATAAGGGTCGTTTGGAATGATACACAGTGACCACTAGAATAGTGAGCACTACATATCAGGCCAACTTCTCACATTGGTGAGCAGCGGTTGGGATTTGAGCTTGCTGTTGTTTTACCACACACGTATCCTAAGAATATCGCAGTGAAAGATCACATAAGTACCCAGGTACATATAACTTAACTTAGAATACTCCGAGTTCTACTGAACCGGCTGTTGTAGTGTAACAGGGCTTAGCACACCCCGACTACAACTCTTAGCAAGGGATCAGTAGGTAAACACATAGTGTAGGTAGGTGCATCACTTACACATCACTAGAAAAGCATGTCGGTCCACGGAGAGTCTTCGCAGACTCCCTTAGTGGTCAGTGACCCTCCACAGGTCGTGTCACGATATGCAACTCTTAGCTTCAAGGAGATGAGACAACTGTGTGCCTCCAGGAAGCTAAACCAGGGTTCTAACCCTACCATCGCAATACTGATAGTTCTCTTAGAGGCGTACGATGCTAGGAGGTCCTCTAACCCAGGTCCCCCCAGTGCAGATGGGAACATGCCTCCCTTAGAGGGAACCCTCGGTGACCCAGACCTCGACCTCCACACAGAGGAGGAGGACGAGGACGAGTTATCGGGAGACGAGGCAGACAAAGGTCCAGTGGTAGTCGGCAGGCTTACAAGGACCAACTTAAGCAGGCATGAGAATGGAACTGGGGGAGCCCCGGGCCCACGCTCAAGCAGGCTTAACCTTGGGAACGGACGAGCTAGGTCTCTCTCCAGAGGCTCTGGCAGATCGGTTCATACACATGTCTCTCAGGCATCTTCTCAGAGAGGAATGACTTCCCCTCAGAGGAGGGAGCATGAAGCGAAGATGCGGGAGGTCAATCTGAGGATCGAGCGGGAAGAACTTGCCCTCGCCAAAGAAAGACTTGCCTTGGCCCGAGAGCAGAAATTAAGTGGGTTAGATCCCACTGGTGGCAGCATTCTCAATAGAGAGAAGGACAGGGGTATAGACACTAGACACCTGAGTAAAATAGTGCCCCCCTTTAAACAAGGGGACGACATCCACAAGTGGATAACTGCCTTGGAGAGGGCCTGCACTGTCCAGTGCGTCCCCCCAAGTCAGTGGGCAGCTATACTGTGGCTTTCCTTTGAAGGTAAAGGAAGGGACAAGCTCCTCACTACAAGAGCTGAGGATGCTAACAACTACCAAGTCCTGAAGAACACACTGATTGATGGGTTCGGCTTAACCACGGAACAGTACCGGGTGCTGTTCCGGGACACCCAGAAGATTCAGTCTCAGGATTGGGCTGACTTTGTCGATTGTGCCACTAAGGCTTTGGAAGGCTGGTTGCTGGGTAGCAAGGTTACTGATTACACAGGATTGTACAATCTTATCATGCGAGAACAGATTTTAAACAACTGTCAGAACCAATTGTTGCATCAGCACCTTGTCGACTCGGATCTGACCTCTCCCCAAGAATTGGGAAAGAAGGCAGACAGATGGGTCAGAACAAGGGTCAAGCAGAACCAGAATCAGAACCAGGGTGGTCAGAAGAAAGCAGACCAAAAGGGTAACAAGAACGAACAAAATGACCAGAAGTCTTCGACAGGTCCCCAACAAACCAAAGAGGGTGGGGGTCAGGCTTCACAGAAGAAGAAGACTCAAGAAGGCCAGTCAAAAAGGTGGTGCCAATACTGTAAAAGTAAGACTCACTGGTTTAGTGAGTGCACCAAGAAAGGAGGGCAAACTCCTGCCACTGCAGCCCCTAAGGCACCTGCGCCCCCTAGTACAGTCAGCAGTGGTAGTGCGCCTCCCAAGGCATTAGTAGGGTTAACCTTGGGAACCGAGGGGAGTGACGACTTAGTCGGCACGCTCACTCAGGCCGTCCTTGTCTGTACAGGGGATATGGATATGTCCCCTGATGCCAGTCCCAATACTTTGGGCAAATACAGACAGACACCTTTGATAAATGGAAAAGTGGCTCAGGCCTACAGGGACACGTGTGCCAGTGTCACCATGGTGACGCCTAACTTCGTGGACCCTGGACAGATCATGCTAGGTACCAGTTACCTAGTGACCAATGCCAGCAACGTCACTACCAATCACAGTATGGCAGTTGTTGATTTCTCCTGGGGAGGGGTAAGTGGCCCGAAAAAGGTTGTGGTTAGTTCAGACCTCCCCGTAGAATGTCTGTTGGGCAATGATTTGGAAACGTCACAATGGTCAGAAGTGGAGCAGAGGACTCACATGGAGATGTTAGGCTTGCCAGCACATGTCCTTGCTGTGACCAGGTCACAGGCCAAAAGATGCCCCACTGAACAGGTGCTGGATCCTGGAAGAACGGACCAGACACCTTCCAAGAAAAGGAGCAGTAAGGGTAAGGCTTCGCCTTCCCCCTTGCCCCAGGTCGTGGATCAAGTCTCCGAGGAGGCTGACCTTAAAGAACTGAGGGAAACTGAGCCGCAAGAGCTTGAACCTGGTCAGGTTGAGTTTCTGGGCTCAGGGGGACCCTCCAGGGAAGACCTGGGGAAGGCACAGTTAGACTGCCCCTCACTTGAACCCCTCAGACAGCAGGCCGCTGCTGAGGCTGCAGGGAACGCCACAGGTACCCACAAAGTGTACTGGGACGATGGACTCCTGTACTCCGAGGCAAGAGACCCCAAACCTGGTGCGACCAGGAGGCTGGTCATCCCCTTGTCTCTGAGAGGTTTCCTTCTCACCTTGGCCCACGAGATTCCCCTTGCAGGTCACTTAGGCCAGAATAAGACTTGGGACAGAATTGTTCCACACTTTCACTGGCCCCACATGTCCGAAGATACAAAGGAGTTTTGCCGCTCCTGTGTCACTTGCCAAGCCAGTGGTAAGTCAGGTGGCACAACAAAGGCCCCCCTCATACCACTACCAGTGGTGGGGGTACCCTTTGAACGGGTGGGGATCGACATTGTCGGACCAATGGAACCCCAGACAGCATCAGGGCACAAGTTTATACTGGTGGTGGTGGACCACGCCACCAGGTATCCTGAAGCTATTCCCCTTAGGACCACTACAGCACCTGTGGTGGCACGGGCCCTCCTTGGAGTGTTCTCCAGAGTGGGCTTCCCTAAGGAGGTCGTCTCAGACAGAGGTGCAAACTTCATGTCGGGATATCTGACTGCTATGTGGAAGGAATGTGGTGTCAACTACAAGTTCACCACACCCTATCACCCACAATGCAATGGGCTTGTTGAGAGATTCAACAGGACCCTAAAAGGGATGATTCACGGACTACCTGAAAAGCTTCGGCGGAGATGGGATGTCCTGATACCCTGCCTCTTGTTCGCCTACAGAGAGGTCCCGCAGAAGGGGGTTGGCTACAGCCCTTTCGAGCTTCTGTTCGGACATCCTGTAAGGGCACCCCTTTGTTTGGTAAAGGAAGGATGGGAGAGACCTCTCAGAAAGCCGGCATCAAACATTGTGGACTATGTGCTCGGTCTCCGCTCGCGGATGGCGGAGTACATGGAAAAGGCGTCTAAAAACCTGGAGGCGAGCCAAGAATTACAGAAAGCTTGGCACGACCAAAAGGCTGTCCTGACTGTGTACCAGCCTGGACAGAAGGTGTGGGTGCTGGAGCCAGTGGCCCCAGCAGCACTCAAAGACAAATGGTCTGGGCCCCACACGATCATTGAGCAAAAGGGAGAGGTCACCTACTTGGTAGACCTGGGAACTCCCCGGAGCCCCCACAGGGTGCTCCATGTAAACAGGCTCAAGGCATATGT
Source organism: Triturus cristatus (assembly GCF_964204655.1). Classification (NCBI taxonomy): domain Eukaryota; kingdom Metazoa; phylum Chordata; class Amphibia; order Caudata; family Salamandridae; genus Triturus; species Triturus cristatus. The sequence continues at coordinate 119,258,184 of NC_140581.1, forward strand.
CGACAGGGAGGGCATGGGCTTGCTCATGGCCACAGATGAGGGACAGGAGGAGGAGAGTGACCCTCTCCCAGACCTGCTCTCTCAGAACCCTGACGATGGATCAGTAGATGGTGTTGTCTTTTGTGGCAGCCTCTCTGGACATCAACAAGAGGATTGTAAACAGGTTCTTCAATCCTTTCGACATATGTTCTCTCTGACACCCAGTCAGACCAAGTGGTGTACCCATGAGGTCGACACTGGGGACAGTCTGCCCGTAAAGAGTAAAATCTATCGGCAACCTGATCATGTCAGAGACTGCATCAAGACAGAGGTGCAGAAAATGTTGGAGCTGGGAGTCATTGAACCCTCGGACAGCCCCTGGGCTAGTCCCGTAGTGCTCGTGCCGAAACCTCACACCCAGGGCGGTAAGAAAGAGATGAGGTTTTGCGTGGACTACAGAGGTCTCAATGCGGTCACTAAGACTGACGCCCACCCGATACCAAGAGCAGACGAACTTATCGACCGGTTGGCCTCGGCCAACTACTTAAGTACGTTTGACCTGACAGCTGGGTATTGGCAAATCAGGTTAGCTGAGGAGGCCAAGCCCAAAACAGCATTTTCTACCCCGGGTGGGCATTATCAGTTCGTGGTAATGCCCTTTGGTTTGAAAAATGCACCTGCCACCTTCCAAAGGCTGGTGAATCGAGTTCTCACTGGGTTGGACGACTTCTGTGCGGCGTATCTGGACGATATCGCTGTCTTTAGCTCCACCTGGGAGGATCACCTGGTCCACCTGAGGAAAGTGTTAGGGGCCCTGCAGAAGGCAGGCCTCACTATCAAGGCCACCAAGTGCCAGATAGGGCAGACACAGGTTGTATACCTGGGCCACCTTGTAGGTGGAGGCCAGGTTCAACCATTGGAGAGCAAAATACAGGCCATCCAGGACTGGGCTCCTCCAACCACCCAGACTCAGGTTCGAGCTTTCTTGGGCCTGACTGGTTATTACCGGAAATTTGTCAGAAATTATGGATCCATTGTGACCCCGCTAAACGACCTGACAAGTAAAAAGATGCCAAAAAAAGTTCAGTGGACAGCAAGCTGTCAGAAGGCATTCGATGACCTAAAGCAGGCCATGTGCACAGCACCTATCCTAAAGAGTCCAGACTACTCCAAACCATTCATTGTCCAAACAGACGCTTCGGAGCTGGGTGTGGGAGCTGTTCTATCGCAACTGAATTTTGATGGTCATGACCAGCCCATAGCTTTTATTAGCAGGAGGCTGACCCCCAGAGAGAAGAATTGGTCAGCTATTGAGAGGGAGGCCTTTGCTGTGGTTTGGGCCCTGAAGAGGTTGAGGCCATACTTGTTTGGCACTCACTTCAAGATTCAGACCGACCATAAGCCCCTCTTGTGGCTAAATCAAATGAAGGGTGAAAACCCCAAACTACTTAGGTGGTCCATTTCCCTACAGGGGATGGACTTCACAGTGGAGCATAGACCTGGCACTGATCATGGCAATGCAGATGGGCTCTCCAGGTATTTCCACTTAGAGCAAGAAGACTCACCTGGTCAAGGTTAGCTTATTGTCCCAAAGTTTGGGGGGGGGTCATGTAGGAGAGTAGGGTCTGCAATCCTATGATCACCCAGATTTTTTGCTTTTGCTTCATTGGTTTACGACTTTCTCCGGCTGTGGGCCTGCCAATCAGACCCACAGCCTAGCTGTTCTCTCTCGAAATTAACACACATGTACGTTAGGTGCATCCACTAATTGGAACTGGGCCGCCTTGTCAGTCCCTGTCTCAGCATACCACAGGTATCCAGGGCATCGGTGTACCCAGGGCCTACCAGGGGCTGAAGCATGTATTATGCCACCCCTGGAATGGCCGCCCAAATCTGACACAACTGGCTGCACGACAGCTGGGGCCACGTGGTGTAATCACCCGTTGCTGTAGGTGTAGTATTCCTACACCTAAACCCTAAAATGGACACATGGATTCCTATCAGTCACTCCTATAGCAGGCCTTATCAATCCTGAAGGCAGAGTGCAGGGAATCATGTGGGACGGTGCTCTGGCGCGAGCTGAGCCCGTCGACGGCTTGCGGAACCAAGTCCTAATAGCCGTTCCATGGTGACGCGGGCCAACTACTTTTAATGCATTATAATCCTTGCGGTTATTTGCTAACTTTGGCCTCACATCACCTACACATGTCGAGTAAGGTGTCATACGAATGGGAATACGAACCCCTCGCCAGTCCTGGTGACGGGGTTAGCATTCCCCCCTTTTAGAGGGACACGACATGGAAGTAACCTTGAACCCCGGTTAAAGTTGACTCAAGCCTCAGCATCACAAAATGGATGCTGCCACCAGACACAAGTCTGACCTCCTGCTGCTGGGGGACCTTCCAGCAAGGGGAGCTTGGACAAAGGGTTTCCTGTCGAGGGAGGTGTTAGCACCGTCCCAGACAGGGTTTGTGTATCCCAGGTAGGCAGGGCTGAAAGGAAGGTGATTGCAAGTGGCACCCCGGTGCTCACTGTGCATAGCCCGGCTCAAACCAGTTTCGGGGGCACACCAGCCCCTGAGCTGGCGCGAAGCCGGACAAAGGATAGGGGTGTAACCACCCCCCTCCTGGCTCCACCCATAGGTAGAACCTAGTCACGGGCCAGCCCCTTTTCTTAGAATAAAGGTTGGAGCGAGTCCCCTTCCCAAATTGGATAATCAGATAATCGGATAACTCCGAATCACGAACCACTTTCCACGAAAGGAACTCTTGACTATTTCTGAAGACTCTCCCTTGTGGCTAAGGAGTAGCCACCCTGCACCAGCAGGCACCACCTAAGCGCTTGCGGTTTGCTGTAAGTCTCTCCTACGGATCAAGACTGCCCAGCTCGACGAGACCCGAGTTCCCTGCCATCTCTGACCTTTTACCTACCTCATCAGCCCAGCTGAGAGTCGTAGGTGTGACGAGACCTGCGGGACCGGCTATCTTCAGAACCTGCACGACGCTTATCTAGCCGCCCACCGAGGGACCCTCAAGTGAGTGCACCTAGGGTTTGAGAAGCCCTAACCCTGAGCAGCTCCAGCATCGAAGTCTGCCTCCCCAGCATCCCCGAGATCTGCGTGGGGGCCCTTCCGCTCCTTGCTGTTCACCGCGTTGTTCGACCACTTGCCGACCGGCTTGTGGCCCTCTTCACGACGCACCACGATTGTTTCATCACTAGTCTGGTTGCTCCAGACTGGCTCTTGCTCCCCTTCAACAGAGGAGTACCACGGACCCTCCTGGTCCACTCCCGACGCCATCTTGACTCCCCCGCTTGGGTTGCCACTGCCAAGATCCGCTGCCCCTGCCTGGGCCCAGCATCATCGACAGCAGACACCTTCGTGGGACAGCTCGCCCTCCATCCTGGTCGCCGCCGCGCCTCCTGGCCCGAGGAACAGCCGAGTCCGACGTCACCCACTCACCTGGTCGAGGTGACTTCAGCCGGTACCCTCCTGGTACCCACACGATCGCTGGCTAGCGGTTGAGAACTGAGTCCCCTCTGCTTTCAGGTTTCCTTCATCACCGATCCAGGCTTGGATCGCTCTGAACATCGTCACTGGTCGCCTGCCAGCAACTGCTTCTTTCAGGCTCCTGAGACTACACGAGGACTCCCGACATCTTGCCGAACTTCACGCAGCCGCAGCCTCCGGGCTAGGTAACTCGAGCATCTCGGTGCTCCATCGCAGGTTCGCTCTACAAGTGTCCAGTTCCTTTTTCGTTTAGTCCCACTGATCGGATCACTCCGGAATCAGTACCTCCAGACTCTAACCATTCGCATTTCACTGTTAGTGTAGATGGTTTCTCGTGCCCCTCGGGCATTTGTGTAAATTGTGCAACTGAAGTATTTTCCTAAGAGTTTTGTAGTGTGCTTAGCTCCCTGACTCATAAAGAGCCAGGGTAGTCTTGTTATAAATAAATATCCTTTTATTTTCATAACAACTTGTGTGGTGTCCTTTCACTTGGTGTTCAAGGGGTATATGTGATGGTAAACAGCTGGCTTAACACGCCCTCTAGAGTTTAGCCTAAGACTGCTCGTATCCACGCTACTAGGATAGCTGGTCTATAAGGTTGACTTACAACCAATCATCAATAAGGGTCGTTTGGAATGATACACAGTGACCACTAGAATAGTGAGCACTACATATCAGGCCAACTTCTCACACCGGGGTAAATATGAAGCATGCCGCACCGGAACCTGTTATGCATGTGCAAAGGAATGTGAGAGGGGCGCCGCGCTAAAACATGATGTGCAGTGCCCATGTAAACAGTAACACTAGCACCAATTGTAGACAAGTAGTTCCCAACAGGAACCCATAAGCAACTACAGTGTAAGATACCTGTAGTTGGCCGGTGCTCCTGAACTAAAAAACTGGAAGTAAATTATTGGGAGCAGCAGACAATTGAAAATGTTGATGCACGTTTCAGTGAACAAATTCTGGTATGTATTCCACCTTCACCAAGACCAAAAACTCATACCCTGGATGACAAACTCAAACATCTTGAATCGTTCAACTTAGTATTCAGAGGTCTACCAATAGAAAAAGAAGAACATTAAACATATCAATCTTGTACAGCCGCTGTGTTATTTGACTTTCTAGTCAACACCTTGTATATTTTTTTTTTTTTTGAAAATTCTTTTTATTGGCATTTTATAATATGAGCATACATACATCACTCGTCGTGAAAATGGATACTTTACATTAGCGGGCAAATAGACCAACATCAATATAGAGAGTACGTACGTGTCTTGTTCCGTGTGGAAGTGGTCTGTATGATTACCGAGCATGGCCTGTATAGAAAAACTGGGGAGGAGAACCAAACTGGGGGATGCCATGGAGTTCTGAGTGACTAGTTCTAGGCTGTGTCCCAAGTCTGCCATTGCCCGTTCGGCTATATAGCTGCCAACCCTCTAGGGGGGGGTGGGTGCGTGCAAAGTCCGGGAAGAGGAGCCGTGGGGTGTATCAGGTGAGTAGAGGGGGGAACTCAGTCGGCCCGGGGGTGCTGTGGGGGGGCACTGGGGGGGGTCCCCCGCCGCGAAAACTCGGATCGCGGGAGGCGGTGCGGCATTGGGGGTATTCATGTCGGCTACCAGTGTTGTTGGGGTCTGGGATTGTCGGAATTGGTGTAGTAGGAGCGCCCACTCTAAAGAGATTGGGGTTTTACTGGTACCCTTAGCCTCCTCCTCTCGTATTGCGTCCTCCTCCGCAGCAGCCCATTTAAGAACCGCCCCTACCCAAGCTGCAAGCGGGGGACCAGTAGGGGACCGCCAGTGCATTGCTATACAGCGTTTAGCCAATAGGTGGGCCAGGGAGACGAAGCGCATCGATACCTTGTGTCGTTTTCTCCGCCCTAGGATACCCAGCGCGCATCCCTCCCAGGTAGTCAAATGGGTCAGCCCAGTGAGGTCTCTGAGTGTTGAGTGGATAGAGGTCCAATAGTTCTGGATGCCCGGACAGGTCCAGAACATGTGGAAGAAGGCAGCATCCTGCGCCTGACAACGAGGGCATAGAAATGTAGTGTCGGGATAAAAACGTTGAAGGCGCGCTGGCGTCAAATAGGCCCTATGGAGAATGTGAAACTGTATATTCTTAAAGCGGGCATTCCTGGATCCTTTTTTAGGGAATTCGATTGCTCTGTCCCATTCGCTGTCGTGAAATGGTCGTCCCGTCTCCTCCTCCCATAGGGCTCGGAGATGCACTAGCAGTGGGGGTGTTAGGTTCCCGATTGATTTATACAACCAGGTAATAAGGTGTCGACCCCTTCCCAGTTGTAAGAGTGTGTGTAGGACTGGGTGTGTGGGAGGTTCCCCTTGCGTGAGGTCAGCATATGGCCGAAAGTGGCTGAGGAGTTGGTGGTGAAGCAGGAACTGGCCTGGGGGTAAATCGTATTCCTCCATGAGCTGTCGGTATGGCCTGAGCTGTCCCTCGTCAAATAGCATTTCCGCTTCGACAATGTCCCTCGCCGTCCATTCCCGAAGCATGGCGGGCGTGAAAAATCCGTCATTTCTGGGCAGCCGACCAGCGGTAACGATGGCGTGTATGGAGGGCAGCGCGGTGCCATGCGATGGATACGTTGCACGCATTTCCGGGCAACGTCCACCTGCAGGGGGTAGGTTCGTGTGGGACGGGAACCCGGCAGAAGCAGGCGTCGCAATTCGGGCAGAGGCACAAGTCCCGTGGTAGTGCATGTCTCAAGTAGGTATCGCTCCGCCGTCCAATATGAGAGCCATTGGAGCTGCGACGCCAGGAAGTAGGCTTCGAATGAGGGCGCCCCCAGCCCCCCCTGCGTCGTGGGCAGTCTTAGCTTGGCCAACGCAATTCTGTGCCGTCCTTGCCCCCATATCAGAGAGCTGAGGAGCGTATCTAAATCTTTGAAGAAGGAGCGGGGGGGAATCACTGGGAGATTGGTGAACTAGTACAAAAGCCGCGGGACCAATATCATCTTTGCCAGGGCTACCCGGCCAATCGGGGCCAGCGGTAGACTCCGTAAGAACCCGATGGAGGATCGTATCCCTGCTAGTGCCCTCCGATGATTCCCCTCGAAAATGTCGATTGGGGAGTGATATAGTCGGATCCCAAGGTATCGGGGACCTTCCGTCGCCCAGTGCAGTTTCCGGTCACCGATCCAGACCTCCCGAGAGGGGGCGTCCGGGTGGAGGGGATAAACCATCGATTTGTCCCAGTTCACCTTCAACCCCGAGGCCTCCGCAAACTCCGACAGGGCGGTCGCAACGGCGGTGAGATCCGCCGTCACATCCCGTATATATATGAGAAGATCGTCCGCGTACATGGATACACAGTGTGTAACATCCGCTAGTGGAATACCCCAGTTCTGCCCATCCCCACGGAGCCGGATGGCCAAGGGTTCTACCGCAAGTGCGAATAAGAGGGGCGAGAGGGGGCACCCCTGTCGCGTGCCCCGGTGTATCGCGAATTCCGGGGAGATATAGCGACCAAGGCAGGTCCGGGACGTAAGATTGGTGTAGAGTAGGCGAGTATAGGCTATGAGTGTGGGGCCGAGACCCGCTCGTCCCAGAACTGAAAAAAGGAATTGCCATGTGAGGGTGTCGAACGCCTTTTCAAGGTCCAAGATCAGACACGCCGCGTGCGGGAATCGATCCCCGATCTGATCCTGAATGTGAAAGAGGCGCCGAATGTTATGAGAGGTATTCCTCCCTGGGACAAAACCACATTGGTCCGGGTGTACTAACGGGCATATGATTTGAGAGTATCTGTCCGCCAAGATTTTTCCCAGGATTTTACAATCAGCTGTGAGCAGCGTGATGGGGCGGTAGGAGGCGAGGAGTTGAGGGTCACGGTCGGGGTTCGGAAATGTCACGATCACCGACGCTCTCATAGAGCCGGGCAGCTCGCCAAGTCTAAGCTCCGAGTCTAATACTGCCGATACACGAGAGGTCAACTGTGGGGCAAAAGTGGCGTAATATTCAAGTGGGAGCCCGTCAAGGCCAGGGGCTTTGCCGCGGGCCAATGCTCGTATCGCACTTGTAATCTCAGTTGTTTTTATCCGTGTGTCCAACCCCTTCCGGTCTGCAGAGGCAATTCGGGGAAGGGGAAGGGGGTCAAGGAAGTGGTCGATGGCCCTAGGATCGAGATACGTGGGAGCGGTGTAAACTGCAGAGTAATGATGATAAAACGCCTGGAGGATCTCATCCTGAGATTGCACCAGAGTACCCTGGGGGTTTATGATTGCAGTGATAGGCCGAATTTCGGTATCTTGCTTAGCGAGCCATGCCAGGAGTGTGCCCGACCTATCACGTTCCCGATGCATTCGGTTTGCGTAGGCTCGAAAATTGTGACGACGCAAGTCCACGCACGCCACCTGGTATTCTGATTTGGCATGGGCGACCTGAGTTACTGTCGCCACTGATTGATCTGCGGCCTTAGTGGCCGCAGCCAGTTGCTGCTCCGCCCTCTCTAGGGCACGTTCCAGGGTGTGTCGCACCCCGGCTCTGTACCGGATGCATTCTCCCCTGGCCACTACCTTGAAACCATCCCACTCGATCAGGGTGGACGACGCGGTCCCCGCGTTATGTGTAAAGTAGTCTTGGATGCTACGTTGGTGGTCATGTGTAAAGGTCTGGTCTGTGAGACACTCCCGTGACAGCCGCCACGTAGGAACAGGGGGGTGCGGGGGTCGCCACTGAAGGCCGAGGAAGTGCGCGTCATGGTCGGAAACGACCCTACCCAGATAATCCGAGTGACATATCTGCGGAAGAAGCGCCGCCGTGCATAAGAATCGGTCAAGCCGAACTCGTAAATTATGAGGGATGGAGTGAAATGAGTAAATGCGGGTCTGGGGATGGTGCAGCCTCCATGCGTCCGTAAGGGACCAGTGTGCGGCCCACGCTTTAAAGCGGTCTATTTGTCTATAGGTGGGAGAGTGTGGGAGTGGAGGGTGTGAGCGGTCCAGCACCGGGTCCAGGATACAGTTGTAGTCCCCTCCTAATAGCCAAGGCACCTGTGTAAATTGAGCCAACGCGATTGTGAGTCGGTCCCAGAATTTATCCTGGTCGACATTTGGGGCGTATATACTGCCTAAGAGGACAGCCCTCCCGTCTAAGAGACCCTCTAGCAAGACGTATCTGCCTTCGTCGTCCACCACCCGCCTTAGTTCCCTAAAGGGGATTCCCGGGCAAATCCATATCAGTGTCCCTCTGGCAAACGAGGAGTAGGTCGTGGCGCAGATAAGTCCGTGCCATTTTACTCGCAGTTTGACGACTTCGGTTGCATTAAGGTGGGTTTCTTGTAAGCAGAGGATAGATGCCTTCTGTCGTTTCGCGTAGGCATATATCGCGTAGCGCTTACGTGGGGTATGTAGACCTCGTGTGTTGAGTGTGAGTATATTAATGTCTGCGCTAGTTGTCAATCGTGCCATAGATGGTCGGTTCTGTGTGGGGGCGGGGTGTGATGCCCCTTAGAGAGATCGCATAATAGACCCTCAGGGACGTGCTGCGTTGGAGGGGGGCAGGCGGACTGGAAGCCTGGGAAAGGGGTGTGTTGTGGTGTGAAACTCCATGGCGAAGTGGGACATAGGCAAACCGGGGTGTGAACAACATATGGGGATGCGGGAAACTGTCCCAATACTGGGGACTCATCGTGTGGGTGACGATGTGTCCAAACTACCTCCCGTAACACTATAGGGGGAGAACTGCTTTATGTGATAGGGGGTGGCGATGTGCTAGTGCGAGGCCACACGCTGAGTGGGCATGTAGTAGGATCACAGTGTATCAGGAGCTGAGTGACTGTCTTTGTGGGTGCAATATCATGGGTGTTAGGTGTGCGTCACATAGAAGAATACCAAGAGTCCGTCTGAGTTGCCTCAGGATTGAGGAGAGGAGGCCGATCCATCCAATAGTCCATCTGCTGTTTGCGGAGTGGCGCAGGGGGGTGCCGCTCGGTCCGCCCCTGAGATGGTGCTGTCGCTGTCGTTGTCGCCATCGGATGAGAACAGGTGTGGAGGATGATATATAGAGTCTGAAGGTTGTGTGGTGCGTAGGTCAATCACCGCTTGTAGAACCTCTCGTCTCTCTCGCATAATCTGTTTGAGATCCGGCGAGTCGTGGGTGCCTTGCACCGATCGGGACTCGATGTTACGGAGCTTCTTGGGTCGCTTCCGGGCGTGGAAAGTTTTGAGAGGGGAGCTCCTCTGGGGGCGAGGATCGGATGCCCGCGAGCAGTGTTGGTCTGTCCAATCTTGCGCGGCCTCAGCAGATGCGAAGAAGAGGGAGGATCCTTTATAGATAATCTTGAGGCGGGCCGGGAAGAGCAACGCGTATTGGATCTTATTGTCCCGTAGCCTCCGCTTTACGTCCAGAAAGGAAGATCTCTGTTGTTGCACCGCTCGAGCATAGTCCGGGAAGATCATAATGTGGTTGTTTTCCAGTCGCAACGGTGCAGCTAGTCGCGCCGCTCGAAGCACCGCATCTCTATCCCGGAAATGCAGGAACTTAGCGAGGAATGGTCGAGGAGATGTGCCCGGCGGGGGCTTTCGGGCCGGCACACGGTGAGCCCGTTCTATGGAAAAGAATGGTGAGCGGTCTGCAGGCGGGGTAAATGATTTCAGCCACGTGTCCATGTAGGCAATGGGGTCGGCGCCCTCGATTCCCTCCGGTAGCCCCAGCACTCGGATATTGCAGCGTCTCGAGCGGCCCTCCAAATCCTGCGCGTGTTCTTCCACCGCAGTTAGACGAGTAAGGACCCTCTGGAGCGTCTGTTGTTGCTCTTCTAATATGGGTTGTATTTCCGTAAGTGTCCGCTCCTCCGTACGTACCCGATCCGCCAGCTTCCGGTGGTCATCGCGAAGGAGATTTACATCCGTCGCCAGGGTACCAAGGCGTTCTTCCATGGACAGACGGGATAGTTCAATGGCGGCGAGGACCTTATCCAACTTGTCCGAGATCGATAAGTCTGTGGAGGCCACCGTGCTGGGGGACCACGTCGAGGTCTGAGGCATGTTCTCCGGGGCCGTCTCCGGGATCACCGGATGCTGCGCGGGTTTTGACTTCCCCATTGTGAGTCCACGTGGTCCGGGCGAGTCGGCAGCGTCCGCCGGGTCGTAGTAGCCCCAGCGACGCAAGGAAGTCGCTCAGGGATGCCGCTGCCCGAGCCGGTCCACCAAGGTCCTCTTCGTGAACCGAGCACAGGAATCGTCCGCACCAGCCACCAGGCACTATACTCAGGGCGCTCCTAATACCAGTCCACCCCCCACGGGGTCTCCACCGACGGCTGGTGCCACTGGGGATCCTCTGTGGCCGCCCCAAGGTCAAGGGGGGGAGCGGAAGCACCGACCCTGTGGCCCCCGTGCAAGCCCAAGTCCCTCCTAGGGCCTACCGCCGAGGCGAGGCCATCCACGTCTCGCGGCAGGTAGGTGGTCAGCAGGTCTGGCAAGGGTACAGCAGTTCCCGCGGGTTACGCCCAGAAGGCCGTCACCCCGGCAGGTCCAAGGAGCAAGGCCTCACCGGCTGTGTTGAGAGGGATGCGATGTCCCGCAGGCGGCCATGTTAGGGTCAGGCAAGCGCTGGTCGGGTCGATTGAGTGCCTCCAGGTCCTGCCATCCACATCCAGATCCAGCTCCCTCTTAGCCTCCTGCAGCGCCAGTCATACGGAGTACCTTGGGTGCATAGGGGCCGCCCAGGGGTCCGACTCCAGGTCTCGGCGGGCTCAGCAGTCACAAAATGGCCGGGTGCGTCCGGGCCAGCAATGCCCCTCCGCTCTCCGGTGCTCCGCGTCTTTCTCCGGGGGTCTGCCTCCCGCTCACACCTTCCGAGTGTCAGCGCGATCAGGGCGAGACGCGTTGTCAGTTTCTCCGGCTCCTCTCACGGCAACTCCCGCATCTCACAGATGCGCTCCGCCACCATCTTGCGGCTCGGGGTGCGGCGCTGGCGGCAGTTGCCGGACTATGTCTCGTCCGGAGGGTTAAGGATGTGCCCAGGTGTCCGCCGTCTCCCCCGCTGTGATGCTGCCACTTTCCGATGCCTCGTGCATCGATCTGCTCCCACTGGTATACTTCGTAGAGCTGTCGAGAGGCGCCCAGACGCGGAGCCTCAGCAAAGCCTGACCGCCATCGTGGCTCGCTTAGCCACGCCCCCCAGTCAACACCTTGTATATGTGCGTTAGAGTTAAATTCAATGGTCATACACATCAATTCCTTGATTTCACTTATCATGCAGAATACCTTTACAAGCTTACAACAGAGACCTTGTTTTTAACTTTCTAGACTGTTTTGATCCAAGAGTAGTAAACCTGGGGCTTGGGGACTCTTGTAGCACGTTGACAAAAATACTCCTTTTGCCTCTGATGTAAGTACGTTTGCAATTTGAATGAATTTGTATTAAAATACTTTATATAATCACAAACTGACAGTCTCTGTGGAACATGTCTATTGTATGGCAATTCAAGGATAAATGAATTCAGCTGTATAACTTGTTGCTTGTATTAGTTTACGGGCTTTGAAGAGTTATGTTATGTTTGCCAAAAAAGACAAAGTGCCACATGAGGTTAACTGTTCACGCTGGATCAGGGGAAAGCCACAAATTCAGGCCAACCGTGATGGACTGCGGATCATATACAAGGACCAGGTTCAGTCCTCTGAAGACTTAACTTCTCAAGTTAGCACAAGGAGCTACTGTACACTTTGGTGAGGGCGGTGAGGAGGTCGTTGTTGGACTGAGGAGCTGATTGGGCGATCTGGGCGTCGCTGCTGTACTGCAAAGAGTTATTTACGCAGTATCACACAGCGTAGTTGCATAACAAGCAGTGTAAACTAATTCCATAGTAACAAAAAACTTTAAAGGTACAATTGGAGATCAGATGATACAATTAGTGCACTGGAGCGGTCCCACTCTGTAAATGCAGTACAAGCATGTTGGGTAACATTATAACACAGTATTACAGATTGTCATTCAACATCACGTAGGGACAGTATGAGTCTGGAGTAACAAATATTCCCTTAGAGGGGCCCATATATGTGTAGGTCTGGATGTTACCGGCAGTTCCTCAGCATATAGTTCCAACTATTCACGGCAATATACCAGGTCTTTAATCCATTCATTAATTTTCAGAGCAAATTTACTTTCCCAAGCGAACATAATCCGCCTCTTGGCGAGCAGGAGGGTCACTCTAACAAATCTACCCACGGTGGCCTTTAACTGGGGGACGTAGCCAAGGAGGCACTTCATGGGCGTGCACTGTAAAGAGACGCCCATCATAGTGTGTAGGCGTGCAACAACTGTTTCCCAATATTTAAACACAGGGTCGCACCGCTAAGCAAGATGGATAAAATCAGCATTGAATTGACCACAGCGTTTACACTGATCAGAGTCTCTGAGGCCTATTTTATATCGTTTAACAGGGGTATGATACATTTGGTGAATGAATTTAAAATGAATAATATGCAGATTGCCATTCAGCGTGAGACGGCCTGTTAACATGTAAATCTGTTCCCATTCTTTCGGAGTGATCGGGGGGGGGTCACTATCGCGTTCCACCTCCCTAAACTGTTATCTGGCCAACGCACCGTTTCATTCTGCACCATCTTGTATAATTTAGTGATCAGTTTTTTCCTGAACTGGGTTACTAACAATAATTGGAGTGATTGAAGTGTAGCGGGTTCAGCTGGGAAGTCGGGGTAATGATCCTTAAGCGCACGCTTCAAGCGAAAGCAGGAGTACTGGAACAGTGGAGTAGTATTTCAAATGTATTCCAGGTCATCCCCAGTAAGGTAGCTACCCCCAGGAAAAAGGTCTCTCATATGCGTGATGCCAGCCTCCTTTAAAGCTTGCACGGGAACCTTGTTCCAGCGCAACAGATAATGCCGCATGCCCAGCCAGGGGAAGAGCAGGAGCATATAACGGGAGTTTATGTGCGCGTTTGCCGATCGCCTGCCAGGCTGCGATAGTGGTGTCAACGGTGTTAATTTCAGACCGTGGCGTATGTCGATGAGTGTGTGTGAGGACGCTCGCAAGTGGGACAGGGTGTGCATCATCGTCCTCTACCGCAATGTGTGGAATATAATCATTCGTCCTAAACCAATAGTAAGCATATTGGGCATGCGCGCAGAGATAATACACCTGGAAATCGGGAGCAGTAAACCCCCCTTCATCATAAGAAAGCGTTATGGTATGCCAGTTGATTCTGGGCTGTTTGACCCCCATACCAATCTCAAAAGCTGGGCTTGCACCGATTTAAAAAAATTGCTTGGTAAGTTTAATCGGGATTTTACAAAACAGATATAGAAACCGTGGGAGGATGACCATTTTTATTACTGCGATGCGGTCTGCAAGGGACAGCGGGAGACGGGTCCACCTGTCCACTTGTTGCACCAAAGTGCTGTAGGCTGGGCCATAGTTCTCTCTGATCACGGTGTCAGGATCGCGATTAACCCAGACACCAAGATACCTAACTGGGTCTGCGGTCCATATTTGTACTGCAAAGGGTGGTTCAGGCTGTAGCTGAGAAGTGCAGGTCCCATGTTGGTGGTTGTTGCAGACATTCTCTGTAGAGCGAGAGCAGGTCCAGCTCGAGCGTCACATTGGCGGTCATCGTGATGGTCAATTCTCGCTGCACAGAGGTCACTTCGTAGTTTTGAGGTGCCCAAAACCTCTGTATCTACACTTTTCCTTCACGTAGAGTACACTCTGCTGCCAGCCAAGGGTCCAGGACATGGGGGACACCTCTTCGGGATCAGGACTCACTCCATCAAAGGCCAGCAGCAGGGCTCAGGCAGGTCCAGTTGGGACTGGTCAGCTAGGCAACTTGTTGTGTCTCGGTAGCTCAAACAGCCAGTCAGCCAAATGACCCTTAGAGGCACTTCTGGGTGCTTGAGTTCAAGACAAGCTTTCAGACACCAGGGGGTCTATTAGGATGGCGAAAGGATGGCGGCAACCGCTGGGCCGGCGGCGGTCATCCGTCCGCGATTGAAAATTCCACCCGCCACTTTTCTGCTGGTAGCAGTCCGCACGCTTGCCTTTACAACAAACAATTGATGGACGGAATGCTGACAATGCAGATATTCTCCCCCAGTCAAGAGATCTGGGTTAAATCCATCGTTCTTTTGCCCACTACACCACCGCAGTTTAGACATGGCCATATGCAAATCAGTCTTGACCCTGTGCCTCATGGGAACAGTCCAGCCCGAACTGCCAAGCCATGTCTTCACTGGACCGGAATCAAGCATCCTAGGACCGGTTTCTGGCTATCAGCCGTCATCAGCCAGGATAGCTTGACTCCAGTGGCGTAGTGAGCACGGGTCCCACGTCTGGGAATACCCATCCCACTTAGGGCGAAAAGCGTTACAACAAACAATTGATGGACGGAATGCTGACAATGCAGACATTCTCCCCCAGTCAAGAGATCTGGGTTAAATCCATCGTTCTTTTGCCCACTACACCACCCCAGTTTAGACATGGCCATATGCAAATCAGTCTTGACCCTGTGCCTCATGGGAACAGTCCAGCCCGAACTGCCAAGCCATGTCTTCACTGGACCGGAATCAAGCATCCTAGGACCGGTTTCTGGCTATCAGCCGTCATCAGCCAGGATAGCTTGACTCCAGTGGCGTAGTGAGCACGGGTCCCACGTCTGGGAATACCCATCCCACTTAGGGCGAAAAGCGTTACAACAAACAATTGATGGACGGAATGCTGACAATGCAGACATTCTCCCCCAGTCAAGAGATCTGGGTTAAATCCATCGTTCTTTTGCCCACTACACCACCCCAGTTTAGACATGGCCATATGCAAATCAGTCTTGACCCTGTGCCTCATGGGAACAGTCCAGCCCGAACTGCCAAGCCATGTCTTCACTGGACCGGAATCAAGCATCCTAGGACCGGTTTCTGGCTATCAGCCGTCATCAGCCAGGATAGCTTGACTCCAGTGGCGTAGTGAGCACGGGTCCCACATCTGGGAATACCCATCCCACTTAGGGCGAAAAGCGTTACAACAAACAATTGATGGACGGAATGCTGACAATGCAGACATTCTCCCCCAGTCAAGAGATCTGGGTTAAATCCATCGTTCTTTTGCCCACTACACCACCCCAGTTTAGACATGGCCATATGCAAATCAGTCTTGACCCTGTGCCTCATGGGAACAGTCCAGCCCGAACTGCCAAGCCATGTCTTCACTGGACCGGAATCAAGCATCCTAGGACCGGTTTCTGGCTATCAGCCGTCATCAGCCAGGATAGCTTGACTCCAGTGGCGTAGTGAGCACGGGTCCCACGTCTGGGAAAACCCATCCCACTTAGGGCGAAAAGCGTTACAACAAACAATTGATGGACGGAATGCTGACAATGCAGACATTCTCCCCCAGTCAAGAGATCTGGGTTAAATCCATCGTTCTTTTGCCCACTACACCACCCCAGTTTAGACATGGCCATATGCAAATCAGTCTTGACCCTGTGCCTCATGGGAACAGTCCAGCCCGAACTGCCAAGCCATGTCTTCACTGGACCGGAATCAAGCATCCTAGGACCGGTTTCTGGCTATCAGCCGTCATCAGCCAGGATAGCTTGACTCCAGTGGCGTAGTGAGCACGGGTCCCACATCTGGGAATACCCATCCCACTGAGGGCGAAAAGCGTTACAACAAACAATTGATGGACGGAATGCTGACAATGCAGACATTCTCCCCCAGTCAAGAGATCTGGGTTAAATCCATCGTTATTTTGCCCACTACACCACCCCAGTTTAGACATGGCCATATGCAAATCAGTCTTGACCCTGTGCCTCATGGGAACAGTCCAGCCCGAACTGCCAAGCCATGTCTTCACTGGACCGGAATCAAGCATCCTAGGACCGGTTTCTGGCTATCAGCCGTCATCAGCCAGGATAGCTTGACTCCAGTGGCGTAGTGAGCACGGGTCCCACGTCTGGGAATACCCATCCCACTTAGGGCGAAAAGCGTTACAACAAACAATTGATGGACGGAATGCTGACAATGCAGACATTCTCCCCCAGTCAAGAGATCTGGGTTAAATCCATCGTTCTTTTGCCCACTACACCACCCCAGTTTAGACATGGCCATATGCAAATCAGTCTTGACCCTGTGCCTCATGGGAACAGTCCAGCCCGAACTGCCAAGCCATGTCTTCACTGGACCGGAATCAAGCATCCTAGGACCGGTTTCTGGCTATCAGCCGTCATCAGCCAGGATAGCTTGACTCCAGTGGCGTAGTGAGCACGGGTCCCACGTCTGGGAATACCCATCCCACTTAGGGCGAAAAGCGTTACAACAAACAATTGATGGACGGAATGCTGACAATGCAGACATTCTCCCCCAGTCAAGAGATCTGGGTTAAATCCATCGTTCTTTTGCCCACTACACCACCCCAGTTTAGACATGGCCATATGCAAATCAGTCTTGACCCTGTGCCTCATGGGAACAGTCCAGCCCGAACTGCCAAGCCATGTCTTCACTGGACCGGAATCAAGCATCCTAGGACCGGTTTCTGGCTATCAGCCGTCATCAGCCAGGATAGCTTGACTCCAGTGGCGTAGTGAGCACGGGTCCCACGTCTGGGAATACCCATCCCACTTAGGGCGAAAAGCGTTACAACAAACAATTGATGGACGGAATGCTGACAATGCAGACATTCTCCACCAGTCAAGAGATCTGGGTTAAATCCATCGTTCTTTTGCCCACTACACCACCCCAGTTTAGACATGGCCATATGCAAATCAGTCTTGACCCTGTGCCTCATGGGAACAGTCCAGCCCGAACTGCCAAGCCATGTCTTCACTGGACCGGAATCAAGCATCCTAGGACCGGTTTCTGGCTATCAGCCGTCATCAGCCAGGATAGCTTGACTCCAGTGGCGTAGTGAGCACGGGTCCCACGTCTGGGAATACCCATCCCACTTAGGGCGAAAAGCGTTACAACAAACAATTGATGGACGGAATGCTGACAATGCAGACATTCTCCCCCAGTCAAGAGATCTGGGTTAAATCCATCGTTCTTTTGCCCACTACACCACCCCAGTTTAGACATGGCCATATGCAAATCAGTCTTGACCCTGTGCCTCATGGGAACAGTCCAGCCCGAACTGCCAAGCCATGTCTTCACTGGACCGGAATCAAGCATCCTAGGACCGGTTTCTGGCTATCAGCCGTCATCAGCCAGGATAGCTTGACTCCAGTGGCGTAGTGAGCACGGGTCCCACGTCTGGGAATACCCATCCCACTTAGGGCGAAAAGCGTTACAACAAACAATTGATGGACGGAATGCTGACAATGCAGGCATTCTCCCCCAGTCAAGAGATCTGGGTTAAATCCATCGTTCTTTTGCCCACTACACCACCCCAGTTTAGACATGGCCATATGCAAATCAGTCTTGACCCTGTGCCTCATGGGAACAGTCCAGCCCGAACTGCCAAGCCATGTCTTCACTGGACCGGAATCAAGCATCCTAGGACCGGTTTCTGGCTATCAGCCGTCATCAGCCAGGATAGCTTGACTCCAGTGGCGTAGTGAGCACGGGTCCCACGTCTGGGAATACCCATCCCACTTAGGGCGAAAAGCGTTACAACAAACAATTGATGGACGGAATGCTGACAATGCAGACATTCTCCCCCAGTCAAGAGATCTGGGTTAAATCCATCGTTCTTTTGCCCACTACACCACCCCAGTTTAGACATGGCCATATGCAAATCAGTCTTGACCCTGTGCCTCATGGGAACAGTCCAGCCCGAACTGCCAAGCCATGTCTTCACTGGACCGGAATCAAGCATCCTAGGACCGGTTTCTGGCTATCAGCCGTCATCAGCCAGGATAGCTTGACTCCAGTGGCGTAGTGAGCACGGGTCCCACGTCTGGGAATACCCATCCCACTTAGGGCGAAAAGCGTTACAACAAACAATTGATGGACGGAATGCTGACAATGCAGACATTCTCCCCCAGTCAAGAGATCTGGGTTAAATCCATCGTTCTTTTGCCCACTACACCACCCCAGTTTAGACATGGCCATATGCAAATCAGTCTTGACCCTGTGCCTCATGGGAACAGTCCAGCCCGAACTGCCAAGCCATGTCTTCACTGGACCGGAATCAAGCATCCTAGGACCGGTTTCTGGCTATCAGCCGTCATCAGCCAGGATAGCTTGACTCCAGTGGCGTAGTGAGCACGGGTCCCACGTCTGGGAATACCCATCCCACTTAGGGCGAAAAGCGTTACAACAAACAATTGATGGACGGAATGCTGACAATGCAGACATTCTCCCCCAGTCAAGAGATCTGGGTTAAATCCATCGTTCTTTTGCCCACTACACCACCCCAGTTTAGACATGGCCATATGCAAATCAGTCTTGACTCTGTGCCTCATGGGAACAGTCCAGCCCGAACTGCCAAGCCATGTCTTCACTGGACCGGAATCAAGCATCCTAGGACCGGTTTCTGGCTATCAGCCGTCATCAGCCAGGATAGCTTGACTCCAGTGGCGTAGTGAGCACGGGTCCCACGTCTGGGAATACCCATCCCACTTAGGGCGAAAAGCGTTACAACAAACAATTGATGGACGGAATGCTGACAATGCAGACATTCTCCCCCAGTCAAGAGATCTGGGTTAAATCCATCGTTCTTTTGCCCACTACACCACCCCAGTTTAGACATGGCCATATGCAAATCAGTCTTGACCCTGTGCCTCATGGGAACAGTCCAGCCCGAACTGCCAAGCCATGTCTTCACTGGACCGGAATCAAGCATCCTAGGACCGGTTTCTGGCTATCAGCCGTCATCAGCCAGGATAGCTTGACTCCAGTGGCGTAGTGAGCACGGGTCCCACGTCTGGGAATACCCATCCCACTTAGGGCGAAAAGCGTTACAACAAACAATTGATGGACGGAATGCTGACAATGCAGACATTCTCCCCCAGTCAAGAGATCTGGGTTAAATCCATCGTTCTTTTGCCCACTACACCACCCCAGTTTAGACATGGCCATATGCAAATCAGTCTTGACCCTGTGCCTCATGGGAACAGTCCAGCCCGAACTGCCAAGCCATGTCTTCACTGGACCGGAATCAAGCATCCTAGGACCGGTTTCTGGCTATCAGCCGTCATCAGCCAGGATAGCTTGACTCCAGTGGCGTAGTGAGCACGGGTCCCACGTCTGGGAATACCCATCCCACTTAGGGCGAAAAGCGTTACAACAAACAATTGATGGACGGAATGCTGACAATGCAGACATTCTCCCCCAGTCAAGAGATCTGGGTTAAATCCATCGTTCTTTTGCCCACTACACCACCCCAGTTTAGACATGGCCATATGCAAATCAGTCTTGACCCTGTGCCTCATGGGAACAGTCCAGCCCGAACGGCCTGGCGGGCGGAGCTGGACCGCTAAAATGGGGCCGGTGCAGGGCCAGGCTCCGTCGACATGATTATGATGCCGGCGGTAGCCAGCCTTTCCGCTGTGGTGGAACCGCCATAGAAAAGCATGCAGAGAATGTCTCCGGGGGCCCACTGCGGGCCTCCAATGTGTTGGGGGGGGGGGTGTGAGTGCACTGGGTATCCTTGTACCAGGTGTCAGGCACTGTGCAGTGCCTGCCACACAGTGCAGGGATATGCAGGACATGCTCCTTTCAACATCGCGGCGGTGCTGCTGGCAGCAGCAACCGACGCAATGTTAAAGGCCGCGATCGTACCACCGCGGTTGGATTTCGACTGCGGAGCATACTAATTGGACTGGCGGTTATGCCGCAGTCCTGGTGGGCAGTCTATACCCGCTACCATGGCAGTCGGAGTGATTTTCCGACCGCCATCCTAATAGACCCCCAGGATTTTACAGCATGGGATAGCAAATTTTGTGGCAAAAAAAGCAAGATTCTCTATACCAAAATTTGCAGTACATTTTCACATTTACAGAACATGTGCTTGACAATGAAATACCATCGGTCTTTGGTCTGTCACTATCGGAGACTGACAAATTACAGTCTGTGACCTGGCAGAGGGCCCGATTCACAGAACTAACTTAAGACAAAATCCTAAACTTACTACCATTTTGGTATTCACAGAAGGCACTTACTCATTTTGGTATTCACAGAAGGCACTTATCATTTTGGTATTCACAGAAGGCACTTACTCATCAATGAGTAAGTGCCTTCTGTGAATACCAAAATGAGTAAGTTACTCAAATTGAGTAAGTTACCCATTTGATATTCACAGAAGGCACTTACTCATCAATGAGTAAGTGCCTTCTGTGAATACCAAAATGAGTAAGTTTAGGATTTTGTCTTGAGTTAGTTATGTGAATCGGGCCCAGAGTGTCCAGCAGCACCGCACCTAGAAACAGGAAGCCAGAAAGTGCAAATCTAAAATTGAAAATTCTGATCTCTCTGGCATCCGACAACCAGTATTCCAAAGGAGCACAGGGCAGCAGGGGGAGTCGAATGGAGTCGTGGGTACACAAGAGACTCTGGCGTAGGGGACCAGTGGGGATGAGAAGATGGGTGTGATGAGTGTCCTGGGGTTGCTGGAGGAATGGTGTTTCAGCCACAGAATAAAGGAGGCACAGGAGGGGTTGAGGGTGTAGAGAATAGGATGTGGCATTATGGGCAGAGCTGCCGATTTGAAACTGGGGAAGCAGGTTGGAGTCCCTAATTCAGCACAACAACCTGTGATTGTGGCAAATCACTACTGCCTAAAGAACTAAACAAACATAACCTTTTATCACGTAACTGGTGCTCATGTACAGAGTTCTAATACAGGTCATGTTTGCGCTGTATAAAACTGCAAAAAATAAAAGAAATATAAAGAGTCAAGGGGCAGCAGGTCCCACGAAAGGGCAGTGAAGGTGTAGCGGTCTGGTGAGACTGGTACGTAAGCAGAGATGTGGGAACAGCCTGTTAGCACAGAAGGAGGGCCCTGTTCACGGTCAAGAGATTAACAGGCAGACAACAGAACCTCTCCCCCCTGCTACCCATCCTCCTTTTATTGGCTCAGCACAGTGCAGAGTCAATAAAAGGAGGATTAGCCTCAATGTTTTTAGAGTGACAATTTTTACAGGCGCTTCTGTAATAATCACAGGATTGTTCTGATTAGAGTTTCTGGAGATGTCACTTTTAAACCTGGTGCAGTTTTTGTGTGGGGAATTCTCTGGCCTACCTCTAAAATTGAATTCTGATCAGTTCTTCACCTGGGTTTAACTCCAAACTCTCTAGAGTGCTATTGTAAGGGTATGCCTGGTGTCAGGTTCCTTTGTATGTTCTGCAGGCACAGTCTTTTGAAGTGTAATCAGGGCAGAGCATAATTCCTCCCAGCCATCCTGTCAGAAAAACCACTCCTTCTACACCTAGGCCTATTTTGTTTCATGTCTAGAAACAATACAAGTACTACAGGAGAGCCCTTCACAGTCATGTGACCCTGGACACGGGCAGAAAGGCACATTTGGTTTACGGCAGAGAAATGGCAACTTTCTAAAAGTGCCCTTATTAGAACAGTAACTTAAAATCCGACTTTACTAATAAAATGGATTTTAAATTGAATTAAAATTCATTTTATTTTAAACACCATTTCTCTATCTGGTCTCAAACTAAAGTTAGCATCTATTAAGAGTAATACTGTAACCAGTATTATTCTATAACAGCGCTAACCTTACACCAGTGAAGAACAACTTTAGGAGTTCCTCCCTGCCTGGCCATGTAAAACCTAAACCCACAAGTGATTTACCATGCACCCTGCCCTATGAGCCTTTTGGGCCTACCGTAGGGGTGAGTTATAACTATTAACAAGCATTGGCAAAGCCAACAGGTCTCGCTTTTGTTACTTGGTCTTTTGGCTTTGCTAATTGCTATTGCCGATTCTGAACAGCAACGTGAACAACTGAGATAAATGGCATGCCAAAGGTCTGTGATTAATGTGATAATGGAAGGAAACAGAATTGTGCGTGGTTGTGATTGTTTGCACTACAAAATTAAAGCTAAGCGTATTATGGCACATGAACACATGCGGAGGCAAGCAGCACATAGCCAGACCTATGAATTAAGACCTACAGATATATTTGCACACAAGGACAACACAAAAATGGGCACACCCAACAGAGGCACATATCTGCACTACAAACATTGTGCAACTGCAATGGGGGTAAACCAGTAATTAAGAGAGGAAGTGAGGAGTAAAGGAGAGAAAGCAGTTGAGAAGGGGGTGTATCTATAAGAACTACGAACGATGAAAGCACACGAAATATGATAAAGGGCCCATTGTTCAATCATTATATTGGATTCTTTTACATTGTGTTTAGAATCATACTACTCCTTCCTCTTGGTTTGAAGGGCCTCAGCTCTTTCCCTAACAGAATCCTCTGACCTATGTACAATGTTGTGTTTGAATAGCCATCCAGGTGTAAATTTTGTTCTGGGATTTCTGCCCCGCATTAGGACAAAAGGTGGATAACCTGTAGCTTCACAAATTGACACTCTATAAGCCCAAACCATTTTTAAAACTTGCGTTTCCCAATCACCATGTTTGGCAGCCATTTGAATTTTGTTTTTTATAACTCTGTTAAAGCGCTCAACCATTCCATTACTGTTTGGGTTGTATAGCCCAGTGGTTTTATGTTTTATGCTTAGTTTGTTAAAGTATTCTTTTGCTTTGTTTGACGTAAATTGAACGCCATTATCACTCAACAGGACTGAAGGAATACCTTCCAATTGAAATGATTTGTCAAGGAATTGATGAACAGAATCAGTATCTGCTTTAGTAACAATTTTAACAATGGGCCATCTTGAAAACAAATCCATTAAGACTAAAATGAATTTTTGATTGCTGCCAATTGGACCCACAATGTCAATTGTTGTATGTTCCCAAGGTGAACTGGGTCTAGACATTACACCTAAGGGAGGTTTGCACGTAACTAAGGACTTGTCGGCAATCTTACATAATTCACAGTCAGGTACAAATACTTCAATCTCAGCATCCATACTTGGCCACCAAAATGAAGCTTTGACAGTTTGTTTAGAACGAACTATGCCAAAATGGCCTTCGTGACACAGAGCTATTATAGAGGGACGTAAACGTTTTGGAGGAATAACTCTTTCACCTCTCCAGACATTTTCATCTCGAATACTTAAATCAAATCTAACTTCCCAAAACGGTTTCAAGATGTGGATGGTACTTAGTTTTCTTGGCCATGATTGACTGAGATGAGATTTGACCTGACACAAATCAAGATCTTTTAAATATTGTTCATACCATTTCTTTTTCGCAATTTCACTGTTTCCAAAATCTTGAACATAAGCAATCTGGAACGAGTTCCAGATTTCATCTTCACATTCATCAAGCTGTTTTGGCATTCTAGACAGAAAATCAGCCATACAATTTCTCTTACCAGGAATATATTACATTTTGTAACAATAATCCTGTAACCTGATGGCTAACCTGGCAACTCTTTCAGAAGTATTAATTGTGCCTTCAGTAGTAAGAACTTTAAGGAGAGGTTTATGATCACAACGCAAGATAAAGTGTTTTCCTCAAACAAATGCTCTAAAATGATCGACAGCCCAAACACACGCTAGTGTTTCTTTTTCAATTACTGAGTATTTTTCCTCAGTCGGTGACAAAGATCTAGAGGCATATGCTAATATGTGTTCCTCACCTGCAGTATCAATCTGAGAAAGAACTGCGCCTAAACCTTTAATGCTAGCGTCAGTGGTTATTATGCTGTCAGCTTCAGGGCTGAAACTTTTCAAAGAGGCAACCTTGGATATGCAATCCTTAATATCATCAAAATCTTGTTGACACTCCAAAGACCATTTGAATTTTTTTCTGTTCTTTAACAATTGCCTGATATTATACGTTCTTGAAGAAAAATTTTGGATGTATTTGGAACAGAATTCGGCCAGACCTATAAAAGACCTAACATCATCTTTACAATTTGGAGCAGGGGCACACCTAATAGAGTCAACGAGGTTTGATTTAGGTCTAATTCCCTTACAATCTATAACATGACCTAAACAGGTGACGCTATCACTAGCAAATGTGCATTTGGAATATTCAACAGTCAAACCATTAGAATCCAAAATGGACAACACTTCATGTAATGTTTTATCATGATCTGCTTTGTCTTTTCCAACAATTAGGATGTCATCCTGAAAAAATTTGGTGTTTTTAATATTGGAAAATAAGTGATGCAATAATCGCTGAAAAACTGCAGCATCCTTTTAAATTGAAAACACCCTTGCGGTGTAACAAAAGTAGTGAATTTCTTGCTGTCTCTGTAGAGTGGAATTTGGTGATAGGCAGCAGATAAATCAATTAGGCTAACATTTCATTTATTTTGGGCAAAGGAAATTGATCAATAACTATGTTCTCATTCAAATGGCGCAAGTCAACACATAGTCTCAATTTCCCATTGCTACGTTTGACTACAACTAATGGAGAAACCCATTCAGAAGCCTCAACGGGTTCAATTATGTCTGCAGAAACAAGTCCATCAAGTTCTTTAGCCACATCATTCCTTAAGGATATAGGAACACTCCTAACTTTGTGAATTTTTGGAAGTGCATTTTCCTTAAGTATTATTTTATGTTCAAAACCCTTTAGTTTGCCGATGTTTTTTTGAAAAACAGAGGGAAATTTCTTTAAAAGTTTTTTACCAACTTTGGTGCCCTCATCCATAACCAAAACTTGCTCTACAGAGTTCGGGTCTAATATTATGTGTACATTTTTTTGATCTTTCCATCTGAGCACAGATGTACCTTTTTTTGAAATGTACTACTTGCCATAAGCATGACGATTTTTAAATTCGAATTTAAACCAACGATAACCAAGTATGTTGATTTTTTTTTTCTCCACTGTAACCCTCAGGATCTATATCCGAAGCAAATAATTTGGAACCAACTTTACCAGTAAACTGTTTCTGCCATACCTCTTCATTCACAATTGAATAAGGTGAGCCAGATTCAGCATACATTTTTACACGCACACGGCCTATGTGAATCCAACACTCAGGTTTGTTTTCTATTAGAAGGCAGCCATCTCTAATGTTTAACATTAATTTCTTTTTGACTGCAACTGAACATTCAGATACTTGTTCATCATTGCTACTTAAATCACTATCAGAATCCAGATCATCCTAAATAGATTTAACAGATTTTGCTTTTCTCCTGCAGGATTTTGTGTAATGGCCATAAATACTACATGCACTACATTTAACTTTCCTAGCAGGACACGATTTTGCAAAAGCTAAATGATCTAAGCTACCACATCTGTAACATTTGGGAGGTTCACTATTAGGTTTATACTTACTCCCTCCTTCAGATTTTGGTTTGACATAGGCATTTTTTTTCGAACTGGATTTGATTTTAGCCACTGTTTCATTTACCACAACTTCCGTTTTTAAAGCATTTGCACATCTGCTAGATGTTTTAGCTTTGCGGACAATAGCAAGAATGTCATTTAGGCATGCATCGCCGTTAATCCATAAACGCTCCTGAATGGCTGGATTAGAAGCGTGAATAACAACTTGATCACACACTAAATCTACCAACAATCCCCCAAATGCACAATCACACAGCTAATTTCTTTAACTCACCGACATAATCATCCACAGATTCATTTTTTAGTTGTTTTCTCTGGAAGAGCTACCATAAAAACATTACTATCACCATCGCCTACAACAGGTTTGTTCATTTGGTTATACGTTTTCAGACCATGGGGACCTAAAGAGTAATAAATATCCGCTTTTTGTGTTGAGCAGCCATTTTTCCGTCAGAATCAACAGTTTCAATGTAATTTAAAAAATACTCTTTCCATTCTGTCCACTTAAGTGCAGGTTCGGATCCTGAAGACCAAAAAGCCTGAGGATGATTAAGTGGAAAGGTTTGTTGACTCATGGTTGCACTCAAGATGACACACCGTACTTTAAATGTTGACACAAAATGGAAATGAACAAATCAATGTCACAAAGTGGAATTGTTCAGTGTGATGTCATAAAACACTGTCCATACTTCACCACTTGTAGTAGAAATGTTGAATAATAGCTGTAAAAGGTGATGAAAGAATAAAGTAAAACCAAATTTCACCTCGAGTAGAAGGAAGCAATCCTATCATGCGCATTGATAAATCACCTGAAGTTGACACAAACAGATCAACAATGTGAGATGACTTCTTGTTAGGTAGTGCTTACTGACAGGAATTGAAACGCTCTCTGTGAAAGTATTTATTAAGCGTTCATCAGTAGTTCCGAGTGGATTTGTTTTATTTTGTAGCGTGAACTTCCCACTTTAAAATGGCTGCTGCGCGTAAACGTGTTGACGCGCTACGTTCCTTATGCACGTAAATGTGATGACGCGCTACGCTCCTACTCTGCAGAAGTCTGACGCGTGACTTGTGAGGATGAGCAGAATGACCGCGAGCAAGAACTTGAACGTTGCTAGGCAATCCGTGTTTGAACAGTGGTGTTCGACGTGGTAACGGAGGCCTAGTTTAAGGTATTTTCCTCAATTTATCTTAAGAGATAGTAAAGTCGCTCACCAGATTTGTGGTAGAAGATCCTCATTAGCATCGGCCACACTTGATCTGCTCCTTTTTTTTCCTTCGAAACGAAGAATGTCACTACAGCGTAAACTCTGCCACAAAACTTTCAATAGAAAAAAATAGCCTCCTTCCTTTAACACAGTCCATCAAAATCCCGATCGTCGCCAAATTTGTTATGAAGGCAGCGAAGGCTCTTAGTAGTGAAAGATTTATTGAAGAATTAGGCAGGTACAAATAACAGGTCTGGTCGGTAACACATTCAGGTGGCAACTGTCCACAGTCTTCTTGCTCGCTCCACGTTACATGTTCTATGGAACGTGATGTCAACAAGAGACGACACAAATGGAACGAGACACTAATCAGTAAACATAGCAATGCATTACAAAACATAACATAACACCGCCCTCAACTGGATCCACTCCTTTCTCTCTAGCAGGACCCAAAGGATCAGACTCCCACCCTTCCACTCCAAATCAACTTAGATCAACTGTGGAGTACCCCAAGGATACTTGCTCATCCCCACGCTCTTCAACATCTACATGGCCCTCCTCGCCGCCATCGTCAGTCAGCATGGGCTCAGCATAGTATCCTACGCCGATGACACCCAGCTCATCCTCTCCCTCACGAAGAATCCCAAAGACACCAGACTCTGCTTCCAGGAAGGAATGAAGAACGTCGCAGCCTGAATGAACAACAGCTGCTTGAAGCTCAACTCTGAGAAGACAGGGGTCCTCTTCCTCGGACCCTCCTCCACCACCTACGACAACACTTGGTGGCCTTCCGCCCTCAGAAACCCACCCACTCCATCATATTACGCCCAAAACCTCGGCATCATCCTAGACTCCTTCCTCACCATGACCCGCCAGATCAACGCCGTCGCCTCCATCTGCTTCAACTCCCTCCGCATCCTCCACAAGTCCTTCAAGTGGATCCCCCCCGAATGCAGAAAGACCGTCACTCTCACACTCATAACCAACAGACTGGACTACGACAATGCCCTCTACTCCGAAATCAACAGAACCCTGCTATACAAGCTCCAAACCATGCAGAACACCGCAGCCAGACTTGGAACCTCGGAACCCCACGACACGAGCACTGGCTCCCCATCGAGAAGAGAGTAACCTTCAAGCTACTCACCCATGCCTACAAATCCCTCCACAACATCGGACTCAAATACCTCAATGAGAGAGTCTCCTTCCACGTACCCAAAAGGAACCTCCGTCCTGTCGACCTCGCCCTGACAGAGACCCCACGCATCTGCAGAATCAGAGCAGGCGGAAGAGCCTTCTCCTACATCGCAGCAAAGACCTGGAACGAGCTCCCAGTTAACATCAGACGCTCCCCTTCAGGAAGAGCCTCAAGACCAGGCTCTTCGACTGATCCGGATCTGCACCTCCACCCCTCATCCCCTCAGTGCCTTGAGACCCTCAAGGTTGTGTAGCGCGCTCGATAAAACCCTGATTGATTGATTGATATGCACCTCATGCAGCTTTTGAGGCACATTTCTGGACATTTTTGAAAATTCCAAAAAGTAGTAAATTTGCATCCAGCAGATGAACTACATTTTCATTCATCAGTCACATAGATTCTTTCAACTAATTCCACATAAATAAGCAAATCCAATGATGCAGAAACCAACACAAGGACTCCATGCCTGTCCATCATTCTTCACAATCCAGTGAAAATATATCTCTAACTGTACTTTTCTACCAAGGACTCACTCCTCCTCTGTCATGTAAGGCCACATAATGAATCTGAATGTTTATTTAAGTTCTCTTCACACCTGCAGCCTTTAATAATCTACCAGAACTTTGGCTGACTCAGCTGACTGTGACATCACCTGCGACGTCACAGGAAAAGCTTTCCAATAAAGTCTCTGTGCTACATTCCCTGTCCTCACTTGATGCTCACCATGCTAATGTAACTGCTTGCCTTTCATACCTGCCCCTATGAACCATCCTTCCCAGTACCGTTTCCCTTCCTCCAAGGTGCTCCTGTGCTTTCCTCATTGACCCTGCCCTTAGTTAGTTATGTCTGTGCCCATATACCCTGTAATCGGAGTCTGAGAAGAAGGAGCGCTGAGCCAACAGCAAGCTAAGCAAAATGTCTCTCTTCGGGGTCCCCGGAGTTGTTTACGAGACGGGGCTCAGCACCTACCAGGCTGACTACAGACCGCCACCTTCATATTCTAAGGTATGGAAACCACAGATCCAGGAGAAAGTAAGCATTGAGATCTCCAAAGATTCTAATCTACCTACAGATTTATCAAAGTATTGGGGACTGTGGAATGTGTCTCAACCACAAACATGCATTTGAGAAGGAGGGTCTTGTGGTCGTCTTGGAGTTTTCATTGTCTCCTTTGTCAATTCCTATTAAAGACTTCACATGCTACTCTCTTAAGTAAAGGGATTGGACAGCGGTGTCCACCCAATTAGCTAATTATCTGTGACTATAATGAGATATCCTCCTGGGAGATCATACATTTAGGTGGCTTTAACAATTCTTGTTTATGTCTTTCCCTGGACTACGTATTGTACTTCTTGAGATGTGATCCTTGGGATCACGGCAGGGTATTGAGTGGAGCAGGTTTATTAAACAGTTAAGGAGCGGTGTGACACACAGGCACCATTTGAACAGAGTTTACCACTGACCTCTTCTGTACCTGTGGTTATCTGCATCAGTGGTCCTCTAGGGTTGACCTGCAATTGAAAGGAGGTCAAAGAGGGAAAGTGGCCATTTTTAAGTTACTGCTCTAGCAATAGTTGATTGTCATGTTCGACTGGTGAGTTGAAAGCAAAAGAAAGACTGGAGCAGGATGAGGAGCTACATGGGGAGTATCAGGGGGCGGGAATGTGGAGAGTAAAAAGAGAGCATGCAAGAGTGGCAGGCAACTGGACAGGTGGGGGGGGAGCAGGAAAACACATGCCCTCTCAAGGAATGTTAAATTCAATATAATGGAACAGAACTATCAGCTAATCAATGGAAGAATACAACTTAACCAATCAAAACACTGTGATGTCAAAGTACTTCTCGCACACAGGGTGAGGTGGGGCGCAGAGGCCAGAGCGGCTGACTCCTGAGAGCGGGGCTCACGGTTTGATCCCGGCACCAGCGGCAGGTCAGCTCAGTATCATGTGACTCTGGAAAATAGCTCACTTAATCTCCCCGATGTACCCCAGTGCCTTGAAACCCTTAAGGGTGATATGTTCGCACTTTACAAACAGGAATTATTAATATTATTATTGCACAAGAATAGGGACGAGAGTCATCAGATCCGAAAAAGTCACAAGAGAAAGACAACAAAATGATCCAATCATGAAAAAGGGACCATCCTAAAAGCCACTCTACGTATACGCATGTATTAGAAACAATAGGGCTGCCAACAGACAACTAAAGCTGTCTGCAGCCAAAACCTAAATACAGCCCACTACACAACAATTCATTTTAAAGCTCATGTGCCAGAAGAGGTGAAAAACATAATTCCTCCTGTGCCGTGACATGGCCATCAGAATTATGTACTAGACAATTTGTGCCTTTGGCAGGTGCTTCCTGATTACTGTTCCCAGATGTAGCTTGGTAACATCACTTGCTACTGTATTGGGCCTTTTAAAATTAATTGGTCCATACAGGACTTCCTCCCTGGAGCCACAATACAGAGCACTTTCGCATAGGTCAAAGCCTACTGTATACTGAATAGTGCATTAAGACGTTGTGCATGTTACTATGGGTATTCCAGAGGAGAAACTGGAGCTACAATTACTGCCTCAATGTTATCTTGAAGCAGATAAAGTAAGATTGTTGGTATGTCACATTTATCACGTTAATGTTTGGGTGGGTGTACCTCTACTCTATCACTTCCTTACAAAGCCCTAGCATAACATCACATCACCTGAGCACTACATTGCGGATAGCTAAATGCCCTGACCATTACTTGGAATGAGGGAATTAAATATTCTTTGGGCCCTGAGTCAATCAAATTAAATTTAATTAATTTAAAGACAATTTCTAAAATAAAAATAAAATGATCCGGCATATAAACAGCTTTAGTTGTGCCTATAAAGTTTTTGTTAATAACTTCGTCCAGTGGTCACTTACCTCAGAGAGAGAGGAGTAAGATTAATCATTTACCTAGATGACATACTCATTATGTCACAGGACAGATTAGAGGTACACAATCATTTACTTAGGACTATGAATCTTCTGGAGAGTCTGGGTTTCATTATAAATAAGGAGAAGTCGATTCTGACTCCCACTCAAAATGTAGACTTCCTAAGCTTTCAGGTAGATCGGTCCTAACCCACCTGATTTTACCACACAAAAAAGTGGTAAAGATAAAGAAAGACGTGTGGTCAGTCTTATCCAAGGACACGATACTGCTCAGAGACCTTGCAAGGTTTTTGGGACTCCTCTCATCCTCCATCCAGGCCATATCTCCTGGCCCATTGCACTACAGGGGATTACAGAGACTAAAGACCTTAGGTCTAAGGAAAGGGCAATGGTACAAAGACTTGATTCCCCTTTACCAGATGCATGAGACGATTTACCTTGGTGGCCAAACAACCTCGGTGCATGGAACGGCAGGGCCATTTTCGGGAACGTGCCAGACTTTATAATAGAGTCCGATGCAAGCAACACAGGACGGGGAGCCCGCTTAGGAGAAATATAGACAGGGGGAGGATGGTCCCTAGAGGAACAGTGTCTTCATATAAATTGTTTAAAAATGCTGTCGGCCCTGAACTCTGTTATGAGCTTTTAAGGACCTTCTGAAGAATTCAAACACTCTGATTCACTTAGACAATTTCACAGCAGTTTGCTATATAAACAGATTAGGAGGTGCAAGATCCGAGGTACTCTCAGGCTTACCACAACAAATATGGGGGCATATTCTCAAGGACCTATCGCCGAGTTATCAGCACTTTAGCGCAGCAAAAGTGGTGAAAGAATTATCGCCTCATTCTCAAGCTGGTGCAAACTGCCGTTATCGCCAGTTTTCCAGCGATGGCTTCCGCCAAAAAAATAGCCACGGATGAGAGCAACAACTAACGCTAATGAGATGCAGAGTAGGCGTTCCCGTGCCAAAAAACACAAAAACACCACTTTGCGATATTCTCAACGACCAGCCAGATCTGCGATGCGATCCCAAAACAGGCGATAAGGCGCATTAGCAGCAGGGAATGAACACCTGCCTTTTACAGGTGTTAAGCAGGAAGAAGTATGAAGGGGAGCTCAGCCCAGAGCCACATCGGCAGACCTACACATGTCATGGAGCCACCGATCATGCAGCTCGGAGACCAAAGTGGCCCACAACACCCACCGCCACCAGCCCCAGGACCGCCCCCCTGACCCCTCCCTTTCCACCCCCCCCCCCCCCACCCCCCCGGACTACCACAGAGGCAGAGCAGCAGAAGACAGTGGTCCTTTCGAAAACACACCGGCCTCACAGACTTAACGCCAGAGGAAGTCATTGCCCACTACAGGCTCAAAAGGACAACCATCCTCCGCATCCTGACCCACATTGCCCACAGGCTGACGGAAAGCAACACAGTGGACAATGAACCTCCCCCCGCAGACAAAGCTGCTGGCTGTGCTGCACCTGTTGGCCTCTGGTACTTTCCAACCAACAACCGCTAGAGTCGGAGGAGTCTCACAGCCGGACCTATCAAAGTTCATCACAACTGTCTTGGATGCCATCATCAGCTTGGTACTGCGGCACCTTCACTTCCCCCACACTGCGCCAGAACAGCTGGAGACCAAGCAAGGCTTATACGCCATAGCTGGCTTCCCGCACGTGTTGAGGGCAATTGACTGCACACATGCCCTACTTGTGCCCCCTGCCGACACTGCATACAATTACCGCAACAGAAAGCACATGCATTCCGTTAATGTGCATGCAATAGTGGACCACCGGGAATTCTTCGCCAACGTTGTCGCCAACTACCCAGGCAGTGTGCATGATTCCTACATCTTCCGACAGTCCGTCATCAACCAGCGCTTCGAGGATGGCACTTGCTCGTTGGTAAGTACCAAATAAACACACCACACACCTCAACTTCACAACCCTGCAACTCACAACTGTGGGAATGCACACATTACAACATCACATATAACATGCCAAACAACATGCCCACCTACCAGACACGACAACACAAGGAACTGTGGTAACAGGGGCCAGCCATGTAGACACACCATCCACGTCATGGCACCTCTGCCACACAATAGCAGGATGTGGTGAGAGGTGGGAACCAAGTATGTGCGCAGGAGGCAAGTGACCCATGAATCAGAATGAACACAATGCCAAGTGAGGGTGTTTAGCCAAAATATCGAGTTTTAAATTTCGACCTACAATAATATCGTGTTTTTAATATCGTAGGTACAGAATATCGAAGTCAAGAATATCGATGGACAGAATATCGATCCCAAGGTAAGTAATATCGAAGTTAATAATATCGAAGTACTTAATATCGATGTAAGTAATATCGTAAGTAAAAATTTCGATGTCAATAATATCGATATTTATTTAGTGTAATGTCATTTAATATGTATTTTATTTGTATGTTAAAGATTATTGTAATGTATTTTAATACATTTAAAAATAAATGTTTAGAGATTTATAATTATTTTACATTTAATTTAGCGTTTTAGTATCAGAGCGGGTTGTGGGTTTATAGGGGAATAGGGTGGGAAGTAATTTAATTATAATTAATGAATTAATATGTATTGTTTAATTGGTATTTATGATTAATTAATTGGTAATTAATTAATAATTGGTAATTAATTGATTAATTAATTGTTAATTAATTATTAATTGTAAAATTATTTTATTAATTGGTTAATTATATACATTATGATTACTTTATTATTAATATTTATTTATTGTTATTGTTAATTAATTAATTGTTAATTAGTAATTAATTGGTGATTTAAGTTTATAAAGTGATTAATTGATAATTAAATTAATTATGTGAATTTTTATGTGTAGTGAGTTGTGGGTTTATAGGGGAATAGGGTGGGAAGTAATGTAATTATAATTAATGAATTAATATGTATTGTTTAATTGGTATTTATGATTAATTAATTGGTAATCAATTAATAATTGGTAATTAATTTGATTAATAGATTAAATAATTTTTAATTAATTATTAATTGTAAAAATAATTTATTATTTGGTTAATTATATAAATTATAATTAGTTTATTAATAATATTTATTGATTGTTATAGTTAATTAATTAATTGTTAATTAGTAATTAATTGGTGATTTAATTTTATTAAGTGATTAATTGATAATTAAAATTAATTATGTGAATTTTTATGTGTAGTGGGTTGTGGGTTTATAGGGGAATAGGGTTGGATGTAATTAAAATAAAATAAATAATAATATATTTTATTTATTTGTAATTATTATTAATTAATTGTTATTAGTTAGTTAAATATAGTAAATATAAATAATTGATTATTGTATTTTATTTGTTGTTATTGCTAATTAATGTATTGTTAATTAATAATTAATAGGTGAATATTTGTAATTTCGTAGTTAATATGTATTAATTAGTGAATTAATAACTATATTAATTATAAAGAATGTATTATTAATTGTAAATAAGAGATAAATTGATATTTAAATCTATTGTGTATTTTGTATGTGTAGTGTGTTGTGTGTTAAAGGGGGAATAGTGTGGGATGTAATTTAAATTTATTTATTTAAATATTTATTTTACATAATTGGTATTTAATAATAATTATTTTTTTAAAACATTGTTAACATGCAATTTTTTTATAACAAATTATTGAATTGGTTATAATGTTCATAGAATCACTTCGCTATCTAGTGCTTTCCCAACTGTTTTACTATCTGGAGTGGGAATAGTAATTTTTACCCCTACGCTATCCAGCGCTTTCCCTACTGTTGCACTCTCTGGAGTTGGAATAGTAATTTTTACCCCTACGCTATCCAGCGCTTTCCCTACTGTTGCACTCTTTGGAGTTGGAATAGTAATTTTTACCCCTACGCTATCCAACCTTTTCTCTACTGTTGCACTGTCTGGAGTGGGAATAGTGAATTTTACCCTTACGCTATCCAACACTTTCCCTACTATTGCACTCTCTGGAGTTGGAATAGTAATTTTTACCCTTACGCTATCCAACACTTTCCCTACTATTGCACTCTCTGGAGTGGGAATAGTAGATTTTACCCTTACGCTATCCAACACTTTCCCTACTATTGCACTCTCTGGAGTTGGAATAGTAATTTTTACCCCTACGCTATCCAACCTTTTCTCTACTGTTGCACTGTCTGGAGTGGGAATAGTGAATTTTACCCTTACGCCATCCAACGTTTTCTATACTGTTGCACTCTCTGGAGTGGGAATAGTAAATTTTACCCTTACGCTATCCAACACTTTCCCTACTATTGCACTCTCTGGAGTGGGAATAGTAGATTTTACCCTTACGCTATCCAACACTTTCCCTACTATTGCACTCTCTGGAGTTGGAATAGTAATTTTTACCCCTACGCTATCCAACGTTTTCCCTACTGTTGCACTCTTTGGAGTTGGAATAGTTATTTGTACCCCTACGCTATCCAACGTTTTCCCTACTGTTGCTCTGTCTGGAGTGGGAATAGTAATTTTTACCCTTACGCTATCCAACACTTTCCCTACTATTGCACTCTCTGGAGTGGGAATAGTAATTTTTACCATTACGCTATCCAACACTTTCCCTACTATTGCACTCTCTGGAGTTGGAATAGTAATTTTTACCCCTACGCTATCCAACGCTTTCCCTACTGTTGCACTCTTTGGAGTTGGAATAGTAATTTTTACCCCTACGCTATCCAATGTTTTCCCTACTGTTGCACTCTCGGGAGTTGGAATAGTTATTTTTACCCCTACGCTATCCAACATTTTCCTTACTGTTGTTTTTTTTGAAGTTGGACTAGTAGTTTTATTGTGTCTGATATTAAATATGTTTTGTAATATTTTAGCTATTGTAATATATAATTAATAATAAAAATTATTCAAATTAAAATTATTGATTATTATTTGCTATATGTAATTATTTAATATTTATTAATGTTATTGTTTTATGTGTATAGATATATTGGTAATTTAAATAAATATTTAATAATTTATATGTTACAGAAATTATTATTAAAAGTAATTATTAAGTAAGTGTATATATTATATATTATATATATATGTTTCATTAAAGTTTCATTTAATTATATATATTTATTATACATTTTACATATTATACAATATATTTAATTATGTTTCTTTGATTTATAAGTATTATTTGGTTTATTTTACATATATTTTTAAACTAAAAAAAACCGATATTTTTGAATTACGATATTTTTGACATCGATATTAAATTATCGATATTTTTGTACTTACCATGTTGTAGATAGGATGTCGATATTCTTGACCACGATATTTTTGTTGCGATATTTTTGTAGGTCAAATTTTTGTCTTTCGAAATTATGTCATACAATCCAAGTGAGCTGGTGATGTGCTGGACAGACTCAATTATGCAGAGCACAGACATGTCCATGTGGACATATACTGCTGGTGTTTGTCGTGTGGTGGCCGAAACCATGTTACCTCAGGCAGTGGGGTAGACCTTGGGCATGTAGCTATGTCGTCCCCTCCTGTAAGCGGAGTGCGCTGGGCCATCGTAGGAGTGGAAATTAATAGCCCGGGGCTCAGGGCGTGATTCACTTCCGTGATGGCCACCAAAGCATCTACTTCTTGTGTCTCTGTGTCCGCAATATCCTCACCATAGGCCTACACGCACTTGTCCCACTACCTTCAACGGGCAATATCACAGTGTTGTTGTCAGGCTTGTGGACATGCGAAGACAGTCATGACAATGGTGTGTCTTAGTGATGCAACCGCGCTGCGCACACAAGTAAATAGGCTCAGGGGGACTGAGGAGCAGCTGTGAGGCAACTTGATACACATGGATGCCGTTCATTTGCCACATGCAAGACATGTCAAACATGAATCCCAAAGTCCCACACATCACACACCAATATACTAACAGGCCTGCCAACACAGAATGCAGAACCACCGATTGACACATCTCTCTCCCCTGTCACAGGTGATCAAGGATATGCACTCTGCCTGTGGATGATGACACCCCTCCGAGCCCCGAACACCCAGGCCCAGAGGCAGTACAATGCGGCCCACAAAAGCACCAGGGGCATTGTGGAGCGCTCATTTGGCGGGTTGAAGTCACGTTTCAGGTGCCTAGACATCACAGGTGGAAGACTCCTTTACAGGCCGCAAATAGTGTGCAAGATGATCATTTCATGTTGTGTGTTGCACAATGCCCCATGGATCAATGTGCCAGATGCACCGGACGATGATGATGAGGATGAGGCAGGTGGACCACACCCCAGTGCAGTTGCAGCAGGAATAGCCCGAAGGGACACTATCATTAACAATTTCTTCACATGAGCACATCACATTGGGACTGTCCTTAGCAATCATGGAACAGGACAAAATGACAACAGGCACAGCATGTGCAAATAAATTCATTCCAAGACATACTCCCGGTGTGACTCCTCTGCATTAGCACATCACTCATTTAGTGCTGACAATGTCACCAATGGCAATTAGATGGTGGCAGTGTCACCTCTGTTATCAGGATCCTTTTTTCCTGCGGACTGTACTGCGTCTTCCTCTTCTTCTTCTCCTTGCTCTTCCCTGACACAGGGGTCCCAGGCAGGTCCTCCGTGGGGCTTGTGGGGTTCTGGTTGTCCTCTGTACTTGCTCCAACTACCTCCATTGTGCTTCACAATTGTTTTGGTTTTGTTTGTGTTTTTTGTTGCCGCTTTTATACAGATTTTTGTAGCCTGACTTGTGGGACTTGCAGGCGTGATGCTGCTTATCGCTGATTTTTTTATCGCAGTTGGGCCCAACGCAACTTCAGGTTCGTGTTTGGATTTGTATCGTGATGTTGTCGCGTACATTTGACGCGTTATGGGGACACTATCGCATGTTACCGCCATGTTGAGAATGTGACGTTGACACTGAGTTATTTTCCCACGATAGACGGCGATTTGTGAAATTGCGTTAACCTATTTTGGCGATGATTATTGCACGTTCTTGAGAATATCCCCCACGGTATTTTTGTTGGGAACACAAGATTATCCTAAGAGCAGAATTTATTCCAGGTAAACAAAATGTAAGAGCAAACTGGAACTAAAGATTCCTGAGGGATTCCAGCGATTGGAAGTTACATCCAGAAGTCTTCGCTCTGATTCAGGACCTATGGGGCCCAATCCAGATAGATCACTTTGTGAGCAGATTACACTTTCAGGTTCCAACCTACTTCAGCTGGAAACCAGACCCAGAGGCTGCAGCGATAGATGATTTTCTTCAACCTTGGGCCAGGAACATAGCCTATGCATTTCCCACTTTCTCGTTAGTCAAGAGAGTCCTGTGGAAGGTGAGAGTAGAGTCTAGCAGTATCATCCTTGTGATCCAGAAATCCCAGGTGTGGTTACCGGGAGTAATGAAACTGGCTATAGATATTCTTCATCTAGTTCTAGCATCCCTGGGCCTGCTTCAGGACCCAAAGGGAGAGGAACACCCTTTTGTTTTAGAAGGGAAAATGAACCTTCTTGTTTGGAGGATTTCAAGGGACCCAATAAATATTCAGAACTTTCATCAGAAGCTAAGAATTTATTGGATGAGTCCTGGGCTCCAGAAACCTGGAAAAGATATAAGGGTGTGTGGAAAAAGTGGTGCAGTTGGTGTCTGGAGTGGAGTTTGGATCCCGTGGAGGTCCCTGTTCAGCAGATAGCAAACTATTTAGCAACCCTTTTTAACTCTGGTCTCTCTTATAGGACCATAAACTGTTACAGATCTGCAATTTCATCTGGGCATGCTTTAGTGAATAATCTAGCAATAGGTAGTAACTCTCTTATCAAACAAGTAATGAAAGGAGTTGGACTCAAAATACAGGTCTGGTTTTACTAACCAATCTCCTGACTGTAGGACATCTCTCAAAAAGTGAATGCCTTCCATTTTGAAAAGCCTGTAAGTTAAGAATCTGTTCAGGTATCTCAGATTTATGACTGGTCGCCACCCCTTGTCCTTTTTCTTTACCAGGAATATTGTACTTACGAAACCTTGTGTAGTGTCTTGGTTGCCTACTATTGTTAGAGCTCCTTTGCTTAACATCTGAGTTACATCTATGTCTATAAGGGTAATCTTCTCCTCTTCTAAGCGTAATTGCTTCGGCTCCCTGGCTTGATGGGGTGTTTGCCTAAAATCTATTTTGAAGCCGGTAACTGTTTCTAAGAACCAAGGGTCGTGAGATATAATTTCCCAATTGTGGGCAAAGAGTCTTCGTCTGCCCCCTACTTTAAAGTTGAAAAAGAGGAGGTGCTCACCTTTATAACCTTGAGTAGAGTATCTTGTTCTTCCTCCACAGTTTCTTGGGATCCTGCCCTTCTGAGGGTAGAAGTTTGAATTCTGGCAGAAACCACTCCAATAGGACTGGGGGTTTCTGTATTCTTGCTGATGAAACTGGGACCTGAAGGATCCAAGGCTGGCCGGTGTTCCCTTCTGTCAGACCTTCCAAAAAGTGAGTGTGAGCCAAAAACCTTACACATATCTGCGCTTTGCTGAAAGCAGTGAAGGTCGAAACATATTTACCCAATGCCTTAATGAAGTTTTCTCCATACAGGAGCCCAGTAGTATGGTTAGTATCTTCCTTAGAAGCTAGATCTGTCTTCTATTCATTTTTCAACGACTGTGAAAAATTGTGTGTGGTAAGATACATAAAATTTTATGATGACAAGATTGCACAATTTAGAAAGAATGGAGTTGATCAACTGCTTTTATCTTATGTTAAACCCCATAAACCAGTCTCTTCAGCAACTTTAGCTAGATGGATTCGTACCATAATGAGTGAAGCTGGCATAGACCTGTCAAGATTTGGGGCCCACTCATCTAGAGGGGCAATGTCTAGTAAGGTTTTCTGGTCAGTAGGATCTCTTTCGGAGATTCTTAGAGCAGGTGATTGTTCTAACACCAACACCTTTGCAAAATTTTATTCAAGAACAATAGAGCATGTTAGCAGTGTAGCTCTCAGCAGCTTCGAGCATACATAATGGTAGCCTCCGGTCTTGTAATGAAATGACGATTCTCCAATTATTATGCAGAGAGAATCTTGATCTCATTAAAGACAAACGGAGGCTAACATACTGGGGGTTTCTGTATTCTTGTTGGTAGAATTGGGAGCTGAAGGATCCACGGCTGGCAGGTGGTCCCCTTCTGTCAGCTCTTCCAAAAAGTGAGCGTGAGCCAAAAACCTTATGCATATTGAACCTCGCTTTGCTGAAGGCAGTGAAGGTTGAAACATATGTACCCAATGTTTTAATGAAGTTTTCTCCAAACAGGAGCCCATTAGTGTGATTAGTTTCTTCCTTTGAAGCTAGGTCTACCAGCTTGGGATCTCTTCTCATCAAGACGGCTTTACGTCTTTCCATAATGAGGTTGGCATTTGCATTACCGAGCATGCATAAGGCTCTCTCTGCCCAACCTCTTAGTAGCTCAATGTTAACAGGTATATGTTTTCTCCTGGCATCTTCTGACATATCCAAGATGCGTGTA
The DNA here is from genome assembly GCF_964204655.1 of Triturus cristatus. Taxonomy (NCBI): domain Eukaryota; kingdom Metazoa; phylum Chordata; class Amphibia; order Caudata; family Salamandridae; genus Triturus; species Triturus cristatus. Next base: position 119,298,811 of record NC_140581.1, read on the forward strand.
AGGGGACCTAGAATACCCAAGAGTTTATTTTGAGATTGTTTCAGGCATCTCCTAGGATCTTTGCAAATCTGAATAAGAAGCTTATAATCTCGGGGTCCAAGTTGGTTGTGGTGCACACCTTGTCCTCTGTGGAGGGTCAAGGACATTCGCTTCTAAGGAGATTGCGTGTGTCCCTATCAAGGGGTTTCTAGACCCAAAGGCTTAAGAAGTTAAAGACGTGTTCGAACGACCACCAATCTGCACTGCGTGGGTGTTTTAATAGTGATGGGATTAAACATCACGTCCCCAAAAGGGGTCCTCAATTCCCTGGGAAGCAGATGGTTGGTCCTTGTCATCATCCAAATCTTCTAGCAGATCAAATTTTTCTTCTGGATCAAAAATACATTCATCCAAGTCATTATCAATGGTGATATCTGCTGATGACAATGTATTTTCCTGATCTATTGTGCCCATAAATTCACTTGTTCTTACTGTGCCGCCATGGGCAACCTTTCTTTGTGCCCCGTTAAGGTGACCATGCTCTCTTGTGCTGCAGCGTGCCCTTGAATCTATTTTAGCGCGAGGGCTGCCAGTAATATAATTTGGTTCATGAGCTTTAATTAGGTGTTTGCTTTTATGAGCAACTTTTCCCCTTTTTTTAGGGAGGCAGGTGGGAGAGGGAAAAAAAATTATCCTCCGAGGGTGATCCCCTCTTCCTTTTGGACAAGGCAGAGTCTACTGCCTCTTTAAGGGAGGCTTTAAGCTCCTCTTTAAAAAAAATGTTTTATGTTGTCCCCCAATAGGCCTGGTTCTCCCTGATTCTGGGAGTTATTCATCTCCATTTATTTATTTGGACTATTAAATAGTGTTATATTAAATGTATTATGGCTAGAAGGCCTTAAGCAGCTTGTTTTTAGGTCTTGTGCCTAGCGTTGCAGTGCGCTACACTGCTCGCACAGCGCGAGACCTCTTGTATGGGGTTTAGAAAGCTACCCATACGCTCGTGCGTGTGGATTTGCTTTCCCCGTCTGGCATTGGCTTGCGCGTGCTTTTAAAAAAAAAAAAATGGCACGCGATTGGGCAAAGGCGGGACAATGTGGCCAGCACGCGCAGCAGCGTGCGTTCGCCTTGCTGTCGCTGCCGCGCTCCCTCCACCCACCGCTCCTCTGTGGTGCGCACCACTAGTTGTGATCGCTTTCAGTGCCGCTTGTTTTCTTTACTTTTGGTATAATTACTGCACCCGCGCTTTACTTTTGATGTTATAAGTAAAGCGCGGGTGGCGCGATTATAACAAAATTAAAGAAATAGAAAAAAACATCTATTTTTTTACTTTTGCTATAATCGCGGCACCCACTCTTTACTTTTAACATTAAAAGTAAAGCGCGGGTGCCGCAATTATACCAAAAGTAAACAAAAATAGATTTTTTTTCTATTTCTTTACTTTTGGTATAACCGCGGCACCCGCGCTTTACTTTTAACATTAAAAGTAAAGCGTCGGTGCCGCGATCCTTGTTAGGAATGGGGCGATCACATGATTTATCCAGACTCAATGGGCGTTGAGCCAAGCCTGAGATGTACGCCTGGTTGCCCAGCTCTAGCCGCAGGCCACCTCTGCTCCCCTTCATCACAGACCCTGGCTCCAGCGGTGTTACATGTTGATGGGTATTCCTGCCACCTGCTGACCACGTCTCATTCCCAGCACAACCAGGCTGGAGGAGGCATCGCCATCGTCCACAAGAACACCATCCGCATCACGACCAACACCGACGACACCCTCACTGCCGCCGAACACCTGCACTTCCAGATCCACACCGACCCCAAGACCACCCTCAGAGGCACCCTCATCTACAGACCCCCGGGACCGCGCACACAATTCAGCGAAGACATCGCCGACTTCATCAGCCCCCACGCCCTCCCCTCCGCTGACTACATCCTCCTCGGGGACCTCAACTTTCACCTGGAGAACAACAATGACCGCAACACCACCACCCTGCTGGACAACCTCGACAACCTCGGTCTCAAGCAGCTGGTGACCTCCCCCACCCACCACGCCGGACACACACTCGACCCCATCTTCTCATCCAGCAAGCACATCACCTTCAGCCACGCCACCGGACTCCACTGGACAGACCACAGCTGCGTCCACTTCAGCTTCAAAAAGAACACGATCCACCACCACCAGCAACAGGTCGCATGTAGAAACTGGAACAAGATCACAGCCGACCAGCTCGCCGCAGCCCTGAGCCAAGACCCCCCCGCCAGCTCTGCGAACCCCAGCCAGGCCGCCAACAACCTCGCGAAATGGATCAGCAACTGCGCAGACGACCTCGCCCCACTGAGGACCCCGCCCAGCAGACCTGGCAGTAAGAAAGCACCTTGGTTCACCGACGAACTCAAGAGCTCCAGGAAGAACTGCCGTGCCCTCGAGCGAGCCTGGCGCAGAGACCCCACACCAGACAACATGACCACCCTCAAGCTCGCAACCCGAAAACACCACCAACTGATCCATACCACCAAGAAAACCGCATTCAAGGAACGACTGGACAACAACGCACACAACAGCAAGGAACTCTTCAACATCGTCAAAGAGCTCTCCAATCCCAACGCCGGAAACAATGACATCACCCCATCACAAGACCTCTGCAACTCCCTCGCCTCCTACTTCCACAACAAGATCGCAGACATACACAACAGCTTCAGCACACAACCGACGCACCCTATAACCACACCAACGACCCCCACCACCACCCTCTGCGCCTGGACCCCGATCACCCCCGAAGACACCATCCGCACGATGAACTCCACTCCGGATCCCCAACCGACCCCTGCCCTCACCACGTCTTCAACAAGGCAGACGCCGTCATCGCTCCCCACCTGCGGGGCATCATCAACACCTCCTTCGACACCGCTACCTTCCCAGAGAGCTGGAAGCACGCCGAACTCAGCGCTCTACTGAAGAAACCATCAGCGGACCCCACCGAACTCAAAAACTACCGCCCCATCTCGCTCCTCCCATTCCCGGCCAAAGTCATCGAGAAGTCAGTCAACAAGCAGCTGGCCGCCTTCCTCGAGACGAACGGATCCCTCGACCTCTCGCAGTCCGGCTTCCGGGCCAACCACAGCACCGAGACCGCCCTCATCGCAGCCACCGATGACATCCGAGCCCTGCTCGACAACGGGGAAACTGCGGCCCTCATCCTCCTGGACCTCTCCGCGGCATTCGACTCTGTCTGCCACCGCACCCTAGTGCAGCGCCTCAGCAACGTGGGAATCCAAGGAAAGGCACTAGAATGGATCATCTCCTTCCTCGCCGGAAGGACACAGAGAGTCCGCCTCCCCCCATTCAGATCAGAAGCCACCGAAGTCATCTGCGGCGTTCCTCAAGGCTCCTCGCTCAGCCCCACCCTCTTCAACGTCTACATGAGCCCCCTCGCGGCCATCGCACGCCAACACAACCTCAACATCATCTCCTACGCCGACGACACCCAGCTGATCCTCTCCCTCACCAACGACCCCGCCACCGCCAGAGCCAACCTACACGAAGGGATGACAGACGTAGCCGAGTGGATGTTGAACAGCCGCCTGAAACTGAACTCAGACAAGACGGAAGTCCTCATCCTGGGCTCTTCACCCTCCGCCTGGGACGACTCCTGGTGACCCACCACCCTGGGCAGCGCACCCAAACCCACAGACCACGCATGCAACCTGGGCTTCATCCTGGACTCTTCCCTTTCCATGAACAGACAAGTCAACGCCGTCTCCTCGTCATGCTTCAACATCCTGCGCATGCTACGTAAGATCTTCCGGTGGATCCCCACCGAGACCAGGAAGACGGTCACCCAGGCCCTCGTCACCAGCCGACTGGACTACGGCAACTCCCTCTACGCCGGAACCACCACCAAACTCCAGAGGAGACTCCAGCGGATCCAGAACGCCTCAGCAAGACTCATCCTCGACATCCCCCGACGCAGCCACATCTCCGGACACCTGAGAGACCTGCACTGGCTCCCGATCAACAAAAGAATCACCTTCCGTCTCCTCACCCACACACACAAAGCCCTACACAACCAAGGCCCAAGATACCTCAACAGCCGCCTCAACTTCTACACTCCCACACACCAGCTTCGATCGACTAACCACGCCCTCTCCGCCGTCCCCCGCATCCGAAGAGCCACCACTGGAGGAAGGTCCTTCTCCTACCTGGCCGCCAAGACCTGGAACTCCCTCCCGACCCACCTCCGCCTGACCCAAGACCACCTCGCCTTCAGGAAGCAGCTCAAGACCTGGCTGTTCGAGCAGTAGCGGACCCCCCCTCCCCAAGCGCCTTGAGACCCTCCGGGTGAGTAGTGCGCTATATAAATGCTCTGATTGATTGATTGATTGATTGAGCACTGCCCCCAAGGAATGAGGCAGGCATTCATCTTCGTTACCGGTTGTACCCCCTTCCACACCCCCACCCCTCGGCCCAAATGCTCTAATAGCAAACCAGGCCCTGCGACCCCCTCACCCAGCCTCCTAGAAACATCTGTCTGGTTAGACAGAGCCCTACGCACTGCCCCTGAAGTCTGTGCCGCTTCCGTGACGTCCGCCCTTTCCACCATCTTAATGAACGCCCAGCTTTCTATTTCCTGGCACTTTGGTTGCACAGGGAGTCTTCGCGTCGAAGCCAAGCCCCCTCAGAAGTGCGGCGCATTACTGGGAGCCGGGGTGGGTGAAATATAGCAAAACCGTTACTGGGCGCCACGGCAGGTGGGGCAGGCAGCCGGCCCCAGTGTAACAGACTAACAGTTGATACAGTTTACACTGTATTTTCTTTTTTGTGTGCAGGGTTTATATAGCGCAAACTCTAACCCAAAGTTACTGGAGCCTTTTCATGAGCATGAGTTACACACAAGGACACATTCATTTTTAGGTCTCGTCTACTTACGAAATATGGTCAGTAAAGGACACGCGCTATGCAATAAAATAGGTGTTGCTTTTGGTATTGTAAATAACAATGGCTTTAAATTTTTTTAAAGGCATTGCCATTTACAGTGTCAATAGCTCCAAAATTCGCCGTTGCGAGACCTTTAGCATTGTAAATGCTTGTTTTTAAAAGGGTGGGAAAGCTATTGTAATTTTGTAATGGATCCAGGAAATAATCAGTAAGACAGTACCGGAAATGTCCAGAAGGTGGTGCAGTGAAACCAAAAAGGCTTAAATAAGAGCCTAAGAGGAAGCCAATCGCTTCTGGTGTCAGTTTCTTCCAGCGGGGCCGTTACAGCTCGGTGAAAGCTGTTGCCGAGGCTATGCCGGAGAAGGGGGGCGTCAGCAGAAAGGAAGGACTTCCTCCACTGATGTCCGACGGCAACTCCGTGTGAGTCAGACCTTGGCCTGAAGATTCCACGGGCCATATCATCAAGGAACAGTGGTAACATTATTGCCGCTTTAGCGGCAGGAAACTGCCACTAAAGCGGCGATAATGGGCTTGATTATATGCCCTTATGAATTCCCATAGAAGCCCAGGTTCTGGTGTGAGTTTCCTGCCGCTAAAGCGGCGATAATGTTATCACCGTTCCATGATAATATGGCCCCACATGCTTTGCCAGGAGAGCGGGTGCGTTGCAGGCTGGTAAGTTATTTGAATAAAAATGACTGTGTTTGTGGAAAAAAGACGAGGTGAGGCATCTATGTAGTCACGCCTCACCTCGCAACAGGGATAATTGCTCAGTTAGGAGCATTGACAAAATACGGGAGCATTGGCAAGATACAGGGAACAACAACATTGGTTAACCCTGAAGGGTACTTTAAATTGTCAAAACGCGTTAAAGCCAACCATAAATTGGAAGGCTGGGAATGAAAAGAGCAACAAACCTGTAATTCGTAAGAAGCCTGTATAAGACTGTGATAAACCTATAAACAAAGCGGTTGAAAAGACATTTCCAATAATAAAAAAATATAGAGATTACGAATAGTCACACAGTATGAACAAATAATAAGCGATACCTGTGCTCATCTGTACGTTACTGATAGCATAACAGCATTAATTAAAGAGAGTAAGGAAGTCAACAGAATGGTATACTTATCTTGTTGTGAGCAGCTAACAAAAGAGGAAGATAGCCCTGTGCACTGGTTAGTTATACTTCTTCACGAACATTATATATGTTTATGATGTATCAATGTTCTTTAAAGGGCCGCATGTTGGGGCAGCAAATAAAAGTATATGCATAATGGTAGCCTCCGGTCTTGTTATGAAATCAGGCATGGCGAGTGATGGCACACTGCCTGGTCATGCTACACACTGCCTAGTCCATGCGAGGAATTGGTGGGTATGGGGAGAAAAGGAGGCCTTCTCCAACCACCACTTACCGCCCCCCTTGGTGTGCAAGCAGGCACTTAGTATCAACACCAGCTGCAGCCCAATTGGCTGGCTAAGTTGTAATATATGCAAGGACATCATCGTGGGCATAGGGCCCACACCTCCAGCCACATGTTAATGAATGGGCTCAGCTAAAATGGCCGCCCAAATCTCAAAATAGAGACCCACAGACACTGCTGGGACCTTCAGCAGGTGCATGGATCTTGCTCCACATGTAGCTGCGCAGACTACTCTCAGCCAGGAGCACTGGGTCATGTAGGCTAGGCCATTAGTTCCACCATGGTCGGTCTCTTCAGGAACAGAGCACTTAAGCTGCGCATCTACAGTTTAGAACTGACAGTCAGTGCCTGTCCATGGCTGCGTCACCTCACCTTCTGTTTACCATGTCGTGCACCTTACGCGCAAGCATTTGCTCACGTTTGCTTCCTTTAGCTTGCTGCCTGCAGCCTCAGGCAGGCTCTAGTGCGATAGGCATTAGCAGGCAGAAGGGCTTCCCTTCCTCCACCCTATTCAAGGTCGGTTTCTACCCTGCCTGCCCTGCTTTAGCTCCCTGCTTTACAATGGCGCTGTTGCTTTACCAACCTGTGTCCAAGGCACTCAGCCGCTGCCTATGGCATGCGTCTTGTGAACACGTGGTGAATGGGGGCAAACCTGTGGAAGAGACCCACCCCGGGCAGCGTGAGGGTATTACGTGGAAATTGAGGAAGATCATTGAATAAAAATGGATACCTGTCAACCTGTTACTCTACAACATATTCATCAAGTGAAGGCTATTTAAATGGAAAAATCAAGAAGTGCGTGCCTTAGGGAGTCAGAAGACCCACTGTGTAAGAGAGGATAAGAACCAGATCACTGCAGAATACTCCTGACTTGATGCACTTGATGACTCCTCTTGATTCCCCACCACAGTGCTTTCTACCCTCTCTACGCCAACACTCCTCTATAGGCTCCCTTCACCTCTAACCACATTACCCGGTGCAAACCACGCTGCTTGGACCTTCTCAGGGTACTCACTAATTTGTATAGTTTCTGGGATCCTGTGTTAGCAAAGACCATGCCAGTGAAACAGCCCCTTGAGTGCTCCAATCTGTGTGGCCTGTTCTTTGGTTCCTGGTCAGCGGTTCTTTGGCAGTATCTGTGGTTAATATTGCCATTGTTTCTGAAATGGTTGCCAAGGACTCTTTGAATAATGTCTGTAAAGGGACCAGTTGATGTATTATGTCACAGTAGATCTCAAAACCCAAGCAGACATCATCAGCCGAAGGAACATTCTATTGCTAGTGATGCAGGACTTGGTAGAGAACAGTTGACCTCTGCAGTGGTTGACATCTTTAATACCTTTTGGACCCTCTAATATGTAAGCACAAGCAACAAAGGGGCATATTTTACAAGACCCTATCGCCACTAGAACGTAACTTTTTAACGTTGTGGTGGCGATTCGGGCTTCGCCATATTTACAAGGCAGCGTTAAGCCACTAAACGTGGCTTAACGCTGACTTGTAAATAAGCCACCCTTTCACACTATACTTAGCATGAAAGAAGTGGGCAATGGGTGTTGTGGTGGGCGTTCCGCCGTAACATCCATTGATTGTAAAGCTGCCCCATACTTACAAGAGTGGCGAAAATATGGGGCAGCGTCAAAATGAAGACCAGGAAAAACCTGGTCTTAACCGAGCGCACCGAGGAGAAATGCTTCATTTCTTCTCGTTTTTGCTGTTTCCCTGTGTGCTGCATTGTGCAGCACACATAAAAACAGCAAAACGCCATGCATGATTGTTTATGTGCATGAAGGTGTACCTTCCTTCACATAAAAAATCATTTCAAAAATGACAAGTTGCAACTTCACATAGAAGTTACAAATCGCAATTTAAGACTGTCTATGTGCAGGAAGGAACACCTTCCTGCACATAAACAATTATTCCCCACAACGCAGACACCCTTGCACTATGGTGCAAGGGAGCCTGTGTTGGCGCTGGGCATCTGAAATTAGCACCAGCACATGGGGAAACGTAGGCCTGCACAGTATTGTTGTAAATACGGTGCATTCCTGCATTTCAGAAGTGGCGAAGGCTAATGCTGCACTTCGTAACTTTTTTGTAAATATGTCCCAAAGAGCCATCTAGATCACTATGAGTTCTGATGTTCACTTGTCGATGCTTTTGCATACATCATGGATTTAATGATAATTTACAACTGGATATCACAAGAAGGTGTTTTTAGTGGTATGTGATCTGTACAACCTTACTTAAGCATTGCTGCATGCCAGTATCTTCTTGTGTCCCTCCAGTAAAGACAGATGCATTGTTTTGCCAACGCCTGTTAGGGCTGAGCCTGCAAAAGCATGTCTTAGTGCATGCGACTTGCTTACGAGACACTCTCGTGTACAGAAAAGACCTTGGAGCCCACCCATTGCTTACCATTTGTTGGCTTGCATGGCATTCTTCTTTACAGCCTCGTATTTTGTCAAGGCAGGCCTAACATCATTACTGTTCCTCTCTGTGGAGCAGGGACCAAGCACTGATTGATTCAACTTAATCAGTGCCCGTCCGCTGCTCCTGACATGATTGAGGTACTATTTAATTTTTTCAAACTTTTAGTGCCCTGCAAACAGAAGGCGTGTGACTGGCAAAAAAACATGACCAGCAAGACAAACAAAATTGCAAAGATTTATTTTCTATAGTTACCTTTTTTTATTTTGCCAAGTCTGCTTTTCTCACTTTGCACTCATTGTTTCTTTTGTGTTTGATTGTGGGTGCTGTTCTCAAAAGGTGAGGATCATTTTACTACAAAGCAATTGTTTCTTTCTTGTGTATAATTTCTGAAATGATGGTTTAACACACAATTGTGCAGTATACCCCAATCCACCCAACTCCAATATGCCCTACTCCAATCCAATCCACCCCACCTCACCTCACACCAATCATTCCCACTCAATCCAATCCACCGCAGACCAATCCAATCCATCCCACTCCAATCCAAACCACTCACCCCAATCCAGTCCACTCTAATCCATCACACTCCATTCCTCCCAACCCACCCCACTCCAGTCTGCCTCACTGCAAACCAAAATAATCTGCTCCACTTTAAACTAAACAATCTGCCCCACTTCAATTTTCTACACTCCAATCAGCCCCACTCCAGTCCAAAACAATCTACCCCACCCCAATCTAAAACAAAAATCTGCTCCACTCTAAAACAATCTGCCCAACTCCAAACTAAAACAATCTGCCCTACTCCAATCTGCCCCACTCTAATCCAAAACTATCTGTCCCACTCCAATCCAAAACAATCTGCCCCACTCCAATCCAAAACAATCCGCCCACTCATGCACCCCATTCCAATCCTAAACAATCTGCCTCACTCTAATCCTTCCCACTCCAACCTGCCCCACTCCAATGTTTATGTTATGTTTATGTTTAAGAATTTGTAGAGCGCATTGCTGCCCGAGGTCTTCCCAGCGCTAAAGAGTACTGTTTACAAGCTCTTATCCATAGGGCGTCTACTAGGGAAACATCAAAGTTTTGAGAACGGTTTTGTTGGGTAGAATTCTTATTTTATATGGGATGGCATTCCACATCTTTGGTAACAGGTGGGCAAATGATCTGCCAACCCCCCCCCCACCCCACCTGGCTCATTTCGCTCTCATTATCCTACGAGGCTGTTGCTGGGCTAATCTTAGATGCCTGGTTGGGATATACCTGGACATCATTTGCCTCAGTTTTATTGGACCTTTTTTTGTTAACAGCCCTATATGCCAGGCATAGGGACTTAAACTTTATTCTTGTTTCAATAGGGAGCCAGTGTAGCTGTTTCAGTGCTTCTTTAGTCGAGATGCGTTTGGGGATTTTTAGAAGGAGTCTTGCTGCCGCATTTTGTACTACCTGTAGTCTCTTTGTCGCATATTTAAGCGCGCCCATGTAAAGTGAGTTTCCATAGTCAAAGCACAAGATTATCCAATCCAGAACAAGCTGTCCCACTCCAGTCTGCTCCACTCGAATCCACCCCATTCCAATCCAAATAAGTCTGCCCCACTCTAATCGACTTTAATCTGCCCCACATTTTGCCCACACCAATCTGCCCCACTCAACTCAAATCAAATCAATCTGGTAAACTCCAATTCCCCCACTCTAATCCCCTCACTCCAATTTCCCCACTCCACTCTGCCCCACTCCAATCTGCCCCACTCCAATCCAATCCACTTCAGCCTAATCCACCCACTCCATCCCAATTCACCCCACTCCAATCCATGCCACTCCAATCCACCCACACCAATCCAATTCACCACAATCCAGCCCAATCCAATCTACCCTACTCCAATCCTATCACCTCACCTCACCCCAATCCAATCCACCTCACTCCCGCTCCAATCCACCCCACTCCAGTCTAATTCACCCACTCCAATCCAAAACAATCTGCCCCACACCAATCCAAAACAATCTGCCCCATTCCAGTCCGAAATACACTGCTCCAATTCAATCCCCAAAAATGTGCCCCACTCCAATTCAAACCAATCTGCCCCTCTTCACTTTGCCCCACTCCAATATGCCCCCACTCCAATCTGCCCCAATCCAATCCATAACAATCTGCCCCACTCCTATCCAAAACAATCCACCCCACTCCAATCCAATTTAATCCACCTCACCCCAATCCAGTCCACCTCACTCCTAGCCCCCTTTGTGAGGCTTTTTTAAATCTGCCAATTGTGCACTTAGAGAAACTAGCAAATTGATATAAAAAAAGTGCCGCTCCTGCAGCACAATCGATGAAACCTTGCATCACTTTGCTTTTTCCTGTCCCGCCTATGCACATCCTCGTAAAACATGGCTTATACCTATTTGTAGGCTCTCTGGATTCCCCCAATTCATCCCTGCTTTACGCATACTACGCACTGATACAAGAGAATTGATTGTTATTGCGGTTATGAAATTTCAACATGCTGCTTGGCCTATTGCAACCGCACTACCCATAGTAAGCAACGATACCATCTTAGCAGTCTTCGTTAATCGGCACAACTCTTATATAGCTTTGTCGTGTCTCTTTGCACTTTACCTCACTCTTAATGGATCGTTGCCGCTGTTTTTATCTATTTTAAAGTGATTTTATGAATTGAAGGATTTTGCGGATTTCGCTTCTTAATGTGCTTAATAAGCCTTAAGATGTTTTTTATTTTAATCTAGCTGCCTTAAGTTATTATATTAACTTACATTTAATTAGCAATGGCAGTGGCAGTATGTATGCTATGGTTGACTCGAAGGATTCTGTGGACTTTTTATGCTAGTATCTTTAATGAGCCTGAGTGTGGATTAGTTGTTTTAAGTTAGGGCATTAACTGTTTTTCATCTGCCACTATGTATCTAACTATTAGAGTGGTGCTTTTTATGACTGTTTATTGATTGACTAGTTCGAAATAAACAAAGTAAACAAAAAGAAATGTAAAAAAAACCAACAGAAATAATAAACCGGTACCTCTTATATAATTATGTTCTACTCACCCATACACCATGATCTATGATGAGAAACCATATTAACATTTCTCTCCACCGACTAAGAGGGTGCCCACTAATGGATCCTCAGTGTCTGCTCCTTGTGTGTATTAATATCTCAAAGAAGTTCCATGAAAGATGGCATATGTGTTAGCTTTTCCACATATGATCTGGCATATGGTAATCCATATGAAGTCTTAGCTTCTGTTGAAAGGCCGTAATCAGTTGTAGGTGATTGTATTGGACAGTTACATCGTAAGCGGCTGGAAGTACTGCAGCCCCTCACAACCTTGTGGCAGTGAACCTTGTCATTCTGTATTATGCCACTGCGTCCAATTGGAATAAAAAATGCTAGAGTTGAACACAATTTGTAAAATGATTTGCTTGTTTGGCTACAGCGCCATGGTATTACAAGCATGTCAAAGCCAATAGGTCTTGACTTCTAAAGGTTGAACTATTACTTTTGGCAACAGGGCCAGGCAGGTCTTTTATTCCACTAGGCATTAGGCCGGTGGGCAGGAGCCTTTGGAGGCTGGTTTTAAAAGTACAAGACCACTTCTCTGGTGACTCTGTCAGGAAGTGCCAGGAAGGAAGAGAGAAGGGGATCAGGGAGGGAGAAGAGATAGAGCAGAGAGAAGAATAGAGATATAATGTTTTGCTGGTCAGAGAGAGATAGCACAAGGAGAGGAAAGAAGCGGGTCTGTTGTGAGCATGTTTGCCAGAGCTGCTTTTGGTTCCCAGCTCTGGCCCTCTTTGGCAATGCTTTTTGAATCCAGCGAAGTGTAAAAAAGAGAAGTGAGTGGCTGACACCACTTTACAGCTGGCAGGCCCTTGTAAAATAAACAAATAAATAACATTTCAAAAATATAATATGAGGAGCTGGGTGGAGCACGGAGGGAAAGGAATGAAAACTGGGGGCGGGTGGAGGATGCAGAGAAAAAAGCAAGAGGAAGAGCAAGAAAACAGATGCACTGTGATGGAGAACTAAATATACAAATTAAAAAAGAGTCTGTGCAAGCATATAGTGGGAAGATGCAACTCATCTCATTGGAATACTGTCAAACAGAAATTCACTGGGTGGGGCACTCAAAATAATAGGGAGGCAAGCCAATCAAAACAGATAACTGAGACAGACAACAATGCTATCTCTCTAAGAGCCTGGTTTAGAGTTTGGCAGAGAGAGTACTCCATCGCAATGACGACGGCGTACCCTCTCTGCCAAACTGAAGTTTTGGCACCTCATTTAGGTATCGGGTGGAACTTGAGTAGGTCAGGGATGGAGGCTACTCTGTTTCCACTGCTGACATACTCCTCTGATGGCCCAACAGAGTAAGACCTGTTGGAGTTTTGGCACTTTGTCCACCCGCCTTATGTAGAGTGATTGGACAAACGACCAGTTTTTACTTCACACAAAACTAAAATGTGGAAGTGAGTGAAACTATTAACACTTTAATGACCCCTCACCATGGGAGAAAACTCCCTTGGCAAGGGGGTCATTCCATTTATTTTTATTTAAAAAAAGAAAATCCGGCAATCGGATTTTGTTTTTGAAAATTAAAAAAGAATATTGAAAATGTGCCGAACAGCCCCTTCATGTAGATGGAGTGGCCCGGCACACTTTCAATGCATTGACAGGAGCCTTTGTGATGGGGGACCCCCCAATGTAAGAGAGGTCAGCTGAGGCTGCAGACACAACTAAATTTGGATTTCTGTTACTCCGTCGCTCTGACGGAGTAAAAGCCATAGTCCCATCTGTTAATCAGCCCCTAACTCTGTGTAGAGCCATGTAACTTTACTCAACATAGATACCTTTTTTACTCTGACATTACAGCTGAGTCACAAATGACAGCGGTATTCAAGCCAGCAAGTTACCCACTTTTTAATCTTTATGAATGTGGTCCTAGCTTGACTTTTGTCTACCGCATTCTATTGATTAATGTATTTAGCTGTTTCAAGGCAGTCTACTTCATTTTAAGTTATTGCCTGATGTCGAATTTCGAGCTGTCCAAAGTACAGCTGCATGCAGTGCATTCATTTGAATACATCACTATAGGTCCAGAGAGTCGATCCGGCTGACCAATAATGGCTCAAAAAGAGACATGTAATAACAAATGAGAGTGGTTTTGTCGCCTGGAACTCTGCCCTGGACTTGCGTCTTCTACACTATCTGTCTAATTGTTTTCAGATTCAACAGCCAAATATATCACTCCCTGCAGCAGATCCCAACATTTTTATTTCTGAGAGGAGACCGACTAAGGCTGTACAACGTAACACATTTCTCGATTAATAACTTCCACAAATTGATGCCCTTGCCTCTCGCAGTAGTTTTAAATATATATTAAAAAGGCACTTCAGTCCATTCTCATTAACTATATTAGATTATTGCTGATTATTGCATTTAAGATACATAGTGGATAGTGCCTCTTACATTATATATGTTTTATGTGTAAATTACATGTATATGTGTTGAGGTATTCGCTATCACCTTGAAGCTAGACTGACTACAAAGACTGCCCCAAGAAATCCTGCTTGTCCTTTACACACTTGGATACCACACTTCTAAATTGCTTGCCAATTCAATCAATAGTAGCAGATTTTTGTAAGTAATTATCAATGTTATTAAAGGAATCCGATAATTTATAACCCGTTTTTTACAGAAGCCCAAGGACAACAATGCATCATCCATGCTCGCTCAACAGGGCTATTTGGCACAAGTATGTGATCAGCCAAAAATGACAAAGAAACCCATTGACTGCAGCCTGGAAAAAGTTAACGCAGCTCCACAAAAACCATCGAACCAACTACCAGACGACCGCCCGGGACCGAAGCCCGCAGGTAACACATACATGTTGACTTTTAATTTGTTGAACCCAAGGATGTCAATTAAGAGTACCTGGGACACAAAATGCTTCCTTTATGCTGCTGCTTGCAAGCCCCTGCAGGCTTCTTTGCAACACTTTTTACTTAACTCACACTGAGGGCTGATCTTTTAAATGGTTGCCCTGTTTTTAGCTTTGATGGTTTTAAGAGCTGGTTATTTGTGCCTGTCATTGATTACTATCTATGAATGAGATGCAGACTCAAGTATTTCGTTTGTTATGGACATTATTTTGTTAACAGATTCATCCCCCCAGCCCCCATCAGCCTTAGGTTTCACCTATAGACAGCTCCAACTGTTATCGAAAGACCTATTGTGTACAATGTCGATGCGTATCGTGGGCTTTGGGTTATCTTATGGCTTATGATTGTTTGGCTTTTTTGTCAACCTTATTTTCTTGCTTGCTTCCTATTTAATGGCTTTCCTTCCTCCTCTTGTGTTTGTGCCTTCACTGGCAGCACAAACTACTGCTTGGATTCAAGGAACTACTTTTTACTTTTCCATTCAACATTCCATGGAAGTGCATGTGTTTTCCTGCTCTCTCGCATGTGTGCTGCTCCCAGCTCACATCACTGTGTCCTCTGTGTTGCACACTGAGCCCATCAGGGGCTTCCCCACACACCACCCCTCTCCTATCCTATTCAGCTGTCTTCAGCTTATCTTCATTTGTAACACACCTGATCTCACGTGCTTCTCCCCTGCTGCTCCTTATTGCTCTATTGACATTCCGTTGCTTCTCCACCCCTCTTTTCTAAAAGGCTCGGCAGCTACAATTTGCTACCAGGTCGTTCGTTTCTCAACTTGCTAATGCACTTTCATACACTGTTATATTTTAATTTGCGGGTCCTGGATGGATGTTTGCCATCTTTTAATTGTAAATTAAAAGCCCAAAAAATGGCTGGTGAGTGTCAACACATACGTGCACATGCGAGGTGACACATGCATGCATACATCATCATGATGGGCTGGCCAATGTAGCGTTTGTTTTTGCAGAAGGTTGTTCAACATTGACAATACAAATCAGGAAAGGGGAGACAGAGGTCAGGAAACAGAGGACTCTGCCTCCTATGTTTACTTTATCAAACAAATATAGTCTGTCTGCGCTGTTTGGACTATCTTTCCACTCTACTCTAAAAAACAGAACGTTTTCTTAAAATAATTTTCACCCACCAAGATTTCCCTTGGTGGCATGCTTCATCATCAGATTCTTCCCAACCCGCTTCAGAATGGGCCATGCTGCGACCAACAGAGACGTGGGGGCACTTTTAGTCAAATACTATGAAGAGTTAGGTGGTATAAGAGTGGGAGGGTCCTATCTAGAGTTAAAAATACCTGGCTACGTAGGAACAAAAGTTTTATTCTGACCTCTTGCTGGTATGGTTAAATTTGAAGATTACCATAAGCATCTTGATTGCGCTGAAGCAGGAGACCAAAACTGCTTTCACTTGGCCTTTCAAGATGAGTTGCCTGCCGATTACTATTGTCATGTTCCTTATATGGGTTTCCTGTAGGGGTGTGGGTCCAAGTTTGGTAGGCCACTAGATAGAGTCCCAGAGTAATGTGTCTTTGCAAAAGATTACTCCTTCCAACTTGTCCGTGTTGAGCTAGAGGCAGATGATTTTCATTTATCTGGTGACTTTGGTCATACAGGAGGAGAAATTGGTCCAGGTGTTTAGTGTCTATCGGAGCGGGAGAATATGAGCTGGGTGTCATCAGCATAGGATATGATGTTGATTCCATGGGCAGAGATGATAGTGGCGAGTGAACTCATTTAAGAGTTAAACAGAGTGGGCTTGAGTGAGGATTCTTGTGGAACTCCGCAGACGACATTAACGGCCTCCGAGGTAAAGGGGGTCAGGCTGACCGACAGTGTGCGGCCTATCAGGAAGAAGCAAATCCAGTGAAGTATGCTACCTTGGTTGTCTGCTTCGTGCAGTTGTTGGATAAGAATGGGTGGGAGACAGCGTCAAAGGCTCAGGAAAAATCCAAAAGTATGTGGTTCGCTGTTTCACCGCTGTCTATGATCATCTGCATGTCGTTCATGGCGGGGATGATGGGAGTCTCTGTTCTGTGGTTGGGCCTGAGTCAAGACAGAGTGGTGTCAAGGATGTGGTTGTCAGAAAGTAGGGTTGCTAAGCCTTTGTTTATGATCTTTTCTATGACTTTTGACAGGTAAGGTAACAGGGAGATAGGCCAGTAATTAGCTATGGTCTTTGGGTCACCTGAAGGTATCTTGAAAAGCGGGAGTACTGTGGCATGTTTACAGCATTGGTGGCTGTGATGATTGGGTTGTTCAGGATCACGGCAGTGGCTCTGACTTGCTGATGGTAGAATCTGAAGAGGATTCGTAGGTGCACTTCAAGGTATTATTCTGGCTTTGCCTCCATTACGTTGAAGTTCTTGCAGTGGTGTTCAGTGAGCCTGAGCTCTTCTGTGTACCAGCATGCTTGTGGGCTGGTTTTAGTGGCTTTGTTGGCTTTGAGAAGAATCAGAGTCTCTGAGCAAACAGTGATCCAGGCATTGAAAGAGGGGATGGATTCGGGGAGGTTGTTGTGTCGATGTTGTGCTGGTGTTCTGGGAGTTTGGAAGACCATGATGCTGAAATCTTGTTCTAGTTCTGTATTAAAAATTTGTTGATGGCATTTCTGTGGTAGTGTGAGATCAGTATGCTGAAGTTGATGATGGTGTAATCGTGTGGCTTTGTCTGCTGTGATATTGCAGAAGCTGGTGAAGAAGGAGGCCAGAAGGTGTCCGGTAGCATGTGTGGGGCCTTTCACTCGCTGGGTGTGTCAGAAGTGGGACAGGTCCTTGAGGAGGTTGGTTGTGTTGGGATTGGTGAGGTTCTCCAGGTGATACTTATGGTTGCCAATTGGGATGAAGGTGCTGGGGTTGAGGATCAGGGGGCGACAAAGTCAGCGATAATGGTTCCAAAGTTGGTGTGTGGTCTGGAAGGGTGGTAGGCGAGGGTGCGGCT
This sequence comes from Triturus cristatus, assembly GCF_964204655.1. NCBI lineage: Eukaryota > Metazoa > Chordata > Amphibia > Caudata > Salamandridae > Triturus > Triturus cristatus. The sequence goes on from NC_140581.1 coordinate 119,316,483, forward strand.
CAGGGTGTAGTTCGATGTGATGAGGAGTTTGAAGGTCAAGTGCTCCATGTTGCTTGTGATGCCTTTGAACGTGGTAGAGCAGTGGACGGATTCTTTGAAGATGATAGTGATTCTGCCTCCGGGTCTGTTTTTGCTGTCCTGTCTTGCATTCTTGTAACCGGGGGTGATTGCTGTGACAGGCGCTGACGAGAAAGTCATCCAGGTTTTGGTCAGGAAGAGCAGGTCCGGTGAACGGTTATGTAGCTATCCGAAATTTCTGTGGCATTTTTATTGAGAGACAGAGTGTTGAGGAGTGTGCACTACAGGGAGTGGTGTGATGTAGTGGGGGTCGGGTGTGTGTGGTCGTGTGTGCTGAGTGTGTTGGGTGTGTGAGGTGTGTTGGGGGAGTGAGGTGGATGCGTGAGAGTGCATGTGAAATGGCAGGTGGCAAAGGAGAATGCGCCTTCAGTGTTGGGTGGGGAGGCACAGCAGAAGTGGAGTTGCGAAGGCGTAGAACTGGGTGAGAAGAGAACCAGGAGTCCTGGCACTGAGCCTTCAACTAGGACAGACAGGCTTGCTGTTGGCGTGCCAGCGGTGTGGCCACTGGACGCAGACTCTATTAAGTGAAAACACTTTTGGCAGGAAACCAGTAATGTTACTTCCTGACTCACAGTATTGCAGAGAGCAGAACTTGTCTCTTGAGAATCTTCTTTCATGCTTAAAATGGCATTGAGTTTTCCACTCCTTGGAGGATGTGTTGTCAACTTGAGATAGTCAATTTTTATGCGAGGTATCTAGGGGGTTTCCAGAAATACAGCTTTTTGTGTGATGGAGGGGTAAAAGGTTTAATACCATGTAGGAGTCATATTTGCAGTTGAGCAGCCTAAACCTTAAAGACAAAGTTTTTTCCCCCCAATATGATGTTGCAAGATTTGGCTGACCACATGACTGCAGGGTCACAGTTTAGTGTTCAGCCAAGTGTGGATTGGTTTTGAGGATCCAGGTGGTGATAATAGGAAAACTCGTTTTTAAGTGATTGTTTTAAGTGGTGGTTTAAAATTCAGTTTTGAATGTTGCCATGAACTTTGGCCAAGAATTCTACACCATCTGGGGATAAGACTTTCCTTCAAAATATATTTGTGTGTCACTGGTGGAGCATCCTGCGATATTTAATGGCAGAACCCTTTTGGCTCCTAACGGACTCTGTAGAGCTATGAAGTAGTTGTCAGAGTGCATTGCCATGAAACTTTGTTTTATAAGGTTGAGTTCGCAATTACACGCAGCGGAATAAAGACATGTAATACTAAGCTCTGTGTGTGGCGTGTTTATTAGTGGGTACCCAGGCTGGGAAGATGCTACAACTGGCATACAAGTTGGTAAGCCTGACAGAGGAAGCTAAAGGCTCCATGCAGAGGCTGAATGGAGTGGGAGAGAGCGTGAAACCTTGGAGCACTGCCTGTTGGATCATGATAGGGTTGTAGAACTAACTAATCCTTCTTATGAGTTTGCACCGATTGTTCAAAGCAGTGGTGCACCAGTTGAGGACTGTGCCATGGATTCCCACTTTACTTTTGAGAATTTGTATGAGAATGGCATAGTTAAGCATGTCAAAAGCTGCTCACAGGCTAAGAAGGATGAGGAGGCAGGAGTCCCCGTTCCATTGTCTGAGACGTGGAAAGCATCACCATCAATTTTTCTAAAAGCAGTTTCAGTGCTACAGTTTGATTTGAAGCCTGACTGAGTTCACCCGTGAGGTAATTTCCTCAAACTGTTTAAGTTTGGTCTCCACACAGCTCTCTAGATCCAGGAAGCGGAGAGTTGAGACCAGGAAAGCATTGTTCAGGTCCTGGGGTCAGCCCATACTTTTTTTTAGTGGAAGCAAGACCTAATCTATTTATAAACACTCAGGGACAGTTCATTAGACTAAGTATGTGCTAATTAAATCAGAAAGGCTAACTTCCTTGAGAAGCATTCTGGAATTTGTCTTAAGGACATTGGGTGAGTGCAATTGTTATTTGTACTTTTGTTGGATATACATCTCTGAAAGAGATCTAAGTTAATAGTTTTAGTTCAATAGTTTTACATTGCTGGAACTTCCGGCGATGAGGAAGGGAAAGTTCAACCTTCTTCTCTTTTTCAGCAAAGAAAGTGGAGAACTCACACAAGGTGGATGATACATCTGGTTTTGGAAGTGTGCATTCTTTACCTATCTTGAAAAGCTTTTTTAGGCCTTTTTTTCTTTGTCGATATTCTTTTTTAAATAATTTGATTTGACTTTTGAAATACGTTTAAAAAAAAATCAGCTTCCTTCATTAAAAAGTTGTTCCAGGTTCTCCCGGGATTGTTTTTGATGCCTGATATGTTCAAATGCTGTAAGAGTTTTTCTGACTTGGGTTAGCTCTATAAACTTGTCTTTTTAATTTTTGCCGTTTTGTTAATGTAGGGGTGTTCTTGCCCATATTTCCTCTCATGTTGTCATGGTACTGAACTGTTAACTATTGATCTCTGCTCCCTGGGAATGGTTGTAATGCTTGAGCTACTTCCGATGCTAGCCTTGTCTTGATTAAAGAGCCTCAGATCTTCAATCCATTATTTGGGTCTCTTTGCTTGAACAGTTGTTAATGATTTCGAGGAGCGGAGAGAGAAGGGACTGGGATGGGTGCATCGGTTAATATTTTCCTTTTATTTACATTTCGAGATCTTGAGTGGAGCCTTCTGGGGCCATATTATGTAGTAGAGTGCTCTTTCCCTGTTTGCACCTGGTGCACCTTTAAATAGGTGCACCGGGCGCAAACAGAGAAAGTGCGCCCTCATACATAGAATGTGCTGCCCCCAGGGCAGCCGCAAACTTGTGCTGCCCTGTGGGAAGCACATTCAAGTGAAATACAGAGCGGCTTTGAAGCAGCCGCTCCGTATTACACTGTGCAGGCGGAAACTTGTCTGCACTTTTAAGGGGGATTAGAGATCCCCTTACGGGCGAGTGCAGTGAGTGACTGCACCTGCCTGCAAGGGGCTGTCTGGGGGTCCATAATACCCCCTCCAGAGGGCTGCTCCTTGGGGGGCACTGGCAGTGCGCCATCTTACAGGTGGCACACTGTCAGTGTGCCTCCTGAGAGAAGTCCGGACACAAGACACAACATACACGCAGCTAAGGCATTGATGTCGGGCCCATACATCTGAGCCCTACCATGGAACTCTTTTTATCCTGATTGTAGCAACAATGGTTCTTACACATGGAACTCTGGGGAAATAATGCGAGTTTTGTGTGCTCGTATTTACTTTTCATTCTCGCTATCCCACAATTGGACCATTGATCATTTCTACATTTAAGCCCTGATGAAGTTCAATGTGAATTGAATGAAACGCGTTGCTGGACCTGTTTTTGATACCATTGAAATAAAGGAGAAATAAACACAAAGGGACATTTGTCCGTTTATCATATCTTTTGGAAAAGAAAACTTGGTGGTGTACCTTTCCCAAATTATTCATTTCTTGATCTGCATTGCAGTTTGCACCCAACAATGGCAGGTGCAGGAGTTGTTGTGCACACTTCCATAGATTACTATAAGAAATTACTATACGAGGAACGTAGCAGTGAAGTGCGGCTCTCATAGTACGCATTTGTTCTCTCCTTTCGTTGCCTCCTGAGTGTGTCTTTGCCTCTGTGCCCGCATCTGTAATAGGATGCAGGGCAGAGGTAAAGGGCTTCCCTCCTTTGCATGCCCACGCCCCCATGCAAATGAGAGAACGCCCTTTGAAGGTAGCAGTGGCACTTACATGCGCCAGTACTATCGGTATTACAGAAGGGCCCGCAAAAGTTTCTGTGGCCCCTTTTGTAAAACCAAAGTCCCCCTGGGGCACGCAAGGCTGGCACAAATGCCTGTTGCGCCCCTGGGGCACCTTCTCTAATATGGCCCCTGGTGTGTGGGGAAAACAAAGCTTGGGGTGAGATTGTTTTTTTTTTTTTTATATTTTTTTTATTGAAACTGAAAGGTGTCATACAACATTTAAGTACAATACAAAAAACAAAAAAAGAAAAATAAAGTTACAAAAACCAGAACATCTCAAAAAGAATAAACCAAGATCCTTCTAAAATACCGGAAACAGTTAAGGAAATAACCTTAATACAAAGAGAGTCAAAAGAAATTTCCCCAAATTTTTTCGAATTTTCTCCCCCCTCCAATCCTCGCCGCATAGTTGCGCTCACTGATCTTGACTCTGCGCATTTTACGTAGCCATTCATAAAAAGAAGGTATCTGGGTTGATCGCCAGTTCTGAAGTAACAATGATCTAGCCACAACCATACAAATGAATAGAAGTTTGGCAAGTGCGACAGAGAGATTAAGATTCTGATCAAAACCATGAAGCATCAAAATAGAATTTACAGGTATCTGAATCTGAAAAATCGAAGATAAGAAAGCAAAAATATCTCCCCAGAACTTTTTGACCATGCAACATTCAGCCATGACATGTGTCCAATTAGCGGGGGTAAAGCTTTGACAACGAAAGCAGATCGGTATAAAATTACTAAACATTTTGGCAATTACCGCCGGAGTATAGTAGAGGAGCCATTTCCCAAAAAATATCATTCTGCGCCAATTGGCTCCCCGTAATGTGGAAAAATTATATTTATTAATAGTCCGCCACGTCGTTAAAGATAAAACCTGTTTTTCATGTTCCCACCATTTTTTAACTACTTTGGGTCCTAAATCGTCTTGTTTAATCTGAGCCAGCTGACGTTTCCATTCACCAGGTTTCCTTATTAAAGTACTATTGAAAAAAAGGTCGTTGTTAAAAGGGGAAATCTGATGAAAGGAAGTGGGTGCAAATGGCTGCAAAAGTTTATAAATTATATTATAAGACTCGGCTAACAAAAAATTGCCAGAAAGTAGTAGGCGCATCTCGGACGGAGTTAACCACCTGGAATGATGTAAAAAATCGCCCACTTTGCTAAAGCCGGCCTTAGTCCAATAGCGCATTAAATGCGAACTTACCCCCTGCCCTCTTGAGGAGAGTAAATTAGTCAGCAAAGAGGAGGTATTGAAAAGAGAGAGAGAATATCTGGTAGTCATGGCCGAAAGCTTCATGAAAAACCAAGCTAATATTTTATACCGAACCAATTTTGGGGATTTAGGTATTTGAAGAGGGAAGGATATTTGACTCTCCGAAAAAATTAAATCGAAGAAAAAACTAATATAGTAATTTGGGTTCGGAGTAGGGACCTTGAAACGAGTTAAATACTGAGCAAAGAAGGCAAAATAATAATCTCTAATGTTTGGAAGTGCTAGGCCACCGTTATCTAAACCGTCATAAAGAGTAGTCATCGCAATCCGGGGCTTTTTATGTGCCCAGAGAAAGCTTGAAAATAAGGATTCTATTTTCGAGAAAAAAGACCCTGGGAGAAAACACGGAATTGTTGAAAACAAGAAATTAAATAATGGTAAAATAGACATTTTAATCAGGGCGACTCTACCCAGTAATGATAAAGGTAATTTATTCCAGCGGGTTAGCATTGAGCGAACCCTTTGAAGAAGGGGAACAAAGTTCAAACTGAAAAGATCTGTAACTGAAGAGGAAAAAAACACCCCCAGATATCTTTTAGGTTTATTATTAATACAGCCGCGTAAATCGGGATATAATTCTGGAGTATGATTGCCACAAATCAAAATTTCAGTCTTTTTTTTATTAATCCGGTAGCCCCCAAAAGACTCAAATTGCTCAAAAATCTGAAATGCCTGAACTTGAGACTGCAGATCGGAATTAATAAGTAGCATGATGTCGTCCGCATAAAGTTTAATTTTAGACATAAATGGAATTGGGGTGAAATCTCTACAGACTTACGAATAGCTATTGCGAGAGGTTCGATAAAAAAAGCAAAAAGAATAGGTGATAGAGGACACCCCTGACGGGTTCCACGATTAACTGAAACAGATCCAACCGAATGTGAATTAATGATGATATTAGCATAAGCACCCGAGTAAAGATTACAAATAAAATTAATAATGTTGCATGGGATATGGAAGTGCTGCAAAATAATGAAAAGTGTCTCCCAAACCACCAAATCGAAAGCTTTTTCTGCATCAAATAACAAAATAAGTGCGGGAATCCTCCGTGTCTCCAAGTAATCCAAAGCTTCTGCCAGATAGTGAGTATTAGTCATGAGCTGTCTACCGGAAATAAAACCGTTTTGGTCTATATGAATCAGATCAGAAGAAATACGGTTACATCGAATAGCCAGTAATTTAGTGACGATCTTGTAATCCGAGTTTAAAAGAGTAATGGGTCGATATGAGTTAGGATCGGTAGCATCTTTCCCCTTCTTCAAAAAGCTGACCACAGTGCCCTCACGGAAAGAGTAAGGAATTGAGGCTCCAGATAGCATGGAGTTAAGCAAAAGTAGAAACAGATTAGAAAAAGAGGGAAAAAAAACCTTGAAAAACTCTGCAGGTAGTCCATCCGGACCAGCGGCTTTCCCTGATGGAAGATCTTTTACCACCGCCTCTATCTCTTCCGGAGAGAATGCATCCGCCATAATTAATTCTTCGGAATGGGAAAGAGAAGGGATCTCAGCCTGCCGTAAAAAGGAGTTTAATTTAGGCTGATTGATTTTAAGCTGATGAGAATATATATTTTGATAATGACGATGCATTATCGCACCTATTTTATCTGGATCGGTGGTAGATTGATGCGAAACCGGGCATTTTAACTCCCTAATTAAATTAGATGCGGCTTGTTCTTTGGCCTGCCAGGCCAAGAATCTCCCAGTAAAATTACTTTCTTCATATATTTTTTGATATTGAGTACGAAAAAAAACCTCGCCCTGCTCATATAAAAAAGTAGTGTATTTTTGTTTAGCTTCATTTAATTGTTCTATAACCGATCGTGAGGGATTTTGTTGCCTTAGAACACTCAGTGTATGTATACGAGATTCCAGTAGTTTGATTTGAGCCTTGGATACAATTGAAATGGCCGCATCTTTCCCTATTATGATTCCGCGAATAAAGGCCTTTAGGGCGTCCCAGATAATACTTATGGGGGCGGTGCCCATATTAAGAGTTATAAATTCTTTAATCATGTTTTTTAAATCAGAGACCCATTTATCGTCATTAAGATGAGCTCGATTAAGAACCCATCTTTTGGGGGATCTTCTAAGATCCCCAAAAGTGAACTCCCTAATAAGCAGAGCATGGTCTGAGAATACGTTAAACAGCGTATTGCAAAAGCCGAGCTTAAGATTGCGAGAAGCTATGAAAAAATCGATGCGGGATGAGGATTTGAATCTACCCGACCAGCAGGTATAATCTCTTTTAGAGGGGTTGTCAGCCCGCCAGTGATCAGAGAGATCGAATAATTTGATATAATGTGAAATGGTTTGAAAGACTTTTGGTTTAAGTTGTTTGGATGATTGAGATGATGTGTCCAAATGCGGGTCCATTAACACATTAAAATCCCCACCAATGACAATATCACCTGGGACCATCAAAAGAGATTGGAACAAGTCTTCGTACAAGCTGGCATCGTCTATTAGAGGTCCATAGCAACATACAAAGATAAAAGGTTTCTGCCTGGTTTTAACTCTGCATGAGACCCAGCACCAACGTCCTAAGCCTCCCTGTTGTGATTGAATGATATCAGCACATAAGTTCTTATTCAAAAATATAGCCACCCCTCGCTGAGATACATCGCAAGATGCGAAACACCGAAAGGAAGCCCAGGATTTGAACATTGAAAACCCATCGAGCTTGGAAGAGGGAATATGAGTCTCCTGTAACAAAATAACGGAGGGATTCTCAGCCTTTAACCAAACTTCCAAAGCGCGCTTTTTCTTAATATTGTTCAAGCCATTAACATTAAGAGAAAGGAACTTCAAACTATCCTTGTTAGACATTGAAATCGGAATTGAATTGACTACGAAGAATTATCACCGTTGGGGTGAGATTGTTATCAATTAGGAATGTGATAGAAGTATTGTTGCAGCATCTTTAATATCCCAATAGTGCACATTTAAATCGTCTTGAAAAATGTTGTTACTCAAGATTATTAGGGAGTCCTTGATGTGTATGATCAGTTGTTTAATAACGATGTTGTTCCTTCTGGGTGGATGGTAGATGAGATGGAGTCTGAGGGGCGCAGGGATGATTGTTTTCATTATGAGAGACATTGGAAAGTGGGAAATTAACTTCTTTTTTTATTCTCTCAAATGGGTTTGAGTTTTTGTATTAATGGTTCTACCACCAATGTCTTCCTTTCTCTCCATGTGTATGATGAAGTATTCCCAGGGGAAAGCAGGTTTAGTACCGTTCGTGAGGATTCCTTTAGCCAGCTTTCGGTCAAAAAGATGAGATCCAGATTGTTAGAGTTGATAAAATCAGCAACTGCTAAGCTATATTTACCCCTAATCCATAGCTGTGCAAGGGACATGTGAGAAGCTACTTGCAAGAGTTGAAGTCGATTCTGTCTCTGTTCGATTTTTTTTAGACAAATGCCTTTTTACATTTTATGATGTTTTCTTTTCTTTACGCCGAAGAATTGAGTAGACCCCTGGTTTAATTCGATACAGTATCGAGATAAAAAACAAATCGAGCCTCCGAGTTTTGTACACAATCACAACTTTCCTAACTTTTGTAAAGTAAGAATTCTGATTTATTGAAGAGACAAACACACATATTATCCCTTCACTTCTTTACTCTGCCTCCTTCCTATTTTATTTCTTTTTCATAAAGCGTGTCTTGCAAATGTAATCACCACAGGATTACTATCAGGAGTTTGCAATACCATATTACTTTCTCCTGAACAGTAATCTTTGTAAGTAGAGTGTGTTTAAATGGAGTCATCAGTTCTTTCTGCATCACAGACAGAGAGATGTGGTAGCCACAACTACAATGTAAGAAGCTTGCCATGCACTACAATTGATGGGCCACAGTCTGTGGCTATTGGTTGTTTGTGCCTGTCTTTGTTAGGAAATCAGTTTCTTCTCGGCTGTTAAGATTTGTTGCTGCTTCCAATAATCAAAACTGAAAGCATCATTTTGTACCTCTGTGTCTTTAACATCATTGTGATGGCTTATAAAGCCATTGTGCCAATGGGATTTATAACCTTAAAAGATGGTATGATAATAATAGAATAGGATCTGAATTGGCAGAACTAAGCTAAAAAACGTACATTCATTAGAAACTTCAGATTGCTTCATCAGCAGCTATCATCTCCATCAGTCTTTAGTCTTCCACCACTTTGAGAAGTTGACCATCTTTGGCACATATTCCCCCTTGCCCTTATTTATGTTTTATTTATGAATTGATTTATACAGCACAGACTGTCCCTCTCCAGATTTCAGAACACTGTACATTAAGCATTGGAGCACCATACTGTCATAGACTGACTGTGGAATATATTTGTGTTTTGTAGTTGGTTACATGGCAGAGCACAAACCATTCCTATAGCATGTTTCTATGCACTAGGTACAGACATTGTTTACAATATATACATGAGATGGATCACCCTATCCCATCAAGAAGGCAATCAGCGGCCTGAATTCTAAAGCGCTGCTTACCCATGCTGATTACCCATGCTGATTACCCAGGGCTTTGACCCATAAAGGCATACTTGATTGCCATTAGCACCACGGCCATGGCCCCCCTAAATTAATTCCATTTTACCACAAGTGCCTTGACTTTGTCTAACAATACCGGTTTACGGTTCGACAAAGTCATAACTCCGTGCCATTATTCTAACCTAAATAGAAAATGGGGACAACCCAGTAACCCAGGGACACAGGCAGGACAATTACTAAACAATAAAGTGGTCCCTCTGGGGGTAGTGTAGCCCTTGACTACCACGGCAATAGTGTTATATATGGGAAAGAAGGAAAAACTACTCAAATGTGTACATTTCAGTTATGCGTTCAGTGCATTTATTTATACAGATCTCATTAATGAATATATTGATCAATTCACACAATATAATGTAATACGCACACAAGTTGCTCCTAAAGAGTGACGGCGCCGTGAGAGTGATGTACAGAGAATAACAAGCATTTGCAAAGCATTCGGTCTCGCCTTTGGGACTTTATACGTACTTTGCGATTCATCACATTAAGGGTAGGGGCGTAAAATGGGGAGACCAGCTGCTGTGAAGAAAAAGCTAACACAATTTGGGTAGACTTTAAGGACAGTGTTTGGGGCAGTGTGACGGAGGGAGGGGAGAGGGTTCTGCAGAAGGACTGTAAGTGAGGGGCAATGGAATAGCATAGATAGAGACCAACAGAGAGTTTGGAGAAGAGTCAGTTTAAAAGAGATAAACAGTTAGGAGTGAGGGAGAGGAGAAACTAGAAGAAAGAGACAGCCAGAGTTTTGGGGGGAGGATAGATGGAGGGAGTGTGCATTTGAGAGAGTTTAATAAACAGAGACAGGCAGAGTTTGTCCTTGAGGAAGATGAGAAACTTTAGAAGAGAGAGACAGACTTTTGGGGTGGAGGGACGGACGCAGGGTTTAAAGGGACTGCGCATGAGACAGCGAGAGAGAATTTGAATGGCAAACAGTGAGTTTGAAATCTTGTTTCAGGGGACAGGGAAGCATCAGACAGAAGGGCAGAGATCTGTGGCACAGACAGGCATAAACATTGTATGCCCCTTCCGGTTGCCACTAAGCACTGCCCCCAAGGTTTTAAGGTCTTTACCAAGCTATCCCGTCCTCGTATTCTTGACTATATTTTGTTTTATGTGTCTACGGTTTTTGGTGGAAGTCTAGAAATACAAGTACCCCGGTATCTTCTACAGTTAAAACACAGGCATTTCTAAAGTCAATTACTCTGGAAAATAAATAAGTTTAAAAATGTCAAATACATGGGTAAAATAATACACATTGGGATTTTAAAAACAAGATCAGGTCAAGAGAATACAGATTGAACATGAGAACACCAAACAGCAGGATACATAGGTTTACCTGGCAAAATGGCAAGGCACCCTCGTATGCAGGGCACAAACCCTTAAATGTTCGTGAGTGCGAAAAAGCAGCCACCCAGGGCAGATCAGTTGAGCAAAACAAATCCGAGTCGCTGGGAGCTTAAACATAGCAGTCTCCCTAGTTTATTGTGGTCTGCAAAGTATGTGTTTGTGAAATCCGACCTTTCACCTGGAAATGATTTGCATTTATTCACAGAGCTCCTTTAAAATAGACCACTTGAAAAGACCTCCTGGCTTACGATTAAACAAAAGAAGACATGCCAAAATTAGAATTTTGAATTTATTTTACATTGTTCAGAGCCAGTAGGGCTGGTATTGAATCATTCAATTGCTAAGTATTTAATGTATCCGCGTTTTAAATATAATTCTTCTATTTTTTGGGGTAAAAGATGTCACACACCATCTAGAACTGTCGACCTTAAACCTGGGGAACCCATTGCAACTTTTGGATTACTTTCACCGTGCTGCTTTAACCGATAAGGGGGGAACGTGGGGGGCCTTTTCCACTCACTCAGGAGCGGGAGGTCCAGCATAAACAAGGGCCCGAACGAACGTTTTACAAAAAGTAGGTTATGCCGTTCCTCTCAAGTAAAAGAGTGCAGAGTCAGGATAGACCGGAATCCCAGGGGCCCCAAGAAATGGGGTCAGTGTGGGGAATCCATAAATCGGATAGTAATGCCCTCACACACCCTTGCAGGTGTCATGCTTCATCATCTGGGCTGCTCCTCGTCGGGTCGGCGGTGCAATACCCAATGGGCTCCCTGTAGTAGGGGCTCTTTATCGGAGATCTTTTTATCCGAATGCCGTATGGTGAAGTGCAGGTGTGGGGGCAGTATCGTGTAGATGAAGTGAAGTGAGTTAAAATAGGGTTGGGAGTGCCGAAGTAAACAAGTATTTATTCTGGGGGTCTCCTACCCTAAGTAAAAGCAAAAAACAAGGCACTAGCCCGAGTGTAATGTCTCGTGTAGTGTGATTCCTTGTTTTACCAAGTGTGGGTCAACATGTTTCTCGCTCCTGGATGAATATCCTCGCGATTGTTCAGGACCTAAATGATAACTATCTACACCAAAGTTGCGTGGTATGTTTTCTACTCACGGTAGTAGTGTCTAATAATTAAAGTACCTGGATCTACCTGTTTTGGGAGACAAAAACGTATAGATATCGTTCAGGTTGAAGTGGTACATTACAAGCATAGGCACAGTCTAACAGTGACTCTGACTTCTAATCTAAAACACACGTGAAGTGAACGTAATTACGTTGGAGGACTAAAACAATTTAATTAAAAACAGGTGGTGAGTCTCCAGAGTGAGCTAGTGTAAGCCCCTATGGAATACCATGATGCAGCAGAAACAGTGTTAGGTACTCACCCTAATCAGGCATCAACAGTACCCGGTGGGATATGCATAACGCTTGGTTCCTATAATTGTAGGACTAAACAGAGAGACAATTCATATATGAAAGATAGAGGTAGCTGTAATTGAACATCAAGTAAGTGGTCTCTATTGTTCTGTTGGTCTTAGTAAACAGAGTCTTTCCTAATTCCCTATATAGGTCTAGGGGCTCGTAAGTCTGTTGGCTAAAAGAGGGGGGGTTGTTGGTGTTGGTTTGAGGCAGAAAAGGGAGTGTACAGCATAAAGCTTGCTCGTGTATCAGCAGAACGCTGTTGATATTCCCCTCAGAGGAATGTATAGCAATAGTGGGTAGGTCAATACTGAGACCGTGTTTACGGGTCTGCCAAAGGTTGCCCAATATAGGACGTAATGTGGTCAAGCCGTTTAAACAATCTGACCACTAGCGTCAAAAGCACGGAGGTATGAATACCTCTCAGTCTACCCAAAATGGTGGGGTTTACTTCAAGTTGGTGCGGTCCATAGTGAAACCGGTAGGGATGTTTTTTTTTTTTTTTTGAAACCGTTTATTACAATCTCAAATATATACAGGTACGGGCCTACAACCTTCCGGCCGGCCGCTAAAATGACAGAAATAAATGACATATATACAATAAGGCACTTGGCGTTACAGAGACGCTAAAGCAGGAGGTATCAGCAACGTGGGCCACATGACTCTGAGCCCACAATACGGTTTCGTTTTATACAACACAACAACATAAAACCACACCCGCAAGGCAACCCGAAAGCGAAAATGACAACATACGCTCCTCAAATGGGGGGACCCCAACCATACACTAAAATCGAAGGAGGGGAAGGGGAATAGGTCTGGGACTGGGAAAACTCTGTGCCCGGGATTGAGGGAGGGGGTCATCTAGGGGGACGGAGCTGGTGAAGCGGGAGGCAACAATGGCGGCTCGCAAATACCCCCGCGGTAGGCGTTCCAGGGGCCCCACACCTTCAGCCACGCCCCAGGCTTACCCCGCGCCACATACACCACCTTCTCTCGGAACATGCACCAATCCATGTGTTCTTTCCAGGCCGACACTGCCGGAGGCCTCTGGGATCCCCACAGTTGAGCGATGTCACGTTTAGCAATCATATAACCCAGCGTCACCCATCGCGTCTGCGGAACCGAGTAGTCGGTCGGTTCCCACACATTCAGCAGGCATCTCCTCGCTTCAGGCACCAGCACGACATGCGTGACCGCTCGCAGGACCTCATGCACACCACGCCAGAATCGCTCCACCCTCGGACATTCCCACAGAATATGTAAAAAGGTCGCCAATGCACCGCACCCACGCTTACACAGTCCATCCTCGGCATAGCCCATACGCAGAAGCCCTGGCCCCGTCACATACACCCGGTGAAGTATCTTAAGCTGGACGAAGCGAAGGCGAGCCGGGATGGCCACCTCCTTCGGGGAGGCCACCGCGGAAATCCAGTCCTCGTCGTCCAGCTCCAACCCATCGGCAACCCAAGCCTCGCGGAGCCCAGTCAGTAAGCCCGAGCGGTCATTAATCAACTTCTTGTAGATGAGGGAGATCGTGCTGTCCGGAACGTGGCCATCTAGCACTCTATCCTCCAGTGGGGAGGACTCCGGGATGGCGGCCACGTCTGGGAAGACAGAGCCCAGTGCGTGCCGGACCTGCAGGTATCGAAAGTATTCACTGCCCTGCAGCTGAAACTCCGCCTGCAGTGTCTCGAAAGTTTTGAATCCTCCCCTCGTCCAGAGGTCCCCCACTGTACTAATGCCTATCGTGTCCCACCTATCGAAGCCCTTCGAGGTCCATAGGGAGCCCAACCTCTCAGACGCATACAACGGTGACGCCCGGGTCAAACGGTCCTTCCATCCCATAGCTGCATTGGCCGCGTGCCATACTCGCACCATGGCACGCGTGGGTCCCGTCAGGCGGGAATCGGGCACGCTAGTATAGAGCGCTCGATTGTAATCGCCACCGGGCAGGAGCATCTTGTCCATTTCAAATGCCGGGTTTAAGGCGGGCCCGTAGAGGCCGTGATTAATTGCAGCTAATTGGGAGGCCCAGTAATACCGCTTAATATCCGGGAGGGCAATCCCTCCGTCATACCACGGGAGCGTCAACTTTGCCAGGGCTATACGCGGCCTCCCGTCCCAGAACAGGCGGCGTTGCAAACTCTCCACCTCACGGAAGTAACGCGCCGGGACCAGGTCCATCGAGTTCTGGAGGGCGTACAGAAAGCGCGGTAACAACATCATCTTGAACAATGCCGCCCGGCCGAGCGGCGACAGCGGCAAGCGCCGCCAGCGCGCGACGTCCTCCTTCAAGCGCTGGAGGGGGGGAAGCAAATTCCGCTCGTAGCGGGCCACTGGGTCCAGCGTAATATAGACGCCCAGGTAACGAAACCCCTGCGAGGCAATCTGGATCGAGCAGCCCCGCGGGAGAACAGGAGCCTCCCCGGAAAGCACATAGACACAGGATTTAGCCCAGTTGATGACAAGACCTGAGTTACGGCCGAAGGAGCGCAGAACATCGACCAGGACAATCCGTGATTTACGCGGGGAGGCTAAGTACAACAGGATGTCGTCGGCGTAGAGGGACACGCGGTCCTCATACTCAGGGGTCCAACGGAGACCACGGATAGAAGGGTGCCACCGCAGCCACTCCGCCAGGGGTTTCAAGGCCAGTGCAAACAGGAGCGGCGACAGGGGGCAACCCTGTCGCGTGCCCCGTCCCAGCACGAATGGGGCCGAGACTCGACCATTCACCACCACCTGCGCCAATGGGTCAGAGTACAACAATTTGACCCAGCTGATGAATCCCGGGCCAAATCCAAATTTCGCCAACATCGCCCAGATGTACGGCCACTCGAGCGTGTCAAACGCCATGGTGGCGTCCAAGGACGCCAAGATGGCCGGCTCCCGCACGAATGGAACACGCGCGAGCACCCCGTGCAAGCGCCGCAGGTTAAGGGCCGTGTTGCGATGGGGAATAAAGCCGGACTGGTCTTGGTGGACCAGATCGCCCACCACGCCGACCAGCCGGTTGGCAAGCACCTTGGCGAGGATTTTAGGCTCCGCATTCAAGAGCGAGATCGGCCGATAGGATGTAACCCGGTCTCGCGGTCTTGTGGATAACCACGATGGTAGCTAGACGCTGGTCCGGCGGGAGGGAGCCCCGCGAGTGGGCTGCAAGGAACATCGCGCGGAGGTGAGGTGCCAGTACATCCGGTCGCAGCTTGTACAATTCGATAGGAAGGCCATTCGGGCCCATGGCCTTGCCCGAGGCGACCGAGCGTATGGCGAGGGCAATTTCATCCGAGGTGGGAGCGGCATCCAACGAATCCCTGTCCTCCACTGAAAGCGAGGGCAGCGCCATGTCCCGCAGCAGGGCATGGGAATCCTCCTCCGAGCAGGAAGAGACCGGAGAATATACCTCGCGGAAATAATCCGCGAAGCAAGAAACAATGCCTTCCGGCTCAGTAATTCGTACACCGTCCATCCTCTCAATCAGCGGGACCACACGACTAGCTCTCTCCTTCTTATCCAACCACGCAATCAGTTTGCCAGCCTTATCACCCACATCGTACAGTCGCCCCTGTTGCTCTCTGCTAAGGCCCCTGGCCGCCTCCGTGACGAGGGCCCTATAGGCCGCCTGTTTAAGGTGTAGAACATGCAGCGCCGCGTCAGTCACCCCACTCCCCAGACCACCCTCCAATTCAGTAATTTCGGCCTCCACCCGGGTCACCTCCTCCTGTGCGCGTCTGCGGGCATGGGAGATAAAGGAGAGGGCCTCCCCTCTGAGAACTGTTTTAAAGGCTTCCCACAGGGAGATAGCCGACGGAACGGACCCCACATTCTCCTCAAAATACCGTTGCAATGATTTAATCATGTCAGCACGAATAGTGGGGTCACGCAGGTACCAAGCATTGATTGGGGCTACCCTGCCCTCTCCCCTCGGGAAGACACCCAAGTGCAACAGGAGCGGGGAATGATCTGAAATACCCCGCGCCAGATGGCGCACCTCTCCCACCCTCCCAGCATAAGCCGCAGGGACAAGGACATAATCAAGCCGCGAGAGGCTACCATGGGCACCCGAATGGAAGGTGTACTGCAGCTGGGTGGGATGCTTTAAACGCCAGCAGTCCACCAATCCCAGTGTGTCTAAAAGGCCCGCTAACCACGCCTGTGCCCGGGGGAGGTCCCTAGGGGGGTGACGATCCATAGTCCCAGAAGCCACCGCATTGAAATCCCCCCCAACCACCAGAAGCCCCCCCGGGAGGTCAAGGAGGAGGCGCCCCAGATCTGCAAAGGTGGTGGACTGTAGCCCCGGTGGGACGTACACAGAGACAAAGACAACTACCTTGCCCTCCATCCTCCCCACCAAGACAGTGTAGCGTCCCCTCTCATCATGGCGCACCTCGTCTATTTCCAACGGGAGCGAGTTCTTCACCATGATGCCCACCCCCCGTGAGCCCGACGTGAAGCCCGAGTGGGCCACCAAGCGATAGCCACGCCGATTCATGGCACAAAAGGAATTACCAATAAGGTGTGTCTCCTGCAGAAAGACCACATCAGGCGAAATCCGTTTCAGAAACTGCAGGACCACACCCCGCTTGATCCTATCACCCAGTCCGTTAACATTCCAGGACAACAATGTCAAATCCCTACCCCCCATCACATAACGAAGCCATCAGTTGTCCTCCCCAGAGCATCTCAAAAACAACAATACAATAACGGGTTTGCCTTGCGGTAGAAACGAACCACACCCCACCCCAACCCACCCAACCCAACAGAACTCCCCCCACCCTGCACCCCTGCATGAGCCCAAACAGCCCCCCCAAAGTGCAGTGTGCCTGTCGCCCCATAGATAAGAAAACTAACTAGTCCCCCAGAGGAGGAGGGAGATCCCCCACCGGTAGGGATGTTGAGGATAAAATAAAAGAAAATGAAAAACAGTGGCCAGCGTCCAGTGTATCATTCAATGAGGAAAAAATATTTATTAAATCACAAAGCTGTTCTGTTGTATATTCAGCAAGAGTGTAGTTTGCAAACAGCTATGGGGCCCACTAACCGTAAGGGTGAACCGTTGGCTGTACCCTTAAGTGCCCTGTGGTCTACAGAATATCTCTTATGCATTAACCAAGTCACAGCGGGTATTTCCCCTCGCGTCGGTGAACCGACCGATCTAGAGGCTATACTAAGAAAGGTTATGTAGAGCGTTACTAGTCGTACATGAATAGTACGGCGGTATAAAGGGCCTCATTAAGTTACGAGTTGCTGAGTGTGGTAAAATAGTCATATAGCTATCCAGTAACGACATGTTACGAATTATAGGATAAAAAACAACAAAGACAGCAATGATGCCAGTGCGGCGTAGCGTGCGTTCTTACTTACAGTTATAGCACATTATGCTGAATCGTAGACCTGCCCTGTCCACCGGGTCTGGGAGGTAAATGCTTCAATCCCTCCACGGGTTTTTTTTTTTTTGGAAAAACTTTATTGTGCAGAGAGTCAAAATTACAGACATGGGCCTACAACCACCAGGGCCGGCCGCTAGTTTGTGCCAGTCAATTACATAGCGTCGCAGAGCAGCAACTGATCTCCAAAGGCACAGCAGGAATATAGAATTATTCTCAGCAACTCAAAAGTTAGACAGGATACAGACATTTTTAAATTTTGAAGAGAACTAAAAAAACAAACAAAAAACAAAACTCAAGGCGAGAAACAATCTAAATGGTGCCAAGCGCCGACGGGGGGACCGCACCATACCAGATAAAGAATCAGGAGGTCAATAAAGTCAACCCGGGGGGGAGGGGAGGCAGCGGGGAAGTTAGAACCATCCACATAACAAGTACAGTATTCCGGGAACCCCACCCTCCACGGGTTTTAATGGACAGCGCTGGTCACATGCCTAGGGGTGTGGTTGGGACAAGGGGTTGTAGCTCATCTATTGTATGACTATCGTGGCGGCCATCTTGGAACGGTATCTAAGTTATTCCTTTAGGAGACGAATCATTAATTTAATCGAGCATGTTGGGTCTATCTACAATAGTTAACCATGGACAATAAGTATGAACCCCAAGGGAGACGTATCGTGGCTGGGGCTGGTCAGTAGTATTAACTGTGTTAATAGAAAGAATCGTTGGAGTGTACTTCACTACGGTCCTCTCTAGTGTCCCGTAGTGTGGAGGAAATGTGATGGACTGGTAGAGAAAGCGTCTGTAATCAGTAAGTTAAGTGTATATAGTCTGGGACAGTCCTCTAGCGGTAGCCTTTCAAGAGTGGTGTAAGATACAGGCCAAAAACCAGTTCAAAGATGGGAGCTGTCATATAACGGCAGCCAATTAAAGTCGGTGTGAAATGCCACCCATTAGTCAGGTTCAAAAACAGGCAACAGCACTGTTAGAGTGTTGGTTAAGACACAAGAACTGAAGTCAAGAAAAAGGAAAAAAGAAAAAGGAAAAAAGGGGAAAAGGAAGTACTAACGTGTAGACACCATCCGTTAATGTTTAAATTGGCGCTAAGAGACATTATGGGTTCCAATGTTAAATCTCATATGGCCAGCTAGATCTGAATAGAGCTCCAGGGGATTTCGTCATTGAGTCCTCTATCATGTGTGGATAAACGGTGTATCCATCTCTGTTCTTTGGTGAGCAGGCTGGTTTTGGAAGAGTTCTGTGTAGTTTCCAGAATTACCCATTTAAGGGAGTCCGGAAAGTGTGTCTGTCCCAGAAAGTGGGCGCACATTTTAGTGTTGTTTTTGCGGCAGCAAAAGTTGCTGCGGTGTTCCGAAATTCGCAATCTGATGGGACGAGTGGTCATTGCCCACATAGTAGAGATCACAGGGGCAAGTGAGTAAATAAATACAGTTAGCCGTGTTGCAATTTGTGTGGCTTCTCATTTTCCAGATAAATGTCTCGTTCAGTGTAATGGTCTTGTGTACAGAAGTGAAGGCGCACGCCGCACAGGAACCACAAGGGTAATGGCCAGTGACCACTGGTAACTGCCAAAGTGTCCCCTGTCTATTGGTGTCCTTTGGTTTGGGTCTAGCATTAATCAGCATGTCTTTTAAATTTCTTGAGCGTTTAAACGCAAATCGTGGTTGCTCTAGGTATAGGGACCCCGTATTCAGTATACCCCAGTGTTTTCTTAGCACCTTAGTAAGTCTGTTGGAAATTGATGTGAAGGTTGTGACGCAGGTGAACGTATCAGTCTCAGACACACTCTTGTCTCTGGTTCCAAAAGAGCCTCCCTGTTGTTATTGCGTTCTCGCTTTCTCGCAAGTGCAACGCTCTTTGGTGGGTAGTTTCTTGCTGTCATGTTCCTAGCAAGGGTCCCAGATTCAGACTTATAATCATTCACCGTGCTACAGTTCCTTCTTATCCTTAGGAAGTGTCCAAAGGGTAAGTTTTCTTTAAGTGATTTCGGGTGATGGCTGCTAAAATGAAGAAGGCTATTGCGGTCGGTGCTCTTCCTGTACATAGTAGTGGCCAAGTGACCTCCTTCGATTTTAATAGTGAGGTCTAGAAAGGATATGTGTGTGGGTGAGACAGTGATGGTAAAGTTCAAATATGGATTAAGGTTATTAATCCAATTCAAGAAGTCTCTGTGGGTTTCTGAATTCCCTTTCCCAAAAATATTTCACTGTGCTGCGCCTAACCATATGGCCTGCTACTTACTTAAGCCCCCTTTACTACTGGACGCACCCCAGCTATCTGTGAGGATGGACATCAACTCCCTCCCCTAGACCAATTATTATGACAAACACCAGGTTTTTGGATTGGGGGGGGGTGTAACCCCCCCGGCCGTATTTATTACAGTATTAAAAAACATTTGTTATTAACATTATGTACAAAAATTTACGCAGAAAGTACAGATACATTGATAGACAAAATGCTGTCATTTGGCTAACCTTAACAAATTCTAATGCACAAGACACTCCTACCGTAAATCTAACAATGCATATATTCACATTCTGCATGTCCCCTCTAGAGCCTACGGCAAGGTCAATGACTGCCAGTCCCCAGATCCCCAGTAAACTACAAATACTCTACTGGAGTAAAGGTTGCGCAGGGGGTACAGCTTATCGGACGGAGATTTTCCCCCGGGCCCCCCCTACGCCCTGAGCCTTAAACTCCATCATGGGGCTACAGACTTCTGCATACTGGCGCCCTGATGCGCCTGCGTGTGCGGGGGTGGCCACAGGCCCACTGGGAAGAAATGACTCCCCCGGCCCCCGCACCCCGACAGCCTACTTATCAGCTGTCACTGCCCCTGGAGTTACATTGGTCTGACTGCTAAGGACTGAAGACTATGGTTACCAATCATGACCTTACCGCCTGACCGGAGACACACTACTAAATATGACAATAATTAACAATTACTCACATTTAATCACAATCTAATTCCAACACATACTTGTATACATCACATTCCTAAAAATACCTGTAATGGAAAATATTTTTAAACAACAATACCGATACATCAATGGCGTACCCAAACCAAAAACCTGCCATAAGGGATGGTGGGTGGGGAAAAAGAAGATTACGGGTCACTGCAGGCCCGGTGTTCCTAACGAGTCCTGTTGCAGTTTGGGAATGTGACTTTAAAAGTGCAGCCCCCGTGGGCCCCAATCACTAAGCAAGCACCGCATTCCTGCTGCCAAATAAACACACAGCACATAAGGGGAGGAGAGTTGAAAAGGGGGAGGGTGGTGTAGAGGGCTCGAAGCACGAATGTACTGGCTAAAAGAATGGGAGGGTGATCACAGGGAGAGGGGAGGAGACATGCAAGTGTCGCCTCAACTTTCCGGTGGTCGATTATTTAAAGCGTTTGAAAACCACAGAATGCATTATATATTATTGCCTGGTCAACAACTAGCTCCCACTTCAACTCCGTGTAATAAAGAATTGCGCATTATATTAATATAAATATGATTTCCATGTCAACAAGTTTCCACGTAGTGATATCATGGAGCCTGTTTAATCATATGACCACATCGAGGTGAAGTAGGACAGTCCGCATTACCGCTGGCGCTCGGCTGTTTACCTCTGCATAATGTTTCACTCTGGACTTCATATCAGTTCACAGCTCAACTCCCTCCTAAGCATGTAATCAGTCGATTCATCTTCTGCAGCGCGCATTCTGTTCTTTATGTAAGAGAGTCTGGGTTTCTTCACAAAATGGGTGTTTTTAATATATTGTTGTTTTATAAAAAAGTCCCTGAGTAACGGCCGAGAGCTGTCTGCGTATTAAGATGCACAGAGAGGTGGGCTTACTCGGACTTCTGAGGCTCACTGGTGCGTGGTGTGTTTTCTGCCCTCTGAGATGATGATACTCCCTGTGCCTGGACGGTAGCAGCAGCACCCAGCATGTGTGAGCTGAGGCAGTCTGTTACAGATTATGGTACTGAGCCAGCAAAGATAGCAGCCGCCAGACATGATAGGCTGAGACTGCTTTTTTTACACCATAAACACGAGATCACGAACAATAACACTGGCAATAATAAGCTGTGAGTGGTGGGAGGTGTTGTTGGGGGAAGACACAGGATGTTGAGAATCCTTGACGAAACTAAACTGCGAGCAGCGACGTGTGCCAACAAGCTGCTGGCAGGAGAGAAATTAAAGGAAAAAAGTAGAACACTCAAACAGAACATATGGCCCATTGTGAAAGGATCCATATAGAAGGGCATGTAGCCAGGGTGAAAACAAAAGGTGGGGCAAATGTACACCATTCACCAACGAAAACTATGGAATTTGTAAAGGCAGATCAAGCAACCAATGAAAAGCGGTGGGAGTGTGGTGGGCGTGTTCAATCTCCACAGAGGAATACAGCATGTCTCGCAGAGCCCGCATGTGCGCTAACTCTAGGCTCGACCTAAAAAATGCATTTGTGCTAAGTACAGCATATATATATGTGGCTGATGGGAACAATAGAATGTTTTGAAGTCCACACCCGTGAAACGAGTGTTGGCATCCACCATTAAAATTCTCAAGAACGGAGGAGGAGCCAAGATGGCGACCGGAGCAGACGCTTGAGCGCCCGGCTCCGTCGGCCCTTGGCCCCGGACTATTATCCTGATTCCTATCCTTGCCGATTCTCGAGGTGAAACGTGTACGACGACGCGCTGTCCACGCCGCCACTTCCCCGAAGTCTCAGCCCGCCCGGATGCCGGAGTTTTTGGTGCTTTTGTTCTCCGCCCTGGACCCCTGCTCCATTGTGGCCTTTGCCGGCCCCCGGGAAGCTCCGCAGTCCCCGGACCCGCTAGCGCAAATCCGAGCCCCATGGTCCCGATCTCACCTAACACCACGGACTGTCGCCAGATGAGCCTGGGGAGGGACGGCCAGACACCTCCTGCACCCTGCGCCTGAAGGGCTGGGGCTGTAGGGTAAGCCCCGGTGAGGCGGGTCTCCTGCCCCGATCTATGGACCGCGCTGTGGGAGGCTGCTGACCCCCTTCTTCTATTGCCTAGTCGGCTACAAAGAGAACCCGAGGGAAGGGAGGCGACTGTTGGCTTTCCCAGTTGCGGCGCAGACCTGAGGGGAACTGACTCCTTGCTACGACCCCCCCCCCCTGGCCATTGTGCCGTCCGGCGGTAAAACATGGCGTTGTTTGCCTGCTCGCGGCTGGGGGGTGATACTCCGATCTTGCCCGCTGCCCGCTTCGCCCTCCCTCCACCAGACATCAGCTCCACAGTGCCGTCCCGGATTGCTGCCGATGTGGGGGTGCAGCTTCCGCTGACATGCGGCTCCGTACTGGCCGTCCTGCGGGACTTTCGTTTACAAATGTTTGCTCGATTTCAGGCGCTAAGTGAGCAGTTTGACTCCCTGTTGTCGGCTGCGGGCCGTGAGCGTTCCGTCTGTCATCAACACGGCGTGGGTCCGCCAGTGCTTTTGTCCTCTTGCCGGGACGCAACGGCTGTGTGTGACCGAGCTACACTGGTGCCTGCATCTGGCTTTCCCGGCACCCAGGATCAATTGCTCTCCAGCTTAACAGCGGATACTTTGTTTCCCCGTTCCTTGCTGCCTGCTTCATTGTTGCCTGCCTCACCGCATCTGCAAGAGTATTCAGCTGAGCAACACCTAACATCCTCGAGGAATCGTTCACGGTGGCCTACTGCTTCTTTTCTGTGGAACTCCTGTACTCTACATGCCATGTCTGGACTTTATGTGGTGCACAAAGGGACCTCTACAGATGATCGGCGGCCATTTTGGGATTCTACTTCACCATCTTCTCCCAAACGGCTATATTGTCTTTGTCTGCACGGGATGCGGGGCCTTCATGTAGGGGCTGGCTTAATCTCAAGCCCCCGATCGGGCCAGGGCTAGACTGATTAATATCGCCATGGTTTCACGGAGGGGCTGGACTGGGACTGGAACTGTATGTGTACTTTGTGCGCATTCGTCGCGATTTGTCTTTCTTCATCTAAATTGTTGTGACAATTCATTTTCACACGACCGCTTTTGGGGTAGTGGGTTCTCAGTGTGTGGAAGCCAAAGATGGCCGATGGTTCAGGGCGCTCTGATGATACGTAGGCTGCTCCCCACCTTCTTCTTTTTGGGAGTTTAGATTAGAATGGTCCTATTCTTTTCTCACCCCCTTTAACATAGGTGTATTGTTTTCTTATCTTTCTTTACTCTATTCTTACTCTCTTTCTTGTCTATATTTCGGGTTTATTGGGCGACAGGCACTATGCTGGGGGGGGGGAAGGCCGTAGCCTCCGCATTGGTGTAGGGTGGGGGGGTAACTTACTGTTTCTAATTAGTTCTATGGGCCTTTTTTCTCTTTATGTTTCTGCGCTATACTTGTTTCGATTCTGGGTCCGGGTGGGGGGTTGACTGAGTGGGGGCGGCACTGGAGGGGTGCGTAATTGCTCATGTGACTATCCTGTTATATAACTGCATTGCCTCACTGTCTGTGATTTTACGTCCATTGCTGTTTTAAGGATGCTGCTGCTCTCCTGTGTGGTGAAGATAGCGTGCGGACTCGAATCTCCTTGGTTCTTATTCTTCACTGACTATTTCCCTGATAAACTTATTTTGAAAACTTTAAAATTAACCTTCGCTTCTCCTTTCCCTGGGGTCAAGGATCTCTCCAGTGTATGTTTCATAAATCGTCGCTAACCTTGACCGTTGAAGCACAGGGGCCGTAATGTTTGTATCAGTGCTTAACCGTATCGTGGCCGGCCTGAAGGTTGTAGGCCCGTATTTGTTCTTTTAATATGCACGAATAAAGGTTTTAAAAAAAAAAAACAAAAAAAAAAAAAAGATTCTTAAGAACACGGTCCACATATGTTATTAGTCGACGTTTCAACCCCTCAACATAAGCATTTAGAGCGGGGTCATCATCAGGACGAAAATTATCTATAATGGAGACACTAAAGGATTGGGGCAGAAATTCCCTCAGTCAAATAAATGTCAGACAGTATGTCCTGGAACAACACTCGAGTAGGTATTGGCATGCCCAGAATTTATGGCATTGGATGTCACATATATGTAGTAGTAGTATGCACTGATTATTATCGTGCATGTCTGCTCGGCTCTTTCTTTATAGAAACTCAGTGCAGGAGCGAGTCAGGCGATGTTCCCATACTGACATGTATTTTTCACAACTAGTTGCCATTCTCTGTATAATGGAAACCGCAGCAAGCCTAGCCCTGGGAGTCAATTCTTCTTCAATTACTTCTGCCTCCTCCTCGCCCTCTCTCGCCCCCACCTTCCAGAGCACCAGTATCTTGTGGTGATGTACTCGCCTTGAAAGGTGGCAAGTGAGTTCATTTGAAGGGCATCATAAATTCTAAATCACGTCAGAAACCTATGTTCTGCAAGGGCCCCCAAGTGCAGACAGAAGAAGTAGCTAAGTGGCAGCAGCGTTTTTAACATGGGGAAGACTCTCGAAAATAAACCCAGACAGTCTAAGGAAAGATGAAAACACGTCTCAACCAAACGGTCTTATTAGTCAAGTATCAATCCATGTGTTGTAATGTAGGAAACCCAGAGGTGCCTCATAGTGTGGGCCTGGAACAGTGATGGAAAGAAAGGGTCGAGGGAAGGAGGGATGAGGGAGAAGCCACAGATAAAATGATCTTCCACCCTGAGAGTTAAACAGAATGAAATACAATCTTTAGAGAACGTGCAAGAAGAGGTGGGCACAGAGACGGAGGGTTGCCATTTGGAAAGAAAAGGGATGTGGCGCTCGCGGTATTGTCCCAGGAGAACACTGCACATAACTACAATTAACTCAATACAACAGGTGTGTGGTGAGAGATGGGACAATGGAGAAGCTGACATAAATTATTGTGTGTGCGTGTTTCTGTTTGTGTACATTAACTGTGAAAAGTTTTTTTGTTTACTAACTTGGCCTGACAAACTATCAGTGGAGGGCTGGGGCAGCTGCAGTTAAGGTGGGTCATTATTTAATACAGAAATGTGAGCTAAAGCATTTGAGGTCCTCTGTGGGCTATGGCTCTAGCGGCCCTGTTAATGAACCCCTCAGATCTTGATTCTGTTTGTGTGTAACTCCACTGCCTGGGGAGGGGTGTTGCTTGCAGAAGAATTGTGGTGGGAATAGACTTAATTTTGGGGTGTAGACTGCACACACAGCACCTGTAAGTCATATTGAGGTGGGGGCTGTATTTTGAAAGGTCTTTCACCCACCCCCATGTCACTTATCTTACTGTAGCAATAATTGGCATGCTTACAATAGCCGTAGCAATGCACCTCCACCAACTACCATCCTGTGCCCTATGACCCCTGATGAAGAGGTGTCATGCCTCGTGGGTCCAGGAGGTAGCGGTGCCCCGGCAGGGGTGCGCACATGGGCACTAAAACATCCCAGTAAGAAATAGGGCCCTCTCTCACGAGGGTAGGATTGAAGCTGTGCTTCCGTAGAGTTGCAGGCACTATAAACATGCCAATATATGGAATACTCTAATAAAACAGTTCCATTGATTTAAGGCTAAAAAATAATGATTATGAGTACAATAAAGTGTCGCAATAATGCCGCAAAATTTCAATTTTTGTGTCGCTAAATTTCCATTTCTGTGCCGCTAAATTTCCATTTTTGAACCACAAAATTAGCGAATCTATGCCGCAATATCATGGGGGTCTGACAAACACTCCAAGTAGTAGGTGTAAAAAGAAGCATTGGTAACAGTTTTGCAGGTGCACCACTGGGAATGAACATGTGACAGCAGCTCATATTTCAGCTGTGAGTAATCCTACATAACGTAGAATCGTGCACAGGGGAAATGGAGCCCGTGATGCAAATGTATTTTATTGTATTTTCTCTGCAGGGACACTATTTTTCTCCATTGAGAAAGCCTTTTCCTTATACCCCCTCTAAAACTGGCGGTGATCCGTGTCTGTTCCCATTCTGGAAAGGGTGTTTCATGTCTCACCAATTGAATCGTGGTTTGGCCATGCCCACAAACATACCAGTCTATAGGTAGACCCCAAATTTACAAGGCTAACAGCACCTTACAATACCCACTGCCACACCCCTGCTGTGGGATTTACTACTGAGAAATTTAAGCAGGAAAACCTTTTACACCAGCCAGGATTCACTTTGTGAATTTCTGGCTTTTATAAATGGAGGCATTTTTTACTATAAACTTACGATTACAAGTAAAAATATCTTTGTGATTTGGGCTCTTTGGTTTAGAGAAATGAGCACACGCTGAGAGCTCTTCTGAAAAAGGCTTGAAAAACACCTGCATTTGTGCCAGGCGTACAATTATGGTGGAAGGAGCCTGTCAAGGCTGTCAGTAGACTTGTGATAAAGAACCGTGTGGTGTTAAGGAAGGAGGGCAGGAAACAGGCTCTGCTGGCAGGCTCTGGACCAAGAGAGGCACAGGTGGCAATGACAAGAGCAGGGCTTTGGACTCCAAAGGGGCAGGAGGGGGCTGAGCGGCTGCCTGCGACTGTGTACATTTCCCCATGTCAGCCTGCTCCACGCCCCCCTGGTTTGGGGCTGTCCTCTTACTTAAGGTCCAGCATTGAGGAAAAATACCAGGGCTGACAACCCAAGGATGTAAGCTCAATGGGCTAAGGCAACGGCTGTGGAGTTTTCTGGCTGCGATGGAGAAACTGATCTGCAGCCATTTCTTTTTTAGGTTGTATATAGCGCGAACTTGACCCGGAGGTATCAGAGCCTAACTGGTGCTCATGTAAACACCAGTTGCGTTTCAGACGGGCTCATTCATTTTGTTAGGTACGGGGTGATTAAGGGGCATATGTACAAGGCCCTATCTCCACGGGAACGTCACTTTTTTGTGATGTTCCCGTGGCGATAGGGACCTTGCCTTATGTAGAAGGCAGCGTTAAGCCACTTAATCTGGCTTAACGCTGCCTTGTACATAAGGCAGCCTTTCACGCTATGTTTAGGGTGAAAGGGGCGTGCAGTGGGTGTTGCAGTGGGCGTTCTTAAGGTGTGCAGAATCATAGGATGTTGAGCGTCCCTGCCGAGCCTCGAACCCTGGTTCTCCTGCTTCGAGATCGATCGCTCTGACCAGTTACGCCACATCTAGTTTGGCTCGTTCTTTGAGAGAACCAGGAGAGGGAAGAATGGAAGATGTAATCTGCATTCACGTCATGGGATGAATTTCAACAGGACAAAACAAATTATTCGTTTTTCATGAGAAAACATTGTTGTTGCATTTAGGGCTGTGCGTCCAGTTTCTCCTAATTTGAATGGAACAAATCTTGCCCTTGTCTTTAGTGCCATAATGAGGGGTGCCCCATTACCACCACATGGGCAGGGGTCGAGATCATTCCCATTTTTAGAAGGGATCTAGGGACCTTCCGGCTAATCATAGGCCTATACGCTTAATTGACTGCACTCAAATATTTGCAAGAGTTTTTAAATAGGCTTCAGGAGGGGATGTTTGCCACACAGGTCTTGTCCCCCTTGCAGGCAGGGTTTAGGGCCCAGATAAGCACTTTAAATCAGGTCCTTAAATTTCAGCTTCTTTATTGGAACAATGTTTTACTTGGGCCGGGAAGGTTACATGTGGTATTTGTTTTTCCTTCATTCAGCTTTTGATTTGATTTCCCATATTAAGTTGTGGTAAGTTTTGGCTGAGTTAGGTGTTTCGCACTTTGTATTGAATATAATTAAGCGTTTGCATGAAGGCAATTCTACTCAAGTAAGATGTGGCCAGATGGGAGAATTAACTTAGCCCTTCCCTATTAATAGGGGGGTGATACAGGGTGTGTCCTTGCGCCAACCCTTTTTTCGCTTTTTATAAAATATTTAGCAGCTTCGTAGACTAGGGTGGATCTGATGCCCCGATCCTTGCAAAC
Source organism: Triturus cristatus (assembly GCF_964204655.1). Taxonomy (NCBI): domain Eukaryota; kingdom Metazoa; phylum Chordata; class Amphibia; order Caudata; family Salamandridae; genus Triturus; species Triturus cristatus. The sequence goes on from NC_140581.1 coordinate 119,345,094, forward strand.
ATCAGAACCCCGGCACTGATGTTTGCTGATGATACACGGCTCATTTCAAAATCCCCCATGGCGCTCCAAAGGATTTTGGAGAGATTTGACATCTTCTGCAGCCTTAGAGGATTAGATTTCAATGTCTCTGGAACTAAATATATGGTTTTGAACCATTGTAATACCACTCGCCCAACCCTACTCTTAGAGGGTCCCTCTTGGAACGTGTTCATACTTTCGAGTACTTAGTAGTCACCCTTACTGAACACTTTAATTGGCAACCGCATATAATAACAAGCAGGCTTAAGTCAGAGCAAACGTCAGTGGGTATTGCAAAGTTACATAAGACTTCGCCCTTTCGCCCCATTGCCGCTGCCCTCCAAATCTATAATCTTCAAGCGCTAGGCTCAGCTCTGTACGGCGCTGAGCTCTGGGGACATAGGGACGTCTCTAACCTTGGGCTGGTGGAAAATCGTTTTCTGAGAGAATTAACTGGCCTTCCCATTAGCACCCCGTTGCTGCCAATAAAGCTAAATATGGGCCCAAAAAACATAATGGATGTAATCGGCTTAAGGACTTTATTATATTGGCAGAGACTCCGGCCTACCCCTGAGTTGGCATATTACCAGGTGGGGATGTTAGAGATCCAATGCATTGTAGGCTCAGATGATATCCCATGGCCAGTGGCGGCTCGCAGAGGGAATGCTGCCGGCGGTGAGGCGGGGTGGGCAGGGTGGGAGGGCAGTGGACTCGGACATACGACGAACAGGAGTAAAGTAAGTAATTAAATAAATAAAACTATTTACCTTGTGCTCGCTGCATCACCAAGTCGGCGATGCAACGAGCGCAAGGTAAATAGTTTTATTTATTTAATTACTTACTTTACTTTGGATCGTCGTATGTCCGAGTCCACTGCCCCCTACCCTTCCCCTCCCCGCTACCACGAAGCACTCCCTCTGCAAGCCGCCATTGCCCATGGCTAAAGTGTGTAAGAGTTACTCTTTCCAATATTGGATTAAGTCAGCTTTGAGATGCTCCTCAGAGACTAGTGAACTTTTGAAGATTGAGGTCAAGAACACATATTGGTGATACTAGGGGCCATATGTAGGTAATTTCTATTTACCGATTCCTAAATACCGAATTTTACCGATTCGGTATTTAAGAATCGGTAAATAGAATGTAGGTAATAAATCGGTAAAGTTTACCGCTTCGGTAATATTCGGTATTACTGAATCGGTATTTACCGAATCGGTAATAAGGAATACCTTCCTATTCATTCCTACGGGCCTGGAGGCCCATAGGAATGAATGGGAAGCCATTGACTATTACCGATTCGGTAAATACCGATTCGGTAATAGGGGGAGCAGATTCAAGGGTGGCAGGGTGTCACATTGACACCCTGTTGCACCCCTGAATCGTGCATGTGTGCACATGTGGCGCACATACATGTCCTAAGGGCATGTATGTCTGCCACATGGCATATCTAGAAAAGCACAAAATTGCTTTTTAAAAGGTATTCAGTATTTACCACCAACCTGTAGTTGGTGGTAAATAACGAATCCTTAAAACAAAAATGCACTCACTTGAGTGCTCCCTACATAGGATTTAAGGATTCGGTAATTTACCGATTCGGTATTTTACCGATTCCTTAAAATACCGAATCAGTAAATTACCGAATCCTTAAAACCTGCCTCCTACATCTCAAAGGGCTAAATACCGGTCGGTAACGGAATATTTACCGATTTTCGGCCGTTACCAACCGGTATTTAGCTACCTACATATGGCCCTAGATGAGGTGCAACTTAGTCGGACTAATGTAGGATCACTGACCTTGGGATTTCTTCAACTGAAAGATAGCTACAAGTGGGAGAATGATTTGCTACATAGGAAAAAGACCTTTAGCCATCGATTCCCTTTTTCAGGCAAAAACGTGCACGCGTTGCATTGCTTTGAATGGCAACACGTTCACGTTTGGCGATTCCCTTGCGGGAGCGAGCGGCGCCATCTGGTAGCAATTATCGCGCTCGCTCTCACAAGGGAAACGCTGCGTGTCCCTGCTCTCGGCCGCACTCCCCCCACTTGAGGCGCGCGCACTTGTTATTCCCTTTAGCGCGCGAGCGCACAACTCCCGGGCTTAGTGCTTTCACCTGATATTGTCAGATTACATTACATTAGGCCACACCCGTTTGCCTGTCCCGCATAATTATAGCGCAAACTTGAACCAAGGGCATTATAGCGCTATAACACAACAAGGCGCTGGAAAATTCCAGTGACCTAAAGGGTATGAGAGGTGGTAATGTGTAGAGTATGTCCTCCCTACAAGTAATTATATTCACAAAAAATACTCTAATGGACCTTCAAAAAAAGGGTCCAATAAACTGAGGGGAAGAGGAAAATGGTAGATACTGAAATGAAGGTTGTACCTAACCCAACCATGATCGTGGGGGAGAAAAGTATTTCTTTAAGTTACCCTCACACACCCTAGTGGTGTCATGCTTCATCATCGGGTCACCCAGACCCCTAAAAGTCTGGGTGGGCTCGACCACAGTGTTGGGAGTGCTTTTAATATGTTAAAGACAGAGGGGGTTAGCTAAATAAAATACCTCAGGCAGATCCCCAGTTTCCCTTTATTCTTGGGTCTGTCTGGGTCATTAAAACAAAATAAAATTGGGTCTTTATAGGAGTGTTATGGTCCTAGGACCCTAGTGCCGACATGTTTCAGTCCATAACAGGGCCAAAAAAAGGTCCAGGACTTTCTTCAGGGCAAAGATGTAACTCCCCTATGTGAGTGAAATTACTGGGATGGGAAGTCCCTATCCTGTCAGTATGGTGGGGGCAGAGTAGCTGCTCCTCGTGATATATCTTTAACCCCTTCAGTGCCCATGACGAGCTGGACTCGTCATGGGCCGCGGTGGCGCTGTGCCCATGACGAGTCCAGCTCGTCATAGACCCCGCCCGCTAATTCAACGGCCGGCACAGGGCGGGGAAAGGGGCGGGCACTGAAGGGGTTAAGGTGGGTGTGTGTCAACTGCCAGGCTCCATCTGAAAAGGAAGATAGAGACAAACACCACATAAAATATATCAGCGGTATGATTTCCGCCGTGTTCACTTCCCCTTTGCGGTGTAGTGAAATCCGCAGGTGGACATGCGTGGATTCGTGCGCATGCTTCTATTTAGAGGAGTGTCCTCTTGATGTGCCACTCAAAACCAATTCACTGTAACATATCATTGTATATGTGACAGGCATTCTGTGGTAGTGGCGATTTTATTCGCATCCTAGCGGTATCAGCGTGATGTCTGATCTTAAAAATAGCGTGCACCATGTGTATCCAGTCTCTATTGCACTCTATAGCGTAACCAAATTGATCTTCTAATTTCAGAAAACCTTTCTAAGAGTTTAAAAGAAGTAATGGTAAATGCAAAAACAGGCATACAACACACTCACTCATACACAATCTATAGTTATACATTACCCAATTCGGGGAGGTTGACTGTATCTCTCAGGACCAAAAAGACAAAGAGGGCGGTCCTGGGGGTAATTGTGAAGAGAATGTGGGTCAAAATGCAGAACCGATAGGTCTGCTGTTATGTGTAAGGGGGATCCGAGTTGGTAGGATCGATTGTGGCGAGAACGGGTCCCGCACATGTAACAAGATAGAGCCATATGATTATCCATAATAGCGCTGTCAAAGAGTACTTACTTAATTAAGATCGGTCACCCTGCCTGCTACCTATTTGGTTCTGGTCCTCGGCTTTCGCATATTCGAAACGTTGGTGTGGCGCTTAAATATCGTAGAAGCGCGGTGAAATATCGGACTAATTGAGACACCGCCCTCAAGTTGACGGAAATGACGTGAGGCGTCATGACGTACATGGCGAATGCCGGAAATCGTTGAAGGGACTTGTAGTTTATTAGACATATATTGTAGTTCAGTACTACGGACTCTCCGTGGGTCCATAAAAGTTTCGGGTGCTCATGGCGTTAATCATAATAAGCACTCGCATGTGAGGTTTAAATATTAAATCTTTAAACCAGATTTTCTAGAGAGGTAATAAAGGAGGGCTAATTCTTGTGCAATCGTGAGTGGTTGTTGATTGCATCCTGTGTGATGGAACAAGGTTCCGTTCTCATACGTACTGCTGAATCGAAGTATTAGAAACTAGTAATGGGGGAGTTCAGCACAATAGAGGAAAAAATGTAGGTGAGACAATGTTCATTCTGCGAGTATGATGGCAGATAGTATACTACAAATTAAGGTGAACCAGGTGACTATTGTATATATAATAATAGTAAGAGTACTTAATTATATATGTATATATAAGGTGCGATGGAAACCCATCTGCCCCAAGTATAAGGATACCATAGTGTAGATATATAAGACGCAGTCCAACATATGGGGCTCATTGTTATCAAGTGTTTATGTCAGTGAAGGCACGGTAGACCATGTAGATTCAACCAGAATGATGGAAGAAGGGTCCAAGAGGTCAGTGAATTTGCACAGTCAGATCAAGAGCACATTGGGAATGGAACCCTATCTCTGTTTATTGTATAATGCACAGGATAGATTTTTAATATCCCGTTTTAGGCTCAATCTTTTACCTTATTTATTGGCGGACCCACAAGGGTACACGGTACCGATTGAGCAGAAGGGTGCCTTCGGCTGCGACAATCGGTCTCCGCAGGACACCCTTCATTTTGTATTTTTCGGTTCTTATTACTCCACACCCAGGCGAAGTATTTTAATTGATATCCTGAAAAGGGCTAAATTGACTCAGGCAAATTCAGCATTATTGTTTTTACAAAGGGCAGCTGACCCACTGACTCTGTGTTGTATACTGAACTTTATCAAAGTAGCACTGAGACTAAGATTAACTAAAGATCAGGTTTAAACTGCGTCCGTTTAGAAGTGATGTATCTGTTAGGTGATATGACTTTTTTATTCTGTTTTATCTTTATCAAATGTTCTTCTTGATTGATTTAATTGTTTTTTTTTTAAAAATTAATGAGATTCTGTATTGTGTACATGTGCTTTTATGGTGTTTTTAACATCCGAATAAAGAACTATTGATTGATTGATTGATGTAGATGTTTATTGAGGCCCTTGGGGCGTATGATTCTGTCCTTCACTCAAGGCATGATGTTTAACATTGGCAAAACAACTTTGTGGGAGGGAGTAGTTCATGGATATCATTTGTTCAGCTGGCTCCATGGTATACAGTCATTGAGTCCCTTCTCATGCGTTTTCAAACGATACACCCAACGCTGTTCCCTGTCCAGAAGTCTTTTATGCAGATTTCTGATGCCATTGATTTTCTCAATTATTGTCCATCGTATATCTGTGTCTTTGTGTTGTTTCTCCATGAAATGTGCTGTTAGTCTGGTAGCTGTGATCATACGTCTGATCGTGCTTCTATGTTCGCTTATCCGTATTTTTATTTTGCGGCTGGTCATGCCTATGTAAGACAAATCACAGGGGCATTTAATAAGGTAGATAACTGCTTCTGAGTTGCAGTTTGTATGTGACCTTTGTTCCCATGGAGTACGTAAGCCTAATTCTAGAGTTTTGGTGTGTCTGGTGAATTCGCAGGCTACACAAGATCCACATGGATAATGTCCGGTTACTGGTGGTGTATTCCATAATGTCATCTGGACGTCGCCCATGGTTCCATATGTGTCTGTGTGGACTAGGGTATCTCTTAGACTTCGTTTTTTTCTGAAAGAGAACATGGGTTTTTCATATGTAAGTTTGTTAGAGGTAAGAATGGACCATTTCTTATTTATTATTTTCTTCACATCATTTGAAGATGAATTGAATGTAGTAACACAAATCATTTTCTGGGGTTGTTGTCTTCCTTGAGTTTCGAGAAGGGCCTCTCTAGGAGTATTTCGTGCTCTTTTCTTGGCTTGTTCAATGATTTTGATTGGGTAATTTCTTTCTTTAAGTTTGTCTGTTAGTATTTGTGCTTCTTTTTTGTAGTCTTGAAGTTCGGAGCAGTTCCTACGGATACGTAGGAATTGTCCTACCGGAAGATTCTCCCTAAGAGATCGTGGGTGGGCACTATCAAATCTCAACAGGCTATTTCTGTCAGTAGGTTTAGTGTACAGCGAGCTGCTCAGTGTACCATTTTTTGCAATGATATTGATATCTAGAAATGGAATTGTTTCTCTATCTTTGTTGATGGTGAATCGTAGGTGTGGATTAAGTCCATTAATCCACAGAGTAAAGTTTGAAAGACTCTGAATATCACCTTTCCATACCATGAAGATATCATCGATGTATCGATACCATTTGCAGATGTTGTTAGTATATGGGTTTGTGTTCCATATATGTAAGTTCTCAAAATGGCTCATGTATAGACATGCTATACTAGGAGCGAAAGTGCTGCCCATAGAAGTACCATGGACTTGCCAATATAGCTGGGTTTCAAATTTGAAGAAATTTTCAGTAAGTGCTAGTCATTATAGCGCTACACACAGAAATCAGCTCCCCTTACACAACAGTTTTTAAGCACAGTGTAACAAAGCGATTTGCACGGAATCACAAGATGCTGCGCCTGAGCCGAGATTGTAACCTAGTTACCCAGTTCTAACATCCGCAGCCCTAGCTGCAAAGGGTGTGATTTTAGGAGATGTTTCATAAGGAGAAGCACTCCCTGACCTGTGAATACGTAGTGCATTCACCTGATATTGTTAGATTACATTACATTAGGCCACACCCACTTGCCTGTCCCGCATAATTATAGCACAAACTTGAACCAAGGGCATTATAGCGCTTCACATGGAAATCAGCTCCCCTTACACAACAGTTTTTAAGCACAGTGTAACACACTCAGCACCATCACTAAGCACCACCACAGCATCACTCAGCACCACCACAGCATCACTCAGCACCACCACAGCATCACTCAGGGCCACCACAGCATCACTCAGGGCCACCACAGCATCAATCAGGGCCACCACAGCATCACTCGGGGCCACCACAGCATCACTCAGTGCCACAACAGTATCACTCGGTACAAAAGGGGGTGGTGATGGTCGGAGCATCAGAACCAATCAAACACTCACACCCAGTCGGGCTGGACTGTTCCTATGAGGCACAGGGTCAGACTGATTTGCATATGGCCATGTCTGAACTGGGGTGGCAGAGTGGGCTAAAGAACGGTGATGGATCAAACCCAGATCTGTTGTCTGGGTGTGAGTGTTTGATTGGTTCTGATGCTCCGTCCATCACCACCCGCTTTTGTACCGCACAACAGTATCACTCAGCACCACCACAGCATCACTCAGCACCACCACAGCGTCACTCAGCACCACATCAGTATCACTCAGCATCGTCTTTGCACTAGTACACCACCACATCATCATCACTCAGCAAGACGTGAGTATCATTTAGCATCACCTCAGCATCGTCTCCGCACCAGTCACCACCACCACCACCACAGCATCCCTCAGCACCACATCAGCCTGCTCTTGGAATCTGTCATCTGTTGCTTTTCCCTAGTGTCTGTCCGCTGCTAGTGTTATAATACAGGTACTAGTTCCCAACCTTCACCCTTCGATTGTTTATGCCCCCTCAAAAAAAAGCTTTAACAAACAACCATTGGAATAGGCAGAAACAAGTTGCCAGCCTTGCAAGAACAAAAGAAAACTGAGGAAATTTTTTATTGTAAATACTTTTTTTAATATGGTCGTTCAGTTGTACATAATGCCTTCTTGGTCATATATAAGGTAACAAAAATGCTTCTGACACTTTTTTATTAAAACTTTTCAGCATGCTGCACAGCAGCCACACTTCTCTACAGCACAGCTTAAAGACATTGGCAAAGTCTATAGCTCTGGCTAAACACTTATAAGGCTCCAAAGGCGAGACCTATTGGCTATGCCAATGCTTGTTTCTTTCACAATCAATTGGGGGGATATAGCGAGGCACTGCTCCCAGCTCTAAGCTGCTTTTTTAGGAACAACTTGAGCACGTTTTATTTTTCTGCCCAGTGTACCAAGGCGCTAGGAGGCTGTATATTTGGCCACGATGATTTTTCAATAACAGGGCGAGATTTAGAGCATATCAAACTTTGTGTAAGTAGGGCTGTCTCCCAGGCTAGCACATTAAACAGATTTTATAAGATTTGCGAGAGACGCCATTTTGGCCATGTTCTGTCAATGTTCAAGGTTAAAATTCCCCTTAATTAACATATGCTGCTGAGGTATTGGATATGAACCACTGGCTTTCCTTTGATAAGGCCGAAGGTCGAATCCTGCGCCAGATTTGTAATTTAAACTCTTTGGCTGCCCCACATGTTTTACTTCCCAAATTTGCCTTATTATCCTCATATATCTTATCCCTGGTAGTGGTTTTGAGGTGGGGTAACTCCCTCTGCTGGGGGGATGAGGGTACTCTTGGGGCTTCCTTGAGAATGGAAATCTTTGATAAATTGAAAGAACAATGAAAAATTTCCTAGCTATCGCAACGGAAAGTTTCAGTCCTATTAAGGACTCGGAGGCGAGGATTATGCTAGTCTTTCTTCAATTTATCGCATAGCAGCCATTTGTAGTCAATCAAAACAAACTACTGTTCCCATAAACCATAGGGAATAACAACAAAAAACAATAGAGAGTCCTAGTTTAAAGTGTCCATGCTCTGCACCAATCACAGGTTCCCAATGTGTAGGTAGTCGCTTGTCTCTGCCCATTCCTCCTCTTTCGTCGCTCGGTCAGCCACCGGACGCCTCAAGGATCTTGTTTGTTGGAATCGCCTGCAAGAAGTAAACGCATAAAATCAGCGACAGTAATGGCTAAGGATTACTTCTGTGGAAGGAAGCGTTTCAACATGTAACCAAACTGTCCAATCAAGCAGATAAGAAAACAACTTTACTTACTCCAGTACGAGGGAGGGAAAAACAGCAAGGACCTTGTACACTGGGAATGATAATCCTCGCTTCAGAGTCCTTAATAGAATTGAAACTTTCCGTTACGATAGCTAGGAAAGTTTTCATTCTATGTCAGGACCGGAGGCGAGGATTATGCTCGTTTAAAGCTTACTCACCACCAAGTGAGCAATATCAATAACCGGTTTGAAATAAAACCGCTTAAAGGTAGAGTCTGAAGACCAATCTGCTGCGTTCAGAATGTCTTCTAGTCAAGCTCCCAGGGTAAATGCTTTGGAGGCCATCGCCCCTCTCGCAGAATGTGCTCCAAACGCACGCAAGTCGATCCCAGCTTCGTGCATCACCCACCTTACCCAGCGAGCAATTGTGGGAGAAGACACAGCCTTATGAGGCTTCTTGAAAGAAATGAGCAACTGACGTTTTCCCGGAGGCCGGAACTCAAGCAACCACGCACAGTTTAGGGGAATCCGGAAACGCGGGATACGAAATGGACTTCGTTCCACACTCAGTGCGCCTACGGACCCCCTACGGGGGTAAAGGTAAACCCCGTAGGGGAAAAGATCCTACCCGAGACATCCAGTGCTCTAACATCCGAGACCCGTCTGCAAGAGATCAGACAAAGCAACATAGTCGATTTCGTGGAAAGCTCTTTCCTTGAAAGAAACCTATTCGGCTGCCAGGACAGCAGAAAATTCAGCACCCTATTGACATCCCATAGTTGGGAGTAACGAGGCTCAGGGGGCACTGACAGACGGATGCCACGGAGCAAACAACAGACCAAGGTATGCTCCCCCACCGGTGAGCCATCAACCATGGTATGCCCAGCACAAAAATAGCGGAGCAAAAGGTATTGACGGTCCAATAGGCCAAACCCTCTTCCACCAGAGAAGCCAAAAAATGTAAAATGGAGGTCACATCCGCTGCCACGGGATTGACACTCCATCACACACACCAACGACACCACCGACCCCAGGATGATCGGTATCTTTTGACGGTACTGTCAACCCAGGCTCTAGCCATGCAAGCCGCAGCCGGTCCCGAAAGGCCCGCGACCGCCCATCGTCCCCTGTAATCCGCCAGGCCATGAGGCTCAGAGATCCCTGATCGATGAGAGGATGAGGATTCCCTGTCGGATCGAGGAGAAGAGTTGGAAACAGGGGGAGTGGGATTGGAAAATCCCAAGAAAGTTCCAGCAGAACTGGAAACCAGACTTGCAACCTTCAATTCGCGAGATGAGCACCACCTCCGCTTTTTGATACCTCACCTCGGCTGTCACTCGCGTGATCATGGCAAATGGGGAAAGGCGTAACCCACTTCCTCCCCCCAATTCTGTAGGAACGCATCTGACTTCTCTGCCAGGGGGTCCGGCCTCCAACTGAAGAACCGAGAAGCTGGTGATCCAGACGGGAGGCAAAAATATCACTGAAAAGGGCCCCAAGAGGCTCTGGAGGTCTGCAAACACTCCTGGGTGAAGCTTTTAGAGACTCCCGTCGTGGAAATGCTGTGACTGGAAGTCCGCCACTCCGTTGTACTGGCCCAGAAGCTACTCCGCAGTGACCGAGACCCGGTGATCCAGGCAGTACTGCCAAAAATTCGTTGCCAGATCGGAGAGAGCCTTTGAGCGCGCACCCCCTAGATGGTTGATGTACTGGACCGCCGACACATTGTCCATTCTGAGGAGGACGCAGGACTGTACGAGTCCTTGGTCCAGCACTGGATCGCGAACGAGCCCGCCAAAAGCTCCAAACAATTGATGTGTAATTTCTGCTCCGACGGAGACCACACACCTCCCGTGGCAAAGTCGCCGCACCGCGCACCCCAGCTGGACCTGCTTGCGTCGGACTCTATAACCATATCTGGTGTGGACCCGAAAATGGCTCATCCATTCCACGCCTCCATGTGTGAAAGCCGCCACTGGAGCTTCTCTCTGGCCTCCACTGAGAGAGCCAGCCTATGGGAATAAGAAAGGCCTTTGCGCAGGTGCGCCGCCTTGAGATGCTGAAGGGCTCTGTAATGTAGCGGGCCCGGAAAAATTGCCTGAATGGAGGCAGACAGAAGACCGATAATGCGAGCGAGCTGTCTGAGAGAGATCTGAGACTGGGATAGAGACCTCCGAATTTTGTGACGAATTTTCGTCATCTTGCGCCAGAGAAGGCTCAGGGTGGACTCCACGGAGTCTATCGTAAAGCCGAGAAACAGGACCGTCTGAGACGGGACCAGGGTAGACTTGGTCTTGTTAATGACAAACCTGAGGCTCTGAAGGAGGTCGACCGCCGACTGCAAGTGCTGCGAGAGTGTTCAAGGGTCTTGCGCCATCAGAAGAATGTCATCTAGGTAAACAATGAGTCTCATGCCCGACATCCGCAAACGTTCGATCACCGGTCGAAGGACCTTGGTGAAGCACCAAGGAGCGGCGGACAGGCTGAAGGGCAGAGTGGTGAACTCGTAAGTCTTGCCCCTCCAGGAGAACTGCAGAAACCGACGGTGAGGCGGGAAAACCGGGATCGTTAGGTAGGCGTCCTTGAGGTCGAGACGCGACATCCAATCGTTGGGACGAAGTACATCGCGCAGCAGATGGATGCCCCCCATCTTGAAGTGGCGATAGACTAACCACTCGTTGAACTTGCGTAGATTTATTACCAGCCGTTTTCCCCCGTCTGGTTATCCACTAAGAAAAGATTGCTGATAAACCCTTGGGGGTGAGGCGAGGTTAGAGCAATAGCCCTCTTGTCCAGGAGAGATTGCACCTCTTGGTTGACTAACGCAGAGTCTGCGGCAGAAAAACGGAGCGGACAGGGAGGCACGGGTTGTGAAGGAGTTCCAAGAAACTCTATGCGGAAACCCTGCACCGTCTGGAGGACCCAGGAGTCCCCGGTGATGGAACTCCAGGACGGGAAAAACGCGCCACTTTTAGAAGGGAAGAAGGGAGAACACTCACCGGAAGAACTGTAGATGCCACCGCCTCTGCCTCCTCTGTTCTTGCCTCTTCGGCCTCGGGTGGGATAAAAGTTGCCGAAGCGGGCCTGGTCTTGCTCCTGCCCGTTACCGGAGCCTTGACCCCTGTGTTGGTTGGGACGGCCGGACGAGCGGCCCCTTCCTTGTCCGGCCCCTCGGAAAACCCGAGGGCGAAACACCTTTCTGATAGAGGACTGCACCCGGTCCAGGGAGGTAAAGGTATTAACGAACCTCCCCAACTCTTCGTCAAAGAGGCCCCCCTGCGCCCGCCTCTGAATTGGCCAGATCCCCCAACTTTGGGTCTACTTTGATCAGAAGAGACCGGCGCCGTTCTGTGGATATAGCACAATTTGCATTACCCAGGAACACCACCACACGCTGAGTCCACGAGGACAGATGTTCAGGAGAAATGAGGGACCCGGAAGCCTTGGCCTCCTCTGCCATGTCTAGGATCTTAGTAGCTGGGTCCAAGATATCAAGAGGTTTGTCCTGGCACGCCCGCCAGGACCTGTTGATGCCCTTTTTAGGATCTTTGATAAACTTCTGAAGGAAGGTGGTTATTCTCGGGTCGATGTCGGGCGTGGCGGCCACATTCCCCTCCAGGGAGGGACGAGGACAATCCGCCCTAAGACAGTTCCGAGTCGCAGGTTCAAGCGGTCGGCGAATACGACTGGCCACATATTGGGCAACCTTGTCCGAGGGGGCCCAGTCAGAGTAACGCGGATGGAGAACATCATCAGAATCCAACATATCCGCACAGAGATTCTGTCCGTCTGAGGAAGGGTCTGGGCGAGAAGGGAGCCCTGGTCATCATCCCAAACAGGTACTGGGGGCGTCGAAGGGATATTGGGGGGACCGGTTGCGGGACAGTACTGGCAAGAAATGCTTGCTTGAGACGGTCAAAGGCATCAGTGTCTACGCCAACGGGTTCGGCACACTTCGCCGGTGGTTGAGTGTCCATGGGAGGGACAGAAGAAGGAGGGGTGGTAGAAAGGCCTTGTGAAGCTCTAGCCAGGCGATCGCAGGCTTGATCTATTTTACGCACCAACCTCTGTTCAAGAGGAGTCATAGCCTGTTCCACTGTTTTGAGGATGGACGCATCCACAGCGTCATAGAAATCATCGTCCCATTTAAGGGCTGCCAGGGGGTCTTGCTCCCATTGGTCATCCTCATAAACATCATCTTGGAATTCCGCAATGGTGTCCACTAATCACCAGGGGAAGCTGAACAGGAATCGGGTGAGGGAGTATACCTCAACTAATAAGGGGGGCTGGGTGACAGCCTAATAAATGCGGGCAATGCACACAATTACAAGGGCTAAGCCCTGGACCCCAACAGCCCTGGTGCCAACCGATTAAAAGGGCAGCCTGCAGCAAAAACGGGTCCCCAGCACAGCAGACACTGTCTACAGTACTGAAACCCCAAAGAGGAGCGTTTTTGGCCTATACAATAAGGACCCCAAGCAAACAGCAAGAATGCTGACAACTGCCTAACGGCAGGTAATGACCTGCATGCACAGGCGTTTAGGGGGCGTTAGCAATCAAAGCCGCTTGGGAATAAATCCCCAGCGGAGGAAACAGGGATAATTCCCCAAATATTTAACCAGACTCAGGGGTGTCACTGCAGGCAAGTACAGAACAGGCTCGCGCGACAGCGGTGCTCCGGATTCAGACGCGATGTCGGAATGCATGGAATCCGGAGCACGCACGGCGCGTCAAGCGTTCGACCCAAGCGCGCACTAACGAGGCAGCGCTGTCACCGTGGGTCGCAAAAGCAAAAGACACATAATTGATGGAAGCAATGTAGAACAAATCAAAAAATTCACCCCCAGTCAAGAGCTCTGGGTTAAATCCATCATTCTTTTGCTCACCATGCCACCCCAGTTTGGACCTGGCTATATGCAAATCAGTCTTGACCCTGTGCCTGATGGGAACAGTCCAGCCCGAACTGCCAAGCTTCAGGTCCTCCCTGGACCGGAAACAAGCATCCTAGGACCGGTTTCGGGGTTTCACCCCTCTTCAACCAAGATAGCTTGATTCCAGTGGCACAGTGAGCCCAGGACTCACGTCTGAGCATACCTGGCGCACTTAGGGCGAGAAAGCAAAAGACACACAATTGATGGACGCAGGCATCAGGGAACGCAGCTGCTAGGGAGCTCAGACGCTCCCACGGCCGAACGCGAGCTGCCGAGCAGCGGCGAACTCGCAGAAAGAAATGGAACGGAAGCCAAGTCTAACAGAGAGCAAACCAAATCGGAAAACAGACGGCTAGCGCGCGATTCCTGCACCCCGCCGTGAGGTAAACGGATATGAAAACGATACAGCGCTACGGGCCTAAGGTAATAACAAGCACAATGACAGCGCAAAGCAATAAAACAGCGCGATAAGCAAAGCACAACGCACTGCAAACATACTAAATCACAGTAATACAGGTCAATATTATATAACAGAATTAGAAAAAAATATTGGACTTATCTTGGCTGCAAGCAGCGAAGAAAGAGGAGGAATGAGCAGAGACAGGGGACTACCTACACATTGGGAGCCTGTGATTGGTGCAGAGCATGGACAGTCTAGACTAGGACTCTCTATTGTTTTTTGTTATTATTCCCTATGGTTCGTTGGAATAGTAGTTTGTTTTGATTGACTTCAAATGGCTGCTATTCAATAAAGTGAAGAAAGAATAGCATAATCCTTGCCTCCGGTCCTGACACAGAATCAACATTCTTTAGGTCCTTTGCACAAACAAATGATTCATTTGGGCTCAGCTAGAACCCTGTGTCTCCCATGCTAAAGTCCGCATTGAAGTTGTTTATAAAGAAGTCTGCAACCTCTACCAGTCTGGTCAGAGATATTGCTTTAAGTCAGCCCAAGTCTAGCAATGAAGGGGTCAGTGGGAGCGCTCTGGGAAATAAACCACAGCCTTATTTAACTTGGAACTTCCCTCAGAGGATTAGAAGGCTATCACTCTTATTGAGAATCAACGTGTTGCCCCTAAGAGAAGTTACCGGTATTCGGGATAAAATATAGAGAGATGAGAGAATTTGTGAAATGTGTTATTTACAAACCCAAGATTTCAACCATGTGCTATTTGTGTGCACGGAGTTACAAAGGGCCATGCACATGTTTCGAAGAACATTATTTATCAAATGTAATATTCATTATGCCCAAGAGGCCCGTTTATTTGTTCTGTCCCCACCAAATGAAATGGTTTGTTATGGGATATATCAAGTTTTTAAAAACTTTTTGGGCTATTTATTAGGTAATGTTTAACTCTATTTTGTATGTCACAATATGTTGATGGTTGGATATTTGATTGTATACATGTTTTAATATTTCTCCTCATGTTCCATCGGAATTTTTTGCTTCATTTATCTATTTATCTTTCTTGTACACCACTCAGTATGTTTGATAAAAGTTTTTTTTAGGAGGCAGCCAAGTATAAAGGAAGAATTTCGTATTGAATGTAAAGTATTTCTTGTTTAACCTGTGTGTGTATTTTTGTGGACCTCTGTAGGAGTTCCATATCAAAATAAATAAACTGGCAAACTGGAAGATTAGACAAAACACTTTATAAAAAAAGAAAAGAACACATTACCCAGCAATGTCTCAGGTAGAAATAGTTAGTTTAATGGTGGAAATTTGTGGACAATTTTATACTGCCTCATATTTTTTAAAGATTTTAACGATGTATTATGTCTATATGGTTTTATGCATTTTTACTGTGATTTTATATATTGACTATGTTTTTTGTGTGGGCTTCCTTTTTAATGTATGAACTTTGATGGCACAAATGCCGAATAATGTTTCGAAAGCTTAAAGCTTGAACGGAACATGCTTAGGACGTCTAGGTAGAGGGTTGCTGTCCTGTGCTGCAGCAAGGGGCTCTGGAAACCCCAAAGATGCCAGGTTGGCATTCTTAGCTCTTTAGACAATCGATCCGTGCATTTTGGGACCTTTATCCACAATGCAGACACACTTCTTACCCTCCTGTCCTCCCCACCTTAAAGTTAAAGGACAGGTGAAGAACCTCACAGTGTCAGGGACAGGCCCAGGTTTCTGTGCACATGCTTAGATCATTGTGACACAAGGGCTAAAATAAAAGTCACCATACCAGATATACATGTGGTTGGGCGCTCCGGGCAGGGGTACACACCTGTATACAAAGAGGAAAAATTCCCATTAAAACATTTATATCCATGTATTTTAATTTTTTTACAAATCAAGCACTGGGTGTGTTTGATAACCAGCATTGGTAAACCTGTTCAGGTGACTTTTCTTCAAAGCACCGAGTTTGGCGACCATTCCACTGAGAGGGTGGCATTTTGCCGCCTATAACAAAATTATTGCAAAAGCATTATAAATAATTTTGGTCAATAGGTTTTGTTAAATTGTTAGCCATCATTTTTTGTAATGTTTTTCTTGCCTGGCACAGCACACAGAATAGACACTTTTCGTGCAAAGACCAAAATGCTTCCGGGGCAGAGGTTCATAAATCTAAATTCATAATTATAATGTCATACCAAAGGGTAACATGAGCAACAGAGCGCACACTTTCTAGAATCCTTAAGCTGTTCTCATATCCTGAGACCTCAGTCATTCTGACATAATAAACAGATGCTGGGATGCAGCGTATTTCACCACAAAAATGTATTCTGACTGTCTGGGCCCAGCAATACCTTGGCACTGCCATGGCTCTAGCGGGCGCTATAGTGGTGCTTCCCAAGCCTGGGAAGGATAAAACCCAATGCAGCTCCTACCGCCCGGTGTCCCTCCTCAATATCGACCATATTTACATATTTATACATATATTCCAGGCTTTTATGCATTATGGAAGGCCTTGTGTCTGGCTGTAGGCTTCTGTTTACTATAATCAGCCAGTTACCCCCAGAAGAGACAGGCAGGGAGTACTGGACATTGCCCAAGCTTAGTGCTGGTCCTACGTCCAGGTCAACAACATCAAGGAGGTCCCAACTAGCTGCAATTAATCATGGCCTTTACGGGCCCGCCTTGAACCCGGCATTTGAGATGGACAGGACGCTTCTGCCCGGTGGCGATTATAATCGAGCGCTCTACTCTGGCGCGCCCGACTCCCGTTTGACGGGACCGACGCGTGTCATGGTGCGTGTCTGGCACGCGGCTAATGCAGCTATGGGGTGGAAGGACCGTTTGACCCGAGCGTCTCCGCTGTATGCATCTGAGAGGTTGGGCTCCCTGTGGACGTCGAAGGGCTTCGAGAAGTGGGACACGATCGGAATCAGCACGGTGGGAGATCTCTGGACGAGGGGGGGATTCAAAACTTTTGAGACGCTGCAGGCGGAGTTTCAGCTGCAGGGCAGTGAGTACTTTCGGTACCTACAGGTCCGCCATGCGCTGGGCTCCGTCTTCCCGGATGTTGCATCCATTCCGGAGTCTTCCCCCCTGGAGGACAGAGTGCTAGATGGCCATGTCCCGGACAGCACGATCTCCCTCATATACAAAAAATTGATTAACGATAGATCGTGTCTGCTGACTAGTCTCCGCGAGGCTTGGGTTGCCGACGGGCTGGAGCTGGACGACGAGGATTGGATCTCCGCGGTGGCCTCTCCGAAAGAGGTGGCCATCCCGGCTCGCCTTCGTTTCGTCCAGCTCAAGATCCTTCACCGGGTCTACGTGACGGGGCCAAGGCTTTTACGTATGGGTTTTGCCGGTGATGGAATGTGTAAGCGTGGCTGTGGTGCGTTGGCGACTTTCATGCATATACTGTGGGAGTGCCCGAGGGTGGAGCGATTCTGGCGTGGTGTGCATGAGGTTCTACGAATGGTTACGCGTGTCGCGCTGCTGCCTGAAGCGAGGAGATGCTTGCTGAATGTCTGGGAACCAAATGACTACTCGGTCCCGCAGGCGCGGTGGGTGACTCTGGGATACATGATAGCCAAGCGTGATATTGCCCAATTGTGGGGATCCCAGAGGCCCCCTGCGGTGTCGGCCTGGAAAGAGCATATGGATTGGTGTATGTTTCGTGAAAAGGTGGTGTATGTGGCGAGGGGTAAGCCTGGGGCGTGGATGAAACTCTGGGGCCCCTGGAACGCCTACCGCGGGGGTATTTGTGAGCCGCCGCTGCTACCGGCGGCCTCGCCGGCTCCGTCTCCCTAGATGGCGCCCCTCCCTTGGCCGCGGGCGCGCGGTCCCCCAGTCCCTGATCCACTCCCGTCCCCCTCTTCAGAATTTTGCTGCTGGTTTGGATCCCCCACTTATGGAGCACGTGTTGTCACTTTGGATCGAGGGTTGCCTTGCGGTTGTGGTTTGTTTACGTTGTTTTGCTTTAAGAAAATGGAACCGTACTGTGGGCATGGAGCTGTGAGGCCTGCACCATTGATCACTCCTGTCTTCCTACTGTGCACCGCTGAGAAAGTTTTTTGCTGTATGTATGTAATATGCTTTTGATGCTCTAGCGGCCGGCCGTGTGGTTGTAGGCCCATACCTGTAACTTCTATAAACTGCAATAAACGGTTTCAAAAAAAAAAAAAAAAAAAAAAAAAAAACAACATCAAGGAGGGACTGTAATGTGAAAGACATTAAGGTGAATGATACATTTTTTCATTTAGCTGAATGTGCAGCAAAGGTTGCGTAGATACCAACCATGGTTTAAAATTAAAAATATATATTTAAGTTGTTTAACCAGATGAACAATACTCCCATTGGGAAATAGAATTACTCACAACATCCAAAAGTCAGAAGTAAAAAAACATTATCAATTCAAAACCATCCTTGCAGCCCTGTTGACGTGTCATGTAGCTTTTAATGGGGAAGCCTTTTAGGGACTTGTATGTAGATGCCACGCTGTTACCATTCCTTACAATGTTAAGATGTTCTGTTATATCCTTCATTATTGAACTTTTCTAACCTGCTCATCATCTTACTTATCAGAATTCACCAAAGTCGACAACACGAAGACACTTGCGCCCAAAGAACCAGACGTGTGCTTAGGTCCCAAGTTACCTGACTGGACAGTCGCAAGACCAGACGACCCTTGCTGTAGGGGCCGGTGGCCCTACCAAAGGCCCCCACAGGTAAAACGTTGTCCATTATGCAAATCTTTTATGTATCTGACACATAAAGGTTAAAGCTTTGGATGGGTGCATTAGGAAGATAATGGCGTGTAGTGATGAACCAGTTCCCAGTTAATCACTCATATGACGTCATAACAATGATGCATGGCTTTTCACACCCCTAGCCACCAGTAAAATGGTTCCTTCCTATATTTTGTGCCACCTCCTACAACTCTCCTGAGACACAGGGGAAGCATCAGGTAATGGTATGTCACTTGCCAGAGATTCCACAGATCTGAGAGAATGGTGAATGGCAATGTATACATGGCATTACTACCCACAACCTACGCTTCTCGTAGGACTTCACAAATCCACAGGGGACAACAGATCTTTGCTGTCCTAGGCTACAGCTTCACGTGGTGGAGCATTGGAGCTCCTGAGCATGGTACCTGCAGCTTCGTTCTCTCCACGAGGGAAGGCGAAAGAACATACTAAGTCCAGGAGATGCTGAGATGGCCTGAAGGTGAGGGAGGAGAGTGAAGTATAAGAGTGAGGAATACCTCAAGGAGGTGGGTGAGGGTAGCAGAAAAACAGGGAGATTTTGCTACAAGTAGTTTCCAAGGAAAGGAAGACAGGAAGCTCTGATGCGCAGGTAATGTGTAAGAGGAGGGCCATATTTTGTATGTGTCCTCCATGACTCCTATCCCACTCCACAGCTGGCCATGGTAGTATGAGGGGGCCATATGAGCCTAAAATTGTAAAAGTCAAGAAACCACAGATAAAGATTTCTTCAAATCCACCCAAAGATGCTACCACCAGCAGATATGGAACGTCAACTGCACAGCTCTTGCAGACCACATTGGCGCAAACAGCAGCAAGGAAACCTTCTCCATCATCAAGAATTTCACCACGCCTCCTGCCTATTCCAGCAACATCACCCCCTTACAAGACATTTGCAACAAGCTCTCAGAATTCTTCTGTAACAAAACCACTTTCATATATGCCAACTGAGGCCCTCAACCGTACCCCATCACCGTCGCTACTTAACTTGCCATCATGGCCGGTGAATGAACCCTGACCTTGTGGCACACCCTCACCAATGTCAAAACTGCCACGACAAAGATCAATTACTCAAGGGACCCATCTCACCCTTTCGCCCACCACGCCTTCACCAAAGGTCTCACACCAATTGGCAAAGCATACACTTATCCTTAATGCCGCCATCAACTCAGCCACATTCCTAGACACCAGGACCCATGCCACTGTCACACCCCTGCCCAAGAAACCATCCGCTGACCTAACCTCGCTCTCCAACTACAAATCAATCTCCCTCCAACCATACCTAGTCAAGTCTTAGGGAAAATATCCAACTGACACCTCACTGACAATCTCATCAACCACCAGCTAATCAACTCCAAGCAGTCCTCATTCAGGCCTAACTGCAGTACAGAAACAGCACTCATCACTGCCACAGACGACATCCACATTATCCTTGACAGAGGGGACACAGCAGCCCTCATTCTCCTGGACCTCTCTGAAGCATTTGACACGGTCTCCCCCCTCATCCTCATGAGGCACCTACAAGAGATTGGCATTCAAGGACCGGCTTTCCCCTGAATCTGCTGCTTCTTAATAGATAGAATGAATGGATAGAACACAACCTGTCAGCCTGACACCTTACACCTCGTAAGCCTGCAAACTCATCAGCAAAGTGGCTCATAGGTCATCGCTGAGCCCAACCCTCTTCAATGCATACATGATCCCTCTGTCTTACGTCATCCATGCACGTGACATCAACATCCTCTCCAGTGCTGATGATACGCAACTCATACTCTCCCTCTCAGACAAGACCCTCAACACAAGAACAAGTTCACCGCCTGCTTGACCAAAGTCACAAACTGGATGAAAGCCAACTTTCTCAAGCTCAACACTAACAAGACGGAAGTAGTGATCTTCAACAAGAACACCATGCCATGGGACTCCAAACTTAGACCCACACCTACGTCCAGGATCCACGCCAGGAACCTCAGAATCAATCATTGACACTAAACTGGACATGATTGCACAAGTCAACACTGTCACTAGAGCCTGTTTCCACACCCTGAAAATACTAAGAAATCCTCAAATGTCTCCCAAGCAACACCAGAATTTTTTTTACTCATGCTCTAGTGACCAGCAAGTTGGACTCCGGGAACACCCCCTACTCCGGGCTAACCAAGCTACTCACCAAAAGACTGCAAACCATCCAGATCTTAGCAGCCAGACTCGTCTTCAACCTCCCACACAGAACTTACATCACACCATACCTCAAGGAGCTCCACTGGGTCTCGATAGACAAAAACGCTAATTTTAAACTCCTCACACTCACATTCAAGGCACTACACAACTTAGGCCTGATTAACCTGAACAGTTGCATCTCCTTCTAGCAAACATGTCGGCTCCTCAGGACTCCTACTCACACACATCCCAGGCATACACAACACCAGAGCAGGAGGAATGGCATTCTCTTAGATTGCTCATAAAGCGTACAACCTCCCACTGCACATCATAGCCTCCTCCTCTCTTCTTGAATTCTAAAAGACATAGAAGACCTGGTTTTTCATTTAACCAACCCATCCTGAGCATGGCTAGGAACGCACACCTGGTCAGTGCTAGGATAACCTTGTGGGTGATAGTGCACTTTACAAATACACATAACAAATACACAAACAGGTAGGCAAGAAAGAAAGAGCATGGAGAGATACCCCCCACCCTGTCCAACCTCAAACTGCTAAGACAAAGATGGAGTGTGTCAGCAGCTGGCTCTGTAAATAGTGCACTAAAACAAAGTACACTGTGCAGAGAGTCCACTGGATCCCAGGTTGGTATACAGAGGCAAAAACAGAAAATAATAAAGCTCTATTAGTGGTAGTGTGGGCGAGCAGTTGGGCTTATCAGAGGGTAGTGCTAAGCATTTGTTGTACTCAGAGTCAATAAATGAAACACACACTAAAGAATAAATCCAAGACGGGGGCGTGGCCGAGCCAGCCAAGATGGCGGACTCCTATCCTTGAAGCTCCTGCCCGGCGGCCCGTAAACCCCATCATCCTACCTGCCCCGGGCGTCCATCGCCCGGCAAACCACAAAGAACAGACTAACCGCTGAGCCCGACATCGGGCAGGACATTTATAGTTATCAACGATGTATGGGCCGCCACCAGAGCGGGAGTCGGCGGCCATCGGATCCACCACCCCCGTGGTTACGAACTAAAATCACGCCAAAGCTACCAGTTTGGGCACATCGCCCTGCGCGATGCGCCCCCAGTATTGGGACTGTTTCCCACAGTTGTTGCAGTTCACCTCCCCATCCCTTGTATTCCTTCCCGGTCATTCCCAGTGCAGGCATGGCGATCTCCACAGACGATACAGTACACGGACAGACGGTAGGTGGCGGGAGAGAGGGCGGGTACGACAACGGAGGGACCCACGACGCATCAAGGACATATCATTATGACGTCCCACAACATTCCTCACAACTCTCCTAACACGGACATAAAATTCCTGACACTTAACGTTAGGGGAATGCACACTGCCCGCAAGCGCTATTCAGTCTATGCATACATTAAGAGACAGAAGGCCCAGGTAGCACTCTTACAAGAAACGCATCTGACGGCAGGGGAGGCAGACAGGCTACAGAGAAAATGGCGAGGCATTATATGTGCCACGACCTACTCCGCATTTGCTAGGGGCACACTAGTATGGATCAGACCGGGGGTGCCATTTAAAGAGCAGAGCAGACTGGTGGACAGAGAGGGCCGCTACGCGATACTGACGGGACTGTTAGAGGGCCAGCAACTACTGATAGGGAGTCTCTACGCCCCCAACACAGAACAGGAGAGTTATTGGGACAAACTCACACGCATGTTGGCCCATCACACTTCGACCCCGTGGCTCCTGGGAGGGGATTATAATTGCACCCTGGATCCACACCTAGACCGTTCACACCCCCCCCCAGCCCGCTCCTCCGCATACAAGCAAGCCACAGCCCTCCGCAGCTGGGTAGACAAATGGGGGCTAGCAGACATTTGGAGAACTCGCCATCCCACCACGAAACTGTACTCCTTCCATTCGGTCCCCCACGATTTACGGGTCAGGCTGGATAGATTCCTATGCTCCACGTCGCTCCTACCCTCAGTTCGGGAGTCGGACTA
The DNA here is from genome assembly GCF_964204655.1 of Triturus cristatus. Lineage (NCBI taxonomy): Eukaryota > Metazoa > Chordata > Amphibia > Caudata > Salamandridae > Triturus > Triturus cristatus. The sequence goes on from NC_140581.1 coordinate 119,368,130, forward strand.
CCTAGGCAGAGTGATCTCGGACCACGATGCGCACACGGCGGTCCTCCGATGGAGACCCCCTCACCCCCCGATTCCAACGTGGAGGATGCCCCGGGAATGTCTCACAGACCCGGTATTCCACCGAACCCTAGAGGACTTCATGCAGGGCCATTTTCGACGAAACGACAACACGGCATCTACGCGCTCGCTGGAATGGGATGCATTCAAGGTCTGTGCCAGGGGCCACTGCATTCAACAGGTAGTGGGAGTCAGGAGAGTGCTCGACAGGGCACTGCTGGGGGCGGAGACCCGGCTCGCGGAACTCTCGAAGAGGGTGGACCGCGGTGATGCCACGGAGGCGCAACTGTCAGAGGCCAAATCCTCCCACTCAATAGCGCTGCGAGATCTGCGCAAATATAATTTTCGGGCGTACGCAACGCGAACACACAAGGAGGGAAATAGGACGGGGGCCCTCCTGGCTTGGTTGGCTCGGCAAGATACAGCGCCGCGCCCAATCACGGAACTCCAAGCCCCCGATGGGCAACTTAAATATTCGCAGACAGATATCCTCCACATCTTCCACGCATACTATGCGGCCCTGTACCGAGCCCCGCGGACCGGACCCACGGGAGACCTGGCCGGTTTCCTAGGTGGGGCGTCCCTGCCCAAGATCCCCCCCGCGCTCGGGAAAGACCTAGACGGGAAACTTAAGCCGGTCGACGTGAAGCAAGCAATCAAAGCCCTGGCGCGCGGGAAGGCACCGGGCATGGACGGACTCCCGATCGAGTACTACCACACATTCGCGGCACTATTGGCGCCACGGCTGGTCTCCCTATACGAAGAGGCAGTGACCCACAGAATGCTCCCGGCCTCGATGCGGGCGTCGATCCTGGTGACCTTCTTAAAGCCGTACAGAGATCCCGTACTCCCGACGTCCTACCGGCCAATAACACTACTGAACACGGACTGTAAGATTCTAGGGAAAATCTTAGCGGACCGCTACAGCCAAGTCCTTCCCACACTGGTGCACACGGATCAGTGCGGCTTCGTTCCCCGGCGTAACACCTCACATAACTTGCGCCGTTTTTTCCACGTTCAGGATCAGGCGAAAGGACGATTTCCCAGAGCGGCATGCCTGGTCCTGGACCTGGAGAAGGCGTTTGATACCCTGCAGTGGTGGTATCTATTTGAGGTCCTGCAGCAGATCGGTGTAGGTCCCACGTTGCTAGCCTATACTCGACTCCTGTACGGAGGCCTCACTTCCAGGGTGAGACTTGGCAAACTTATATCGGCGCCATTCCCGGTGACCCGTGGAACCCGGCAGGGGTGCCCCCTCTCTCCTCTCCTCTTCGCCCTGGCGATGGAGCCCCTGGCCATACGACTGCGACGGGAGGGGGAGACATGGGGGATACCCATAGCGGACGTCACCCATTGTGTGTCACTATATGCGGATGATCTCCTGATATATGTCCGCGACGTCACAGCCGATCTCACACCCATCTGGACGACACTCCGGGAGTTCGAAGGGCTATCGGGGCTCCGGGTCAACTGGGAGAAATCGTCCATCTTCCCTCTAGGCGTCCAGACGGCACCCCTGGAGATAACCTTGGGCGATCAGACACTGGGATGGGATGGAACGGCCCCCAGATACCTGGGAGTGCGCCTATATCATTCCCCCGGTGATCTCTTCGAGGGGAACCACCGAAGAGCACTGACGAGCCTACGATCGGCGGTGGGGTTTTGGAAGACTTTGCCACTAGCTCCCATAGGACGCGTCGCTCTGGCAAAAATGATTATGGTCCCAAGACTGCTCTACTTCTTCACAAACCTCCCTATTGTCCCGCCACGATCCTTCTTTCGGGAATTGGACTCGCTGTTGACGGCTCTGATATGGGGGGGCGGCCGACACCGAGTAGCGCTGCGCACACTGTACCTCCCCACAACGGCCGGGGGCCTGGGGGCGCCCTCCTTTGAATCGTACTTCCTCGCGGCACAGCTCCAGTGGCTGTCCCACTGGACGGCGGAGAGACAAGTGGGGGAGACGATCACGGAGAGAGGCAAACTGCCTATGCCTGAGATCCGCCGACTGCTCCTGCCGGGCTCCAAACCGACACGCACGCATCCACTCCAGGTCGCCATCGCCCGCAGATGCATGATGAGGGTTCATCGCATGTCAACGGGCAAGCCACTATACTCCCCCCTGCTCCCCCTGGTGGGCTTCCCCCGACGGAACGGATGCTTCACCGCGAGGGCCCTCCAAGTGTGGACAGATCATGGGATCACGGAAATGGAGGCGTTGTTCCAAGAGGGGCAACTGAGGACATTTGAGCAATTGATGGAGTGGCACGATCTCCCCCAGGGGCAATTTCTGACACACAGACAGCTGCTGATGAGTGGCGACCGTTTCTGGCGCGCGCGCAATGGGGAACCCCCGACACACCCGGTGCTACACACGGTGCTGCGTATGGGAGCAGGCAGCCATCTCATTACCTGGCTCTATAAAGCGATCCGGGAGCTCACAGACACCACCCTGGACAAACTGCGGGAGACGTGGGAAGACGATGCAGGCAGGGCATTCCATGATGCGGAGTGGCGCAAAGCCCTGGAGTCACCGAAAAAAGTGTCCAGGAACGCGCGCTTTAAAAATATTCAATTTAATATCCTACATCGGGCGTACCTTACCCCAGCCAAACTCCACCGATTTTACCCCGATACACAATTCGAATGTCCCCGCTGCCACCAGGCAGACGCCGACTTCAAACATATGTTTTGGGTCTGCCCAGCCGTACAACGTTTCTGGGGCGGTGTACACCGAGCCGTTCGAGCCGCGACCGAACTCCAGTCCACCCCCACATGGGAGGAATGTGCACTGGGGATCGCCCCGAAGAGGAAATCCGCGAAAGTACAGCGGAAGTTCACCTCCTTGGCCCATCTCCTCGCGAAGAGAAATCGCAATGCATTGGAGGGCCCCAGAGGGGCCGTCCGGCCCGGCATGGGTGGGCGCGGTACTCAAGTGGGGAGCGGCGGAGGAGGACCTGCTACGAGAGGAGGAAGCGAAGGGCGCCCGCAGACACCCGATATCCATGGAGTGGGCACAACTCCTCATCCTGTTTAAGCAAGCAGACAATACAGGGGACACCCCAGACACGTCACAACCCTCTCCCCGCACCCCGGCGACCCCCCCCGACCACCCCGGATCAACGGAAGACACAAACAACCCATAGGAAAGACAACATACCCAGCAGCGAAGGCATGTGCAGACCCGGTCCCCCGGCTGGGCGTTAAATGGCAATCCGACCACCCGCCCCCTCCCTTCCCCCCTGGGGAGCCTTCAAGCACACCACACACACCTACCACCAACCCGTACATACTGTGTCATAGGAGCACCTCGCCCGCCGGCCTCACATCCCCCCTCCCCCCCTTCCACACTTCACGCACCTCCTCCCTTCCTCCCATAACATACCCAGTTTCGGGGGCCCCCCCCCTACCCCAGGGCCCTTTCCAAACAGCCTCACAGGCGTAGATGATCCCAGTTGGCGGTTTACATTCTGTTGTTCTAGTTACACGACATGCTAGGGAATGTGAGACAAGAGGAGACGCTAGATAGACCGAGATAGGAAGATAAATTCACCCCTGATCGAGACGGCAGATATAGACACGACCAGGGCATTAGACAGGGAGACCAGATGACACCAGCACAGGGGAGGACAGATCTCTCGAACCATCGGGGAAGACCCGATGGCTAATGGACTGCAGCTTCCACACACTATGTCTTTCCCAATGACCCAGAATGTTACAATACAGCGATTCAGACTCATATCTGTGAATGTTTCATATGATGTAATATATGCAAAACCCTAATAAAAACATGTCAAAAAAAAAAAAAAAAAGAATAAATCCAAGACCAATTTGTAAAAATAACTTCGATTTTTATACCATGTAGACCAAGAACTTTGTTCTCAGGTAAGTACTTTTTCAGATATGAATTTTCAAAGTTCACAAAATAACACACTCTTGGGCACAATTATGCACCATAGAAGTCTATGGGACAAAATAGGAAAATGCATATAAAATCATACAGTTGGATCTCGAGGTTCACCTTCTGGATTTAGGTAAGTAGCAAAACCAGGTCCAATGTCCACCAGCTGATTGTCTGGAGCGTCTGGGATTCGGCTAGGAGCAGGGTGCTGAGGTTGCTGGTAGCAGGAGCCATGGAGAAGGGGGCAATCAGAAAACACACTGCAAAATGGGACTTAAAGGTAAGTTCAAGGGGTCCCACTCAAAGGAGCAGATCACAAGGGCCTCAGGACCATGAGAGCACAGTTGGTTCTTCGGTACCTGGCCAGGCAGGCTGGGTGCAGAGCAGATAGGTCAGCTGGGCAGCATGCGCCAAGATGTTGTCGCAGTCAGGGGCAGGCAGATTGCATGGATGATTCCGGGACAGCTGGGCCTTGATTTCCCTCAATGGGTGCTTGCTTTCTGGGCAGTTAGAGTCCGGATTGGACTCTAGGTATTGGTGCAGGAGGCAGGTGGCCTGGTAACCTGAGTATTGGTGCAGCATGGTCCTGGGTTCTTCACACTCGTTGGCCAGACAGATCTGATCCTCTAGAGCTGATGTACCTCTTTTTCCTTGGATCCGGCGTCGGAGATGCCAGGGAGCAACAAGCGGTAAATCAGACTCTGCGGGTTTGGTGCCTGCTGACTACAGGGAAGTAGCTCCTCTACCCCAAGAGAGTTCTCTGGTGATTGGCGAAGGGCTGGAGGTGCTGTGGGGTTCTTTGAGGCCTCACATCCCCACGACGAGACAGCACACCACGAAGGTTGGGTTCTGGGAGCAGCAGGCAGGGTTTCGCACCAAAATTCTGCAGTAGGTCTTCGGTTCTCTGGTCAGCAGCTCTTCTTTGTTCGTGTTTTCTTTGTATCCCTTGAATCTAAGTTCAGGGTCCAGGGATGCCATCCAAATACTAAATTTAGGGGCATTTAAGGGAGTGACAAGTAGTAGCCAATGGGCTACTTACCTTTAGGGTGTCTACACCCTCTAAGTGACCACTTCATGTGGAAAGGGGCACTACCCTAGCCCTGATAGGTTAATTCCTGCCATCTCAAGATGGAGGAATTGGAAAAGTAGTAGCCACATCACCTGTCCCACCTTAGTGGTGATGCTGGTTCAATGTGAGCACACCTCCTAATCTAACTAATTTTCCTCCTGTCCTCCTGCCTAACGTGCAGCAGGACGCCATCTGGACATGCTTGGGTTGCATTTCAAAGGCAGCATTAGTGTTGCTTCCTCCTGCCCTCTACCATCGGTGCTTGTCCATTTCCCCATCTCCTTCTGCTTGCCTGCTTTACCTGTCTCCCCAATACCTCCCTCTTCATTGCTGCTTTTTAAAAAGAAATTGTACGATACGATGGTATTGGAGCACTCGTTCCGTCCTCCGTCTTGCCATAGTCTCCTTTGTACACATACAAACATACCACTAAAATGCATGTACATAAACAAATGAATTTCGTAAAAAGTTGTTAAAACATGAAGAGCAATGGTTTATTTGTTTTGCACGATCCAGTGGTATTGGAGCATTCACTCTCTCTCACTTCTTGCCATGGGCCTGGTCAATGTGAATGTCCTTTAGCCATGTTGTCTAGCAGCACGTCAGCTTTTTAGCATGGCTGAAAGTCACTGAAAAAAGCGCTATGATCCGGCCAGCGCGGACCACGTCATAGCGCTTTTATGTGTTAGGAGGGACAGGACAATAAACTCAGCATTGACAGGCAAAGAGACTCTGCGTCTGCCAATAGTTGTCTCTCTTAGATGGCCTGCCAAGGCAGATGTTCTGTCACCATGTTATTACAATTCTTGAAATAAATTGCCAAAAGCTACCAGTGAAAAAGATCCGACCCAGCATAGAACATAGGTAGAACCTATCTGTGTCATACTTCCTAAAATGTAAAAAAAATTCAAAAGAGGAATGACCATATTTATTGCTAATGTTAATAAACTGCGGTTTATTTGATTTTTGTAATCTGCTTCTTGCACAAATGAAGAAATGAAGGGACAGATGTACGACCTGCCAAATAGCGCATCGAAAATTGTGTCGCATTTGCGGCTCGCAATTTGCAAGGAGCTATTTGGCATGTAGAACAGTGTGTTTAACACTGTTTGTGATTCCCAATGGGGTCACAAATTGCAAGGCTCATGAATATTAATGAGCCTCTCGCAATTTGCAAGCCCATTGGGAATGACAGTCCCTAACAGGGATGGTACCCTGCTGGATTCAGCAGACCACCATGTCTGGAACTGCTTTTAAATAAAGCAGCCTTTTTTAGGTCTCGTGCCTAGCGTTGCAGTGCGCCTCACTGCTCGCGCAGCGCGAGACCTCTTGTAAAGGGGTTCTGAAAGCTGCTCACACGCTCGTGCGTGTGAGCAGGCTTTTGCCGCCCGCCATTGGCTTTAGCGTGTTTTTTTTTTTTAACGGCACAGGATTGGGCAAAGGCGGGCGCATGTCCCGCCTTTGCTCCGCCCATTCCCACCGGTGGCCAGCACGCGAAGCGGCACGCGTGCTGGCCACCGGTGGGAATGGGAGTGCCTTTGCCCCCGCTCCTCTGTGGTGCGCGCGCACCACTGTTTTTTTGTTGGCCTTCGCGATCGCTTTCAGTGCCGCTTGTTCTTTACTTTTGGTATAATCGCGGCACCCGCGCTTTACTTTTAATGCTATAAGTAAAGCACGGGTGCCGCAATGATACCAAAAGTAAAGCTATAGAAAAAAACATCTATTTCTTTACTTTTGGTATCATCGCAGCACCCGCGCTTTACTTTTAACATTAAAAGTAAAGCGTCGGTGCCGCGATGCTTGTTAGCCTTTTCGGACTGTTGGCGTTGGGTTACTGGCGCTTGAACTTGTTTGGCACAGGCTGGCATGTGTGCTTATAATGCATACAGTGCTGATTTAAGAGGGGGAATGGACGTGCTACAAAACGGATGTTTTGACTGCAAGAAATTTGCATGTACAAGCTCAGCTTGTGAACTTTTAGTTCTTGCGTGTTGAAATAAATGTTGTGGGTTTTCTGACTGTGGCTTGGTTCAGCAAATTATGACTTGACACGCTTAAGTTGCTTGTAAATCTCCCTTCAAGCCCTTTCCGAAACCCTTCCGCTGATTTCACAAGCAAACACTTAAACCATTATATTAATTTTCTGAACTCGCTGTGCTGTGATATCAGCTCTACTTTACAATGATAGATTGAAAACTGCTGCCTTAAAATGGCTTCGGTCATGCCCTTTCGGATTGCTTGGAAAAATATAAATAACTCGAACCTTTACATATTGCGTTCTGGTGTGCCAATATATCTCACTTCAGGGTCGGTGATGTTAGGAGGGGATGGCCGTAGAGGCGGTAAATACAAAGGGTAATTAATGCTTGCGGAAGAATAGGCTTGTTGGGGGCGAGGGAAGTATGCTTCCTTTTGGTGGGATTAGGAAATGAAGGATGGTGGTTGAAGGCAAGGGATTAAACTAAAGATGTACTCTCTGGCCCTATGCATAAGTAACTCCAGTGCTTTTCCAAGACCCGTTGAAAAACCTGCCTCCCAAATTGTAATGTATTCAACAGCAAGGGCATGAGTGCTGTATCCAGTTCGGATTTTTTTGGGCATTCCAACACTTGTCCTCCTGCATTTATAATAGGGAAGAATTCTGCGAGAACCATAATGGAGTGCTAAATATAGGACTGTATAAACGGCGCATGCCTAGCATTGAGTCTTCCTAATGCACATCAGTATGTGCTACCTTATGCACCTGACTTTCCATGACCGAGCTACACCCTTCGCTGGGATCACCTGATGCACACAACTGTGAAGTCGTTTCTGTAAAGTGTTTGGTTTATGTGTGTGCATGGAGGTCTGTGTGTTATTTTGTGTGAGGGGTGCCTATGAGTGTGGTGTTAAATGTGTACTGTTCTATGTCTGCATTTATGTCTGTATGCACGAGTTATTTAAAAGCCACTGCTCTTTTCCCTCCGTGTAGATCGCTGCGCAAATGGTTCTCTCCAGTATCTGTCAGACTTTGCTGAGTGGGGGATTGTCTGCCAGCAATTGATATTAATAAATAAATATCGCACTAATCTTGGACAGATCTATCCTTCGTGGCAAACTCTTACAGTTGTCTCTTCAAAACTGTAGTGTTTCCAAGCCTACGAGCTCTGGCTCAGAATAAAACTTTCCAGCAAGACTGGAGCCAGGCACATTCACTTGGTTTTCACCACACGAGCTATTGCTTTCTTTGCTTATGTTGAAATTAAAGTCACCTGTTTCTTTCGATTTATTTAAAATTGATTTAAATCTCACAGTTCAAATGTCATGATTTGTCAGTAACTGTGCCAGAAGATAATGCTCATGCGAGATTTTTTCATCTATCATTTAAAAGTCTTTGGGATGGAATAATGTTTAGGGGTTCAGTGAGGCATTATTGTATCCCCAGATAAGCTAAACAGCAGTAGGTGTAAAGATGGTCTTAAAATAAAAAAAAGGCTTCCTTTTTTAACCATGAAGATTGTCAACTTGGGAGTGAGCTGTGTGAGCTCTCGACACAGTGAGATTTGTTAATAGAAGTGTTGCTATCCAACATTTCTATATATTTGTGTGATAAACGAATCGGTGTACGTGTGGAATGTTGTAAGTAGTACTGCCCACTAAGAAATCCACGATCTCCAGAAATCAAGCTGTGAGGTCAACATATATTGATGTTCAAAACATTGCAAATGCAAAGCCAGGGCCAGCTTTAGAGCTAGTGGCGCCCGGTGCAGCAATCATTTTTGGTGCCCCCACACCCCGTGACCGCCTCCTCTGATTCTCTCACTACCACCGGGCATAAGTGCCCCTCATCTCTCCAATCATAATTTTATGGCATGACACGGAGGCCAACATTATGCAAATTCTCCTTTATTGCCACAGCTCAGCAGTAACAATGAAGAGAATACAGAACTTGTGAACATTCTAGAAATAGTATAAAGTCCATGAGCACACAGCCATCATCCTTCTTTGTTGCTGCTGCTCAGAGAGATAAGTACCCTCATTTCATTCGTTAATACTTTCATGTATTTAATGGAATTTTTATGGTTATTTATATAATTAATGCTTGTACCTTTATATCTCGCATGACTGGGTCCTATTGACCCTATCATGCGTTTATTTTCTCTTCAATGAATCTCTCCTTTGAGCTTTACATCTCTATGAGCTTTCTACAAATGTCTCTTTGAAGACCTTCTCATTCTAATTCCCCTGTTAATTTCTATTCCCCTTTGCGCGCACCGATGCCATCTAGTGACCCTTCCGCTCACTTTTCACCTATGCGCCTTTTGAATATGTGGACGCGAGCACCATGCGTTGCCTAGCAACGCTCCGAATACGATTCAGGCCTGCCCTTTCTTCCGCGTGCCTGCCTCTTTCACCCCGAGCCCTCCCGCACGCCGCGCTGACCTTCCGGTCTTACCTTGTCTTCCTGCCGTCCCCCCAAATACTTGCCCGACTCCTTCAACATGTCGGTAGTCTTCTTCCCCCCCACCGCGATGCACGTTTTCAATCGCGCATCTCGAAGAGAAGGAAATTAAACAAATGGCCATTAGAAACAAACACGCACGTAAGAAACGTGCGTGGTTGTCATAGTTTCACCAAGCAACACTTGACAGTTGCTTTTTCACGTGATCAGGTGCAGTTAATGCTGTAACTCGATCGAGGGTAAAACATCAACGCGCGCACAGATCGTTTTGGCAATCATTACTTCATAAACCACTCTTTGGCTAATTATAACCACTACCTCCATAAAAAAAAAAGAAGTTAAAGTAGCAAGGTAGGGTTGGACAGACTTCTCTGGTTTTTTAATACCCAAATATTTTAAATAAATAAATAATAAATTAATTTAAAGCGGAAAGACAAGCTTGGTCACACTTGTCTTTATACAACTATTCACCCCCCTTTTTTTCTCATTATGTCATCCAACCCTGACACCTAGAAGCTAAATTAGATCTAATGGTTTCTAAAGCCATGGATAAAGGCACGGATTCTTTTAATGAACTTATTAATAAAAAATGTAATGACACCATCAACAAAAAGTTTGAAAATGTTTACAAGGGCATGGCCCTCTACTAGCGGCGCGCATAATTTAAGTGCCAAAGAAGGGACAGTTAAGGTCCCAAAGAAAAGAGCCGGAATAGAACAAGCAGGTTTAACCTCAAAAAGAACAAAGGTGTCATCAAAATCGGCTAGATCTCGCTTCCAAGGCGGAGACCAGAACGATGCCCAGGGCATCATAGAAGGGCAAGAGACAGGCCTACAAACCCCTATACATATTGACAGCGATGACCAAAACGAAGTGCAGATAGATCTCTCATGTTCATCAGCCTTTGATTCGGACATTGAGGTCCAAGAAGACAATTCAATTGATAATCCTGAAGAGGCAAGCAAGGACTCAGGATTGAAAATGGGTATCACTGACCCTTTTGGAGACAGACTATATTAGCTTCTGGCTAAGAAGGGAGATCCCGAAAGAAGTGAGATCCAGGTTAAGATCGGAATGCCCTCACCCATCTCTTCGCGACAAAATCGCTTCCACACATGAACTCGACCCTAAGGTCGTCGCATTTATAGACAAAGGGGCCAAGGACCCAAGAAAAGGCATTGACAAAAGTCTTCGGTCATGTCAAGACCGCCTACTTGATTTAATTGGTCCACTAACTAACATTTTTGACATGGCCGAAAATGCCTACGTTGGTGGTATTCCTATTGATCCCAAGGAACTATGTGAAGATCCATCTGCCTTCTTGGCAATGCGAACACTGCCGTATAGTAATCAATAACATTTCAGAAGGGGACTTGTAGCCACGCCCATCGTTGTGATTGGCTGGCGTCATCATTTATGTTAAATGCTGGTCTCCGATTGAAAGTGAGGCTTTTTTGTTTCTGCCCTGTCTCCTTCTGCGAAGGCCTACCCGGACTGGATCTTTTGCTTGCGGCGTGACATGGTGTCTCTTAATTAGCCAAAAGCACTTTTTTAATGTGTTACCACAATGGCAATGCCCTGCAGAGGAGTCCTCCGTTGTGCGCTCTTTGTCAAAGAACACAGCGTTTCTCTATCAATGGCGGTTGCGTTCGCCTCTGAACAGGGCTCCGTTGTGCGCTCTTTGTCAAAGAACACAGCGTTTCTCTATCAATGACAGTCGCGTTCGCCTCTTAACAGGACTCCGTTGCGCGTTCTTTGTCAAAGAACACAGTGTTTCTCTAACAATGGCGGTCATGTTTGCGTTAGCCTCTTAACACTTCAGGCGATATATCAGGCCCAAGGCGACTCGGAATACGGCTGGGATGAAAGGCACATTGTCTACAAATACGTGTTACATTGTGTTAGGTTAATTAGTCAAGACAGCCTCGCGCCAGAAAGCGCTCCATGTGATCTGTGACAGTTTCCTTTAAGTTCAAACTATAATCCAGCGTCCAGAGCTGCCAACTCGGGAGTTGGGGTTCCGGGTTTGAGTCTCGGCATCGGCACACCATCCTGTGATTCTGGGCAAATCACTTACCCCACATGTATCGATGCACAGCTCCTGGATACCCTCATGGGCTATATAAATCTACAAACTAACCTAATCTCGGAACTGGTGCTCTTTGGAAACCGCAGCGTGTATGCGCTGGCTTCACACTGAGGCAGTAGCAAGGTCCTCTAAGGAAAGCTCCATTGCGCCGTTCAGCCGTCTTTAAGCGCTGTGACATTCACATTTAGGCTCAGGTAGAAGTTGGCTGTAAGTAAATATGACCCCATCATTGGCATTGGGGACCAGAAGCGTTTAACCGAGGAATTTACTCACCTGGCAGTCACTCGCCTGTCCACCACCAGCAGCAGGGACACAGGAGAGGCCACCCGCCTGGCACACATGTAATTATTTAAGGGAAACAAATGAAACCGGGCCGCAAATGGCGGGCCCCCAAAGAATACATTGGTCAAACATCCGCATAGACGCTTTACAGCGAGGAGGGGGGTCTCATCTTCACCAAGGGCATGACGGTTAATGACGTTGTAGCCCCCTACTGGGAAATCCACTGAGGTAACAAACCTGGGAGTGAACCCAGACTGTCCTTGACCCCAACTGAATGACATCACCAGGAGCGCTTTTATCACTGGTCCCTCACGTCTTCCTGCACATGAGTTTCCCACAGAAGGGTCAGGCCACCCACCACCCTATCCAGTCCCGGATGGGCTGTACCTGGGGGCACTAGTCCGCCGACTCTGAAGGCTTAAACGCCACAGAAAGCAGTGGTCAGGTGACTACTACCCCATGGACTAAGTGACCACATCACCCACCCATCTAGGCTCCCACTTGCTACCCCTGGCCAGACGCACCTGTACCCGGGCTCTCTGCACTGCCCACAGGCCCACCTAGGGCGCCGATGCATTTATCTTTCAAGTGCAGCTTCAAACGTACAAGCAGCCGGACACAGAGCATCTCTCGGGTCATCACACACAACACCAAGACACTTCCCACACAACACACTCTGTGAGCCCACACTCTCCCAACCACACACAACCACTACACACACGCTGTGAACCTCCTTAAAATTTCCACCCACCAAACAAACAACAGAGACCACCGGGTACTCAGCAGGAGTATAACATAACACAACATAACGTGTATTTGTAAAGCACACGTTGTCCCAGAAGGATGTCTTGGCGCTGAATAAGGATTAGTTACTTACCTGTAATCCTAGTTCTCTTCCAGGGGTATCCTCATCAAAGTCATAAGCATTAGAATATTCCCGCCCATGTGCGGGATCCCGGAAACAGTATATTATATGTGCCCCACATATATATATCCATACATATATACCTATATGTATACACAAGCAATTGCAGCCCCTAAACCCTAGAGCTGAACCATGCTGTAAGTAATTTCCACTACACATAAGAAAATAGCATTATAAACATGAGAAACAACATTATAACTTGTTTGGAAACTGTTTTAATGCTTAGAAAACAGCAGAAATTCTTAGAAAACACTGAAAGCATAGGAAGCTCCCAGGCTGCATTGCAAATACCCAGTCTAAAAAGACTGAAAAGCTAACTCATAGCTGCATAGCAAAAAACTGACACCGTGCCTTTAAGGCACACCTGACCCCCACCTTCCCATCATGCCTCAGGGGTGGCAGTTAGGTCAGTTGGTCTTTGCGGAGACTGAAAAGTCATGGCACAAAGAAAAATAATAACCTCTGAAAACTAACACACCTTTGCCCGGGGAGGCGGGAGGGTTGCTTATGACTTTGATGAGGATACCCCTGGAAGAGAACTAGGATTACAGGTAAGTAACTAATCCTTCTCTTCCAGGGGATCCTCATCAATAGTCATAAGCATTAGAATAGAATAGCGAGCCTCACCTCATCCCCCTGCGGGCAAAGGAAAGAAAAACAGAGAAGGAACAGAATGCTCAGATAGCTCAGCTACCCAAACAGGTTCCTCAAGGAAGCTTGGCCTACTTGGGCACCCGCCCTGGAATCGGATTCGAGGCAGTAGTGCCTGGTAAAGGTGTGGACCGATTTCCAAGTGGCCGCCTTGCAGATCTCTGCCATTGGAACGTCATGCAAGAAAGCTACTGTGGCCGCTTTCCCCCTAGTAGAATGAGCCTTAGGGGCCAAAGGTAAGGGCCTTTTCGCCAGCTGGTAGGCTAGGGTAATGCAGGAAACAATCCATCTGGAAATGGATCGTTTAGCCGCTGGGAAGCCTGTTCTCATGGCGCCATAGTTGACAAACAGCTGATCCGTCTTCCTAATGCTTCTGGTACTGGCCAGATAGAATTTAAGTACCCTCTTGAGGTCTAAGGAGTGGAGCGACCGCTCAGCCGGGGTCGCTGGATTCGGGAAGAAGGATGGCAGAGAAATGGACTGATTAATATGAAAATCAGACACTACCTTAGGGAGAAAGGATGGATGTGCCCTTAAGACCACTTTGTGCTGGTGAAAAACTGTGTACGGTTCTTTAGTACACAGAGCCTGGATTTCGCTTACTCTGCGTGCCGATGTAATGGCTACCAGAAAAGCGACCTTCCATGACAGATGCTGCAAAGAGGATTTGTGGATCGGCTCAAAAGGTGGGCCCATCAACTTGGATAACACTAAGTTCAACTCCCACGGAGGCGAAGGGTTTCGAACAGGGGGGTAAACTTTTTTCAACCCCTGCAAGAAGTCCTTGACCACCTGCATCTGGAAAAAAGAAGTTTGACTTGGAGACCTCCTGTAAGCTGTAATGGCAGACAAATGGACCCTGATGGATGCATACTTCAAGCCTGATCTAGCTAAGTGAAGGAGGTACGGAAGGATGACGTCCTCCTGCCCCTTTGTAGGATCATGGTGATTCTCCCTACACCAAATGAAGAACCTCTTCCACTTAAACGCATAAGACGCTCTTGTGGAGGGTCGCTTCGCTTCCTTGAGAATATGCATGTAGTCAGGCGGTAGACCTAAATGTCCGTATTGCAGGACCTCAGGAGCCATGCTGTTAAGTTCAGTGAGGGAAGGTTGGGATGCAGAATCCTCCCGCCCATCTTGGACAGCAAGTCCGGCCTGCAAGGCAGCCGCCTGTGAGGTCGAACTGAGAGATGAAGAAGGTCCGGGTACCACCACTGGCGCGGCCAGTCCGGAGCTATGAGGATCATCTTCATGTCGGATCTGAGCAGCTTGGATACCACCTTCGGAATCAGAGGCAGGGGTGGAAAGGCGTAGGCAAATGTCCCTGACCAGTCCATCAAAAGAGCATTCCCCCTGGTCCCTGGACGGTGGAATCTGGACGCGAAGGCGTGGCATTTTGAATTTTCGTCGTCTGCAAACAGATCGATGTCTGGACGACCCCACCAACGGAACAGGTCCGCCACCACGTCGTCGTGCAGCACCCAGTCGGGCTGATCTTCGAAGTGCCTGCTGAGTGCGTCTGCCTTGATATTCAACTCCCCTGGAAGGTGTACTGCCACCACCGAGAGGTTCCGGGCGAGCAGCCAGTGCCAGATCGCCTGCGCCTCCAGGGAGAGGGGGCGTGACCGAGTCCCGCCCTGCACCAGGACTGAGTCGGTCTCGATTGCTGGGAGGAACGCCTTTAGAGCAAGGTGGACTGCTCGAAGCTCTAGCATATTTATGTGGTAGCCCTGTTCTTTTGCAGACCACTGACCTTGTATTTGGAGGCACCCCATGTGGGCCCCCCATCCTTGTAGCGATGCGTCTGTCACCACCGATTGCACCGGAAGTGGCTGGTGAAACGGGACTCCCACCAACAGATTGTCCTGACGAGTCCACCATGCTAGGGAAGATTTCGCTACCTGGGAGAGAGAGATTCGATCTCCCCAACGGCCTGTGGACTGATCCCATTGGTCCTCCAGAGCCTGCTGCAAAGGTCTCATTCGCAGTCTGGCGTGGGGAATTAGAAAAATGCAGGACGCCATGGAACCCAGCAGAGATGCTACCTGCCGAGCTGACGGCCTCCGCATCTGCTGCATAAGCCTGCATTTCCTCTTCATTGAAGATAGTCTCTCCTCCGAAGGATACGCTCTTCCCGCGCTTGTGTCCAGAACGGAGCCAAGGTAGTGGATGGACTGAGTGGGCTGCTGCACGGACTTTGCCATGTTGACGTGAAGGCCGAGAGCGTGCAACTGTCTCAGACAGATTTGGAAGTCTTTCTTCACCTGCTGCTGGGATGGAGCCTTCAGCAACCAGTCGTCTAGGTACGGGTAGACGAAGAGACCCTGCTTGTGTAGGCAGGCCGCCACCACTGCCATACATTTGGTGAAGACTCGCGGAGCCGACTTGAGTCCGAATGGAAGGACTTTGTACTGGTAGTGCTTGCTTCCAACCACAAACCGCAGGTACCTGCGGTGATGTTTCGCTATTGCAATGTGAAAGTACGCATCTTGGAGGTCCACCGAACACATCCAATCTCCGACTTGCAGATGTGGACATATTTGGTGAAGCGCCAACATACGGAACTTCTCCTTGACGATGACTTTGTTTAGGAGACGAAGTTCCAGAATCGGCCGAAACTTGTGCTCTTGATCTTTCTTGGGCACCAGGAAGTACCGGGAGTACACTCCTTTTCCGACCTGCGAAGGAGGAACCCTTTCTATGGCTTGTTTTTGCAGAAGGGACCTCACCTCCTGTTGGAGCAGTTTTAAGTGGTGAGGACGGGACCTCTTTGGCGGGATGTCTCTGGGACGCGCTCGAAAACGTAGCGCATATCCATGACGCAGTATATTCAGCACCCAGCGATCTTTTGTGATGCTGTCCCACTCTGCTAGATGTTGTGACGCACTTCCTCCCACTGGAGTGGGCAACGGCCGTAGAGGAAGCCACAGCTCATGACTTTCCTCCTCTTGTGGTAGTGGAGGACTGTTGCTGGTGTCCACCTCTGCCCTTGCCAGACTTTCCGCCTCGAAACTGGGTTTTCCCTTGGGGCTTGCTCTGAGACCACTGAGGGGTTTGAACCCTCTGTTGAGGCCCCTTGCGTTGGGTGGGTCGAAAACGGCGCTTGAATTCCTTTTTCTTCTCCAAGCCCACGGCTTTGAGGGTGTCCAGCTCAGTTTTCATGCGCCCCATCTCCTCATCCGTGTGAGTGCCGAAGAGGGAGTTGCCAGAGAACGGGAGGTTTAAAATCCGTTGCTGTGCGTCTGGCTTGAGCCCTGTCAGTCGCAACCAGGACGACCTCCTGGCGCAGACGCCGTGTGTGTAAGAGTGGGCTGAGATTAGCGCACCATCCGCCGCTGTGCTAATCGACTGATTAGCCACCAGAGCCCCTTCAGTAACAATCTCCTCAAAGTCCTTTTGGTCCTCCTTGGGGAGCTTAGACTTGAAACGCTCCATCGAGTCCCAGAGAGCCCTGTCGTACCTGCCCAGAAGCGCCGCCGCGCTGGAGATTTTGAGGGCCGCCGCCGCAGAAGAGCAGGCCCTGCGTCCCCATGAGTCCTGGGTTCTGCTCTCCTTATCTGGAGGGACGGAAGAGGAGGCCGACGCCGTCTGACCCTTTTTTGCAGCTGCTACTATGACAGAGTCCGCAGGCGGGTCTGTCTTCACAAAGACGGGGTCAGAGGTAGCTGGCTTGTATTTTTTCAGGATACGAGCCGGAACGGCTTTGACGGTCGCCGGGGTGAGAAAGGTGTCCATGACTGGTTCCATGATTCCTGGGACCAAAGGCAGCAGCGGACGAGAGGCAGACTTTTGGTGAAGTGTTTCAAAAATCACCGACGTGGTGACTTGGGGGACTGACATCTCAATCCCCAGCTTCTGTGCTCCCCGCTGCAACACCTCCTGGTAGGTGTTGATGTCGTCTATGGGCGAGACCCTGGACACTGGGCTGCCCGAGAGCGTGGGTGAATAGTCCTTGATGGATGACCTGGAGGACGAGGAAGAGGACGATGATGGAGTCCTTTTCCTCTTCCGGCGATGATCACGAGCCCGTGACCCAGGTGAACGCTCCTTCCGTCTGGGGGAGCGCGATCTGCGTCGCCTGTCGTCCGGCGATCTCTGACGCGCTGGCCTGGGGGGACTAGCTCTGTCCACAGCCGCCACCAGCCGTTGCAGCGGAGAATCATGCACTGGACTGATGTATTCCCGCATCCTCCTTGTTGGTCCAGAGTCCTGCCAATGATGTGCTGGCAGCAGCCATCTGGGCGACAGATTAATTGTCTGAGTCTGAGGAGAAGACCTACGGGGTTGAACTGTAGGTTCTCGCGGATTTGCCGGTCGTGGAGAGGCCCCTGAGTGGGAGGAGGAATGGCGAGACGCCGACTCAGTCACCAGGACCACCGACCTGTCCGAGGCCTGTCTCGACGTCGAGCGCGGTCTTGACGTCGATCCGTGGTGTCGTCTCCTTTCTCGCCGGGACTCTCTCGACGTCGAACGACGCCTCGATGTGGACCGATGGCCATGTTCAGTGGGCGAAGCATGCCGCCTCGACGTCGAACGGCGATGTGAAGCCGACGACGGAGGCCTTCTCTCCCTCGACGCCGAACGCCGCGGGGACGCCGGCGGAGATGCTGCCACTCTCGACGTCGACACGGATGCCAACCTCGACGCCGAACGCCGCTTGGTGGACGACGGCGGAGGATCCTGCTGTCTCGACGTCGAACGCCGATGGAGCCTCGACGACGGAGGGGATGGTGCCCTCGACGACGGAGGGGTGACACTCCTCGACGCCGGTCGTCGCCTGGTTGACGACGGCGGAGGGTCCATGTTCCTCGACGCCGATCGACGTCGAGATGTCGACGGCGGAGGGTCCCTGCTCCTCGACGCCGAACGCCGCTGGGTTGGCGACGGCGGAGGCTCTCTGCTCCTCGACGCCGATCGTCGCCTGGTTGACAACGGCGGAGGTTCCCTGCTCCTCGACGCCGATCGTCGCCGGGTTGACGACGGCGGAGGGGTGGTGTCTCTCGACGCCGAACGTCGCCGGGTTGACGACGGCGGAGAGGCTCTGGATCTCGACGCCGATCGTCGCCGAGTTGACGATGGCGGTCTGGACTTCGACGTCGACGATGTACCTGCTCTCGACGGCGAGCCCGCTGTCGAAAGCCTCTTTTTCGAAACACGACCTACCGGAACATCTTTTCTCAGCGCCGAGCCCGACGCTGAGGCGGAAGGACGAGAGGACTTGCTTCTAGATGAATCTCTATGCCTCTTGGAGCCCTTCCTCACCGGAGATCGGCCTCTGGATGGTTGTGCCAGGCCATAAACGCGAATTCGCTCTCTGTCCTTCAAAGTTCTTTTGGACAGGCTCTGGCAGTGAGTACATGTCTTGGAATCATGATCCTCCGGTAGACACAGGATACAGACCCTATGAGAGTCAGTCCTGGCCTTCTTCTTGCCACAGGCAGGGCAAGGATCGAAAAGAGAAGGCATTTTAAGATGGAAAAAATGCCCAAAAATGCCTAAAAAAGGCAGCCTCTTACTGACTTAGATGTAAAACGTCGAAGTAAGGGAAAAAACAGTTGAAAAACAGACAAAATTTTCTGACAAACTCAGAAAAAAGTGGAGCTCTGTTGCCAGGATCCTTCCAGAAGGAGCCGGAAAGAACAACTGACCTAACTGCCACCCCTGAGGCATGATGGGAAGGTGGGGGTCAGGTGTGCCTTAAAGGCACGGTGTCAGTTTTTTGCTATGCAGCTATGAGTTAGCTTTTCAGTCTTTTTAGACTGGGTATTTGCAATGCAGCCTGGGAGCTTCCTATGCTTTCAGTGTTTTCTAAGAATTTCTGCTGTTTTCTAAGCATTAAAACAGTTTCCAAACAAGTTATAATGTTGTTTCTCATGTTTATAATGCTATTTTCTTATGTGTAGTGGAAATTACTTACAGCATGGTTCAGCTCTAGGGTTTAGGGGCTGCAATTGCTTGTGTATACATATAGGTATATATGTATGGATATATATATGTGGGGCACATATAATATACTGTTTCCGGGATCCCGCACATGGGCGGGAATATTCTAATGCTTATGACTATTGATGAGGATCCCCTGGAAGAGAACAGATGTTTGTTGTAAATTTAAAATAGTTGTCTCTCCCTAACAAATTACACCGGACCAAAAAGAAACAAAATTCTGACCTTACCCCCCACACCAAAGTTATAGTCATGACCCAGAAAGGCTCCCTGAGTCCTCCCTCCGGCCCCTCCCTGCGCTAAATCACAGGTACACACCGCAGCCATAAAAAGAGCATCTCTAGTCATCACACACGTCAATAAAACACTCCCACATGATTAACTCTGTGCCCCAGTCTCCCAACCACACACAGCCGTGAAGTACCATTCTGCCATCCTCAGAAGCGCCGCAGCGCCTCACAAGGACTTCTAAGCGCTAATAAATACACTACCAGCGTAAGAAAGATGAAGGCTGTGTTGTTCTTCTTCCCTTGTTGTCGACCCCCTCCCCCATGCAATAGGTCTCGCATTTACTTGAGTTTGAGCTATTGGCATTGTAAATAACAATGCCTTTTATTTAGGTTTTAAAAACGGAAACAGAAATAAAAGGCATTGTCATTTACGTCAATAGCTCAAACTCACATAAATGCGAGACCTATTGCATTGCAAATGCTTGTTTTTAAATGCAGCCCGTTTTCTTTACAGGAAAACAGGCTGCATTTAAAAAGAAATGAAACGTTTTCGTTTCATTTTTTAAGGGCAGGCAGTGGTCCCTGGGACTACTGCCTGCCTTAAAAAATAATATTGCATGCATTTGCAAAGGAGAAGGGGTCCCCTAGGGACCCCTTCCGATTTGCGAATGCTTTACCAACTACTTGAAGTAGGTGGTAATTTGTGAGTGTTTTGCGACCGCATTTGCAGTCGCAAAACATTGAAACATAGCTTTGCGGTCGCTATTAGGAAGGGAACGCCTCTTCCTAATAGCGAGTTGCAAAATAGTATTTTGCGAGTCGCAATTTATTTGTGAGTCGCAAAATAGTGTTTGTACATGGGCCCATGCTTTTTAGCGAGCGCAAACGGGTCTGTCATCGTGTGTGTACATCAAAGGCAAGACGCCTGGGATTTCCTTCACCAAGATTCTTGTGCAGCCCATCCTGAGCCCTGTGTTTATGGCCTGACAAATGGCTGCAGTTTGAATAATAAAATAGGCTTACCAAAAGCAAGATCTTCCGCCACTCCCAAATGAAAGCAATACATTCAAGCCATTGTTTCAGGACATAAACGAAAACACAGGGGGCCTGTTAACAGATCGGATGGCCTCGGTCTGTAGTCTGCTCTGCTGGAGAATTATTTATTTATTTTAGAAGTTTTATATAGCGCTGGCCTGACCCGAGGGTATCGGAGCGCTTTACAGAGGATACATTGCAGAGATTACAACAAACGAGACAAGAGAATGACACAATAATAATGCAGGGCGTTGTTGAGGGTTCATCTTTGGGAAAGGAAATCCCTGTGGGACCCAGTTTCCTTTGATCATGCACACTAGTCTGCTCTTATGACCAGGCGTGGGAGTTAGTAGATGTGCTGTGCAGCTAGCTTGATTTGCAGCACACAGTGACAGAATACATATATCTCTATAACTTATAAGTTATAGACCTATATTAATATACCTTACAAGTTAAACAAGATGCAGAAGTGGCATCCTACTTGCAAGCAATTCTAGAACATCTTCCCGCCTCTTTGAACATCTGTAATGATCATAACGAGCAACTGTTCGTGAAAATGGTATCTCTTGTAATAAAACCTGTTTTATTGTAAAGCACTCTAACACCTTTGGGTAATGCTGATGTGATAACTAGACTATATAAAGAAAATTTCAGACAGGTTCTTATAAAGATCATGTAATATTTATGTACTAGTTGCAAAGTAAAGTGTAAAATGTTTAAATATTTCAAGTACACACGTTCACAATGCTTTATAAACCTTCTTGCTTTCTCAAATTTGCTTTAAAATGATCCATTTTTTTCAAAATTTCCGGGGGACGAGGGGGATGTCGGGAAAATTCCCCAAACACTCCTTATGAAGGTTGAGCTCACTTGCTGCGCAACATTCATCCCTAACGTTTACGCCTCACCACTTTCAAATGTCACCAGCCACCTTTGCATCCAGTGGAAGGGGCAATGCACTTCCTGGATCACCGAAGCCTGGATTAAAATAGTAGAATCTAGGGAAGCTGTAACGCTCTTACCCACTGTTACGACAAGTACGGTGGGTAAAAGGATCTTCTTCACTCACAGCCTGACGCAACCCCCAACATCCTCCCCATTCAGCAGCCACTGACTCCCTTGGAGTCCTTTACATTCCACCTCAGCGTTCTGATATGAAACTGACATCAGGATACAACATATACAATATCTACCAATGAGTTACTCTATGTTGTAATTAAATGACAGTGGTAACTTTCCCAGTTCACAATACCCTCCATTCTTAAGCATTCATTACTCTTCCTAGGTCTGTGCCCCAGTTAGGCTGGTGGACACGATACATTTCTGTACTATGCATTACCGTGATCTTTTTACAAGTTGTCACTAAGCCACTTGACATAGCTTAATGCCACCTTGTAAATATGCCCCTTTCCGCAGCAGTCTGCTGCGGCAACGGGGTCAGCAATGGGTGTTGTTGTGGGCGTTCCACTGCAACACCCATTGCTTTTTGACGCTGACCCAGATTTACAAAACTGGGGCGGTGCCAAAAACTAAGGCCAGGTAATACCTGAATGGTGATATGAGGAGAAATGTTTAATTTCTCCTTGTTTTTTGCTCTTTATATATGTGCTGCATTCTGGGTATTAGAAGGATGTCACTGCAAAATTTCTGCGCCTCCCTTAGGAATCCCTTTCATTGAAAGCACGATGCTTTGATGTCCCTAGTTACTTTTCTGTGTCATTGTATAATTACAGGGAGTTGCCCCAAATGCCCCTCGTGATTGTAATGCCCCTGTAATACCAAGAGGCCAGGGGTAGTGGAAGTGACACCACATGCCATTTGACCTTTACATTCACTCATGCAAACACATGCACACAGAATCACACATACACGCATACACACAACATACATTAAAAAACATTATTTACTTATTTCTACTGCCAGGAGAATCATATTCCATTTTTTATTACATTAATAGTCAATAATATGTTATTATTCATTGATACTGCAATAAAACAAAGAGATTGGCGCCCCAATCGATGTACAGATGTACAAGGTGCCCTTGAGTTCCTGGCACTGATTGTGCTACCTCTGAGGCCAGGGGTCGCAAATGCAGTGCAAGGATCACAAGGGGCACGCCAGGGGTTCCAGCTGCGACACCCTGGCCAGCCCTAAATGACGTCGATGGTTGAAGCCAAAAATTCTAAGCTCAAGCTCCGCTCTTTTGCTGTCTAATGGATCCTGTAGTATAAACAGATGTTGAATGTTAAACATGTATATTTTGTGGGCATCTCCACTGCATCCTATCCCCTCGTCTGTGTATTGTTTCTAATCCTAGCTCCAGTAGTTTCTATCACAAGGGTAACCAGCAATGTCCAGGTTGATGACATATGGACTAAAGTTGCAGATTAAGAGCTTTCAAAGCTGTGGTATCATGGGCTGGACCTTGAAGAACAGCAGCATAATGAGGATGGTAAAAAGGAGATTAAAGAAACTGATGACTGAATGAAGCAGGTTGGAGGAGCTGTGGCGTAACGAGGTATTACCTGAGGACTATCTATATATATTCGCTTGATATAGGAAGTACATTAAAGGATGAAGTACACCACATGGGGCCATGCTGGATTGCTCTGAACTCGCACTAGGAATATGGCTTAACACCCTGATGACATACTAACAATCCAATATCCTGGGGATGAGGAACTATCCCTTTGAGGCAACCACCACCATTGACAGTCATCCACCAACTCGCCAAACTCCAAAAACTCTACCAGGAAACTGCTGAGTCAACACCCAGCAAGCATGGATGCTGGTACATAGTGTAAGTTCTCAGAACAAAGACGCAAGCAGGACCCACATGTATGCACATTTTCTGCACATGTAGGACCAACATGGGTACAGTGTGCTGTTGAATATAAACTTCTATGCGAGATGGCATTCTTGTCCAGCATGTTAGGGTTCTGAGAGAAGTTAGTGTACTGAGCAGGATACCTTCTTCCCAGGCCAGACAGCGCATAGTGAATTATGGCAGTATACCCTCTGCAGCCGTCTGTGCTACAGATTTCGATGGAAAAACCAAACATGCCAAACCAAAAGGGCATCTAGACGAAAGAGGCATGGTCCCAAGAACGTCCGGTAGAGTACCTCTTTCAGGTTACAAAAAAATGAATTCCATTATACTATTACAATTCCAGCCTTTAAGGTGGACTAATAATTCTGTGTTTTTGATGACACATTTCAAGTAATGACTACATTATGGATTCCACTCCTGGTTATTGGTGTTGAACATCATGCCCATAACAGACACTCCATGGATTCCTTACATTGCATCTTTAAACCTGCCATCTAGCTCAGTTTCAGCTTGCCCTTCTGGGCCACTTCCAAGTATCAGTTTATTAGGATCTACTGATTAACTGTGCACTTCCCTGACTGGCTGTATACCCCTTTTGGGTACCTTTGACTTGACATTTTGATTTTGCAGCTATAGTGTCCCAGTGATGCGACGCGACCAAGCTCCACTCTTTGCTTCACATAATACAGTGACTAAACGGGGCAACACCAACTGTAGTGATTTGCCTGGATTGGGAAGACCGAATAATAGACGGACGTCTACATGAACTTTTTGGTTAATTGACGTACTGGTTTTAGAGCGTAACAAACTCTTGAGGTTTCTTTTACTTCTGAACGGACCCTACTTGCACAGACAGTGGTCAAGCTAGGAAAACAACATCCAAATCCCTGAAGAAGTACAAGAGGATGAAACGCGTTGGCTACGTTTTAATCAATTTTTGAAGAAAAATCACGAATAAATGGATTACGGAATACACTTATTGCATTTATGTCATATTGGAAGAAAATAACTGAATTTGCATTGTATTCTGTTTTGTTGAATTCATTTGAACAAGGAATATTGTGATCGGTTACAATGATGAGTGCTGGGCCACATTGATAAATAGTGTCCCAAATACACCATACTCAACTTAGTGTAATAGCAGTGCTTCATTTGAGCCGGTGGTTTACAGTGCTTGGCACCGGCACTTAATTGTCCACACAGGTGCTTGAGACAGTCTCCCACAAGGTGGCGCTGTCTAGCTAATTTAGAGATGACCACACCAACAGTCAATTATTAATTCAATATATTACCTGCTGCCCAAGCTATTCTTTTAGCTTTTGGGGCCTGGAATAGTCTGAATTGTTACACTTGTAGTAGTGTGATGGTTAGTATTTGTGTTGTTACTATCAGTTACTATCAGTGGCAACATGGTGGGGTAATGTGTGGTGCAAGCTGCAGTAGCCTACTGACGAGAGTCCTGGCACTTATTGTTTTACAAATTAAGCACTGTATAGAGTTTTCTGGCCACTTTTCTTGCTAATTATTCAGGTAATGCCTCTTACCCAAGGCTGGAGCACATTGTGATATATATAAATACTTTGTCATCTTCAAATTACGCCTTAGATAAATTCTGCCATTTTTACTATATCATTTACATTTCCCATAAAAGCAAACTTCATTTTTCTGGATATTACATTATATCTTTCTATTACTGACCCACGTCAAACAGCCTTGACTTTCTACACGTATTGACTTACTATATAGGTAGGCATGAATGAACCTTATTGCACATTTGTATATCTCTCCTTTAATTTCTTCATAGAAGGTTTAGCACCTAATGTGTACCTTGGTTAGCATGACACAAAAGCGGAGTGTTCTATGAACTATTTTAATATTTTCCTTACACTCAGTCAAGAAGAAGCAGCACTTTTGGATGCTGGAGAATGAACAATTTCCTAGCTAATGTAAAGGAAAGTTTTAGTTCCATTAAGAACACGGAGGAGAGGATTATGCATTTATTCTTTTTTTCCAGCTGATCAATAAAACAATAGGCAAAGAAATGAAGACTACATTTCCCATGAGTCTTTAGAGAAAGTCATCAACCTAGTCCACCAATGGCCTTGCACAAACACATATATCGACATGATCAAGGAAAAGCACTTCCTCTTTCTTTGTGCAAAATGTACTACTATCCGATGCAATTAGAATTCTTGCCTCTGTTCATCTCCTAAAGAAAATTAACAAGGTTGTAATTCAGCCTTTTAGACCCTAGGATTTCACCAGATCATTTAATACTTTAACACTTCATAATAACAGGTTGTACTATACTGAACAGAGAATACTTATCCTTACGAAGCATCAGTTATGATTGAAGAGTGGGTACTTGACATACCGAAGTATAACCAGGAGGTCCTTAATAGAAAATGAAACTTTCCTTCATGTTAGCAAGGACATTTTACATTCTATGTCACAAACGGGAGATCAGATTATGGAAGTTTAAAGCTGATTAACCACCATCGAAGCCACATTTACAACAGGTTTAAAATAAAGCTTCTTAAAAGTAGAATCTAAAGACCAGTCGGCCAAGTTCAGGATATTTTCACAATGACCACCTAAGTGAAAGGCTTCGGAAGCCCCTCCCCCCTCCCCGGCAGAATGAGCTCCAAAACTGAGGTATCAATACCAGCTTCCTGCATGACCCACTTTACCCGGCGTGCAATGGTTGGAGAAGAGACTGCCTTAAAAGGCTTCTTTAAGGCAATGAGAAGTTGAGACATCTCCGAAGGGTGAAACTCCTCGTTCATTGCCCTGTACGCTTTTAGGCAGCACACCACACAATTTTGGATGGTGGGTAAAAGCTGGGCAGTGAACCGCTCTAGTTTTAGACTTAGTTCTCCTTAAAATAGTGAAAGATGCTCCATCCAGGGAAACAAGTCTGGCTGTAATATCTAGAGCCTTAACATCTGATACACATTTGCAGGATATGAAACATAGTAAAATCACCAGCTTACCTGTAAATTGTTTCCGAAATCTTTTGCTAGGTTCACTAGAATCTTGGAGTGAGTTCCTACCAGTCGGTTGATATATCTCACCACTGACACATTGTCCATTTTGGGGAGGATGGAGCAAGACTCCTTGTTTGATACCAAACTCCTCACTGCCAAGGAGCCTGCCAAAAGATCCAGACAGTTGATATGCAAGGCTTCTTCCACTGTAGACCAGGCACCGCCAGTGGTAATATCCCTACATTGGGGTCCCCAGCCCAGACAACTTGCATCTGATTCTATTATGATGTCTGGGGCGGATCCAAATATGGCTCTGCCTTTCCAGGTGTGCATGTGTTCCAGCCACCACTTGATTTGCAGACGAACTTCCCGGTTGAGGGAAATATCCTTGGCATAATTCCGCCCACACCTGAGATGGTTTGCCTTCAGTCTTTGAAAAGACCTGTATTTAGGGGCCCCATAAAAATGGCCTGGATGGCGGATAACAGTAGGCCTATCACTTTGGCTAGGTGACAGAGTGAGATCTTTTCTGTCTCTAATGTCCACTGGAGTTCAATGCATATCAAAGAAATCTTCAGAGGTAGTCTTAGTGACTGATGAAAAAGAGTCGATGAAAAATCCCAATAGGGCTATCCATTGAGATAGGTTAATCTCTGACTTCTCATAATTTATGATGAATCCCAGGTTCTGCAGTAGGAAGATTGTCCCCTGGAGCTTTTCTCGCAGGCAAGTTGGGTCCTGATGCATGAGAAAAATGTTGTCAAGTTACCCATTGAGCATGATCCCTCGTGCTCAGTGCCATTCCATGGCCGGTCTCATTATCCTGGTAAAGCCCCAAAGGGAAGAAGAAAGACTGAATAGAAGGAATATGAATTTGTCGATTTGCCGCCTCCATTCAAATTGAAAATAACACTGGTGAGGGGAAAAATGTAAACTGCAAGAGAGGCGTCTTTGAGGTCGAGCCTTACCAGCCAGTCGTTCGGTTGAAGGATGTCCCTGAGCACATGCATCCCCTCCATTTTGAAGTGTCAATATACCACCCATTTGTTGAATTGTCTCAGGTTAATGACAGGACAAATGCCTTTGTCTTTCTTGTCCACCAGGAACGCCTTTGCCCTTCTTGTCCACCAGGAAAGGGAGCTATAACCACCCTGCCTCTGGGGTGCAGTGAGGCGGGGATTATAGCTCCCTTTTCCAGTAGGGTTCTTACCTCGCAATCTATCAGCTGATCAGCATCTCTTGAGAAGGTCAAAGGCAGGGGTCAAATCCCCTGCTATGGGGTTCCTAGGAATTCTCACCGAAACACCTGGCTGTTTGATGAAGCCAAGCGTTGCCCGTTACGATTCTCCAATTGGAAAGGAAGAAGTGGAACATGCCTCCCACCCTTGCTGGAAAGAAAGGTATTGCTTACTGTTAGCTTCTCCTCCGGTGTTGGAAGCTCCTCTGAAGACGCATTTGCTGCCTTTAATTCCCCCAGTACCATGGGAGGGGAAAAACACCCTGAACTCCTCTGATCCTGCCACTACATGGATCTCTTGGGCTGTAGTTATGAGTGAGTGCCCCTTGCCTTCCCAACCCCTCAAAAAATATTTTGACCTAAGACCTTATGCATTGATTGTTGTGCCTTGTCAAGGAAAGAGAACGTAGTAACAAATTTGGAGAGATCCTTAATAAAAGGTACTCCAAACAGACCCCATCCTGCCATTTGCCCTGCTTCCGAGGTGGCTAGTTCTCCTAACTTGGGATCTATTTTGATCAAAAGGAATCTCCTGTGCTCTAAGGAAAGGGCACAATTGGCACCCCCGGGAAGCAAAGAGCACATTAGGCCAACCCCAAGAGGATGTCGGGGTCAACAAGATTACTGGTTTCCCAGGCTTCCTTCGCCATATCTAGCATTTTTGGAAGGGTACCCAGTACATCCAAAAATTTATATTGACAGGACTTCCAAGAGAGGTCAAGGCCCCTCTTCGGGTCCTTGATGAATTTTTTTATGAATGTGGCCATCTTGGGATCGATCTTGGGGGTAATCGCGACCATTCTGCCCTAAATCTTCCCCGAACGTCTTTATCTAGGGGTTTCCTAAAGTCGTTGCTCATGTACAATCAATCAATCAATCAATCAATCAGGGAGTTGTAAAGTGCAGCTACTCACCGGCAAGGGTCTCAAGGCTCTGGGGGTGGTGGCTCTGTTGAGTGCTGGGGTTATCCGAAGAGTCAGGTCTTAAGGTCCTTCCTGAACTGGAGCAGTGTAGGCACTTGCAGGAGGTGGAGGGGGAGGTCGTTCTAGGCCTTGGCTGCGAGGTAGGAGAAGGATATTCCTCACGTTCTGGTCTTGTAGATGCGTGGGATGGTGGCCAGAGGGAGGTCAGCTGATTAGAGGTGCCTCTTGGGTGCGTGGAAGGAGAGGCGGTTGTTTAGGTATGCTGGTCTGATGTTGTGGAGGACTTTGTATGAGTGAGTGAGGAGCTTGAAGGTTATTCTTCTTTTGATGGGGAGCCAGTGGAGATCGCGTAGGTGTTGGGTGATGTGGTTGTGACGGGGGATGTCTAGGATCAGTCTGGCTGCGACATTCTGCAGGATCTGGAGTAGTTTCTTGTTGATTCCAGCAGAGAGGGCATTTCCGTCGTCCAGTCTGCTTCGGATGACGGCGTGCTTGACCGTATTTATGGATTCGGGTGGGATCCGTCTGAACGTTTTTCGGAGTATGCGGAGGGTGTTGAAGCAGCCCGAGGATATGGCCTTGATCTGGTAGTTCATCGTGAATGATAAGTGAAGTATGATACCGAGGTTACTTGCGTGGTCCGCCGGGATGGGGGGGGTTTCCAAGGGTGGGGGGGCTAACAGGTGTTGTCGCATGTGGAGGCGGTGGAGCCAAGGATGAGGACTTCTGTTTTCACTGAGTTGAGTATCGTCGTCGTATGAGATCTCCTTGTGTTTGCTTTGTTCGCTCTAAGTTGTCAGGGTATGCCCAGACCCTGCCAACTTAGAGCAAACAAAGTAAACACAAGGTGAAGATGGACAGAGCACTGAAACTTTTCAGACACTCACCCCCAGTCACAGGTCTGGGTTGAATCCATCATCATTCTCTAGCTCACTTCACCTCAGTTCAGACCCAGCTATATGCAAATCAGTCTTGACCCTGTGCCTCATGGGAACAGTCCAGCCCGAACTGCCAAGCGAGGTCTTCCCTGACCCGTAAACAAGCATCCTGGGACCGGTTTCTGGGTAACACCCTTCATCAGCCAGGCTAGCTTGAATCCAATGGCAAAGTGAGCAAGGGACCCATGTCTGGGCATACCCTGCCACTAAGGGCGAACAAAGCAAACACAAGGAGATGATGGACAGAGCACTGAAACTTTTCAGACACTCAACCCCAGTCACAGACCTGGGTTGAATCTGTCATCATTCTTTTGCTCACTAGCGAGAGTCAGTGAGAGAGAGAGTTAGTCAGTGAGACAGAGTCAGTGAGAGAGAGTCAGTGAGTCAGTCAGTGAGAGGGAGTGAGTCAGTCAGTGAGAGAGAGTCAGTCAGTGAGAAAGAGTGAGTCAGTCAGTGAGAGAGAGTGGGAGAGTGAGTCTGTGTGAGGGAGTCTGTGAGAGTGTCTGTGAGAGGGAGTCTGTGCCAGGGAGTCTGTAAGAGTGTCTGTAAGATTTTCTGTGAGTGTCTTTGAGTGTCTGTGAGAGAGTGTCTGTGAGAGAGTGTCTGTGTGAGCATCTGTGAGAGAGTGTCTGCGAGAGAGTCTGTGAGAGAGAGTTTGTGAGAGAGTGTCTGTGAAAGAGTGTCTGTGAGAGTGTCTGTGAGAGAGTGTCTGTGAGAGAGAGTCTGTGAGAGAGTATCTGTGAGAGAGAGTCTGTGAGAGAGTGTCTGTGAGAGTCTGTGAGAGAGTGTCTGTGTGTGAGTCTGTGAGAGAGTGTCTGTGAGAGTCTGTGAGAGAGTGTCTGTGAGAGTGTGTTTGTGAGAGAGTGTCTGTGAGAGAGTGTCTGTGAGTGTCTGTCTGTGTGAGTCTGAGTGTGTCTGTCTGTGTGAGAGTCTGTGTGAGAGTGTGTGTGAGTCTGTGTGAGAGTCTGTGTGAGAGTCTGTGAGTGTCTGTGAGTCTGTGAGAGAGAGTCTGTGTCTTTGAGAGAGTTTGTGAGTGTCTGTGAGAGAGTCTGTGAGAGAGTTTCTGTGAGAGAGTGTCTGAGAGAGTGTCTGTGAGAGTCTGTGAGAGAGTGTCTGTGAGAGTGTGTCTGTAAGATTCTGTGAGAGAGTGTCTGTGAGAGTGTGAGAGAGTGTCTGTGAGAGAGTGTCTGTGAGAGTCTGTGAGAGAGTGTCTGTGAGAGAGTGTCTGTGAGAGTCTGTGAGAGAGTGTCTGTGAGTCTGTGAGTGTCTGTGAGAGTGTCTGTGAGAGTGTCTGTGAGAGAGTGTGAGAGTCTGTGAGAGAGTGTCTGTGAGAGTCTGTGAGAGAGTGTCTGTGAGAGTGTGTCTGTGAGAGTCTGTGAGAGAGTGTCTGTGAGAGTCTGTGAGAGTGTGTCTGTGAGAGTGTGTCTGTGAGAGAGTGTCTGTGAGAGAGTGTCTGTGAGAGTGAGTCTGTGAGAGTGAGTCTGTGAGAGAGTGTCTGTGAGAGTCTGTGAGAGTGTCTGTGAGAGAGTGTCTGTGAAAGAGTGTATGTGAGAGTCTGAGAGAGTCTGAGAGTGTGAGAGAGTCTCTGTGAGAGAGTCTCTGTGAGAGAGTCTGTGAGAGAGTGTCTGTGAGAGAGTGTCTGTGAGCGACATTACACACTGACAACATTGTAGTAATGCAAACTGTGGGGGTGCAGGATGGACTTGACACATAAGGTATGAGAGGCTGCAGAAATGCAACTGCACTGTGAAGTGAAAGAGAAAACAGTGGCAGTGATGAGCAGGGACACAACTTGTGCATGGTGGAATCTCTACTAGGTATGAAAGGAGCGGAATCTACAGAGATTTGCAAAAAACTAAGACAAAAAAATATAAAACAAGAGATAGCAAGGGTTTGTGTACCTGACAGGTCTGAACATAGCCGAGGAGAGCTAAGATGGTGGAAATCTTCAACAGGTTAGAAAAGATGGGGGTTAAGACTAAAAGGGTCACAGGCCATTGAAAGTATAGGTTGAGGCTAGTCGAACAAAGTGCAAGGAATGAAAGGGAGCGGGAAGACAAGCAAAGATCTTTACAACTTATCGAAGTAAAAGAGTCAGGGCCATCTATGTACAGTCTCTGGCAAACTGAATGCAAATGTTTCAATAAAAAAAAGTTTATAAAAAAAAGTAATGCGCTAGTCTCTGTTTAAATGAACATGACCCACAAGACGTAAAGGCAGTGAAACCCTAAATTGAGTGGCGACGTGCAGCTGCGGGAGCTTAAATGAGCGTGCCTGCAGGCTAATTGTTAATTGGGCCTGGCTGTAAACAAGGTGCATGTTGACGGGGATAGTGATTGGGGTGTGGCGATAATTCCGCTAGGCCGGGCGGTGATGTGCACCTGCGGGAGCTTCATTGGGAATCATACACGGCTAATCTCGGTCAGCCGAGAAGCGCTGGAAGGGAGGCAGATGGCGGCTGCGCGCATGCACGCTCCCGTGAACCCAAGCGCTAGGCCACCAAAAGCCTGCTGTGGCAGCACTTTGAAAACCCTGATACTAAATGTCTCGGACAGCGCATGCGCTGGCTCAGCGAGACAAAAGGGAGCGGGAAGACAAGCAAAGATCTGTACAACTTATCGAAGTACAAGAGTCAGGGCCATCTATGTACGGTCTCTGGCAAACTGAATGCAAATGTTTCAATAAAAAACAAAGTTTTAAAAAAAAAGCAATGCGCTGGCTAGTCTGTTTAAATGAACATGACCCACAAGACGCAAAGGCAGTGAAGCCCTAAATAGAGTGGTGACGTGCAGCTGCGGGAGCTTCATTGAGCGTGCCTGCAGGCTAATTGTTAATTGGGCCCGGCTGCGAAGTAAACATGGTGCATGTTGAAGGGGATAGTGATTGGGGTGTGGCGATAATTCCTCTAGGCTGGACGGTGATGTGCACCTTCGGGAGCTTAATTGGGAATCATACACGGCTAAGCTCCGTCAGCCGGGAAGCGCTGGAAGGGAGGCAGATGGCGGCTGTGCGCGTGATCGCAAGCGCTAGGCCACCAAAAGCCTGCTGCGGCAGCACTTTGAAAACCTGATACTAAATGTCTCGGAGCAGCGCATGCGCTGGCTCAGTGAGACCTAAAAAGTGACTTGTGCCCATAACTTCATACCGGTGCCAAAACAGAAAATATGTTGAGTATATATATGGCTGCTCAGTTCGGTACGTTTATTAAAATAACGTACTGAAGCAACTGATGAAAAGATAGCCCGAACCTAAAAGTGCACGAATATATAAAGTGTAGGCATTCCGAAGCATCCAAGGTGATAAACGGTGACCCGAACTGAAAAGAGCTCAGCATTCTTGATCAGAATCATGTGGACATTTAGAGAGGATAATCAAGTCTGTTAGAACGCAGCGGACTCGCGGGTTAACAAAAAGTGAAACTGACGAATTTAAAATATGAAGTGAAAAATAAACAAAGGATATACGGCAAGCTTACATGTTAATACACGTGTATAGATGTATATCATGCTTTAACGCTCACCTTGCTGTGCCGAAATTAACCTTGTGCATTGGAATCAAATAAGGACTCTGGCAGTAAACGCTCTTTTCTGGATGTCTCTGACTATTTAAATCGTGAAAGTCGGAAGACAACTTATCGAAGTAAAAGAGTCAGAGCCCTCTATGTACGGTCTCTGGCAAACTGAATGCAAATGTTTCAATAAAAAAAAAGTTAAAAAAAAAAAGTAACGCACTAGTCTCTGTTTAAATGAACATGGCCCACAAGACGCAAAGGCAGTGAAGCCCTAAATTGAGTGGCGACGTGCAGCTGCGGGAGCTTTATTGGGAATCATACATGGCTAAGCTCGGTCAGCCGGGAAGCGCTGGAAGGGAGGCAGATGGCGGCTGCGCGTGTGCACGCTCGCGTGCACTCAAGCGCTAGGCCACCAAAAGCCTGCTGTGGCAGCACTTCAAAAACGCTGATACTAAATGTCTCAGAGCAGCGCATGCGCTGGCTCAGCGAGACCTAAAAAGGTAATGAACAAATTTAAACATAAAATCAATGTCTAAGTAAAGGTAACATGTGAAAGCAGATGCAGGCAGTTATGTTCAGTGGTCCATGCGGGGGTAGGGGAAGGTTTGAGGGGCACCACATGCTCAAACTATTTTACTTATTTTCAGAAAAACTGTTCTCCTGCTTTTTGTGAAAAGGCAACTGTCCTGGTTTATTCGGAGAGTTGAAATGCTTCAGCTTAAGTGTCAGGCAGGTGTTGTGAAACCGAGGCAAGGGCAGACAGCTAAACAAGCCTTCTGGCCAGTGTACCTGCTTAACTGAAAAATATATAAATGTGCAAATGTAAATGGTACATGGAAGCGGGTATTGGCTTTAATTGATGGAATCACTTGAAGCTTCTTGACAACACAGATTTATTCTTTTTGGGAGATATTGAAAAGTGGATACCAGCTCAGCTGTGAAGTGTGTGCTTTTAAAGGACTGTTGTAAAAAGACATTGCTTCCTGATGACACATTTATTCTTTTTGAGAGGTTTTATAAGGTAGCTACAAGCTAAGCTGGGATGTGTGT
The DNA here is from genome assembly GCF_964204655.1 of Triturus cristatus. Lineage (NCBI taxonomy): Eukaryota > Metazoa > Chordata > Amphibia > Caudata > Salamandridae > Triturus > Triturus cristatus. The sequence continues at coordinate 119,402,232 of NC_140581.1, forward strand.
GCTTCCAAATGACCCTACTTGGATGTTCACAGTGCTTTCTGTCAGACTGGGACCTTGTGGCTCTAAACACATACAAGTTACTATTCTCCACTGGACCAACCAGGATTCAATTCTATGGCTCTCTGGTTCAGTGCATTAACTAATAGAGGTCCCGCGTGGACAGCTTGACAGACTCCTGTTAGTGCTCTTCCATTTCTGGTGCTTTGCAGCAGTTTTAAGATCGTCTTCGAGTTTCTCGCTGCTCCAATGGGTGTAATTTCTGATATTTATGTTTTACTTGCCTTCATTGCGCGCAAGAAAGTGTCTCTCATAGTTGTTGGATGTCAGTCATAATTTCACTGAAATTATGAAATTGTCACATATAAGCACTCTAAAACCTTGGCAGCTATGTACAAGGGACCTCACTGTCACGTGGAAACGCCCAATGTAGCATCTGAATGAGCACATATGAAACATTCCAGTGCCGTGTGATGTGCCCTGCCAGCTCGCCCTCACCAGCAGATCCTGGCACATTTCATCTTTTGGTTTTTTAGCAGCTGCACAGCCCCCCTGCCCTCTAGAGATCTGAAATGACCATACAGCAAGGGGAATTCACATTACAGGTAAGTGTAATTACTTTCAATTGGATGTAATCATATGTCAGGCCATTGCTCAATATTTGTGTCTTGGAACTCTGGTGATATACAGCATCAAGATGCAAATCTCACTACTTACTGAGCAGTGGAAACTGACCAGCTGTATGAAATCTATATCTGAAGGAAGTGACAAGCTGCAAACAGTGTAAGTAAGACATCTCCTTTTCTGTTCTTTTCTGACCCAGGATCAAGGAGGAGTTTGTTCCATCACCAAGGGAATAGTGGCAGGAGATGTAATTATTTACAGGGCGTTATACTCTCAACCAAAACACTTTTGTCTTTCTATAGTAGAAACCCCTGTGGGGTCTCATTCCCAACCAAAACACCTTTACTTTTCTATAGTGGACAGATCGTTTGGTGTTGCGACAGTGGGCCTGGTTTACTCGTTTAAGTGCTGTACTTGACTACTTGTACTCTAGTTTGTTACAAAAACAAGTTATATTTAGAAAATGATGTGGTCTTTCTTCTATACCTTAAATGGAAATATGTTTTATCTAAATATATTTAAGTTTTCAATAGTTTTTATTGCGTTTTGAAAAATAAGTACAGAACTTCAGAAAGGAATTCCACTCCGCCCTCTTGCCCGTCTCCCACCTCCAGTGACAGTCATTGAGTGCATGACTTCCGTTAGACCATGTTCCACCCCTCTTCCTTCTCAGGCATATTGCCCTCTACACTAGCCCCTAGTGGCCAATGTCCAATAAACCCAGAGCTTATAATCTTGTCAGACAGTCGAGTGTTATGTGTCGAAGTTAGGCCCATATATCAACACAGCCATCTTTTACTGTGAATGCGTTTCTTACATTGCCTTCCCTTTCACACAATAACCTTTTACACACATTTGCATGTTTGACAATGTTGGATTTGTTTCTCTGTAACTGCTTCGCTTATAAATTCTGCTTCGCTTAACATTATCATCACTCCATGAACACCACGTACAAGGCCTCCACAGACATTGTGCAAATGTTGTTCTATTTTTCATCCACAAGGCGACATGGCTACCTATAGACCATAATAATACACGGGGCTCGCAAGGATGCTTTTCATTGTCAATAAACAAGCATTTCCGGGTTTAGTTAGAGGAGCGCTTTGCTGTCATTGGCGAGGTATCTACATGCTGAAACTTCAGCCCAGTAGCTTGCTGATATCTCCACAATGGTTTTACTCGGATTATGTAGTACGGGTATTCTTGGCAGAACACATACACACACACCCTTTACACTTAGGTTAGGGTCTGCATAGTAAGTTCGCCCAACTTTCTATATTGTTTTATATGCCTGCATATATACACACTGTATTAGCACAATGGTGAAGCTTTTTATTCTATTCATTATCTTGGTGCTTTTAATTGCTTTCATATGCTTCTGTCTATTGATTATTGCAGCACATATATTTTATACAAGAGTCACGTTGGTTCAATAAACATTGAAACTGTCCCTCTCTGTATTCCTTGTGTATTTCTATGAGAATAAGAGAGCACAAGTGACTGAGCGAAAGGGTCCTAGATCTGTTACCACAGTTCCTGGGGGGATCAGGGTTGTCATGTTCAGTGGTTGCCCGATCCATTTGTTACCCACTTAAGTTCGGGGGTACTTATGATGGCACTCTGAGATAGCTGGTTTATAGGACAACATATCCTGAGGGCGTGCATGGATTCAGTTTGGCACCATCCCAACAGTTATGCCATCCACAAACGTGCAGTTACTACTTCTGGGTGGAAACTACATGACAAGAGGCTTCGGTTAGCCTCATTTAGAAAACGTAAAACTGGGTCCCACATTTTGGTAAAGCGAGTTGCATCTCCTGTTAGTTTGTTTGCCACCTTTTCATGAGCGAGGGGGTGCCAGAGACGTTGGAACCAGTTTTGTTAAGTTACCATTGCTTCCTATGTGGTGTTATTTTAACTCCCTAATTCCATTACCTTCTATGGCAGTGTGTTGCAATAACCTGTGAGTGGCAGTTTGTGGTGTTGGACGTACTCCAAGGCTGAGCTGGAGTACATTTATTACTATTATGTGACATCTTTGGATGTAGTAACAATGTTTGCATTTATATATTCCTCCCTACGCCCCTCTTTATTCCTAAACCTGCAGCAGATCCAATTTATGTGTAAGTAATCTCCATTTTGCAGCTACTTCCCGTCTCACCCACATTAACCACACAAAATGTTCTGGAAAGCTCCACACATGTAGCGGTCACCTCTGCTCAGAAAAGACAGTCGAGGCGGAGGTGTCCGCAAGTAGGTTAGTGAATAGCATTTTGTAGTACGAGTAATACTATTGCTGTACTACGCATGCACTACAAATGTAATACTACAATGGTATTACTCACATACTACAAAATGAAATACTACTGTGGGATTTCTTACATGCTACAAAATGAAATACTACAGTGGGATTACTTACATGCTACAAAATGAAATACTACCGTGGGATTACTTACATGCTACAAAATGAAATACTACCGTGGGATTACTTACATGCTACAAAATGAAATACTACTGTGAGATTACTTACATGCTATAAAATGAAATACTACCGTGGGATTTCTTACATGCTACAAAATGAAATACTACCGTGGGATTTCTTACATGCTACAAAATGAAATACTACCGTGGGATTACTTACATGCTACAAAATGAAATACTACCGTGGGATTACTTACATGCTACAAAATGAAATACTACCGTGGGATTACTTACATGCTACAAAATGAAATACTACAATGGGATTACTTACATGCTACAAAATGAAATACTACAGTGGGATTACTTACATGCTACAAAATGAAATACTACCGTGGGATTTCTTACATGCTACAAAATGAAATACTACTGTGGGATTACTTACATGCTATAAACATGCACCCTCCCGCCCTCTAGAGATCTGAAATGGTGATACAGGAAGGTGAATTCACATTGCAGGTATGAGTAATTACTTCCAATTTGAGGCAATCATATGTCAGGCCATTGTTTCATATTTGTGTCCTGGAGCTCTGGTGATATACTGAATGAAGATGCACAGCCCACTACTGAGCAATGGAAATTGACCAGTTGTAAACAGCGCATGTAAGACATCTCCTTTTCTTTTTATCTTACCCAGGATCAAGGAGGAGGTTGTCCCATCAACAAGGGAATGGTGGCTGAAAAGGTAATTATTTACCCGGAGAAACCTAGTTTGTTTTAAAACATGTTATTTTTAGCAAATTATATAGACTTTCTTGCCCTTAAATGTAAACATGTTTCATGTAAATATATTTAAGCTTTTCAATAGCTTTTATTGTGTTGTAAAAATAAGTACAGAACTGCAGACAGGCATTCCACTCCGCCCTCTTACCCTTCCCCCACCGCCAATGACAGTCATTGAGTGCATAGCTTCCGTTAGACTATGTTCCACCCCCTCTTCCTTTTCAGGCATATTGCCCTCTGTGCTAGCACCTAGTGGTCAATGTCCACTAAACCCAGAGCTCGTAAGCTTGTCGGACAGTAGAGTCCTCTGTTATCCTCATTTAGATAACGTAACCCTGAGTTCCACATTTATTAATGAGTTGCGTCTCCTCTTAGTTGGTATGCCACCTTCTCATGAGCGAGGAGGTGCCAGAGACTTTGCACCCAGTTTTGTTTAGCTAAGATTACTTCCTACTGGGTGTTATTTTAACTCCCTACTTCCATTACGGTCTATGGCAGTGTGTTATAGTAACCTGTGAGGGGCCATGTGTGGTGTTGGACGTACTCCACGGCTGAGCAGGAGTATATTTAATACTGTTTTGTGAGGTTTTTGGCTGTAGTAACATTGTTTGCATTTGTATATCCCTCCCTACACCCCTCTTTATTCCTAAACCTGCAGCTGCTCCAATTTATGTGTAATTATTCCCCATTTTGAAGCTCCGCCCTTTGCCCCACCCACATTTACTACAAAAACGTAGACGAACATGTTGGGGGAGCTCCACACATGCCGCGAAGAACTCTGCACAGAAAAGATAGTAGTGGCTGACAAAATGTAATACTAGTGTGATATTACTCACATACTACAAAACGCAGTTTGTGAATCAAGCCCTCTGTTTCAGCACTTCTCAGCTGCAGACTTTTAAAATCTCCTAAAATTAGCGCTGCTGATGATGACGCTGCATCTGCTGCTGTCCTCTGTGCTTACAAGTAATCCTTGCCTTTAAGAGGCTAAAGTGGTGTAAGGCCCAGCCCAGATGAAAAGATTGAAGATTGAAGATGTAAGACTTGGCCATTTATCCAGAAGCAGTGACCTTATTGATAGGACCATGGGCCGTATTATATAAATTGTGACGGGGCGCAATGTGCGTTTGCGCCCGCTTTGCGCACCCCCGAACAGAAAAGGCCGCAGACGATTGTGCGGCTCCTTCTGTAATACTAGTAGTGCTAGTGCACATAAAGCGCCAGCGCTATCTTCAAGGGGGCGTTCCCTCATTTGCAAGGGGGCATGGCCCCATGCAAATGAGGGAATCCCTTTGTCTCTACACCTGAGACGTATTAAAGACGCAGGTGCAGAGGCAAAGAAGCCCTCAGGAGGCGCACTAACAGTGCGCCACCAAAAAAGGTGACGCACTGTCAGTGTGCCTCCTGGGGGCAGCCCTCTGCAGGCGGTAAAGGGGGTCCTATGGACCCCGCCAGACATCCCATTGCAGGTTGGTGCAGTCATTGACTGGACCTGCCTGCAAGGGAATCTCAGAAGACAAAACTGCCTGAGACCACACTGTCCCTTGGACAACCCAAATGCCAACTGTAGGTTGTGAAAGGGCACGCTTGAAACATTTCAATGCTGCATAGTGTGCCCTACAGCTCACCCTCACCAGCAGAGCCTGGGACATTCCATCTTTTGGTTTGTTAATAGTTGCACAGCCCTCCTGCCCTCTAGAGATCTGAAATGGCCATGCAGCAAGGTGAATTGGCATTGCAGGTAAGTGTAATTACTTCAAAATTGATTCAATTATATGCCCGATCATGGTTAATTGTCTTGTGTCTTGGAGCTCTGGTGAGATACTGCAAACCTCACTACCGAGCACTGGAAATTGGCCAGCTGTATTCCATCAAGTGACGACCAGCAAACACCCAGGATCAAGCAAGAGTTTGTACCATCAACAAGGGAATGGTGGCTGGAAAGGTAATTATCAATCCAATGTCACAATCCCAACCAAAACACTATTATCTTTCTTAAATAAGAAAGATCACTTGGTGTTCTGACAGTGGGCCTGGTTTAGTTCTAAATTGCGGGAGACATCCATTACAACGCGGTCTTTACACTGCGATACGTTTACAACGTGGCCATTACAACGCAAGTCGTTACAACGACTTGCGCTGGATGGCGCTATACACTAAGGAATAGTATGATTTACTATTCCAACACCTTCCCTACTGTTACGTAGGCTGGAGTTGGAATAGTAAATCATACTATTCCTAAGTCCAGCGCCTCTAGCGCAAGTCGTTGTAACGTATCGCGGTGTAAAGCTTGCATTGTAACGCATACATTCGTAAAATGCTGTCCTTGAGTACTTGTGACCTAGTTTATCACAAAAAACATGCTACGTTTAGCAAATGATATTGTCTTTCAATGCCTTAAATGTAAATATGTAAATATATTTACGGTTTCAATAGTTTTTATTGCCTTTTTAAAAATAAGTACAGAACTTCAAACGGGCTTTCCCGTCTTAACTCCTACCGAAAAAATGTCTTCCCAACCTGACCCTCTGCCCTCTTGCCCTTCCCTCCACCCCCAGTGACAGTCATTGAGTGCTTGTGCTCTGTAAGGCCATTCGCCCCCCACCTTACTTTTTAGGCATGTTGCCCTCTGTACTAGAGCCCAGTGGCCAATGTCCAATAAATCCAGAGCTTGTAATCTTGTCAGATAGTAGATGTAATGACCCCGAGTCCCACGGAGGCGGGAACCCGGACAAGGCCTAGAAGCAAAGCCACACATTGTATCACCTTCTGGCCAGGCATGGCCAGAGGGCTTAAATAAATGGGCCGGGGTCAATTGTGACTTCCGGCTCACACTGCAACACTGAGTTTGTGTGTCTTTACTGGCGGCCGCTGTTGGGCCCACTGTTCGTACCTGCACGCACCCTGTAACACTGGCGATGATGGTGGTGGCTGGTAAGAACCCCGTCTAGCATGCTTGAACCCTGCAATTCCTGCCCTGCCGCTCAGTGCTGGAGACACACCGAGCTACCCAGCGGCCCTGCCTGCATCCTGCCGGAGTGACGTGCCACTGCCGATCACCCCACACACTGCCTGCTGCACTGTGCGACCCGCAGTTGCACGACGTCCTGAAGAGCGTGGTGTCAGCGTCAGCGGGAGAAGGTACAGCGGCCTGCATACGCTGCTCGCAGTGCCTGCGTACACGTGCGTCTCGCCCTCTGCTAGCTGCAAGGGTCCGCGAGCCAGCAACGACGCTGTTGCCCACCCGGGAAACCGTCCACGAGTGCGCCTGTCTGCGCTCTGGCCCAGGGCCCCCAGCGGCAGGAGAGTGCAGCTGTCTGCATAGCACACGGTCCAGCACAGCCTCTGTCACAAGGCCCAAGCGCAGGACGCTGCAGAACCCCAGAACACGTGGTACTGGGAGAGAAAGGGCAGAGGAACACAGCACTAAGAAAAAAAAAGGAGAAAACACATAAAAAGAGACACCATTTACCACAGCAGCAAGATCTACAGGGGAACACCCATAAAGGCACCACACCAAAGTGTCCTATCAAAGTATAGAAAACAGGAGAACATGATCATATAAGGCAGTATGACTGATGCAGCAGCACAGGCAGCCCCACCACCGCCTTTGGTACAACCAGGGCTACAGGCCAGCCAGCAGCATATCCAGGCCAACACACAGCCCACCCAGATCAATGATCACCTTCATCAAACTGATAGACCCGTCCACGGCATCTCCAAGGTGGAAAATATGGATAAGCTGTCTAGACAACATTTCACTGTGATGCGGGAGACAGACGCCGCCGAGAAAAGGTCCCAACACAGCATTTTGCAGGTGAGGAGATATACAAGATAATTGCGTACCTGCCTAACACCGGACCCGCGAATGATTACAACGCTGCTGTCAGGGCCCTCAAAATGCATTCCGACACTCAGTTGAATCCCGATTATGAGAGGTTCAAACTACTCCAGGCACGGCAAAGAGTAGGAGAGTCAATGGACACATTTAATGCACGCCTAAGGGATCTAGCCAGCACATGCGTAGACGATGATCAGAATAAGCAGGTGAGGGCACAAGTCATACAGGGATGCCACAATAATAACCTTCAAACCCTCATCCTCCGTCAGCTTGGAATGTCATTGGAGGAGATCCTTATCATGGCAAGATCACATGACTTGTCAGATGCAAGGGCGACGGAAATGGATATGGCCATCATCCAAAGGCCAGAGAAGTCCACAACTATTAAAACAGAACGTGCCGACACACTCCGGACCCCAAACAAAGAAAACCGAGGACGATGGCGAGCAAGGAGCCCAGCAGGTTCACAATGCAGATAGGAAGGAACACCCACAGGAAGAATGCCCAGCTCAAGGGAGGACATGTGTCAAATGTGGCACCCCCAACCATTTCGCAGTCGCGTGCAGAGGTGGTCCGAGGAGCACGAGGAAGGAGACCACCCTCTAAGGAAGTGAGACAACTGGCACTGGAAGAAACCGAAAAAGTGAAGACAGCAAAGACCCTGTCACGGCAATGGTATCTAGAAGACTCGTCTACGGAGAAAGAAGGTGAATGCTACCTCATCTCTTTCGCCAGAGACCTAAAAGGGAGGAGACGCCTGCAACCCACGTGCGTCATAGACATTGCAAGGTCCAGAGTCACTGCACTAATTGATACAGGGGCCTCCGTGAATGTCATGGGGAGTCAACAGTACAAACAAATCCGGCCCAAACACCTGCTGATCCCTTCACATGTCAAGATCATCACCTACCACAGCCAAACGCCGCTCCCCTGACAGGCAAGATAACTGTGCCAGTAAGATCAGGTCAAGAAGTCACAACGACGTTCCACATAGTAGACAGAGAAGCTGACACGCTAGTAGGTAGCCACACGGCCCAACAGCTCGGCCTTATCATGTTCGCCCAAGCCATCAAGGCGCTGCAAACATAAGACATCCTGGAGTTGTTCCCCCAGCTGTTCAGAGGACTATGGTGCATGAAGAGGCCAGCCGTCAAATTACACATTGACAAGGCCTTGAATCCAATAGCACTGCGTCACAGACGCATACCGTTTCACCTACAACCAACAGTAGAACAGGAACTCCACAGTCTGGAACAACAAGGAGTGACTGAGAAGGTTACCGGGCTGACCCTGTGGGTCACGCCTATGGTGATAGCCGAGAAGCCAAAACAACCCGGGAAGCTGACACTACACATTGATATACGCCTGCCCAACCAGGCGATTTAAAGGGAAGGGCACATCACCCCAACGGTCGATGACATAGTCGCCGATCTCAATGGATCCCGATGGTTCTCTATATTGGACCTCAATACCGGCTATCATCAGTTGAAGCTGGCAGAGGAGAGCCGGTACATCACAACCTTCTCGACCCACATAGGACTGCATCGCTACAAGAGGTTACACTTTGGGATTTCGTCCACAGCCAAGATATTCCAAAATGTGGTGCGTGTGATGTTGTCAGGCCTCCAGGGAGTTCAAAATATAAGTGATGACATCCTGATACATTCGGCAACCATAGAAGAACACCACCAACACCTTCGAGCTACGTTGCAGCGGCTTTCTGACAATGCTCTTCCAAAACACAATTCAATTCTTCTGGAATGTCTTCAGCCAAGATGACGTCCAAGTTGAGCCCCCGGAAATCTCATGCCATCTAGCAAGCACCGGCCCGACTATCGCATCAGAAGTACGCAGCTTCCTCAGAACGGCCACGTACTGTGGGTGGTTTATACCCAATCTTGTCACGATCGCTGAGCCATTAAGAGCCCTCACCATGGCATATTTTGACGCCACCCGAATGACTGAACTCCTGGTGGATGCCAGCCCGGTGGGTCTCGGAGCGCTCCTAACACAGGAAACTGAACCAAGCAAATGGGCACCCCTTGCTTTTGCAAGTAAAGCCCTTACCCCAAACAAAGCATGCTACTCTCAAATCAAGAGGGAAGTGCTTGCAATCAAATGGGCGCGCGACCACTTCCATCTATACATCAGCGGCCATTCTGAGTCGTGACCGACCATCAGCCACTACTTCCCTTATTCAAAGGTACAGCTCCTCATCCCCCGCCAAGGATTGAACGGTGGGCCATACAAATGCAACATTACCAAATGGAATTAGTATACCGCCCGGGAGCGAAAAAAAACCCAGATTTCCTCTCAAGGCATCCACCCAGTCAGGGGCAAAAAGACAACAATCAAGACCAGACGACAGGAGAATACGTTGACATGATCTCACAGTGGGCATGTCCCCACACCCTCGCCATCGAAGAGATCAAAGCAGCGACCACTGAAGACCCATTTCTAAGCAAAGTGATGGCCTCCCTGCAGAAAGAATCTTGGGACAACTTTCTACGTGACACCAGCAAGTGGGACGGACAAGAGAGAGAGCGCCTAGTAAAACTGTGGAGGGTGAGAGATGAGCTGAGCGCAGCAGCAGAAGGTCTAGTGTTGTGAGGATCCTGAATCGTCATTCCAGCGATCCTCCAAGAAAGAGCGACAGCCCTCGCCCACGAAGGGCACCAAGTGACCATGCACATGAAGTCCCGCATGAGAGAGAAGGTATGGTATCCGAGGCTAGAGACAGCCGTGGACGACCTGGTCGGAAACTGTTGAACCTGTCAGCTCACTAGCAGCCAGGAATCCCCTGCTCCTGTAATCACAGAAGCGCCGACCGCCACACCCTGGTCACAAGTCAGCCTCGACTTTGGGAGCTTCCCAGATGGGAGAGTAACAGCTGTGATCATAGACAGCTATTCAGAGTATCCTCTAGTGGAAGTGATCCACTGCCTTCACGCATTTACAACCCGTCTTGGAAAAGACATTTGCACTTTTTGGTTTACCCCACGAATTGAAAACTGACAACAGCCCTCCCTTTCAGGGAGGAGAGTTCAAAGAGTTGCTCACGTTACTAGGGGTACACCATCGTCGCATCACGCCACAATGGCCACAAACCAGCGGCGTCACTATGGGGATGCGGACCGCACCGGGTGACACCCTCACATGGGGTGACACCAACAGGGCCGGTGTGCGCAGAGAAACCTAACCTTTTAGGAGGAGGAGGTGCCTGTGCGCAGTGCGCACTGTCTCCTCTCCTTTCTTTTATTTGCTTCCCTGTGAAATGGATCCAAAAAAGAAAATCACTTTTGCTGGAAATCAATGTTGTTTTTTTCTGACATTTAATTCCAAAATGCAGCATCGGGAATAAAAGTTTAAAATTATGAAAAATAAATAACTAAATAAAGTAAGACAGAGTGGTAGCAAACTGTCCAGATTGATTTTATTCACACCCAAACACATTAGCGCCACTTTTCCATTGTTTGCCAGTGAAGCGCTATTTTTGTTGTCTTGGCTTTGTTTTCCCTGGGCTTGGAACTAGTGCACCAATCCTGGAGGTACTGCAATGTAAGGATTGAAAAACAAAATTTGTACTGCTGCTCTGTATCTAGGGATGTTGTCTTTTTATACCATACTGCTTACGTTTTGTAAGGATACAAGCAATGGCCATTGAAATGGGTCCATTCAGGGCCCTGTTGTCATGTCCTTAACTTTTCAGGCAAAAACACTCACTGATTTCTGAACAGTGAGTGTAAACGCGTTAAGGTAACCATGTTGTTCCTGCTTACATTTCACATGGTTTGCAAAATTTTGCATTCCCTATGATTGTTTGCTTTTTCCAGGATGCTGTCACTTTTTTTTGTAGGCCACATATTGCTCTTGCCCAGTGCGTAATTTAAATTGAGCCGCATCCAGGTGTTTATAGCTGGCAACAATTGGGTTGTAGTTGAAGGCAGTCTGAGTTTTTCTCAGTGGGGCAGTATGGTGTTCAGTGGGGGAGAGGATGTGGCACTATGGCCAGAGCTGCTGAATTTGGAACTGGGGAACCAGGTTCAGCCTTAATAAACAGTCCGCCAGACCACTCTCCTGAGAGAGCACTTTCTCATGCTAGACCTTAGAAGGCTTTGCAAGACATTAGAAGCCCCGGTGTCGTAGCACCAGCAGGTGGACACTAGCATGACAAGTGTAGGTTAACCTTCAAGGCTTGTCCACCACTATTCATACTGAAGTTCACCTCCAGTCTTGCGCGCAGGCCTATGAAGCAGTACACCCTAGAACACTGACCCTGTCACTGAGATCACAGGACCCTTGAGAAGGGCCAGCTCTAGGGCGGTGCAACCGGTGTGACCGCACCAGGTGCTCACTTTAGGTGGAGGCATCATTTTTGCAAGTATATTATGGTTTTAAAAGCGCTTGCTGCCTCCTTCCTGGCCTCCAGTAATTTTTCGGTAACAATAAAAATGTCATGATGACTCTGGTGATTAATGTTCTTCCTAGAGAGAGATTGGAATTTTGTCTAATGGAAGATTTGACTCATGAAAAGGTAGCTCAGAGGGTTAATGTACCTGCTGCAAAGAACATGTTTCATGCAGATCACAAAGTGTACATAATGTAAATAGGCGAGTGGGCTACTGCTTTTGTCAGAGAGACTTACTTGCAGTTTATAAGTTAAAATCCTAACATAGAACAGTGAGCTATTAACTGTCATCTACTCCGCAGCAACACAAGTCACATTTTTTATTAACTTTTGATACGTTTGAGCTACAAACAATTTATTAGTTTAAATGGTCAGATCATGCTGCAGATCATGCATTATGAGGCAAATATGGCAGAGCCATTATTATTTAGAAAACATTTGCAAACTAGGATTTTTAGCCATTCATGTTTGAACTGCTGTTTTGGAAAAGGGAGAAGTGCTGATGACAGAAACTCCATGGCTCGGAGACAAATGGCTTGTGCTTCCACATTTTATCGTATTTGGGGACATTCTGTGATTAGAAGCATATCCCACTTTGTGAACACATTTTACTGTCAATAACTCATTATAACCTTAAATAATCATGTGTATCCATTGGTTGATAAAACTGGGCAGTGAAACCAAACAAATACAAAAAATTGGGATGTTTCCGCATTCTGGCCACGCCTCTGGCTCTGCCTACTGATCCAATCCTTGGGTTATTCCCGCCCTCTGATTCTCCGCCCACAGTTCCCCCACTTCGACCACTGATTTATCGTGTTGCTGGATAGTGGGAACACCACACCAGTAAAAAGTACCATACCTATGATATTATAAATTCCAAAAAACTGTTGACTAGCTGGTAGCCCACTGTACAACCTGATTAATGAATCATTATCACACTGTTGTTAACAGGCACATTTTGTAAATATAGGACCTACATTTACAAACGTTACTAAGGATTCTGTATGGTCCCGTTATTTGCCAACTGTGTCCACTGGCGGACTCGGGCGGAGGAGTTCCATGCGGTAAGTCGTGAGGGGTGACACCATGAGTTACCCGCACCGGGTGACACCAACCCTAGTGACGCCACTGCCACAAACCAACGGTGAAGTTGAGCGCTTCATGAGGACACTAAACAAGATCCTACGAATCGCAGTGGCCGAACAAGCTGACCCCGAAACAGCACTACAACGCTTCTTGCGAGAATACCACAGCACACCTCACTGCACAACTCAGAGATCTCCGTGGTCCTTGATGCTTGCTGGACATCCGAGGGACACCATCCCTGTGGCCAAAGCGTGGTCCCCAGTGCCCTATGAACCAAACAACACCTAGGTTCAGCGGAAAAGGAATAATGAGCACGCCAGTCGACAGCTGGGAGCCAAGACTCGCATCATCATCATGCCTGGGAGCTGTGTGCTGGTGCGGAATCGGTACAGTGGGGGGAAGTTCAAGACAGCATATTAAGCAGGTCTGTGAACTGTCCTACGAGTGAACGGCACTGCGATTACCGCCCAAAAGGGTACAGACATAAAAAACAGAAACGTCTCCTGGTTCAAGGAGGTGCCACCATCTGGTGTAGACGAAGATGAGTCCAGTTATGTCAGACAAAAAGAAGAGGCTACGGGTGAAATGTCTTCCATCCCCACTGGAGATCAGAGTGCGGCAAACCCTTTTCAACCATCCGCCACGACCATCAACCAAGCGCTGACACAGTCATGCCATCACCACAGAGTCTGCGGTCCAGCCATGAGAGTTATAACTTGAGACCACACCCCCCTCCCAGTCGGAGGCTCCAAGACTTTATCTGTTGACTTCGCAATTTTGGGGAAGGATGTAATGACCCCGAGTCCCACTGAGGCGGGACCCGGGACATGGCCCAGAAGTAAAGCCACACATTGTATCACCTTCTGGCCAGGCGTGGCCAGAGGGCCTAAATAAACGGGCCCGGGTCGCTTGTGAATTCCGGCTCACACTGTGACACTGAGTGTGTGTGTCTTTACTGGCGACCGCTGTTGGGCCCACTGTTAGTCCCTGCACGCACCCTGTAACAGTAGGTACTCCTCATTTAGGTAACGTAACTCTGAGTCCCACATTTTGTTAAAGCAAGTTGCATCTCCTCTTAACTCATATGCCACCTTTTCATGAGCGAGGAGGTGCCAGAGACGTTGGAGCCAGTTTTGCTTGGTTAACATTACTTCCTATGGGGTGTTATTTTAACACCCTACTTCCATTATCTACTATAGGAGTGTGTTACAATACCCTGTTTGTTCTCCATGTTTGGTGTTAGACATACTCCAACGCTGAGCTGGAGTATATTTACTAATGTTTTGCAACGTCTTTGGCTGTAGTAACCTTGTTTGCATTTGTCTATCCCTATCTAAACCCCTCTTTATTCCCTCTCCTACAGCTGGCTCCCATTTATGTGCAAGTAATCCGCATTTTACAGCTATTCCCGTCTCACTCACATTTACTACAAAAACATAAACCTACGTGTCAGGAGACCTCCACACATATGGTGGAGAACTCTGCACAGAAAAGATGGTAGTGGCGGAGGCTGAGGGGTCCGCAAGTATGTTAGTGAATTGCATTTTCTAGTACCTGAGTAATACTACTGTGGTATTACAAAATGTAATACTACTGTGGGATTACGCACAAACTTCAAATGCAATCTGTGAATAAAGCCCTGTTTCAGCACTTTTCTGTTACAGGCTTTTAAAATCTCCCAAAAATCCTCACTGCTGATGATTATGCTGCATCTGCTGCTGTCCTCAAGTAATCCTTGACTTTAAGAGGCTAAAGCGGTGTAAGGCCCAGACAGATGAGAAGATCAATGATTTAAGACTTGGCCATTTATCCAGAAGCTGTGACCTTACTAATAAGACCAGGAGTGTGATCACTTAAGGCTGTCAAAGCTCAGGAGACAATACCCGCTAACCTGCTAGGGACTACACTGTCCCTTGGGCAACCCAAATGCCCCTTCTAGGTTCGGAAAGGGCACCATAAAAATATTCCAGTGCTTGCATAGTGTGCCCAGCCAGCACACCCTCACCAGCAGAGCCTGGCACATTCCATATTTTGTTTTTTTAATAGTTGCTCAGCCCAACTGCCCTCTAGAGATCTGAAATGGTGATACAACAACAGAAATTCACATTGCAAGCAAGAGTAATTACTTAAAATATAATTCAATTATGTGCCAGATCATTGTTCAATGAGTTGTGTCCTGGAGCTATGGTGATATACTGCATGAAGATGCAAATCCCACCACTGAGCACTGGAATGTGACCAGCTGTATTGAATCTATGTATAAAGGAAGTGACAAGCTGCAAACACGCAAGTCAGACATCTCCTTTTCATTTTTTCTTACCCAGGATCAAGCAGGAGGAGTTTGTCTCATCACCAACGGAAGGGTGGCTGGAAAGGTAATTATCAACCCAAAGTCACACTCCCAACCAAATCACCCTTAGCTTTCTTAAATTAGAATGATTACTTGGTATTCTGACAGTAGACCTGGTTTGTTGTAAAGTGCTGTCCTTGACTACTTGTGACTTAATTTATCACAAAAGCATGTTACGGTTAGCACATTTCAGTGTCTTTGCATGTCCTAAATGTAAATATATTTAAGATTTCAATATTTTTTATCAAGTTTTGAAAAATACCTTCCCAACCTGACCCTCCGCCCTCTTGCCCTTCCCTTCACCCCCAGTGACAGTCATTGAGTACATGAGTACTATTAGACCATGTTCCACCCCTCATCCGTTTCAGGCATATTGCCCTCTGAACTAGCGCCTAGGTGGCCAATGTCAAATAAGCCCAGAGCTTGTAATCTTGTAGGACAGTAGATGCCTCTACTATCCTCATTTAGATAATGTAACACTGAGCTCCACATTTTGTTAAAGGGTTGCGTCTCCTCTTAGTTGGTTTGCCACCTTTTTAACTCCCTGCTTCCATTATGTTCTATGGCAGTGTGTTGCAGTAACCTGTGAGTGGTGAGTTCTGGTGCTGGACGTACTCCACGGCTGAGCTGGAGGATATTTATTACTGTTTTGTGACATATTTGTCTGTAGCAATAATAGGTGGGGATTCTTCGATAGGGCTCTGGGGTCGCGCCCCTCTGAAATTCCAATTTACATAAAAAAATATTAAATAGATCGATTTATTGAGAAATACTATCGAATCTCTAAACAAATTGAGGTATTTACGTCTGGGCTGTCTGTCCTAGGCTGCCTACCCCGCATCACTCTGAAGCAGGAGACGGAAGCCAGGCAGTAAATCAACTTTCTGCACTGTGACGCACAGTCCAGGGCTTACCATTTTAAAGCCCTTCATTGCAATTGTGGTCTATGGTGGTATCCACTGTAGGCCAGTGATGCTATTAGCATCATGGTTTATGGAGTCGGAGTCTTCATCCATGCGTGATGCCAGACGTTTATCACTCCCACCCTTTCCTTTCTTCACACTTAGGAGTGGATGTAAGCACGTGTGATTTGGTACCTTGCCCTTGGTAATGGTAAGTGTTAGAATGCTATTCATGTGTTATGTATTTTGTGCTGAGACCCCTCGTCATGCTAGCCTCCCTCACTGAGACGCCTCCCTCACTGAGACACCTCACCCCCTGGCTGCAGATTCCTGGCCCCTTTAGAAGTTGCGTTGCTGTATTTGGTCCCCGCGAAATTGATTCAAAAGATGAGCAGGGTTCTTGTTCTCTTGCGAAGTTGATCTAAATATCCAAATCAGATGGAAAGCCCGAATTATGTGCATACAGTAAAGTCAATTATTTGCACTATGGTGTTAAAACAGGCCCTGTCTTCATGCCCTTAACATTAATGCCAAAAACATGGATTGATTTACAAACAAAGGGGCTTCTTTACAAGCACATTGTGCCACCAGTGTGTCACTTTTTCGGACACACCGGCGGCGCAGTGTGCCTGCCGATATTTACAAGGCCACGTAAAGCCACCCTGGGTGGCTTTTCATGGCCTTGTAAATATGGCCCCCTGTCACGCATTACACTGCGTGAAAAGGGTGTTCCATGGGTGTTGCTGGGGGTGTTCCCATGGAACATTCATGGAACCTGATGCAGTCCCTGATTTACAAGTTTTCATAAACCTGAGAATGCATCAGATTCCGGAGGCGTAACAAGGAAAAAAAACCTTTATTTCTCCTGGTTTTTCCTTTTACTACATTTGCTGAATTCTGCAGCACACACAGAAAGAGGAAAACAACTCTTGTGATTGTTTCTGTGCAAGAAGGTCTCTCTTCCTGCTCAAAATTAATCACCCCTACAACTCAGACACCCTTGCACCATGGC
Organism: Triturus cristatus; assembly: GCF_964204655.1. Lineage (NCBI taxonomy): Eukaryota > Metazoa > Chordata > Amphibia > Caudata > Salamandridae > Triturus > Triturus cristatus. Next base: position 119,419,656 of record NC_140581.1, read on the forward strand.
GCTAGGGTGTCTGCGTCGGTGCCTATTGTGCACCAGCGCAGGGGAAAAGGAGAGCAATGCGCCGTATGTTTTATCTCTGCCGTGCATCAAAATATTGTAAATGAGGCCCAATGAATATTAAAAACTTAAATGCATATCAGCAATTTAGTTCCTGTCTTATTTCACATGTTTTACTAAATCTTGCATTCTCCAAGAAAGTTAACTATTTCATCATGTGGTGTTTGTGGATTGTTCTTGTGCATCTTATTTCTCTTTCATAGTCCATAGTTTGAGTTGTGCCAGGTGTTAGTAGTAAGGAGGGATACCTTCCACATCAAGCAAAAATGACAGTTGTCCTACCCCGGTAATGACTTCACTTCCATTACCGGGATTTCCAGGCCTATGGGGGCACTCGCCAGAAGTGATGTCACTTCCTGGGGAGTCACCTGACCGTGTTGGGCCACGTGTGTTATGACATCACCCTGGTCATGTGTTAGTCACGTGCTCATGGTTCTACCACGTGGTTAGGGCTATGTGGCATCCCTCAACGAACCAGAGCCCCTGGAGATCAGGTGACCATGATGTGATGTGGAGGAGTAGACCCCATCGTATTATGCTTAGAATACATGTAAGGAGCCCCTAAGCATTTGTTTCAGAAGTTACTAAAACAGCACGCTGTTCATCATTTTGTAATGCACACAGAGGTAAAAGCAGCTGTTATAGAGCATTTTAACAGAACCTTAAAATCTTAGATGTGGAGATATTTCAAGACCACCAACACCTACCTTTATGTGGATGTTCTACAGGGGTTTATAGATGCTTATAACAGAAGCAACAAAACATCTCCTGTAGAGGTAACAACCAATAATTCCTTAGCGGTGTTGAGAATGGTGTACAGGAGCCATTTCACTGCCAAGGTAAAGAAGCTTCTTTTAAAAGGAGGTGATCATGTTAGGGTTTTAAAGTTAAAAGTGGTCTTTACGAAAGGCTACCAGCAGACTTCTAGTAAGGAAATATTTATAGTGAAGAGTGTGGTGCTTAAAGAAGGTATATATATTTAAGGTTAAAGGACTACGATGGCAAAACGGCATTGGGTGCCTTTACAACGAAGAGTTACAAAAGGTACCGGATGATCCATACTGGGTGTACAGGGTTGTAAAGATTCTAAAATGGAAAGGTAGCGGGGCTAACAGACAGGCCTTTGTTAAAGGAAGGGGGCGGTCCGAGAAATTTAACGGTTGGGTGCCGGCAAGTTCCCTGCAGGGTGTGTTGGTATGGGGGCTCTCTGAAGGCGACAATATGGTGACAACAACATTTTATATTACCTTGCCATCCAACACCTTGAAGGACGTTTCTGGACAGTAACATTTCTAATTATATGGTGAAACTGGCTAAACATGTGGACCTAAAAGGGGACAAGGATGTAGCCGTGACCAAAATCCAATACCCAAGAACATGGAATACATTTAGAATGCTCGAGGCCATATTTACCATAAAGCGTGATCAAGAACCCCAGGAACATCCAAGCTGGCTTTCCTCGTGGCTTTAATCCAGCGTTGCGGGGCTTGTCGAGGCCATCAACAAATCCATACCCAGCATCGAAACGTTGTTCACACATTCAGCTAGTATTAGATAACAATAGAAGGAAGGCATTTCTTAAAGCTCCAAACCGCGGTACGGAGTTTAGCTGTATGGTAAATGAAGAGGAGTTTTAGGAACAGTACAGCATATAAAAAACCAGGTAGAGTCGGACCCCATGTGCCCTGATATTAACTAAGGGTTCTATACACTCTGCGTCTATAGTGACATTGTAGAGCCACAGAGAATCAAGATAGTTATTCACCATTGTTAGGATGCGTCCAGGTGAAGGGGAAAAATAGCACAGTGATTAATATTCAATGTATCAAACCTGACTACGTAGCAATTTCTAAAAAACATTTTGACACTATGACTGTCATGATCTTCGACCTTCAATCTGAGCCAGTGTCCTTTAAATACGAAAAAGTTATTGTTAAGCTTCATTTAAGACGGCGACACAACAACGAATATTATGAACTCATCATGGTGATTATGAAAACATATGGCGAACCCGAGCACTAAAGGGACTATTACAGACAGCAGGCCGGATATGGAGGGGCACCATTCTTTCAAGTGGCCCCTGTTATGTATGGGGCGTAACTTGGAGGTTTTTTCCATAGTGTTTTTGAAGAGCTATGTCTCTCTTGAGAAGAGACTATGAAATAGCAAAACCCTATGTTAAAGCGGAGGCCTCAATCATTGCCCAGGATGTGGTGGGATCTGTGACTTCTGTTGTTGCCGAATGCATGAACAAACAACCCCAAGAAGGAGCGGGCCTTGTGCACGGGTCACGCACAAGTAGTAAAAGGAAGCAAAGGTTTTCGAGGCATAGTGGTCCACAGGCTTCCTATAAAAAAGGTGGTGCTCTTCAAAAAGCACTTAGAAAAGAATATCCTTAAGGTGGAGAGAGCCTCGAAGAACAAGAGAACACCCACTAGCATAAATATGTTTTTAAAACACAGCAACCTGAAACATGGCCTATGTACATTGTGCATCGGGAGAATGTGCCAAATCAGAGCTAGACTTGTTTTCTCTAAAGCCCACTCAGACCAGTATTGCAAACTGTATTTTCATAGACGTATCGCCTCTAGTCGATTTGATGCCGTTGGCCCCGACAGAGGTTTTTATGCCAGGATCCACGGATATGAATTTGGATTTCAACAGTACTCTGCTGCATCTTGTTTGTAAAATTGTAAAAACAGGACAGTTTCAACATACCTCCCGCCGCTAAAGTGGCGACGATCGCTTACCCCATAGTGACCATGTTTAATCAGGTGTGCATTACCCTCGGCGATAGACTTGTCAAGCAATGTGATAACATGTATGCCTACGGAGCCTACATTGAGAGTATTCTAAATTACAGCCACAACGCCCTGGACACACAGCTTTCAACAGTGTTCTTCTACAGGGATACTTATGTGAGAGTGGGGGTGTTCCTCCTTTCCCAGAGTTCTGTTCTGGTCAGTAGGATAATTCCTTATTATGACACAACACAGTAATCCAGGTTGGTTTGAGTGAAGATACCTTTTTTTTATTTTCATTCACTACTTGGTTAAATCCATTTCACTCTTTTTTAACTTTTCAGAATGAGTTATTTGAAGACACGTGTTTCGCCCTATATGACAAGTCTTTCTCAAGGATGTGAGTAAAGAGAAAAAGGGTCAATAACTAAAATAAAAGACTCCCATGAGAAAAGGACACCAACAATGTGTTGAAGTGAAGAGGAGAAAAATAAAAGTTTTTATGAGATTTAAAATGTTGTTTATTTAATTCTTCCCAAAAAAGAGAATCTAAAAAAGTTACCTTAAACAAGACATATGGGAAAAGGGTGTAAGAGAACATGCCACTTCCGGGGCAAATCGGACACTTGTTCTATTTAAGATGGTGCTGCCCATTTCCTGTCGTTTTACCCCTGCAGAGTTATTCATCAAGGATTTATCCTGGGACCCCACGAGAGACCTCTCTTGTACTTTTACAAAGTAAGTGTTCGCTGTAGCCCCGTTTTTTCTAGCTCACTGGTCATATCGTCTAGATAATCACCAAGTTGGGGGTCTGCATCCCCAAAATTGCTAAAAAACAAATAACGGAGTCCGAATGTTGAACCTCCCTGCCGAGACTCGAACCCGGTTCCCCAGTTTCGAGGTCGACCGCTCTAGCCATTAGTAATCAAAGATGTATTTTTGCTTTGAGGCCTCGTTAATGCACCATTCAGGAAACCCGATGCCTCCTGCTTAGCTCTGACAAATGAGTTAGTATACTAACTGGGTTGTAGTCCTCTCAAAGTGCCAAATTTCATGTATTTTTTTAAGTTGATATCCTTTCTCTAGGGTCGCCTGTACCTCAATGCTACACCAGGTCCTGGTGAGCACTGTTTGTACGTCAGTGTGTATGCACTCGCTAGTCTCTTTACTTTCGGAGCATGCCCAACACAGGGGGAACATTAGCTTACCAACTACTATGTAAGGTGACATTTAACTAACCCAAAGTATTTGTCTAATGATTCAAAGTCCCTACATATGATGCTGGGGTGACCTAAGGGATATAATATCTTGTTCACAAATGGATAGAGACTTGTGAAATTGCAGTAATGTATTCTCTCACCCTCTCCCATGGCCCTATACAACTGTATAATGTTTGTACGACCTGCAAATAAAGCGCCACAGGGCTTCTAAGGTTCTGGTAACTCATTGCTCTCAATGAAAGAACAGAGTTCCGCATCTGATGTTAAAATATCTAGCCATTTGTGCTCCCAGAGGGATCTCAGAACAAAATTACAGTGATTAACATATTGCGCCTTTAACAGAGTACGCCTATGCAAGTGTTCACATTTTTTCCCCAACAGCTTATTAAACTTGTGGGGTTTGTAGCAGTGGGGACAACGGTGATAAAAGCAACCAATGTATTCTAAGGCCGTTGGCACACTGTTTATTACAGCATACCCATCCAGGAAATTAGGGTCCACACAGTATTCACCACGCTGCAAGGTGTGTTGGATAAAGATGCTTTTCGTGTCAGAGATGTATAAGCCGTTGAGTAGAGGAGGTAGAATATAATTTCTGTGTATGGTTATACAGGTAGGCAAGCACTAGAGCTATGCTTCCAGGTTGTAAAAACATTTGCTAGTAGACATACACATGGGAGGCAGCATGATGCATTGAAAAGGGTCAATGTACTCTATGGATTTTGTCATCTTGGGGGTATTGGGTTTCAGAACTTTTTCTTGTTTTGTCATCTCTACAACAACGCCTTCGAAAAGATTGCAAGCTTTTCCCAAGATCATTACATAAGCCTGAAAGTAAGCTTTCAACTCGGTCTTTAAATGAAATGTCCTTTCGCAGTTTTCACTTTACCACTGTAGAAAACTCTCTTTCTCCTCAGGCATCATATTCTCAACACCGTAGCTGTCGGGCGGAAGTATGGGACCCTCATAATTCTCATTTTCCCAGGTGTTAAAAAAGTGGGGGAAATTACCTTTACAACCTGGAAAACTAAAGACTTTTGGCAACTTGCTCAATTTCATGGGCAGAAAATTCAAAGTATCTATGAACCTTATATGTAAAGGTACAACCATAAGTAGCATCAGTTTGGAGCCCTGGGTGATAAGTTCTGCAGGCATCTTTTCAAGAATCATATTTTGCGAAATAAAGAATGAGTCATATGGTTTGAGTTATGGGCCATGGGGTATACCCTTTGAATTGTGCCTGCATGAATGTGCTAAGGAATTCGTTCACGCAAGAAGGGCCTTCAAACTCCCAGTTTTCATCGGAAGTTAGATGGTGCACAAAAATATAGTTAGGCTGGTGCCATAGGGTCTCTTAGGTACACTCTATATTAAACACTATGTAGTGTTCTGTTTTGGTCTGAGGCCAGCCTTTAGTGATGTAACACATGTGTTCTGTCCCTAGAGGAAAAGATGCCGTACACCGGGGGCATTTCATACCTTTGCATTCGTGGTCGATGGCTGTGTAGCACCACCAACCTGCACTGTCTGTTTTAGGGATGCACTGAATAACCCCAGTGTGTCTGCTCAAGCAATTTTGCGAGCACAGAAAATATTACATCTAGGACATCTCACCTTCTGCTCTGCGACTACGATGCAGCCGTCCCTTTGACACATTTTACAATGCATTTCACACTGATGAGCTGTCTGTGTGTTTTAGATGTGATCTCAGTGGGTGCACACGTACATGGCTCCTAGAAAACTTTTCAGATTAAAGATAGCGTAAAAATGATTTTCATCATGGAGAATGTAAACCGTCTTACTTTTTACAGGCTCTCTAGATGTGAAGTAGTTCCACAATCTTCTGTAGTAAAGAACTTTTACCGTGATCTCCAACACACCCTGTTCCCCAAAGTCTACCAGTCTATTGGAAGGTATTTCAAGCTCAGCATGGGCTTTAACTGCTCTAGACAGGACGACTGCATCGGTATTGCTGCGATCCATTAGTAACCCAGTGATGCTAGCCGCCAGACACATGTTGGTTGCACCGGTGATAAAGCTGAGCCACCACCGCTGTTTTTGTCCAATGACTTTAGTGTAGAAGATACTCAATAAAGGTCTAGAAACGCCCCCATGGCAACCCCGAACAACGAGGGCGACTATTCTGAATGTCCCAAATGCTGCTCTTTCTGCTTTACTTTGTAAAAGTGTAGAGAGATTTTTGAAAAATTCCACAACATCAAACACATTGCCAGGCTTCCCTCTAATGAACAATACCCTGCCCGTGGAAGCAGAGCTCAAAAACATAATTTGGCCCCACGTTGTGTAGCAACCACTCTACGAGCGTTTGTGTGGTCTTATGAATAGATAAAAACCCCTGATCAAATGAGTTTATGCATTCTAAATTAATATATCTGAATTCCTTGTATTACTATGTAGCGTTAAATCCCTCTACATTTCGCCGGTACCTTCTGACGCTCTCTAAAAGCACCATCTCTGAATCTGCAGGTTTGGGATTTGCGTTGGATGTTGAGCTCTCCGGCAAATCATTTGGGGGGCTGACTCTGATTCTGAGGCAGTGTATTTTTAAGCCTCCTTGTAGTACAAATCCTGGCTTTCTTTAATTTGCTGATTAAAAACCTACACTGTTTGGTGCTATTAGCCCACTTTTGTTTCTTACCAGCCCACCCATTCTTAGGCAGTCCTGCAGAGCCGGTTTGAATGATCTAGGTAGTATTTGCTGAAGATGCCCTCCCTTATTCCCCGGCTACAACCTTTACTTCAAAAACGTCTTTGTGTTCGGTATATCCGTGTTTCTTAGCTTTGACCCGTGAACGCTTGAAACGTCGGGAGCACCTAAGGCCCTCTCCTAAATTTGTGTTTTGGGATCCAATCCGTGCCATTTTAAGATGCTCTGTCATGGTATTTGGAACGTTTGGGGAACTATCTACGGAGTTCTAACTTCTTTTTGGCCGCACAGACTCGTAAGAACCGTTGCACTTTACTAAGGATGTCTTGTACCTTCTTTTTATATTTGGAACTTTGGACTGAATTATTAATAAAGCTGGAACCCCCGCTCTTCAGGAAGCACCGCAGGCCCGTCAAGATGAAATAACCTCTACGTCTGCAATGGCTGGTTTAAAAGATTGGAACACCTCTCTTCTACACCCTCGTACCCTCTGGATTATCTCCCTCAGTCCATCCCTCAAGGGTCGGTTCTCGGTTTCCGTCTTGCACAGTTTTATGGCCTTAGAGTTCAGATTGGTTTTTAGTTTTCTGACAACTTGGTGCATGTCTTTCACACATGACCCTAGTACAGATTTTTGGTTTAAAAATATATATTTCGGGACATTATCCTTGACAATATGGGTGAGGCGTTTATTACCCTTAATATCCCCGAACACCGTTCTCAGGCTACCCTCACTAACACCGTTCTGAAGGTCTGGAATTGGGGGGATCAAAAAAACGCGGTTCCCAATCCGAACACCCAGAGGAGTATCCAACAGCTGCTCCTTAGGACGCCTCGCCACTATACTCTGCTTCAAAGCTCTGATTATGACATACGCTCCATCCTTTACTGCTGTCAGGGTATGTTGAGGGGGTGATGGAAATTTTACACTTGACACAGGGCTGGTGGAATCATACACACCTGGAGATGTAACTGGTGACATAGGATATTGTAAATTTAAATGTTGGTCATAATAACTATGCACGGGTTTGGTGTAGGAAGCGCTAGTGCTGGGAACAGGGGGCTGCTGCACCTCGGGGTCTACATTAGAAGGATTACTGTGAGTGGCTGCGGTGCCGGCTGGTGTTTCAGAACTCGATGGCACCCCTGTCAGGCCCTTGAGAAACCCCGTACCTACATAAGAGGTGTCCGTTTGGGAATAATTGTTTTCAAGCCGTCCATCAACCAGGGTTCATGAGATTTTTATATGCGGTTGTGGCTCATCGGTTAGCCCCCTGAGAAGCCCTATACATACAGAATATGGGTCCTGGTCGGGATGATTATTTTCAAGCCCTTCGTTCCAAAGGCTATGTGAGATATCTATAGTCAGTTTTGGGAATCCTCTGGGGAGCACATTGACATTCACCCTCTCAGACGGTGAACATTTACCTGCATGAAGATTATGAGGACATGGCTGCATGGTTATTGTGTTTTTTAAGGATAGATGTAAAGGGACGGTTTGTAGGTCCGGGACCGTTAGTTTCTTCATCTTCTTCATGGAAAAGCGACTCGATTTTGGTTTGTTTAGCGTAAAATCTACTTCCTGTTTTTTTCACGACCCTGTCTGTTGTGTGTCTGCGGCTGGAAGTATGAACCCTCTGAGGTCTCCTCCCCTAGCCAAAATTGGCCCAACTGTATGCAAGTTCGCTGTATGGTACTGAATTTTGCTGGTAAAGCAGTGTAGGGGTTAGAGGAGAAAGTATCTCTAAGGCCTGCGTTTACAGATTCCGTGTATGGTTTGTTATGACGCAATGGTCATCCATTGCCAATTGCTGGCATAAGGTCATTTTGATGGATCTTTGTGATGTGCTTTAGCAGCCTCAATGTAAGCTTAACTTTCATGGTGCTCCGGCGCTGGTCTTTTTTGTTGGCTGTACAATGAAAACAAACACAAAAATACACATTAGTTAAAAAAAAAAGCCTGAACGGCTCTTTACAACCTTATGATTGTAACCGCCTGTCGAACTATTGCTTCACGTTTTTGATAGGCCTTACTAGATGCTGGAGGAACACAATGCTTGAGGCAAAAATACATTAGGGTTCTTTTGGCGCTACATTTTGTAAAACACACCTGATTTGCCTCCTTGTGGAACCGCTTTCTATATAGCCAGTCTGCCTATAGGATCCAAAGACTTCCTTTTTTAGGTCTCGCGAGCCAAAGGCTCGAAGAGACATTTTATAACTGGGCTTTTCAAAGTGCTGCCGTGGCCTAAAGCTACAGTGCACGTGAGCGTGCACGCGCGCAGCCGCCAATCACTGCTGCGCGCGCACCACTCACGTGCTTGCAGTTGCCACACGCAGCGCTCCCGTCCAAGCGATCACTTTCGCTTTGATCGCGATCGCGATCACTTTCTTTTGCTGCTGGTGGGTGACAGTGTGACAGCTGAGCTCACTTGTTGTCAGATATCTCATGTCTTTCATTGCGATTATTGTGTGTGAGAGTTTGTTTGTGTTAAAATGAATGCCCAGATGGACGGCCCTTGTTTAAGTGCATCTGCATAATGTTTCTAACAGATTAATGAGTAATTTACCGAACGCACCACGCCCACCTCTCCCACGGCTCTTGGACGCAAACTTTCAACATTACAGACGCTGCCCGTCTGGAAGGCTCGTGTGAGGCATCCCGGGAAGGGGCAACAAAGGTGCGCACGTGCGTTAAAGGTTTAACAATGGATTTTACATGGAAAGCACCCAGTATAACGCGTGACAGGGGGACTTTCAAGAGGGCGCTAAACAGGAAAGTACCTTGTGTACACCGACAGTACAGCCACACGTGGAATCTGTGTTAGTCGAATTAGTGACAAGTTGTGACGCTGGCTTTTGCACGTCTGGTTCTTGCATTTCTTCGTGCTGCTGTGCAGACCATCCACAAAACAGACACTGTGGTCGTGGCCCCGCCTTGCCTTTAATGAAGTGAATGGATACAATGTTACAACGAACCTTTAACCAGTGTAGCGCAAACCCTGGTTAAAACGCTGTCGGTTCGTCGCCGCTCACAAGTTACTGGCACGTGTTAATTCACTCATTCATCGGTTGTTCAACACTACATTAGCAAATTGTGAACTGCGGCCCCTTACTTGTGACCGGCGTCCATCTAACCCGACTCCATCACTTCGGACATGGACGTCCGAACCTGCACTCGTGCCACCTCTCTGTTTTTTGTCGGCAGTTGTGGTTCAGTTGTGTCGGTAAAACCTCACCATGTGTTCTGCTGGATGGCGACGAGGCCTGCGCCCCTTCTTAAATCCGCCGACTCCACAGCAACCTTTCTGTCTATAAGAACCTCTGTGCAGCAGTCTGAACCTGTTCCTGTGTTGCTCCGGGGAAACAGAAGCTAGTGTGAACGAACTTCGTTTTCCAAATGACAAATTCAAAACAGATGCTGTTTCTTTTAAGTCTTTCGCGCTGCCTGTATACGCCGTGGTTTGATCCTCGGCAGACTTAGCACGGTTAAGAGTGCTGCAGTTTGAGCTGGAAAACGCCTCCCGCGTTTATATTTGGGAAGGAGCATTTTGCAGCTGCATCGCTCTGTTGCACACTTGGTGCGGGCACTGGTGCCCAAGAATCTGTGGACTTGAGGCATGGGATGATTTTCCAGTTTATAGCACTAGTCCTTAAATAAAACCTAGTATCAACTGTGTGGGAATTTTGACTTGAAAGCGAGCGTGGAAGCATTTGACTGTTTTTTATTTCTATACTTGCCATTGCACACAAGCGTCACGAATTGGAAACAAGCTGAAGGAAAACGAGCAAAGTGCATCTAGCGCAAAATGGGTGGATTGTGTCTCTGTTCTGAAATGTCTTGTGTTCTTTTTGGGGGATCGCGATCCTTCCACAGCAGGGCAGCCATGTCACTAAAATTCAGTCAGAGCTGCCAGTTCTCGCTTGGAATCACACACTTCTTTGTGCTGCCCTTTGACCTGCCCGGGAAGGCATGGACATTGTCACCTGCTTCCTGGGCTGGGCCGGTTAAGGGCTCGCTTCTAACACGACGCACGATAATCTCAGGTTCCTGACAGAACCGACGAAGCCTTTCCTACCTCTAAGATTGGTACTCTAAACCTACTAAACATCAGTAGATAAGCATCTGTTACTAAGTGCTATTTTAAAACGGTCACATTTTGTTTATAAAACATAATTAGTTACCATAGTGACAGAAGATACTGGTTATGCCCCCACCTTGCCTTCCCACGGGTCATATTGCACCCTGTTGCTGGTTTTGCCTACGCGATCTCAAATTTATGTAGCAACTTCATATATCTGATGCCCTCTGTCCCACTCAAAATGGTACTTCACCTCGGGTGTTTCTGGGTGGGAAGCACCAGAGGAGCGGAAGCCAAGCCCGTGGATCTGTTGGCATCTCGGCGCTCTGCCCACGCACCCGCCCCTCTTGCTGCCAGACAAATGAACACAATAATAAAGCAAGTGCTGGGGCGAAATGTTTTTCCAAGGAGCCCAATCTCGGGGCTACTGAATGCCAGGGTTGCCGAATACTAAAGCTGCCTAGTTTTCTTCTTTTATTTCACCTTATGCCTTTGTTTTACACCTCTCTACGCACTCTTTATCTCTTTCATGTTCACGTTCATCACTATCTTCCCACTTTCTGTCATGTTGGGTTTCTCTTAATCTCTCTTTCTCTTTTCTGCCTTTCTATCGCTTACTCTGAATCAAAGTCTGGTGAGAAATTAAGCCTGAGTCCCAAAAATAAACACCGGTGTTTTCTTGCACAAAGTAAACACTGTTTCCTGCCCCTACAACAATCCTGCATTATTCTCCGAGTATTCGGGGAATCTTGCAGATTAGATCTTGTTAGCAGACCGTGCCCCCCCTCCCCCACACACACACACACCACGAGTGCCAAAGGCTCGAAGAGACATTTTATAACTGGGCTTTTCACAGTGCTGCCGTGGCCTAAAGCTACAGTGCACGTGAGCGTGCACGCGCGCAGCCGCAAATCACTGCTGCGTGCGCACCACTCACGTGCTTGCAGTTGCCACACGCAGCGCTCCCGTCCAAGCGATCACTTTCGCTTTGATCGCGATCGCGATCACTTTCTTTTGCTGCGCAGACCCATCCTCCTCTGCCGGCACACCCACAATTGGCAACATTACTAGCGCTTGTTCTCTATCTCATTGGATTCTTACCCCCTTGATTCCTTCTCCCATTCTCTTTCTCTAGACTCTCTCTCATCTTCAAGTTTCCTCTTTCTGTCTCTCACGCAATCTTTCGTTGTCACCCCTCAATCTCTCAACATCTGTGTGTTCCGCTCTCTCTCTTCCTGTATCTTTCGCTCTCAACTCTCTCGCACACACACCATAATTATCTTTCTTTTTCCTGTAATCCTCGCTTCCTCTCCTGGGTCCTTTCTGTGCCTCTCTGTCTATTAATCTTTCTCCCTTCCGTTGTCGCCCACATTGTCTCTTCACCTCTCCCTGTCTCTCCCGCACCGCTCTCATTAACCTACTCACTCTTGTCTTGATTGCTCTCCCACCCTAAACAGTCCCCTTCCACTCACTCCCTCGCTTTCCTGCCCTCACCCCCTCCTTACCTCTCGATGTCGCGTGTTCGAGAAAGACCAGAGGAACATTAAAAGAATTCTATAATAATCTGTAAAAATAAAAAATAACTAGAAAAGTGAAACGCGAACAAACTCAAAAGTAAAAATTAAAAAAACATACACGCGGTTTACTTGTTTTCATCTTCGAAGTCTTAGCCGTTAATTGTGATTTTATATTTGGGGGCCCGCCGTTTCACTCGCAGTAAGAAATTGTCCACCCAAACCTCAATGCTGCCCTTTTCCCACATATTAAAGCCAGGGTTTGATATTACTTATTCCAGCGGTGATAGCTTCGAGGACAGCCTAAGACATACGGAGCGGTTCTGACACGGGCTATGGAGCCGCCCTCACCTGATCAGCGGGCAGCGTGTAGGGCTGCCCACGTCCGGTTTTCTATTGGCACCGACGGTAGTTTAACGCCTTGGAAGGTACAAAAATAAGCAAAATAACCGAAAGCAGGTATTTTCCCCATTGCCTGTACATACTTGAAACAGCAAACATGAGTAGAAAGCACTTTTTTGTATGTGTTCGAGGGAGCCGCTAACGGTCCCGGGCTAATAATTAAAGAAAACAGAGACAGTAAAGTGATGCTATTAATTAATATATACGATTTTGTTTAAAGTCACATTTAGTATCATGCCCGGGCCTTTCACAGACTCTTAACACAACAACACCTGACTGGTATGTTTCCTTTGGGAAGGTGGCAACCCTGGCAGTGTGGTACGTTTCAGGTGCAAGAGAGAGGTCTGAGTTTTCTGACGTTAACAATGGAACTCATTTAAATAACTTTAAGAGGTGTGGCCTTGAGGTTAAGTGCGGATTTCTGCAGCAGGCACCATAGCCCACTGAGCTACAAGCATTTGCAATGCAATAGGTCTTGCACTTACGCAAGTTTCAGCTATTGACATTGCAAATAACAATGCCTTTTATTTTTGTTTTCGTTTTTAAAACATAAATAAAAGGCATTGTCATTAACAATGCCAACAGTTTAAACTCACGTAAATGCGAGACCTATTGCATTGCAAATGCTTGTTTAACAATGTCGCAACCTTTCCAGGACTCATTGAGGCTCCGCCCACCATTTTTGCTCGAGGGTCTACCGTTTCTGAGGTTTGGTATAATTATGCGCTTCCATGGGAACTGTAAAGAAAAATAAATCGCGGTCACATTTCCAATATAATACACCGATTTAGCACACTCTCTGAGAGCACGATGGAGTCTTGGGGGTTTTGGAATGCACTTTTAACCCGTAGCAAACCCATGGTTTAAGCAATAGATTTAATTTGTACAGTTTAGTAAAAACACAGATTTTCACGTAAGCAATGCAACACAATGAAACATATGGCATGGTTCAGCTAATACACGTTTTTTTCAACCCATAAATAAAAGCAGGCACAGTGAAATGCAATGCACTTTAAAGATAAATAAACATGTAAATGCTATAAGTTAGCATTGGTTTTACCTGCAGCGTCCCGCTGCTCACCACACTTCATCTTTAAGCTTTGCTCCATGTTGCGTGATCCCCTCAGGCAAAAGATTTAAAATCAGCGTTTGGCTGCTACTTCTGATAGTGTGTGGTCTTTGGGTTGGCGTTTTATACTTGGTAGAGCTTGCTAACTATGAATGGGCCCATTTTGCTGAGGAAGAGCAACCATCTGTGTTTGGGTTCCATTTTAAAGCAAATGTCAGCTTCTGATTTTGTGAGTGTGTGTGTGTTGGGTGGCGGGGTATGGGACAGCATTGTATACTTAGTAGAGCTTGCTAACTATGTATGGGCCCAATTTCCTGCGGGGGAGGAACCATCTGCGTTGGGGTTCCATTTCATAGCAGATGTCTTTTACTGCGGAGGGGGCACTTTGAGGAGTTGAGGAGTACCAGCCATCTGCATAAGGGTTCCATTTTATAGCAGTCTTAATTGAATTTTGAATTTGTCTACATGTTTTTAACAAAAAACCTATTTAAGTCAAATATGAACCGTCCAAGATAAGACATATGGCTTAGGGAGACAAGGGTGCTGGGGATTCCAGCTGTTTTCTTCCCGAGCCTCTCGTTGAGGAGCCCTCCATTTATTTCATCAAGATTGAATGACTGTGGCTGTCTGAACATGCCCGAGCTTACTTTGTTAGAGCCTCACATGCTATGCACCTTGTGCGTGTTGCACTTTTGCCTGTTACAAAGTCCTAGACACAGGTCAATGGGGCCTGTACCAGTTATGACAGCATCCTAACCACGTTTTAGGACCATGAACACTACGGGTGTTTATGAGGGGCTTTGATTGAGAACGCTGGTGCTGAGACTGAAAGCAAAGCAAAATGCTTGACAGTTGGTTGGCCTCGCCAGAGCACACAGAACAATGGTCATGAATTCCAGTTCCAATTGAAATTACGTGTGAATGTGTGTGAAGGCGGTACACAGTTGTCAAAATATTTACAAGGCAAAAGGAAACAAAGTGATGAAATGTGAGTGAGTACAGTGTATGTTTGGGGATGGTGACATGAGGGAGATGCAAGGAAGTGCATTTGGGGGAGAGTGAAAAGAGGGTGCTGAAGAGGAAAGAGAGGAGGTTGAAAATGTGCAGACGGATAAGATATGTAGAGAAAAAGGGCATACATATCTAACATAAAGCAAACATAACAGAAGGCCAATACGCCTTTCACAGGCCTCAATAATGTTTAATTCACAGTCTCACAATTTAAGAATTGAAACATTTCCAATGTTATTTATTTATAACAATTCATTACTCATTTATCTTAAAGAGCTAACAACCATTGACAAAGCTCCCACTTACAGGTTTAGGTGTATGTCAGTTGTTGTGTTATATATCTGGATTCAATAACATCTCAGAGAGAACTCAAAATTTTGGGAATGACAGTAATTCATTCTGGATGTATACCCTTTTAGAAATCATACACTTTTTTCATCACACTTAAAGGCTTGTCTGCACATATTTGTATGTGACTGATTGCAGCCAGCAGCCGTGGGTGCTTCCCGAAGCCTGGTTAGAGCATTTTCTTCCAAAGTTGATGACACATGCAGTGCTAGACCCTTGGCAAGCCAGCACTTTAAAGGGCCTTAAGATGTCACGCTGTACAATTTGTACGTTAAAGTAACTGGTGAACATATTAATGCAATAGATATGGGGAGGTTTTTAATGTGTTTAATGTTTCAAGACTATATATTCCCACTGCTTTATTAATCCTGCTTTCTCACTAAATTAATTTGCTTTCAAATGCACCATTTGTCAATCTTTTTCAATTTTTTCTCTGGAGGAGGGCCCACCCTGGACTCCACGTTTGTCCACTAAGCGTGCCTGCTTCACTTGCTACATAAACATCATACCTAACTTTTACACCTCACCACTTTCAAATGTCACCAGCCACCGTCACCAGCCGCCACTGAGTAACAATGTTTGCATTTTTATATTTCTCTCTACTCCCCTCTTTATTACTAAACCGGCAGCCACTCTCATTTATGTGTAAGTAATCCCCATTTTGCAGCTACTCCCCCTGTCTCACAAACACTTACTACAAAAACGTAGACCAGCGTGTTCGGAGAGCTCCAAAAATGTCGCAAAGAACTCTGCACAGAAACGTTAGCAGTGGCGGAGGTGTCTGTGAGGTTAGTAAATAGCATTTTGTAGTGCATGAGTAATGCTACTGTGGTATTACTCACGCACTACAAAATGCAATACTACTGTGGTATTACTCCCAAACTACAAAATGTAATACTACTGTGGTATTACTCACATTCTACAAAATACATTTTGTGAATGAAGCCCTCTGTTTCAGCACTTCTCAGGTGCTGACTTTTAAAATCTCCTAAAATCAGTGCTGCTGATGATTATGCTGCATCTGCTGCTGTCGTCACTGCTTTCAAGTAACCGTTGACTTTAGGAGGCTAACTCGGTGTAAGGCCCAGATGAGACGATTAATATGTTAGACTTAGTCATTTATTCAGAAGCTGTGACCTTGTTGTAAGACCAGGAGTCTGATCACCCAAGGCTGTCAAAGCTCAAAGCAGAATACTCTATGCCCTGCTAGGGACCACACTGTCCTTTGGACAACCCAAATGCTCTTTGTAGGTTCAGGGCACCAATGAAATATTCCTGTGCGTGCATGGTGTGCCCGGCCAGCTCTCCTGGCACATTCCATCTCTTGGTTTGTTAATAGCTGCACAGCTCTCCTGCCCTCTAGAGATCTGAAATGGTTATACAACAACAGAAATTCACATTGCAGGTAAGAATAATTACTTCAAATTTGATTCAATTATGTGCCAGATCATTGTTCAATATCTTGTGTCCTGGAGCTCTGGATATACTGCATGAAGATGCAAATCTCACTACTGAGCACTGGAAAGCTGAAAACAGTGCAAATAAGACATCTCTTTTTCTTTTTTTCCGATCCAGGATCAAGCAGGAGTTTGTCCCATCCCCAAGGTAAGGGTGGCTGGAGAGGTATTTATCAACCTAAAGTCACACTCCCAACCAAAACACCATTAGCTTTCTTAAATTAGAAAGATCACTTGGTGTTCTTACAGTAGACCTGGTTTAGTTGTAAAGTGTGGTCTTTGACTACTTGTGACCTAGTTTATCACAAAAACATGTTACGTTTAGCAAATGATATTGTCTTTCTTTGCCTAAATGTAAATATGTTTATAAATTTAAGGTTTCAATAGTTTTTATTGCATTTTGAAAAATAAGTACAGAACTTCAATCGGACTTTCCCATCTTAACTTATACCCAACAAATTAATTCCCAAATTGACTCTCTGCCCTCTTGCCATTTCCTCCACCTTCACTGACAGGAATTGAGTGCATGAGTTCTGTTAGACCTTGTTCCACTCCCTCTTCCTTTTCAGCCATATTGCTCTCTCTACTAGCGCCTAGTGGCCAATTTCCAATAAACCCAGAGCTCGTAATCTTGTAGGACAGTAGAGGCCTCTATTATCCTCATGTAGCTAACGTAACACTAGGTCCCACATGTTTTTTTAACAAGTTGTATCTCCACTTAGTTCCTACACCACAGTTTTTATGAGCGAGGAAGCACCAGAGACATTGAAGCCAGTTTTGTTTAGTTAACGTTATTTCCTATGGGATGGTATTTTAAGTCCCTGCTTCCATTATATACTATGGGAGTGTGTTGCATTAACCTGTGAGCGGCCATGTGTGGTGTTGGACGTGCTCCACGGCTGAGAAGAAGTATATTTATTACTAGTTTGGGGCCTTTTTGGCTGTAGTAACGGTAAGTAGACATAATATCGAAATTTTAATATCGACATACATTAATATCGAGTTTAGTATATCGATAGTATTAAATATCGATGTAATGTATATAGATGTTAAAAATATCGATTTTTAGTGTTGTAAAAAATATAGAATTTTGTAATGTCGACTGTTAAAATATCGTTATGTCAAACTATCGTTATAGTACTTTAATTTAAAATATTTTGGCGTCGATTCTGATCCTGGAAAAACCGGGTACGAACCGTCGGTCGGAGCGTTTTCTCCGTCCGACTCGTACCCGGGAAAAAAACATTACAAACATGGAAGTACGATTCGCACGGAAACACCATTTCCGTACGAGTCGTACAAAACACCGACCGACGAAAATATACATAGAAATGTGATCCGGGGAAAGCGCCGACGTGACGTCGGGACGCTTTCAGGCAGCGTTTCACGAACCAGGAAGTACGAACCGCACCGACGTCACCCCGCACGGATAAAATTCTCCGCCTGCCGGGAAATCAGGACGACGCGCGCAAGGAGCACCTGTACGCGACGGACAGCCATGGACCCGAACCTACGTGTCATCCCAGCCCTCATATCAGTCCACCTGCTCTACAGGAACCGACGCTGAACGCCGCAGAAGGTCAGAACAACACCCAGGGGCAAAGGGGGGGGGGGGGGGGACAGGGGCAGGACACAAAACCCCCACCCAAGTCACAAATCATACATGCCCTGGACATACCTGACCTTCAGGGCCTGGTCACTTCGAGGGGGTGGGGGCGTGTCCAGCAACGGAAGTCTTAAGAGCGTGGGTACGAGTCGTACCACGCCCACCCCTACGTCACCACAATAATGGCGGTACGGCCCGTACCCATGTTCCAAAGGCATGGGTACGGACCGTACCCCCACCCGTGTATGCATGGAGCGTACCCACACCCGCGTACGTATGGAGCGTACCCCCACCCCAACAGTGTATGTACGGACCATACCCCCAACCGTGTATGCATGGAGCATACCCACACCCGCGTACGTATGGAGCGTACCACCACCCCAACAGTGTATGTACGGACCGTACCCCCACCCGTGTATGCATGGAGTGTACCCACACCCGTGTACGTATGGAGCGTACCCCCACCCCAACAGTGTATGTACGGACCGTACCCCCACCCGTGTATGCATGGAGCGTACCCACACCCGCGTACGTATGGAGCGTACCCCCACCCCAACAGTGTATGTATGGACCGTACCCCCACCCGTGTAGGCATGGAGCGTACCTACACCCGCGTACGTATGGAGCGTACCCCCACCCCAACAGTGTATGTACGGACCGTACCCCCACCCGTGTATGCATGGAGCGTACATGGCCAGACACAGGAGGGGTGTGTGCTGAGTCCTCCCAGCAGTGCCCAGACACAGGAGGGGTGGGTGCCTATCACTTCCAGCAGTGCCCAGACACAGGAGGGGTGTGTGCAGAGTCCTCCCAGCAGTGCCCAGACACAGGAGGGGTGTGTGCAGAGTCCTCCCAGCAGTGCCCAGACACAGGAGGGGTGGGTGCAGAGTCCTCCCAGCAGTGCCCAGACATAGGAGGGGTGGGTGCAGAGTCCTCCCAGCAGTGCCCAGACACAGGAGGGGTGTGTGCAGAGTCCTCCCAGCAGTGCCCAGACACAGGAGGGGTGGGTGCAGAGTCCTCCCAGCAGTGCCCAGACACAGGAGGGGTGGGTGCCTATCACTTCCAGCAGTGCCCAGACGCAGGAGGGGTGTGTGCAGAGTCCTCCCAGCAGTGCCCAGACACAGGAGGGGTGGGTGCAGAGTCCTCCCAGCAGTGCCCAGACACAGGAGGGGTGGGTGCCTATCACTTCCAGCAGTGCCCAGACATAGGAGGGGTGGGTGTAGAGTCCCCCCAGCAGTGCCCAGACACAGGAAGGGTGTGTGCAGAGTCCTCCCAGCAGTGCCCAGACACAGGAGGGGTGGGTGCAGAGTCCTCCCACAGTGCCCAGACACAGGAGGGGTGGGTGCCTATCACTTCCAGCAGTGCCCAGACGCAGGAGGGGTGGGTGCAGAGTCCTCCCAGCAGTGCCCAGACAAAGGAGGGGTGGGTGCAGAGTCCTCCCAGCAGTGCCCAGACGCAGGAGGGGTGGGTGCCTATCACTTCCAGCAGTGCCCAGACGCAGGAGGGGTGGGTGCAGAGTCCTCCCAGCAGTGCCCAGACGCAGGAGGGGTGGGTGCAGAGTCCTCCCAGCAGTGCCCACACACAGGAGGGGTGGGTGCAGAGTCCTCCCAGCAGTGCCCAGACACAGGAGGGGTGTGTGCAGAGTCCTCCCAGCAGTGCCCAGACGCAGGAGGGGTGGGTGCAGAGTCCTCCCAGCAGTGCCCAGACACAGGAGGGGTGGGTGCAGAGTCCTCCCAGCAGTGCCCAGACACAGGAGGGGTGTGTGCAGAGTCCTCCCAGCAGTGCCCAGACACAGGAGGGGTGGGTGCAGAGTCCTCCCAGCAGTGCCCAGACACAGGAGGGGTGTGTGCAGAGTCCTCCCAGCAGTGCCCAGACGCAGGAGGGGTGGGTGCAGAGTCCTCCCAGCAGTGCCCAGACACAGGAGGGGTGGGTGCAGAGTCCTCCCAGCAGTGCCCAGACACAGGAGGGGTGTGTGCAGAGTCCTCCCAGCAGTGCCCAGACACAGGAGGGGTGGGTGCAGAGTCCTCCCAGCAGTGCCCAGACACAGGAGGGGTGGGTGCCTATCACTTCCAGCAGTGCCCAGACGCAGGAGGGGTGGGTGCAGAGTCCTCCCAGCAGTGCCCAGACACAGGAGGGGTGGGTGCAGAGTCCTCCCAGCAGTGCCCAGACGCAGGAGGGGTGGGTGCCTATCACTCCCAGCAGTGCCCAGACGCAGGAGGGGTGGGTGCCTATCATTCCCAGCAGTGCCCAGACGCAGGAGGGGTGTGTGCAGAGTCCTCCCAGCAGTGCCCAGACACAGGAGGGGTGGGTGCAGAGTCCTCCCAGCAGTGCCCATGGAAAGAAAAGGGTGCAGTACCCACAGATACAATGCCCAAAATTGTCATTCAGGTGCTCAAAGACCCTGCAGAACACGTAACATGTGTGCGAGGCTGGGAGTACACACATGCATGGTGTGTAAAAGGGAACATGTCCACATGAAGTAACTGCAATATACTCCACACACAAGTACAGTGACCACCAAGGATGCCACAAATGATGCAGGTGGAGACATTGCCCAGCATGCATGGCCAAAGTAGAACGGATCTGTCACACACCAAGGATATGTAGACACAGCTCAGCACAACATTTAGGAAACACCCTGCAGGGAAGATGTCAGGGTCCACAGAGGAAGGAACACACCTTGGGACAATGTCACCATGAAGTAAGAGCACACATGAACAAAGTTATTTCGCAAATACCTTGTGATGGCACACAGATACCAGGGTCCATCCCATGAGCAGCACACCACTACATTTGCCAGACCCCTAACACATTATCCCCACCCCAAACATGGAGCAGCACCACCAACAGCAATACCAGAAAAGCAGTAGTGTGGAAAAGAAAAACAAAATGCTTTATTCAGCAGTCAAAATAAATTGTTATAAATGTCCACTATTTACAAGGCCCATGGGCCAGGCCATCAGCAAAGTCCTGGGGGGGTACACATCGGGACGTGTGTCCCCTAACTTGCCTGCACAGTTCACATGTCCATTTCATCCACAGAAGGGGGGGCATCATGTGGGGGGGAAGGACCAGGCACCGCAGGGACTGGAGGGGCAAGGGTAGGTGTTGTGGGTGCAGGGACGGAGGACTCCACCACAGGGGGTGGGGCAGCGCCAAAGGAGGAGGTCAGAATGGCGCTGCACACGGTTGCAAGGTCCCCCAGCGTATCCCCTGCACCCGAAGGAACCACAGGCCCCAAGGAGGGGGGTGGGGGGGAGGCGGAGGAATGGGTCGCAGCGCCACTGGGGGAGGGTGTGGACAGGGGGGGCACTCAACTACCCTGACCGGGGACTCCTTTGCCCGCTTGCTGGGTGGTGTCACTGTTGGGCTCAGGGACAGAGCGGCCATGAAGGAATCCTTGCTGGATTCGTGGCCAGGAGAGCTGAGGGGAGTGGATTTGGAGGGAGTGGATTTTGCGGAATGCGGACTCCCACTCTGGCTGCGTGACTTACCTTTGCCCCCCGACCCAGTGGGTGTGCCAACCTCACCCTGTATGTGCGTGCCAGGAGGTGTGCGCTTGCCCTGCCCTGCTGGTGTGGTGCCTGTGTCTGGTGGTGTGCGTGCATGCTGACGTCTGGGTGTACGTGGGACAGGCATGGGAGTGGGAAGTGTGGATGGGGCAGGGGTAGGGGGTGGGACGTAGCGCTGCAGGAGACCCACTGCTGCAGTCAGTATCGAGTCGATGGACCTCAGCAAGTTGCGTTGGTCAGACTGCGCGGCTGAAATGCCCTCCAAGTATGCCTCCATCTCGTTCAGCACTTGGCTGTGGCCATGGAGGACATTAAGCGTCGCAGTCTGACCAACCCGCAACTGCCGCAGGATATCCACAGACTCGGCATTGGTGGCAGCAGTAGAGACAGGGGCAGGGGGTGCGGTGCCTGGCAAGAAGGAGACACGTGGTGACCGAGCATGGCGGGAAGGGACACGAGCAAGTGGGAGGCCAGTGATCGGAATGGAGGGGGCGGGTAGTGATGGAGTGCTGGTGTCAGCTGTGGGACCAGCCTCCGCCCCCTCGGAGTGCTCAGCCTCGGACCCGTCTGCGTCATAGTCGGTGGTGGATTGACTGGACAGGTCCCCCGCTGCACTCCCGTCGGCCTCCGTGCCACTCGATGTGCCAGATAACTCTGCACTGATGGCACTGGTGCTCGATCTCTCCTCACGGTCCATGCCAGTGTCTCCCTCGGTGTCCCCCGACGATGCTGTGAGCAAGGTGAAGAGACAGGAAATAATCAGACACCTGTATACATATGTCACATGAGTCAAATCCACATAGGTCACAGTGCATAGCCTGAAAAGCAACATGAGTAACATCTACAATACAAGGCACATATGTAGGCCCTGCAACACACAGTTGGTTGACCCACCATGCCACTGAACAACTATGGAGAGCATGACACAATAGCAAATAACATGATATGGATTTTGACAGAGGAGCCAGGCACTGGGGACAATCCAGCACAGCATCTGCAGCACACAGCGTTGGCGTAAAAAGGGATGAGCAGGAACCATGTCTATTAACTGTAGGCACATGCTGCAACGGCAATACTTAAAAACATGCCCAACATTAATGGGTCACTGCACCTTGAGTGTATGTCCACACAAACATCACACACTGGCCAGACCTAGCAAGGAGACTTCAGGTCTAGACATGTAGGCCTTGCCCGCACCAACCACCCCCTACATGAGACAATTTATTGAGACACAGGAAGCACTGACATCTCTTAGTCTGGAATAAAAACACATGGCCTGCAAGAAATCCTGATTGGATACAAAATACCCCTGGTGCGCCGGTACAAATACATCATCTACAAATGGTCATCATCAGATCATTTTACCATTACACACAGGCACTGGCCCCCGTGAGTATGAACAAGGGACATTTGGTCAGCCTGTACAGTGGACACATGTAGCAGAGTTTACGTAGACACAAATGGTGCCAGGGTACAATGGCACAGAGCACAACCTATGCTGTAGACACAGAGATTGTCGACATTTTTGGATTACACACATGATACCTAGGAAAAGATGCCCCAGGGGACAGTAGTGGCCACACTACTCCATGGTCCTGAATGGTACTGACTGCAACAGAAGCCACCATCCCTGCACTCTGCATATCTCACACTCATGCACATCATGTCACAGGCCACAAAATAGGACATGCATGCTGTAAAGCAATACACTTTAGAGACACACTCCTATGTCTGGACTCAGCATCAGTGACAACTGACATGGACCCCACAAGTACTGAACTGGACAGGGCACAGGCAAGGTCCCAAAACCTGTTACACACCACCCCCACACATGAAGCTGCAAGCATTGGGCACATCGATAAACTGGCAGCCTAGATAACCTTGTGCAAGTGTGACTACACACAGACCAGGGTACACATGCCAAGGAGGGGAAGGGAGGAAGGACAGCACCGCTACACTTTGGGGACCAGGAACTGCACATGTAAACCCTGGCAGTGTATCCATGCAACTGTGCACTTACAAATGCTGGTGACACACAACAAACACACATGTACCTACCCCCTTCCTGCTGCTGCTTTTCCCGTAAGCGCCTGTCCATGTCAGGGAAGACGACCACCAGCACACGCTTGTGGATGTGGGTCAGACGGCGGCGCCCATGGTTCTTTTGGCTCACAGGTGAGTCCCCCAGCAGGACCCGTGCGATCCTCCGCGTCCAGCACCGGATATCCTGCCAGCGTTTCCTCACCTGGGCTAGGCGCCGTTTCCGACCATCCGTCTGTCTCACGGCACTGACGGCGTCCTTCCAGATCTGCTCCTTGGCACAGGCGCCTACCTGTGAGGATGAAAAAGTGAGACAACATCAATACACCTGCGACATGTCACAGAGACACACATTAGAACAATTTGGCTGGTTTTAGCAGGGCATAGAATGCATCAAACTCATTACACCTGTGTCATAGGGACACTTTCCTCTGTGGAAGGCAAAAAGCACTAGGTGGCATTGTAGAGTACACAGGTGGCATGAGGGGTATGACACAATCAATCATCCAGGCTCACACTGTGCATCACAAGCGACACCAGGATTATGTGCAGCACCTCAAAGCAGTCACATGCCACAGGCCACTGAGGCGCCCTCACCCGAGTACACAGACACACACAGCCACAGGACAATCATCTGCCATTGACAACTGCAGCTACACACCTCACTCTGCACATGTGCCACTAGACTGGGGGGTGTCACAGGTGTGGGGCTGGCCCATCACCGCAGACACACAGCACTGCTCCCTGCTCACATCAGATGGGCAGGGTATATCCATCCCTCATGCAGCTGGGGTGCTACACTCCACATATGCACTCACCCACATGACAGGGGACTTACACACACACACCAATGTCCAGGGGGCAAACACATCTTTTGGACACTCTCAGCACATGTACACTAAACAAACACACATCTGTGGGTACTGCCACCTGTCACACTGGGGGGACCACAGATTCACATAAGGACTGTAGTAACAACATTCCCAGGAGGATTAGACAGGCAGAATGTGTAATGCCACATGCAGTGATTGTCACAGTACACACAATGCAAGTGAGGAGAGCAGACATGCACCACAGCATGCTCTGGCTGGGAGACATTAGGCATTCCCCCACCCGGGACCCACCCTACAGTACATTGCATGTGTGTTACACCTGGACACAATGGCAGAAGTCACAGTCACAAAAAAGGGGCACAGTCTTTGCTAGTGGACTCAGCACTCACCTGAACCCCTGGTCGACCGTACAGCATGGGGTACTGTGGGAGGATCACATCCAGCAGGGCTTGGTTCTCCTCCTGGGTGAAAGGCTGGGCCCTCTCCACAGACCTTGACATGGTGCCAGAGGATTCACTAGCAGCAGCAGTGTAGTTGAATCAAAGGATGTGCAGGCAAGTGCTCTCTCATGGGACCTGGCTGCCTTATATCTACCTTGCTGCCCTGTTTCATTCACAGGAGTACAGAGTGATTGGTCACTCACATTTGCATCCTATATTTCCTCCAATCCCTTTAAACCTACCACAGTCAGTGGCTTTGCTCTTTTTTTTTATTGAGCATGATGTCAACTCAACAACCACTTTGCAACAATGTAGATTCTTTCAAACCGACTTTAGTTGGGCACCTGATGAAAAAAAATTCAAACTTTAAACTCGGTCTCCATGACAACCAGCATGCATGTAGGGCTTTATACTTGTCCCTCATGTGTCCCCTATGTAATTTGGACATTCACACACAGGTACGGTGAGTTCCAGGGCCCTGGGGCACCCCACATGCATAGAAACGGGCCGTACACGCGCATGTACGGGGCGTATCACTATGGGTACGCACACTAGAGCAAAGCCATAGTGATACGCCCCGTACATGCGCGTGTACAGCCGGTTTCACTATGGCTTTGCTCGCGTATGCGTACCCATAGTGATACGCCCCGTACATGCGCGTGTACGGCCCGTTTCACTATGGCTTTGCTCGCGTATGCGTACCCATAGTGATACGCCCCGTACATGCGCGTGTACGGCCCGTTTCACTATGGCCTTGCTCGCGTATGCGTACCCATAGTGATACGCCCCGTACACGCGCGTGTACGGGCCGTTTCACTATGGCCTTGCTTGCGAATGCGTACCCATAGTGATACGCCCCATACATGCGCGTGTACGGCCCGTTTCACTATGGCTTTGCTCGCGTATGCGTACCCATAGTGATACGCCCCGTACATGCGCGTGTACGGGACGTTTCACTATAGCCTTGCTCGCGTATGCGTACCCATAGTGATACGCCCCGTACACGCGCGTGTACGGGCCATTTCACTATGGCCTTGCTCGCGTATGCGTACCCATAGTGATACGCCCCGTACACGCGCGTGTACGGGCCGTTTCACTATGGGTAGGCCTACGGCAGCACTCCCATAGTGATGGGGAACGTACACACGCCCTCAGAGCGCATGTACGGTGCATTTCACACCTGACAGTGGTGACAGGCGGCACACAGAAAGGAATAGAGCTGACATACATGTCCAAGGCTGGACATCAAGGCATTGTCTGTGCAGTACTACATGTGTCGGGCACAGGTGTGTCAGGCTGTAATGTGGCACATTACTCCTGAGTTGTGAAGGCAATAGATGTATGATGAGATGTGTACAGGTGTCATGTGTGATGGTGGAGTATGTGCCAGACATCCCCTTCACTCCTTTGACATGTGCGCCATGGCACAGTCAACAACACACGCAACTGTCCCCTGATGCCAGCTACAGGGGTTTTCACACCTGACATGTGACTACCCGCGTTGCACGATGTGACTATGTCATGTATGTGTCGTGTGTTCCCATGGGCTTGCTGTAGGTGTTTGGTCAAATGCATCTGCAGTTGCTGCAACCAACATGTGTCTGTGTGTAGATGGCCATAGCACAGTGTTACGCATACCACGCCACATGTGAAATCCGACGTAAGGTGTGTGTGTATGCATCGACACGGAGTTTCACAACAAGGACATATCTGCATACTCTCAATGTATGTGGGATCATTCTTGAAATGTAATCCTTAATGGCAAGGTGTGTGGTGTGTCATTTTTCTAGTACATGTGACCTGTGCCTCTACTGTTCCGCAACCTGTCTGTACAATAAACATCCTTCCTCTGCACATATTTGGTTGTCTGTAACTCCTGTAATGCGTCTGCCTGCTCACTTACACTGGCCCACAGCTAGTTTTATGGCATGGCATTATGAGGTTGAGAATAAACGTTTGGAGCTGTCTCTTGGTAGGAGTGTCACATGGCTGCCATACGTGTCCAGGGCATATTGCACAGACCTGACTCTGTATGTAGCATATGTGTATTGCCTGTTGACCATGTGCTGAGTACATTGACATTGGTGGTGTACTGTACTCACTCTTCGTTGTCCCTTCTAATTCACTGCAGGGCTCCGCCTCGCCCTCGAGCAATTCCGGACTTGGCTGACATGCGTGAAAATGACTGTATACGCCGCTACCGCTTCCCCCAACGTTTGATTGAGGACTTGACGACACGGCTGGCAGCACACCTCCAACCGCTACACAGGTATCCTGGTGCACTGACACCCAAGGTGAAGGTGATGGCAGCCCTACATTTCTTGGCCACGGGTACCTTTCAACATACCATTGCCCATGTGGGTGGGATGCCCCAAACCATGTTGAGCAGTGCTCTGCATGATTTTTTAGAGGCCATGTTGGAGCACCTTGATGAGTTCATTAAATTCCCAACTCCTGAGCAGTTGACAGCTGTCAAGCGTGAGTTCTATGCCCTGGGAGGGATGCCCCATGTCATTGGGTCCATAGATGGAACACATGTGGCTTTGGTACCACCACAGGCACAGGAGGTAGCCTTCCGTAACCGCAAGCATTACCACTCCATTAATGCCCTTGCGGTGTGTCTTGCCAACATGGTGATTTCACATGTCTGTGCTCGTTTTCCAGGATCAGCACACGATGCGTACATCATGAGGCGTAGCAGGGTGCCTGAAATGATGCTGCAGCTGCGCAACGAACGAGCATGCATTGTTGGTGTGTATACTCTGCCAGTCCTGTATTTAACGTCATCTTCCTGTCTTACTGCTTCTTTGACCCACTCTTGTCCATGATGTTTCCATGTAGGGGACGCTGGCTATCCCAACATGCCATGGCTGATCACGCCTCTCCGCAACCCCAGAACGGCTGCCGATCACCGCTACAACAACGCCCATGGGCGGACCAGGCGAGTGATAGAGAGGACGTTTGGCCTCCTGAAGAGCCGATTCCGTTGCCTCCACAAGACCGGTGGCGCACTCCCATATGCACCGGTGAAGGTCTGCAAGACATTCCTCGTGTGCTGCATGCTGCACAACATGGCAGTGGAGAAAGCTGTGCCACTCATCCTGGATCCAGATGAGCAGGACCATCCACCTGTGGAGGATGAAGGGCTTGGGCACGAGGCAAGTGATGTGGAGGAGGAGGAGGCGGCGGAGGACATGCGGAGTCGGCTCATACGCGACTTCTTTGCTTAGTGGTGAGTTCCAGTGTCTGAGTGTGCATGCATTGGGCCGTGTGTGGCATGTGTTGCAATGTGTGTGTCCATCTGCATGTCTTCCAAGTGAGTCAGAGGTGTGTTTGGATGTGTCACTCGAGTGATGGTGCAATAGAAGAATGTCTTTCCTGAGTCATCATTGTCACCTAGCATGTTGACAACCTAATACGTGTCGAGTACATGCACATGCATGCGGATGTACTTCTTTTGGCTGACTTCTGGTGTGTCTCCCATCCACAGGTACTTGCGCATGCTGTCTGCTGGTGGCATTGTTGTGCTCCTGCTATTCCTCATGATCACAGCAACATGTGCTGAATCAGCGTAACATGCACGGACAAGTTCGAAAATCTCCTTCGGGTAAGGGATGCAGCACGGCTTTTTGGGAGTGGTATTTGTTTTGAATGTGTGTGCACTGCTCCTGTTCATGTTTGGTTACTTGGCATACATGTAGAATCACAATGGGGCACATGACCTGGAGCAGAATTCACCTGAATTGATGGTCAGACTTGGTGTCAGTCATCTGTAATGGGATTGTGATGGAGCCATCAATGTGTGTGACACTGGCCTCGGAAACATACGGGTTGCACCGGGTTGACATGGTGTGTGAATTCCCCATTAGGGGCTCAATGGTGTATAGCAGGCTCTCCGTGAGCAGCAGGGGGTGTTTAGCTGTCACCCATCACTTGTGTGCCAGTGCCATGGATTTCCAGCATCTGTGGTGCTAAGGGGGGTGCCAGTGTTGGTCCCACGTCTTAATCCACATGACCTGTGTATGTGTAGACAGAGTTGCATTAGCATTCCGACACACATGACTAATAAAGGTGTCCCTCTGCCTCCAAGGTGCCTCATCTCTGTCAATGGTGGTCTGTTGCCAATGTGCATGCGGCATGTCTGGCATTGTTCTCAGAGATGGTGCATATGAGTCTATGTGTAGAGTAGCAAGATGCAAGCTGTTTGTCAGGGATTAGATTCTGTATTGTGCATGATGTCCATGGCTGTGTAGGTTTTGTGGCCTGTCAGTCTCCACGACGGCCACTGTGCCGCATGTGAATCCATTGTGTGTGTGTGTGCCATGTTGAACCAGACATTCCTTCTTTGACATGCACCTTTTGCATGGTTCCTTCCTGAGATCCTTGTCTTTGTGTGCTACTTGTGGCATTGTTTCCTTGACATGGCGCATGCTGCTGCAGGCCCTGCTGCAAGGGCACCCAGTGTCCACGCAAACGAGCTGGTGTCCATCATGGATTGCTTGCTGACATGTGCTATGCTGATCAGCAGCATCTGTGCCTCATGCGGCAGCACACTCTGCATTATGCACAAGATCCCCAGTTCTATCCACCTCAAGGCAAGAGGGAGACCATCCCCCAGGTCAACTATGACATCCGTGTCTACTCCTACCCTGCACTCTACGGACATGTGCATTAGAAATCCCATGATACTTGTCCACATCCAGGGTGCATCTGCACAGCTCTGCTACTACATCCGGCGACCAGGCCACATCAACGTCAAACAGAGATGGGGGGAGTGGATCACTGCCAGCTGCAGGATGACCTTCTCAATCCACACACACCCTCAGGATGCAGCCCACACCCACAACACAACCTTGTGGCACTGCGATCCAACACCCTATTGTGCCATCTCCATGCATCCAACCTTGGCTGGCCCACCATTCGCCACATCCACCTGACTCAAGCATGCAGGACATGGTTCTGCCACGTGTCTACACATACCTGGGACTCCCACCCCAGGACACTCCACATGATCCCTGACCTCTGCGCATGACTGTTGCTCTTCTAAATAGGTCTGTGGGCACAGTTGTGCGGGCACCCCCTCAGCTAGTTGGGCCCATCACGGGTGAGTATGGTGCTCCATGTCTGTCTTGGATGGTACGTTGTGACCCATGTGTGTCCTGTGCCAGACTCAGACCCCAGGGTATGGTGGTTTGGAGTTAATTCAGAAATCAGGCATGGTTTGACTTTACAACACACACATGTAGTGGAATAATGCAAAATGAAGGCATCATCTTGTGATTGTGATGAATTTTATTAGTGCTGGGGTACGTGTTTGGGGGGGTGACAAGAGGTGCTTGGCGGGAGTGTAGAATCCAAAGTTCACAGGGGGAGTTGGTGTCCTTGCCATTGACAGTCATCAGAGTCTGTGCCACAGTCTTTGTCAACATTGGTCAGACAGTGACCAGCAAGGCCATGTGGCAGAGAATGTCCTTTGCTGCTGTGCTGCTGTTGGGCCATAGGGCCAGGTGCCGGGCCAGGTGCCAGGCCAGGTGACCTGGGAGATGGTGATGTTCCGCTGACTCTCACGTTTTCTTGCGTGGACGACCCACCTTCCTGCGGGGACCCTCAGACGCCTGGCTTGACGGTGCAAGGGACGCTCCGTCAGATGATTCCTCCTCCTCCTCCCTCCCTGGGGCTGGTGCTGCTCTACGCCTGCTGGCACAGGGAGGGTTTGCCAGGCTTTGGGCGATCTGACGGAGGGATTGGCTCAGGTCCCTCTGCACCGCCAAGTGCTCTGCATGTCTTGCCTCCATCCTGGCATGATGCTCAACCTGCAGGGCCTTCATCTCATTGAGGGTCTCCACTACCTGGGCGACGCCTCTGGAGTCACGCCAGTATGCGTCCAGGATGGTTCTGACGTGTGCCATAGCCGGGTCCTGAGCCAACTGGGCAGGTTCGGGCCTCCGCTGTCCTCCTGTGGTAAATTTTAATTACCTAGACTTAATTTATGCGGTAAAATTCAATAAGAATAACTCAGTAAAAATAAGAGGCAGAATCCGTGGTATTTGAGGTTATAAAAGGGAATTTATTCCTTACAAAGGAATTATGGTTCGAACCAGGCAATCGGGTTCCGTCACCACGAAGGTTCAGGAAGGGATAGGCAATACATTATTGACAGGTTATAATATATATAGTAAAATGCATTACAGTAAGACAGATGCAGGAGGCGTAACAGCTGATAGGGAAGATAAGAATACACATACGTAATAAAAAGGCGTTACAATAGGCGTGCATAAAGGCGTATACTAGAAACGTCATTATGATGATGACACAGGTGGGTGGATCCATAAGAGAATCCTGCAATGTCAGCAGAAATATATGGCAGAGATGCGCACGCAGCCGCATGACGTGTGATTGACGTGTAACTAGAGGGTGAAGGGGACTTGACATTTAGCCCTACATGAGGAGACAGAAGTCTGGGATGTCAGAACAACCTAATCCCAAATCGTATCTAATATCTTGTGTTTAAGGAACTATATTATCTGGAAGGAAAGGTCTCTCAAGCAGAGGCTATTCTATACTGACTGCTAGTGCGTGTACAAGCGTCTAAGTGTCTACATGAGATGCGAGGGGGCATGGGCCTACCATGGCAACAGAAGTCTTGAATTACTTGCTCGGAGACAGTAAGGCCGGGCCCTTTGCTCTGTAGCTGGAAGGATGTTTACCTAAACTACTAGACAGGAATGCATTTCTCGAGGAGCGGAGCAGATAACTTGAAGGCTGAATACAGTTTTTGGCAGGCAACAGGCCGGGCCAGGCACCGTTAGCCGCGCAGGAAGTAAGACAAAGGTCATGGATACAGATACAGGTCCAGGCTGGAGCATTCAGAGGCAGAAGCAGGAAAAGCTCGATGGCAGAATTCAGGGCCTACTTTGCCAGAGCTGGAAAACGTGAAAAGTACACCATATAAAGACGGTGGCAAGGCATACTTAGGAACGGAATATTCGACCCATTCATGGTGGATCTGAAAGAGGACATGTTAACGTTGGACGCATATGTATTTGCATCTTCATAGCTTGAAGTGGAGGGAACATACATGTACTTGTAGCATGTACATGGAGCCGTTGGGGTTTAGATAGGGGACACAATTGATCATAAAAATTCATATTTCCTCATTCCCTCCTTGTCCCCTACGGACCCTTCATTAAATATCGATCCTCAGGAATCCATCAATCTGTTCATGTAACATCATTTGCTCTTCTTTCTTCTTCCGGGATTTTGAATGAGAACTTGAACGTGGAATACATGATGTGGCACACAGGCCGCAAATCGCTGGCCCACATTGTAGACACAGGCAACAACTGAATACTATGAGAAGGCCAATACCTAGGAAGGATAGGACTTTCCATCCCCAGGCTGACAACACGCTCCAGAACCAACCGGACCATGTCCAGGTGCCTGGATTCTGATGTATCTGGCTTGCAATCTTGTGAAGACGAGTTATGGCTTTATATACGGATGGCGCGTTTTCTGGAATGAAAACACAGCAACTTGATCCGATGACCCTACAGGCTCCGCCCCTATCGGCTAGGATGACGTCAAGGACAAGACGATTTTGAAGAACAACAATCCGCATCGCAGACTGCTCCTCTGTTAAGTTGCCTAGGGCAGAGGTAGTTTCATTCACTACTGCTTCAAGGGTTCTGGTTAATCTACGTATCAGTTTACTATTTGAGACAACACCTATGTAAGGAAAGAGACCTTTATTGAAGTCTGTATATTGTTCCCATGCTGTTTCAGTGTAGTCGACAATCGGGATATCTCTCTGGGGTCTATTGTGTACTAGATGGGTATTTCTATGATAATCAGGAGGGGCTAGGAAAACAGGTGGCAGAAGGAATGCAATGTAACAGGTACCATCCCAATCTAGAGGTAAGCGTATATATGCGGTATGACCACATATGAAGTAGGAATGACGGGAAGCTCTAAATGTAGACTTGCCTTTATCACTGAATTCGATCACAGTAGTACATTTACTATGACCCAGGTGTACTGAACCATTCTTTCTTACACATAATTCACCTTTGACTGGTAATACGGACATAGCAGGCAAGACTAGTGCAGTTTCAGATTCAACATTCAGAATCATGAAGTTAAGTGTAAAATTACCTAATCCATATACTTCATTTTCTAGGTCAGTTCCTGTCCTTTTGGGAAGTCCCTCCTTGTTAGGGTAACAGGCTTTAAGCAAAACTAAGTTCAGGTTTCCCCATACCCAGTTGCTCTGGTAAACTACAGTATTTGAATCTAAAGAATTAATCAAACTAAACCATGCGCCACAGGAGCCATTGTGTGTGAATGGATACGGAAAGAGAGGCAGAACTCCTTTGTATTTCTGATAGGGAGGGAGTCGGCCACATATCCAACAATTTGTAGCATTGCTGGTCTGATGGGAATGATGTAACATACTAATGAATGTGTTGTTGCGCAGCGCAAGTCTATAGGGCAACTCATGTGAAGGTAATTCGCTAAAAGAATGTTCGGCAGTATCACTGTAAGCAGAATGAGCACGCTTGAAAATAGGATAGTACATGTGCAACAGTATACTTGCAGCAATAATCAAAAGGCTTAGAAAAAACATAATTAATAATGTCACTACACAGTGACTACGAAGTGATTTACAGTATTCATGTTTCTTGAGCTGTTTCTGTCTATTTCTCTCTCGATTTCGGTCTAGAGGATACATGTCAGAGACTAATTCAACCGATTCACCTAGGAGAGGACTTAAACAATCAAATTGTCTGACTTGTTAGACCTTAGTTTCAGTTTATAGTTTTGTGATTCGGTTTTCTCAACCAAGGGGAGTTTTGAGTCAGTCTGTGGAAGGGGGCAGGGCTGAGAGTTCAAATCAGACGGTAGTCCATGAAATTTCTTGATATGGCTCGAGTGTAACCAACCCTTGCGACCCTCGACCTTCACTGCTGTCCTCGTGGTCAGAAGTACCAGTTTTGGCGTTTGCCAGCGAGGCTCCAACAGGCTCCTCCTGTCGAAATTTCTTATGAAAACAAAGTTTCCAGGAACCACTTCATGGGGCTTCACCTCGGTGTTGTCGGGAAAGACTGCAGCTACCTGTGAACGGCAAGATTGTAGTGCAGACATCAAGGAAGCAAGGTAATCTGTCAACATATTACAATCAACATCAGTGATTTTACGAGGTATAGGCGTCCCCCACATATTTGGTGGCCTACCGAAGACCACCTCGTACGGGGATAGCCCTGTGCGAGAATGTGCTACTATTCTCATGTAAAAGAGTGCAACTGGTAAGGCTACTATCCAGTCGACGCCTTTCTCTCTACAGATTTTTTGAAAGTCGAATTTTCAGAGTCTGGTTATGACGTTCCACGAGACCTGCTGCCTCGGGATGTCGGACACAGTGGAATTTCCATTGATAACCTAACAGGAGTGAAATGTGTTTCATCAGCTCGGATGAGAACGGTTGGCCGTTATCTGAGTACACGATACGGGGCAAACCATACCGTGGGAAGAATTCACGAACTAACTGTTTGGCAGTAGTCGGGGCAGTGTAATCTGAGACGGGATATGCCTCTGTCCAACGGGA
Organism: Triturus cristatus; assembly: GCF_964204655.1. NCBI lineage: Eukaryota > Metazoa > Chordata > Amphibia > Caudata > Salamandridae > Triturus > Triturus cristatus. Next base: position 119,454,257 of record NC_140581.1, read on the forward strand.
AAGAGCACATACAACTACGAGGACGTATTTGAATCCTCGACATCGTTCTATCTGGATATAATCCATCTGGAGGACTTCAAAAGGGTGATCGGGAGGTTGAAATCCACCTTGCTCTACAGGTACGCCTTTACCTGGGTTGAACTGACAACAAATCATACAAGTTCGGACTTTCTGTTTGGCTGCAGCTCGTAAGTGTTTATTAAACCAAATGTTTTGAATACTGTCTAACATAGCTTTTTCTCCTAGATGTGCTGGACTATGTATTGTGTTAATGATAACTTGAACCATGGAGTCGGGGAGAAACCATATAGATTTTCCCTTTGTCATCCATCCCTGATCTGTTTGGATCCCTCCTAATTCAGTCCATTTCTTTATTTCCTCTGGTGTAGCATGTGTCTGTATGTCAATTACATCAAGGGCGGGATCCTTAACTGTCATGCAGTGTGTCGGTGTCGGAACTATTGTCTTTGTCAAGTCAGTTGCATGAGTCCGATTCTGTACTGTTTGCTTAGCTGTTCGGTCCGCTAGGTTGTTACCCTGGGAAATAATATCGGTGACTTTTGTATGAGCCTTGCACTTCATGATAGATATTGCAGTAGGTAGATGTATTGCATCTAATAGAGCTTGAATGAGGGGACCGTGTTGAATGTTGGCACCGTGAGAAGTCAAATAACCTCTCTCTTGCCAAAGGACTCCGAAGTCGTGTACAACTCCGAATGCATAACGTGAATCTGTATATATGTTAACTTTTTTATTTTTGGCTTGAATACAAGCTTGTGTCAGAGCGATGAGCTCTGCTGCTTGAGCTGACAAAGTGTTAATACAATTCGTTTCAATGACTTCAGTGTCTGTTGTGACTGCATAAGCGGCCACTAACTCTCCTGTACTTGTTCTCATACATGAACCATCCACATAAAATGTCAGGTCTGGATCTGATAATGGAATGTCTGTCAAGTCTTGTCTGGGTTTTGTCGTAATAGTAATGACTTCAATACAATCATGTGCCTATGGGTCTGTTCCACTTAATGGCAAAAGTGTGGCAGGATTTAATGTACTACAACGTCTGATTTCTATGTGTGGCTGAAACAATGTTAGTTCATAACCCGTCAGTCGTGCTATAGTCAAGTGTTGTGTTTGTGTCCGGTTCAAGAGAACCTCTACTGCGTGTGGTACTTGTACTGTCAATTTATGTCCTAATACTATGGAATCGCTTTGTCTGATCGCTAAAGCTGTTGCTGCGACTGATTTCAGGCACGCAGGAAGAGCCTGAGCTACGGGATCTAATGTGCTAGAAAAGTAAGCACACGGCTTGTGTGATCCTGCTTGTTCCTGAGTGAGTACTGACAAGGCAGTACCTTCACGTTCTGTAACAAAAAGTGTAAAAAGGCTTACTGTAACATGGTGTCGCTAAAACAGGTGCTTGGCATAAGGCTTTCTTTAAGTTTTCAAAAGCTTGTGTATGTTCTGGAGTCCAAGGGAGGACAGTCGATGTCGCTGCCTCCTGGGTTGTCAACTGAATGAGTGGTTTTGCTAGAAATGCGTATTGGGGAATCCACTGCCTGCAGTACGAAGTGAGACCTATGAAGGCCCGCACCTACTTTTGTGTCTTGGGTGGTGGCATGTTTACAATTAACTGGATGCGGTCAGGTGTGAGCTGTCTCCCCCCCTGGACAGCAAGTGCCCAAGGTACACAACTTGCTGGGCACAGAATTGCAGCTTCGAAGGGGACACCTTGTGCCCCTTGTCGGCCAGAAAATGTAAAACCGTCAGTGATGCTTTTTCACATTCGGGTTCGCTTCGGGCGGTGATCAATAGATCATCGACATACTGAAGCAGTGCAGTGTTAACAGGCATGTGGATACTGTCAAGTTGTCTTTTCAGTTCTTGGCTGTAAATGCTAGGGCTTTCTGTGAATCCTTGAGGTGCGTGTGCAAATTTAAAGCTTCGTCCATTTAAACTAAATCCGAACAAATATTGGCTTTCCGGATCGATTGGGACGCTAAAGAAGGCGTTCTTGAGGTCAATTACAGTAAAGAACGTTGCTTCTGAATCAATAGCTGTCAGTAATGAAGAGATATCTGGGACCACGGGATATTGTGGTACAATGCATTTATTCAATTCGCGCAGATCAATAACTAATCGATATACTGGGGGTGCTTTTGGATCAGTTCGTTTAAGAATCGGAATGATCGGAGAATTACATACGTTGGAGTCGGTTTCCACAACCACTCCTTGTGCAATGAGCTCGTCAATGATTTGCAGTAAAGCCACTACAGCATCTGGAGGTAACTTGTATTGTCGAATTCGTGGTAATACCACTCCTGCTTTGAGTGTGACTCGATATGGTGTAATGTGCATACAACCTACATCAGTGGGGCCTTGTGCCCATAAATGTGCAGGTAGATTCTGTAACCGGTGATCCATGTCTCTTGACACGTAGTGACCTTTAAAGTCACGCAAAAATAGTCGTACTCCGTCCGGAGAACAACATATTACGGCTCCTAGAGCTTTCAATGTCTTTATACCTAACAAGTTTTCTGGACATGATTTAGTAAGCAATAGATCTGTAGTCCGTGTCAATGGACCAACTGTAAGAGGAAGCGGTTGCGATACTTCGTTAATAGTAGGCTTTCCTGAAAAACCAAGGGAAATATTCTGTGAGCCTGAGAGGGGTGCCCCTGGAACCTCGTCGTGACTTATAGTTGTTCTGCTTGCCCCTGTATCAAGTAAAAACTTTCTGTCTTTCCCTAATACTTGACTCTGTACATAAGGACCCTCTTGATCTACGGGAACCTCAATAAGGGGTACGCCAACTTCCCTCTCTAGGCTATTTCATGTGTATCGCTGATAATCTGGATAGTCAGTTTGTACATACTGGTACATCTGTTGTGTCGTGTTTTGTGTTGCGGCAATAGGCTGTGACTGTGGTACCGCTATGGTCTGTCGTGCAGCTTGCATAGGCTGTACATTCTGAGGTGCTTGTTGTTGGATCTGATCCTGTCTAGGCGGACGTGGTCTCTCCTTGGTTTTACCCGTAGAGATATTATGTTTCAGAACTGCACAATCGTTTATATAATGACCTGGCTGTTTACAATAGTTGCATGTCCCTTTAACGGGAACCGCTGAATTACTGGACTGTGTCACACCCTTTTTATGACCGTCAGCTGGAACTGACTGGGCGACGAGCATTTTCATTTTCGTGTCTTTCATACGTCTTTGTTCGTGTTCTTGTTCTTCTCTAATTCTATTCTGGTAATACTGTAACATTTGTAACATTTGTGACGGAGTGTTAGCTTGCCAAGTGCTCTCAACTTTCAATACTCTGTTTTTAACCTGGGGCAGGGAATTCTCGACTAGTTTTGTTACAAAGAGATGTGGATATGAATCGCTACTTGCTTTCAGGCCGCTGTTAATACCAAAACATTTTTCAAATCGGGAATAAAAATCACTAGTGTCTTCGTCGGGTTTCTGTTTGCAAGCTGATATTGCTCCCCAGTCTTCCTTTTTCGTAGTTAATAAACGTGGCAATACTTGTACTAACAATCCTGGTAATGCTTTAGTTTTGTCTCCAAGCCCTACGCCTGCAGTTCGGGCATTTTCTTCGTTTTCTAATGCTGTCCAATCAATCTTTTGTTCTCCCACCTCCCACTCTTTTTCTTTCAGTTTCTCGTAAATACCGGCAGGCAATAATACTTTCAATATTTTCATAATGTCAGGATAGGTATAATCACCCATGAGTAACATGTCCTTTAGTTCACGGTGAAAACCTGCTGGATCTTTGTCATGGCTGGGCACTAATTTTTTCATTTCCAATAGTTCTATTTTAGTTATAGGCGTGTACACGAACACGCGTCTAAAAGTATTATCATCATTCCTAACTGGGTGTACTTCACGTAAGGGATTCTGTCTATCTATGTAATACGTTTTTCTTTCCATGGAGGGAGCTGAATCATGTTCAGGACATAGGAAGGTACTGTATCGATGCCGATGTTCTAGAATTTCTTTAATTAGATCGGTACCCATACCTCTCCATTTATTCGTGAGTAATTCTATCAGTATATCAGGTAGGGGACCAGGATCGGAGTGTTCGTTTTTATACAATATAAGGAGGTGTTGTATCATGTATATACCAGCTAAACGCTGTTCGTCTGGTGTGAGATTCAGAAACGTGTGTGCCAGCGCATCATCACTGTATTTTTCAGAACTGTCAGCCCATTGTACTGCTGACCTGGCTAATTCTTGTTCATCCATAGAATCGAGCACATGGTACCCCCTTCGTTCTCGAAGTAATTTATCAGTAGCCTGGAATAAGTGTTCAGGGGTCCTTGGATTTGAGATAGCTGCTTGAAAAATTCTGTTACATTCTGGACGTATCGGACGTATTGGATTATTGAAAAATCTTCCTTTTCCTACATAAGCTATCGTTTCTCTAGCTGGTAATTCTAATTGTCCTGTGTTCATTTCTGACTGTTCCTCCTCCTCTCCCTCTGATTCAGTTTTATCTGCCTCTAATCTTCTTTCATGTATTCGTTCTACTTCTTTTCTGATCTTTCGGTGCATAACTTCTATACTCTTCTGTTTATCATGTTTTCCGTCTGCTATATTCTGACCCCATCTGGTAAGTACTTGCATTTCCTCCGGATCTACCTCAGGCCTATCTCTGTTTCTGATCAAGCAGTTTATAAAGAAGCGTAACAATAATTTTTGCATGTCCACTTTCTGGTATTCCATGGCCTCGCCAATACTTTCAGGACCTTGCCCTGTTTGGATAAAGTGATATATTTTGTCTAGGTGACCAATCATTCCTGGTAGCGTCATTCGGTAGGTCGAAACTCGTTGTAAACGTACTGATGATAGCAACATTCTGTCGTGTTTACCGGGCACTGGATCATATCTACAATCTGTAAGAGGCTCATTAAATATATTGTGATTAGCTGTTTGGGGTGTACGTTGGTGTGCTAAATCCCTATACGTCAACCTAGGTGCTGGCGGTGGCGTGGAAAAACCTCCTGTCGCACCTCCTGTCGCACCTCCTGAGGTGCCAAGTCCAAAAGGATTTGTTGGATGTAGGGTAGAGAGTGTAGATGCAGGAAGGACTGTAGAAACAGGTGGAACGTTTAGAACGTGAGGAGGAGTTTGTTGCTGCGGAGGTGGGGGCAGATGATCTTGGGGTTGATCGTTGTCAACAGGTGGTGTGCGTGGCTGCGCACCATTAGCATATTCGGGGGCAGCATCATCCAAATAGGAAGAAAGGAAAATGTCCTTTGCGGTCTTGGGATGTACTTTAATCGGGAGTAATGGAGGTGGCAGATCTTTTGGTACCTCCTGGGTGGCCTTAGGCAAACCCTCGGCCAGAAGAGGATACATACCATTCATAAGAGTGTTTCGTTGTCTGTCTACTTGTTCTGTTTTTACTCGGATACCTTCGTCAATTAATATGTTTTCTCGGGTTTTGTCTGAATTCTCTCTACTTTTCTCTTCTTTTCTGAACGCTTTCTCTGTGCGTCTATGCGATTCTTTACGCCATAGTTCAATGGCATCTTTCTGTGACTGTCTGGCTTTCTTTTTCCATAATACTTCTTCTACTCTCATGATGCAATCTGCATCCCATGTCCCAGCAGCGGGCCATCTCTGACTCTCTGCTAAATCCTTGGTGTAGTCCACCCATAAATCAAGATATAATACGGCATCTAGGCCATGTTTATGGTACATAAAGTACCCTGGAGTGTCCCTAGGTGGAATGGGAACGGCTTCTTCGAGTATCCCTTTTCTAGTTTTTATCTGTCTTAATTTCGAGAATAACGGCATCTTGAACCTTGCTACTTGATTCTTACTCGGACTTGAACACAATTAATACAATAAACACAATAATGAAGATCGAACAATCACTCATACCACGACATTTAAAACATATCAAAACATTTTAGAACGAACAATAATAATTAGAATAAAACTAGTTAACTGCATAATACTAGATGTACTGCTAAACAGCACAGATACACTGCTGAAACAGTGCAGACCAGGTCTGTGTACCCAAACCCGTCTTGACCGGCACAAACCAATGTGCACGTCTAGATGCGTCCCCAGCAACGGTACTCACCGGGAAGCACGGAACGGAACAGAAGGCCTCGGAAGTCTGGACTGGACTAGACCAAACTGGACTGGACTCGACTCGTGACTTAGATACTTCGGAACTTCGGAATCTGGTGGGCCTCTGTATACCTCGGATCTTGCTCTCTCAGCTAGGCTCTGGTCGGGATTCTCCGCACTCCTCACCGCCTCGTCTGGGTGTTGATCGCAGCCTCAGTCGCCCCCGTTGGCCTGAGGGAGATACAGGAAATCCTGCGGGTACGCGTAGTTGTCCGTCCGGCTGTGGCAGGAGACCGGGTCTGCAACGCACCTCCGGCGCGTGGGGTGTGAGAGGTGTCCCTGTTCGGGCACCAATTATGTGGTAAATTTTAATTACCTAGACTTAATTTATGCGGTAATATTCAATAAGAATAACTCAGTAAAAATAAGAGGCAGAATCCGTGGTATTTGAGGTTATAAAAGGGAATTTATTCCTTACAAAGGAATTATGGTTCGAACCAGGCTTCCGTCACCACGAAGGTTCAGGAAGGGATAGGCAATACATTATTGACAGGTTATAATATATATAGTAAAATGCATTACAGTAAGACAGATGCAGGAGGCGTAACAGCTGATAGGGAAGATAAGAATACACATACGTAATAAAAAGGCGTTACAATAGGCGTGCATAAAGGCGTATACTAGAAACGTCATTATGATGATGACACAGGTGGGTGGATCCATAAGAGAATCCTGCAATGTCAGCAGAAATATATGGCAGAGATGCGCACGCAGCCGCATGACGTGTGATTGACGTGTAACTAGAGGGTGAAGGGGACTTGACATTTAGCCCTACATGAGGAGACAGAAGTCTGGGATGTCAGAACAACCTAATCCCAAATCGTATCTAATATCTTGTGTTTAAGGAACTATATTATCTGGAAGGAAAGGTCTCTCAAGCAGAGGCTATTCTATACTGACTGCTAGTGCGTGTACAAGCGTCTAAGTGTCTACATGAGATGCGAGGGGGCATGGGCCTACCATGGCAACAGAAGTCTTGAATTACTTGCTCGGAGACAGTAAGGCCGGGCCCTTTGCTCTGTAGCTGGAAGGATGTTTACCTAAACTACTAGACAGGAATGCATTTCTCGAGGAGCGGAGCAGATAACTTGAAGGCTGAATACAGTTTTTGGCAGGCAACAGGCCGGGCCAGGCACCGTTAGCCGCGCAGGAAGTAAGACAAAGGTCATGGATACAGATACAGGTCCAGGCTGGAGCATTCAGAGGCAGAAGCAGGAAAAGCTCGATGGCAGAATTCAGGGCCTACTTTGCCAGAGCTGGAAAACGTGAAAAGTACACCATATAAAGACGGTGGCAAGGCATACTTAGGAACGGAATATTCGACCCATTCATGGTGGATCTGAAAGAGGACATGTTAACGTTGGACGCATATGTATTTGCGTCTTCATAGCTTGAAGTGGAGGGAACATACATGTACTTGTAGCATGTACATGGAGCCGTTGGGGTCTAGCTAGGGGACACAATTGATCATAAAAATTCATATTTCCTCACTCCACTCCCACCACCCCTGCCCACTTGCGCCTGGCCTGCCGTTGTGGGCACATCGAGTCTCCGGGACCCCTGAGGGACGGCATTTGCGGGGTCGCCTGCCTCCTCCTGGGTGCCCGAAGAACCTTGTCCCTCCTGGACAGACTGGCTGCGTTGTTGTGTGCGGGCAGGGCTCCTGGGTGTCTCCTGGGATGTGGCAGGAATGGGGGTGGTGGTTGGCACAGTTGTACCTGACGCAGGTGCTGCAGGTGGTTGAACACCAGAGGGGCCAGGTTGGTCTGGGTCATCCACGGAGTGGTGAGAGTCGTCGCTGGCGTTGGGGTCCTCTTCACGCAGAGCCTAGTCCTGTGAGTCTTCACCCCCAGTGTTGGGGGGAGATCGACGACGTTAACCTGTGTGTGAGAGAGACAGTGTTAATTGTGTTACATGCGACATCCATGTTTCATTATTTTTTGATTTGGCACAGTTCCTCTGGGTGGTTGGATTTGGCTAGCATTCCTCACACAGTGCACTTGTGCATGGGTATGTCCCTTGGCCACAGCTTTCGACACTTTACCTATGTGTGACACAATCTTAGTTGATGCATATTTTGTCAACGCAGTCAGCAGTGTAGTGAGCGGGCGTAGCAAGCCATGCAGAGCCGCCTTACGTGTTGCACTGTACGTGGCCAAATGGTGTTTTTTCCATGCTATTTGAGAATGCAGGTAGGTAACTTAACAATTTGTGACAGGGTTCTGACGAACACAGTGGGTAGGTATACTGGGTGTACGGTTCTGTTTGTGCCTGCAGCACGGATGTACTCGTGCACAGATTGACACATGGCCTAGTGTTTATCAAAGGTTGAAGGGGGGGTTAAGGCACTGCCAAACCTTGTCTACATGCACACAGTACACCTGCTGACGAGCAGACATGGCCACACCACCCAAGGGTGATTTGGTCTCCCTCTGTCTCCCTTACTCCCTCCCTCTGTCAGCCTCCTCCCACTGTCCGTCTCCCTCTATCTCCCTTTCTCCCTCCCTCTATCAGCCTCCTCCCTCTGTCCGTCTCCCTTTACTCCCTCCCTCTGTCAGACTCCTCCCTCTGTCCGTCTCCCTTTCTCCCTCCCTCTGTCAGCCTCCTCCCTCTGTCCGTCTCCCTTTCTCTCTCCCTCTGTCAGCCTCCTCCCTCCCTCTGTCTGTCTCCCTGTGTCCACCTCTGTCTCTGTCCCTCACTCTGCCCCTCTCCCTCCCTCTGTGTGTCACCCTCTGTCACCTCAGCCCAGCTTCCTGGGCACACAGAGTTTGCAGGGCTTGCAAAGGCCATTGGCTTGTTCATGTGGGTTTGTTTCTTCTCTGCGGGCACCCATTGGGCGGAGTGTGTGAGTCTGCACTGCTGCTGTGGCGGTGTGTGCTGACACTCTTTCAGTGTGCTGCGTCTTCATTGGCTGCTGTTATGTGCAAATTGTGCCTTCATACCCATGTCGTCCTGCAACGCGGCCACCATTAGCAGGCAAACTGTGTGGGGACACACTGTTGGTATGGCTGTGCCCTAAGCCATATGGGCTGAGGGCATTGTTGTGTGCTTCAGAGTTGCTCTATGTTAGTTTTGAGGCCCACCCTCCCGGCATCGGGGACATCCTGTCTTGTGTTTGTGTTTTGTGTGGCCTGTGACTTGGCCTGGCCTTGCTTGGGGCATGGTGCATGGAGGCGCTAGTGGCATGTGTGTGTTTTTGGAGTGTGGTTGTGTCCGGTGCTGGCTTTGTGGGGGTTGCGTGCATGATTGGTATTTGGGTTGTATATGGCGTTCCCCCCATGTGAGGTGAGTTGTTTGTGTACTCATCAGGCTCTCGGACTCCTTCTAGTCCATCACATGCCAACGGCTCCAGCGTGGTCATCACCTTCTCCTCCCAGGGATGGTAGTGTACCGGTCTGCGGGATGGCCCTCCTCCAGTGATGTTGGCCTGGTTGTGCTCGTCCGTCATTTTGCGGCGGACCGTCCTCCGCAGATCGTACCACCTGGCTTGGCACTCATGCCTGGTCCTTCTGGTGGACCCAACAGCATTCACGGAATTGACTATCCTCTCCCACATGGCAGTTTTTTCTGATATGCTGGTCCGTCTGATCAATGTTCCGAAGAGCTGTGGCTCGACTCTGATGATTTCGTCGACAAGGGACTCCAGCTCGTCCTTTGTGAACTTTGGATTCTTGTTGGTGGGCATGGTGTGGGGTGTGGGTGTGGATGGGTGTGGGGGTGGGGTGTGGATGGGTGTGGGGGTGGATGGTTGTGGGTGTGCAAGTGTGTGTGTGTGAATGTGATGAGGGTGTGTTTGTGATGGTGGTTGTGTGAAGGAGTGCAAGTGTAAGGTGTATTGATGGTTGAAGTATGGTGCAGTGCGTTGTCTCTGGGGTCTGGCAGCAGTGGATCTGTTGCAAAGGATCATGGTTTGTGTGTGTTGGGCCTTTTTATTGGTCCATTTGTGGGTGTGGCTGTGTTTGAACTTTGGGTGGGTGTGTTATAAGGAGTGGTATTGGTTTGGCCCTCTGTTTCTCTGTTTGTCAGTTGCAGGTCAGTGTATAGGATGCATTTGGCCTTGTTGGATATGTTTTGTGTGCCTCGGATTGACTGTCCTTGTGTTTTTTTGGTTAGTTCTGGTTCAGTAGGAGTGTTATTGGCGTCTGTACGGTGAGTACATGGGCCATGTTGTTGTACAGTGCTGTCCTTTGCTGTGGCTTAGTACGACTCGTACATGCCCGATGTTGGGTGAGGGTGCTGGTGTGTGGGCCTGGGGTAGGGTGCGTACGAACACGGGTGGGGTGGGGGTTCGGTCCGTACATACACTGGGGGGGTGGGGGTACGGTCTGTACATACACGGGTGGGGGGTACGGTCCGTACATGCACGGGTGGGGGGTACGGTCCGTACATGCACGGGTGGGGTGTTGGTACGCTCCATTCATACACGGGTGGGGGTACGGTCCGTACATGCACGGGTGGGGGGTACGGTCCGTACATACAAGGGTGGGGGTACGGTCCGTACATACACTGGTGGGGTGGGGGTACGCTCCATTCATACACGGGTGGGCGTACGGTCCGTACGTACACGGGTGGGGTGGGGGTATGGTCCGTACATACACTGGTGGGGTGGGGGTACGGTCCGTACATACACGGGTGGGGGTACGGTCCGTACATACACTGGTGGGGTGGGGGTACGCTCCATTCATACACGGGTGGGGGTACGGTCCGTACGTACACGGGTGGGGTGGGGGTACAGGCCGTACATACACTGGTGGGGTGGGGGTATGGTCCGTACATACACGGGTGGGGGTACGGTCCGTACATACACTGGTGGGGTGGGGGTACGCTCCATTCATACACGGGTGGGGGTACGGTCCGTACATGCACGGGTGGGGGGTACGGTCCGTACATACAAGGGTGGGGGTACGGTCCGTACATACACTGGTGGGGTGGGGGTACGCTCCATTCATACACGGGTGGGCGTACGGTCCGTACGTACACGGGTGGGGTGGGGGTACGGTCCGTACATACACTGGTGGGGTGGGGGTACGGTCCGTACATACACGGGTGGGGGTACGGTCCGTACATACACTGGTGGGGTGGGGGTACGCTCCATTCATACACGGGTGGGGGTACGGTCCGTACGTACACGGGTGGGGTGGGGGTACAGTCCGTACATACACTGGTGGGGTGGGGGTACGGTCCGTACATACACGGGTGGGGGTACGGTCCGTACATACACTGGTGGGGTGGGGGTATGCTCCATTCATACACGGGTGGGGGTACGGTCCGTACGTACACGGGTGGGGTGGGGGTACGGTCCGTACATACACTGGTGGGGTGTGGGTACAGTCCGTACATACACGGGTGGGGGTACGGTCCGTACATTCACTGGTGGGGTGGGGGTACGCTCCATTTATACACGGGTGGGGGTACGGTCCGTACATACACGGGTGGGGGTACGGTCCGTACATACACGGGTGGGGGTACGGTCCGTACATACACGGGTGGAGGTACGGTCCGTACATACACTGGTGGGGTGGGGGTACGCTCCATTCATACACGGGTGGGGGTACGGTCCGTACATACACTGGTGGGGTGGGGGTACGGTCCGTACATACACGGGTGGGGGTACGGTCCGTACATACACTGGTGGGGTGGGGGTACGCTCCATTCATACACGGGTGGGCGTACGGTCCGTACGTACACAGGTGGGGTGGGGGTACGGTCCGTACATACACTGGTGGGGTGGGGGTACGGTCCGTACATACACGGGTGGGGGGTACGGTCCGTACATACACTGGTGGGGTGGGGGTACGCTCCATTCATACACGGGTGGGGGTACGGTCCGTACGTACACGGGTGGGGTGGGGGTACGGTCCGTACATACACTGGTGGGGTGGGGGTTCGGTCCGTACATGCACGGGTGCGGTGGGGGTTTGGCGCGTACATTCGCGGCCGGGGGGTATTTTGCGCGTACATGCGGGGTCTGTGGTGGGGTGTTCGGCGCGTATGCGGACACGTGTCAACATGCTTGCTGTGGGAGTTCGGTCCGTACGGTGTTTTTTGCATACAGTTGTAAAATCTAAAGGTCGGGAGTGATCGTACTAACGCGGTCGGACTTCATTTTTCCGATTGGTACGGTAAATCGTCCGGGGATGTGTCGGACACATTTTCCGACCCGAGGACGTGTGGGGGAGTTTTCCGGATGTGATTCGTATGGAGTTTTTCCCATGCGAATCGTACTCGGCAGTTTGTACGGTACTTGTGCGACTCGTACGTAAAAAAATACGGATGCGAGTCGTACGGTATTTTTTTTTACCGGATCGGAATCGGCACCTTTATGTTTGTTTCATGTATAATAATAGTTTTAAAAAAAATTGAATCATATTTCTTACGAGCGGGATGTTAGGTTAATAGGGGATACAGGTGGGAGGTGTTTTAAAAAAATTGTTAGTCAAATTTAATAAATTGGAATTTTTTTATTTTAATTTAGAAATTATTGTTTTATGAGCGGGATGTTGGGTTTATAGGGGATAAGGTTGGGGAGTGTTTTAAAAATATTTATTTAAAAATGTAATAAATTATTTTTTTTTTCATTTAAATTAGAAATTTATTTTTAGCAGCGGGATTTTGGGTTTATAGTGGATAAGCAGGGGAAGTGTTTTAAAAATTTAATAAATTCGAAATTTTTAAATTTAAATTAGAAATTTATTTTTAGGAATGGGATGTTGGGTTTATAGGGGATTAGGGTGGGGAGTGTTTTAAAATAATATTTTTTTTTTTTTTAATTATGAGAAATTAATATTTAAATTTGAAATATTGTATTTATGAGTGAGATGTTGGGTTCATAGTGGATTGGGGGGAGTGTTTTAAAATAATTTTTAATAAATTTAAAATTAAAATTTAGAAATTTTAGTTTGGAATGTAGAAATTATTGTTTTATGATTGGGATGTTGGATTTATAGGGGATAAATTACAGTGGACTGCAGTAAGCTCTGCTTGCGCTTACTTTCTGGCATTGCTACTTTATTTTAACGCTACTGGTTTTATTGAAATCACCCGTTTTCCCTGCTTTTATTTAGATTTGAGCAATTTGTACTGTGCTTTGTGTAATTTATCCTTGATCCACTCACCAGTTCTCGCGCTCCTCTCCGGCCCCGGTCCACCGCAGCTGTCAGCTGTTTGAGTGGAGGGTGAAGCTACACTACGCGCTTCCGGCACCTCACACGTTAGGCGTCAGGAAGACACTATTTAGGCAGCCTATGCCACGGACGTGCAGTGGAGGCGTGCAGTGGGAGCGCCAAAGGCAAGCCCGTCTGTGCCCGTCCGCGCCTGGCCTGGGCCTAGGGTGAGAACCCCTGGCTTCTCCTCCATCCCACTACAGCAATATTCAAATGAGGAGCTGCTTAAACTTAATAGAGTTGGCCCTAATTGCCTTTTCCTGACCTCGAACGAAAATAGGTCGGTCTGCCCATGTGGCTTCTCTCTTCCACCAGAGCAGGAAATTAGGGCACTCCTCCCCGTGCGAGCGTCGATGAGCAAAAACTCACAGATTGATGTTAAAAAAGAGGACCTAAATTGTGGTCTCATCAATGTTAGATCTCTTATCAAACATAAGTACGAAGTCTCTGAGATGATATCTACCCATAAAATTGATGTGCTCTTTATCACTGAAACCTGGGTCGATGCAGCCAAACATCCGGATTTTGTTACTGCAACTACCATGGGCTTTCGGTCTTTTAGAGTAGACAGGCCAATAAAAAGAGGAGGCGGAGTGGCAATTATTCTGAGAGAGCAGTTTGTAGCTAAGTTTGTTCCAGCCTCTACTCTCTTCTTTGAGGCCCTTCACTTCTCCATTGAAATAGCCCCTAAGAAAACGTTCAGAGGTATGTTGTTTTATCGTCCTCCCAGTGCTAGGAGCACATTTGTGCAGAACCTAGATGGGCTCCTGGAACCCACCCTCGCTAGTAACGAGTTTACAATGTGTACTTAGAAGATACTGAAGATAAGGATACTGCCACTCTACTAGAGGCGTTGGGGGCTTTGGACCTTTCTCAGACGGTCCTCTCCCCCGACTCACAAGGCTGGACACACCCTTGATGGGATTTTCAGCTCCATGCTAGGACTGTCACAAAAAGAAGTCCTTCCTTTGACAATGACAGACCATTTCTTAATTAAGTTTAACCTAGCAGTTCCCATAGCTCAGCCAGTAAAGACAACAGAAACGCCCTCCTCGACCTATATTGTTTGGAGCAAGGTAGATTGAGCTTAGTTTGAGACTTATTTAGAGGAGACACGTCCTCAGCTTAATCTGTGTTCAGACTCAAATGCAGTTAAATACACAGAATGGCTTAATGAAGCAATTAAACCCTCAGTGCCTACTAGGAAAACTTCAGGGAACCGGAGCGTACCTTCGGTCCCCTGGTTCTCTGACGCTCTACGCAAGGAAAACTAAATGTGCCGTAGAACAAAAAGGCGCTTGAGAGCAAACTATGATACAGCAGAAAAAGGGTTATAGAAAACTGTCCTAAGTCAATATAAAAACTCATTAAAAACTGCTAAAAGAGACTATTTTACTCCTCAAATTGAGAAAGCCAAAAATAGAGTTGTTTAGGGTAGTTAATAATTTAGCATCGCTACTGAAGACTGACACAACAAAATGTGACCAAAACTTCTGCGATTCGATTGCATCAGCTTTTAAAATCTAAAGTTATGAATATACCTACAACGTTTTTATAGCCACGTCCGATTACAATTCCATAGACCTGGCCCTATGTGCTGAATCTAAGAGAAATCACTTATGCCCGTTCTCTCCAATTTCCTCTAAGGTGGTAGCAAAACATATATTAGAAGCCAAATCCGGATCGCCAACTGACCCCTGCCCACCTGCTTTCCTTAAAAAGATAGTGGAGGTGGTAAGCCTTGAACTTACACTGATTTTTAATACCATGTTCAGCTCAAGCTATTTCCCTTCCATATGGAAAGATTGCTCCATTCTCCCTTTGTTGAAGAAGCTCAACCTGGATGTGGCCAATCCATCTAACTATCGTCCCATTGCCCTTCTACCACTCCCGGCTAAAATAGTTGAAAAATCATGAATAAGCAACTGTCTCAATTCATTAAGGACAATGATCTGCTCGATCACTCTCAGTATAGATTTTGACAGGAGCACAGCACTGAAACTGCGCTGATCAATGCCATTGAGGAAATCAGAACAGTAAAGGATGGAGGAGGTACAGCTGCCCTGGTCCTCCTTGATCTATCAGCCGCATGTGATACGGTGGACCATAACTTGTTGAAACAGCGGCTAGAATCAATGGGGGCCAAGGAATGGCATTGACCTTACTGGCCTCCTTCCTGAAGGAAAGGAGATTAACAGTCACAATGGACAGTTTTCATTCAGAGCCATATGCTTTACCCTGCGGTGTCCCTCAAGAATCTCCCTTGAGTCCAACTCTTTTTAATATTTACGTCACGGAACTCGCCCCTTTGATTAGAAAGTTTGGTTTCGGCCTGACGTCCTATTCAGACGATACCCAGATAGTCGTGGCAGCATTTCGAAAACAAGCTGTGCCCACCCTACAGTTTCAGAATGAGAGAAGTAAACAGATGGATGGAATTGCATTGCCTGAAGCTTAACTCTAAAAAAACTGAGATTATAATCTTCGGTAATTAGAAACCTGCATGGGATAAACTTTGGTGGCCGGCAGAGATGGGTGAAGCACCCAAACCTGTGCAAAAAGCGAAAAATTTAGGAGTGTGGATTGATACCGAGCTAGCACTATCATACCAGACAAATGCTACGGTCAGCGCCTCCCACTTTCTGATATAAAACTGAAGAAAATCATGCCATACATTCCTATGGATTCAAGAAAGTTAGTAGTTACTGCACTGGTCTAGGCAAAACTGACTATTGCAATGGTCTCTACATTGGTACATGAAAGCACTATCTAAAAAAACTTCAGACGATTCAAAATACAGCTGCTCGGCTATTGGGAAACATCCCCAAATATGACTCAATCTCCAAGGACATTCGCCGACTTCACTGGCTTCCGGTGGCTAAGCGAATTGAGTTTAAAGCACTCTGTTTAGCATATAAAGCTCTGAACAACACAGGACCTTTCTCTCTTTTTGTCTGGTACCAACCGTCCAGACAGTTGCGGTCCTCATGCGCAAGATTGATGAAAGTGCCAAGAATACGCACCACAGGTTGGGGCGGCCGAAGTTTATCTTACGGTACCGCAAAACTGTGGAACACGGTACCAGCCGAGCTCAGAGGAGCTGCCTCCCTCATCATTTTTAGAAAAAACTTAAAAACATGGCTTTTCTAGAACTGATTTCCTGGGGGTGAATACTGCAGTCATAGCACCAAGACACCTCTGGGTATTCCTGCGCTCAACAAGTTTCATTAGCATTAGCATTAACATTAACATAAGGTTGGGGAGTGATTTACAGTAATTTCTTAAATATTTAGAATAATGAATAATTTTAAAGAAATGGATATCTATTTAAAAAATATTATTTGTTTATAGAGTATAATTTTAATTCAAGTATTAAAAATAATGGTTTATTATTAGTACTTAAATATTAACATTTAAAAGTATGTAATTTAATATTTAAAAGCTAATAGTTATTATATTTTAATCAAAATATGTTATTAATGTACATAAATATGTCATATGTTCCCCCAAAAATATATAATCATTAATTTATTTACAAAAATAAAATGTATATTTTAGTATTATGTATAGTATGTCGATAAAATATTATTTATATGTGAGTTATAATATGTAGGAATAAATATTGTTTGTTTGGAAGAATATTTTATATATAAATATTTTAATTTTATATTTTCACAAATATTTGTATCAATTACAATATAGAGTTTAAATACTTATTATAGAAAATATTAAATAAATATTTTTTTTTAGAGTATAGTTAGAGATATTATATTAATTGTATTGGGCAAAGTAAATTAGATATGTTTGGTGTCTGGCACCTCCTCTGACTTTATAGTACTAGGAGTGGCAATAGTAAATTAATTCTGTTTAGTGTCCTGCACCTACCCTGACTTAATGCTAACTGGAGTGGGAATAGTAAATTAATTAAGTTTAGTGTCCAGCACCTACCCTGACTTCATGCTAACTGGAGTGGGAATAGTAAATTAATTAAGGTTAATGTCCAGAACCCACCTTAACTTAATGCTAACTGGAGTGGGAATAGTAAATTAATTAAGTTTAGTGTCTAGCACCTACCCGAATTTAATGCTAACTGGAGTGGGAATAGTACATTAATTCAGTTTAGTGTCCAGCACCTACCCTGAATTAATGCTAACTGGAGTGGGTATAGTAAATTAATTAAGGTTAATGTCCAGCATCCACCTTAACTTAATGCTAACTGGAGTGGTAATAGTAAATTAATTAAGTTTAGTGTGCAGCACCTACCATGACTTAATGCTAACTGGAGTGGGAATAGTAAATTAATTAAGTTTAGTGTGCAGCATCTACCCTGACTTCATGCTAACTGGAGTGGTAATAGTAAATTAATTAGGTTTAGTGTGCAGCACCTACCCTGACTTAATGCTAAGTGGAGTGGGAATAGTAAATTAATTACGTCTAGTGTCCAGCACCTACCCTGACTTAATTCTAACTGGAGTGGGAATAGTAAATTAATTAAGTTTAGTGTCCAGCACCTAACTTGACTTAATGCTAACTGGAGTGGGAATAGTAAATTAAGTAAATTTAGTGTCCAACACCTACCCTGACTTAATGCTAACTGGAGTGGGAATAGTACATTCATTAAGTTTAGTGTCCAGCACCTACCCTGAATTAATGCTAACTTGAGTGATAATAGTAAATTAATTAAGTTTAGTGTGCAGCACATACCCTGACTTAATGCTACCTGCAGTGGGAATAGTAAATTAATTAAGTTTAGTGTCCAGCACCTACCCTGACTTAATGCTAACTGAAGTGGGAATAGTAAATTAATTAAGTTTAGTGTCCAGCACCTACCCTGACTTAATGCTAACTGAAGTGGGAATAGTAAATTAATTAAGTTTAGTGTGCAGCACCTACCCTGACTTAATTCTAACTGGAGTGGGAATAGTATATTAATTAAGTTTAGTGTCCAGCACCTACCCTGACTTATTGCTAACTGGAGTGGAAATAGTAAATTATTTAAGTTTAGTGTCCAGCACCTAACTTGACTTAATGCTAACTTGAGTGGGAATAGTAAATTAATTAAGGTTAGTGTCCAGCACCTACCCTGACTTAATGCTAACTAGAGTGGGAATAGTAAATTAATTAAGTTTAGTGTCCAGCACCTACCTTGACTTAATGCTAACTAGAAAGGGAATAGCAAATTAATTATGTTTAGTGTCCAGCACCTACACTGAATTATTATTAACTGTAGTGGGAATAGTAATTTTTATATATGTATTAATTCGTCAACTTAAAAATGTAATATAGTTTGCAGTAGTAATGTCTTTTAATTATAACATAGTTATACATGATAATAAATAATATATATATATAGATAATTATAACATATTATTAAATACAGTAAATGTAATTAAAAAATATATAACATTTGTTTTGGGTTAATTCGGAGGGGACAAGCTTGCGGTTGGGAGCTGTGTCTCATCGAGGAAGGTAAGGTTAATTTTCTTTATTTTAAGTATATTTTTAATTTAATTTGAAGGTAGTTAGGTTGTACTTAGTGTGTGTAGTGTTAGGTTTATGGAGTTTGTTTGGATAGTTTAGGTCTGATTTGCGTTACAGATTGCTCCATTCTTAGCTGTTGGTAGCTCTGTTCTGTTTGTGTAGAGTAGGTGGACCTCGTCCTGTTGTTGCTTGGAAGGCATTATGCAAACCTTCAACAGCATTGTTTGTTTTTGCCTCTTGGTTTAGTGTGCTAAGATATACATTCCACCATGGAATTTGATATTTTGGTTGCCTTCGTTGCCCTGATCTATGGAGTCTTGCCACCCAGGTATCTTCAAAATAGTCTAGGAGGGGACCTAATTATTGTTCATTTTGCTGGTAGTCAGCCTAATAAAGCCTGACCCACAGAGTATTGATAGCGCCTGATACTGAAGGCCGTTGCACACTTTTTATCAGACTTGTGGGCTCTGGCCATGTCCGTCCCTTCCATGCTTTTCCGGAAGTACCACCGGGTGTCAGTCCCCCAATTTACACACTGCATTTCGCGCTTTCTGACCATTACTTTGGCTGTACAGCTGAGCGCTGTGTCTGAGATTACCCTCACGCCATGTCTGATCGTCCAGTGGGCCAGGCTGAGCCCGGTCTGTTGCAACTGTATCGTGCCCGCATCCAGCTTCTCTTTGGATGTGCCCCACTGGCTGTGCGGGGCATCAGCTGCAGGCTAACGTTCCGCCATGCCTACAACACCTGCGTGCAACCCGTCTTTTCCTGCAGAAGATGTCAGTTTCAGTGGGCCTTGGTGTCTGCCTTTCAAACACGTACCTTGCTGAGCTGTGGGTGGCACCTTTGTTGGTGCACGTGCAAGACTGCTTTGGTAAGACACGTTTATGGGATGCCATTCTATGTGTCAGGCAGGCTGACAGCTGCACCTGTGCTTGTGCGCAATGGCTTCTGTGCCATGCCTACATCGAGCCTCTCCCAGGTTGCGACGGGGTGCCCCTTGCAACCTCGTGCTGTGAAGAGTACATCTGTTCCTTCATACTTCTGGATTGGATGGCGGTCCTCGTCGCTGGAGATGAACTGCATCGTCTCTTGGAAATGACTGCCTTTGAAGCTGCCTGTGCCTTCTTGGATTCATAACTACTTTACAACAACAGTAACTGTTGGTGACAAAATCAATCAATGTCTCCCTCTCTGCACGTCACCTGACAAGATGTGGCATCCAGCTCTCTGACTATGGCTCTGCGGTCAATTGCGCTTGGTACCACAGACCAGGGAAGTGGATGCTGTCATCTAACTGTCGTGGACTTTGTCGTCTGACATGAACCCGGATTCCGATATGCAGCTGTAGCGCACAAAGAAGACATGGCGTTTTTGTTTTGCAAGTACCCAGGGCTCGAGTTGGGGGTACACGTAGGTACACAGCGCTCCCCCCTCTTTGGCTGGGTTTGATGCCGTGCCCCCTGCAAGGCCGTTGGTCCCCTCAGGGATATGCTTAACCTGTCCCGATACCGGTAAACGTTCTGCAGCACCTGCACGTTGTCTGCAGTCCATTCCCAGCAGCAACGTGCATGCAGCGAGTGTGCCTCTTTTTCACCTCCAGCCGGGCCTGAGTAAAGGGGATATCCGGCATCACTCTGTTTGTACATCCTGACTGGGGTCTGCCTTGAACCTTACATTTGAATGTAGATGCCACAGAGGGGAACCTCTGCACACAGCTTGCCATCTCTATACAAGTACTTAAGGGAGCCATGCTTTTGTCTCTATTCTGCCTCTGTATATCGATGCTGACACTGTAACACTGTCAGATGGGTTGGTCTGTCCCAGTATTTGCACAAATCATGTTAGTCACATGATTTTCCTTCTTTCATAGCGCTACGTCGGAGTGTTGTGAGGTCAAGTGCGTTTTGTCTTACTTGGTCAGTCCCCCCACTTCATTGTTTAGGACTTGTGCCCTGCAAGTACCTTAGTACGTCTGTCACATGGGAGGTGTCCGCAGAGCTTGTTCACTGCGTGGTCCAGGAGTACTGTCTGAACATTCTGTCCAAGGTCACAGAAGCCTGTCCCTGGTCATTCTGTTCTGTTCAGGCCATAGCACCCCAAATCAACAAGGTCTCACAGCTGCTAGAGGACACGGATCCCCTTTGATTGACAACAGAATGCAGGCCAGATGGCCCACACTTGGAGGGTCATCCATCCAGTGATGAGTGCGACACAGCCAATGTTGTGTACTCTCACCATGTATAGTCTGGGTAATGGGTTCTGATGACAAAGCCCATAGACCAGGGACATCCCATACAACTCCTTCCTGAAAGGGGTGGGAGGGGTATGCTCGTGATTCGACATCCAGAGGGGTTATTGATGCCACATCTTGCTTCATGTGAAATGTGGTTCCGGGTTCAGTAGTCATGCATTTTCAACCTGTAGTGGCACATATTTAGCATGCTTTGACACTCTAGTAAAAACTTCACATTTGGAAATGTTTCTTGTCTTCATATTGTTTGCTTGTGTATATGCGCTTGGATGCCTCAGAGTGAGTAGGGGAGCAAGTGAGGCAGTATGGCAATGGCGTCCTGTGCGTAGTGGTGCTTCTGGGTGCTCAGTCCCTGCATGCATGTGTTTTCAACTCCGGCGCATAGTGTACGAAATCTCATGGAAATTTGTCCGAGACTCTGAGACGACAGCAAGGCACACAGACACAGTCATGCTCGCTCATTGTTGCATCACACTCAACGGGACAAGTTGACGATGAGCTGTAGACGCTGGTCAAGGCCTTCTTCCTCACCACTGTCATCGTCACTGGGCATGTGTGGGTTGGGTGCAGGAGTGATGGTGCTGTCCCGCCAGATGTAGCTGTCATGTGCCGACCCCAGTTACTCTGCACACACGTGTGAGATGATCTGCTACGCCTGTCATACCACTTGCACTTTGATGGAGTGGTAAGTTTGCAGATCCTAGAGACAGGTTCACTTGCCTGTGGTGATATGAGGCCAATGTGTGTGCCATCAATGGCTGCCATCAACATTTGGGATGCCTCCCAGTCAGGGCCGGTTCCAGGAATATTTATTTGTATGGTTCAATGATGCATTCGGGTGGGCCACTGCGTGCCCGAGTTGTCACTTATGTCTCTCGCCAGGCCTGCTTCAGGGACCCACTTTGTCTCTCCTCAGTTTCACAAGGACCAGGGAGATGTATTCTTTCAGATTTATTTGATAGATGTTGTCACTCTCAAGAAGTGTGTTTTTTGCTTGAAAGGACCTCCTGATGGGATGCGGAGGTTTCCTAAGGTTGGAGTATCAGGCAAGTGACACTTCTCATGCTCTCACTCATGCCCTCTCTATAGCGATGCTCCATGGTTACAGAAGTGCCCGAGTGCGCCACCACCCTTATAGCACTGATAAGGACCCTTGGGGGAAGAAGAAAGCAGGGCGCCGTACGAATGCACTAAAACACCCATAACACCATGGGGCACCGCCGATAAACAGAGCGGGAAAATTAACGACCCGCCCCTATATAGGCTCCTCCTTACGCGTAGGTCAGTGCTTGACAATCCTTCCCGGAACCAGGAACCTCGCCTAAGCTTCATCGCCTCTGTGACGAGTCCACGCTTTGACCACCGTTGCGCGGACGCTTTCCTTCCCGCTCAAGCCCCATCTCGACCCTGAAGCCTCCGCTGTGCGCGGACGCTTTCCTTCCCGCTCAGGACCCCTTGCAGGATTATATCACTCCGGTACCTCGCTGTGAGCGGACGCTTTCCTTCCCGCTCAGGACCCCTTGTAGGATTATATCACCCCGGTACCTCGCTGTGAGCGGACGCTTTCTTTCCCGCATAAACAGCGGTAGGGTTACCACGAATTCGGAGGGCGGACGCTTTCCTTCCCTCCTAGGAATCACTCATCCCTACTCGCTATCTGCGGCCGAAGCGGACCGGTTTCCAAGGAGACAGGTAAGGAGAGCTGAGGGCGTGAACTAACGCTCTGGGCACTCTCACCTACAAACCTTGCGCCAGGACGCTGATGTTGAATAGTACTTGTATAGTAGGGGATTAGACCCTAAAAACAATAAAGAGAGAGGTCACGAAAGATTGACACACGCCCTAAGACACTCTGGTTGTGGCGACAACATCCAGTTGAAAAGGCTACACCCTCGAGAGTACCCACAGATGAAGGGTGAGTAGTTGGAGAGCTCTCTCTACCAAAGAAAGTGGTGTTAGGATGTTGTGTAGGCTGAGAAGGTATTAACGCTTCTCTTCTCCCCCTCTGCAGCCTCCTCACGGCCGTGTGTTCCTTGGACCTTCTCCTTTCATACTCCTCTTCCCATCCTGAGCGGATACCATCTTCCCTGTTCCCCGAGACGCTGCCCCCCATACATTAGTTCCCTCTTTTGGTGGGGGGTAATGTCTGGGCGAATAGGGAGGCCACTCTACAAGCTGTCGTCCCTGCTGGCTGTCACGCAAGGTTAGTAGCCTGCCTGTTATCTTGTGCTGCTGACGACCCGACAATCTCTCTGCCACCCTCGTGCATCGCCCCTCATCTCTACATGTCCGCTCGTTTATGTGCTTCTCATTTGTTGTATGGCACTACTGATATGAGTGTGGGGTGTGACAGTACCTTACATCACACACACATTGTACAGTGACAATCAGTCATGCAGGTGTGCAAGTACATCAGTCAACAGGGAATGTCATGTGAGCCAATGAGGATTGCAAGGTGTGGTAATCACATGTCATCCATACTAGTGGGCTTGATTTTTTAGGGCGTTTGGTCTGGAGAGGCACTGACTCAGGATGTGTGTGGGGACATTTACAGGCAGTGGCAGCTAGGCACACTGCACGCCACACCAGTACGTGTGCTGGGTGTGCTAGGGATTACACGTATATCTGATTGGCAGACAATGGACACCTCTGATTGCCTGCCTACGCCACTGACCTTTCACAATTTGACCCCAGGCCAAGAGACGCCAGTCAGATGTCAAGGGATGTTCAAGCATGCTTCACAGGTTGGATGTTTCATAACACAACGTTGGTACCGTGCGGGAGACCTTTGTCCTTTTTGACTCCTTCCCTCATTTAAGTCTATGCTGGGCATGAGGCATGGCTATGTATGTAATTTCACTCTCCTTTCCTTGGACATTCCCTGTGTGTGAAGACTTGGCTCACGGGTCATACTCTCTCATCCCTTCACAGTGTAGTGACCAGCTGGTCGCTGTTCTAGTTGTTCTGATGTGCTAGCCACTCCCAGAGGGCTGACTTACACCCCACCCAACAGCCACCAAGCACAGGCGTCACTAGACCTGTGACCCTGCCAGCAAACGGGGGCGGATGGACGTGCCCTGGGCCAGTTCTCCTATGCATGTACGGTGTCTGTGTGGTTACTCGATATGCATGGGGGCCTCGTGCCCCACAACATTGCCAATGGGGCGCACCAGTCTCTTTAGGCAAATGAGTTGTTTAGTGGATTGTAATAGTCAGGGCGCCAGTGCAGATGCAGTATGTGTTCGAATGCGCGGTAGCTGGCATACGCAGCGATGACACGCATTGTCCACACTTGAACGTTGCTGGGTTGCAGTCGCAGCTTCTGGGCCGCCAGAGTGTGGCACACACAATGCGGATGAGCCATCAGCCAATGGGTGCCTTCGGCGTACATGTTTAGATGTTGGGATGTGCGCGCTCTGCAACTGCAGGGCTCTTCATTGGCTCCAATTGCCTTCTGGGGCACCGTGAGTCACTCATGGGGATTGGGTGAGCCTCGCACTTTGCATTTGGCAGGTTGCCACATTCATCACGGTGCCACCACGCTTGCTGGTAGTTGTAATTGTTCAGGGGTTGCATGCGTGGAGATGTCTGGTACTCACCTCTGCTGATGAGCGCAGCGGCGACTTGTCTGCCAGAGGGGCATCCGGTAGTGCAGCGAGAAGGCCTGTGGTGCAGGTTCCATGGCTGGTCTGGGGGTTTGGTTGGGTACAGTATCGGCTCTTCCTCTCCCATGTTGTATTTCCGCCATCTGCAACGTGGTGGTTTTGACGCGGCGGTGGGAAGGGCTGTCTGCAGCATCGTGATTTGCTTGGCGGATGGAATACCACCCTTGCGTGCGCAAAAAACGTGCGGAGCCTGACAGGCTGCGGCATACGGAAAATTGCCTCTAAGCACCCATTGTGATTTGTTGGTCGCAATGACCACACCTGGGGCAGAGGACATGATGTTTTTTTGCCACCGCCACCAGCACGGCTGGCCTTCCATCCGTCATCATAATGGCCCCCTTAGTGTTAATTTCTGAAGGTGTCTCCATATACACTGATTGAAATAATAGAAGTAACCCTGATGTGTGTGGGTATGATTTTAGAATTGCATTTATCATTGCCTGTTCATAATCAATAATTATTTTCTCTGGAAAATAAATATTTGTCTCTTGTTTAATTTTAGTTACTATTTCCATATATGTGGAGTTTTGTTTATTAGGTAGTAAGGCGTAGATAAAAGGGATGTTAGTGTTTCGATATAGGGCATGGATAGTATATAATTGATAGAATGCTATGGGACAAATTTTAAAAGTACCATCCATGTTTCTGACTGTTGTAGTTTGATTAAATTATTTGCGGTTGCAAAAATATTTATTCTTTTCTCTTTAAATTTGTTGTCATAAAGAACAAAGGGTTCTTCATTATGAGTTATAGATAGTTCTGGGGGAATTTCTACCTCTTCAAATGTTTTTGGGGCAGGTGTGGTGGTGGTCGTTGCTTTTTTTGTTCGAGCTATAGTTCTTTTTAATGAACAAATAGAGGGCATTTGGTCAGTAGCATGTTGGGGTACTCTGGGCAGCAGTTCTTTAAGTAATTGTGTGGTAGATTTCTGTGAGCTATTGCTAGCTTCTCCAATGTTGTCTAGGGCATTTCTAACCTCTATTTCAGTAACATTAGGGGGGTGGTTATGCTCCCTTGTATACAAAACAGTTGTTTCTCTAGTTGTTGCCCTCCCATAACACTTATTCGAATAGTACTTGCTACATTTCCAATTTACTTTAAGTCCACTTTGCTTTTCCTGGGTATAGACACACCCCATGTAACATAGCAAAAACTTTCCTTTCCGAGAAGTAAAAAATTGGGCGCCTTCTGTCATTGTGATGTTTTAAATGCTATGAAAAATGTATATAAAAATTAATACATCGAATATTGTGCAGGTTTTTTAATTAATACATACACATTGTTATTAGTATACTTACGATGTCGATTTTTAGGTCGTTTTCAATGTAGATATCCTTGCTTTGTTAGTTGAATTCTGTTTTGTTGCTGATGTTTCTGTTGGTAGAATACAACATATTTTTTATTATTTTGTTCAATTGTACGCGGTGTGGGGTGGGGGTTTGGGATGAATTTGGGTTTTGATTGGGTGTTTTAGATGATTTTTAAAATGCATTTCGTTGAATACTTACTTTATTTGTTAGATGATTTTAGAAACTGTACTGTAGTTGTTTGGATGCTTTGAGAATTTTCTCTAGAGGAGACATAGATTGAAAAAAGATGTATATTAATTATTTGTGCATGTCATTTTAGAAGATTAACATTAGTGTTATAAGTGGCATTTTACTTACTTTTAAGTAGAGAATAGATTTTTCTTTAATGAAGTCCTTACTTCTGGCAGCAATCTGGCAGAGTTCCGTCTTCTTTATTCTTTTTGGTTTGAGGTGTAAAATAATGAATAATTTTCGTTCTTTATATAATGTTGAATTAATTATTTTTTAATGTGATTGGTTTATTTTAGTATTGTGTGTATTTGATTGGTTGATATTTATTGTTTTAATTGTTTTGGTAGTTGTTTTCCATATATGGAAAACACTAATTAAGGATCAGTTGGTGCTTTTTTTTTTTAAAGCATGTTGAATCCTCTAAATGTGTATTAAATTTTATGTGATGTAAAAAAAAGTGTGTATATTATTTAAATATAAGATTTAAATAGTTAATAGTGTATTTATGATTTAATGTTTTATAATGTTATACTATTTTTTAAATTGATTGTATTTGATTTATTTTGTATGCAGTGTATGTTTATTTATTGAAATATATTTATAGTGTTAAGTTTTATTTGTTTTTAAGTTGTCGGTATTTTTTTTAAAACCATAACAGTGCTGTCTATATTATTGTGATCGTTATTTTTGTCATGTTTTATAATTTTTAAATATTTCCGATATTTTAAATAACGATATTTATGTGTTCTATAATACTGTTATCGATATTATTGTTTGACAATATTTTTGTGGCGATAATAGTGTATTTTTTTTAATTAAGTATATGTTATCCATATTGAAGTACTCGATATTTTTGTGTCGATAAAAATGTAGGTCGATATTGTGTCTGTCGATATTATGTACATATCCCTCCTTAAACCCATCTTTATTCCCTCTCCTACAGCTCACTCCTCATTATGTGTAATAATTCCCTATTTTGCAGCTCTACCCCGTCCCACCCACATTTACTACAAAAACACAATTCTTGGTGTCTGGAAAGCTCCAGACATGTGGCAGAGACCTCAGCACAGAAGAGATAGTAGTGGCGGAAGTGGATGTGTCCATGAGTAAGTTAGTGAATAGCGTTTTCTAGTATGTGAGTAATACTACTGAAGTATTACTTCACGTACTACAAAATGCAGTTTGTGAATGAAGCCCTCTGTTTCAGCACTTCTCAGTTGCAGTACAATACAACAATTAAACAAAATATGTACAGATGTCGGTCCTTTTATTTAACAAATGGTTCAACATACACCCTCTAAAGACATTAGTTTCAATTTCAGGATAGTTTGACCAAGGACATGAACTATTCAAATTATTGTCGACGTTTCGACCCTCGGTGTATGTGTTAATGAGTACACATCACAGTGGGCCTTCCTCAGGACTGGTAAGAGTTTTGGGGAGAGCTAGGCAGTATTCAACTCAAGGGTCCTAATCCACATAGGTATGGAGTCCACCGAAAGTTGTTAATCATGAAACAAATCTTCTCATGCCACTCATGATTTACTGACGAGCCATGAGTAGTTTACATTTACATCATGAAGACTGTTTGGAAATTAACTTTGAAGAACTAAATCTACACAAGAGGGATAGAATTTTGCCCAGCTTACAACCTTTTGGGATTTTACGTTGGAGAATCAAACAATTGTTTTCCCCTCACAATTAATGAATCATTAATTGGGTGGCATGAGAAGATGTTTCCCTGAAACTCTCACCAGTCCTGAGGAAGACTTGTACTGTAGAAAACACTGTTGCACTTTGTCACTCTTTTCACTGAGTCATGTTTTATGTGTTTTGTATCTGTGACAGCAATATATGAAGGAAAAGGTACTTATCAGCCAAAAATATGATTTTGAATATACAAAACTGATTAATATTGGTATGGTGTGGTGTCTTACATTCATTGTTTATTCATAGTAACACAGGTGTGTCAAATATTGGTCTAACAAGGACCTCACATGCCTTATATTTCATTTATTGGTTACTGAACAACGCAGTTCAAAGACTGATCTATAGGGTATATATTTTTGGATAAATTATTTTCAGATTTCGCAAAGCAATTGCGTTACCTGACAGACCACATTATAGCTCATATAACACATGCAGGATCAGCACATTAGTTCCCAATTTACAGGAGAAAGCCAGCAAGAGTAAACATAGAGGATCATAGTTGTAAAGTATTCCCTAGTGCTATTCAGTGCAAGCATTAGATGGAGGTAATTGGATACACCGAAACAGCGTTAGATGAGAGATCAATAAACTAGTGGCTGTGCAAACCCTTAATTGTCAATATTTCAAGTTGGTGGCTGAAAAAGGGTGCTCAAAGAGAGTTAATGGTTGAAAGAGGTGGACCCAAAGCCTACTCTCTAAAACATAGACCTAAAACAAAGGTATGTTTTACAAAAATATCAACATGAGAGCTTAATATAAGAACTATCAAATAAGGGACCATGAAAGCAAGGATGTATCTAAAGGGGTTAGACTGACCCTATAAGGAATGGGTATGGCATTTACCACTTCAGGTAAGAAAAAGTGAATGCTACATAATTAGTGCGACTGCTGTGAATAGTTTTGAAATCGTTTTCTACTATCACCAACCTTCAGATGGTAGGTGATGCAAATATGGCATGCATTGTAATGCACGCCACACTCTATGCATTGGTTTCCTTTTCCTCACCTAGATTTTCAATAAGGGATGAGCTTCCTTGGTATCATCAGTGTAGGATAGGCTTGGACCAACATTTGCTCTGACCACTTAGCACTAAATAGCCCTTTGCATTGACCAATAAAGGAAGAGTGTGCTGCCCTTCTACTGCTAAACAGCCAATCAATTGTTAGGAAGCTAGTTGGTGCTAATGGCACTTAGCTTTGGTCAGTTGTTGCAAATGTTGGTACAAGATTGCCTCGCACTGAGCAAAGGCAGGTAGTGTTGGCCGTATGTGTTCCTACACTCATTAACTTTCTCTCAAACCTTTATCAACAGGAAGAGGACTGCTCAAACTCGGATCTGTACTGTAAGAGATGCGACGTCAACCCAGAGCAAGCCAATATCAGTACCATGGTAAACCCATCTTTTCTCTATTACAGAAAAGGGAAATAAGTCAGCCCTTCTCATCCATTGCTTGTTTCAAATTTTCATTCACCTTTTTGATCTGCCCTCATTACATCCATTGGGTGTTCAGGCTATCATTCATGACGTGTGGTGTTTTGCTTGTTTACTGTAGAAATAGAAGAGTCATGGGATTGCAGCCAAGGGAGAGGACAGGGCTGTACTTGCTATAATGGATGTTAACCTCAGATTGGGCAGGTGGTAATGGGCTCCAGAATGTAATCCGGTTTTTGAAATCCGCTTTCCCTTCCCTATCCTGCATTTCCCAGGGACATGTGCCACACACTAGACAGTGAGACACTGATACCGCAATAGTCATTCTACTCCCATCTGGTGATGGGGCAAGTTGTCAGAACAGACCTAAGAGTAAGGCCTGAGCAGTGTCATGAAAGATGGCGAGCACCATCAGACTGGGGCAATAGCCGATGACTCAATCATCTATTGTACAAAAAAACTACAACTCCCCGATATTGCAGAATCTGCATAGGTCCATTCCTAAACTTACTCTGTAACCAGTGCAAAAAAAAGTATACAAAGACATACAATATATCAATTTATTAAAGAATTTTTTTAACAAAATTGTTATTAAAAAGGTTACATACATTTTAGTCTGTGCACGTATTATATCACACATATAGGAGACTGTGAGGAAAACACCATCTGCATACAATGCCTATATCCACTCTCCACACAAGGAATACGCAGATGTTATAAATATATCCTACCACTATGCCACAGGTATTACAAAGCATTTGAAAAGGACAACTCACCCACTGTTCATTGATGTCTGCTTCATCATCGGTGTCTTTTCTACATGTAGGTAGGTGAATACCACCTAGAAAGACTCAACAATGGTTGGGAGTACAGAGATAGTTGAAGCTTAATATGATCAGGGATCTGATGAATTAAAACAGCCTGGATTTATACCCAGTTTTTGATAGATGGCTACCACTGGCAAGGTTAGATTATAAATGCTAGGATGCCTTCATACAGTAAAGCTTCTTGCATCTAAAATCATTGCCTGCACGATTTAGTCATTAAACTGCCTGCCTGGGTCAATGGCCTTCTTCAAGGCTATATGATCTCTACTAAGTGTGCTACGGTGAGGCTGAATGCTCTCATATCTGGCACTGTAACTACTTAGTTCTGTTGTTCTTATTCAGGGTTCAATCTTTCTTTTTGACTATAGGGAAGGGAGGCACTTTCCTGTAATCAAACATTTGTCAAGGGAGTGCGCGTGCGGATCTCGAGGCCCCAAAGAGATGATTTGTATGCACATTCTCTTGACGAATGGTCATCGCTGCTGCCCATGCTCCAAGGACAGCTCCAAGTGCAGCTTCACATTTATCTTCTGCACAGTTTAGAAGGCTACTACGAGAGCAGAAGGTCTGCGCACCATCTGCACTTAAAAACGACGTATGTCTAGTCGACTCCAGGGCTTGACCGAATAAGGCACCTGCAGTCCCCGTCCTCCCTTTTTCTGCATCCACTAAGGTTTTGTTAGCAACACAAAGGGTAGTGAAGGATACTCAAGTGCTGATTGCCCCCATAACTCATCCCATTCTGTCTCTTTCCTGCATATTACAAAGATCTCGACTGGGTTCCATGTCTTCCAAAAGACACCAACAAGATTTCTCTATCAAGGATATGCTATCAGAGAAAGGCTCCATAGCTGACAAGGCGGATAAAAATCTAGCAAGCCCGGGGGGAGGAGCCAAGATGGCGACCGGGACGGCAGCGTAGTCTCCCGGCTACGTGAACCTCCGCATCCCGCACGGATATCCTGTACGAGATCCTCAGCCTGTGCTACGCGGTTGTGTTTCTGAAGGAGAGCGGCACCCGATCGTGTGACTCCGAGGTTTCTGGCTGCGGTATCGCCGGAGAAATGTGCATTTGAACTTAGCGGCCCTTGCGGCCCTGGAGCCGGGACCTCGAGTGGACGCCGTGGCCGGGTGGAAGTTCGACAACAGCGGCCTGTGGTGACTGGGTGGAGTCGGTCCACCGGAGCGGTGCCAAATTTGACCTACATTTCGTCGTGGTCGTTTCTACTGTCAAGCGTAGTTGACCGAGTGCACGCCCGGGGGTGCAATTCTCAGATCCTCCGGTGACTGCCCCTGCCTTTGATGGTGAGCTGCCCAGACGCCGCCCGTATCTTGCCCTGATCCTTGCGGGCCGCTCCCGGTTTTTCGCGGGAGCTGGTCCGTGGTGGAGACGACTGTTGCCCGTGACCACGCAACGGATAACTTTTCGCCTGCCCCCGGAACCCAGTCTCCAGCGACGTGGACCTCGAGGCGCTTGTCCCTGGGTCCCGGCCCCGGTGCGGGTCGGGCATACTTGGCGGCCATCTTGTTGCGATGAAGCCTACCATCCTGTCCGCTGGGTTGCAGCGGGCTTGTGAGTGTGTGACTTTTGGGAGTGTGGCGGAGCGATCACAGAGAGCTGTGCTGGGGTACGGCGACCTCCTCGAGGCCCTTGGTGCTCTTCACTCCTCCTTGGTTTATGGTGTCGGGGTCTTGGGGAGTAAGCTCGACGGTGTGGCGTCAGCGTTGGGACAGTGGCGGCCCGCCTGTCCTCACGTACACAGGGACTACCTACACGGCGCACAGGAGGACACGGTGGCGGCCACCCCTGAGGATAGTGCACAGCTGGACGCTCCGGACAGTATGCTACCGTGTACTCGGCCAGCTGAGGGCCTGATTTGTCCCGGAGGCATTGGACCTGAGTGGGAGGTGGTGGCCTCGTCCCGTACATGGCCTCCGGCGACCCAGGGACAATTCCAGCAACAATTGTTAGCTTCGGCTGCTTCTGCCTTCCTGGACCTTGAGTGCTGTGCAGATCCTGGGACAGCACTGGGAAGCCTGTCCCTCCATGCTGCGGACTGTGTTTGTGCTCAGAGACTTCCACCCCACCTGTGTGCGTCGCTTCTCGGTCGTTTTTGGACACTCCTCTACCTTGAAACATCGGTTATGGTGCTGGGTCGAGGGGTAGGCATGGGCAGAATTACAAAGAGTGGTCAGGGATAAGGCTGATCTTCCAGGGGTGGTCATCTAGTGGATGGGCGGGCTCAGGGGTTGCGTGCTCCCCTGGAATAGCTAAATAGCATAATGGGTGCATAATGCTCCCCCTCTTTCTTTGATACGATCGATTTTGTGCTGCTTATTGTTCACTTTGGGGGATACTTACCGTGCGGGAGGGAGAAGCCGGGGGTATGTTTTGAAGGCCCTCCTCCAGTTTATTAATACTTTCTCTACCCCCCCCGTCTGGTGGGGTTCTTTTCCTACTTCTTTTTCCCTATTCTCCTATATTTCGGGTCTGGTTCCAGGGCGACAGGCACACTGCTGGGGGGGGGGGGGGGCCGTACTCATCTGCAGAGGTGCAGGGTGGGGGGTTGGGGGAGGGGATTCTCTAGTCTTTCATCTCTTTTTCCATGGCCTCCATTTTCTTCTCTGATTCTTCTTGTTTTTCCTTTTCTGGGATCAGTGTGTTACGCCTCCTTTGTTATGACTCGTTGTCATTCCATGTGTGCCACGATTTCCGGGGTGTTCTCTGGGAGTTTGGGCGGGGGACTGCAGGCGCAACTGTTTATGATATTCTTCCCCATCCTGACGTTCTTGTGTTTGCGCCATTGATCCAATAGATTGCGGTATATTGCTTACATCTATTACTCTGCATACCTTTTATCGTTGGAGGGAAATTGTCTGGCACCTGATCCTTCTGTCTTGTTCCATTATAAAATGAAAACCTTTTTCTCCTGTTGCCCTACCTGCCCGGTTCACAGTATTAGCATGAAGATTCTGCTCCCCGAAATGCTGCCTGTGTTTACGTTTGATTGTTATTGCTCTGATTGCTTAGCGGCCGGCCCCGGGGGGTTGTAGGCCCATATTTGTTCTTGATTGAAATGTCAATAAAGGTTTTCAAAAAAAAAAAAAAATCTAGCAAGCCCACTTGTTCGTACACCAAGGACACAGTGGAGGACTCAGGACCCCCTATTTCAGAAACCTATCTGCAACACTTCCTGCGAGAAATCAAAGAAGAGATCACGTTCCACACAGACCTGAAGGACTACTTGAAGGTAGTGCAGCAGCACCTGGCTATGCTGGGCTCAAGAGTCGATGACCTATAACACACACTAGACAAGCGCATGGAGGAACTCATTGATAATGACCACCAAATTGTTGCTCTTGAGGAACATTATGAGGACACCACCCTCAAGCAGGAGGGCCTTGAAAAGAGGTCCCGCCTCAACAATATGATCGGGATCTACCATATGGTGTGGAGGGGCTGGATAATCAGGCCTTTGTGCAACGTCTGCTCCACAATGTCCGTAATTGACATGATGACCTAACAATAGGATTGGATTGCATGCATAAGACAAACCCCGGGAGGTTTATGCAGGGAGAACCCCCAGACATTGCAGCAAGAGTTTACTTTTTTGACGAGAAGGAATATATCATGGCCACTGTGTGCTCTTTATCACACAAAGCATTTGAGGGTCATAAACTATTCATCTTCAATTAAAATTGCACCTACCACTCTGCAACGAAGGAGAGCTATGAAGGCAGTCATGGACTATTTGCGCTCACATGAGGTCCCCTATCAATGGGGACAACCTTTCCATTTGACCTTTGTCTGGGAGGGTCAAAAACACATGACCAAAACAATGGCAGATGCCTGCAGGATTCTAAAGCCCCCCCAATGGACAACCAACCTACAACGGTCAAAACCCGACCCCAGTCCTCAATAGACTTGGGAAGTACCTGGCGATCAACCAAAAGACAACGCAAGCATACTCCGCTGCCACCACAAGTAGCTTTTAGTTTTCCATCCTCTGACTTCTGCTGCATTCACCTTACCTGTCTGCGGCAGTTTTCCTGATTGTGCAGAGGTAACTAGTTCCTTTCATCTGACGGCTGGCGATACTTCCGGTTGGGTGGTGGGTTGCGGGCTAGTGTTTTAACTGCCACTGGCCATTAAGGCAGCATGCAGGGCCGGACGCGCAGAAGATAGCCGGCTGGTAGGCGGCCTGCCCTAGATAGCTTTTTGCTATTATTTCTCTACTGATGTAATGTGTTTTTAACATGTGTCCTTTAACATGTTTTTAATTCACCCCTGGGCAGCTTCTAGTTTTCCATCCTCTGATTTCTGGTGCATTAGTTTTGCAGATTGTGTGGATTGAAGTAGTTCCTTTCACCTGACGTCCTGCGATACTTCCGGTTGGGTTGTGGGCTAGTGTTTTAACTGCCACTGGCCAAAAAGGCAGCATGCTGGGATGGAAGGCTAGCCGGTCTGCAGCGGCTGGACCATGCCCAGCGCCAGAACCCATGCCGGTTTCAACTTAGGACGGCATATGAATATCAGATATACAAGTAAGGGATTACATGTCCTTAGGGGATGCACCAATGGGTGCCCCAGTTTTAATATGTCTTCTCTTTGGATGGGTGATATAGAAAGCTGTGAAACATGTGGTTACTCTCCAGGAGATTCCTGCCCACCATTAGACTCCCACACTCTCCACCCTAAAGAGCCCTCCATGCCTTTCCCCTCCTTTGTACCATTGTGCGCTAGTGAATGCCTAATCCTTGGTCAAACATGCTACAGAAATGGCCATTTTTATCGAAACTCATCAGACTGATATTATATTTATCACTGAAACCTGGGCTAACTGCTCGTACACCCCTGATTTTATTAGCGTAGTCTCTCCGGGCTATACTCTTTTTAGACTTGATTGACCACTGAAAAGAGGAGGGGACTTGAAATTATTTACAGGGATCAGATCAAAGCAAGATTTGTTGTGTCGTCAAATGAAGACTGTGAAGCCACTATCCTATTGGTTTGAAGTAACCAAAAATACATCCTTTAGAGGTTTACTTATTTACCGCCCACTTGGCTCGAGAACTAGGTTTCTCAATTCCATTAGTATGCTACTTGAATGTGTGATTTGTAACTCTGAATTGACTATCTTGAGAGACTTGAATTTTCACCTAGAACAAACTGAAGAAAAAGACTCTTAAAAACCTTCTGGAGACCATGAACAACATTGGGCTTACTCAGCTGATACAGTCCCCTACCCACATTGCTGGCCACATTTTGGATGCTATCTTTAGCAATCATGACGTAGTCACAAACCCAAAGGTTTTACCTCTCCCTTGTCTGACCTCTCGGCTATCATCTTCGAGCGTAGAGAACCCAAGGAAATCCCTTTGATCAGCCCACCAAACAGCCCACCCTCTGTCGAGATTGGAAGAATATAAACTTGAGCCAACTTCAATCTCAACTAACAGAGGATCTGCCCTTTCCTTCACCAGATTCTGAAACGACTGCTCATAATTATTCGACATGTATAAACCATACCTTTTTACAATTTGCCCCTTGGAAAACCAATATACATAGGAGAACTAAACCCTCTGAGCCTTGGTATTCACAGGCGCTCCCCCTAGAAAAATAAAAGTGCAGACAACAAGAAAGGAGATGGAGACTTAATTACAAAACTCATGAGAAGGAAATGTATAAACTTTCTCTGGCCAAATATAAAACTTTACTGGTAAAAAAAACCCAATATATTTTACAGCTCAAATAGAATCCTCTAACAATTCACCTAGGGAACTTTTCAAAGTTAATAACAAACTCACTAAAGTTTCAGGAGCCAAAGGAAATACTAGCAGACAAACGTTCTGCGATGACATCGCCCGATCCTTTAAGAATAAGGTGAAACACATTTATAATATCTTTAATGCTTCTGGAGATTATTACCCGACGTCACAGCAAACTTTGGTTAAGGACGCCTCTCACCGTAATATGACCAGCTTTTTGGAAGTCTCTGTAAATCAGGTAGAACATTTTATTCTGTTTACTAAATCAGGATCCCCGAGCTATCCATGTCCTCTTTCGGTGCTTAAACAAATTTACGAGCCTGTAGCCAAATGTCTAACCAACATTTTTAATTTCATGTTTTCATCGGACATTTTTCCATTGGTTTAGAAGAAGGCATCTATTCTTCCACTTCTAAAAAAGTCTAATCTCGATCCTGACATTCCGTCCAGTTACCGACCTATTTCCAGACTTCCTTTCCTTGCTGAGGTAATTGAAAAGATTATGAATGCTCAACTTACCCAATTTGTGAAGGAACAAAATCTGTAAGACCCAACTCAGTTTGGCTTTATATCAGATCATAGCACCGAGACAGTGCTGATCAAAGCCACAGACGAACTTAAAACTATCCTTGATGAAGAAGGAAATGCTGCTCTAATTCTGCTATGACCGATCCACTGCCTTCAATACCGTGGATCACACAAAACTTTGCCATCGCCTTGAGGCAACGGGTATTAAGGGTACTGCCTTGGATCTACTCAGATCATTCTTAAACAATAGGAAAAGTATTGTGGCACTAGACAAGTTCAGTTCCAAAACGTTCTCACTACCGTGCGGGCTGCCGCAGGGATTCTCGCTCAGCCCCTCTCTTTTCAACCTATATGTGGCTGAGCTTGCCCCTCTGATACAATCTTTTGGTCTCTCACTTACTTCCAACGCAGACGACACCCAAATTGTGGTATCGGCAGCAAACAAGGCCAATAACACTAGCATTCGGCTTAACAATTGCATGATAGAAATCTGCATCTGGATGGACAGACACTGTCTGAAGCTAAATTCAGAAAAGACCGAGGTAATCTTCTTTGGAAATAATCCTTACTTTTGGAACCCCAACTGCTAGCCTGCAGAGGTGGGTTCACTTCCAACTCCAACTCCAACTCCTAAGGTGAAAAGCCTGGGAGTGATTATGGATGATAAATTTAACTTCGGCAAACAAGTTAATTCTATCATATTCACTTCAAACATTACTTTAAGAACCATTAGAAAGATCCCCCCTTACATTCTGGTCAGTGCCAGGAAAACAGTCATTTCTTCCCTTATTCTATCCAAATTAGACTATTATAACAGCCTATATGTCAATCTGCAGAAACAATATCTCAACAAATTGCAGGTCCTACAGAACTCAGCCGCTAGAGTACTTCTCAATCTTCTAAAACATCAGTCTGTATCCTTGGCCATTAAAGAATTACACTGGCTTACTGTCAGTAATCACATCAAATGTAAGGCCCTTTGTCTCACCCATAAGGCACTACATGGCATGGGACCTGAATTCTTAAGAAATGCCATTACATGGTACATTCCTAATAGGAACCTTAGATCCCTAGGCACTTACACAGTCACTCTGTCCAGATTCAAATAAATTAAATGGGGCAGCAGCAACTTCCTTGTAGGAGCTATTAGACTCTGGAATACTCTGCCCCTCCATATCAGATCACCTTCCTCTTTGCTGACTTTGAGAAAGCTTTTCAAAACTTGGCTCTTTAACTTGTAATCTGTTTCTTCTACCACCCTTCCGTACTATGCCTAGTTATAAGCACCAAGACACCCGAGGGTATACGTTGCGCTATATAAATTCATATAACATAACATAAGAAATTGACCAAGCAAGCCAAGCTGCCATAAAAGTAGCAGAGACAATGAGCAGCTAAGAAGCTTCCCTTATCACCCAGAACCAATTGTAAACAGTTTGCCAAGCAAGGCCCAAGTTAAAATTTGACAGTGGTAGTGCGACCGTATTACAGGTGTCGGGGAGGAACAAAAATCCAGATACCTGACCGAAGACGACCCGCTGCGATGGAGAAGGGAAGCCTTAATTTTTTTTGGTTTTCTATTACTGTTCATATTACATGCAATGTTTATGGGATAATGGGAAAGGGGGAATAGCAGCGACCACTAACACCTCCATAGATGAGAGAGATCGAGGCCTCACAGGAAATGCTTCCCATACACAGTTATGTTATGGTATGCAGATTTGTAGAGTGCACTATCACCCATGAGGTTATCCTGGTTCTGAGCAGGTGTGAGCCTAGCTAAACCTAGGGCCTAGTGGGAGTAAAGAAAGCAAGGTCTTCCGCTTCTTGTGAAATTCAGGAAGTGAGGAGCAGGCTCTTATGTGCAGTGGAAGGTCATCCCACGCTTAAGGAGACATGTAGGAGAGGCTATTGGAGCTCTTGGCCATGGAGAAGATTAAGCTGAAATTGGAAAATAATTTACAAGTTGATTGAGGTTGATTGGAAACCTTGCATACTGATTCTGGCCAAGACTTTAGGCGGATTACTTGTCCCTGCTACCTCAAGGAGCCGCAACTGACCCCAGAAGAGGTCTCTCAGCTCTTACCCAGATGAGGAGATGTCATAGTTTGCTGGTGAGGGCTCTCCAATGACCATGCAGACCTCACTTGCCAGGCCATTCCCTTAGTTTCCGGTAGACCACTATGGGAGGGAGAGAGCGTATTTTTGTAATGTACTTTGTTTTGTTTATTTTATGATTTCCTTGCCGGCCAGTTGGATGTTGATGACGGTATGTGTTGCCTAACTATAAATAAAACACAGTTAAACCTAAAAAAGAGAAAGGAATTAACCTCTCTGGGACACCACTGCTCAGTGCTTCTGGTGAAAATCGCGGTAAAGCCATGGTTTGGTATCTTCCTATTAGGAAGGATGTAATCTGTTTTAGAGCCATGCCATCAAATCCTGCTTCTGGAGAGGTTGTAATCAGAGTGCTAGTGGTCCTTTGGTTTGTCGTGTAGTTCCTAAAAAAAATAGGATCTGCGCATTTAGACAACATAAATTAAGGGATTGGTGTCCCGACTGATTCCAGACACCCCCAAAGTATATATTAGCCTTTAAACCAGCTAGCTCACAGTGCCACCATAAGCCCCCTAACCTTACCAATGAGCGAATAGTTTCTGGCAACTATCAAACATGACAACCCCTGATCCTTCAGGGATCGTGGAAACAGTGCAGTACTTTTCACTCAGTCAATCGTACTTACGTAGTCTCAGAGAGATGCACAGAATAAACAATGGGGACGTTTTCAATAAGTATTTATTGAACCAGCATCATTCTAGTATAAAATATGTTTGCTGCGACTACCATTAGACAGAAACAGATTTATGAGAGTACAAGCACCAACAGAGTAAATGAAATTTAGAATTCTTCCATGGTGCTAAAACAGTGAATATATGCAGGCATATAGATACATGGCGATAATCAAGCATACAACTACGATGCAAACCATACCTAAGTGTACCTAAGTATACCTAGCATGTATGTGGGTGTAAAGCCAAGAATCCCCTAGGAAAGAGCCAAACCCCATTACCTCCATCTTGGTCTCGTGTTGGACACCCCGCAAGGGATGTCAGACCGCTGCATGTAGCTTCTGCAGGCCAGGACCTCAGCGTCTAGTGTCAGCATTGAAGCTTCTACTCTGCCTATCTAGTGTTGGTATGTGTTAGAAATGGGATTTCTAGTTGACTAGGGTATGCGCCTAAGCCAGGTAGAAACCACCACTCTAGTCAGGGCAAGGGAGTTACACACTGTAGATAACCCCTGCTCACCCCCTTGGTAGCTTGGCAGAGCAGTCAGGCTTATCCCAGAGGCAATGTGTAAAGCAATTGCTCAACACACTCACAGAGCAGTGACACACTAGGCACACCACAAAAGAGATTCCACACAAGGTTATATAAAAAATAGCCTTTGTATTATCCATAAAACACATTAGAACATAATCGCATATCTTACACTGTGCCACTGGCACTTGCCTTGACTTTACAGGGATTACATAAATCATTAGGGCAATCGGGCCACTTTCATAACATTATCACAACTCACAGTTAGTGAGGACAACCAGTAACTACTGGCAAGAGTGCACTTAGCACACCACCTTAGGCATAAAATATAATCTGCAGAGCATCATAATAAACATTAGTATTGTGCACACATTATAAAATCACTGTTACGGTACATCTCTCTTGCGCAGGCCACATAGGCACCACAACCTCACAGCGTAATCGGGGCCTGCGCATGCCTGCCCCGAATACCTTCCCGAGAGCCAACTGGCCCTCAACACATGTAGGGCACTGAAGTACCGGCACCTCCACTCCAACCCTGCAGGTGCAGGCCAGACGTGTGT
Source organism: Triturus cristatus (assembly GCF_964204655.1). NCBI lineage: Eukaryota > Metazoa > Chordata > Amphibia > Caudata > Salamandridae > Triturus > Triturus cristatus. The sequence continues at coordinate 119,494,660 of NC_140581.1, forward strand.
TGCAACTCTGAATCCGGTGCCCCTACTGGGCTGGCTCCGTGATGCCACTCCAAAATGACACCAGCATCCAGTCAGCGCGTAGCTGCCCACGACCATGTGGTGCAGCTGCAGCGATATCAAAAAGAAAGATGTGGGAATAACGTCGGTGCTACGAAAGCACCTGAGCGAGGTCATCCAATGACCCCTCGGGCCGGGTAACAACAGTCCTGCCCGCTACCTTGAAACAGAGCCGCCCCAAACAGCACGGCTCGGGACAAAGGGCACTCCTGACCCCAGTGCACTCACCCGCTTTCACTGGGGTGGTTTCACAGGGCCCATGAGGTTCCTGTGTTGGCACCACGCCTCCGGGGGCTGGACATCAAGCGAGCCCCGCCGATCCCGCCTTCTCACTGAGGATTACCTTATGGCGGCCTGGGGAGCCCAGGAGGCTCCTGCTCAAACTCACTAGAGGCCCTGCCCACAACAGCCTCAGGAAACATGCAGGGCTCTCCTCCTCCTCACGGGGGCCCCACCCACTGTCAGGCGTCCTGTGCCTGACTTCCGGTGACTCCTCACGGCCTGAGAATATGGGGCACAGTCTCCGTCCGGCTATGAATCTTTTTGGTCCTCCTGGCGCGATCTCCTCTGCGAAACCAGGAGCCTAACAGAACCCTGCAGCCAGGATAGTTCTGTAAGCACTGTCGACACCCCAGACTGTTCTTCACATGCTGGCCAGAGCACTCGATGGGGCCCTACGATAACACGGGGGCATGAAGTGAACACCACAGCGCTCACCACGCGCTGTCATAACTCCGGTATGGCAAGCTAGTAAGTCATGGGGGACCACAGGGACACACCAGCAAAGTGTCCCCCGGGAGGCCAGCACGTGGATTTCTGTAGGCAGAGTGGCAGTCCCCCCAGCCCAAAAAGGCAGCAGGTCAGCTCTTTCTGCAGTCCAGTCCCATTGTGGTTCCTTCAGGTCCCATGCAGTCTTCTGTTCCAGTTCCCAAGTAAACACAGTTCAACCAACATGGGCTCAAAGCCCCAATACTTATACTTCACAAAGTCTTTGTTCTCTTCTGGTACAGGGCCCTGGACCCAGTCCAAACCTGTTCTAGGGGCACTTAAAATTATCCTCACAGAGCACAACACTCCCCATTGTAGGTTTAAGCCCTGGCCCCAGACACACCACACGGGGGCGGAGCCATCATTGTGGAAGGCAGGCACAGCCCTATTCAGGTGCAGGTGCTACTCCTCACACCTCTCCAAATTCAGAACAGGCCTATTCAGCCTAGCGCTGACTCATCCAGATTCTCTGGAGCCACTGCAGCTCCCCAACCCCTGTCACTCCAAGACCAGACAGTCAATATACAAGAGGCAGGCACAAAGACACATAGCACACAGAAATGCCTACTTCTAAAAGTGGAATTTCTAAAATAGTGATAATAAATCTGCGAACACCAATACGCAGCATTTACCACCACGATTCCAAACATACCAAACTTGATCACGCTACCCCTCTCATGTTAGGAATTACCACTGTAGCACATATCAGGGAATCCCCAATGAAATCCTATGAGAGGGCTCCCTCACAGCAGTGACAAACCATATAGGCTGTTTATCACTACCAGGACATGCCACACAGTTAAGGCACATGTCCTACCTTTTACCTACACAGCACCCTGCCCATGGGGCTAGCTAGGGCCTACCATAGAGGTGACTGGTATGTAGTGAAAGGGGAGTCACAGACGTGGCAACCACTTTATGTGCCACGTCACAGCAGCAGTAAACTGGCCTGTGACAGGTTTGAAAGGCTACTTTGGTGGGTGGTGAAAGCAGCGCTGCAAGTCCACCAGTAGCATTTAGTTTACTGGCTCTGGGTATATGAGATACCACTGTACAAGGGACTGACAGGTAAATTAAATATGCCAAATAGGTGTAGACCACTCTTACCAAGTTTACTATAAAGAGCCCATGCACTTTAGCACTGCACAGCAGTGATAAAGTGCCCATAGTCCTAAAACCACCAACAACTGGTCTGAACAAATACAGGAGGAAGGCAAAAGTTCTGGGATGACCCTGTAAAAAGGGACACGTCCAACAATATGGTTCTTTTATACCATAAAGATAACCTCAGGGTTCCTTACACAATCGAAATGTAGTGAGTATGATTATGCAAATGAGCCTAGAACAATACCTGCAATTATGCAAAGGAGTTCTTTCGCCCTAGGATGAAGATGACCATGACTTTTACACAGAGTATGTTTATGCTATTATGGGGTTGATTCCGATCCGGGTCGGACAGCTCTCCGAGAGCTGTCCGTAGCCTTACCTTGCGACCGACACGTACCCGTAGCCGGTCCGTCCTGTTGATGAAGTACAATGCGCATAACTGCCAAAAACCCGACCGACACGTAGGCTGTGATTCAAGCTTCATTCTCCGTTTTGAGCCGTACCTCCGAACCGATATCCCGGAAGCAGTATCCATAGCAGTTTCCGCCCTGACAAGTACGATGAGTACTTCCTACGCGCCGACGGGTTGCCACGTAAGGCACGTCACAGCATCCGGAAAAGAAGCATATCAGCTACGATTCGCGCCACAACTCAATCCACAGCTACGAGACGGACCAGCTTGCAACAGGTACGAGACGGAGCAACAAGCAGCGTGTACAAGACAAACACATCATGAATCCCATCGCGCAGGTCATACCAGTACTCTACATCTATGACCGGATCAGGAACAGATACGGACGGCGCAGACGGTAAGTCAGACACCTACCACACAAACAAACGACACGTACCCGCAAAATGGCACACACACACAGGGGATCCACATCCTGGCCATTAACAACAGGCCACCATAGGGGTTGTATGGCCAGCGCCACTACCACCCCCACTCATAGGAGACCTGTTGCCCATCACGCCTGGCACCCCCACTCATAGGGGACCTGTTGCCCATCACCCCTGCCACCCCCACTCATAGGGCTTATGTTGCCCATCACCCCTGCCACCCCCACTCATAGGGGACCTGTTTCCCATCACCCCTGCCACCCCCACTCATAGGGCTTATGTTGCCCATCACCCCTGCCACCCCCACTCATAGGGGACCTGTTGCCCATCACCCCTGCCACCCCCACTCATAGGGCTCATGTTGCCCATCACCCCTGCCACCCCCACTCATAGGGCTTATGTTGCCCATCACCCCTGCCACCCCCACTCATAGGGCTTATGTTGCCCATCACCCCTACCACCCCCACTCATAGGGGACCTGTTGCCCATCACCCCTGCCACCCCCACTCATAGGGTTTATGTTGCCCATCACCCCTGCCACCCCCACTCATAGGGGACCTGTTTCCCATCACCCCTGCCACCCCCACTCATAGGGCTTATGTTGCCCATCACCCCTGCCACCCCCACTCATAGGGGACCTGTTGCCCATCACCCCTGCAACCCCCACTCATAGGGCTTATGTTGCCCATCACCCCTGCCACCCCCACTCATATGGAACCTGTTGCCCATCACCCCTGCCACCACAACTCATAGGGGACCTGTTGCCCATCACCCCTGCCACCCCCACTCATAGGGCTTATGTTGCCCATCACCCCTGCCACCCCCACACATAGGATGGGTGATGCGCCACACATCCATCATACACCATTAGGTATGTCAGCAAAATACATCCCCCTAACATCATGACAACAGTGTGTAGTCTGTGACAAATGCCCACAACAGTGATTATGATTTCGAACATACAATGTAACTAACAGCACATGTGTGACCAACAAATGAGTGTGGCCAACACAAGACAAGCATCACTATAGCACCGTGTCAATGTAAAAAGAACACCCCCTCACTGTGTAGAACAAAAGTTAAGTGTGGGGTTCCAAACTGCAGCAAATGTCGAGCATTGTGGTGATGGGGTCTAAACCCCCCTCATCACAGTGACCAAAAGGTAAGTGTCATCATGGTCAAAGCTGCAAATGCCAAACAGCATGTATGATTCCTGCTCCCAACACATGAAACACTTTTGGGGCAAGCTAGTGGTTGTGTCCCATACCCACAGAGATGTGGTGAGGCTAACAGTGCAGTGAAAACAAAACATACTCTCGGCCATGTGCAGGCAAGCACCACACATGGGGGTTGACAATGCATACAGTGTACAATGACACAAGAGCAGAAGTGACCATCACAAAGCATACACACATCTCGAAAATAGACACACTAATCAAAACAACCTGTGTAGACTGTAGGTGTCAGGTCACAAACTCCCATTCCATGCCAGCAATGGCACCTAACAACCAGGATGAATGTGCAGAATGATGTGATATGACTCACAGGGACAGCAGGGAAAATCACAGAAACAGCATCCAGACAATGGCCCACAACAGCAATACCAATGCACTGATGCAGAGGCACAAACACAAACAGGCAACCACACACTGCACATCTGCCACAACATGTGTGTGTGTGTATCTCAGTATCCCCAGGCAACTACACAACACATGAGGGGGGCTGAACCACAGTGACACAGATGTGGAGACAGTGCCATACAAAAGTAAACCATCATTGGGACACCCTTAGTGGGCAATCAGGCATTGTGAGATGAGAGGGAGCACAACAGACACATGTGACACATGCTGGAATGAACACAAACTAACACAGCAAGAGACTGACATACAATAGCACTACCCCCAGGGACCAGACATTGAGGTGACACAAGCATGCATGACACCTCCACTGTGATGACAAAGGTAGATGTCTTACAAACTGTGAAAACCAGACATGTGTCCTGTGCCACAAACGTACATCACATCTACACAAACACAAATCACTCAGCATGGCCAGTCATCCATGGACAAACGGGAGCTAGGGGCCCATCCATGCAAACATTTACATCAGTCCACCCTCAACACCACACACCCTGAACTGCAACAATGTGCATCTGTGAAGCCCACATGGACAGGTGACATTGCACATGCACCCATGACATACACAGGAATGTTGGGAGGAACTAAGGTGCACAGACTCATCACACAAGGACAGTTCACAACCCTGGTGAATGACAGACATACTGCACAGTATGCGGTACCTGGCCATGATGTCAAAGCTCACGTAACCTTCAGAATACCTCCCACAATCCCAGGACAATGCAGAAGCCAAGGAGAACCACAAGGGACACATGCTGACACCTGCTAACATTGCAGCCCTGAACCCGACAAGTGGGAGCAGTCACACACACATACACATGTCTCAATCACTGAAAGGTAGCACCTAGTGACAACTACATGATATTGAGAACTAACAAGTGCCTTGGGGACCCCTGACTGTGTCCCATCTGCGTCTGACAACATCACCACAACTCAGAACTGAAAAATCCTAATGATGAAACACCAATTAGCAGTAGTGTGTCATGCACCCACACATCTGGTAGCCCATGGCAAAGTTGTGGGATGAACATAGTACCACTCAGCAAGCATAAACAACAGGAACATATCAAGGGAACACTGTCTGTGTATGACAAGGTATGTGGACACACACACACACATGCTCACACAACACACACCATTGGCCCAGGCTATGTCACGGAACAACACATCCGTGACATAGCCTGAGGGGACCCAACTCCTGTGGAAGCCCAGCTGTGCCAAACATAGTCACAGCACGTCTCACTCATGTCAGCAGAACACTTGGTCAGTCAGCCATCAGTTACCACACAATGAAGGCTCTGGTCACAACAGCCTGGGTACGTGAGTCTCCCCTAAGTCATCTGCACATACTCAACACATATGTACAGCAAGTTGCGCAGAGGACCCAGTTGCTCCTATACCAATGATGCCCACACCTGTAGGTCCAGTGGAGATGCGCCCAAAGTCAGGGAAATAGACAAATTGGACAATGAGAAGCACATCATATGTGCAAGCCACAGATGTGACCATGCAAATGAAATGTTCACAGAGATGTCCACAAATTGTTGATCATGACACACCAAGTTAGCTGCAAAGGATGACATTGATACCGACCAGAATAGGATACATATCTCATGAACCACATGGAGTACCTCACATCAACACCTCAGTATTCAACATTGGAAACCAAGCGTTACAGGTGCAAGGGCATGCTAAACATCATCAACCTAATGTACAGCTAAATCAAGTTTACAAGGATAAAGAACAAAAGCTTTATTCAGCATATGAAAATGTAAACGTCCATTCAAACAAAAGGCCAATGGCCAGTCCATTATCAAATGACAAGGAGTGAACTTGAGTGACAACAGTCACACGTTGCTTGCCTGCACTGGTAAGGACAGGGGACAGCTCCTCGGAGGGGCATACATGGGGGCAGGCGAGGCACTGCAGGGACAGGATCAGGGCGCAGCAGACGGAGGCAGAGAAGGGGTGGTGGATGCAGGAGAGTCACTTGCAACTGCAGTGGAGCTGACTGAAGTGGTGGGTGCAGTCCCAACTGTGGGGCACAAGTCAGATGGGGTGGGTGCCGGCACAACTTCAGTGGGCAGGTCAGATGGAGTGGATTGGGTCCCCACTGCAGTGCCCAAGTCAGACGGGGTGGTCATGGACTCCACTGCAGTGCCTAAATCCATGTGAGCGAAATGGGGTGCAGGTGAGGTCGGCAGGACAGAGGGGGGGGGGACACGGTCCCCACATCAGTGGCACTAACCATCTGACCGGGTGTGGAGGAGCAAGTGGTAGGGGGGAGGGCCTCAGCATTTTGGGGATGGTGTATCTGTGGGTGGGGGAACCCAGGGCAGGGTGTGGCGGTGGAACCTCTGGAGTGGTGGCCTGGGGGATGGAGGATGGAGACTTTGCCTTGGAGCTGCGTGGCGGCGGTGGGGTCTTGCTTCTCCGGCTCCGGGGGGACTTGTGGGTGGGGGCCTCAGTCTGACTGCGCCTGGGGGAGGGTGTCCGGGTATGAGAGGCACTCCCCTCTGTGTGTGGGGTCTTCCTCTTCCCCTTGTAATCTGATCTGCTCAGTCGGTGGGGAAGAGGCCAAGGTCACAGAGGAAGGGCTTCTGTGGAGATGGGGTTGCAGGTGAGGCAAGGGAAGGGGGCTGGGAGGGAGAGGTTTCGGAGGACTGCGGAGTGGTTGTGGGTCACTGTGTGTGTGTTTGCAAACCAGCCCCTGTGAGTGTGGTATCAGTCTCCTGCGCTTGCTTGTGTGCACGCCTAGCCCTTGGTTTGGGTGTTTGTGTGCTGCCCATGTCTGTGGCTTTGTGAGAATGTGCAGGTGTGTGTGCGCTTGGGACAGGTAGGGTGCTAGGAATCGTGGGTGGTGCAGGGGTAAGAGGGGTGCGGGACTGTTGGAGGAGGGACACTGCTGCCGTCAGGGAGGAGGGCCACGGACTGATTGGTCCTCTGTAGGGCAGACATGCCTGATGAAATGCCCTCCATGACCGACACCAGCTGCGTCAACAGAGTGGTGTGTGCATGGAGGACACTCAGCATCGATGTCTGCCCTACATGGATCTGTCTAAGTAAGTCCACAGACTCCTCACTCAGGGCAGCAGGGGACTCAGGGGCAGAGGGTGCGGTGCCTGGCACAAAGGAGACATGCTCACAAACACGGGAGCCTCCACGGACCTCTGGGATGGGAGCCGATGGGAGGGTGGTGATGGTGGTGGTGGGGGCGGTGGCAGGGACAGCCTCACTAGCTGGGGTTTGGTGGCTGCTGACACCCGCCTCCACAAGGGAGTAATCCACAGAGCTACTGTGGCCCTCAGCTGGGGTGGATGGTGCTGACGACTCATCTGTGTGGCTCCACTCCCCCTCCGTGCCACTGGGTCCCCCCGACTCCTCTCCTTCTGTCCCTGTCAGGCTCTGTGGCTCCTCCTGGTCCGTGGAGCTGTCCCCTCCTGTGGTCGTGGATGTATCTGGATAGGAATAGGAAGAAAGAGAACATCAGTCACCTGCACTGACTGCACACACCACAGTGAGTACATCACATCACAGGGCAAGTCTCACCATCAACTATGGCACTCATATCCCTCCTGGACTTGCACCCATATGTCTGTTGCATGTTGGATGCTAATACCCCAATGTTCCAACATGCACAACCCACACATTAGCTGGACATGCAAGTGAACATGTAGGAGTATGTCACTATACACACAGCACATCTCTTGCCACTGACTCAGTACAGGTGTCCGGATGAAGGGATGGGCAGAGACTCGTTTCACATGCTTGTGATGCATGCCAGCAACACACACTATGATGTTCTCATGTCCTGATAGTTAATGCCACAATGGGGTGCATGGTGCACACATGAACACAATGCAGGATCACTCATAGCAAGTTAAATGCCATGGCACTGGCATGCCTGGAAAGTCAGTCAACACTGTCTCCTGTCACAGGGACAGGGCATCCAGACAACAACAGTACGCACTGTGTCACAATCATAGCTCAGGGGTAAAGCAAACTCTGCAGATGACAAGTGCATTTGCCCGTCCCCTGCAAACAACATATCCAGGACCCAGAAGACCCCACATCATGCAAATCAGACATATGAGTCTCTGCAAACACAACTCCCTGTACATTAGCACATCACAGTCTGCCGTGCATGTAACCCAGCTGCCTGAAGTACACAGTTGCATACACCATTGTGCGCTGTCAGATGATCACACAAGTCTTGTCTCTCACAGTCACATCTCAGATGTCCTGCTGACCCTCAAAATCATGGACACCCCAGTTGTACATAACAGTAAGCCACACCATAATGACACAGAGGCAGACACCTGAAGGCACATGTCACTAAGCACAACCTGTAAGTTGATACACAGGAGTGGGATTACAAAGTGTTTCTAAATGCCCTTGAGGAGGCATGACTGCCTAGGTCTACGTGAAACAGTGTTTGGCCCTGGACAGTAGTCATGTGGCTAAGCAAGAGTGACATACTTTTTTATACATACTCCTGAGGCCCACAAATTGGAGTCCCCTGCTGCATGGTTTTGTTTGGAATACCCCACCCACATGTGGCGAGTCAGACCAGCAATTGTAACACATATCAAGGGCACACACATATCACATGTCAGATCCCAGGCATTGGGTAAACAATTGAACCACCCATGAAACACACAACAGAGTCACGGGAACAGATGCTGTCCGGAAGCTGAAGCATAGCTGACTGCAGGGACATAGTGCCCTAGTGACACAAGCAACAGACTGTAGGGGCCACACCTGTGGAACAGATGAGGAGGGTGCATCACACAATTGAGGGACCTGAGTATTGGACTACAAGACCTACGTAATGTGGAAGTGTGACCAGGCCAAAAGACAGTAATTAGCATGTAAGACATAGTACACAGATTAGGCATGGATTTACCCCCCTCCTTGCTGCTGTCTGGCCTTCAGCTGCGTATCCAGGCCTGGGAAGACCACCACCAGGATCCGGAGCATGTGGGGGGTCAGGGTCCGGTGTTCGCCACACCTGCGTGGAGGTTCCAGCTTCAGCTGGACTCTAGCGATCCTCCGGGTCCAGCCCGAAGGTCCTGCCACCTCTTCTGGCAGTTGCGGATCAGGCGCTTGTGAACGAACTGCCCGGGCGATGGTCAGCCATGTCTCCTGCTTCTGGTGGGCATTAACGTGTGAGGATGACAAAGTTAAAATTCCATTAACACACATGCCCCATATTTGTGATGCACACATTTGGATATACATGTCATCATCACAAAGGAAAATGAGTTACACAGGTAGTGCAACCATGGTAAAGGACAAATAACCCGCATGTCTGACATGTTAATAATGCCTGGGAAGTTGAAGCTTGCACTAATGCACTTTAGCAGCAGAACACCTGTTCATTACATGTACCTACACACTTTGGGTGATGAAAGTAGTCAGTGAGAATGCTTGCCACTGGTGTACACACTGCTAGTACTGCTAGTCAGACAACATGCACAATTAGGAAGGCAGTGGACTACACACTCACCTGCTCCCCTGGTTTCCCATACAGCTTGCTGTACTGTGGAAGGAGCCTATCCAGCAGGGCCTGGTTCTCCTCCTCAGTGAAGGCTGGGGCCCTCTCCAGAGTACGTGCCATAACAGGAGCAAGAGGATGCAGAGACAGCAGCAGTGGTAGCAGGGATGTGGTCCAGTAGCATGTTGTGCAGGCAAGTGAGCTCCCTGGGGGCCAGCCAGTCTTATATCTGTGCTGCAGAGGCAGACTCTGTGCCATGTGTCCCCAGTGATAGGTCCAACACAGTTGCATTCTATGAATCTGGCCAATCCATGGAAATGTACGACTCGTACACGTCTTCTGCATCGTTCAAATCTTCACCTTCATGAAAACTTAGGAATTGCAACATTGTTGTAGGCATCCAACTGAATTTCCAGCGCACAACTCGTACAAGTTTTGAATCGGCATCCGTCTCAGTCCAGAGCCAATGGGTGCACCCGGCTCAGTCAACTGACTGTACAACGCGTAGTTTGAAAATACACATGCACCCATCTCCATATGATTCAATGGCCAAGGCGTACGCCTGTCTCATTCCATGCCTGCCCGACGCGCATGCATGATAGTCACCCGTGTCGGACCTCATTGCAGTCAATGGCAAAGCGTACGCGGCTCGGTCATGAACCGTGCAATGCGTACTCATTGTCACCCGCGTCGGACCTCATTGCAGTCAATGGCAAAGCGTACCCAAGGCTCGGTCATGAACCGTGCGATGCGTACGCATTGTCACCTGCGTCGGACCTCATTGCAGTCAATGGTAAAGCATACGCATGGCTTGGTCATGAGCCGAGCAATGCGTACGCATTGTCACCCGCGTCGGACCTCATTGGTGTGACTATTTGACGGATTAAACACACAATTACTTGCCAGGGACACCTGTGCACACAGTGTCCCATGGCATGTAAGGCTGCATTCCCTGTGTGTTGGGGGGGGGCAACATTTGTTTTTTTGGGTGGCACTTTTGTTCAGCCACTCCCAGGCAGTGCACGTGTACATGGGGGCAGAATCCTTTGTGTGTTGTGCACATTACCACTGTGATGTGCAAATCTACAGTAATGGGCATGAGTCATTGACACAGTTGTAGGTTGGATATGTTTAGGACATGTCACATACACCCTGAGTCCGGGGGGTGATGGCATGTACGTCACAGTAGGACCTGTAGCCGCAATTCAGATGTGCACCCACAGTCTGTGTGCATGTTGTGTCTCAGATGTGTCTGATCAAATGTGCCCAATGGGAGACAGTCTCCGCATCCATGTGGTACATGCAGCAACCTTGATGGTGTGTGTGTGTGTGTTTAAGAGACGTACATGTAGGGCCTGCAGGGACAACAGTGGCCACTACCTGTGGGACTCACGCTTGCCTTGTGGTGTGTACGTGATACGCCATGTCCATGCCAGTATCGATGTGGCAATACAGGCACCCTGGGAAACTGCATGGCAAAGATCTGTGATGCCTTGGGAGACATCAGGCCTCATTTGTCACTGTGGTGTGTGTTTGTAACATCACAGCAGTACATAGGTTGGGTGACACAGCCAAATGATTGGCCATTGCACTATATGGGACTTATGTGGACATGTGGAATTGAGATGTGATGGTCATGTAGGTGACATATGTGTCCATGCCCAACAGCACACACCTCAGTACATTGTGTAATGTCATGATGTATCATGTGATATTGAGCCTGGTCATGGCCACATGGGTGGATGAACCGACAATCTTCCTTTGTTCATCTCTGTGCTGCAAGGCACCAGCTGTCCATCGACCGTTCCCAGACCTTCAAACCACGCAGGAACGCGACTGCATCCAACGGTAACGCTTCACCAGGCCACTGATTGAGGAGTTGGCGGAGCAGTTGGCGCCACATCTGCTACCTGGCCGGACATACCCTACAGCACTGACCCCAGAGGTTAAGGTGATGGCAGCCCTGCACTTCTTTGCTACTGGTACCTTCCAGTACACTGTGGCTACAGCAGGTGGGATGTCGCAAACTATGTTTAGTTGTGTGCTACGCGATGTCTTGGAGGGGATGTTGCATTTCCTTGACCTGCACATCAAGTTCCCTAGCCCAGCTGAACTCCCTGAAATAAAGGATGCCTTTTATACACTGGGGAGGATGCTGAACGTCATCAGATCTATTGATGGGACACATGTGGCCCTGATACCACCACATGAGCAGGCATACCGTAACAGGAAACATTTCCACTCGATCAATGCTCTGGTGGTATGTCTTGCAGATGTGTCTGCACGGTTCCCTGGTTCTGCGCACGATGCCTACATAATGAGGAGTAGTTGCATTGCAACGCTGATGTCACAGATGCCAGATCAGCGTGCCTGGCTTGTCGGTGTGTACGGACTGTTTCCCATTGTGTGTGTTTGTCAATGTTGTATTCCGCACTCCTACAAAACTCAGCTACTTGTTCATTTTTTTGTGTGTAGGTGACTCCGGATACCCCAACATGCCATGGTTGCTGACACCCCTCAGGAACCCTGTGACACCAGCCGAGATGCGCTACAATGAGGCAGATGGTCGGAGCAGGAGGGTGATTGAGTGGACATTCGGCCTCCAGAAAAGCCGCTTCCGCTGCCTGGACAAGACCGGAGGGGCCCTCCCATATGAGCCTGCAAAGGTGTGCAAAATAATCCTTGTATGCTGCATGCTACACAACATGGCAGTGCGGAAGAAGGTGCCTCTCATCCAGGATGACGATGACCAACCTCCGCCACCTGTGGAGGATTCCTCCTGGGCCACGATGCCAGTGATGATAAGGATGAGGGTGACGTCCACTCACAGCTCATCAACAACTTCTTCACCTGAATGTGAGTTTCCAGGGTTGTTATGTCAATGTATTGAGTTAGCCTGGAATGTGTTGTGACTGCTCTGTTGCTGTCTGAGTGTGTCTGTGTGCCACTTGACTGGATGCGTGCAGTGATGTGTCCATTCAGGTGGTGTGTACTCCACAATAGGGTAGTACTGCTAACTTGTTTCTGTGTAGGTTTCTTGTGACATGTTTTGTGCATGTGTATTGCATTTCTCTCCTGTTCTGCTTGTGACTGTGTCTTGTGTCTGTCCTTCACAGGGTAATTTGCCTGTTGTTTGGTCAACACTGACCCCCAACACCCAGAATCCGACACCAGTGTGGGAGTAGTCAATTGACATCAAGTGATGTGCCACACACCCCTGGACTACAATTCTCAGACACTCTGTGACCATGTGTCCACCGTAACGTACAATTGCCTTGCAACTATTTTTGAATACACATGTTGCTGATGTGTAATGAACCTGTGCTATGCTTTGTTAGGTGCGGTGTCTGTCTTCCTACATCTGAGTGACATTTGCTTACCTCACCTGTGGACTTGTTACCAATGACTGTGAATAGGTGTTGTGTTTGTGCATACATATGTGTTTCAGGTCAACATCATTGTGTGGGATGAGTAACATGGCCATGGTGAGTATGTGTTGCGTTGCCATAGTGGTGTGTCTCCCTCACATGTGTCACATCACTGTGACTCACCTAACGTTGGTCACATTGTTGCAGTATTTGGCATGCACTGTGTTGTGTAGCAGATCGACATTTCCATGACACATGATAAGTTGGAATCACAACAGAGGCAAGTATGGTGCACTGGTGAGTTTATTTTCAAACATGTGTGAGGAAAGTGTACAGGATGGTGAGTGCTGTACATTGGTTTTGAAATTCAAAGTTCACATTAGAGTTGGAAGTGCTGGTAGATGAAATGTCCAGAGTAAAGTCCACAGTCATCTGCTACATTGGACCAACATGAACCCTCCATGTCATGTGGGCGAGCTGTGTGCGATTGAACAAGGTGAACGGGTTGCGCACAAAGAACATTGTCCAGAACAGGTTTAGAGGCCCTGGAGGATGTGCTGGGACATCTGCTTCTCACATGTCCTTTTTCGGACGACCCCTCTTCTTCTTGGGGGGGATCCTCAGGTGCAGGGGACTAGCCGCCAGATTCCTCCTCCCTCCCTGTGGCGCTGGCAGATGGTTTTGCAAAAGATGTTGTGGCCACACAGGGATGTGTGGACAGATTTGTGTTGATCTGGTGCAGGCATTGGAGTATGTCCCGATGCACCGCAGTAAGGGCACCCCACTTTGCCTCCATGCGGGCATGGTGGGCAGCCTGCTCCTGTTGCATGTCCTTGAGGATCCCCACTACCTGGCCAAATCCTCCGGTGCTATCCTGGTACGCATCTATGATGCGTGCCAGTTGGGGGTCATCATGCAGTCTAGACCCCTCTGCAAAGCGCGCCCTCTGCCTCCCACCCCTCCCAGCACCCCTATCCACACGGGCAGGACCAGCAGCGGGATGCACAGGTGACACTGGGACCCCTTGGGTGGTGTTGCTGGTGGTGTTTGCTGTAGCTTCCTGGGTGTCCTGTGTCCCTGTGCTGTGGGTGTTCAGTGGCCTTGGTCTGTTCGTGTTGGCGGGTGTGCCCTGTCGGTTTCCAGATGCTGGAGGCGTGGGTACAGGGGGTGCAGATGTTGATGCTGCTGGTGCTGCATGATGACTCACACCGGAGGGGCCAGGTTGGTCGTCGTCATCCGAAGAAGACAGAGACAGAGTCAAACCAGAGAGCTCAGTGTCCACCAGAGTCTGGGACTGGGAATCCTCTACATTTGGTGCTGTGTCCCCAGCACCACCTGTGTTTGGAAGAGACACACAATGTAAGTTATGTTTCTACAGGCATCAATGGTTCACAAACATGACATTTTCTACTGCACGAGCAGATGCCTGCCTGTGCACTGCTTTTTTCCAGCTTGTCACGGACAGAGTTTGATATTGTTGTTGCCCATTTCCCAGCAGGGCCTTGTGCTCCCCACAACAGAGCCCAGTGCCAGACATCTCGTCAGTCCCTTCCCACTCCCTGTGAGGCGAGCATGGTTTAGTGTTTGCTTGCTGGGCCATGTGGGTGGGTGTGGATTGTCTGTGACTGCAACTCCCATCATACTCTTGGCTACACCCCCCTTCCCAGCATGCCCATACTTTCACCCTCTTGACTCTGCTTCCCTGTGAGGGGGTGTGACAGCAATGGCAAGATGGCTGACTGTGAAGTCCTGGTGTTTGTTGTTGCCCATTTCCCAGCAGGGCCTTGTGCTCCCCACAACAGAGCCCAGTGTCAGACATCTTGTCAGTCCCTTCCCACTCCCTGTGAGGCGAGCATGGTTCAGTGTTTGCTTGCTGGGCCATGTGGGTGGGTGTGGATTGTCTGTGACTGCAACTTCCATCATACTCTTGGCTACACCCCCCTTCCCAGCATGCCCATACTTCCGCCCTCTTGACTCTGCTTCCCTGTGAGGGGGTGTGACAGCAATGGCAAGATGGCTGACTGTGAAGCCCTGGTGTTTGTTGTTGCTCATTTCTCAGCAGGGCCTTGTGCTCCCCACAACAGAGCCCAGTGTCAGACATCTTGTCAGTCCCTTCCCACTCCCTGTGAGGCGAGCATGGTTCAGTGTTTGCTTGCTGGGCCATGTGGGTGGATGTGGATTGTCTGTGACTGCAACTCCCATCATACTCTTGGCTACACCCCCCTTCCCAGCATGCCCATACTTCCTCCCTCTTGACTCTGCTTCCCCGTGAGGGGGTGTGACAGCAATGGCGAGATGGCTGACTGTGAAATCCTGGTGTTTGTTTTGCTACAAGTCCAAAGAGAGCCCCTGTGCTTCACACAGCAGCACCCTGTACAGGGTATCTTTTGCTGATATTTCACTGATTTGTGGGTCAATACATTCTACCCGGTGAGTTGTGTGGAGTTTGTGTTGAGGGGTGGGTGTGTGTGTGTCTCCACATGCTGGTAAGTATGGGCAAAGCTGTCAGTCCTCCTTCTCTCCCGGCCAGACATCCCACCATGAAACGTGCTTCCATTGTAGGGCGTGCAAGTTGTCTTTCAGGATGTCAGTCAGTGGTGTCCTGCTTCTGATTTGTGCACCAGCCCTATCAGGGCCTTGTGCTCCCCACAGCAGGACCCAGTGTCAGCCATCTTGTCTGTCATTTTCCACTCCCTGTGATGTGGGCATGGTTCAGAGAGGTCTTGATGGGCCAATCAGGAGGGGGAGCATTATCTGTGACTACAAACCCCATCATGCTTTTGGATACACTCACTTCACCTGCACCCCCACTATTCCTTCCTGTCAGTCAGCTGCACTGTGAGGTAGTGTGTTTGTGGTGGCAAACTGTCTGGCAGTGTTTATTTAGCTTTGTGCCACAGCCTTGCTCTATTTGTTTGTAGGTTGGTGCATGTCATGACACAGTTCCAAGTCACTATGAGATGGCAGGTATTCTGTTTGTCTGACTGGCATACACATCTTGGGATGATTATCTATTGGTTACTGTGGCTTTGCTTGCGGTGCATGGTTTCACTGTCCCCTTGTCACACAATATTGGGTATGTTGTTTGTGTACTCACCAGGCTCTGGTATGTCTGTTAGACCATGGACGCTCTCTGGTGGTAGGATGTCCCGAACCTTCTCCTCCCAAGTCCTGAAGTAGACTGGTTTGGCAGGAGGGCCACCACCGGTGCACTGACTCAGGGCGTGATCTTTTTCTATGAGTTTCTTGACCCTCCTGCGCACATCATACCACCTGTTCTGGATTTCGTCCTTTGTGCGCCTTGCTAGTGCTTGAGCATTCACCTTGTCCACAATCCTCACCCACATCTTGGTTTTCTGTGACATGGGGGTCCTTTGGACCAATGTACCAAACAAATGTGGCTCTACTCTGATGATCTCGTCTACCAGCATTTCGAACTCACTATCTGTGAACTTTGGATTCTTCTTTGGGGGCATGGTGATGGGTGGTGGTAGTAAGTGATGTGTGTGTGTGAGGGTGCACGTGAGGGTGGGTTAGTGTTGATTTAGCTAGCTGTATGTGTGAGTGCTTTTGGTGAGGTGCTGATGGTGTGTGAGTTGTGTGATGGGTGAGTTGTGAGTGTGTCTGTGGTTGCTGTGTGATGGTGTTTGCTGCTGGCTGTGTCTCCTGTTTGCAAGGGATCATGGTAGTGATTGTAGTCCTTTATATAGTTGGAGTTGTGGGTGTGTCTTTGTCCCAGGTTTTTTTATTTGATATTTATTGGCTTTGTCATTGCTTGTTTGGTCCTTTTTTTGTCTTTTTTCCTTTGGGTTTTGTAGGCATGAAGGAGACGTTATTCTGACGGAAACGGACGCTGATGTTGTCTCGTGCGGGCTTCTCCGCCTCGTTCACACTGCCTATTTTCTGTGTTTCATACGCGTTGGTCGCAGAGATCTCTATTACTTGTGGGCCCGGGTTTCTGTGCGTGTCGGTCGTGTGGCTTGGTCTCTGTGCGAGTCGGTCTGGGTTTACACGCATTGCATCGTACTGCGCGGATCGGACATCACGGGTACGAGTCGGTCGGGTTCATTCCGGGTTTGTGTCGGTCGGTGAAACTCGCGTCGGTTTTCCGGCCGGATCACTAATTTCCCTACGGCTCGGTCGTACGGCTTGTATTCCGTACGTGTCGGTTGTAATTCACACGCGTTGCATCATACTGCACGGGTCGTACGGTGCTGGTCCGTGTCGGTCGGTCTCCGGTCCGGGTCCGTGTCGGTCGGTACGATTTGCGGCCGGAATCGACCCATATGTATGTCATGTGCAGGGACTTTTCTAAGAACCCTCATGTATAATAATGAGAAACATTTATTCAGCAAATAACTGGGAAAAAGGTCAGTGCTAGACTCGTTATGCAGAGCAAGGTAGAACAATTGTAGGTAAAGGTTTGTGTAGCTACCTAGGCCTAGATTGGGGTACATTGGGGTACATAACAGTTAGCTCAGCTCAGTTAACCTAAAGCTCACTATAAAATACAGATGACAGCAAAGAGAATGTATATGAGCTGCAGAAGTGCAAGTGGAAACAATGAGTGGGGTGTTATTCTGATTTAAAGCCGGGTCTGGTGGCTCAGTGGGCTAATGCATCCACTGCAGGCGCCTGTATTTGACCTCATGGTCACACGTCCAAATCCCGGCAGGTCCACTCAGCCTTTCATCAATCAGAGGTTGATAAAAACGAGTTCCATTGATTTGGATAACAATAAACATCTGTTTTTCAGCGCCAAGATACCTAAGGGTGAACGTGCGCTTTACAAATACACGTTATGTTTATGTTATTTAGTTGAAGATTGTAGAGCTTGATGTTGACAAGGTAATAAGAACAACTGGAGTACACTTTCTGATCTCACATAAGGAAATAGAGGTATTGGCATCAGCACTAAAATCCCTCTGCCATCATTTACATTGAGAACAAAAGAAGATTCCTAAGCGACTGGAGGAAAATGGGGCTTGTCCAAATGTGCAAAAGCACAAAGAGGGAGGACATTAAATGACAGTCAACTTGACGTCAGTAGTGGCGTAATAATACCCGCGTTTTATTAATGAGTATAGCAAAGACCAGTCCAGTAGCCTGTCAGTGGCAAGTCCCATGGAATAATAGTTTCACCAGCAGAAATCATTGCTAAGCCAATCTACTTGCATTTGAACAGGTTCAAGAATCCAGGCAGAAGAGAGTGGAGGATCTTATTAAGTAGAGGTTTTGAGGGAATGGCTCCTGCTCTTCTGATCTAAGGTTCAAGATGGCAGTGCCCACGCTGGAGTCTATGAAAACCTGCTCTGTGAACAATTCCCAGTTATAGCCAATGGATGTAAATGTATCTTATCTGGATAGCCTGAAAACCTGGCCTGGATCAAGCCTTCTTAGATCTAAGTTAAACACCCCTGACTCAATCTGACCCTGTAAACAGGTTCTGATCTGAACGACCATAATAAAACAGCTTGGTAGGTAATATATAGATATAGACTTACATGCCCAATGCCTTACCTTGTGCAGAATGGCCAGTAAGCGAGTTTAAGTGCGTAAAAACTTGACTTTCAAAATAGTTCTGTAACTGAAACTTTGCTTGAAGGGAACGTAGGATTGTAAAAGCAAAAAGGGACATTGGGCGTGTCTTGGTGTTGAAGAAAGGATTCAAGATGTGTACAACTGCTGAAGCATGTACCCTAAATAAATACCTCCTTACATGCACCTAAAGCCACAGTCTAGCACGACCTCCAGATATAGCTAGCCTATCATTTGGTATTATTGACTGTTCCAGTGCCATTAGCTGACCTCCTAGTGCTGAGGGAGAAAAGGATGGCTGAGTTCTTCAACTCCTATTTGACTTACTGATTAAAAGGTTGCACCTGTGGTACACTGCTATGCTTACTGGGGCTGAATATATGAGTATCTACAGATATGAGTATTCGTACAAGGATCTGAGTATTCATATAGAGGCTGAAGATCTTCCTATGCTTACTGGGGCTGCAGATCTCAGTATTCTTACAGGGGCTGCAGATCTCAGTATTCTTACAGGGGCTGCAGATCTTACTATTTGTAAATCAGCTGCTGATCCTTGTATTCTTACAGGGGTTGCAGATCCAAGTATTCTTACAGGGGTTACAGATCCCAGTATTCTTACCGGGGCTGCAGATTTTACTATTTGTAAATCAGCTGCTGATCCTTGTATTCTTACAGGGGTTGCAGATCCTTGTATTCTTACAGGGGTTGCAGATCCCAGTATTCTTACAGGGGTTGCAGATCACAGTATTCTCACAGGGGTTGCAGATCACAGTATTCTTACAGGGGTTGCAGATCCCAGTATTCGTACAAGGGTTGCAGATCCCAATATTCTTACAGGGGTTGCAGATCCCACTATTCTTACAAGGGTTGCAGATCCCAGTATTCTTACAGGGGTTGCAGATCCCAGTATTCTTACAAGGGTTGCAGATCCCAGTATTCTCACGGGGGATGCAGTTCTTATTATTTGTAAAGCGGCTTCTGATCATAGTATTCGTACAGGGACTTCAGAGCCCAGTATTCTTACTGGGGCTGCAGATCTTAGCATTCTTACAGGATCTGCAGATCATAGCATTCTAACTGGGGCTGCAGATCTTACTATTTGTAAATTGGCTGCTGATCCTTGTATTCTTACAGGGGTTGCAGATCCAAGTATTCTTACTGGGGCTGCAGATCTTATTATTTGTAAAGGGGCTACTGATCCTAGTATTCGGACAGGCACTTCAGATCCCAGTATTCTTACAGGTACTGCAGATGCTAGTATTCTTACAGGGGCTGCAGATCCCAGTATTCTTACAGGGGCTGCAGATCCGATTATTCTTACAGGGGCTGCAGATCCCAGTATTCTTACACGGGCTGCAGATCCCAGTATTCTTACAGGGGCTGCAGATCCTAGTATTCTTCTGGGGCTGCAGATCCCAGTATTCTTACAGGGGCTTCAGTTCCTGTTATTCTTACAGGGGCCACAGATCGTATTATTTGTAAAGGGCCTGCTGATCCTAGTATTCTTACAGGGGATGCAGATCCCAGTATTCTTACAAGGGCCGCAGATCCTAATATTCTTACAGGGGATGCAGATCCTAGTATTCTTACAGGAGTCGCAGATCATACTATTTGTAAAAGGGCTGCAGATCTTACTATTCTTACAGTGGCTTCAGATCTTATTATTTGTAATGGGGCTGCTGACCCTATATTCATACAGGGGCTTCAGATTCTAGTATTCTTACAGGGGTTGTAGATCGGAGTATCCTTACAGGGCTGCAGAGCTTACTGTTCTTACACGGGCTGCAAATTAGTATTCTTACAAGGGTTTAAGATCTTTATATTCTTACAGGAGTTGCAGATTTTAGTAGTTTTATAGGTGCCGCAGATCCTAATATTCCAACAGGGGTTGCAGATCTTACTATTCTTACTATTCTTACAGGAGTTGCAGAATTTAGTGTCCTTACAGGACTGCAGAGCTTACTATTGTTACAAGGGCTGCATATTTTAGAACACTTACAGGGGCTGCAGATCCGGAATAAGTTTCCAGAGCTTGGAGGTGTGGTACACAAAAAAAACGTCTACTACTCCAGAAGGCCTTTTGAATTCTTGGCACCACTACCTTTTTAGAGACTGCAGATTGCAAATACCTGTTTGGTAAGTACCACAAAAGTCTTCTCTTAATATATTCAGGGCCTGTCAGATTAAAGGCTAAGGGGCATATTATTAAGGAGATGCGATAATTATAGTAAATCGCGCTTAGCGCGATTTACTCTATCGCTGGATTACATCGCTGTGTTAGCCACGTATCATCAACATTTTGCTAACAGGCGATGTAATTCCAGTGATAGAGGCTGATTCCCAGGAATAGTGCGTGTAATCCGGCGATGATTTCACAGCGCTAAGGAGAGGCTAGCTGATAGGGGATTGTGGGCCTAACCTGGCAATCCACCTCCCATTATCAGTATGCCTAAGTCACTTTTAAAGCAGGCGTTACATTCCTGCGATAACCGCGGTTAGCGCGGTTATTTTTATCGCTTCGTGGGTCTGCTGCATAGCTTGCTAATATCGTGAAGCCGTGTTAGCGAGGATTCTCAAGTTGTTGTACTCTGGAACGTCTACTTTGCATGTCATTAGCGATACTGATCGCTGACATTCAAAATCGCTAGGAAACACGCGCTAATGCTTGTTTGCGTGTCTTTGATGATTTTGAGATAAATACATTTGCTCCTTTTTCGGCCCTAAGTGCCGAAAAAGTGGCGATAAATCTCTTGATAATATGCCCCTTTGTGAGCTATACAAGGCACCTTAAATGCTACCCTCTTCTTGACAGGGAGCCAATGTAGTGCCTCCAAGACTTTTGAGACAAAGTCGAACCTCTTAATATTTCTGAGGAGGCGAGCTGCTGCGTTCGGCAGCTTTTTTTACATCCCTTTCTGCATGCCCCAAAAAAGGGCACTGCAGTAATCCGATCTAAAAAAAAACCGGAGTAATGACGACTATTTTCCTAAGATCATAGGGTATAGAAGGCAGAATCTTCTTTAATATTTTTAATACAAACAAACGGAAGCTTGTTAATCTGGTCCATGAAAGAGAGTTTGGAATCAAACATGATTCCCAAATTACTCACTTTCAAAACAGGAGTTGGCAGAGGGCCCAATCTCTGGGGTCGCCAAGCATTGTCCTAAAAGGAGAGGTCATTTCCAAAGAAAAGCACCTCTATCATCTCAGAATGTAACTTTAAACAGTGGCTGCTCATCCAGTTTACTATGGGTCTCATGCAGTTATTAAATCATGGGTCTCATGCAGTTATTAAATCAATCAGCCACCTCCT
This sequence comes from Triturus cristatus, assembly GCF_964204655.1. Taxonomy (NCBI): domain Eukaryota; kingdom Metazoa; phylum Chordata; class Amphibia; order Caudata; family Salamandridae; genus Triturus; species Triturus cristatus. The sequence continues at coordinate 119,516,782 of NC_140581.1, forward strand.
TTATGCTGTTGGTAATAGATATCATTATTTGGGTATCGTCAGCATATGATATGGTTGACAAACCGAATGTTCTTATATGTTTGGCTTATGAAGCCACGTACAGATTAAATAACGTGTGACTTAACGATGAGCCTTGTGGGGCGCAATAAACAACAAGGTTTAAGATTTAAAGATAAAATCTCCTAGGGCAACTGATTGTTCCCTAAAATCAAGGAAGGAGTAGAGGAGAACTAGAGCTATTCCCCCTTAACCAATAACTGCCAGCTGATGTTTTAGGACTGCAGGACTAACAGTGTCAAAGGCTGCAGATAGATCTAAAGGACCACTGTAGCCTTCCCACCTGTGTCCAATATATCTCGAATCTCTTCAGTGGCTACCACCACGGCTGATTCCCTACTGTGGGCTTTTCTAAACCCAAACTGGGCTTCATCCAGGATCCCATTGTGATCCATAAATTCCGAGATCAAGATATTTGAATGTCTCTCTACAGTTTTTGCTGAGATAGAGAGCTGAGACATTGGGTGATAGCTCTTCTCTTTATTCAGGTTTGAAGTCGTTTTCTTTTCGAAACGTCAAAAAAACGTCGCCTCTCTCGAATTTTTTGGGGAAAGCTTCCTGCCATAATGATGTTATTCAGCAGTGTGACGAGAAGGGCGGCAATAAATCCTTCAATCTCATGCAACACTTTCGGGGGACACGGGTCTGCTGGGACACCTTATTTAGTGATCCCTACTAAATCCGCTACTCGCTCATTTGTCAAGAGTGGAAAATTACAAAAACCCAGATTGTTTCCCAACAGGTTAATATTAAGAGGGGCTGCAAATCTTAGTATTCTTACGGGGACTGCAGAGGCTGCAGACCCATCAAGAACAGCATTCAGAGAAAATCCTCCAAAAAGGCAAGCTGGTACACCCAAGAACTCAGAACAGCGAACCTAGACACCAAACAGTTGGAGAGGAGATGGCGCACAAGCAAGGACACCTCCGACAGGCCAGCCTTCAAGCCCTCCCTCAACCTCTACCACTGCCTGCTGAGGGCAACAAAGAAGAAAGCCCTTGCCGCAATGCATTGATACCAGCCCCAACACCGAGGAACTTTTGAATATCTTTAAGGAATTTTCCAACCAGGCTGCCAGCGAAAACAACATCACACCATCAGAGGAGCTTTGTGACAACCTTGCCCACTTCTTCCATGACAAGATTGCAACCATATAGTGAAACTTTGAACCCCAACCCACACCTACGGGTTTCCTTGACAGAGATGCCACCACTGTACACAAACCACACACCGACTACCTGGAACATCCTCTCCACCCAGGACACCATCTCCACAATGAAATCCATCCTCTCGAGAGCTCCCACAGTCCCAAGCCTTACCACATCTTCAACCTAGGAAACCAAAGGATCAGCCAGGAACTCAACACCGTACTCAACCCCTCTAAGTAGCAATTGCAGAGCCTGTGTGTACAGTTTACTGCCACTTCGATTTGGCATTTAAAACTACTTGCCAAGCCTTAACCTCCCCTTTTATTACACATAAGTCACCCCTAAGGTAGGTCCTAGATAGCACGTAGGGCAGGGTACTGTGTAAGGAAAAGGTAGGATGTGTACTTTTACGCTTTTCATGTCCTGGCAGTGACAAACTGCTACATTTGTTTTTCACTACTGTGAGGCCTAGTTCTCTCAGAGGTTAGCATTGGGAATTCCTTTTTTTTAAAGCTGGAATTCCTGATCAGAAATGTGTAACTGCTTCATGTTTTCTATCTTTGGAATCGTAATGATAAATCCTCTTTAATGGTAAAGCTGGATTTAACATTACTGTTTTGGAAATGCCACTTTAAGAAAGTGAACATTCCTCTGCTCTTACTGCTCTGCAACCTGTCTCCAATACATGTCTTGGGTAGGTGACAGCCACACTTTGTGCATTCCCTCTAGTCAGCAACAAACACAGGAAGGGTAGGTGTGACAGAGAACTCATCTGCATTCTGATAGTTCCTCCTTGGCAGGGAGAGGGGGGGAGCTGGCAGGCCTGAATGTCCTCATTCCCACACAAAGGGCTGATTACCTACTGATAGTTTGGAGCCAGGGCTGGGAAGAAAGGGACTGTGTGCACTTTAAAAACCCTTCTTTGAATTCACCCCCCCTTTCAAAGACATAACTGCAAGACAGTACACTACTGGACCTGTGAAGAACTCTGCCAGGAGTAAAGACTGCTGTGCTAAAAGGATTGCCACTCTGCTTGACTGCTGCTCTAGAAGAACTGTTTTTCTGCTTTGCTATGCTGGCCTGTTGCCTGCCAATCTCTGCTCTGCTGAGAACAAGGATTGGACCTATCTCACGTGTACCCAGAGTGACTCCAAAGGCTTGCTGGCTTGTTCCCTGTTCTGAAGTCTCAGGGCCATCAAATACTTCCTTCAAACCTGCAACAGCACTTGGACTTCTGTGACTCCTGTCCTGCCAAGTGGTACCAATCCGGTCCTGGGCCCTTGAAAGGTGATTTCTGCTATGCTGATCCATCAAAACAAACACATCGACAATTTTGTGCCGATAAGAACCGACGCGGCTGCCGCTTCATGACTTATCTTTGACAAACTGCATGGCTCCATGACTAAGGACTGCTGGGCTTGATAAAGACGCATCACCTGCTTTCATTGCGTGGATCAGAACCGACGCATCACCTGCATCCACAACAACACCTTGCCTCCTCTGTTCCTCACATCAAGTCTTCAACGTCGTTGCTTCCTCCATCCAAGGTCATTTTTCAGCGGGACCTGCCTGAGTAATGCCCTCCATCGGGGCCGGCCTGAACTTTGGATTTACCCCATTCCAGTGTGGCCAGATGTCCTTGGTTGGTCTAGATTTACTCATAAAACTATTGTCTTTTTAGATAAGCCTAACTGCTCTGTCCCAAGCTACCAGAGGGTGAGCACAGGTTATCAAATAGTGTGTGTCTAGCTTTCCCTGACTAGAGTGGTGGTTCCTGCTTGCACAGGGTTCAAACTCTGTCTACCAGAAACCCCATTTCTAACAGGAATTGTAATTTAAAACACTCCTTACTGGTAATGTCGGATGTTAATGTAATTTTTCTGAAAATGGCAAGTTTGAAAATTTGGCATTTCCTTGTCCTAACCATTTGGTGCCTGTAGCCTATATCCTGGCTCACGTGTGCAGTTGGCAGTTAGACTTTGTGCATTCCTCATAAACAGCCACACAATAGTTAGTGTGGGTGTTGGCAGGATGAGCCAACCTGAATTCAGGAAGGGGTGTAGCTGTCACCTGTCACATTTGCACTTAAAAGGCTGTCTCAGCTCACACCCAAGGGACTTCACACTAGCCTATTTTGCCTGCAGACAGACTGTGACCAGGGCAGGGAGGCAGGACATTCTAGACACCTCTGTAGGGAGAAGCTTCTTCCACTTCAAAGTGGGCATCAGGTATGAAAAGTAGACCCTCTGGCCATTCTTCTGTACACTTAGCACCTGTGGATACTACAGAAGAAGCCTGCTCAGCTGACCTGCTGCTCTGGAACTGCAACTAGACCTGCTTGAGGCCTGTCTTGTTGTCTCACATGGAAGAGTGGACCTCCACACATTATCCAATGGTGAAGTGACTCCAAGGGTCAGCTGACTGACCTCATGTTCTGAGCTACAGGACACAACAAGCTCCACAGGCCTCCCTGCAATTGCCCAGCTGCACTGAACCTGCATGGACCTGCTACTGGACCTTTCTGTGCACTGCTGGCCTCTGCTGGAGCGAGTTCCTGATCCCCAAGAGGTGGCTCCCAAGTCCTTGACCCTTGGTGTGGCATTGGTTGAGTTCCTTGTTGAAGAAAAGGAGAAATCCTGAAGATTTAGGCTCTTCGTGACCGTGAAGAGGCCTGTTCACGTCAATATCTTGCTGCACATGCCGACCGCCAACATGAAGTTCCGGTGAACCCAACCCTTTGCACTACAGTGGCCGCCAGCAACGACAAGCAACGTGAGTTCTGCACTTCGTGCTACAGCATTGACATTCCTTTGTGACCAATGCGATTCTCCAGCAACTACCGTACATGACGCCTGACAGGATCTTCACCCTACAGCGACGACTATTGTGACACTGGCACTGCTCTAAGCTCTACAGCGACAACCATCTGCGATGCTCACCCCTCTCCTCGTGGCCTCCACCACAAACAGAACTCATTGCATTGCACTTTATAGGGTAACTTTTCCAGCTAGCCAACCTGGTCCTTTAATCTGACCCGCGCTCCATCGTGGTGGGCCTCAAGTTCTGCTTTTAACCTGCACATCTAGGTAACGGCGACAGGCACTTTTCGATTTTAGGCGCTATACTTACCTTAAAGTTTTGAAGTTGCTATGTCTCTGGTTCTACTGATTGGATTTTTGTTGTTTTGGTGTCAAATAATTTATTACATTTTACTCTATTTTTCTAAATTGATGTGGGATTTTTCTTGTGTTGTTTTTTCACTTTATTACTGTTAGTGTGCTACATAAATATTTTACACATTGCCTCTAAGTTAAGCCTGAAGTGCTTCAGTGCAAAGCTACCAGAGGTTAAGCACAGGCTAATTTAGTGAGTTTTGGGGATTCATCCTCATAAAGATTGTTGCTGTTGCTTGAATAGGGTTTCATTCCCCCTCAACGAGAAACACAAATTCTCACAATAACTAAATAAATAACTAACAATAACAATACAGTCGTAATACCACACCTCCCGATTGCAGTCATTTTAGTACTACATTGGGAGCATTATCCCTGCCAGTACCACATTGGGAGCATTACTCCTGCCATGTCTTGCTACAGGAATAATGTTGTGAGAATATAAATTACCAGACTTTACTGTTTTCCTCAAGATGTTTTTACCGCAGGACCAAGGGATACCACACGTATTCAGAGTTTCCATACCCAAATTTCACATATTTACTCAAGTTCTAAACTGTTTTTAAAAAAAATTCTCATTCAGATTTCTCAATGTATTATCTCGCAAAATGTGCATGGTAAAAATGATATTACAAATGACTACTCTACACAGCATGCCAAGCGTGGATACAAAAAACATTTGCATCCTAACCAATGGGAATCAGAATGAGGGCCTCAGCTACAGGGATGTTTTCTAGGTGAGTGATGTGGAGAAAAGACATTGCAAGCATAGTAGGTTATAGACCCACCCTCTAGGGTCATCAGCTGGGTATATACTTCTCGCACTTAGTACCTGAGGCCATAATAAAATACTATCCCTTTCCATCTTCCTTTTCGTTCCAGACAGAGGCGAAATGGTGGGGATGCTGAACGACTTAGAGAAACTTCGCTCCGCACTCTTTTCATCAAACTGCACAACAGGTTACTGCAGTGCCTCCTCTGGAAGTACCTATATACTGAATGGGGTGGACCCCCGGGTGGATCCAGCACTAGAAAATGAGAGGAACCTGAAGCTATTAATGAAGAAGATTGGCAGGTACTAAAAAGGAATCTAAATTGCCTGCCATATTGTAACATATATTTCAAGAGCATGATATCAGAATTACAACAATGCATATATGAGACTATATAAGCATGGGCCAAAATTTGATGCTTTGTGTTTAGCTCCTTGGCTGTGTGATGCATGCCCTAAAATCAGTAGAAGATGCTCCCACTATAGAGTGGCAGGGCAGGGGGGTGTGAGGTGGTGGGGGGAACAGACGTCAAAAATAAAGAAAAAAAAAGACCTTACCTTCTCCTTGCAAATCGGCGCTCTTCTCTTTCCTGCTGAGGCTCCCAGACTCCCCTTTGGCCAATCATGCATGATAGAAGCGCTGGGATTGGCCTGAGCAGGCTGGTTTTCCACTTCAAAGGGGACTGGGAGCCTATGCCTGCTATCCTCTCTACCCGGCAATGCACCTCGGGTTGGTGAGATGTAAGTGCACATGACGGTTTGGCAGTCCTGAGACAGCAGGCCAAACCGTCATGCGCACTAAGTGAAGTGTCACCACTCCTCCTATGACTGCCACCCGCAATGGCCCCACCCACAAGACGCAGCAGGAAAGGAGAAATTAAACAATAATAAACACATTTTGTTATTGTTTTATTTTTCGAATTTTGAGGCCGCTGGGTGGGGGAGATGGCCCTCCGCCATAGCGGAGGAGCCGCCACTGCCTAAAATATATCAATATATCACAGGATGGTAAATATAACAGAAATGTTGTATGAATAGCCAGAACATATTCTGTCTGTTGTGTTATGTTATGTTTTGCAGAATTATGCTCAGGTTCTAACTTACGAAAATTTCTCACTGCATGCTGAGGAATGGGTGTTAAATAGTAAAACATGAGCACGAAGATACAACCCTTCAGTACAGACATGTTTTATTTTCTGCTATGTTGGGTAATGTTGAGTTTTGTTTCCTTGTTACATTATTGAGGTGTGGAGGGGAGGGTCATTATGATGATTCCTATAGACTTCTCACCATGTTAACAAGCATTGGCAATACCAATAGGTCTCGCCTTTGGCATCTATTGGGTTTGCCAATACTTTTTGGTGCGGCTGTGCAGCATCAGCCAAAAGAGAAAAAAGCATAATAACAGTGTCTACTGACGAACAAGTTATTTTGTATGCTCCAGCATGCTTGATAACATGTGTAAAAAACATGCATCACTGTGCAAGCGCGTGCCTAGAAAAGGACTCAGTCGCCCTTTGTTTTTAATTTGCTTATCCAAGATGTGTCTGCAAATAAAAATAAAATGAAATTCCAGGTAGCGTTAAACTAATTTTTAGCAGGTTGAGTGCCCGTTGGCTATTGTGGCCATGCTCTCCTAAAATGAATAAAAGATCACAGGGGTGCAACAAAGGTGCGTGTGGGTGGCGTAGGAGGAGGAAGTAACATGTAGTGGGTGAGTGGTGATGATCAACTAAAAATAAAACAAGACCAATAGTAGATGGAGCCTTGCAGTATCCACTGTGTGTGTGACATGCCATGCAGACCCAAAGCAAGGCGCGGCCGCCATATTTAAACAATAAAGAGCGGCGTGCTGCAGTGCAACAACTCTGCAAAGCAGGCATGACCCTGCCGGTTTCCCCCCATTTAAGGATTCCTGCTCTTGATCAATGGCAGCATGAGCACGCAGAACAAAAGCAAGGTACGCCACAAAGGGAGAGGAGGAGGGACGAGGAAGGGTGCAGGAGCAAAGGCAACACGGACAACGTGTAGTGCTCGTGCTTGAAGATCATAGATATCCATAAAGGAATTGAGGGCAGCAGCGGGCAAGCGACAAACAGCGCGGGACCATTAAATTGCAAAAGAGTGATCCGTACAAAGGATAAATCAACCTGACAGTATGGGCACATGTAAAAGGGGCAGTCCACACGAAAGTGAAAACATTCCTAAAGGAAAGACAAAGAACAGCGTTTCATGAATATAAAGAAACTAATTTTGAAAGGCACACAAAGCAACAAATGGAAAGTGGTAGATGTGGTCTTAGCCCACAGTGGGATTACAGCATGTCTCACACAAGCAGCGCATGTGCGCTGCCTCTAGGCTCAACCTAAAATTGACAGGGGGCATGGAGTGTCCCTTGGCCTTCTTCCTCCGGGACACACACCTTCTTGTGGGCCCCTCATCAGCGTTAGTGGTCTTCACCTGCTTGAAGGCCCTTGATCTCCCTCGGTAGTCTGCACCTCCTTGAGGGCCCCTCACATTTCACTAGGGCCTGGCCCTTGGAAAATTCCTAATTTCTTCACTGTGACTTGTCTGATTTGCTGTGTGCAAACTCTTACGTTAAAATGTCTTCCAATAATAAAATAAACATTTAAATGAAAAAAATTCACAGATCATATGTACCTGACGTATAACTCGCACTGTATAATCTAATGTGTTAATTGTCCATATTACTACTCTGATTAAGTTTGAAATGTACGGCGGTGCAAATTATACTTATGTCAGTTACGTATAATTGACAAATTTTTTTCTTCTTAAATGGTAGTGCTTTTTCAGTGAATGTCTAAGTTTTTTTTTATGTAAGTGAAAATCCGACAACCTTCCTAACGTATAACTGCACTTTAAGTTTTTTCAGTGAATATGTGTGTGTAGAAGTTTTACACATATATGTATATATATATATATACACATTACCTACTGGCGGTCGCCAGTAGGTAGTTATAGTTAGGACCTATTTTCCATAGGAAATCCGCAACATTCTATTCCCAATAACTTTGGCGCCGGTTGACGAATCTTCGCGAAATTTTCCAAACTTTTGGCCAGCTCCGGTCCGCTCCTATCCTGAAAGTCTCGGGGTGATTCATCAAGCGGGGGAGAAGACAAAAGGGATGTCCCAAAACATGTTTTCCCCATGCAATTTTCCATAGGAACCTTTAGTCGCAGCTACAGCCCGAACAGCTGAACGGAATTACACCAAATTTGGCAAAAAGCTAGCCCTTGGTTCAGAGTCGTGCCTTTTGGTTAAATGGTGTAAACCGTGATGGACCCCCAAGCCCCGAGGACCACCACCCCCCTGGGGCTTTGTAAGTGGTGGGAGGCCGTGCGGCCCCCCCTTGGAGCTAATGATGGCCCTGGGGAACGCCACCCCCCAGGGCCGGCTGCTGCAGTGTCCCGGGGTGCCCACCCCGGGACACTATAGTTTGCTATGGCATGGTGGGAGCCTCGCGGCTCCCGCCCTGCCATAGCAAACTTGGTTTGGATTTTGAAAGAGAGAGCAGGGAAACCTGCTCTCTCTTTCAAAATGCAAACAAGATTGCTTTTCCATACGCGGAGCTGCATGTTAGCAGCTCCCCATGTGGAAAAGCAATGCCGGCTCCCGAAGGAGGGTGGGAGCCAGCTAGGACCTTGGGGCATTGGGGCTCCCCCCATGGTCCCCAACATTGTATTTAGGCCCCGGGGATGGGATCCCCGGGGAGAATAGAAATTAGTGGTAGGTGCTAATTTTTTTTTACGTTACAATTAGGAGTTGTGCACCTATCATATCGAACACGTATATGACGTCACGCGCAAGCATGCGAGCATCATGTAAAGTAATACGTATGTGTCGCGTAGGGGCCTGGAGTCGCGTACCAGTCGCAATAGCAATCGTGCATGAAAATATGCACCCATCGCACATCCTACGCGGATTCTACACATCAATCCTAAAATGACGGCTACGTTTCAAACAGTGATCGATAAAGGTACACTTTGGGTGTGCGACTCCCCAAAAAAATTTGAAAAAAAATCAAAATTAAGAAAATAATATATAGTAAAAAAATATATAAAACAAAAAACAAAAATGTGTTTCAATATTTTTTTCCATTTATATTAAAAATATATAATGTAATTTAAAAATTTTAAAAAGTAAAAATAATTGGTTAAAAAAATGAAGAAAATCAGTATCAAAAAAATAAATATAACTATTATTACATTTAAAAATTGATATTTAAAAAACCTTTGAAATTCACTGAAAAAACCATAGGTTTCAGACATGTTATAGTTAGGAATTAGCATTTAAAAACCTTTGAAATTCACTGAAAAAACCATAGGTTTCAGACATGTTATAGTTAGGAATTAGCATTTAAAAAACCTTAAAAATTCACTGAAAAAACCATAGGTTTCAGGTGCGTTATAGTTAGCTGGACATTTCACTCGTACAAAACCACTGAAATTCCCCCGTTATAGTTAGTTCAGCTAACTATAACGCACGCGCCCGCAATGCACTGCTGATGACGTCACATATTACATCACTCATGACATGGTCAGTGACATCACTCATGACATCACTGATGACATCTCAAATGACATCACTGATGACATCATCCTTTTGATACAGTAGCAGACCTCCTCTCACCCTAATATAACCTTTGATACACATACCCAAAAATAGAAACTAACATTTTCTAAAAAATGGACACACCAATACCAGTTACAACACACCTATTGAGTAATTCCAAGATCTACACACACATCCACTCAATCACCAACAGTCCTATACAGTCACTCATACATGTACTTATTCATCATATGTACTCATAAACCTATACATCCTGTTTCACACCGCCACTCATCCATAGAGTTACTCACACACATAGTCATACATGCAAATAAAGTATCAAACATACATTTACTTGCATATACAGTTATACACACACCACCACACTTATTTCTACAGAAACTTACACATACTTACTCTCTTAAACAATCACTTATAGAAACACATATTTATTTATACAGAAACTCTTCCAATCTCTCACTCTCACATATACTCACTTATATACACCAAAACTCACATATACAAGTTTAAAATATATGTAGTTACTCATAAAGACACTATTGAGACAGTCATTCACTCACTAACACACCCATACACACACTCATCCACCCATACAGTCCTGCACACATGCTGTCTTCAACAAATACAAACAGTGAGCCACTCATTCATGCATCTATGCACTACGTAATACCCCCCACCGAACCATACAGACACTCATACTGATACTCAAAAAAACAACTAATAACCCATAAAGACACTCATGTAGCTACTCACCAACCCATGAAGCCACTTATACACAAAGTGAGAGACTGATACAGATATGTACATATTTAAACATTACTTGCTAACCCATGTATTCACTAAGATACACTTAATCAGTCATTTATACAATCAATTTTACAAAAAAACATCATCCATTTAGACACTTATATACCAATTTATTGTTCCATCAAACTTGAGATATACATATATAAAATATATTTAATTTTCAGAAAAACACACATTCACTGGATGATGTCATCAGTGATGTCATTTGAGATGTCATCAGTGATGTCATGAGTGATGTCACTGACCATATCATGAGTGATGTAATATGTGACGTCATCAGCAGTGCACTGCGGGCGCGCAAGTTATAGTTAGCTGAACTAACTATGACGGGGGAATTTCAATGGTTTTGTATGAGTGAAATGTCCAGCTAACTATTACGCCCCTGAAACCTATGTTTTTTCGGTGAATTTCTAAGGTTTTTTAAATGCCGCGTGGCCCCCCTCCCGAGGCCTTAATTTGCCCCGGGGACCCCATCCCCCGGGGCATGGCCCTTTTTTTTTTTTTTTTGAAGGAGGGCTGCCTTGCCCCCTCCTGTGGCCTCTTTTGGCCCCGGGGACCCCATCCCCCGGGGCCGTTTTTTTATTTATTTATTTTTATTTTGGGGAGGGGGGCCACGTGGCTCCCCTCCCGGGCCACTACTGGCCCCGGGGACCCCATCCCCTGGGGCCTGGCCTCCGTTGGGGACCGTGGGGGGGTCCCCAATCCCCCCACGGCCCCGCCGGCTCCCCGCCTCCTGCAGGATCTGGCATTGCTTTTCCACATGGGGAGCAGCTAACATGCTGCTCCCCATGTGGAAAAGCAATCTGCTTTGCTATTTGGAAGAGAGAGCAGGGAAACCTGCTCTCTCTTCCAAATAGCAAAGCAGTTTGCAATGGCAGGGTGGGAGCCGCGAGGCTCCCGCCCTGCCATTGCAAGCAGCAGTGTCCCGGGGGTGGGCATCCCGGGACACTGCAGGAGCCAGCCGTGGGGGGTGGCGATCCCCAGGGCCACGACAAGGCTCCAGGAGGGGGGCCGCGCGGCCCCCCTCCCACTTAAGTTAAAGCCCCGGGGGGTGGTGGTCCCCGGGGCTTGGGGGTCCGTAACGGACCCCCTACTTTAAATATATAGTGCCCCGGGGAGGTGGCGGACCCGGGGCGTGTGGGGGGGCTCGAGCCCCCCCACACATGCTTTTAAAAAAAAACAAGCCCCGGGGGGTGGCGGTCCCCGGGGCTGCAGAGGGGGCCATGAGCCCCCCCGCATACATAAAGATAAGCCCCGGGGAAGGTGGCGGTCCCCGGGGCCCCTCTAGGCCCCCCATTATAATATTGTCAAAACAAGCCCCGGGGGGTGGCGGTCCCCGGGGCTGCGGGGGGGCCATGAGCCCCCCTGCATAAATTAACTTTAAGCCCCGGGGGTGGCGGTCCCCCGGGGCCCCTCTGTGCCCCCCATGACTATGAAAAATTGCCCCCGGGACTTGGCCCCCCCGGGGGCTAATTGTAAACGAAGCGCGGGAGTTCGCGCTTCGTTATTTTTTTTCGTCATCGGGGACCCTAAGCGCATCTTGCGATTTTTTGGCATTGGGGGTCCTTGTGGGACCCCCTGAGCAGGCCTAGTGGTCAGGGTGTTTCTACCCTGCCCCCTTTTCGCGTTTTGCGATGTTTTTTTGGGGGGCTTCTTGTGCCTCGGTTCTACCGAGGCACAAGATGGCTGCCAACACTTCCTGATCTGGAGTGTTGACAGCCAATTAGCATTCAGCTCGTGCACGGCAGGGAGCGCGCTGGGTGCGGGGAGGGTGCGCGGATCCTCCTCGGCCATAGATATCGCTAACTTTTTTACCCTAATTTTCTCAGGAACTACTGAACGGATTTACACCATTTAAGCATAAGGCACAAGTCTGAACTGAGGACTACCTCTTTGCCACATTTGGTGTAATTCCGTTCAGCAGTTCGGGCTGTAGCTGCATCAACAGGTCCTATGGGAAAATGCATGGGGAAAACGCGTTTTGGGACCCCCCTTTTTTCTCGGCCCCTGCTTGACGAATCACCGTGAAATTTTCAGGATAGGAGTGGACCGGAGCTGGCCAAAAGTTTGGAAAATTTCGCGAAGATTCGTCAATCGACGCCAACGTTATTCCAAATAGAATGTTGCGGATTTCCTATGGAAAATAGGTCCTAACTATATCTACCTACTGGTGACCGTCAGTAGGTAATATATATATATATATATATATATATATATATATATATATATATATATATATATTACCTACTGGCGGTCGGCAGTAGGTAGTTATAGTTAGGACCCCTTTTCCATAGGAAATCCGCAACATTCTATTTTGAATAACTTTGGCGCCGGTCGATGAATCCTCGCGAATTTCTCAAAATAGGTGGGGCGCTACGCTCCGCTCCTACCCTGAAAGTCTCGGGGGGATCCGTCAAGCGGGGGCTGAGATAAAAGGGGGGTCCCAAAACGCGTTTTTCCCATGCATTTTTCCATAGGACCTTTAGAACGAGCTACAGCCCGGACGGCTGAACAGAATTACTCGAAATTTGGCAGAGAGGTAGTCCCTAGGTCAAGGAAGTGCCTTTTGTAGGTTTGGTGTAAATCTGTTCAGTAGATTCTGAGAAAATAGCCTTTAAATCAATATATATATCTGAGCCCGCTTACGGTACGCTTACCGTACGCTTACCGTAAGCGTACGGTGGCGTGCGCGAGCGCGATTCTGATTGGCTCTTAGATCTTAGTAAACATTCGAATCGGCCGAAACCAGGAAGCGGCGGCCGCCATTTTGTGTGTTTCACTCAGAAAAAAAAGAGTGAAAACAAGAAAAGGGGGCAATGAGGAGAGTTACAGACCCCCTTACATTTGTGAGGGGGTCAAAGAAGGACTGTAAAGTACAAAGAAAACATTTATTGATTTTTAAAAAAATCACGGGGTACGCGTACGGTAAGCTTACGGTAAGCGTACGGTAGAAAAAAAAAAAATAAATAAATGAAATTCAGATTTAAGTGTTTAGATATTAGGGGGCTCTAAAAAGAGCCGTTGTGTTTATGAAATGATTTTTTAGTGGTACCTACAAGTAAGTACCGATGCAGAGTCTAAGGTTCAAGAGGAAGACTCTGTTCCCTTCATCATTGAAGTGCACACCATCTCCTCTATAAATGTCTTGCATGTCATAACGCAAGTTGTTGTGGTAAATGGCACCCATACCATAGTCACGGAGGAAAGCAGAAACAGATTTGTTGACGTGCTTTCTTGCTTTGTCATCGCACCGCGTGCCCACCGTGCGTGCACGGAACTAACTGCGTAAAGTGGGCGCGCGGTGCGCGAAGCGCACCGCGTGCTCACTGTGCGCGCACGGTGCGCGAAGCGCACCGTGCGCGCACGGAACGAACTGCGTTAAGTGGGCGCGCACGCCACGAATGGCGTAAAGTAACTTAGCATTTAAAAAACCGTACAAATTCACTGAAAAAACCATAGGTTTCACACACGTTATAGTTAGGAATTAGCATTTAAAAAACCTTGCAAATTCACTGAAAAAACCATAGGTTTCACACATGTTATAGTTAGCGGAAATTTTACTGATAAAAAACCAATGAAATTCCCCCGTTATAGTTAGTGCAGGCAACTATAACTCACGCGACCGCAATCTTCTGCTGATGACATATATGTCTTTATGAAAAAAAAATATTTGTAATATATGTATAGCTAAAAATGTATGGAAGAAGACATGGGCAAATAAGTGTCTAAATACAGTATTAGCATCAGCAGAGGATTGCGGTCGCGTGAGTTATAGTTGCCTGCACTAACTATAACGGGGGAATTTCATTGGTTTTTTATCAGTAAAATTTCCGCTAACTATAACATGTGTGAAACCTATGGTTTTTTCAGTGAATATATATATATATATATATATATATATATATATATATATATATATATATATATATATATATATATATATATATATATATATATATATATGTATATGTATATGTATATATATATATATATATAATATTTTAGTAGTTAAGTTCAGATTTACATGCACAAAACCATGGAAATCTAGCAGTTATACATATTTTAAGAAACTATACCTCGTGCCCTAAGGTAACTATGACTCACACCCCGCCATGCCCAGTTTTATCATCGATAATTTTATTGCAAATGTTGCAGTGATATCAATGATGTCATTGAAGATGTCAGGATTGGTGTAATATGTGGGGTAATTAGCAGCGCATTGCGAGGGCACGAGTTATAGTCACCTTAGGGTATGGGTTATAGTTCCTTTATATAAGTATAACTATAACTGCTGAATTTCTATGGTATTATGCATGTAAAAGCTGAACCCAACTATAACATCCCTGTAACGTTTGTTTATTTAGTGAATTTCTAATGTTTTTTAAATTCTATTTCTATTTCCACCAGTGCAGGCAGAGAAACCGCATTGTCCTTGGGTGGGCACCCTAGGACATAGCTATACTTGGCCCTGGGGAAAGGGGTCCCCAGGACCATTAATGGCTCCACCAGGAGGGGCCATATGGCCCCCCTCACACATTAAGTACACTGGGCCCCAGGAGTTGGGGTTCCCGGGGCCAAAAACGCACGGCCCCCCTCCCCCTTATATTTATTGGTTGGGCCGCAGGGGGTGGAGAGCCCCGTGCCAAAACCAGCCCAAGAGGAGGCTGCGTGCCCCCCTGCCCTTGTAATTATTGGCCGTCCCCGGGGATATATATATACATATATATATATATATCGAGAGTGAGAGAGAGAAAAAAGACATAGTTTGATGTTTTTCATATAAAAAAAACTATATTATTCGAACGGCATTGCCTCGTTTGTAATTGTTGTATTCCCTAACTGAGATTTAACATACGGGAACACTACTGTTGCTTATTGTTAACATATATTCAAATTTACTATACTTTCTAGTTTTTAACTACAATAAAGTAATATTGTTTAGTTATTCGAGTTTTTCATTTTAATATATATTTGATGTAATTGTACATCAGTTGTCTTCCCTTTCAGGTAAAGGGAGTCTGAGAAGTTGTCCATGTATTTTGCAATCTGGTAATATTGCTCACAAGTCTTACTGGACCAGGGCACTCTGATTATTTTATTTTCATGTTGTAGCACTTGCTGGAACAGCTTTAGCGGTCACGCAGCGCTTATATACAATCAGACGGGCAAAAGGTCAGCTTTCCGCAGCACTTGCCAATTGTAAGCTTCATTCACATATTATCGACCCAAATTACATCCAGGACATACAACATTTTGCCTGTGCATGGGCTTTTGCCATTTCATTGGTACAGTAAGTGTATTACTCTGTATACAAATCAGCGTCCTATTTTTTTAAATCTTTGTGCTCTGCCACTGAGACCATCATCTGTCTAGAATTTCTCTATAAAGTTGTTATTTCATAATGAAATCTAATGTCCTTAAAAGCACATCTTCTGTCCCATAATTACTGCCAGCACAGCCATAGGCTTAGCTCAGGTACACACTACCAATCAAACTGGAGGAACTATTCAATTACTGGCAGAAAATGTTCTTCAGCTTCAACTGGTTGGCAAACGTTTTGTCAGAATTGAGGTAACTAAGGTAGTTCTTGTTCTTTATTGGCTATTGGGTCTTAAAAAGACTGCACTGTGGATTTGAATTGGCAAGGGAAATGTGTTACTATTGCTCACTGGTTGTGGTTTTCTGGAGAATTCAAAAGTCACCAGTACAGTGTTAGGCTCCTAAACTAGGCGACTGTGCCTCTTTTTCAATATCTGGATGCCTGGAGAAGATGGAAGAGTCTAGTGGAAGTGGAGTTAATGTTACCTGTTACAGTGGCATGAGTTTGACAGGACTCCTGACTTCCACCCGCAACCGCTTCACAGGTGACCTCCCTGGCAGCGCGTCACCCAGCATCTAAGTAATGTCAGAAGGCCTGTGTCCTTAAACCACATAAGTGATGGGAACCTATTACCGAGTTTCAGGTACAAGCCTGATATGTATCTAATTAAGGGTTGCTGGGCTGAGCAGTAAAAACATATCCATTCCCCTACCAAAACCTCCTTTTGAATACAGGGGCCTTTGTGGTGTTCATCCTGGTTGACCACTGCAATGGCAGAAATGCCCATTACAACTTGTGACTGTCCCATGATGTGAATGAGGGACTGTGTGTGCAGGTTAGGCACACTGTTTTAATACAATATGGCTGATCTATGTGTCTTTCCCTGCAACAACTTGGATTATCTTGATATGTATGAAGTTTTTATGGCTAGTGTTCTAACCATGTCTGAAATTAAAAGTAAAACCTATATGCACTGTCTAAAGAAAGAAATTAATTGAGGACACCTTTGTCTGTTCCAATAACAAAATGCCCAGTGATGATTTCCATACCAAGATATTTTAGCATCTAACCAGGGTTTTGTATATGTTTTAGGAGAATTCCTCAGTATGACCCTATGGGTAAATACAAGAATCTTGGACCTCCTTTTCATGTGCTAAAGTGTATCCCCTTCACCACCGTCCGGTAAGCCCATCAGACTTAAGAGAACTTAATAAAAAGTAGTACATGCTCTTCCTCATGGTCTGATTTAGAAGCAGTGGTGCGGAAGAATCATCCAATTCCTGTAGGAAATTTTGAATTCTGAGCCTTTTGGATAGGTTTACACTATAGAAATACCATATGCCTACATACCTGCAAATCAGTGGGTTATCCTTGCTCCACTATATGGAAAAGGAGATAATTTAGCTAGTGGACTCTCTTCCAGATGTAGCATTCACTCCACAAATGAAAATTATTTCGACTATATAGTCCAATTATAAATCAGGCCTCCAGTGCTGAAATATGATAAGAATAGCCTTGAGAGATGAAACGTAGAATCTAAAAAGGGAGTATTCATTAATAAAAACTTACATGCAACTTTTTGGTGATACAATGATTTTGGAGTGAGAATTTAGGGGGTGATTACGATGGCGGCCGGCCACATATATGGCAGTCGCATGTGCATGTTTACCATTGCGGCGGGTGCTGCAGGTTGCAGCACCCGCCGCAATGTTAAAAATGCAAGTTTTGCATTTCCCTGCACTACGTGGCAGGCACCACGCGGTGCCTGTCACATGGTGCAGGGAAATGTTGGTGAGTACACAGGGTGGCAGGGATGAAGCATCGTAATCTGACGGACGGTGCCTCCTAGGCACCACCACCATTCTAGGTATGCTGACTGCTCCGCCAGGCAATCGGTACGATTGTCTGTGACGGGACCGTGGCGGGCGGTCTTTGCGACCGCCACAGAACTAAGACGATTCCCCCCGCCATCGTAATTTGGTGGGGGGAAATTGCTGTCACATGGCGGAGGGCCCACCACCGCTCGGCGGGCAGTGGCGGGCCTTCTGCCATCGTAATGACCCCCTTATTTACAAGAAGAAAAGAGAGGGTGTTAGGTGGTGTGTTGGTGGGACTGGTGAGGTGAAATTGATGGAGTCACAATTATTACACTAAAACTGTAATGTTACTTTCTTCATGCTTAACCTCCAGGAGGCATATAAATCAAGTAGTTGTGTTGCACTTGCACCACGCAATGGGGTGCACGCGCGATGCAACTACTAAGGGCCCGATTCTGATCCAGGTCGGAATGTGTTCCGACCAACACGGACCGGGACTGAAGTCCGACCGACTCGTACAGGCGCTGTACGACCTTACAAGTACGATGTGTCCCAGTCAGAATCCAACCGACTCACACGGAATCAATCCGGACTGACCGAAACGTACGGAAAACAGTGCCGCCGCCTGGAAACTGAACCAAAACCTTCCGGCCGACACGGAACGGCTACGTGCCTTACAACCAGCCAAGTACGATGCAATGCGTCTCGGACAAAAGAGAGTCGCACGGAGTCCAAGCCGTACAACCGATTCGCACAGACCAGAGATATTCGCAATAAAAAGAGACCGGCGCGTACGTGAAACATGCAACATAGCACAATGTCAGTGTGACCGACTTGGATCACAACCTAAGTGGCGCCACAGGCGTACGACCCGGAACTGAACGTCCCCACCATGTCTAAAGAAATCCATGTAATTGACACAGAAAAAGGCCAAACAGGCAGTTATAAATCCCCCAAAAATCACATTTGAAACCAAGACACACCCACAACTCCACCAATAAAAAGGCCAAAAATCCAGACCATGATCCTTTGCAAATCTCATAGACCTGCAAATAGACAACACCACCACACTGAGACATACAGCCACAACCTACACACTACACAACATTAGCACCACACAATAGGCACACTCACAGTCACCCAGCCATACACATACTCACCAAACCTCACTACCACACACTCACACCCATCCATCTCCACCACCACCCATCACCATGCCCCCAAAGAAGAATGCAAAGTTCACAGACAGTGAGTTGGAGGTCATGGTAGATGAAATCATCAGAGTAGAGCCACAGTTATTTGGTTCCTTGGTCCAACAGACCCCCCTATCCCAGAAAAACAAGATGTGGGTGAGGATTGTCGACAAGGTGAATGCCTTAGCACCTACCATGCGCACAATGGACGACATCAGGAACCGGTGGTACGACATACGCAGGAGGGTCAAGAAACTCATCAGCAAAGACCATGCCCTGAGCCAGTCCACTGATGGTGGTCCTCCTGCAAAACCGGTGTATTTCACTTCCTGGGAGGAGAAGGTGCGGGCCATGTTCCCACCAGTTGGCCTCCATGGATTGCCTGGAATACCAGAGCCTGGTGAGTACACAAACAACTATTCCAAAATGTGATGTCACAGCAATCAGCACCCACAGACAATAATGTAAGGGGGGACAGAGAAAACATTCACTGTCATCAAGCCACATCAACCTAAACAAAACTATCCTCTCATGTATATGCCACCTAGAGAAACACAATACCTGCAATGTCACAGTAACATGTACCTAGGGCAATACATGTACAAACCCAATGACAAATACCCCCGGGATTTGGCCTCATACACCACCAAACACAGTCAGCCATCAAGCTACCACAGTTACACACACACCGAGGGAAGCCGAGTCATAGGAAGGAAGGTCTGGCGTGCTGGACAGGTGGGTGTAGCTGAAAGCAGGGTGATATTCGTAGTCCCAGGCCATAGTCCCCATCCCAGTTGTCCCAGGAATAGACCCATGCACCAGGGTCACCTCACAGGGAGTGTCAAAGTACAGGCAAGATTGGAGACACTGGGCTCTGGTGTGGTATGTGGGGAGCAAAAGGCCTTTCTGAGACTTGGGCACCAACAAACACCAAGACACCACTGTCAGGCAACTTGAACATGTACTCAGACTCACTGTCTTGGAATCATGGCCCATGGGGTCCTATCCGGTCCATGGGGGAGAAGGAGTGCAACCTTAGACTACAACTCCCAGCAGGCCCTGCCACACACCCCTCCCACCAACAACAAACAACACACCTGTGTGAAGCAGGGGAGTGCACGTTTTGCATTGTACATGTAAGGCACCTTAAAAATACATGAGCTGTCCATGCACACAGCTCTACGTGTACATAAAACGCATCTGGAAATTGTACCAAACCTACATCAGCATCTGACTGTGATAATTGAAGACAAAGCCATGCACATACACTCATCATGAAGCATTGTACAGAATTGAATGTGTGTGATACGTTTATGTGTGCTGAACCACAACATACATTGTGTGTCTCTTCCATCCACAGGTGCAGCTGGGGAAACTTCAAGAACAGACGAGGAAGATTCACCGTCCCAGACTCTGGTTGACACAGAGCAGGCCGTTGTGGATGCCTCTCACTCCTCTGACGACGACCATGAACAACCTGGCCCCTCCGGTGTGGATCAGCGTGCAGCAGCAGTAACATCTGCACCCCCTGCCACCATTCCTGCTCCATCTGACAACACCCAGATGACCCTTACTAACACGAACAGACAAACCCAACCCAACACCGAGGGCACAGCAACACAGGGAAGCTTGGAGGTGGCTGCCAATTCCACCAGTGCCATCACCAGAGGAGGCCCAGTGTCATCTGTGCCTGCAACAGCAGAACCTGCTCGTGGTGGTAGGGGTGGTGGGAGTGGGGGCAGGCTGAGGCCACCCCATGGCCATGGTGCTGAACCCCAAGCTGATCCCCAATTAGTACGCATCATAAATGCATACCAGCAATTCACCGGAGGCTTTGACCAGATTGTAGGGCACCTCAGGGACATTAAAGAACAGCAGGCTGAACATCATGCCAGATGGGACGCACACATGTTGCGGGTGGAGACACACATGGCCCGCATGGAGTCAAAGATGGACAAGTTGGATGATGTTACGGTGGTGCACAGAGACATACTGGGATGCCTACATCAGATTGCAAAAACCATGGCCCCACCTCCCTGTGTGCCCACTACATCAGTTGCCACAACAACTGCAACTGCCACAGGTAGGGAGGTGGACTCTGACGAAGACTCTAGTGCACCGCCACAGCCTGCACCTAAGGGACCCCCCCCACAGAAGATGAGGGGTCGGCCAAAGAAAGACAAGGGAGAGGCAGCTGGCCCTGCACATCACATAGGAAGTGAACACCTTTCCCTGACATCTACCATTGTGTGCAAACCCTTCACCTTGTTGACTGTCCCCATCTCTCCCACATGTGATGGAGGATCTGATATGAACCAATGGGTCTACTGACTGTGGACTTTACTCTGCCAATTCTACCGACCAACCCTACCAACTCCTCTATGAACTTTGGAATCCCATTGCACTGTACAGCACTTCATGTCACCTATATCATCCACACACATGTATGTAAATAAACACTCCAAATCACAATTGTTGACTCTGTGATGAAGTTGACTTGTTTTGACACATATAGGTGATGAAATGCCAAAGTAAGACTGGCAGGGGAACCACTAGAGCAATCTAAACACTGAAAATTGATTTATGTTGATGTGACACATTTGAGAGGTACACACTCCTAGGTCAACACAACACAAAAACACCATGTCCATCACATGTCTTGTCTCACACATTGTGAACTGCAAGTACACACAAATGCTGAATCAGAGCCAATCAGCCCTCAGGTACAGCATGCCAAAGATTCACTGATGTGTGAACACAGAGGAAGCACACCACAAACTGGTGCACACCTTTATTACACATACACAACTAGTAAACAGAACATCAGATGCAAGGTACCATCACATAACAGTGAGCAAATATGCAACAAATATGACAGACATGCCAGTATCGGGGTGTGTGGGATGATGCTTCAGGGAACCATGAAAGGTTGCATCCAGTGACCGTATTGTGCGTTTCAGAGGTTACATGTCACCAGACAACAGCATATGGACCCTGTGAATGACAGACATACAACAGTATTGAGATCACTACACAACTGCATACATCTACAAAACACATTACATACGCAATTCAAATAACTTGTGAAAATATCCAAAGATTCATGGCAAAACTGATTGGGAGGACATAGTATCTCAAGGGACACATAAATGCTACAATCATGACACGTAGCATTTAGAAACACATATGCCCACACAGCGCACAACCCAAACACATCAGGTGAAGCAAGATTTATTGCCAACACATCACTGTATACTCACAATTAGGAGAAGAAGTTGTTGATGAGCTAAGTCCGTACATCCCCCTCACCCTCATCGTCACTTGCACCATGTCCCAGGCCAGGATCCTCACATGCTGGTGGTTGCTGTTCGTCATCATCTTCTATGAGAGGCACCTCCTCCCTCACTGCCATGTTTGTAGCATGCAACACACAATAAATATCTTTCACACCTTTTCAGGTGCATATTGGAGTGCTCCTCCTATCCGGTCCAGGCAGCGGAATCTGCATTTCAGGAGTCCAAATGTCCGCTCTATCACTCGCCTGGTCCGCCCATGTACCTCATTGAAACGTATCTGCACAGGTGTGACAGGGTTCCTAAGAGGTGTCAGCAACCAAGGCATGTTGGGGTACCCAGAGTCACCTGCACACAAACAGACAAACATGTCACGGATCGGGGATGAGCGTGTAATCCAAAGATACCTAAGACACGTAAGGTAAAGCGCTACTACTCACCGACAAGCCAGGCACGCTGGTTCTGCAGCTGTGACATCAAATGTGGTATCCTGCTATTCCGCATGATGTAGGCGTCATGGGCTGAACCAGGGAAACGGACACACAAATGTGAAATTGACATGTCCACAAGACATACCACCAGGGCATTAATAGAGTGATAATGTTTACGGTTGTGGTAAATCTGCTCCTGTGCATGTGGTGGTACCAAAGCCAAATGTGTCCCATCAATTGAGCCAATGACATTTGGTATCACTCCCAAGGCATAGAAATCTCCCCTTATGCCTGGCATTTGTTGTTGGGATGGAAATCGGATGTATTGGTCCAGATACAACAACATTGCCTCCAATACATCACGGAGAACACGACTGAACATAGTCTGTAACATCCCACCAGCACCAGCCACTGTGTATTGGAATGTTCCTGTGGCAAAGAAATGTAGGGCTGCCATCACCTTGACCTTGTGAGTCAGCGCAGTTGGATACGCACGTGCAGGTTGTAAATGTGGAGACAACTGCACCTCCAAATCCTCTATCAGCTCGCTTGTGAAGCGGTACCGTCGGATGCAATCACGTTTAACCATGGTTGCAAGGTCTGGGAAGGGTCTGTGGACATTAGGTGCCCTGCAGTACATAGGGAAAGAAACAAAGTATTTCAGTTCACCCACATCTGTGGCAATGACCAGGCCAAATAACACAAGCTACATCACATCAGAACACAATAGTCAGGTGTGTGCAATTCTGCATGGACACATATGCCACACATGTGCCCCTCACAAAACATGTCACCGCCACATGGTGACACAACAAGTGCCATGCTCTGCTGTCGACAAACTGTGGGCCCTGTCACAGTACTTCGGAACATTTGGTACAGGACTAATACACACAGCAATGGTTAGTGAGGATAGTTGTCTTGTCAATATGACAACGGGCGGCCAGTCACACACACGGGGAACATGTAATCCGAAATGGATACAGTCACCATGAAACGTCGGATGTACACGTCCCACCACAAGCAAGACACACAGGATGTGCAAACACGCTTGTCTGCATGTCAAACGTGGATGTCTGTGACACACAGGCACAACACAAAAAAATCACAAGACCAAGTCTGATGGAGGTTGGGGAGATGACCAACTCCCAAATACAAATATGTCCATGTCCCTAGTATTGTACGCAAATACTCATGATGTACCACACACAGCAAGCCCATGGGCACACATTACATATCATATGCCATGGAGGGTTCATGTGACATGGCAATACACAATGTGCCCCAGTCACTGTGCACAGGCCACCTGTGTTGGTCACCAAAGTCCTGAAGCACAGTAGGGAGGTACATCACACACAATGCCTTATGGTGACCATGTGACATGGCACATCCTGGTAGTGTGTACCACATTGTGCACATCAAACATGCAATGTGTACACATGTATACACACATGTGATGGAGCATGAAGAGTGAATACCTGTACTGTGTGACAGGCTGTCACTGTGTTTTCCAGCCCCCTGCGTTCATATCAAAACATTTTGGTGGGCAGCCTCTGACTACCAAATGCAATGGTGACAATGGCGTGTGCGATACCATAAGACGCGTCAGACACTTGTGCACCAATGCGCACGCACGCCTTGCTCAAGAGCTGTAGTGTCTCTCTATGCGGGTGCAATTCCGTGAGACACGCCAGACACTTGTGCACCGATGCGCATACACGCCTTGCTCATGGGCTGTATGTCTCTCTATGCGGGTGCGATTCGGTGAGACGCGTCGGACACTTGTGCACCGATGCGCACGCCTTGCTCATGGGCTGTAATGTCTCTCTATGCGGCCGCGATTCCGTGAGACGTGTCGGACACCTAGGATCCAAGGAGCACACACCCATTGGCTATTGGCTGTCATGGAGACGAGCCTTGTGTTTTGCTACGTGTATGACTTGTGTGCTCCCAGATTCAGTTGGGCCTATACAACAATGTTGCAAATTCAATGGTTACATGATGCAGAAAGTTTGAACGACGCTGAAGGCGTCTCCGATGCTTTCCAAGACATGGATTGGGCCAATTCGGATAATGCGAACGAGTCTGACCTATCTCTTTGCCCACATCGTACAGATACTACCTCTATAGCACTGATTTAAGGCTGTGTGTTCCCCTGAGACAGCACTTGCTTGCACTACATGCCACAGGACTGGGTCACATCACACCACTGCTGCTTTTTCTGCATCCTCTGTCTCCTGCAATGGCACGTACTGTGGAGAGGGCCCCAGCATTCACTGAGGAGGAGAACCAGGCCCTGCTGAACAGCCTCCTCCCAGAGTATTGCTAGCTGTATGGGAAACCAGGGGAGCAGGTGAGTGTGGAGTCCACTGCCTTGCCATTTTAACATGTAGTCTGACTGGCACTACTAGCATTGTGCCCTCAAAGGGAAAGCACACTGAGTAAGTTTAAGTTTGAGAGTGTGGTGATGTATGTACACAGCTGTCAATGTTTCAGATTGACTTACTGTCCTATTTCCCGTATTAAATGTGTTGATGTATGACATACAATTGACTAATAGTGACACTTCCTGACATGCAGAAGTTCGCATTGAGGAAGAGGGGAATGTGACAATGTCTGCCATTCCAGCCATATCAGCAAACAATAACTGTGAGGGCAACTAAGAACTGCTGCAATACACCAGACATGTAAGGGTAGCAATCTGCAGGAGGGCCTCATCTTGGTTTGGGAATGAGAAATTGCCAATTCGTTGCAGTGAGATAGTTTTTGGAGAGTTGCACCACAGCTGCAGACCCTAGATCCCAACTATCCTCACTGCTGTGTTCATGATACAGAGCAGTATGTTTGTCTGCGAAAGATAAGCAAACACCTGTAACCCTCCCCCCCCCCGGTAGTAGATATGGTGACTAAATTGACCTGTTGTTGGCAGTGTTCACTAATCAATGTGGCTCATGCAATCTATGGAGAGGCTAGTGAGGGGGTGTAAGTGGAGAGGGCCACGTGATAGGTCTACCCGTGCAGGTACACATCCTGTGCAACTCTGTATCTCACAGTGTCCGGTCTGAGCAGTGAGTGGGTGTCCACCCTTAGGCCATTGGTCTGCCGGCACTGCCATGTCGTTGATTTGGGCTTGCACAGAGGACAACTGACCATTACCACAGTTGCAATTCCTGAATACATGATATGCACTGCCAAGTTCGACATCTGTGTACAACTGTGTGTTTGTTAACATGGGACATGTGTAGTGATGTTGTCTCACATTGTCATCCTCACAGGTCACTGCCCATAAGAAGAATGAAATTTGGCTGACCATCACCCGGGCAGTTAGGTCGGTGAGGGTCTATAGACGTCGCATCCGCAACTGCCAGAAGAGGTGGCAGGACCTTCGTTGCTGGACCCGGACGACAGCAAGGGTTCAGCTGAAGCTGTCGCCTCCTCGCAGGAGGGACGGACGATGGACCCTGACCCCCCACATGCTACGGATCCTGGTTGGTGGTCTTTCCAGACCTTGATGGGCAGTTGAAGGCAAGGAGGGGGTGAGTACATGCCTTGTATGTGTTTTTGGCTTAACCTGCTGTTTGTACTCCTTCAGCCAAGTAACACTCACACAGTTAGTCTGTCGGCTCAGACAAGTCCCATGTGGCTATATGTGGTGTTGTCCCATTCACATCTGATGCCCAGGTGTGTCCGTTCCACTATTTCACTTGTGTCACTTGGGTTGTGTGTATTCCTGTTGTCCAAGGGAATGTTGACACCAACATCAGCAAAGTGTTCATTGACTTGATGACATGGGTGAGGCTAATCTGGGACTTGTGTCAGATCATTTATGGATTATTAACATGTGCTCTGTATTTGATCAACATCTCTGCAGTAATTGCTGTTGCGGGTCAGCATAGGAGTGTGAGGTATTGACCACACACCCATGCAGCAGGCATGCACAATCGTGACACCTCAGACATTTTATGTGTATGAGTTCCAGCACAATGCATGGTCACCTGCATTGTACTCCTGATTATCCCATGTCACACATGGCCTATGAACAGGTGTGCCACTTGGGTCCCATGAGACACTGTGGCCTCCTATTCTTGTGTGTCAGCCAACCCTTCCACCATTGTGAACAGTTATTAACATGTGTTAGACTCTGTGACAAGCTGGCCTGCCATAGCATTTTGTATTTAAGAGGCTTGCTATGTGTTTGACATGGACAGAAATCTGACATGTAACTATTGGTTCCACACACAGGGCAATACATATGTGTGTAGTAACTATGATGTGCATTTTGGTGTACTCAACAGATTTGTGTCACCTGCTTTACTAAGTACTTGTGATGTCCTCTATGATTAGGTATACAGAGTTTTAGTCCCACAAACTGTGATGTCTCATGTTGCTTCTGTGGCTTAATCATATTCTATCAAATGTGTGTATAATGTGGTGACCATGTATACATGACCACTACCGGAGTTCCATTCACAGTGCAAACATTGGTGTGGCAAGTTGCTGAATGTGGACTAGCCATGCACTGAGCCTGTGACAGTTGTCAGTACTGACTGATGTGCCAGACTGTCCTGTGTAATCATGTTAGACACTAATATCTGGGGCATGCTTTATTGTGACGTGTGTCTTTTACTGCAGCCACAGTGTGCTAACTCTACATTTCAAGTTATGGGCCATATTGGGGTCTGCTAATGGAAGTAGGTTCATCATATCAACAATGGGATCATGCCATCACAAATGCTGTTCCAAGACCTGAGTCAGTGGCCAGGAATGTGACATGTGTGTCACAACACATGACAGTTATGTTCAGAGCAGATCAGAGTCCTGGGTAGTCTGCCAATGCCTGCACATGTGCTGTCCGACATCATACATACTATGGGCTGACGGGTCCTTGTCATCATGGCTACTGGGCCATGCTTCCCTGGCAGATTCATTGGTGCCAGGTTCACCTATGTGTGTTAGATTGTGATTTGGTGTTTATATGATGCCAGGGCTTTCTCAGTGATGTGTTGCATTTAAAGTCAATTGTCCAGTAAATACAGGTGACTGATCTGAATCTGTTTTTCCTCCTTGTTGATCAGCATCATCGGCAGACACTGGAGGGGACAGCTCCACGGACCGTGAGGAGGGCCACAGCCAGACTGGATCCGATGTGGAGGAGTCTGAGGGAGCAAGTGGCACAGATGGTGAGGGAAGCCACACTGAGGGCGAGTCAACAGCCACTACATCTGCTGCGGACGACAAAGGCTCAAGTGATGATTCCCAGGAGGGTGCGGGTGTTTTAACACCAGAGAACACTGCCTGCGAGTCTGTCCCTGCAACTTCCACCATCTCCACCCTCCCAGTTGCTCCCATCCCAGATAACCATGGAGCCCCCGTGTTAGGGCAAGAGTCTCCTTCCGTCCAGGCAGTGCACCTCCTGCATCTGTCTCCCCTGCTGCCCTGAGTGTTGCGTCTGTGGACTGAAGTAGATCCATGTGGGGCAGACATCAATGCTGAGTGTTCTCCATGCCCACGCTAATCTGTTGACACAGTTGTTGTCATTCGTGGAGGGCATGTCAGCAACCATGTCTGCCCAACAGTGGATCAGTCAGTCCATGGCCTCCTCACTGACGGCAGCAGTGTCCTTCCTCCAGCAGTACCTCACCCCACCTACCTCGGCACCATCCACAGTGACCACTACCCTCCCCAAAACAACCACACTCACACCTGCACAGTCACGCACAACACAACAGGCCCGAGCAGCACACACACAGGGAAATCCAAGTCTAAACGCACCAGCAAGCACACACAGGGGACTGAAGGCACACACACGGGATAGGGTGCAGACACACAGCCAAACATCCACAACAAGCCTGCAGTCCTCAGATACCTCTCCCACCAAGACCTCTTCCTATGACTCCCCTGCCAAGCCCCCTTCCCAGAAGCTCTTCCTCTGTGAGCTTGACCTCTTCCCCTCAAAAACACCTGTGCCAACTCGTAAGGGGAAGAGGAAGGAACGCGTTACTTACCTGTAACTGCGGTTATCCAGTATTGGTATCTTTCATAGATTCACATGCCTGAATCATTCCCCGTCGTCGGGAATGGGAGTCGCCGGTAAATAACAAAGTAATGTCCAGAAGACATAAGACAGCCATAGGCCTCAGAGGCCTTAGCTTAGTAAGCTATCCACGTCCTTATGTAAAAAGGACCAAATTTTGGCCAGAGCCAATCAGCTAACACCACCCTCTAGAACCTTCCTGGTAGGAGCTCTAGTCCCTCAGATTTTCGTGAGCACAGTGCTAAGCAGCTGTATACTGAGAGATCCGAGAGAGCCCTTCCAGGGGAGGCGGGTGGGTTGCATGTGAATCTATGAAAGATACCAATACTGGATAACCGCAGTTACAGGTAAGTAACGCGTTCCTTATCCAGTATTAGGGTATCTTTCATAGATTCACATGCCTGAATCAGAGTAGCAAGCAGTGAAAAAAAGCACATTTCGAAAGATATGGATAACATACAGGTATTAGATAACCACATCTATCTGGGATAAATAACAGTGCTACTGTAAAGCAATGAATAAGTAATGCATACATTATAGTGCGAAATGTGCATAAACTCAGGATGGTGGGATGAAAGAAAGGGCTCACCTCTATTTAAAAAGATGACGTAGTACCGCTTGGCCCACTGACGCATCCTTCATGATCTCCGCATCCAGGCAGTAATGCTTGGTGAAGGTATGCGGCGTCTTCCATGTGGCCGCTCTACAAATGTCCACAATGGGCACCCCAGCAAAAAGAGCCATGGAAGTAGACATGGCCCTTGTGGAGTGGGCACGGACCGTTGTTCTCAACGGACGTCCTGCCTGTTGGTGACAGAAAGAAATGGCCGAAGAAATCCAGCGGGAAATGCTCTGTTTTGTGAGCGGAAGCCCTCTTCGAGGTCTGCTGTAGGCTATGAATAGCTGATTTGATTTACGAAAAGATTTCGTTCTCTCAATGTAAAATTTCAAGCAACGCTGAATGTCTAGTGAATGTAGAGTTCGTTCCGCCACTGTTTGTGGATTTGGGAAGAATGATTGTAAAACAATAGGTTCGTTGAGGTGGAAGTGAGATGGAACCTTGGGAATGAAAGCTGGATTTGTGCGGAGAAGGACTCTATCCTTTTTGAATTGCAGGAATGGGTCCTGGATAGAGAATGCTTGGAGCTCTCCCACTCGCCTTGCCGAGGTGAGAGCTAGTAGAAGTGCCACCTTCCAGGAAACAAATTTAAGGTCAGCTCTGTGGATGGGCTCAAACGGGTGCTTCATTAATTGAGCTAGAACTATGTTAAGGTGCCAGGCCGGTGGAACAGGCTTTACTGGAGGGAATGTGCGAAACAGTCCTTTCATGAATTGCTTTATGAGTCTATGAGACCATAAAGAGGGGCCGGAAGAAGATCTTCTGAAACGTGAGATTGCAGCTAGGTGAACTTTAATGGAGGCATGAGCAAGACCAGATTCTGCCAGATGTAAAAGGTAGGGTAAGACTTGTCCTGGGGTGGAAGAAAAAGGATGCAACTTATTCGTCTTACACCAGATACAGAATCTTTTCCACTTGAGTGAGTAGGTCTTGTTGGTACTATCTGCTCGAGCCCGAGCTAGAATTCGTCTGCAGTCTGGAGGAATGTCTAGGCCCCGAAACTCTCTGAACTCAGGAGCCAAGCTGATAACCTGAGAGAGGCTAGATCCGGATGTTGAATCTGCTGATCGCTGAGCGTCAGAAGAGATGGAAACGTTTTCAGCCTGATCGGAGGTTCCTGGGAGAGGAGGTGAAGTTCCGAGAACCAGTGTTGGCGTGGCCAAGCTGGGGCTATCAATATCAAAGTGCAAGGTTCCGCCTTCATCTTCCGTAGTACCCTGGGGATCAGGGGAAATGGCGGAAAGGCGTATGCAAAGACGTTGCACCATGCTATCGAAAAGGCATTCCCCAGGGATCCTGGTTGGGGATGCCAGCTTGCAAAGTATTGGCATTTGGCGTTGCGTTGGGTGGCGAATAGGTCCAGCTGAGGTGTGCCCCATTGGGCGAAGATATTGTCGAGGACCTGCTGATCCAGTTCCCACTCGTGGCACGCTGCCTGCCTCCTGCTTAGATAATCTGCCAACACATTGTGGGTGCCTGGAACATAATCTGCTCGGAGAGAGATGTTGTGGCGGAGCAGCCAGTTCCAGATTTTCTGCGATTCGCGCGAAAGTGTCAGTGAACGAGTCCCTCCCTGCTTGTTCAGGTAGTGCATTGTCGTGGTGTTGTCTGTCCGGACAAGCACTACTGAGTTCTTTATCCTCGGGAGGAAAGCCACTAGAGCTAGGTAGACTGCTCGGAGCTCTAAAAGGTTGATATGAAGCATTTTCTCCGAAAGGGACCACTTTCCGCTTATCTGTAGCTCCTGAAGGAAAGCTCCCCAGCCTTCCAAGGAGGCGTCCGTGGTGATTATATGAGGAGTAGCAGGAAGCAAGAAAGGCAAGCCTTGCGAAAGGTTCTTGGGGCGAACCCACCATTGCAGAGCCTGTTTGATCGCCGGGGTTACTTGGATGACGTCGTCGAAAGACCCTGTACACTGGATCCACTGGTTCGACAGAGCCTCTTGTAGGGGTCGCATCCGTAAGCGGCAATGTGGGATTAATAGAATGCAGGAGGACATCATCCCGAGGAGGGATTTGAAGAGGCGCACCGAGAGTGTCTTTCTTGTCATTACCTGGAGTGCCAGAGATTGAAGTTTGTCCTGGCGTTCCTGTGACGGGAATGCTTTCCTGTGGATGGTGTCTAGTGTGGCTCCCAAAAATTGCATGCATTGGGATGGTTGCAGGACAGATTTGTCGTGGTTGAGAGTGAGCCCCAGTGACTCGAAGAGTGTCAGACAAGCGTTGGAAGATCTTATCACGCCTTCTTGTGATGGGGACTTGATAAGCCAGTCGTCTAAATACGGGAAGACTTGGTGGTGGGAACGGCGTAGGTACGCCGCCACTGGTGCTAGGCATTTGGTGAAAATGCGTGGCGTCGATTTGAGCCCAAAAGGCAGAACCCGAAACTGGTAATGCCTGCCCGCCACCATGAAACGCAGGAACTTCTTGTGGTTGCGGTGTATTGGGACATGAAAATAGGCGTCCTGAAGGTCCACCGACACCATGTAGTCGTTTGCGTTGAGTAAATGCAAAACCTCCTGTATGGTAATCATTCGAAACGACTGTTTTTTCAGAAATTTGTTGAGATTTCTGAGGTCCAATATGGGTCTCCATTTTTTCTCTTTCTTTCGGATGAGAAAGAAATGGGAGTAGAACCCTCTCCCTCGTTGGCTTAGGGGAACTTTCTCTATAGCTCCCTTTAGAAGCATAATCTTTATTTCTTTGAGTAATGGGCGCAGGTTTTTGTGAGCCCTTTGGCGGGGAGGAGTTTGAGGAGGAATTTGTATGAATTCCAGGGAATGGCCGAATTGTATTAATTGGAGGACCCATCGGTCCGTAGTTATCGTTTGCCAATTTTTGAGAAAATGGGAGATTTTTCCGCCAATCTTGTAGGATGGAGACAAGTTTGTGACCGGCTGCATCTGGAAGTCATTGCCGCCGCGCGGCACCCTTTTGTCTTCCTCCTCTGTTACGAAAGGAAGTTTTGTGGTAAGACGACTGTTGTCGCTGCTGAGATTGTGGACGGTACTGCTGGGAAGAGGAGAAAGAGGAACGCTGTTGAAAGTCTCCTCTGGAGGAAGTCTGACCTCTTCCTCTGGACCCACGAAAGGAAGGGTTCCGAGATTGCAGAGACCCCAGGGCTCTGGCAGTATCTGTATCTTTTTTGATACCTTGCAATGCCTCGTCAATAAGAGGACCGAATAGAAGCTGGCCATCATAAGGCATGTCCAGGACTTTTGTCTGGACCTCCGGCCTGAAAGAAGTTGCCTTGAGCCAACCCTGGCGCCGGAGAACAGCCGCACCAGCCAGCTGTCTAAAACCTGTGGAAGCAATATCCATTGCACAGTCTATCAGTTCCGTGGCAGATCGTTCACCCTCCAACAGAATCTTCCTTGCCTCTTCTTTTAAGTCAGAAGGCAAATCCGCTAGATATGGGGCAATGTCCGCCCACATTTGTCGGTTGTACCGTCCCAATAGTGCAGTAGCGTTGGAGGCACGCACTGTCAAGGCTGACATAGAGGAGAAACGTTTCCCTATGTTATCCATACGTCGCCCTTCTTTATCCGGCGGAGCTGTCAACAGCGCAGCTGGGTTGTTTGCCCTCCTCTGCGCAGCCTGAGTGATAACCGAGTCCGGCTTTGGATGGCCTGTAAGACAAACCGGAGCCGTGTCCGGAGCTTTATATTTCTTGTCCAGGCGTGGTAGAACCGGTGGCACTGATGAAGGGTTCTGCATTATCTTTATGCCCTGGTCCCAAATATAATCAATTATCGGAATTGCCCGGACGGACTTCTTGAAGGGTTCCTTAAAGTCATATAAGAAACAGTCTTGTTGATGCGAAGGCATCGGGATCTGGAAGCGCTGGGCCGCTCTTTCAATGATGTTGTGGAAACCGCCGATGTCGTCGGGCGGTGAGTCGGCTGTGGTAGGGACAGGCGAAACAGGAGCCGGAAGGATGTAATCGTCCCATTCATCTTGTTGGGATTGGACGTCCTGGAGTTCTCCTTCCTCAGGTTCCTCCTCCTCCTCCTCGTCGTCCGTGGTGGGCCGAGGCGGAGGTGCCGTCCTCTCCAAAAGCAGTGGAGGCGGTCGTGGCCGTGGAGTGGAAGGCCCCGCAGGCATCGGTGGAGGTGCCGGAGTCGGAAAACGCTGCTTATAGTCCGTTATTAAGAGCTGAAGGTCTGTGACCAAGGCTGCCGGTAGACACACCATGGAAGGTGGAGGCGGCATGTATTCTTAATGAGGAACCTCCTCATAGTCCTGGGGATTGTCTTCGTAATCCGAGACATCCTGGTACTTTACATGGAGCTGTGATGGACTAGTCGCCGCAGGAAAGAGACTAGCGTCATCCGAATCCTCCTCTTCAAAGAGGCGAGTGGGAGGCAAGGTTGAGACCTTACTGGGCGAAGTGAGGGCCGGAGTTAATGCACGCTTGGTTATTTGTACATGCACAAATGTACCCTGGTCGTCCGTGTCTATACCCCTCAAGGGGCTCGATGGTATAGCTGTAACCGACGTTACAGGTATCAATGCAGTCGACGAGATCGTCGTCGGGGTCGTCGTCAACGACGAGGATGATGAAGACGGTCTCCTCGTCAACGATGACGTCGACGACGGCGTCGACGGTGATATTCTCGTCGACGGTACCCTCGTCGTCGACGGTGTCTTCGTCGACGGTGTCTTCGTCGACGGTGTCTTCGTCGTCGGTGTCTTCATCGACGATGTTGTCGTCGACGATGATGTTGTTGAAGCTCTCGTCGACGGTGTCGTCGTCGACCCTCCCGTCGACAGCTTACTCGACGACGACTTTTTTATGGCTAACGTCGACGGAATTGTCTTGCCTGCCGTCGACGATGGAGTTGTCGTCGTCGAGGACATGGAATGGGATGTCATCGCCGATAGAGTCGTCGTCGACGATGTAACTGAAATCGCTGTCGAAGGAGACTTTCTCGTCGACGCTACTGTCGACATTGTCGTCGACGAGGTGGCAATAGGCTTTTTGAAGGTGTGGGGCATCACCTTAGGAGACAAGCTCCCTGGAACAGGCGAATCCTGGACCTCTGAAGACTTTTTCTGCGTCTTCTTTTGAGGTGGCTGCGACGAAGGGCCCGGCGATGCCACCCTTGGTCTTTTAGATGAGGAGTGAGACGCAACTGAGGAACTCTCACTCTCCTCAGAGGACACCACATCCTTGTCCTTCAGCCTTTGCAGCCAGATTAAAAGGCGCCCCTCTCGGTCTTTCAAGGTCTTAGAAGAGAAAGTCCGACATACCTTGCAGTCCTTAGAACTATGACTGGGATAGAGGCAATACAAGCAGTCCTTGTGTTGGTCGTCGATATGTAGCCTCTTCTTTCCGCAAGAGGCGCAGGGCCTGAATAAACCCTTCTTAGGTGTATCAGCCATGCTGAAAATCCAGAAAGTTGAGAAGAAATACTGTCAAATCCAAAGAAATGAGCAGAGCTCAGTGGAGACTCCCTTAGCACAACGTGCGGTAGAAAATCTGAGGGACTAGAGCTCCTACCAGGAAGGTTCTAGAGGGTGGTGTTAGCTGATTGGCTCTGGCCAAAATTTGGTCCTTTTTACATAAGGACGTGGATAGCTTACTAAGCTAAGGCCTCTGAGGCCTATGGCTGTCTTATGTCTTCTGGACATTACTTTGTTATTTACCGGCGACTCCCATTCCCGACGACGGGGAATGATTCAGGCATGTGAATCTATGAAAGATACCCTAATACTGGATAAGTCACCTTGCCAGGAGGGTATACCCCCCTAAACCACGCACACCCTCACCCAAGAGCAGGGACCCAGAGCCCCCCCCGGAAATCATCAAGAACCAGGAAGACCCCACAACATTCACACACTCCCATCACACACTCTCTGTCCTCAAGCTCCCATGCCACCACTCCTTGTGTTCCCCTGCCACACCCTGCCCCAGGTTCACCCACCCACCGCTGGCGCATCTCCAAAGTCATTAGGCCCTCCCCCCCTTCTACAGACACTTACACAACACCCGGCCCTCCATCTGTTCCTGCAACTGCAGTGGAGCCTGTGTCCCCCCCAACTGTCCTGGACACGGCAGTGGAGCCCCAGCACACTCCATCGGACATGCTCTCTGCAGTGGAGACCCTACACACTGATCCTGACCCATCCACTGCAGTTGCTCCTGTGACCCCTGTACCCACCAACACTCCCCTGCCCCACACTTGTGCACCCTGATCCTGTCCCTGCGGTGCCTGGCCTGCCACCATAGATGCCCCGCCAAAGGGTGATGTCCCCTACTGTGTATCAGTGCAGGCAAGCTATGGCTGACATGTTGTCAG
This sequence comes from Triturus cristatus, assembly GCF_964204655.1. NCBI lineage: Eukaryota > Metazoa > Chordata > Amphibia > Caudata > Salamandridae > Triturus > Triturus cristatus. The sequence goes on from NC_140581.1 coordinate 119,552,338, forward strand.
TTGTCCCTCATCATGGACTGATGTCATGGACTGGCCATTGGCCTTATTGCATTTGGAGCTGGAAATGTCCCCTTTCCGTTGCAGAATAAACGTATGTTTTGTTATTGCTTTGATTTTCTTCTCATGTACCCAATGTTGCTGAGGTGTGTAATTTAGTTGCTGTTGTGCTATTGTCATTTTCCACTGTGTGATATGATGTGTCTCATGTGTGCCATGGTACATGAGTCATATAGCAGTATGTCTCCAAATCATCAATGTGTGTCAATTCAGATTCTCAAGATCACAACTGATGTTGCACAGGGATTGGGACAGCCTTTGGAGTACGTCACATCTTTGTTTTCCACTGTTGCACATGTTTTGTGCTGACATGTGTGCACATCTTCCTTCATACTGACTCAGCCCGTCAACACCGGACATGCATTTTCATGCATGGGTGAAAAACAAGTCATCTGTGTCATCGGTGCAACTTGGCAAAATTTATGTTTGGAATATGTGCTGGTGACTTAAGGTACACTGCAGGACACAGGCTGATGTGACCCGAACCTTCAGTCAGAATTAATAGGTGGCTCACTGGCAGACTCCTACTCTGACATGACTTGGCCCTGCACAGACGACTGTTGGCACAGCTGAGGTTACACATGAGTGGAGTCACCTCATGGCAGTGTGTAACCTGGTGTCATTGACTGGGCCCATCTGTTATGTTCTGTGTGCATGTCTCAGTGGGTTACCGTGCATTTTTACACACAACCTGCATTCCCTGCAGTTGTGCCTGACTATGATGCTTGCTGAGTTGCCCTGTGTTTGCCATAGGTGTTAGGACTGGGTTTCCTGGGATGTGGGTACATGGTAAATACTGGTTATAGGGGAGTCATCGGTGTGTGTGTGTGTGATGTAATGACCCTGATATGTGTGAAAACTCACAAGGTACATAACCAGGATTCAGCCCTGCACTTTGGTGTTGCCAAAATCAGGTTGTTTTCACATTGTGGTGTCTTCATGTGCCTGGGTAACTTGTATGTGTGTGTCAGTGCTTACACTCATCAGAACCTAGCCTTCAATGTCTGCTGCTGTGAAAATGTGTTCTTTGTGGGTATCCATGTGCTCTCCATTGTTCGGGGACTGTTCCAAGGATCCCAATGTGTCAGATAAGTGTCACGTCATGCACATGTACCTCATAATATACGGTGTGTGGGTCATTCGCAAAGGATGTTTCCTGGCCATGTGTGATATGTTTGTGCACCTTAGATCCCCCTCCACCCCTGTGATTTTCAACGGTGCATGTGCAATGTCAGCAGTACCTGTGGGAATGGCTGCTGCGCATTGGTACAGATGAAGGTGTGTGGCATCTGGAGTGGACATATGTGAGTGTTCTCATGTCTAGGACACTACATACATGGAGGGCTTACGTCACAGCACATGGCCATTTATTTTTCTGAGTGAGTGTGATGTCAGTTTGGCTGTCACTACCTGCCACAGTGCGCACACCGCACATGTGACTGTGCTCAACAGTCGGGTGTACATCCAAAGTGTTACACGCAGAGGGCTCATCATACAGGCTACTGTTGCAACAATGTGGGCTCCTTGTGGATATTGATGGAGTGGGTCTTACTGTTTGTTGGTGTGCAGCCAAGCTTATGTCACATGACTGTTTTTGTGTGACCATTAATGTCACAATGGCTGATTGGCCACATGTATGTAGCCAGTTCCTGTGTGACTTCTGGATGGCAGTGTGTACACATATATCTGTTTTGATTTAAACACCACTGGATGTGTGTCGTACTAGCCTGGGTACACTGAGACACACACACATGTGGTGTTCATTTTGCAGTGTGGGGCTGGCTGGTTGTGTTTGGGCACCTGCACCTATGCGTTGATATGGCTTTTCTGGACATTGCCTGCAAGTCGGGTGTAGGTATTGCCGTACTGTCCCTGGCACTCCTACCTCATCATTCGGTGCATTCTTCATAGTTATTATGTTCCATTGCTGCCATGGTATGGGTCTTGATTACCTGATGGCTGCAATCTACACAGGATTCCTTGGAATGTGTGTCTGTTGGTGTGCATTTGTGTGTATGCATTCTGTTGGGCACTACTTACATTGTGTAATTGTACATTGGAGGCATTGCCAGCTTCCATGTGCACTGCCGCTCTGCACATGTCAGAGGGATGTTAGTCGACGCAGGTCACTTCCACTCCACAGATGTGTGTTTGTTTGCAACACACCCACTACTTAGCCACTACACTGCTTGTGGTGTTCCAACCAGGAATCTGACGTGCAGAGCAGCATTGTCTGTCAATTTTGGACAGGCACTCATATTTGGATCCCTGCGGTGGGGTGGGCTTTGGCACCAATGATGCTATGTTCACGATGTGCATGGATTTATGATGCCAGAATCAGCTTTTGGTCACAGTTGCAGGGACTTCACACACAATACACAATCTTGGCATGATGGTAAGGTGAGGGGTGCTTGTACTACAAGACATATGGGTGGAACTGCTGATAATGATAGGCGTCCACCCCAAAGTATATTGTGACTGCTGGGGGTGATAGGCACCCCCCTAAGGCTCAAGGACTGATCATCCACCCCCTATGTTCTGGAGAATGCTGGGGGTGATAGGCACTCACCCCCATGCAGGTGGAGTATGCTGATAGTGATAGGCATCCACCCCCAAGTGGATTTGGACTGCTGGGGGTGATAGGCATCACCCCCTAAGGCCCAAGGACTGGGCATCCACCCCCTATGTGCTGGAGAATGCTGGGGGTGATAGACACTCACCCCCATGCAGGTGGAGTATGCTGGTAGTGATAGGCATCCGCCCCAAGTGGATTTGGACTGCTGGGGGTTATGGGCATCCCCCCTAAGACTCAAGGACTGGGCATCCACCCCCTATGTGCTGGAGAATGCTGGTGGTGATAGACACGCACCCCCATGCAGGTGGAGTATGCTGGTAGTGATAGGCATCCACACCCATGCAGGTGGAGTATGCAGATGTGGTAGGCATCCACCCCCATGTAGGTTGTGACTGCTGGTGGTGATAGGCATCCCCCCTATGGGTTAAGGACTAAGCATCCACCCCCTATGTGCTGGGGAATGCTGGTGGTGATAGACACTCACCCCCATACAGGTGGAGTATGCTGGTAGTGATAGGCATCCACACCCATGCAGGTGGAGTATGCAGATAGTGATAGGCATCCACCCCCATGTAGGTTGTGACTGCTGGTGGTGATAGGCATCCCCCCTATGGGTTAAGGGCTAGGCATCCACCCCGTATGTGCTGGAGAATGCTGGTGGTGATAGACACTCACCCCCATGCAGGTGGAGTATGCTGGTAGTGATAGGCATCCACACCCATGCAGGTGGAGTATGCAGATAGTGATAGGCATCCACCCCCATGTAGGCTGTGACTGCTGGTGGTGATAGGCATCCCACCTATGGGTTAAGGACTAGGCATCCACCTCGTATGTGCTGGAGAATGCTGGGGTGATAGGCACTCACCCCCATGCAGGTGGAGTATGCTGATAGTGATAGGCATCCACTCCCAAGTGGATTTGGACTGCTGGGGGTGATAGGCTTCCCCCTTAAGGCTCAAGGACTGGGCATCCAGCCCCTATGTGCTGGAGAATGCTGGGTTGATAGGCACTCACCCCCATGCAGGTGGAGTATGCTGATAGTGATAGGCATCCACCCCCAAGTGGATTTGGACTGCTGGGGGTGATAGGCATCCCCCCTAAGGCTCAAGGACTGGGTATCCACCCCCTATGTGCTGGAGAATGCTGGGGGTGATAGGCACTCACCCCCATGCAGGTGGAGTATGCTGATAGTGATAGGCATCCACCCCCAAGTGGATTTGGACTGCTGGGGGTGATAGGCATCCCCCCTAAGGCTCAAGGACTGGGCATCCACCCCTATGTGCTGGAGAATGCTGGTAGTGAAAGGCACTCACACCCATGCAGGTGAAGTATGCTGGTAGTTATAGGCATCCACCTCCATGTAGATTGGGACTGCTGGGGGTGATAGGCATCCCCCTAATGCTTAAGGACTGGGCATCCACCCCCTATGTACTAGAGATTGCTGATGGTGATAGGCATCCACCCCATATGGGCGAGACACTGCTGGTAATGATGGGCACCCCTCCTCCCCACCCCCTCCATTGGTTGTTCCTGCTGGTAGTTATGGCTATGTACTCCCTACGGGTGTTGTACTTGCCGTCTGCGTGGTACGTGTCGATTCCTGTCATAAACGTACAGTGCAGTGATGACATGCGCGATCAGGTACATGCTAGGTTCGTCTCGTACCCCTGAGTGGCTTGATAAATCTGGAGTAAGGCAATGCAGTGCAAATCGTTGTGTTGCATTGCTCTGCCTCAAGGAGGCGTTCCATGGGTGGTGCGTGGGTGTTCGCATACAACACCCATGGATTTCAGTGCATTCCCAGATTTACTATCACTGGCCGAAGTGGCAAGAAACCTAGGGGTTTTCATTGACACAAATCCACAGATCTCAGCGGTGGTCAGAAATGCATGCTGGATTCTGAGGATGCTAAGGAAGTTTCTTAAATTTCTGTCATGAGAAGCCAAGAAAACAGTGGTTCAGGCACTGATCCTATCTAGATAGGACTATGTCAACATACTGTACATTGGCATCCCAGAATACCTCATGCAGAGACTACAAAAGGTACAAAACATAGCAGCCTTTTGTTCAACCTCCTGAAACATTCCTCAATCTCCCGGTATTGCAGCCAACTTCACTTGCTCTCCGCTAAAGAAAGAGTTATTTTTAAAGCACTTACAGCACTATAAAATGGGGCCTAAATATTGACACGAGAGGATGACCCCACACTGCTCTAAAAGACCCTTTTGATCAGAGTCAGCTATCTACTGTCCATCCCTTGTACCAAACGAAAGGAATGGGGTGTATCTGCCTGCTCTGTACTGTAAGCCAAACATTAAATGAATTCCCCTTGCCCCTAAGATGTATTCCAGATAAAAAGTTGCTCCGTAAATTACTGAAAACGTATCTATTCAAGGGTTAAAGTGGTTGGGAACGCCTGGTGGGCTTTTGCCTTAGCGCTGGAACACTTTTGTAGTAGCCTTACTAGTAGAGCACTTTACAAATCCCATCATTCATTCATTCAGTCTGCCAAAATGCTACACCTCCCCAGGTGAGGTGGAACGAGGAGATATATCTTTATTATTATTTTTTTTAATTACCTTTATTTTATGAGCATTTTCCCACATAACAAAAGAAAAAAATACCTCCAGTCGTTCACAGCATTGTACTGTATATTCGGCACACGTTCACAACATCATTTTACAACATATATTGGCAGTTAGTGTTACACATCAATTTCATCCTAGTTATAGTCGTATTGGTTACTGGACATTTCAAGCCTATATGGCGGCATGTAATATATACGCATGGTGGTTAAATTCCTACGACACTAATATCCTTATTTGCCAGCATATGCGCCAGAACGGGGACCCACTAATGTCTTTAGCTTGTCATTGTGTCAGGATTCCTTGTGTCCTCATGGCCCCACACCATCCTGTCTGTGTGCTGTGGCCCCTGTATCTTCTAATGTGGGTTATATTGACAAATATGTACTATAAAAAAAGACTACATTTGCTAAATCGATATTATTTTATAAAGATATTTTTATAAACGATATTTTTAACAATGATATTTTAAACAACATACTAAATCGATATTCTTGACATCGATATTACAATCCACGATATTTTTGACTATCGAGATAAAAAACTCGATGTTATGGTACAACGATATTTTGATCTCGATATTATGTCTACTTACCGCTGACACCATGTGTCACCACTCTTAGCTACCCTGCCCTCCTGAACCTTTGAGGGTGAGAGACAAGTAGTGCTTAAATTGAGCTGGTGAGTGCTGGTGGGAGCCACAGGCGCTTGTTTTCGTGCATCATACATTTACCAAGAGCAAGAGTAGGAGAAACACACAAAGTAGAAAGATGGTGGAAGAGGCAGATGGAAAAACTGCAACAAAGGAAGAAAGCCCAACCCTGCAAGAGTAAGATAAAGGGACTGGGGGTGTCTGGTAGTGTATTAAAGAGGAATGAGGTGAAATTACTGCTACTAGCCTTGGAATTCAGTGCAGTGGCATCTATTTGCACTGACTTCTGAGCAAACCTTTGGAAACTGGCACTCATGCTTTTACAAATTACACACCGACACTTAGTAGGTTGATGCCTTGCTGGAAGAAGAAGAAGAATTAGGCCCTTCCTGTGTCATCTGTCTTTCCTCACCCCTCCACACAAGTTCAATATTGTATTTAAAATTCCAGAATCCTTTGCTGCTTTGTGTGTAATTGATGTGGTATTATCCTTCTGTCTTCCAATAATTCTATCCCGGACATTCCCACCTTAATTGTTAGCACTGATTATATTTCAGGTCGAAAATGAGAAATAGGCACACAAAAGACAACATCAAAATATTAGATAGTTTGGCCATTGCACCAGCATAGCACAGATTTGGTAGAAGGCTTTTGGTTCAATCTTAACACTTGCAAGAAAATATTTTTGAATTTTCTGATGTAGCAGTCCTGGCAGCTTCCTCCATTTGACAAACATGCACATTGCTTTAACCAGTGCTAGTCTGTACCCAGTTTCTTTTCTATTTCACCACCTTGTATCATGTGCCATACGTCCTCACCGCAGACTCCACTTATTACAGCACATGGTCTCCACACATTTCCCATGTAAGCACAGTCACATAGCATCACTCAGGGGTCAGTGAAGGGTGCTATTTATGGGAGACAGTGCAGGTTTTACCAAGGAGTACCAGTGACAAGGTCTCTACGCATCTACATTTATTTAAGACTGAGTCATTGCTGTTATCATAGATTTTGTGTTTGTTATAACGACATTGGCACGTTGGAAATGGACTCTAGATTTGCGGCATATGCGTGGGCGTGTCTGTGGGAAGGACTGCCTGCTGGCATTATATTGAATGTCCACTCCCCTATAACCCGCCTCCTTCCACTATAAGCTGTTCAAGCAGATGCAACGCGACGGCGCACACAACGTACTGACAGCACAAGTGGTTAGGGCACTGGGGCCTATCACTCTGACCAAATTATAACAGGTTTTTGAGCTACAGCAGGATTTCATTTAATTTCTCATTAAATGAAGAATGTACTGTATATTTTCTTATTTATACCATTTATTTTGGGACATGCAGTTTTCTGTTACTCATACTGTTTTTTTCAACATTTGTTTTTAACACATTCCCCAACATCCTGCTCCTAAAACATATCCAATTTATTAAAAAATATTTTTATATTTACAAATATATGCTGCTGTGTTGGTTGTGACACAAGATAAAAACCCATAAGAACAACCAACACGCATAAAGATGGTTTGCATCAAAGATGGGTCTTTAAACAAGATCTTGCTGACCCTGGGACATTGCTGCCTGCAAATGTGAATTTAAAAAAATTAAAAAGAGACACGAAAATTAGGGTAATGTCGGTTGGATTCAGTCAGTAAACAAGTACAGAGTAACTCAGAGACAAATAATATTCAAGATGTTCATCTGTCTGTGGAGATGGTGATGTTTTTTAATTAAATCAAGACTTGCCTGTTCTTAATATTGATGCTAAGACCTTTTCCCTTTGTAGAAGCTTATCTGTCTGCTACTGAATTTGTACGAAATACATTTTTCATCAATAAAGTTATTGAACACCTCACTTATTTGAACCACCAGTCTCTCTATTCCTGTGAGGAAAACTGTGGCAATGGGTGTAAGGGAGATAATTATATAAACAAAACTGATCTTCTCTTTCTAGATCGTTTTGCCTCTCAGCATTTAACATTACCAATAATCCGCCAGAATATTTTAAATATTTGAAATTCTATTTTTCCTCCATGGATATTAAATTACAGTTATTTTGTGAAGGCAACATTTGAGAAAGATATCAGTGGTATTATGAACTTCACCTTTTCTATAATCGCTTCAAAATCAACAGATTTTGGAATTAATTTTGAATTTTGAAGAGCAACTCAGTGTAATGGGTTTTAATTTAATTCCTATTGATGTTTCTTACAGTCCTGCTTTAAGCACCAAAATTGTGTTTTTGAATTGAACTTCTCCTCTGGGGAATCCTGTTCAACCCACTCAGATGAGGAAAAATACCAAGGCCTTTGTTACGGATCACCCCTATAGCGTAGAGCTCTCTGCCCCGCTCTACTCAGAATAGGCAGCTTATTCCCCCACTCTCACCAATGCTCGGGTTCACCCAGTCACAACTAACAACCGTGGTTCCCCCTCCAACACTCACCCTATAAAATTGCCTGCTAGATGGTCACCTCCTGCTCCCACCTTGATGTCCTATCACTCAGCAACTAATGATATCCACTACAGCCCTTGCAATGTGGCCAATCTCTCAGCAACGAATGAGACCCACAGCAGTCTTTGCGATGTGGCCCCTACCCCGAGAACATCATCGACTAATTACTCAGCCGACACTCCACCCCTTCACAAGGCAGACCCTAGGCAACCCACTCAGATGATCTGAAACTCCAGTCCTAACGATACGGACCATCCCCTTAACGCAGTGATCCCCTCTCCCTTCTACGCAGATCTCACGGCATCTCCCCCTCCCTCAATGCAGGATGCTCCTCTAATTCTCTCACACAGATTCTGAACAGAATGAATCATAAACTCAACTCTCTCACGATGGACTTAGCGCACCTTAGACAGGATCTCTTAAACCAGAACATCCTTGCTCACTCTCACACTTATAAAACTTTACCGACAGGTTACTTGAACTCCCTGCAATACCTCCCTTGGCCTACCATTGCCCTTCGCCGGCGGGCCCACAGGCTGCACCGTGCATACTGCCCTCTCTCAGCTCTGGAAGTGAATGCTATCAGTGATTCCTACCTCCCTAAGAACCAGACGGCAGCTAATTTTCCTACCTCCACAATTCCAGTTACTGTGGGCTTTAAAAGAATCCACGTAATTCCTAACTCACCCATACCTCCCGCACAATACACCACCATCAGTACCCTCAAATCTGCTAAGGATAATCCCTGCCCACTTTCTTGCATGCTTGTTAATTGTGGATCGGCAGCACAACATGCTACGGAGATCGCTGAAACCATTCTTAGTGAGGGAATTGACATTGCTTTCCTTACAGAATCTTGGCTCAATGACCACTCACTGGTCATTCTTGACCTACTTATTCCTCCTGGGTGCTCCATCATTAGACATGACAGGACTGAAAGAACCGGTGGAGGTCTAACCTTAATCCACAGAGCAGAAATCTAGCTTTCCATGCTAAAGAATGCCGAATACTCCACCTTTGAATACATCAGCGTTGAACTTTACAACAAAGGCTCTCCACCCATCACACTACACACTATCTATCACCCACCTGGTGATCGCCCGCTCTTCACAGAAGATTTCTCTGACTTACTTACTCAGTTCTCCCTTTCCAATTCAAAGCACATGTTTTTGGGAGATTTTAACATTCATTGGAACCACACAGAAGACTCCACAGTCAAGTGCCTCACGAACCTTCTTGAGATTAATGACCTAAAGCAACTCTGCAATAAACCAACCCACATCAAAGGCGCTACCCTGGACGCAATTATCACATGTAATTAACTGATCTCCCTTAATGACACCATCCACATTGACTGCTCTGACCACCATCTCATACTCTTTAACATCAAGAACATCGCAAAACCTCATGCGGACTCCACTAACAAACCTAAGCTGTAGACCAGAAACCTCAATCATGTCCATTCAATGGAACTTGAATCTAAGATTGGTGAACAACTTCAACGACTCACGCACTACCAAAACGCAAATGAGCTCACTGACCACTTCAACAAGGCAGTAACAGAAGTTCTCGACCAAGTGGCACCTCTCAAACTTAAACAACAAAGATCAACTCAATCAAAATCATGGTTTAACTCTAATCCCAACAATAAAAGAAGACAACTCAGACTAGTAGAAAGCACATGGAGACAAAACGCCTCATCATTACAGCTAACTCGCCTCAGAGCTGCTAGGCTAGCCTATAAGAAGCACATTTTCAGAGAAAAAGCCTCCTTCTTTCGTATCCAACTGAACCGTGCAAAGAACAGGCACAGAGAGCTTTTTAACATAGTCAAACGACAAACCTCTTCTGCCCCACACAAAATAATAGCCTCCAAAGAAAAATGTGATGAAATTGCCAACTTCTTCATGGATAAAATCACTAAAATTGATCAACCCTTCCTTCAAGTCACCTCCCTTTCACTTCCCTTAACCACCCTCACCAACCCTCCTGCCTCTACATCAGCCCAACCACCCAAACTTTACTACAATCAATCAACGCCAATTGGTACAGATGAGAACCCTTCCAACACACACTTGAAAAACAGCGCCAATTGGTCACATTTCAAACCCATGACTGAACTGGAAGTATTTAATATAATCGAGAAATTAAAGCCGTCTCCAAAGATCCTCTTCCTGCTAAAATGGTACATAACCTAAAGCACATTATCGCCCTGTGTTGGACAAAAATTATGAATACCTCCCTCGCCACTGAATGTGTCCTAGATTCCCTCCAACTTGGTCAATTCACACTTATTCTCAAAAACCCCAAGGCCGACCCTAATGATCTCAGCAACCTCCAACCTATCTCTAACCTCCTGTTCTTAGCAAAAACCGTGGAGAAATGCATCTTACAACAACTCGACAGACACATAAACGAATACAACCTACTTGACTCTTTCCAATCCAGTTTTAGGAAAGGCTGTAGCACAGAAACCACCATGCTCAACATTGCAGATGACATTAATTGTTCCTTAGAGAATGGAGATGCCTGCCTTCTCATCCTAGTGGACCTCTCAGCGGCTTTCGATATAGTCAACCACGCATCTATATTGGAATCGCTGAAGTTACGCTCCGGTTTCAATGGCACAGTTTTTAAATGGTTCTCTTCTTACCTCCAATATTGAACATAACAAATCAAAATCAATTCTTGCCTCTCGAAACTCACACCTGTCTCTCTTGGTGTACCCCAGGGGGAAACATCCTTTACCACGCAACTATTATAACGCGGTATGGTTACATCGCGGTCGTGACAACGCAAGTCGTTACACCGACTTGCACTGGAGGGCGCTCTAGACTAAGGAATAGTGTGAATTACTATTCCAACACCTTCCCTACTGTACGTAGACTGGAGTTGGAATAGTAATTCACACTATTCCTAAATCCAGCGCCCTCCAACGCAAGTCGATGTAATGACTTGCGTTGTCACGACCGCGATGTAACATACCGCGTTGTGATGGTACGCGTTGTATCATCATACATCCACCCCAGGGCTCAATACTCTCCCCCTCTCTTTTCAACTTCATTATGGAACCCCTAACTATCATCCTGAAACAAGCAGGAATAAAATATCAACTCTATGCAGATGACACGCAACTCTACTATAATATAAAATCACACAGAGACATCCTACATCTTAACACTACTTTGAGTAAGATTCAATCCTGGTTTTACTCCACCATCTAAAATTAAACCCCAACAAAACAGAAGTCATTCTATTCTCCCCCAAAAGTAACCACCTTCCAGTCCAAGGCTGGATCAGTGACATACAAGCCCTAAACTGTTCGCTCACTCTATCCAACTCGGCAAAGTCCTTAGGATTCAACCTGGACAAACATTTGATACTGAAAGATCATATAAAAAACTCAGCCAAAGGAGCGCTTTACACACTTAAACACCTAAAAAACATCAAACCTTTCATTCCATCAAACGATTTTAAAGGGGTCATGCAATCTTTAGTCCTCACTAAACTTGATTTCGGGAATGCTTTCCTCACAGGGACCCCGAAAACTCACCTCGCCCCCTCAGATCAGTACTTAACATGGCGGCTCAGCTTATTACGGACTTCAAGCAGTATGACCACATCATGCCGGCCCTCAAACTGGCTTCCCATCGAAGGAAGATGCATCTACAAGACTGCCTGCATCACCCACAAAGCACTTCATTCTCATTCCCCCGACTATTTAGAGAACAAACTATTAAAGCTGAAAGGTCGAGACCTTTGAGAAGCTCCACCGCTCTTCTCGTACCACCAAAACTAAAAAGGAAAATTACCCAGACTCGCCTTTTTCAGGTAATGCTCCATGCATTTGGAGCTCCCTCCCTAGGGACCTTTGCTTTGACCTACCCTGGTTTAAAAACAGACCTGAAACGCCATCTCCTCAATAAATACTGGCGCTCATGAATCAAACTGAATCTGGTTCAACTAGGTTCACGTGTTCAGTTCATACCTCTATTGCTCTGTTGGCTATGTTCATTCTCTGTGTTCATCCTTTTTTTGCTTATCATGCCCCTCCCCCTTTGCCCTCAATTTGGTTTTTAACGGACCACATTTCAGTTATTTTAATCCTTGATGACCATACATTTGTTTCAATGTCTACTTTTTTGCATGCTCCTCTGTAAAATTATTTCCCTTGTTTTATATTTTATGTAATTCTTGCACCTTTGATGATTACCTTACTCTTGAGTTTGTAAAATGCTCTGATAACTCAGGGTCCAGCTAGCACTATATAAACTGTTAAAATAAAAAATATATATATATAATAAGTGAAGACATAATAAAATGGGCGAAAACCCCCAATTTGCTTAAAATTTTCAGAGTACTGCGTACAGATTACTGTGCACAGGTAGGCATGTCAGATGTTTTTGTGGGTCTGGGGCAAACAGTTTTTGGGCCTCTCTTTGCTTTGCAAACCAAAGTGCAGCTCATAATTATAGAATCGTACGCTAGGGAAACAGAAAGAAGAGTATTTGGCACCACCTGGACAAAGGGTGTGGGGCTATGAGGTCCTGCTGCTTTCTTCTTCTGATAGCTCTGGATTTAGATCTCTATAGGGGCATCTCATAAATGTACAAAACCTGTTCCAGTAGCAAGCGACATTCTTGACCTTGTTGTTTTCTGCATATAGCACAGATTTGCCTGCTGCTTGACAGAAAATTAGATTGGTTTGGTTTCTCCAAATTTGGTTAGAGTTCTGATACCTTAATTATTTGTGCGACATCTATCATCCCGTTGTGGCAACTTGATGCAATTAAGTTGATTCTCATAACTTAATAGTCTTAAGAAGTCACAAGTTGTGTGTTTGCAGCTTGATGAAGACTAGTACCTCAAAATGGTTTATAAAGTGCATACATTTAGAATTAGTGACTGAATATCATTGAGGTAATTGATAGGTATAACTCGGCTTCTTGTTCACGTTACTGGACTTACAGCTATTATTCATCGTTGCTAAATTTTGTAGCGTAAAGTAGGGCTGATTTCCCAATTTACCTTTGCATCAATTCAATTCACACAGTCCTTGATACATCCTTAATGCTGCCGGGTCGTCCATACCTTAGGCACAGTAAATCTCTAAACTCATCACATCAAATACTTCACCTGTGTAAGTACCCAAACTAATGCCACATTTGCGGCTGTCTATGTTAATATATTATTTCTATACTTGCCATATTTTTTATTTTGGTGTTTTATATCCACTCATGTTAGATTTGGGGGTCTCTCGTTGGCACAGGTAGGTACTTGTGACAAATAGGGACCCTTGCCTCTAGTCAGGGTAAGGGGGTACATTCCTACAATAACCCCTGCTCTCCCCCTTGGTAGCTTGGCACGAGCAGATAGGCTTATCTCAGAGGCAGTGTGTAAAGCACTTGTGACCACATTCAGTAACCCAGTGACAACATTACAAATGGACACCACACAGGTTTTATATAAAAAATAAGTATACTTTATATAGATTTACCACAAGACCATAAACGACAAAAATACACAATACTATTACTTTAAGATGGTAGTTTTAACTTAGTTCAGTTCAGTTCTTAAGATGCGACACTTTGCGTCAATGTACCTTACGATGCGTTGCGCTTCCACGACAAGCAATGTCGCAGCGATGGAAATGCGGCAAAGTTCTGGTGCAAAGAAATAAAGATCTGAAGATCTTCCAGATGCGGCATGCTTCTCCGGGGATGCAAGAAATTCTGGGTCGATGCGACACCCTTGTTCAGAAGTGCGACGGCAACAGCTTCAGCTGCGACACTCTTCTCCCAGTTTGCGTGAAGCTTCCGCACAATGCGACAACTACAGCGGCGACATCCTTGTTCAGAAATGCGATGGCAGAAGCTCCGACGGCGGCACGCTTCTCTTGGGATGCGAGGCGCTTTCCTCGATGCGGTGCAATGCGACAGTTCCAGCGGCGACACCCTTGTTCAGAAGTGTGACGGTAGCAACAGCGACGGCAACATGCTTCTTCCTCGTTGCGAGACCCTTCTCTCGATGCGGTGCAGTGCGACAACTCCAGTGGTGACACCCTTGTTCAGAAGTGCGATGGAAGGCAGCAGCGACGGTTACACGCTTCCTCTTCGTTGCGAGACGCTTCTCTCGATGCGGTGCAGTATGACAACTCCAGCGGCGACACCCTTGTTCAGAAGTGTGACCGCAGCAGCAGCGACGGCGACACGCTTCGGCTTCGTTTAGTCGCGCTTCCATCTCCTTGCAACACGCAGTCCCTCAGGAGGCCCAAAACATCAGCAGGCACTTCCACAGAACTCTGGGGAGCTGGGGTTTGAAGTCTGTTGTCCCTGAGACTTCAGCAGGAGGCAAGCTCTGTTCCAAGCCCTTGGAGATCCTTACAAGTTGAAATGAACACACAAAGTCTCTTCTCCTTCCTTTGGCAGTCAGGCAAACCACTGCAGGCCAATCCCCCAAGCAGCACTTCAGCTTAGGGATAGTCTCTCCTCAGTTTCTTCAGGCTCCACTCCTCAGTAAAGGTTTCTTCTTGTTCCAAAAGTGATCTAATTTCTTGGGATCAGGGTCCCAATATTTATACTCCAAAATCCTTTGTCCTCTGAGGGCAGAGGGGTCTTTGCCCAGTCCAAACCAGTTCTGGAGTACTCTGTTTACATGACTCCTTCTTTCCTTTCACAGTGCAGGGCAGAAACATCAGATGCCCCACAGAAGGTGGAGCCAGCATTGAGTAGGGAAAGCACAGCCCTGGAGCACTTTGTTGACATGATTCCTTCTCTCCTTTCACAGTGCAGGGCAAAGACATCAGATGCACCACAGGGGGTTGAGCCAGCACTGTGGGGGGCAGGCACTGTCGTATTCAGGTCCCAGGTGCAACTCCTGCCTCCCATCTAGATGCAGATTTCTCTATTCACCACTGGGCGGACTCATCCTGTCTCCTGGAATTCCCCATCCCTGTCACTCAAACTCCAGACAAGGAATACACAACCTAGCAGAGGCAGGTTTGAATGGTTAGACAAGAAAATACCTATTTTCTAAAAGTGGTATTTTCAAACACAGAATGTTAAAACCAACTTCACTAAAAGATGTATTTTATCATTCTGAGTTCAGGCATACTAATTTCGAATTTCTACCATGTTCCCTGAGTCAGTTAGGATTATAAGATGTAATAATCAAACTGCCCATTCTGGCCTATGGAGAACAGGTAGCCTTGCAATAGTGAAAAACGAAAATGGCTGTAATTCACTATTAGAACATGCCACACACACCAGGGCATGTCCTACCTTATACTTACAATGCACCCTGCCCTTGGGCCTACCATAGGGGTGTCTGATATGAAGTAAAAGGGAAGGTTTAGGGACCGGCAAGTGGGTGCACTTGCCCAGTCAGCATGACAGTACCAGACTGCACGCAGGCTCTACAATGGCAGACCTTAGACACACTTTTACAGGCTGCTTCTGTGGGTGGCACAACCAGTGCTGCAGGCCCCCCAGCAGCATTTGGATTTACAAGCCCTGGGCGCTCCTGCTGCACTGTACTAGGGTCTGACAGTTAAACCAAACCAACCAATTATGGAATCACAAATTCATACATTAATTTACAATAGGGAGAGCATATGCACTTTAGCACTGATCAGCAGTGGTAATGTGCCCAGAGTCATAAAACAGCCAACAACAGGTCAGAAAAAATACAGGAGGAAGGCAAAAAGTTCAGGGATGACCCTGCAAAAAGGGCCAAGTCCAACAACTCACATTACACAGTGTGACCTGTTCGTAGGGCCATGCATACAAGTGAGTCTACTCCTGAAAGATACTGTTAGATAAAATTTTATTTGGGGGTCTAGTAAAGCACTGCATTCCAACATGCATTAGCCTCAGAGCATCAAGGACTTTACAATACACAAGTTGGAGAATGGATAATGATCTTGGTGGTAGAGGAACTAGTCAATAAGCCAGCTTCAGCCGGTCAATAAGCCAGCTTCAGGGTGGTGTCTGATGGTGAAAGCCATTTTTGCATGACTACAGTGATGGAGCATTGAATGAGAGCCATCTGAACTGTGGGAAGCTTGCAATGAATGAATAAAAAACATTTATTAAGCACAAGCTAATGCCCAGAGGCGTCTAGACACTATGGAGACAATACAAGTGATGAAACCTAGAATTTTCCTAGTTTGAAACAAAGAGCTAGGTTTTTAGAGATTTCCTAAAGTCTTGTAAACAGGTTAACGTTTTGAGTTTCCCTGGCAAGGAATTCCATAGCAAGGCAGTCGATCTGAAGAATCTTTTTCCCCCTCAAGTGGCTTTCCTAAAAGGGACAACTACCAGATTTTTTGCTGAGCTCGAGCGAAGGTTCCTGCTCGGAGTGTACCATCTAAAATTCGCTCTGAAGTACACCGGTCCATTCCCAATGTTGGGGCCGGAAAGCTGTGCATAGAGTTTAAAACGTATCCGTTGCTTTACCGGAAGCCAGTGCAGTGCCCTAATGGCTCCCGTGGCTGATTCAAATCCAGACACCTTTAGGAGAAAGTTTGTAACTATTGCAAAAGTCTTCTGTTTGGGGATTGTGGTTTTTTTTAGGGTAACAAAAACTGTTCCCTCGCAAGGGGGGTAATTCTAAAGGAAATGGCATACTGGAGTAAAAACAATGAAGATATTTGGTACTGCAACGTCTGAACACAGTGATGCCCAGCCTCCGGGATGTGGGATAAACTGAGAGGATTTGTGACTATTTGCAACATGGAAGCCGGCCTCAGGGTTGTAGGCGCACAGCTGTGTATGTCATCATGTGTTGTCAGTTCAAAATAAATAAATAAAAAAATTTTTTTAAACTATTGCAAAACTCAATCCTTGTCAGAACTAATGAGATTACCACCGTTTTCAGGAGTTCAAAAGGCAATATATTACTCAATTTGTTTTAGGGAAACGGCCACTACAACGCAGCCATTTCAACGCTTAACCTTAACCACGTATGCATTACAACACATGCGTGGTTACCACGTATAGCCTTTACCACGCATTCCTTTACTACGAGATACGTAGTAAAGGAATTTGTGATAAAGGCTATACGTAAAAAAGGGGGCTTGGGGGGTTCTCCCATCCCCCAAAAAATAAAGCGCGTGTTACAAAAAGGGGGCTTGTGGGGTGTCTCCCCCCCCCAAAAAACAAAAGAAACGCACCTGTTTCTGTAGGCAATCGGCGTCGTTAGAGGAAACGGAAAGACACTTCCGCTTCCTCTTTACGACGTGCGACGCACCACCGAAGAGCCTGAAGAAAAGAGGACGTGGAGAGGTAAGGGGAATTAAATTCAAAAGAAATAAAGGAATGAGGGAGTGATATAGCGCAGGGGATATTTAATAGAAGGGTTTGTGGGTTGGGGCAGAGGGTCGCACAAGGGTACAGGGAAGGGGTAATATATAAAACAAAAAGGGAGTGGGAGGGGGAAGGGCACAGAGGAGCAGTGAAAGGAATTAGGGCAGGGATCAGAGAACATCTATACCAAGAAAATGCTATTACCATGCATGGTTTTACAATGCAAAGGTATGCGTGGTAAAGACATTTTCGTGGTAAAGGTTATGTGTAGCAATGGCATTCGCGTTGTAACGCATGCGTTGTAAAGGCATGCGTTGCAACGGAATGTGTTGTTACGTCATACAACCTTTGTTTTATAAGTCTCAGAAAGTGGTAAGAGGCTGAAGTGACCTTAGAGAGTTGATCCTGCAGCTTCAGATTTTATCAATTAAAATCCCCAGGTTTTTTGCCTTTGGAACTTGGGCAGGGAGTGCTCCCGGATCCGCTGGCCACCAAGACTGTGACCAGAATGTGGGGTTATTTCCAGTAAAAAAAAACCTCAGTTTTGGAGGAGTTCAGTTTCAAAGAGTTATTACTCATCCATTTGTTAACTTCCTGCATACATTCCCTAAAGTAATCCCCTGAATCAATCTTGTTTTTGGCGAGAGATACTATGATCTGCGTGTCATCTGCGTAAGATGCCAAGGAAAGTGGGAAAGCCTTGAAGAGTTTGGCCAGGAGGAATGGAGGAGGTGATTGTCAGTATTAGGAATCTGATCAGTAAAGCAGATGATCAAATAAAAAGAGGATGTGTACGAGCCAGCACATGGGATTGGCTTAACCATATTCCTGAATGGAGAAGTGGTTTCTTTAGAAACCTCCTGAATTTCAGAATATTCGAGACTAACCTTCAGTGGCAGAATGGTTCATAAAGATTACCCCTGTACATGGAGGGATATTCCTCCAAATATTTAGCATTGTTGGGTATCCGTTTGAGATGTGATGTAAGTATGGTAAGGAGGTTCCACCAATTGACAATGAGTTCACTGAGAGATATCTCAATTCACAGATGTAGATCTCTTAGTAATGAAGGTGATGTGGGACCTTAATGGGTAAATAACTGGGAAGCAGATTAGCTCAATACCAACCAACAGGGTTGTGGATGTTCATCTTGACTTGATGTTGTGACTTTGGATGTTGATGCTTAATCATATGATTGTGTGAACAGTTTAGGTTTTTAGAAATTCCCAGAAGATGAGATGGGGTAATCTCGGTAAAGTAAGTCAGTGCAAATCAAGTGTACGTCCAATTCAAAGGAAACCATAAAACATGACAGAACTAAGGATTTAGAATTTAAAAAACCCGGTGCGGAGTCTTGTGAGTGCCGATTATTAACTGCGGTTGAGAAGGAATGATGTTGAAAGCTCCATTTTCCAGTAACAAACTGAGCATTGCAAAGTTTAAATCCCTCTATCCATTCCCCTATGTCATTTATCTGGCCTGCAATTAGGAAACAGGGGCTGCCCTTTATAATATCTGTTCCTTTACCAGAATTAAAAAATCATCAATAGATGGACATTTTTGAAAACACAATTAATGAAGCAATGAGACACATTAACAAGTATCCCAATTCTTTTTACTGCTATGCAAAGTCCTCACTGTCCATGAGTGTTCACACAGTGATAAATAAGAAACAAATACTATAGTAAATACATAAATAAAATAACTTCAAAGATAGAATACGTGTTCACATATTCCCTGACTTTCTCCCAGTACTCCTGCTCCAAGTAAAGAGTGGTTTTGTTCGAAATCTCTATGCACTTGTCTTAACTAGATAAGGGCAAAAACTAGCCAGGAAGCGTATGATTGTTCATCTTACGTAAACAATGAAGGTATGGCTGAGATATGGTACATGGAGCCTGTGGAAGACCATACAGTAGTGGCTGGAGCTGGGACAGAAGGGTAGGGTCTTCCAGGTCAGATAGAAACAATGAACCACTTAGGAAATGGAAATGGTGCCTCCAGAACAATTTAATAGGCAGAGGAGCAGGAACATGTTGAAACTGATTAGGATTTTGGTTCCTGTTCGATTAGTTTATACACAGTTTGGCAATTCCTATACCTTTGTTTTTCTCTCCCATATTCTCTTGTGTCTCTCTTTTTGGGATGACTGGTTTATGTGTCATTGGCGGGTCATCTAATCAGTCTTTCTCCATCTAGCTGCCATGATTACGTCAATAACTTCCTGTGGTGCTCCCGAGCTCTGGAAGGTTTCCATATACTTCCTGTGTTCATTACCAGCATTTCCAATTAGAGCATCAAGGGAGCCTTAATGTGTCAAGAGTCTTTGTCAGGAACCATAATAATAGCATATATATATTTTATCACTTTGTGTGTGATTGCATTACTAGACACATATGCTGTTCTACCTGTGTCAGCATTACTACAGCTGCTTCCTCTTCCTATGTGAGTGGTGAGATTTATTTCGAACATCCTAGAGATGAAGCACAGGATCTCCAGTTGTTCTTCTCTCTCACCTCCCTACTTCCCATTTTTCTTCAGAGATCACTTAGTTTTGGGTTTATTTTTTTCTCCGTCTAGAGATCACTTTTGGTGAAGATTGGTGGATTTATTTGGAAGCCTGTACTCAAAACCCCTGTAACGATCTTTACGGATCTTGACAGTATTGTACATAAGTCCTACCAGAGTCAACTTTTCCTGCTGTTTGAGCAGCAGGAAAACGCTCCACGGGCCGCCAGCGGGAGCGCGGCAGTCAGGGCGCTTGAGAGCAGGAGCACAAAAGTGGGTGGACAGGTAGCCCCTCATCGCCAGTTGCCCCATTATTACCTGATATAATCCATCCTGATTAATCGGGCCTCGTCGCAACAAGAAATACTGGTGTTGGTGGACTAATCCATGTCATGATGGTTGTATACCAGACAAACGTCTTCCAAAAGTGATGTTGATTGACATGGAGAAAAGAGGTGGCACTCTACATTTGGACTTCTTGTTCACAGTCATATAAAAGATGGGGGCTTGGTGAGGTCCTGCTCATATGGGTGCGCGTGTTATACTTATTTTCCCAGCGCCAGGTTAGCAACTGGTTTAGTGATCTCCAATTCATGGACTATAGATTGTGGTGCACTTCAGGGGTGCCCACTGCTCCCCCTCCTGGTGGCGATGGTTCATAAGGAGGGCACTGAGTGAGGTGTAGGTGTAGGGACCTTTTAGATGCATTCTCCCTCTGCACTGATGAAATCTTATTGCCCTTGAGAGATGTAGGGAAACCCTTTCCTAAGGTACTCAAAACACTGGGGGTCTGATTTAGATCTTGGCAGACGGGTTACTCTGCCACAACGGTGACGTATATCTCACCTATCGAATTATAAATTACATTATGTCCTATGGGATTTAGATTTCGGCAGACGGGATATCCATCACCGTTGTAACGAAGTAACCCGTCCGACAAATTCTAAATCAGGCCCTCTACTACTATGTCAGGACTTAAGCTAAACCTCAAGAAATCTTGCCTGTACTCACTCTGGCGTTACCATTGAAATGGAAGCAGGAAACCTCTAGTTACCTTGGAGCACGTCTACCAAACTGAGGCGGACTTGATTCAGGGCAATGTCCATAGGCCGTTGTCCAGCATCAGAGGATCATCAACTATCCGGAAGCAATTGCCCCTACCGGAGCTGGGTATTGCAGCAAAAAGCAAAATGATCCACTGGTCTTATACAAATACCACAGAGCACATTTGGTTAAATTAACAGTGCATTAACTGACCTAATATGGGGGCGGGCACAGGCATAAATCATTACTTCATAGACTAAAGGTACCAATGTCAGACCGGGGGATGAGTGTCCCCAAGGTTGAACTGGCTACCAAATTACACTGAGTTGATCGATGGTTAATTGGATCAGACAGTACAGAACTAAAGAACCTGACTGAAATTATGGAGGAAATATCGGCACTAAAGTGATTGATGTCCAAAAACATTAGACTACAGTCTACCTGAAATTAATAGACACAGCAAGATATTGTTTGGATAGGGCAATGCTAAGGGCCAAAAATAATACAGCGTACGTGTCATAATTGTTACCATGGGTTAGTCCCATCTTGATAATCTGGAAGAGTAGGCAGATATGAATGTATGGACAGGAGGAGGGTTCACACATTCGAAGAATTAAATTACCCACTTGCACAATGATATGCTGAAAATGGCTGGACTATTTCTGGCACCCCAACATAAAGCTAGGGCCACTATATGGCACCCCTACTATGGCTGAACTAGGAGGAAATAACAGATAGGAAGTTCTCATAAGTGGTGGGAAAGACCTATCAGGTCTCAAGAAATGTTAGATTCCACTTGATTCAAAGTAATACATTGCATCAAAATTATATCTCACCCAGCCATCTACACAAAATATACTCCATTCTGTAGCATGCATACCTCAGGTGTCAAGCTGATGAAGATGATCTGTTATATGTTTCAGTCGTGCCCCATCATCGAACCCGTCTGCGAAGATGTCTCAAATTATACTCCGAACCTCACAGGACTAAAAGTAGCCAGTAGCCCTGGAGCCTGTCTATAAGGATTGATGAAAAGAGCAAAATAATTAAGTTGGTGGGAAGAATGATGTCTCTGGCCTATATATTGGCCAAGCGGCAAGTAGCAATGCAGTGGAAAGCCGATCATGCACCTCCAACCCAACCTAGTGAAGAGAATTGATTAAATGGGCAGGTGTGCAAAATATGAAAAGGGCCGCACTGACACAGAGAAATGAGGCAGCAGATAACAGAATGGAACGAGATGCTCCTTATATTAAATAAGAAAAATCATACCATGCTTTTTGTAGAGGTTCATACATTTTTTTTAAAAGCTTAAGGGCATAATTAAGTGTGCTCAAAAAAGGAGGAATGATGACTGTCTATGAAAAGGTGGATCATTTCTAGTTGAAACTACACACTACCAAACAAACTGTTTTTTTTTTTTTTTAAACAGACTTTATTAGGGCACAGAACAAAATGCAGTCAATCCCCTTCCCCAGTACTCCGCCCTCCAGCCAAATCAGGACGTAGTGCAGTGATAACCCCACCAAACTGATCACAACTGTACAACAGTCACCCCAACAGTATCTGTGCTACGAGGTAGTTCATCCACAGGAGTAATCCACAGTGGGCGTGCGATAAAACCAATATACCCCCCGCCCCATCCCCCATCAACCCCCCCAACGAACCCCCCCACCCTACCCACCCACCCAAGCATGTCGCCAGTATCCATCAGAATTACATGTACATCAAAGCCTCACTACCAAACAAACTGATATTCAGCTAAGACGGCTTTACTGCAACTAAGGGCTCGATTACGATGGTGGGCGGACGAGCGTCCGTCCGTCCGAAAAGTCATCAGAGGTCTCACCCATCACCGTTGTAACGAAGTAACCCGTCCGACAAATTCTAAATCAGGCCCTCTACTACTATGTCAGGACTTAAGCTAAACCTCAAGAAATCTTGCCTGTACTCACTCTGGCGTTACCATTGAAATGGAAGCAGGAAACCTCTAGTTACCTTGGAGCACGTCTACCAAACTGAGGCGGACTTGATTCAGGGCAATGTCCATAGGCCGTTGTCCAGCATCAGAGGATCATCAACTATCCGGAAGCAATTGCCCCTACCGGAGCTGGGTATTGCAGCAAAAAGCAAAATGATCCACTGGTCTTATACAAATACCACAGAGCACATTTGGTTAAATTAACAGTGCATTAACTGACCTAATATGGGGGCGGGCACAGGCATAAATCATTACTTCATAGACTAAAGGTACCAATGTCAGACCGGGGGATGAGTGTCCCCAAGGTTGAACTGGCTACCAAATTACACTGAGTTGATCGATGGTTAATTGGATCAGACAGTACAGAACTAAAGAACCTGACTGAAATTATGGAGGAAATATCGGCACTAAAGTGATTGATGTCCAAAAACATTAGACTACAGTCTACCTGAAATTAATAGACACAGCAAGATATTGTTTGGATAGGGCAATGCTAAGGGCCAAAAATAATACAGCGTACGTGTCATAATTGTTACCATGGGTTAGTCCCATCTTGATAATCTGGAAGAGTAGGCAGATATGAATGTATGGACAGGAGGAGGGTTCACACATTCGAAGAATTAAATTACCCACTTGCACAATGATATGCTGAAAATGGCTGGACTATTTCTGGCACCCCAACATAAAGCTAGGGCCACTATATGGCACCCCTACTATGGCTGAACTAGGAGGAAATAACAGATAGGAAGTTCTCATAAGTGGTGGGAAAGACCTATCAGGTCTCAAGAAATGTTAGATTCCACTTGATTCAAAGTAATACATTGCATCAAAATTATATCTCACCCAGCCATCTACACAAAATATACTCCATTCTGTAGCATGCATACCTCAGGTGTCAAGCTGATGAAGATGATCTGTTATATGTTTCAGTCGTGCCCCATCATCGAACCCGTCTGCGAAGATGTCTCAAATTATACTCCGAACCTCACAGGACTAAAAGTAGCCAGTAGCCCTGGAGCCTGTCTATAAGGATTGATGAAAAGAGCAAAATAATTAAGTTGGTGGGAAGAATGATGTCTCTGGCCTATATATTGGCCAAGCGGCAAGTAGCAATGCAGTGGAAAGCCGATCATGCACCTCCAACTCAACCTAGTGAAGAGAATTGATTAAATGGGCAGGTGTGCAAAATATGAAAAGGGCCGCACTGACACAGAGAAATGAGGCAGCAGATAACAGAATGGAACGAGATGCTCCTTATATTAAATAAGAAAAATCATACCATGCTTTTTGTAGAGGTTCATACATTTTTTTTAAAAGCTTAAGGGCATAATTAAGTGTGCTCAAAAAAGGAGGAATGATGACTGTCTATGAAAAGGTGGATCATTTCTAGTTGAAACTACACACTACCAAACAAACTGATTTTTTTTTTTTTTAAACAGACTTTATTAGGGCACAGAACAAAATGCAGTCAATCCCCTTCCCCAGTACTCCGCCCTCCAGCCAAATCAGGACGTAGTGCAGTGATAACCCCACCAAACTGATCACAACTGTACAACAGTCACCCCAACAGTATCTGTGCTACGAGGTAGTTCATCCACAGGAGTAATCCACAGTGGGCGTGCGATAAAACCAATATACCCCCCGCCCCATCCCCCATCAACCCCCCCAACGAACCCCCCCACCCTACCCACCCACCCAAGCATGTCGCCAGTATCCATCAGAATTACATGTACATCAAAGCCTCACTACCAAACAAACTGATATTCAGCTAAGACGGCTTTACTGCAACTAAGGGCTCGATTACGATGGTGGGCGGACGAGCGTCCGTCCGTCCGTCCGAAAAGTCATCAGAGGTCTCACCCATCACATTATGATGCAACCACCGTGTAGGCAGTCAGAACCATGGCTTTTTCCATTATGGCTTGTGCTGCTGCCTGGCACCAGGTCTCATAGCAGAGGCCCACGGGGGCCCTGCTAGGAGCCCCCAAAGTCCCTTTCGGACCGTCATGGAAAGGCTGTTGGAAAGGGACATCGTAATCCCTACAGCAGTACCTGAGCAGGTACGCCCCTATTGTAGGGAATACGATCCGCCCGTCAGAAGTGTCAGTCGGTCACTCAGACTGACCGACCTCATCATAATGCTGCGGTAGGAGCAGGATGTTGGTCGGACCGCCACGAACAGCCTGTAGGTGGTGGTCCGACCGACATCCTAATGAGGACCCTATGTGTTTAAAGCAGGAAGAAAAATTTTTTTTCAGTGAAAACACAGCACTTAGTCATAATTATTTTTTTAGAGTTTTATAATTTGCGAACTAGGGAGATTAAGTGATTTGCCCAGAATGGCATGATGTTGAGCGTCGTTGCGGAGACTCTAACCCAGTTCCCCACCTTCGAGGTTGACCGCTCTAGCTGTAAGGCTACATCCTCTCCCCAATGATTGGTTTGTATATGTATGCCCTAACCATAGTGTTTTCTTTTTTCTATAAATTACAATGAAAACTTAATAAACATATTTGAAAAAATGCATGAATGTAGAAATTTAGGATAATCTTGCCAAAATTGAAGATTCTCAGAATTGAATGAGAAAGACCCCAAATAAAGTTGGAAAAATATGTTGTCCATAATTTTGGAAACCTCTGCGGCAGTGATTGAGTTAAACTTATCTTGGTATCTGAAAAGACGTTAGAACAGTTAAAATGGTGCATTATTCCTCTAAGACAATAGTTAACATTTGAAATTTAACCAAACGTTTCATATACAAGGTGTGTAAAGAAATCATAGATGTTCCCTCAGTAGGCTTTCAATTCATTGTTTCTATGGTTTACTTTATCAGCACAATAAAGCATCATTATTCACATCATATTTTTCTTATCAGTTTTCCACATATATCTTGTAAATAACTCATATTTACATATAAAAGTGAGGTTTCATGGCTCAGTGGACTAATGCATGCACTGCAGGGATCTGTGTTTGACCTCATGGCTAGAGGCTCGAATCCTGGTGGGTCACTCAGATTCCTGAAGTTGCTAAAATGAACACTACTGATTTGGATAGCAATATCTATCTGTTTTATAGTGCGGGGTACCTCAGTACGAATGTGTGCTTTACAAAATCCACATTATGTTATGTTACTAACAGATAGTGTTGGAAAGAATTAAAAATAATTCTATTGTGAAAAATATTGTAATCATGGGTCATCTTCCCCAAATTCTAGCAAAGAAAGTACTTAATGTTGCTCCAGATCTCTTAAAACCTACTACCATTGGAACTTAAATATATTTCTCACAGCGATGCCCTCGAATCAAGTAACCGAGCCTTGGATCTGCTAAAATCCAATACCCCATAGATCAGAATGTAACAGTTGCAATCAGCATCGCCTATTCCGAGTTCAATCCTGTAGAATGGGGCTTTATATGTATTTTCTGGGCAAAAATTGCTGGAGTATGGTGTTAGCCAAAAACAGGGAATTGTGGTATGTGTCATAACAAGACTTACTGTACATACCAGAATTTCACAGGTTGCCTTTAATGAGGACTTTCACTATAACATAATGGGGTAACCCAATAGTTGTCTGGGGACCTGGATATCAATTGGTACAGAAAACAGTTGGTCCTGGACTTTATTCTAGCAAGCTTGAACTGACAAGCGAGGTGTCAACTTCTCCAGGCCCACAAATATTGAAGATGGCGATTTACTCACCATTACTAAAAATTAGGATTTGCTGCTTGGATTAATTACGCAGTAGCTTTAATTTGCATTTTCATATTCAGACCGCAACTGAAGTGCGGACATCTCATCCCTGGGAGCTGTGTTCAAGTATACATCTAATAGCACCTGTGAATACGTTGTCTCCCTTTTCCCTGTCCTGAGGAAGACTCGCAAGCTGAGGACTAAGATACCCTCTTTGCTTTTAAGTCGGGTCGAAACATCGACATTTACCCCTGAATGTCATCTTCACCCCACCCTAATAACAGATTATATTTCTCTGCTGTTGACAATTAACGGAAATGTTTATATAAATAATGATCAACGGTGGACAGGCTCTATGTAGCTGGTGTTGTCATTTATGACCAGTTATATTGTCGGAAGTGATTGAACTTCTGTTTTTTGAATTATTTTGATTTCAACTTTCCCTTTTTTCTCACTTTGTCTACTTATACACATGAGCACCACTTTTTGCACGCCCCTTCCTTCGGAGGAACCTCCCAACTCGTATCAAGTATGGTAGTGTTCTAAAATCAATAGGTTCCCATGTCTTCTATGCCAGGTGCACATATAGTAAAATCTTTTTGTATTTGATACTTCTTTGCTGACTGGATGCATGCATAAAATTGTAAATAAATCTTGAAAACTTTTAGTGTCTATAGCTTGCTCGAATAAAGTCCAGGACGAACTGTTTAATGAGGACTTTGGCATTTCTGTGAAGAACTGGCTGCTTTTATCAACAACTAAATTGCAGGGCATTCATATCATAATCATGCCTGCTAAGGATCTTCTTTGGGGCTGATTACGAGTGAGGCGGTCTTCCGGCCGCTGCACTCATGGTAGTGCAGCAGTGGTGGTCCACTATCTGCCAGATTACGGCATTTGAACACGTACTGTGGGTGGACCGCTACCTGCACCAGAGAACCACTGTTCCATGGCGGTGGTGTGGCAGAGGCCCAATGTAACATGCTGAGTGGGACTGGCGCAGTCCCGCTGAGCAGATTACTAGGACTTCCAAATGCCAGGCATTTCATAGAGGGCACCCTGCCATGAAAAGGCTGGTGGTGAAGGAACAAAGGAGGCCCTTTAGTGCCCCCATACCACCTCCACCATGGGGGTGCATTCAGGGGAGCACAACATGTGTCCCATGTCTGCTTACACCCCCAGTTACAGCACAGCTATAGAAGTATATAGGGATACAAACATCTCAGGTAATGATAGGGTAAACTGAGTTTCCACTAATTATTATCCTCAAAAACCTATGGACAAGTTCTCAATAGTATGGAAACAGCGGTGGCGATATAAGTACTGGACCAGCTATTTTCTCAATGTTTTCCAATATATTTAGCATTGGGTGTATGTGCTATGAAGGCCTTGCAGGGGTATACCTCTCATCAGGAGGGAACCAATTCACAAACTGCATTTTGTGAACCTTAAAGTAGTGCTACAGTAGTACTACTCGCCTACTAGAAAATGCAAACCTCAAACGGCTGGTAAGGTATGTTTCCACCGCTCTTATCTTCTCTATGCAGAGATCTCCGCCATGGTGGCAGAGATCTCCTACACATAGGTTTTTGAGTTAGTAGTAAATGTAGGAGAGGTACAGAGGTAGTGGTGGAAAATTGGGGAATAATTACTACTAAAAGAGAGGGGTTAAAGGAAATTTTCAGGAGGGGATTGCGTGGGACTTGGTATTGCAATTCGCAAAATACACTATTAAAGTTATTACAGCCAAAAATGTGTCAAAACAGGCTCAAATGTAGTCCAACCCAGGCATGGAGTAAATCAAGCAACAAATATGGCACACCACTGGTACTCCCAGTGGTGTAACAGCCCCATAAAAAGCAATTGAGGCAGGGAAATAAACTAACAGCCCAGAGCTACTAATGTTTAATTAATTCAATTAGTTAGACATTTCAAATTATATATATTTTTGAGTGATAGAAAATGATATATAGTAGTTTTTTTAATCAAATGATAATATATAATTCAACAAATAAAATAAACCAAATTTTTTATATAAAATAAATACATAACTTTCAAAACCTTTACCCATATACTAAATATTAAATATTACCAAAAATGGTAGTGAGGGTGAGTATTTTTTTAAAGTATTGCTTAAAAGAAATATTTTACAATTAAATTAATATATTTAAATAATTTTAATAGTTAATGCACATATATTTTGATGAATGAATGTGCTGTAAATGTTTATATTTATATTATACATGAAAATATTTGTAATTTGTTTTTAACTAAGCATGTTTATTAAATTTCCCCTAAACTCTACCATAGGGACCTCTCCACAACAGTGATGGAAATCTCGCCAACAGGTAAACGTTACTTGGAGTAACTTTACGATTGTAAATTCTGCTCTGTCAGGCTCTACTCACTCATTTGAGGGAGTGGAACTATGTAACACTACCCCTAGGTGTAAATCTCCTTTTGGAAATGGTGCTTAGCAAAATAAAGTGGAGAGTTACACCTAAGTACAGTAGTAAATATATGAGTGTGTATATATGCCTTTATGAATTGGACCCAATATCTTAACTATACAAGACAACCTTAGAATATCTCTTAGATTTCTAATAATGGAAAACTTCTGGAAAGAATGTATGTGGTAGCCTTTCCATTATACCATCTACTTGATATCTCCTTGAACCAGATCATAGTCTGCTAAGTTTTGATTGTAATATAGGCAACCCTCTACTAAAAAAAACTTTGCTGTATCTAAAATGTCTATCTAATTCTCAAGGTACCTACTCCTGCAAAGCTGAGAACAGCGAGCTGCTTGAGCAGGCTCAGACTGTTGTTAGACGCAAGAAAAGCACTAAATCAATTTTTGTGATCGTAGTCAAGGTGGATCTTGGTTGGCAGTGGTGTCAATAGCGTTGTATTTTTGTAATTATCGGAATACGTTTTTCTTTATATATTTATTTGTGTACTTAGTTATTGATTCATTTATTTATAAGATCAGCAAGTAACATTTCAAAACACATCTGTAAGGTCTGTTAGTCATCAGGCACATAGGAGAACTAATTAAGAGTATGGATTTGCATAAATCTTTGAGAGTATAACCGAAAATGTAAATAAGCTGTTGTTTGGAACACTGACTTCAAACAGGCATTTGAAATACTGTACAGCAGAGTTTATATAATCAGAAAACAACAAAAAGCTCATCATATTTACATTGGAAGGCACATGCATTGAAAACCATTCCCAACTTTTTTACCACTAAATCCTGTTGTTTTCCCAACATTTTGGAGATTCTAAAGATACCCAAAATTTCTGGATTAATTTGAGGAAACTGAAGAAGTAGTCAAAATATATCAACATTTTCGTTTTTTATTGAAAATACATGAAAATGTTCTGTGCAAAAAAGCTGTTTTTTCTCCTTAAAACTGAATTTAATTAAAAGGATTGCTGTGCCGAAATCACTATCATTTCAGCTTTAAGAAACAGGTAGGGTTGTAAAAGAATTTTTTTTACTACAGTGTTTGCATTGTTCTAACTGGTAGTTCATTTTCCCTATTTTTTGCAGTTTCAACCTACTTAAGAGTTTGTGGAATAAGCAGGTGTGAAACCCGTGGATGAACCCGGAAATCTATACAGTTCTATAAACCAAACAAAATCGGCAAGGGATCCTTTGTGTACATTGCTTATGGTTCCCCAAAAGAAAATAGTCTTTAAAATAATAACTGAAAATAAATAGGATAAAATAGCAATTGGTACAGCTTTCATATCTCTATTTTGTTTGGCCCGATGGCCAATTTACAAAAGTAACATACTGTTACGTCTGTGAGACCTTTCTGGTCTAAGAGATAGATAGAGTTTGCAGGTTGTTTAAAAAACACAATACCCAGAGCCAGCAAACGACCTTTTAATGATTGTTCATTGTGTACTGACCATTTAGCAATTTATATGGTAAAATGTAATGAATGACAACTTGGTATGAAGGAATCATATGCATTATTGAAACGTGCCCAAGATACTTAGACAAAGAATAGTGGGTATTTGTACCCCTCCCAGTTTGTGGTTACTCATAGTATAATGAGATTCAGAGGGCATTTTGGAGACCAAAAATGGAGATAAATCCAATTGGTAATAACACAATCTCTATTATTCTGTGTTCCCACCCCTCCCCTGATAGAGACAATACCCCACTTGTGTGACTGGGTCTATCACTCACAACACAAATAACCCCAAAAAGCGATGTGGAAACATTGACTTTCAGGCATGAAAAACAACTTTTTAGTGATGTGGGTAGTATTGAATGTGGGCAGGGCTGTGACACCACCCAAGGAAAACTAGCAAAAAATTAAGGGGCATATTATCAAGGTCTGGCGTTAAAATTATCGCCGCTTTATCAGCAGAAAACTCCCTCTGCACTGATGAAATCTTATTTCCCTTGAGAGATGTAGGGAAACCCTTTCCTAAGGTACTCAAAACACTAGAGGCCTGATTTAGATCTTGGCAGACGGGTTACTCTGACACAACGGTGACGGATATCTCACCTATCGGGTGATAATATGCCGCAGAGAATTCCAATAGAAGCCCAGGTTCACACCAGAACCTGGGCTTCTATTGGAATTCTCAAGGGCATATTATCAAGCCCATTATCGCCGCTTTAGCGCCATTTTTCTGCCGATAAAGCAGCGATAATTT
The DNA here is from genome assembly GCF_964204655.1 of Triturus cristatus. Taxonomy (NCBI): domain Eukaryota; kingdom Metazoa; phylum Chordata; class Amphibia; order Caudata; family Salamandridae; genus Triturus; species Triturus cristatus. The sequence continues at coordinate 119,583,869 of NC_140581.1, forward strand.
TAACGCCGGACCTTGATAATATGCCCCTAAGACATTTATGAGAACTAGACACCCGGGGGAGTCCAGAGTGGTATGAGTTGCATGGACCCCACTATATGTTCTTACCCACAATGCCCTGCAAAACCCAAAGTTTGACTAAAATCACATATTTTCCTCACATTTCTGTAAGGGAAAATTCTGGAATCTGCAGTGTATCCACAGAATTCAACTGTTGGTCATAGGCATGCATCTTCGAGACGTCCTTGAAAGTGCAACCAGTTGAGTTGAGACTAAACTGAATGAGAGATTATCGTATTCAAATCCTAAATGAAAATCATATTTTACCCCAGTGCTACCTTAAATGAATACAGCTCAAGGGTAACACAATCTGTAACTATCCAATAAAGTTTTGTAAATATTGGGACAACATACTACTACTTACTAAAATGCTAGACAAATCAATTTTCCTTCTGTGCTACATTACCCAAATTTGTTACCTTGCAAGAAAGAGGTAAGACAAACCATACTAAGGTTTTCCAAGCTAGCACAGCAATAACCTGGAGACCTCAAAATTGTGTAAGAAGGCAGATATCCTTCTCTACTACATTACCCACAGTTAACACCTCAACAGAAAAGTAAACTCAAGGATTAAACTCTGCATGCAATTCACTTAATATTGCTTAAGCTAATCAGAGCCAAACAGTGCCATACTTTATCAGAAGAGTCCTGCACCCACAAGACATTTCCAAAAGCAAGACCCAAGGATATCAACTCGAGCATAATATTAATAATCATGATATGACAATAGCATCAGCGAAGCAACGGTACTTGCTTGCAAATTGCTTTTCCAATGCTGCTACCAGGAATAGAGAAGACTGCAGTGGCGCGTTGAGGATTGATGTGTAACAGAGTTCAATGGCAACAATGACAAGGAATCATACGGGACAAAAAAATAAAAAGCTGAAATACTTGCAAAAAACTTTCTCAAAATAAATGTGGTGTGGTCCCTTTGAAGACAAGTGCCACACCTATCTTTGGTGTTATGAAACTTTTCTTAGAATTATATCATAGGTACTACCTGATCTGCACTGAAGTTATCAGAGCCCACCACGTGGTATATCGTAATCTATTACCTGAATTCTAGGGCTAACCTTGACAGAGCCCTGTTCGGGATGCTGTTCTGAAGTTGAGACGTGTAGCTGTGCGCCTTCATGGAGTAGTAGGTATGTAGGAGGAAAGAGGCAGAAGAGTAAGCAGTGAGCTAAGGGGGTGCCTAAAAGTTGTGATTTTTCAAGAGAGCAGATTCCAATGTCTGTGTTGGAGAGATAGCATGCACAGAGAGTTGTCTAGAAAGATCAAGAATGTTGTATGCAAGGCATCTGGGGAGGCTGAAGGGAGGTGATGAGTTAGGCAGTACTACTTGGGAGGTAGACAGATTTAGCATGGTCAAGTGCAGTGGAAAGACTGGTGAGAGCTTGTTTATATGAGTAATGGTTTTCTGTAGCCTTGTTCTTGTGCCATTTACAGAGGCGTGTGCTCACCAGTGTTTGGGAAAACAGATATGTGGTGTGATCCATGGTTGAGGTCTTGATGATATTGGAGAGAATGTCTTCAAAGGGTAGTGATAGTCAAAAGTGTGCAGAATGGTTTTTGAATTTGGAAAATGATGCATTCTTTACTAATTACGTGAGGTTGTTGTGTATTTGGCCCAGAAATGCAGGGAGAGAGGCAGTAGAGTGTTTTCCTTTAGACAAGAAGGGGGTAGTAATGGGGGAAGGAAGATTCAAAGAAGATGGTGACTAGTAATTCAGTGATTGCGTGATCAGAGGGAGATGGGTTAATGGTGAGCAGGGCGTGTCACAGCTCGCTAGGGATCAATATTTTTATTTTTAAATCTTTTTATTAAACATTAAGAAAAAAAAGGAAAACAAGTTTCAGATCATCATCAGTTACATTGTAGCAGTACAGGATGAACATTATCACAGGCATCCCAGAACATGACGAATGTCTTTGGCACATGCTAGCTGGTATTATCGGTACAATCTATAAATATAGGAACCTCTCGTCTCTTTGACAATTACTAGAGCACCCCCTGTGACACTGTCCACGGACCTCGATGTTCCGCCCACGCCCCCCATATCTTTTCGGCTATACGTGGGCAGCCCCGGCTCTGATATATCACCCACTCCGCACCCTGACATCAATCCATATCTTTCTTCTAGGTTTCCAGTATGGGGTCGTCGCCGCCCCACATGCCTGGGTGATGTTTCTCTTGATGTTTCTCTTGGGCACCACCCCCCCCTGCTAAGGCCAGGCAAGTCTTGGCCCATTGTGGCCATGTAGTCTCTCCCGTTACTCCCAGGATATGCCCCCTCGGGTCTAGTGGGACACTCTCTCCCACCACCTCTGTCATCATGCGGGTAATACCATCCCAGTATCCTTGAATTTTGGGGCAGGACCACAAAATATGAAAAAAGTACCCGGACTCTCCACATCCCGGAACACACTCATCTGTCGTACAGCTACCCATGCGTACGTGGACCATGCGAGAGGCATACTATCTATGGAAAAGGCGAAGCTGGACAAGCCTAAAGCGTGCCTGAATGGCGATTTCTCAAGGGCTCTGTAAGGCCTCGGCCCAGTCATCGTCCTAGAGTAGGCCCACGTCCGATTCCCATTCCTCTCGCAGAGGGCCCAAGCAGTCTGGGGAGTTATTCACAAGCTTCTTATAAGTGAGAGATATTGCTTTATCAATCATGGGATCTAGGAGAAGGCGGTCCTCCAGTGGCGAATACTCCGGTAACGGAGTGCCCTCCTTCAGGGGACAGTGAAGAGCATCTCGTAGCTGTCGGCATCTGAGGAATTCTCTCCCTCCCATTTGGAACTCCTCCCTCAAGGTGGCGAAATCTATCATCTTGCCTCTCTTCCAAACATCCCCCAATAGATCGACCCCATTGCCGGAATCCCTTTAGTCGTTTCAGTTCACTCAAACGGTCTCCGTCCCATAGAGGGGTCTGCTCCGTGAGCTTGGCCTCCCACCCTGTCATTTTATTCGCCTTATGCCATACGATACCTGTACGGGTGTACAAGGGGAGGAGGGGATTGCCTCTTCGTTTTTTATACAGCTCCATCTGATTGTTAACACTGTTCACTGCTAGCTGGTCTACTTTGTATACCGGTTCCTCAAGTGGGGAGAAGACCCATCCGTTAATATTGACAAGCTGGGAGGCCCTGTAATATAATCTAATGTTAGGAACAGCCAGGCCCCTATCATACACTCCTTTCTGGAATTTCTTGAGCGCAATCCTGGGGCTGCCACCCGAACCCCCCCACAGTAACGTATGGTGTTCGGATTCGTCAGAGCGGAAAAATGCCTTCGGTATTCAAAATGGTGTGTTTTGAACCACATACAGTAGGCGGGGGAGAGCCATCATTTTAAAGAGAACTGCTCTGCCCGCCAGGTAAACAGGTAGCCATCTCCAGTGGGCAGCATTGTCTCGAAGACGATCTAGTTGTGCCTGTATTTTTAATCGCATGAACTCATGCTCCGAGTGTGTTACCCATATGCCCAAATTTTTAAATGTCTCCTTCCTCACTAGCGCTGAGCATACTGATATTAGGGGAGGGAGCTCCCCCGCCAACGAGAACACTAGATATTTGTCCCAATTAACGCAATATCCAGAGTATATTCCGAACGATTGTATGATATGAATAAGCCATTGGAATATTTAGCGCGGCCTGTGGGCGTACAGCAGAATATCGTCAGCGTATAAGGATATTCGCTCTTCCCAGTCTCCAGCAAGATCAATTCCTCTGACCAGTGGATCCCCCCCCCGAATCCAGACCGCTAATGGTTTCAATGCTAACGCAAACAGCCTCGGAGACAACGGGCAGCCCTGCCTCATGCCCCGATGGAGCCTAAAGGCTCGGGATATATTCCCATTGACCCAAACTCACGCCATTGGGGCGGTGTATAATAGGCAAATCCACTGCCGTAGCTTCGGACCCATCCCAATTTTATCCAGGACAGTGAACAAGTATGTCCATTCGATGCTGTCGAACGCCATCTTGGCATCGAGCGATAGGAGGGCGGCCGGCACATCCCGATTGCCTTGGGTCATCTGTATGACGCCTTATAGACGTCGCAAATTAAGCCTGGTACTCCTATGCGGCATAAAGCCGGATTGATCTGGGTGAATGAGGGACTGGACAACCAAGCTCAAACGGGTTGCAACTACCTTGGCCAATAATTTGGTTTCAAACTTAAAGAGGGAGATAGGTCTGTATGAACCACACAGGTCATGTGGTTTACCTTTCTTCAAGATGACAACAATGGTCGCCATCCTCAGATCCTCTGGGAGTTGACCCTCGTCCCTTGCACCGAGAAATATATTGAGCATGTGTGGAGCTAATTTGCTCGCCGCGCACTTGTACATCTCTGTGGGTAGTCCGTTTGGGCCTGCCACTTTCCTGGACTGCAAATCATGTATGGCATTTTCTACTTCCTCTTCGGTAAAGTCCGAGTCAAGCACCACTCTATCCTCCTTCTCAAGTGTTGGCAGAGCCATATCTTTCAGTAACTCGTAGGACTCTATCTCCCCCCAGCGTGGTTCGTGATTGATATATGTTCTCAGAATACTCAGCAAAGACCTCTGCTAATTCTGTGCCCGTGCCAACCCATGAGCCGTCCTCAGTCCTAATTTCGGAAACCCAATTACGACTCCTGTCCTTCTTTTTGAGCCTGGCGATTAATTTGTTAGCCTTGTCTCCCAGATCATAGATCTTCCTCTGTGTAGCTAGTGCGTGCGTGCGAGCAGCATATTTTTGCTCTAGATCTTTAAGCTCGTTTTGCTTGAGCTTAAGTATATGTTTGTGCCCGGTATCCCCCTTTGGCTCAGAGGCCATTGCCAGCTCAAGATCTAGAATCTCTCGTTCCAAAGATTCACACAGCACATTTTTCCTTACGCTTGGCGCCACTGGTTGCCTGCACAAAATCCATGGCCACCACCTTATACGCCTCCCAGAGGATACAATCAGAATGTACTGAGCCCACATTTTCAGAAAAGTACTGGTCGGTGCGCTCTACAAACAGGTCCCGAAATTCCTGGGGGCCGATTCACAGAACTAACTTAAGGCAAAATCCTAAACTTACTACTTTTGGTATTCACAGAAGTTAGGATTTTGTCTTAAGTTTGTCTTAAGACAAACTTAAGACAGACTTAAGACAGTCTTAAGACAGACTTAAGACAGTCTTAAGACAGTCTTAAGACAGACTTAAGACAAACTTAAGACAAACTTAAGACAGACTTAAGACAAAATCCTAACTTCTGTGAATACCAAAAGTAGTAAGTTTAGGATCTTGTCTTAAGTTAGTTCTGTGAATCGGGCCCCTGGTCTTTAAACAGGAAGGGGTCTAACCTCGGCGGAAGAGACCAATCCCGCCTAGGCCCGTATAGCTGAACCTCTACCGGTGAATGGTCCGATATCCCTTGTGCCTTATGGCACCCCCCCAAAAAAGTTACACCGATACTGTGTGCGTGAAAACATAGTCAAGACGTGATCCGCTGCCGTGGGCTGCGGAGATATGCGTGAAGTGTCTCAGGGTAGGATTGTCACACCTTCAGATATCCGTCAGTCTAGAGCCCTGGTGAATGCCTGCAGATGTCGGGGTTCCCAGGTCCCAGGGAAATTTCTATCCCTGTCCATGTCAGGGTACATTGTGTCATTCATGTGTCCCCCCCCAGAATCAGGGTCCCCTGCGGCAGATCGAGTAGGAGCTTATTAAGGTCAGGGAGTGTAGTCTTGTGAAGGCGTTGGGGAATATAGACCGAGCAAACATTGACCCCTTGACCCTCCCATGTCCCAGACAGGGCGAAGAACCGATTCACGTGTTCAGACCAGGTGCGGTGCACAACAAAAGGCACCAGGTTTTTAGTGAGTATGGCTGTGCCCCTAGAGAATGTGGTGAAACCACCATGCGCCCGAAGTGTGTACCAAAATCGATTAAGTACCAAATAGTTCGTGCCCTGGAGGTGCGTCTCATGTAAGAGCACTATGTCTGGGGAATGCCTTCGAAGGTATTGTAGAACCATAGTACGTTTTATCTTGTCCCCCAGACCGTTCACATTCCAAGAGAGAATTGTCAGTTTACCAGCTAGGTGTGCTGCCATTTGGGAACCATAGGCGTCTCCTCCCCCCTCCAACCCCACCCGCGAGCGTGCCCCCACCTCCCTCAGATATCATGTAAAATGTGGGGTTGCAGATCACGGCCCGCCGATGGCGGAGCAATGTGTCCGAAGCATAAACAATCAAACAAACAGCGAAAAGTCCCTTAACAAAAACCCACCTCCCTGCCACCCTGCTTTGTAGGCCTGAAACTACCCACATCCCCAATAGCAGAGCGCCTGTCGCCCCAAAGAACAAGAAAGTGTTATAGGGCTGCCTGGCAACAACACCCAGGAGTGCCCACCCCCAGGGCCCGCAAGTTCGCCCGAGAACAGCTAGGACAGCTGGTGCATATACAACCCAGGCCCTATCAGCCGAGACCAGGGCGTCAGTGTATTTGAAGACGTACAGCAGCCTCCCCCCAGGACAGTAAAGGAGAGATCTATACCTGGAGTCCAGTACCACCCATATGGCGGAGCACTGAAATGAGTTCAGTCCTTCATTTTCCTTCGCTCATAGGACTCCCGGACCGGGAGCTCCTGGATCTGGACGCCGACCTCGTTCCTTCTGTGCGTCGGTCCGGAGATTCAAGACTGCGGTAGCGACTTCCACGCCAGTTTGTCTCCTACCTCTGTCGGTGAGCCAGGGGAGGACCCCCATCCAGCCATCGTTGGACCTCTGCAGGCGGTGTAAAGAACCAGAATTTTTGTCGCCCTCTATGACCTTGAGCTTCACAGGGAAAAACATCATATATTTGACCCACTTGTCCCTGAGGGCTGGTTTGACCCCATCGAATGTGCGCCTCTCCTGTTGCACTTTTTGGGTAAAGTCCGGGAAGAACCGAACTGTCGCGTTCTCGTATGCGAGTTCACCTCGCACTCTGACAGTCTGTAGGATTGCATCATGGACTCAGAAATTCAATATGCGCAGAATAATTGTCCGTGGGGGGCCCCCAGTTTCGGGATCTGAGCTCTGTGCGCCCTTTCCACACAAAACAGAGGGGACAACCTCTCAGGTTTGAGGTGATTTACGATAAGATCCCACCACACGAATGTTGTTGCAGCGAGCCCTCCCTTCCTGATCATCCAGCTGCAAAGCCATCATTTTGATTGATATATGTTCTCAGAATACTCAGCAAAGACCTCTGCTAATTCTGTGCCCGTGCCAACCCATGAGCCGTCCTCAGTCCTAATTTCGGAAACCCAATTACGACTCCTGTCCTTCTTTTTGAGCCTGGCGATTAATTTGTTAGCCTTGTCTCCCAGATCATAGATCTTCCTCTGTGTAGCTAGTGCGTGCGTGCGAGCAGCATATTTTTGCTCTAGATCTTTAAGCTCGTTTTGCTTGAGCTTAAGTATATGTTTGTGCCCGGTATCCCCCTTTGGCTCAGAGGCCATTGCCAGCTCAAGATCTAGAATCTCTCGTTCCAAAGATTCACACAGCACATTTTTCCTTACGCTTGGCGCCACTGGTTGCCTGCACAAAATCCATGGCCACCACCTTATACGCCTCCCAGAGGATACAATCAGAATGTACTGAGCCCACATTTTCAGAAAAGTACTGGTCGGTGCGCTCTACAAACAGGTCCCGAAATTCCTGGGGGCCGATTCACAGAACTAACTTAAGGCAAAATCCTAAACTTACTACTTTTGGTATTCACAGAAGTTAGGATTTTGTCTTAAGTTTGTCTTAAGACAAACTTAAGACAGACTTAAGACAGTCTTAAGACAGACTTAAGACAGTCTTAAGACAGTCTTAAGACAGACTTAAGACAAACTTAAGACAAACTTAAGACAGACTTAAGACAAAATCCTAACTTCTGTGAATACCAAAAGTAGTAAGTTTAGGATCTTGTCTTAAGTTAGTTCTGTGAATCGGGCCCCTGGTCTTTAAACAGGAAGGGGTCTAACCTCGGCGGAAGAGACCAATCCCGCCTAGGCCCGTATAGCTGAACCTCTACCGGTGAATGGTCCGATATCCCTTGTGCCTTATGGCACCCCCCCAAAAAAGTTACACCGATACTGTGTGCGTGAAAACATAGTCAAGACGTGATCCGCTGCCGTGGGCTGCGGAGATATGCGTGAAGTGTCTCAGGGTAGGATTGTCACACCTTCAGATATCCGTCAGTCTAGAGCCCTGGTGAATGCCTGCAGATGTCGGGGTTCCCAGGTCCCAGGGAAATTTCTATCCCTGTCCATGTCAGGGTACATTGTGTCATTCATGTGTCCCCCCCCAGAATCAGGGTCCCCTGCGGCAGATCGAGTAGGAGCTTATTAAGGTCAGGGAGTGTAGTCTTGTGAAGGCGTTGGGGAATATAGACCGAGCAAACATTGACCCCTTGACCCTCCCATGTCCCAGACAGGGCGAAGAACCGATTCACGTGTTCAGACCAGGTGCGGTGCACAACAAAAGGCACCAGGTTTTTAGTGAGTATGGCTGTGCCCCTAGAGAATGTGGTGAAACCACCATGCGCCCGAAGTGTGTACCAAAATCGATTAAGTACCAAATAGTTCGTGCCCTGGAGGTGCGTCTCATGTAAGAGCACTATGTCTGGGGAATGCCTTCGAAGGTATTGTAGAACCATAGTACGTTTTATCTTGTCCCCCAGACCGTTCACATTCCAAGAGAGAATTGTCAGTTTACCAGCTAGGTGTGCTGCCATTTGGGAACCATAGGCGTCTCCTCCCCCCTCCAACCCCACCCGCGAGCGTGCCCCCACCTCCCTCAGATATCATGTAAAATGTGGGGTTGCAGATCACGGCCCGCCGATGGCGGAGCAATGTGTCCGAAGCATAAACAATCAAACAAACAGCGAAAAGTCCCTTAACAAAAACCCACCTCCCTGCCACCCTGCTTTGTAGGCCTGAAACTACCCACATCCCCAATAGCAGAGCGCCTGTCGCCCCAAAGAACAAGAAAGTGTTATAGGGCTGCCTGGCAACAACACCCAGGAGTGCCCACCCCCAGGGCCCGCAAGTTCGCCCGAGAACAGCTAGGACAGCTGGTGCATATACAACCCAGGCCCTATCAGCCGAGACCAGGGCGTCAGTGTATTTGAAGACGTACAGCAGCCTCCCCCCAGGACAGTAAAGGAGAGATCTATACCTGGAGTCCAGTACCACCCATATGGCGGAGCACTGAAATGAGTTCAGTCCTTCATTTTCCTTCGCTCATAGGACTCCCGGACCGGGAGCTCCTGGATCTGGACGCCGACCTCGTTCCTTCTGTGCGTCGGTCCGGAGATTCAAGACTGCGGTAGCGACTTCCACGCCAGTTTGTCTCCTACCTCTGTCGGTGAGCCAGGGGAGGACCCCCATCCAGCCATCGTTGGACCTCTGCAGGCGGTGTAAAGAACCAGAATTTTTGTCGCCCTCTATGACCTTGAGCTTCACAGGGAAAAACATCATATATTTGACCCACTTGTCCCTGAGGGCTGGTTTGACCCCATCGAATGTGCGCCTCTCCTGTTGCACTTTTTGGGTAAAGTCCGGGAAGAACCGAACTGTCGCGTTCTCGTATGCGAGTTCACCTCGCACTCTGACAGTCTGTAGGATTGCATCATGGACTCAGAAATTCAATATGCGCAGAATAATTGTCCGTGGGGGGCCCCCAGTTTCGGGATCTGAGCTCTGTGCGCCCTTTCCACACAAAACAGAGGGGACAACCTCTCAGGTTTGAGGTGATTTACGATAAGATCCCACCACACGAATGTTGTTGCAGCGAGCCCTCCCTTCCTGATCATCCAGCTGCAAAGCCATCATTTTGTGTTGGTGTGTCAATTTCAGCACGCGTTCCTCTAGCTTGCGCACTACAGATTGGAGCTCCGCTATACTCTCCTCGGTCACCATGAACCTCTCAGAGGTTTTCCGCATGTTAGCCCTCATGAGGTTCATTTCTATTGTGACCTTATTGATTTTAGTTTCCAAATCCGTGCCCACTGATTGGATCACCGCCATAATTGACCTAAGGGAGGGTTCATCTCCGGCCAGCTTATCTACATGCGCCCCCTCCTCGGAGTGTTGGTGTCGTGGGACAGTATATTTGTCCAGTTTGTAAGCTTGTGTCGCGGCCGGGCCCCTTTCGGTTTCGTCATAGCGGCTTTCGCTCTGGATGGAGACAGAGAGGCACAGCCCCGTCCCCCACGTGTCACCACTCCGGCACGGCACTATTTCCCGGGAGTCCCAGGCCCACAGGCTGAGGGTGGTGACACTCTCCCTTCGTAGGGTGCCCCGCAAGCTGCCTGCAGCTCTCTCAAGTTGAAGGGCGGGGTGTGCGCACTGACGGGGTCCAGCCACGCCAGCATATCACTTTGGCTGGCAGCCACTTCTGCTCAGTCCTCCCAAGATCCACAGTACTCCCAGCAATGGGTACCCCGGCTATTCCATGCTGAGGCCGCAGGTGTCTGAAAGGAAGGTGAAAGTTCAGTCTGTGGTTTATGTACACTGGTCCCTGGTTGTGGAGAGCTTTGAAGGTGTGGATCAACATCTTGAAATGGGGGACCAGTGGAGTATCTTGAGGTGGGGGTGATAAGGGTCCAATTCGGCAGGTCTAGGATGAGTATAGGATGAGTCGGGCTACTGAGTTCTGTATGATTTGCAGTCTCTTGATGAGGTGGGAAGTGCTTCCTACGTAAAGTGTGTTGCCGTTGTCCAGTCGGCTGGTGATCAGGGCTTGTGTGACGGTGCGTCTGGTGTCAATGTGGAGCCACTTGAAAATGTTGCAGAGCATGCGAAGGGCGTTGAAGCAGGCGGATGAGACTGCGTTGATCTGACTTTCATGGTGAGCTTACAGTCCGGAATGATGCCAAAGTTGCCGGTGTGGTCCTAGTTTGGAGGGCCACCAGGCGTCGTTTCATGGTGAGGTGTTGTTCCCGAAGATCAGCACTTCAGTCTCGTCTGTGTTGAGCTGTAGGCAGTTGTCTCTTATCCAGTCAGCGGCGCTCGCCAGGCACCTGCGGACGTTTGTCAGTTTGGCAAAGGGGTCTTCCAATAATGAGAGAATGTGCTGAGTGTCATCAGCGTAGGATATGATTATGATATTCAGTCCATACAATCTGACGACGTTGGCCAAGGGAGTCATGTAGGTGTTGAACAGGGTAAGGCTGAGGGATGAACCTTGAGGGATGCTGCAGATGGTGTTCTTGGGTTCCAAGCTGAAGGACGGCGGATTATCTGGGTTCTACCGGTGAGGAAGGGGGTCATCCACTTGAGGGCAACTCCTTGGATTCCAATGTTGTGAAGCCTTTTGATCAGAGTGTGGTGTGATATTATGTCGAACAAATTGTTGTGCTTCCTCCTTATACCTCACCCTGTTACTCCCTTACCTACTGAGTACTTAGCTGACATTCCTTAAGTCCTTTTTTTTTACTGCTCATGTTTCTCCATTGGCTACCTTGATTCTCCATGTTCTTTTGCTTTACATAGAATTACCATTGACACATAGATAATGGTGAGGCTCAATTGGGGACCTTAATGCCTTTTCTTCTCTACCTGTGACAGAAAGCTGAAATAATGATGGTTTTTTAAAGATGCTCAAGGAGCTGAAACTCTTCCTGAATTACATGAAAGGATAGTTGAGTACGGCTCTGCGTCCAACATCTTCAAGGCTTAGGCACCAAGAGGTTTCCATTGCTTTTCACATTTGACTGATATCAATTCTAGAGTCTGAGGGCTTGCGTAGTGCCCACAAGTCATCAGCATTAGGATATTCTGAGATTCTATGCTCAAGTGTAACCAAGCTAGTGAACAGCTCCCTTAGCTCAGGGTAGTTTTTCTTTAGATCCGACGAACCTTAACAACTCTCATTTAGCTCAATGTTGAGGAGGTTCATTAATCCAGTCAAATTTCTGGACTGCTATCAATTCTGAATGTGGCATTTGGACTAATCTGGCCACGGTGTGGCCATCATTTGTTTTATTTATCTTATTTTATTTTTATTTATTTTATTTCAGATCTTTTATATAGCAGGACTAAACTTAGATGGAATTACAGAGAACATTGTCATTGCAGCTGAATTCCTTGCGATAATTTCTGGAAATGATTTAATCTAGCAGTGTTCTCAAAAACAATTTCACTGGAAAACAACCTTTCAAAATTCAGTACATTATTGCAGTGTGTCGCCTTTGCAAAAACCTTTTTTATGAGTCAATTCACCTCCAAGATCTACCTTTTTTGCAGTGTTTTCTAGCAGCTATATTTTTTGATACTTTGCCAACTTCCTGAAATTGAAGAGGTTGATGAAGATGACAAGTGCCACAAATGTTGCACCCTCTTGATATACATTTTTTTTAGTAAGTTTTGAAGAGGGAAGCTAGGTCAGTTTAGATCCATCCCAGCCCTTACATACTGAAGAATATCGTAGGCCGTGCCAATATCACCCACTTTTTCAATATTTTTCCTTGTGACACTGATTGAAAAATTAGATTTTGGTTCTCTCACAGAAAACATTTCTTGATGGTCAACACAACTCCAGTTGTTTTATTTATGTTACTTGTAGTAATAAGAAGCCAGTACTAATGATAGTGTTGAGAGGTCAACACCTGCATATAGCTAGATACCAAAGGTCTGTATTTAATGGTGCTTACTGCAAAGGGTGCATTTCCAAACTATACATTATTTACAGATGTAATACCCTCATATTGCATCGTTCTTAATTTGTTTAAAAATAAATAAGTGCAGGGTCACACTTCCGGTCTGATTGAACGCTGGGGCTGCCGAATACCGAGGCAACCTAGTGTGAATTCCACTTTATGCCCTGCTCTTCCACTCTTTCTCCTTGTCTCACGATTGCCTTTTTTTTTTGTCTTCTGTTTTCTCCCTTCGTTTTTGGTTTTTCCTCTGTTTTGCTTCTTCCTTAGCTGTCCCTTTTCTACTTTTTCTCTCTTGCCCTGCGTGAAGGTTGAGTGTTGAAAAATAAGTCCCTGTACCCAAACATGAGCGCTGGTGGCCACCACCTGCTCAAATGAAGCATTGCTCATGAACTGTATAAGTTCAGGGAGGCGGGTGTACTTTGACCTATTTTCTACCAAGCTAATGTACTCAGGAATTTGTGTTTTATAATCAATATTTATTTTCATTTATGGTTTTAGTAATGCAATGGACAGATGCCCCAAACCAAAGGAACAACCAAAGGAAGGGCTCTTCTGGTAAAGGAAGGCAGGAGGAGAGGGTAACAATAGGCAACATACCTAGGCAGACTCAGGACCAAGACCTTTGCAGAGAAGGTGGGTCATCAGTTGTTTGTGGAATTTCCGGAAGTCTATTTCGCACTGAAGGCAAAAGGCAATTGCTTTCAGAGGGAGGAGCCTTTAACAATTTGGGGCATATTTATGAGAGCTTTGCATCATGCTTTAACCACACAACGTGGTATATGTGTGATGCAAACCTCTACGCCAGATTTATGAAGCCACACAACGCCACTTTGCGTCTCTTTGAATGGCTTAAAAAATCTGGAGTAAGGCAACGCATCGCAAATCACTGCAATGCCTTACTGTGTACAAGGGAGGCGTTCCATGGGCATTGCGGTGGGTGTGATTTTTGACGCATTCCCAGACATACCAAGACTTCTAAACCTGGGAATGTGCCAAAATGTTATGCCTCCCCAGGAGCATGATGCAAGGAGGCCTGAGTTGGTGCTAGGCTGCCAAAACGGCGCCACCACAGGGGCAAAGGTCAGAAATACGCTCTATTGGATAAATATGGCGCATTCATGCCCTTTCCCCAGAAAAGTCATAAATATGGCCCTTTGTATCTAGGCTGTAGTAGCGGCAAATAGTGCTTGAGGGGATTACCTTAGATATCTACCTGAATGTTAAGGTAGAAATATGGTGGAAAGATATGCAGGAGCTTTCTTGTGTAAGGTATAATGGACTAGTCATAGAGCTTTATAATCGGCCCTTTGTACAGCTGGAAGCAAGTGCACTTTAGTGATATAAGAGCAGGTGAGGTGTGATCCTATCATTTTAAGCAGCATAGATCTAGCTGCATTGTGGTTTCCTCCTCACCAGGCTGGGCTCTGGTGAGGGGATGCCATGCCCAAACAAGAAGTGTGGTATGATGTAGGGTTTTCCCTGTGGATGGGACCAGGAAGGAGGTTTGTCATGCAGATTCCAAACCCATGTCTGGCAGAAATATGTTTAAGTTGTCTCTGTGGGTGCACTGCATTGGGGATGTGGGTCTTCTGACCTTTCTCCTAAGCCTCTCCCAAGGTGGAAGCGGAAACTGTCACTTAGCTTTTCACTGGAACCAATACAGCGTGAGCTTGTTGCTATCTTTCCTATGTGTTGGTTGACGTTTGTGCTGGTAATTGAGGCGCCGCAAGGTCTGCTGACACCCCTTGTGTAGTTATTCTTGGACTCAGTATTGTGCTAGTATACTAGTAGAGTGACCTCATATTTTCCTTCAGTATGGAATTTGCTGCCTTGTCTCACTCAGTTAGGGTATTTAAATCCCACCTGGTTTCCAAATAGTGTTCTGCCTGGCCCTGTTTCCAGGATCCAGTGTGTGTCCCTGCACCCAACCTACCTTTGTGGTTTCAAAAGGTCCGGTTGTCATTCTGTAGTGTAGTTCCAATATCCCTGAAAAACATGTGTTTCACTTCTTTGTAGAAGTGAAACACATGTGTTACTGGATTTGATTCTGGGAATACTATCATGAATAGAATATCTCTGTCTGGTGAGATTCATGTGCCTCTATCACGAAAACTGCTCTACTACCTCTTGGTGTTAGGCCATGTTTTATAAGTTTTAGAGTGATGGCTCTCCTTAAATTTGGTGGGATGTGTATAACACCGGCCTCATCTTCATTAAGACCTGTAAGGTCAGCCGCAGCTTGACCGTTGTTGATAATAGGATCATCATCCGACATTGTTTAATGAAAATTGCAGAGCAAGTTTCAAGGGAACAAAGATAAGGTGCACAATATTTTGGAACACTGTATCTTTCAACGTTGAACAAAACCAAACAGCTAATACATAGGACTTTCGTCCTACTCAGCTATGGCGGATATTATCCCTACCCACTCCAGACGTCTTATGGAGTTTTATGAGTAGAGGGTCTCTGAGAAAAGCACGACTGAGTTACTACAGTATCTAGCGTTAAATTAGTGCCTTACCAAACCGTTGGGCGCCATGTAGTGTAGTTCCTATATCCCTGATAGGCTCTGCGCATTGGAATAACATACACTATGGATTTGACATAGTACTGAGGTCAGTATGTCTCTATCGAGTATATTAAACTTAATTACTTATGTGTGCCAGCTAACTCAGAGGTCACTTGAAACTTCTCGAATATACAAGAAGGGATTAGTCTCTGACAACCGCATAAACATGACAACTTTGTTTCCCTTTAGAATCGGAACAGTCTTAGAATCGTGGAAACAATAGATAACAGTTTCACTCAGTAAATCGTGCATGCTTCGTTTCTACAGAGTTGCACAGAAATAGAGAGATGGACGTTTCAATAAAAGCGTTTATTGAACAGTCCTATTTCTCATGCAAGAGATATGAATTGCTACAATCGTAAGACAGACTGCGAAGTACAATATGTATGAGGTTAGCAGTAAGATAAAATAATACTGCAATAGCATGGTTTGTAGCTATGACATATATTAATCAAAATACATACATAAATAACATAAGCTAAAATGTGATACTCATCTGATGCTTCTAAATTGTTCTACCCCAGTGTACCTAACCTAAGTGCAGTACGAGGTTTGAAGTAGGTGTTATTTCTAAAGTATAGCTAGCTATATTTTAGTTTAGCCAAGAGTTTCCAAAAGTTTATCTAAGTTCTAGTCAGCTCCATACCTTAGAATGAGAGAGGTTGGAATCTCTTTTCTGGACTCGATAGTCTAACCCCCCGCAAGGGAAGTCAGAGAGCTCTGGAGCTGTAGTCTCTGCGAGGAGGATGGCAGCGTCAAGTCAGTGCATCAGGCTGGAACTCGATCTCCTTCCGAACTTGCTGTGGCAAACCGCGTAGTCTGGGTTGGATCGAATCCTCCGGGAACCGCAATTTGCCAGAGCAAGTACTAGTATATTTATACCTTGAAGATGTCTAGGAATGCCAGTATTGACGTAAAAGTCGGGCAGAGGAACGTCATAAATGAACGCCTAAGGAATAGATGTTCAAGCATACTTAATGAGTTCTTGGAGAAATCAATATTCAAGCTGAGGGAAATTCCTAAAGGCTTACGGGTCTGGTTTTCCAAGAATACGTTGTGATGTTGATGGACGGATGTAGGTGGCCACGCCTGTATTTGGTTTGTACGGACAATGCCTAAATAAGGGCCGGATTTCTATGTCCAAATAAGGGCAATGTGAATTGTACCTATATAAGGGCATAAATCGGGAAACCGATATACGGAATCTAAATCTGCACACAACAATTCTCCTATACCTAATGCAGTGTATTTGGTTTCTCCTTCTCACATCTTCAGTGTTCTTGGCCCTCGTCCATTCTCTTATTCCTCTGTGATGGGAGAGAAGCGAAGAAAGCAAGCACAGCATGGCAACTTTAGAAGTATCACTAGCCGTCTAGAGACTTAAAGCAACCAGTATGAACAGAGCATGATTTAGAAATTACGTTGTATTGTCTAATGAGCACTGTTCATAACAGGGTAAATTAAAACGTGTCCCGGCACTATAGAAATAGTGCGCACACCCACACAGATTACAATTTAAGAACCTCTCCTATGTTTCTCTTAATGTGATTCAAATAGCTGCTTTCTCTATGCTCAGCTCTAGTTAGTTGCAAATAATACATTTTACAACAGCCCTATACCATTTCTGTTTATATTCCATTCCGTTCAGATTTGAGACAATTATAATCAGAATTAACGTTCAAATGAATGTTATCCAAATGTTTCATTTAGGTTACATCACAACATAAAGCCATTATTCTTCAGAGAAGTTACAAGTCCACCTCACATCAACTGTCCGTCAACACGTTTCATGATTGTGGCCCAGACGTGTAAAGCCATTTAGCGTTCCCAAAGCTTGAGAATCACCTAAACACAGGGTTTGCGACCACTAAATGGCTATTTCAAATGTACCAACCTCATTTTGCAATTCTGCAACACGTTATCAAATTGGAAAATGAGTTTAGAAAGGTATAACGAATAACTATTTGGAAGGGGCATGTTAAGGATGTTCCTTCTGAATAATGATTCATGATGGTAGGTGTCAATGTTTTGCGACCAAAATCTAGTAGCAAAAAATTGAAAAGTTACATGCTCTCAAGTTGTGGTGGTCACATATTCAAAAGAAGAGATAAATAAAGGATATTGGGGTGTTTGCAGAGGTCCATGGGACTACTGCCAACTTTTTAACAAACTTGATAAAAAATAAGTTCAATTGCTGTCCCGTTAGCTTTAAAGGAAAACAGCATTCATTTAGAAATAAAAGTTTATTTTAGTTAAATGGGTTCACAGATATGGTTGTCTGCTAACCATTCCTGTGATGGCATCCAGTCGTAGATGATCACTGTTGGCAACGTACTTCATAAATATTGATGAGGTAGGTCAGATTGCAACCAACTGCAATTCGGAATTTTGTGATCCAACCTATTAATACATAGGTCGGTTTGCAGTATTTTTTTCCATTTGCATAAAGTTAGTACACAATTTTCAGCCCATTTGTGCCAATGGAAATTTCATTCATCCGGCCCCATATAACTTTCTCAAGTGTTAGTAGTTTCTGTATGCAGTTCAGTAACAGAAATGTAGTTTAAGGTTTTTTTTGGTGAACATTATCAATTCCTTTTGACAATAGATATGTGTACCCACTGTATAAAGCTGGAAGTACTTACGAGACCCATAAATCCAACATTTAAGCGAAGAGTTTCAATATGAAGCCCATAAAAGAGCTCTAGTGTTGCGACATAACACTCAGTGAATGCTATGTCACAGGGCAAGCACCCCATCATGGGCTTCATATTGCACCGGCTATCTTGAAAACTGGATTCATATGACCATGCCTACTAATCCAGATTGACTGCACAGTTGCCTTCCATATGCTGGTAGAGCGGAACCTTTAGTGTTAATAATACTCAACAGGAAGAAGGACAGCTTATAAAACAATTTTCACAATCGAAAAAATAAATTGCACAGTATAAGGAAATGCCTCTTTTTCTATGATCATCCTCAAGTTTTTCAACTGATGCTGCTGATTTTTCGACTCAGAGTGCATGGAGGACTGCTATCCAGACCTCAGTGCCAGTGCCAGAACTCTAAAGTGTATGTCGAATTGGCTGTCGATTTGGAAATGGCTAACTTACCTGTAAGTCCCTAGTAAGTGGTACATTGGTACCCAGGGCATGTAAGTTAGAGGGGTGCCCCAGGGCTTGCAGCACTGATTGTGCCACCCTGGAGGTCCCCAAGTAAAATGAGTCCCCCAGTCTTCCACTGCAGACTGGTAGAGCAGCCCTGCACTTCTAGCCCGACTTTGCCATTGAAAGCAATGCAAGGCCACTGCTTACATGCGTGTATGTCATCTCTCTGGCAGACCTACCAATCCCTAAAGGCAGGGTGCAACATATGACACAGGCAGGACATGTACTGATAGTAAAACACACAAAACTTCTGTTTGTACTGTGGAAAGACTTGGTCGCCCGATTGGCGAGAACAGGGTTACACGCTGACCCCCTCAGCTGTGCTAACTCCTTAACGTTGCAAACAAAGTGGGCGCTCCAAGGTATCAAACAACTTGTTACATTAAGCCCGATTTGTATCTCAAGGCAAAATTAGTGTAACTTGTTGCAGTGTGCAGCTTTACTAAGGCTGCCACTTGGATGTCTTTGAAACTCCAGAGCCTTCTGCGCTGCGCACACATGGAGCCTGATCTATGAGACAGCCTTCTGCCATCCTGAGAGAAATGCTAATGACTCTCAGGAAGGAGAACAATGAGGGATTGCAGGCCAGGGGGGTGTCACTTCCGTCCTGCAGGAAGCCACTTAGGTGTTAGCTCCAAGAGGCAGGGTTCAAAGGTGAAGCCGCCTTTGAAGGGCAGATGTGTAACACTGGGGGGAGAGCTGCCCATTGTTGAGGTAGACAGGCGGGCACGGGGAGAAAAGAGGGGAAACCAGTTGTTAAACTGGTTTCTGCAGGAAAGTGTTGCCCTGAGGAAGCCACACTCCGGGGGGCTAGTGAGGTCTGAACACCGTGAAAGAGTTTTGCCTTCTTGGGAGTGGGCAGAATGGTACATCCTGGGGCAGCCAGATGCCACACTCCACAGGAAGTGATCACAAGGTGGGAGGGAAACTGGTAGTCCATTGCCTTCCAACCGCATCCTGCACTGAGGGCACTTTCTGAGGATAAAGGGGTTACCCCTGGCACCCAGACCTCAGATCTCGACCGACATGGAAAAACGACCGAAGAAGGACTGCCCTGATGCACCTAGAAACCAGCAAAGAGAGGCTGCACCTTCAAAGACTGCACCTGAGACCCAGTGTCTAGCGAAGAGTGCCTATCATGTCCTGCTGAAAGAGGAGTTGTCTCCAGAGTCCTGTCAATCCAAGAGATTCCTGCAAGGGCAAGTTGGTAGCCCAAAGTCTACAAGTTTCTACCACCACTGCCGTACAGCACTGAGGACTAAGATCTGATATACAGGGTTGCACCCAAGTTTGTTGAGCCCTGGAGTGCTGTTGGTAAGCTGCTGAGACCCTCAGAAGGCAACTTATTGAAGGATTGGTCTGTGACTGCGAAAGTGGGTGACTGGCAGTCCAGTTGCGATTGGACTTCGGCCAGATTGGAAGGGACTTTGTTGGACATCGACCCCGCAACTAGAACTCCTTCACCATCTTCGTGGACTGTGGAATCCCTCCAGGAAGGCCCCCGTCGATCGCGTCACATTCACAGCATCAGCACAGTGGAGGAGTGTGGCTCAATGGTTAGAGCGGCAGACCCTGAAGCAGAGTTCTGGCCAGGGATCAGGGTTCGATTCCCGCCTCGGCGGGGCTCGGGCTCAATTTCCTCGGACCTGTCTATTCTCGCCTCAGTGCCTATTCTAATCACGGGCCCCACGCTGCAACTCTGGGCAATAGCTTGCTTAGCCTCCACACCGGCCCCAACAGCGCTAAGGATGCCTGGCTTCACCCTGGGGGTGCCCAGGAGTGGACACTTCACAGGGAAAGCCAGGAGGGGTTCCACAGCGGTATGAGTATCAGCGCCAGGAAACCGCAAAGGCGACACCGCAAGGTGGCCGTCTGGTGACAGTGCACTCTATAAGTACCTTGACATTTACATTTACAGCATCCTTAGAGCATCTTCAGCATCCTTCAACCCTTGCATCAAGACCACTCTATAGGAATCCATTGCAACACAGATAAAGTGCCTGGAACTACAGAAGCACTGCTTCTTCTATGACAGTAAATGTTCTTGAGTACCTTACAAGTCACCCTGAGTAGCTCCCTACTGGAGTTGGTCACCCCAAGTACTTCTAACCGAACACATTGACACTTACCTAAGTTTTCTTTGCCAAACTTTTTAAGTGTCAGTTTGTTGACTTTGCCTAGGCTTGTTTGCAGTTGAATGACATTGCTTCGATTAATTATTGCTTGTAAAATCTATATTGCCTGAACCCTCTGGTGGATCTTTTTTGTTTGAGTGTCTAAATGTATATAAGAATACAGTCTACTTATATAAACTGCTGTTGAATTTTTTTAATGTTGTTTTGATTTCTTCTTCAATTCTTTTGGTGCTGTTTATATGCTTTACACTTTGTTAGAAATGGGATTTCTGGTTGGCTAAGGCTTGCGCCAAAGTCAGGCAGAAACCACCACTCTAGTCAGGGCAAGGAAGTTACACGCCAAAGATAACCCCTGCTCACCCCCTTGGTGGCTTGGCACGAGCAGACAGGCTTATCCCTGAGGCGATGTGTAAAGCGTTTGTGCGCGCACCCAGCAACAACACCCAAGGCCCACCACAAAGGAAACTCCACACAAGGTATTATATAAAAATAACCTTTGTATTATACACAACACATTAGATAAAAACACACACTTTACAATGTGCCAACAGGCACGGGCAGAATTTACAAGGGATTATATATACAGGGGACAGGGCCACATGGACCACTGTCAGGAATTAGCACTTTTTAGAAATAGCACTTAGAACATAGGATTAAAACTTTAGAACATAGCACATACAATCACTGTAGCACTAAAAATAGAACATGTAGCACACAACCAGTAACTACTGGTATCAGAAAGTACCACCTACGCAACCCTAACCACCTTTAGGAATATCACGCCGGGAACGAGGACCTCACTAGTACCACCTGTACTAGGGAGAAAACAACCACCTAAGTATCACTATACCTGTAGGGGTCTAAGCACATAAACACATGATGCATAACATTCAGAGGTGTAGGGAAGGAAAACACATGATGCCTAAAATACATTCAGCGGTGTAAGGACAAGGCACATGACGCATAAAAACACATTCAGAGGTGCAGGTAGGAACAACTGCGCAAAAACTCACATTAGCCACCACCTGTGGCAGTCCCTAGGCCAACTGGCCTCTCATGGGCTCCAGCGCCCGTTGTCCATAGAGTCAGGGCAAGATTGCGCAGGATGCACAGTCTAGAACGTAAAGCAACAGGGCACAACCTAAACGTTGCAGCTGCCCACTAAGTGCTGGGCAGCTGGGAAAAAGAACCTGGCACCGGCGTGCCTCTTGAGCCCTCTCTGGGCTCTGGACGATCAAGCAATGCCCCCGTTAGAGCCTCACAGGCTCAATAAACAAATGTGCCCCTCTGAATAACGTCGGAGCGGCCCACTGCCTTCCGGGGCCGCTCTGGTCATGGACGAAATGCCCCCGTAGGTTTAGAGCCTCCCTGGGCTCTTCTAACAACAAGGAGTGCCTCGTTGGAGCTTTGACGGGGCTCTGAAGAACGAGAATGTCCCCCGACGTTGGAGCCTCGGCGGGCTCGTGCACAAATGTGGGGGGTAACGTTGGAGCGGCCCGCTGCCTTCCGGGGCCGCTCTGCGCCTCAAAAGAACTGCCCCCGTATGCGGGGGAGCCTCGTGGGCTCCCAGGTAAAGAATGCTGCCCCTAACGTTGGAGTCTCGGCGGACTCTAATCCCAGCAATGCACCAATGCCCCCGTGGTTGGAGCGCACCCCCCCGTTCACCAGCCAGCTAGGAGCCCCCTCCACTCACCGGGACTGCTGCTCCGGTCTCGGCGGCGCGGCTCTTCCTTTCGCCCGGGCCCCCTCCTGGGACCCGGGACTTGGTGAGCGGAGTCTGCTGGGCTCACAGCTTCCGGATTCCCCTCCTCCTCTGGCCAGTGCAGGAGCGCGAGGTGGGCTCTCGTCGCTTCCTGCTTCAAAGTCCCGCCCACGTCCCAGTCAGCGTTGCCTGACTTCCTGGGCTGCGGCGGTGAGTTGCGATTGCGGTGACGCGGGGTGGGCACCCGCGAGGGGGGGTGAAATTCAATACAGCAAGGTCCCTGGCGGGGTGGGCACCCGCTAGGGATATTAATTTACCGATAAGCGGGGTAGGCTCCCGCAAGCACCACAATGCGGTATACGGCGGGGTGGGCACCCGCCGTAAGAATAAGCAAATAAGCGGGGTGGGCACCCGCAAGCAGTTACGGCAATGTCCCTGGCAGGGTGGGCACCTGCCAGGAGACTCTAGAATCGGCAGATACGGGGCAAACGCCGGGTGGGCACCGGCTTTTTAGAAATAAAAGCGCTCCTGAGCGCTAAAGGAAAAGGAAAGCGCTTCCAGGCGCTAGAGGTGAAAAATAAAGCGCTCCCAGCGCTTCAGGGCACACAATCAGCAAAAGTCCAGGCAAGTTCTCCCCTGCATGCAGCAGGGCAGGGGTGGGGGCAAGGCTGGACCCAGAGCCAGCTCACTGGGCCTCCAGGCAGGGAGGTAGTCCAGGTGGCGGTCCTCTGGTCCAGCAGCAGCAGCCCCCCTCAGGCAGGATCCTGGCAAAGAACAGTTTCTGTGGGGACACAGCCCCATTTTTATAAAGACAAACCCTTTGTTCTGGGTTCAGGGTGAGGGGGAAAACCAGTCGCAGCTGGTTGGGGAGCACCCTTGATGTGCTCAGCCCCTCACTCTATTCACTGGCAGGGCTAGGGTCGTCAGTCGCACCACAGGGGGCGGGGCCAGCATTGTGTGTGGAAAACCCTGTCCTATTCAGGACCCAGGTGTACTCCTCCCACCCATCTAGCTGCTGATCTCCCCATTCACCACTGGGTGACTCATCCTGACTCTGGGGAATCCCTAGCCCGTCACATGACACGACCAGCCAATCACGCGACAGACACACTGCACACAGAAGTGCCCACTTCTAGAAGTGGCACTTCCACACTAGGTACATGCACGCCGCACACATCATCGCGCAGCATTCACTCCCACGAGTCCGCACATACCAAACTCGGGCCTGCACACCCCACGCATCAGGAACTACTAGGGACACATACATTCCCCATGCATTCCTATGGGAGGGCAGGCCTATCTCACCACATGCACTCAGAGCACGCACGCACTTTACCCTGGGACACAGGGAAAGTGCGCAGAGACCAAACAATCACCATACCAAGTCACCAATAAAAAGCCAAAAAGTCCAGGGGTGAACCTGCCAGAAGGGCCAAGTCCAACACAACCCCCTTCCAGCCAAAACGCAGGGCAGACCAATCACCACCGTGATGGACTTCCCTGCTTGGGGCGATAGAACACGGACGCGGGCCCGCAACTGCATGGACACCCTCCGGTTCTACGCCACGGTGAACCCATGGAATTCTTTTTTTAACACCACTGTCCGGACCAACTGGGCTACCCCACTGGTACTCCCAAGCTGTCCGCGGCCAAGACCAGGCCCTAGGCCACCCAGGTGCCACTGGTCTTTGCCTAACCACAGAGTGGGGGGTAGTAACCCCTGGCACATAGCGGCCATTCTCCACTCTTCCTCTCTGAAAGACAGGACTAGACTGCCACTGGTTCTCCAGCCTAGGGTCTACACCCTCAGGCGGACCAGGAGTCTCAGGGAAGGCTCTCCTCCCCCTACCTCTTCTCCTAGGGTTCCTCCTCCTCTGGCGAGGGGTACACCTAGAACGCCATTCCAACCCAGGGTTTAACCCCTCAGGTTGTACCGGGGGCAGAGGTGGGCTCTCCCACCCTCTGCACCCCCTTCCAGAGCCCTGCTCCCTACCAACTGGGGCGGTACCTCTGGAAGAAGAACTGGTCGGGACGCTGGTTACAGACGTCCCACCCCTCAGGTCAGGCTGATCCCGAACCTGGCCTTCCAACCTCCGGCCTAGAACCTTTGGTGGAATAATTGCCTGGCACTCCAGGACTTCTGGGGATTTCCACTCCATCCCCCTGAGGCTATCAAAGGACACATATGTCGAGCGACTGTCTGTCTGGCGCTGATCTCCCGTCCCCTGTCCACCTGACAGTGCGCGGAGATCCCCCAGAACAGAAGTGGTGCCACCCTGGTCACTACACGGGATCCTAGCCCAACTGGGTAGTCCCTGACCCACAGGCTCTTCCACTGGGAAACTCATCCCCCAATCACTCCTCACACTGGACTCCTGTACCCTCCCTACCGGAGCGGTACTGCCAGACTCTAGAACCACAGGAGCCCTGGTTACAGGTGCTCCAGGTCCTCTACTCACCAGGAGATCTCCCTCAAATGGGCTAACAGGACAGCCTAGGTCCCCAACTTGGTGTTCCCTCATGGAACCATCCAAGTCCTGAGGCAGGGTTTCGTACGTCCGGGGACCCTCGGTCACCCTCTCACTCCTGCTCCACTGAGCCAGGCAGTGAGCCCCTACACCCTCCTCGCTATCCTGGGACCTAGCTGGGCTACACTGAGCCTCTTCCACCACGCTGGGCTGGAAGATACCTGACCCACTACTTTTGGAGTCACTCCCTAATGACTCTAGAGAACCTCTAGCCCTTTCCCAGTGCTCTGCTTCCTCTGCAAGCTCCCAAGGACAAAAAGAGTCGTACCTCTGCAGGTGTTGGCGCAACCCTGGAGAACAACTACTGAGCATCTGCTCTTTGATAATCATTTTGATCACTGCCTTCAAATCCTCTTCCGGGTTAACCATCAGCCATTCCACCAGTGCATCCTGACAGTCATCCACAAACTCCTCCCAAGACTGGTGAGACAGCTTCCTACTGCCCCTGAATTTCAACCTTAACTCCTCCTCCTGGGAAACAGGTACCAGACTGGGGGAACTGGGACTGGGATTTCCTACACTGGAATCTATCTGGCTGCTACCACTGGACTCAACCCTCCCTGGGGAGCCCAGAAAATTAAAACTGCGCGCAGGGGATAGTCTACCCTCCAGAGCTACTTTGCCTCTGGTGGAGGCCCTCTCAGCCTCCTCTACCCTCTCCCGCGCCAAGACCCACTCAGTCTCTCGCTGTTGCTTCCTGGCCTCCAGCTGCGCCATAGCCTGAGCATGCTCTAACCTGAGCTTCTCTAAAGCCAGCTGGTGCTCCCTTTCTTTCCTCCTATCTTCCCACTCCTCTGGGGACAGGGAAAGGGATGAGGCGCTGCCTCCTACGCTGGACCCAGCAAGGGACGCCCTACCTATGGGGTCCTCACTCTCTACTGGCGTCCAGGTATTGCCATCCTCTACCTCCTCTTCTGACTCTTCCTCTGTACAGTACCTTTCTAACTCCTGCCTCTGGCGCCAAGCTAGCTCATAGGGATCACAAGCAGGCTCCATTCTGGCGGACGTTATGGTAACAATTATACAGGGAACCTAGGGGTCTGAGTTCCACACAGGAGCACACAATTCACAAAAAGATTCAGCAAGCTCTCTAACCCAGAGAACTCACACTCACTTGCCTAGTGCCACACACCATTCATCCACACACACAACCCTCCCCTCGGACTGGTAAAGCAGTTTCTACCACCCCTGATTCCTCAACCTGACCACCACGTGACACAGGTACCAACTCTGGGCGCAGGGCGGGGGACAAATGTACAGGACACTATTACGCTGCCACCACTGGATCCCACCCTCTGGTGAATCCAGAAACACAATGCACTAAGGGGGATGATCTACCCTCCCGAGCTAGGGACACCTAACTCACAGTGCACAAAAACACATTTCCAAAGAAATGACAAGTTAAAAACAAACTTTAAAACAATAATCCCTATACCATGTGATTTATCTAAATGCAGAGTTTTGTAGTGCGGCCAGTTGCCGCTGCGGTACAGCGCAAACGCAAGTCCAAATCCCACCGCTGATCACCAATGTTAGAAATGGGATTTCTGGTTGGCTAAGGCTTGCGCCAAAGTCAGGCAGAAACCACCACTCTAGTCAGGGCAAGGAAGTTACACGCCAAAGATAACCCCTGCTCACCCCCTTGGTGGCTTGGCACGAGCAGACAGGCTTATCCCTGAGGCGATGTGTAAAGCGTTTGTGCGCGCACCCAGCAACAACACCCAAGGCCCACCACAAAGGAAACTCCACACAAGGTATTATATAAAAATAACCTTTGTATTATACACAACACATTAGATAAAAACACACACTTTACAATGTGCCAACAGGCACGGGCAGAATTTACAAGGGATTATATATACAGGGGACAGGGCCACATGGACCACTGTCAGGAATTAGCACTTTTTAGAAATAGCACTTAGAACATAGGATTAAAACTTTAGAACATAGCACATACAATCACTGTAGCACTTAAAATAGAACATGTAGCACACAACCAGTAACTACTGGTATCAGAAAGTACCACCTACGCAACCCTAACCACCTTTAGGAATATCACGCCGGGAACGAGGACCTCACTAGTACCACCTGTACTAGGGAGAAAACAACCACCTAAGTATCACTATACCTGTAGGGGTCTAAGCACATAAACACATGATGCATAACATTCAGAGGTGTAGGGAAGGAAAACACATGATGCCTAAAATACATTCAGCGGTGTAAGGACAAGGCACATGACGCATAAAAACACATTCAGAGGTGCAGGTAGGAACAACTGCGCAAAAACTCACATTAGCCACCACCTGTGGCAGTCCCTAGGCCAACTGGCCTCTCATGGGCTCCAGCGCCCGTTGTCCATAGAGTCAGGGCAAGATTGCGCAGGATGCACAGTCTAGAACGTAAAGCAACAGGGCACAACCTAAACGTTGCAGCTGCCCACTAAGTGCTGGGCAGCTGGGAAAAAGAACCTGGCACCGGCGTGCCTCTTGAGCCCTCTCTGGGCTCTGGACGATCAAGCAATGCCCCCGTTAGAGCCTCACAGGCTCAATAAACAAATGTGCCCCTCTGAATAACGTCGGAGCGGCCCACTGCCTTCCGGGGCCGCTCTGGTCATGGACGAAATGCCCCCGTAGGTTTAGAGCCTCCCTGGGCTCTTCTAACAACAAGGAGTGCCTCGTTGGAGCTTTGACGGGGCTCTGAAGAACGAGAATGTCCCCCGACGTTGGAGCCTCGGCGGGCTCGTGCACAAATGTGGGGGGTAACGTTGGAGCGGCCCGCTGCCTTCCGGGGCCGCTCTGCGCCTCAAAAGAACTGCCCCCGTATGCGGGGGAGCCTCGTGGGCTCCCAGGTAAAGAATGCTGCCCCTAACGTTGGAGTCTCGGCGGACTCTAATCCCAGCAATGCACCAATGCCCCCGTGGTTGGAGCGCACCCCCCCGTTCACCAGCCAGCTAGGAGCCCCCTCCACTCACCGGGACTGCTGCTCCGGTCTCGGCGGCGCGGCTCTTCCTTTCGCCCGGGCCCCCTCCTGGGACCCGGGACTTGGTGAGCGGAGTCTGCCGGGCTCACAGCTTCCGGATTCCCCTCCTCCTCTGGCCAGTGCAGGAGCGCGAGGTGGGCTCTCGTCGCTTCCTGCTTCAAAGTCCCGCCCACGTCCCAGTCAGCGTTGCCTGACTTCCTGGGCTGCGGCGGTGAGTTGCGATTGCGGTGACGCGGGGTGGGCACCCGCGAGGGGGGGTGAAATTCAATACAGCAAGGTCCCTGGCGGGGTGGGCACCCGCTAGGGATATTAATTTACCGATAAGCGGGGTAGGCTCCCGCAAGCACCACAATGCGGTATACGGCGGGGTGGGCACCCGCCGTAAGAATAAGCAAATAAGCGGGGTGGGCACCCGCAAGCAGTTACGGCAATGTCCCTGGCAGGGTGGGCACCTGCCAGGAGACTCTAGAATCGGCAGATACGGGGCAAACGCCGGGTGGGCACCGGCTTTTTAGAAATAAAAGCGCTCCTGAGCGCTAAAGGAAAAGGAAA
Organism: Triturus cristatus; assembly: GCF_964204655.1. Taxonomy (NCBI): domain Eukaryota; kingdom Metazoa; phylum Chordata; class Amphibia; order Caudata; family Salamandridae; genus Triturus; species Triturus cristatus. Next base: position 119,612,234 of record NC_140581.1, read on the forward strand.
GCGCTTCCAGGCGCTAGAGGTGAAAAATAAAGCGCTCCCAGCGCTTCAGGGCACACAATCAGCAAAAGTCCAGGCAAGTTCTCCCCTGCATGCAGCAGGGCAGGGGTGGGGGCAAGGCTGGACCCAGAGCCAGCTCACTGGGCCTCCAGGCAGGGAGGTAGTCCAGGTGGCGGTCCTCTGGTCCAGCAGCAGCAGCCCCCCTCAGGCAGGATCCTGGCAAAGAACAGTTTCTGTGGGGACACAGCCCCATTTTTATACAGACAAACCCTTTGTTCTGGGTTCAGGGTGAGGGGGAAAACCAGTCGCAGCTGGTTGGGGAGCACCCTTGATGTGCTCAGCCCCTCACTCTATTCACTGGCAGGGCTAGGGTCGTCAGTCGCACCACAGGGGGCGGGGCCAGCATTGTGTGTGGAAAACCCTGTCCTATTCAGGACCCAGGTGTACTCCTCCCACCCATCTAGCTGCTGATCTCCCCATTCACCACTGGGTGACTCATCCTGACTCTGGGGAATCCCTAGCCCGTCACATGACACGACCAGCCAATCACGCGACAGACACACTGCACACAGAAGTGCCCACTTCTAGAAGTGGCACTTCCACACTAGGTACATGCACGCCGCACACATCATCGCGCAGCATTCACTCCCACGAGTCCGCACATACCAAACTCGGGCCTGCACACCCCACGCATCAGGAACTACTAGGGACACATACATTCCCCATGCATTCCTATGGGAGGGCAGGCCTATCTCACCACATGCACTCAGAGCACGCACGCACTTTACCCTGGGACACAGGGAAAGTGCGCAGAGACCAAACAATCACCATACCAAGTCACCAATAAAAAGCCAAAAAGTCCAGGGGTGAACCTGCCAGAAGGGCCAAGTCCAACACACTTGTTCCTCTGTGTAAGGCCTGCTGATCAGTGCCACAGCTACCCAGGGTTTAGCTGAGGGTTTTACAGACGAAACCTACTGGACCTAAAGGGAGGGTTGGTAAGTGTATTACACGGTGAGGTCGCACAACCGAACCATATACCACACCCCATTTCCTCACACATATTACTTAGTTCATTGCATTCTTTTTTTTTTTGCTATTATATTTTAAAGTATATCTGTTCTATTTTTCTAACTTGTGGTCGAGGAATGATTTCCAGTTTTTCTTCTATCCCACCTGATTCTGAAGATCTCATCTGCACAGCAATAGGGCCGCTTAGTAAACTTTTGTGTCGCAAAGGTTTGTGCATGAAAGTGCAACTCGTATAGCCAAAGGTCTGCATATGCCCCCCCTGTGTTTGCGTGATATCATGAACTCATTCTGCACCGCACTGAGACCACTTCTGACCAAACCGTGCTGTCTGCAGCACATTCACTAACAGCTTCTCATGCTCTGCACACAGCACATATCACATAGCTATAATCCACACAGGTTCAGGATACCACCCTTGATTAAAATGTGAAGAATGCAGTTTGTTACACAATACAGTTCTGTCGATCTTTCTTCATCAAGGGGCATATGTACAAAGAACTGGTGGAGCGGGGGTTAGCTCCAAAATTGCTAACGCTGCTCTCTGTCAGTTCAAAAACGCAGGGCTGCGCCGTATTTACAAGGATAATGGTGCACCCCTGTGTTTCCCCTAGCGGTGGCGCTACATTAAGCTGCCTATCGCCAGTGCAGGCACTCTGGCACCATAGTGCCAGGGTGCCTGCATTGGGGGGAGTTATTGTTTATGTGCAGGAAGGTGTACTGTCCTGCACATAAACAATACAGAATGGCGATTTATAACTCCTATGTGTGCTGCATTGCCCAGCCCACATAGAAGTTGCAAATCTTCATTTTTTAATGATTGTTTATGTGCAGGAACACACTCCTTCTACGCATAATAAATCATTCATGGTGATTTGCTGTTTCTATGTGTGCTACACAAGGCAGCACACAAAGAAACAGCAAAAACAAGGAGAAATTAAACATTTCTCCTCGTTTTGCCATGTTAAGACCAGCTTTTTTTGGTCTTAATTTTGTCGTGCCCCATATTTACACCACCCTTGTAAATAGAGGCAAGGTCAAAATCAATGGGTGTTGTGGTGGAACGCCCTACGCAGCACCCATCACCTGCCCTCCTTTCACGCTAAGTGTAGCGTGAAAGGGGACCTTATATACTAGTTGCGTTAAGCCACGTCAAGTGGCTTAATGCCGCTTTGTGGTAAATAAAATAAATATTACCGGACTGAATTTCATGCGGAATCTTAAAATAAAGTAAATAGCTCAAAATAACAAGAGGCAGAATCCGTGGTATAAGAGGTTTTCTAATGGGCTTTATTCCATTCAAAATGGCCGACTCGAGTCGCGGCCCTCAGGTTCCGTCACCACGAAGGTTCAGGAAGTGAAGTACAATAATTCATTAACAGACATGTATTTTTATAATAAGTACATTACAATGAAACGAATGTAGAAGGCGTAACATTTGATAAGAAAAGTGACGTGACAGTGACATAATCGAAACTAGGCGTAATAAGGAATAAAAGAAACATGATTGGTTAGAATTATCAGACATAGGTGGATCTATAAGATAATACTTGGCATAGATGCGCGCGCGGCAGCATGACGTGTAATTGACGTGCAACTAGGGGGTGAAGGGGACTTGACATTTAGCTCTACATGTGGAGACGAGAAGTCTGGGGTCAAGTCAACCTAATCCCAAATCATATCTAACATCCTATGTTTAGAGAACTATGTTATCCACAAGGAAGGACTCTCGGACAGAATCTATTCTATACTGACTGTGTGCGTGTACAAGCGTCTAAGTGTCTATATGAGATGCGAGGGGCAGAAAACTTTCCATGGCAACAGGGCTATGAATCACTTGCAGGAGGACGGAAAGGCTGAGTCCTCTGCTTGTGAGCTAAAGGAAATGTTTACCTAAATCACTGGACAGGAATGCATCGGCTGGAGAGCAAAATAGATAATTCGAAGGTGAAATACAACTTCTTGGCAGACAGGCGAAAACTGGCCGAGGCAGGCACCGTTAGCTGCACAGGGAGTAGGACAAAGTTCATGGATACAGATGCGAGCTCAAGCTGAAGCTGTCAGAGGCAGAGAGCAGGGAAAGGCTTTGAGGACAGAATCGGGCCTACTCGCCTGAACTGTAAAAATGAAGTAACTTAGCCATATAAAGTCGGTGGCCTTTCATACTTAGGAATCGAATATCCAGCCCATTGATGGCGGATCTGACAGAGAACATGTTGACGGTAGACACACATATGTTTGCGTCTTAGAAACTGGAACTGGAGGGAACATACATGTACTTGTAACATGCATATAGAACCGTTGGGGTCCAAGATAGGGGACATAACTGATCAGGAAAATCCACATTTCCACATTCCCTCCTTGTCCCCTTCTTGCCCTTCACGAGACATCAATCTTCATCATTCCATTGATTTGCTCATGGAGCATCATTTCTTCTTCTTTCTTCTTCCGGGATCTTGAGCGAAAACCTTGATGTGGAATACACGATGTGGCACACAGACCACAAATCGCTGGTCCACATTGCAGGCATAGACAACAACTGAAGAGCATAAGAAGGCCAATACCTAGGAAGGATAGAACTCTCCATCCCCAGGCTGATATCACACTCCAAAACCACCCGGACCACGTCCAAGTGCCTGGATTCTCGTGTATCTGGCTTACAATCTTATGAAGGCGTGTTATAGCTTTATATACAGATGGCGAATTTTCTGGTATGAATATGCAGCAGCTGGATCCGATGACCCTGCAAGCTCCGCCCCTATCGGCCAGGATGACGTCAAGGACAAGACGATTCTGGAGAACAACAATTCTCATCACTGATTGTTCCTCTGTCAGATTGCCTAGGGCGGCTATAGTCTCGTTTACTACAGCTTCAAGAGTCTTGGTGAGTCTGCGTATCAGCTTACTATTTGATATTGTACCTATATAGGGAAAGATACCTTTATTGAAATCTACATACTTGTCCCATGCTGTCTCAGTATAATCGACAACTGGGAGATCTCTTCGCTCTCTATTGTGTACTAAATGAACATTTCGATAATAATCAGGGGGAGCTAGGAAAACAGGTGGCAAAAGGAATGCTATGTAACAGGTACCATCCCAATCTAGAGGCAGACGCATATATGCCGTCTGACCACATATGAAGTAAGAATGGCGAGAAGCTCTAAATGAAGATTTACCTTGATCACTATATTCTACTGTAGTAACGCATTGGCTATGGCCCATATGTATGGAACCAACTTTTCTTACACATAATTCACCCTTAACTGGAAATACTGACATAGTGGGCAGAATTAGTTCAACTTCGGATTTGACATTCAGAATCATAAGATTAGGCGTAAAATTACCTAATTTATACACTTCATTTTCTAAATCAGTTCCTGTTCTACTGGGGTGACCCTCCTTATTAGGGTGACAGACTTTGAATAAAACTAGATTCAGATTTCCCCATATCCAATGTTGTTGATAAACTGCTGTGTCTGGGTCTAAGGAATTTAATAAACTAAACCATGCTCCACAGGAGCCATTGTGTGTGAATGGATGTGGAAAGAAAGGCAGAACTCCTTTGTTATTCTGATAGGGAGGGAGTCGGCCACACACCCAACAATTGGTCGCATTACTAGTCTGATGGGAATGATGTAACATACTAATGAATGTGTTATTGCGCAGCGCAAGTCTATAAGATAATTCATGTGGCGGTAGGTCACTAAAAGAATGTTCTGCAGCAACATTATAAACATGTCTAGAGATAGGATGATGTATGTGCAAAATCACACTCGTAATAATTACTAAAATACTCAATAAAAACAAAATTAATAATGTCACAATACAGTAGCTACGCAGTGATTTACAATACGCCTGTCGTTTCAACATTTCTCGGGTATTTTCTCTACTCAGGTCCAAGGGATACATGTCGGAGACAATTCAACCGCTTCACCTTGGAGAGGACTTAAACAATCAAATTGCTCGACTGTTTGGGCCTAAGCTTTAATTTATAGCACTGAGAGTCATTCTGTTCAACAAAAGGAAGTTTTGAATCAGTCTGTGAGGGAGTGCAGGGCACAGTGTCTATATCTGAAGGTAGTCCATGAAATTTTTTGACGTGACTCGAATGAATCCACCCTTTTCGTCCCTCGATCTTCACGGCTGTTCTTGTGGTCAACAGGACCAACTTGGGTGCTTTCCACCTGGGCTCCAATTGACTTTTCCTGTCGAAGTTTCTCACAAAGACAAGATTACCCGGAACAACGTCATGGGGTTTCGCCTCAGTGTTGTCGGGAAAGGCTGCAGCTACCTGTGAACGAGAAGATTGTAGTGCAGACATCAAGGAAGCCAGGTAATCTGTCAGCATATTACAGTCAACATCAGTTATTTTACGTGGTATAGGCGTCCCCCACATATTCGGTGGTCTACCAAAGATCACCTCATACGGGGATAGCCCTGTTCTAGAGTGTGCTACCATTCTCATGTAAAAGAGTGCAACTGGTAATGCTACTATCCAGTCGACACCTTTCTCTCTACATATTTTGGACAGTCTGATTTTCAGTGTCTGGTTATGTCTTTCTACGAGACCTGCTGCCTCGGGGTGTCGGACACAGTGGAATTTCCACTGATATCCCAACAAGAGTGAGACATGTTTCATTAATTCGGATGAGAAAGGCTGACCGTTATCTGAATATACAACACGTGGTAAACCGTACCGTGGGAAGAATTCTCGAACTAGCTGCTTGGCAGTAGTCGGGGCAGTGTAATCTGATACGGGATACGCCTCTGTCCAACGGGAGAGAGCGCAGACAACTACGAGGACATATTTGAATCCTCGACAACGTTCCATCTGAATATAATCCATCTGGAGGACTTCAAAAGGATGGTCAGGAGGCTGAAATCCACCCTGCTCTACGGGAACACTCTTTCCTGGATTAAACTGACAACATATCATACAGGTACGAACTTTTTGTTTAGCTGCTGCTCGTAAATGTTTGTTAAACCAAATGTGCTGAATGCTGTCTAGCATAGCCTTCTCTCCTAAATGTGCTGGACTGTGAACTGTAGCTATAATGGCTTGAACCATGGAATCAGGGAGAAACCATACAGATTTCTCCTTCGTCATCCATCCTTGATCTGTCTGGATCCCTCCTAGTTCAGTCCACTTCTTTATTTCTTCTGCTGTGGCATGTGTCTGTATGTCAATTACGTCAAGTGTGGGATCCTTAATTGTCATACACTGTGTTGGGGTCTGAACTATTGGCTTTGTCATGTCTAATGTGCGATTCTGAGCAGTCTGTTTAGCTGTTCGGTCAGCTAAATCATTGCCTTGAGAAATGGTATCAGTAACCTTCGTGTGTGCTTTACATTTCATAATCGATATAGCAGTGGGTAGATGTATTGCGTCTAACAAAGCATGAATGAGGGGCCCGTGCTGAATGTGGGCACCATGGGACGTTAGATAACCTCTCTCTCGCCACAGCACGCCGAAGTCGTGTACAACTCCGAATGCATAACGTGAGTCAGTGTATACATTAACTTTCTTATTTGTGGCTTGAATACAGGCTTGCGTTAGAGCAATAAGTTCTGCTGCTTGGGCTGACAGAATATCTATACAATGTGTCTCAATAACTTCAGTGTCTGTTGTGACTGCATACGCGGCCACTAAATCTCCTGTACTTGCTCTCATGCATGATCCGTCTACATACAACGTCAGGTCTGGATCTAACAATGGAACGTCTGTCAAGTCTTGTCTAGGTTTCGTCTTTATTTCGATGATTTCAATACAATCGTGAGCTAGTGGGTCTGTTCCAATTACAGGTAATAGTGTAGCAGGATTCAATGTATTACACCGTCGGATCTCTATGTGTGGTTGAAACAATGTCAGTTCATAACCGGTAAGTCTTGCTATGGTCAAGTGTTGTGTTTGTGTTCGGTTCACAAGAACCTCTACTGCATGTGGTACTTGTACTGTCAATGGGTGTCCTAATACTATGGCATCGCTTTGTCTGATTGCTAAAGCTGTCGCTGCCACTGATTTCAGGCATGCAGGCAAAGCCTGAGCTACGGGATCTAATGTACTGGAAAAATAAGCACATGGCTTGCGTGATCCGGCTTGATCCTGAGTGAGTACTGACAAGGCAGTACCTTCGCGTTCTGTAACAAAGAGTGTAAAAGGTTTGCTATAACATGGTGTTGCTAAAACAGGTGCTTGACATAAAGCTTCCTTTAGGCTTTCAAAAGCTTGTGTATGTTCCTGAGTCCAAGGGAGAACAGTCGATGTGGCTGCCTCCTGTGTGGTTAACTGAATGAGTGGTTTTGCTAGAAATGCGTACTGAGGGATCCACTGCCTACAATATGAAGTGAGGCCTATGAAAGCCCGCACCTCCTTTTGTGTCTGGGGTATTGACATGTTAGCAATTAACTGGATGCGATCTGGTGTAAGCTGCCTTCCCTCCTTGGACAGCGAGTGACCAAGATAAATAACTCGCTGAACACAGAATTGCAGCTTAGAAGGGGACACCTTGTGCCCCTTGTCGGCTAGGAAATGTAAAACTGTCAGAGAAGCTTTTTCACATTCTGGCTCGCTTCTCGCGGTGATCAGCAGATCATCGACATATTGAAGCAGTGCAGTATTGACTGGCATGTGGATACTGTCAAGTTCTCGTTTCAGTGCTTGGCTGTAGATGCTGGGGCTTTCTGTAAATCCTTGAGGAGCGCGTGAGAATTTAAAGCTGCGCCCATTTAAACTGAATCCGAACAAGTATTGGCTTTCCGGATCTATTGGGACGCTGAAAAAGGCATTCTTGAGATCAATTACAGTAAAAAATGTTGCTTCGGAATCAATTGCTGTCAACAATGATGATATATCAGGGACCACAGGGAATTGTGGTACAATACACTTGTTTAGTTCACGCAAATCAATAACCAATCGGTACACTGGTGGAGCAGTAGGATCAGTTCGTTTAAGAATCGGAATTATCGGTGAATTACATACATTGGAGTCTGTTTCTACAACTACTCCTTGGGCAATTAGCTCATCAATGATTTTCAGCAAAGCCACTACAGCATCATGCGGTAACTTGTATTGTCGCATTCGTGGTAGTACCACTCCTGCTTTCAATGTAACTCGATAGGGTGTAATGTTCATGCAGCCAACATCCGTAGGGCCTTGTGCCCATAGATGTACTGGTAAAATCTGTAGTCGGGGATCCATGTCTCTAGACACATAGTGACCTTTAAAATCACGCAAAAACAACCTTACTCCTTCCGGAGAACAACATATTATGGCTCCTAGTGCTTTCAGAGTTTTAATTCCTAACAAATTTTCTGGGCATGATTTAGTAAGCAATAAATCTGTAGTTCGTGTCAAAGGTCCTATCGTAAGTGGTAGAGGCTGTGATACTTCATTAACAATAGGTTTTCCTGAAAAACCAAGGGAAACATTTTGAGAGCCTGAGAGGGGTGCCCCTGGAACTTCACTACGTTTTATGGTTGTTCGACTTGCCCCTGTATCGAGTAAGAATTTTCTATCTTGACCTAATAATTCACTATGTACATAAGGTCCTTCTTGATCTACCGGAATCTCGATAAGCGGTAAGTCAACTTCCCTCTCTAGGCTGGTTCATGCGTAACGCTGATACTCAGGGTATTCATACTGTGCAGTCTGATACATTTGTTGTGTTGTGGTTTGTGTGGCAGTAGCAGGCAACGGTGGTGCAGCTGGCACAAACTGTATGGGTTGCTGTGAGGCTGGCATAGACTGTTGCTGAACTGGCACGGACTGTCCATGCTGCATAGCTCCTTGTTCAATCTGATTTTGTCTAACTAATCGTGGTCTCTCTTTTGCAATACCTGTAGCTATATTTCGTTTCAGGACTTGACAATCATGTACATAATGGCCTAGTTGTTTACAGTAATTGCAGGTTCCTTTTACAGGAACTGCAGAATCACCAGAATGTGTCACACCCTTTTTGTGACCATCTGCTGGTACTGTCTGAGAAACTAGCATTTTCATTTTTGTATCCTTCATGCGTCTATGCTCGTGTTCTTGTTCATCCCTAATTCTATTGTGATGATACTGTAACATTTGTAGCATTTGCGACGGAGTGTTACTTTGCCAGGTACTCTCGAATTTCAATATTCTATTCTTCACTGGAGGCAATGCATTTTCCACTAATTTTGTCACAAATAAATGTGGATATGAGTCACTACTTGCTTTTATACCACTATTTATACCAAAACATTTTTCAAATCGAGCATAATAATCGCTTGTGTCTTCATCTTGCTTTTGTTTACAGGCTGTGATTGCACCCCAATCTTCCTTTTTTGTAGTTAATAAACGTGGCAATACCTGTACTAGTAAACCTGGTAATAGTTTAACTTTATCCCCGAGCCCCGAACCTGCGGCTCGGCCTCTTTCTTCCTCTGCTAATGCTGTCCAGTCTATCTTTTGGTCTCCCACTTCCCACTCTTTTTCTTTCAGTTTTTCATAAATGTCAGCAGGCAAAAGCACCTTTAATATCGTCATAATATCAGGAAAGGTGTACTCTCCCATCAGTAACATGTCTTTAATTTCTCGGTGGAAACCCGCTGGGTCTTTGTCATGACTGGGTACTACTTTCTTCATTTCTAATAATTCCATTTTTGATATGGGTGTGTAAACAAATACACGGTGAAACTCATTGTCTTCGCCTTTTATTGGGTGCACTTCTCGTAGGGGATTTTGTCTATCCATGTAGTACGGTGCTCTTTCTCTGGGGGGCAGCGAGAGAGAATCTGGATTTACAAAAAGGACGTACTGCTTACGTGACACTAATATCTCTTTAATTAGCTTGTTACTAGAACCTCTCCATCTGTACGTGAGTAGTTCCGTTAATATATCAGGTAAAGGACCAGGGTCAGCATGTTGGCTCTTATATAATATGAGGAGTTGCTGAATCATATAGATTCCAGCTAAACGTTGTTCATCTGTACTGAGGTTGAGAAACGTGTGTGCTACGGTCTCATCACCGTATTTTTCAGGACTAACAACCCAGTGAACGGCTGATCTGGCTAATTCTTGCTCATCTATGGAATCGAGGAGGTGATAACCCCTTCGTTCTCGTAGTATTTTATCTGCGGCTTGAAACGAATGTTCAGGAGATTTCGGATTTATTACAGGCGTCGGATACGTTCTGCTATTATTTGGACATACAGAGTGTATGGGATCAGAAAAACATCTAGTATTTTCACAAGATCTTCCTCTGCCTACATAGGCTATGGTCTCTGACTGTCTTGCGGAATTCCCTGATTCGGACACTTCATCTTGCTCAAACTCGTCTGTTCCCAATCTTTCTTCATGAATACGCTCTATTTCTTTACGTATTTTTCGGCACATGGCTATTATACAATTTTGCTTATCGTGTCTCCCTTCTGATATATTCTGACTCCATCTTGTAAGAATAAGCATTGCATTCGGGTCTACCCCCGGACGATCTTGATTTCTGATTACACAGTTTATGAGGAAACGTAACAGTTCCCCCTGTATTTCTACTTTCTGGAATTCCATAGCTCTGTTAATACATCCTGGATCTCGTCCTGTTTGAACAAAATGATATATGTTATCCAGATGCGTAGTCATTCCTGGTAACCTTGCTAAATACTCTGCGGCTCGTCTGATACGTAATGATGCCAGGACCATTTCGTCCTCTTTACCGACCACGGGGTCATATCTACAATTTACAAGGAGTTCCTTAAGCGTACGTTCATTTACGAACTTAGGTGTACGTGAATGTGCTGACTCTTGAAAAACAAGTTTATTTATTCTAGGTGGTGTAAAAGTACTGCTAGCACCTCCCGTGGCCCCATCTGGGGCGTCGGGTGTGAATGGATTCGTCGAACGCGACACAGCAACTATGGGTGTTGATACCTCTGTAGAGTCGACTGCGGAGACAGATGCGGAAACAGATGTGCTTGCCGAAGCTTGTATCGGGACTTGCTGTTGCACGGGGACAGATACCTGATCCTGACGTTGAACCCCTCCGCCAGACGGTTTATGTGGTGTGGCGTTAGCATACTCGGGAGCTGCATCGTCTAGATATGAGGAAAGAAAAACATCTTCTGCGGTTCTGGGATGCCCTTTTGGATGTACCTTAATTGGAAATAATGGGGGTGGCAAGTCTTTTGGCACCTCCGTAACAGCCTTAGGTAGTCCTTCGGCTAGAAGGGGATACATACCATTCATAAGAGCATTTCTTTGTCTATTCACTTGTTCTGATTTCACTCGGATACCTTCCTCAATTAATAGATTTTCTTGAACTTTATTTGAACTTTCTTTACTCCTCTCTTCTTGTCTACGTGCTTTTTCTGTTCGTCTATGAGATTCTTTACGCCATAACTCAACAGCGTCTTTCTGTGACTGTCTGACCTTTCTTTTCCATAACTCTTCCTCCACTTTCATGATGCACTCTGCATCCCAGGTTCCCGCTATGGGCCACCTTTGACTTTCCGGTAATCCTTTGGTATAATCTACCCATAGATCAAGAAACAATATGGCATCTAAGCCATGTTTATGGTACATGAAATGTCCTGGAGTGTCTCTAGGAGGAATAGGAACTGCTTCTTCAAGCACCCCTTTTCTGGTAGTAATCTGTCTTAACTTCGAGAAGAGCGGCATATTGACAACTGATCTGATACTTACTCTTGAACTTACTTAATACGAGAAACACAATAATGAACAGTGAACAATGAACAGTCATTCATACCACAATATGCAAGACATTTTCTGAATACTTTAAACGTTAAACATTAAACATTATAACAATGATCGACAATGATGACAGTCTGCTTAACTAATCACCACGCTGAATTCTTGACAATAACTGAATACTTCGGAATACTTGATATACTGCTAAACAGTACATATACACTGCTAAACAGTGCAGACCGGATTTGTGTACCCAAATCCGTCTTGACCGGCACAACCTATGTGCGCGTCAACACGCCTCCCCGGCGATGGTACTCACCGAGTAGCTCCTTGAAACGGAAGGCCTCAGAGAATGGACAGGACTCGATAACTGCGGACATCGGACCCTCTGGACGTCGGGATTTCGGAAAACCTGGTGGGCCTCTGTATACCTCGGATCTTGCTCTCTCAGCTAGGCTCTGGTCGGGATACTTCGCACTTCTCACCGCCTCGTCTGGGTTGATCGCAGCCTCAGTCGCCCCCGCTTGACCGGAGGGAGCTTACAGGAAATCCTGCTGGTACGCGTTTATGGTCCGTCCAGCTGTGGCAGGAGACCGGGCCTGCAACGCACCGCCGGCGCGTGAGATGAGAAAGTGTCCCTATTCGGGCGCCATTATGTGGTAAATAAAATAAATATTACCGGACTGAATTTCATGCGGAATCTTAAAATAAAGTAAATAGCTCAAAATAACAAGAGGCAGAATCCGTGGTATAAGAGGTTTTCTAATGGGCTTTATTCCATTCAAAATGGCCGACTCGAGTCGCGGCCCTCAGGTTCCGTCACCACGAAGGTTCAGGAAGTGAAGTACAATAATTCATTAACAGACATGTATTTTTATAATAAGTACATTACAATGAAACGAATGTAGAAGGCGTAACATTTGATAAGAAAAGTGACGTGACAGTGACATAATCGAAACTAGGCGTAATAAGGAATAAAAGAAACATGATTGGTTAGAATTATCAGACATAGGTGGATCTATAAGATAATACTTGGCATAGATGCGCGCGCGGCAGCATGACGTGTAATTGACGTGCAACTAGGGGGTGAAGGGGACTTGACATTTAGCTCTACATGTGGAGACGAGAAGTCTGGGGTCAAGTCAACCTAATCCCAAATCATATCTAACATCCTATGTTTAGAGAACTATGTTATCCACAAGGAAGGACTCTCGGACAGAATCTATTCTATACTGACTGTGTGCGTGTACAAGCGTCTAAGTGTCTATATGAGATGCGAGGGGCAGAAAACTTTCCATGGCAACAGGGCTATGAATCACTTGCAGGAGGACGGAAAGGCTGAGTCCTCTGCTTGTGAGCTAAAGGAAATGTTTACCTAAATCACTGGACAGGAATGCATCGGCTGGAGAGCAAAATAGATAATTCGAAGGTGAAATACAACTTCTTGGCAGACAGGCGAAAACTGGCCGAGGCAGGCACCGTTAGCTGCACAGGGAGTAGGACAAAGTTCATGGATACAGATGCGAGCTCAAGCTGAAGCTGTCAGAGGCAGAGAGCAGGGAAAGGCTTTGAGGACAGAATCGGGCCTACTCGCCTGAACTGTAAAAATGAAGTAACTTAGCCATATAAAGTCGGTGGCCTTTCATACTTAGGAATCGAATATCCAGCCCATTGATGGCGGATCTGACAGAGAACATGTTGACGGTAGACACACATATGTTTGCGTCTTAGAAACTGGAACTGGAGGGAACATACATGTACTTGTAACATGCATATAGAACCGTTGGGGTCCAAGATAGGGGACATAACTGATCAGGAAAATCCACATTTCCACAGCTTTGTAAATAAGGCGATGGACTTAATACCATCAGAATGTCTTAAAAAGTGACGTCCTGGTGGTGTTCAGTCCTTGTACATATGCCCCTAAGTAACTTTAGATTTTCACAATGCAGATGGCACCAGGTGGTGGAAAGCGAGCATGTTAACAGCTAGAACTGCCATGAGAGATGGCATTGCCCATATGACCACCAACAAAGTTGCAACTTTGCAGTATTCACATACATTGCTAATCCCTTTTGCTGCACTTCTGAAGTTATTCCTACTTCAAATAGGGGTGAGTGATGCAATGAATATATAAAAAGAACTACAGAAGATCCATATTTGTGCAGGAGGCACAGGAAGGGAGGTGTGTTCTCAAGGAAAAATGTTTTCCAAGTCAGTGAAAAATGAAAAGCAATATAATTGTACAATTCACACTTCCATTAACCCTACAAGCACGGACTTTACAGAGTGTGTATAATGCACACCCTTATAATGTAGTCTGGGCTGTTTGCCCCTCCCCTCCAAACAGTAAAATGTATTTAGGTTTTTGAATATCGAAAATAAACAAATATGGGACAAGACTACATATATTTCAATGCATATTATTTGCATGGCAGTCAACATCCATGTGAACGAAAAGTTTGGTTTCCATGATGATTACTTCTCCTAAATGTAAACTGTGTAAAATATGTCAGTAATCCAATAGAAACTCCGAAAATGGTAATTTTGTGTATGTTGTTGGCATCTCTACTTGTGATGTTAAGTCCTTCACAAAAGTTAGTGCTGGTACAAATGGCTGCACAGTTCAATTTCTGTGCAACAGTTTTTACCGGGTGTACTTTTAGCATTCCTAATTACCCAGCTGCATGCCCCTATTTCCTGATATACATTTGAAGGTTGCATGGATGCTTACATATGGGGGAGAACCCATGTGAATGAGCCAATTTAAAACATAGTGAAGCAATGTGTAGTGCTCCCTGAGTTACTCAGGCAGTTTCCCGCCCCATCGGAATTATGAGATCCGTGGAGTGTATATGAGAAATTACCAAGGGACTCAGATCTGGAGTTACCAATTCACCCGGTAATTCCTACCTTCTTAGGAAACCCTCAGGGTCGCACTTTTCTTGTCCTGGATTTTCCCTCCCTCCAGAGTTACCAATAACCTGTGGGGAAAATTCTCGCTGTTTTCTGGGCCACTTGTAATGACAGCCTTAGTGTCTGCTCACATTGTGTGCCGGACTGTTTTGCCCAAATTTAGAGTAGTCCCACGTGCAGGTGCTGGTAAGGCAGCACAGTTGTTGAGAGGTATAGGGTGCACATGACTCCTTACAGTGAAAGACTGCAGTCAGTCAGTATATAGGTTAGTGTGTGGCCACAAACTCACTACTGAACGCAGAGGCGGCTGATCTTATCTCAAAGTTCCAGAGGGCATTATCATGAGATAATATGTTAACCTGTAACATGCTGAGGCTATCTGGTTTTAGGTCTAAACCTATAATAACGGATAAAACCCCACCGAAAGGAAAATAGCCATCACCAGTGTAAACCCTGTAAACACTGAAAAAACACCTTCACGACCACAAATTAAGTGCCATTCAAAGAAAGGAAAAGATCAGTGAACGAGTCATTTTTATTTTGTCCTAAAGGGGCCAATACAATGTAACTTTGTTATACAAGCCAGCACCAAGAAAAACTAGGCTAACATTATTCTGCTTGAGTTTTGCTGTTTAGGGATGTCACTAAAATATTGTCCCTTCTTCCTTCTACTTTTTTCAGTTTTGTGATCTTTGGTCTAAAGATGCAGTGTTTAGAAGCATGTTTTAGGTCTTATTTAGTTATTTTATAAACTGTGTAGAAACAGGAAATATAAAATCATATTTGATATGTTGGCTACATTTGATTTCGCTGATTGGTAAAATGGCTGGTTTCATAAGAATCTTTCCCAAAATGTACCATCACATTTACGCAGAGACAGAAAATGGGTGAAATCCTTTGCTACATCAGCCCCCTTTTCCAGTGAGTCAGTATTGATTGCCAAACGCCCTAGGTTTTAAACAGTCAATGCAAGGTGTAGTGGCAGGTATACGTGAAAAGAATGTTGTCACCAAGCATCTGAGATCATGGTGAAAACAGGACACCAGACGTTGGTAAACATGGAACGCAGTGCCACTTGAAATGCTGCTTAAAAAAGTTCCTACCAAGTTCCATTAAGATTGGAGTGATATTATTTGCATTTGCAGTAATTCAGCTACATATATGAAAAAGTTGTATGGTAACCTGTCAAAGTCGATACCTGAGCTGAAGTGTTTCCCTGTAAGAGATCCTTGTCACTTGCTAGATGGTATGCTGAAAGCATCTTCACAATCTTCATAGTTAATGAGGAATTCTATTGACTTTGTTGTCCATTTTCGAAGCGAATGCTAGCTCAAGGTATTCTACACACACTTCTTTCCCCGAGTGGAACATTACCACATACAGCATTACCACATACGGCAGGTACACCTCTCAGAACCGCATATACATATTGGAAACAGGCATTAAAATACACAAATGCTCTCCCTGCATATGCTCCAAATGTGCCACTACTAGGTATTCCAACTAATTAAGGCACACTCACTAACGCGCTGGTTCTACCAGGGCATACGTACACACCGTCCCACCCCCCTTGCTGGAACCCACGCCAAATGGGAATACTGGAATATCCAAAACGACCCTCTCGCAACGCCCACTTCAAGTTTATTCAATATATGATTATGCAGAGAGCTTACCACATAAATTACACACCATCCTTCCTGCAATTCTACCACACTATCCTAGATGTCCTGAATAAGACACAAATTTATTGCATATGCTCTGGGACTGTCCCGCCTTGAAAAATTATTGGGGGGAATACTAACTATCTTAAAAGAGGTGGTAGGAGCCTTAGGATGGTCTAAGGTTGAGGCAAGTTTACTGGGTCTATACAAGAGACGTAAAGAACTTAAAGTGCAAGCCATATTTGCGGATTTAGCTTTACTCCTTGCTAAATGAGGTATTACTCGAAGATGGAAAGCCCCAAGATACCTCACATTACTTGGCGGAATATCAGCACCAACCGGCGATAATTATCGCTAAGCGCACTTAGCACTAGGATCATTATCGCCGGCTATCGCTGGATTCTATTGTGGAGATAGCGTGCTATCAGAAACGCATATCTCCAAAGCGATAGAAATCCAAGCGTTAGCTACAAAACACTGCGATTATCGCTGGAAAACCGGCGATAATCGCACTGCGACAGGCGATACCTTGCTGATAGGGCAGGGTGGATTTAGCCATGTAATCCACCTCCCATTGGATTACATGGCTAAATCAGATTAAAAGCAGGCGTACAGCGTGATTAGCGCTTCTTTTATTATCGCTAAGCAGGTTAGCGATTTCCTTGTTAATTGGAGAAATGTCGTTTAGCGACATTCTCTACATGAGTTTGGCAAGGTACGCCCACTTTGCATCTCATTAGAGATGCAAAGCTGGGCGTTAAGAGAAAGGGCACTAAGGCAAGGATTCACGCGATAGCCTGACCTTGCTGATAGGGCCGAAAACAGATGCAAAAGCGGCGATAATTTTATTGCGCCACCTTGATGATATGCCCCTTAGTTGGGAAGACAAAGTGGAAAGGTGGGGACTGGCAGAGAGTGTGGTGAGCCTTAGAGAGGAGAAAAGAGGACTTAGAAAGGAACCAATTGAAATGTGCTGGGACCCATTACTGGAAACTTTCAAAACATCTGACACGCTTACGTCATAGGTCTATATATGAGACAATCTATCCAGTCACTAAACCCTATCCAAAGAGCAGACATCGCTGGATAGCCTAGGTTGGCCAGTCGCTGGGTTCAGAGATTCCACTGCTCTCGACTGCCTGATGTATATACGACTCCCTGCTATCTAGACTGTACTTGTGTCATATGGGTGTGCTTACATTTAGGTCCTAGGCTAATCCTTTTTTCTTATCGGAATTGATATAAGTTTGTGGAGGCACGTCAGCAGGGGGGAGGGGAATTAATAAAATCTACTTTACTGATTAGATAATTATCTAGGAAATTGTACAATTATTACACGATATAGCGTGAAGACATGTTACGTTATGATGATAAACGCTGTACCAGGTACTAGAAGGCCTGGAACCAGTATGGTTGAATGAGGTCACAATATGTTACGACTGTTTGCCAACGTGGCCATCACTTTGTACATATATATGCACATGCTAAACTGTAATCGTTATATTGAGCATTTATTCTATTTGTACTGATTCTGTAGAAAATCAATAAAGTTTGTTTAAAAAAGAAAATGCTATTGAAGACTAACACAAAACAAATGTAAGTTATCATTAAAATAAAAAGAATTTGAAACAGACACATCAGAAGGGGAGGGCAGATGGGTCATTTTTCAGGGCACTGTGCTCATTTATTTATAGATTTTGAAGCAAGTATGTTTTTGTTATTTAATTTATAAAACGGTCTTTGGGGGCCCTGATAGAGAATGTTGACTAGGCCCCATAAACTATCCGACATGTCTGATTTGGAGTACAAAATGCATAAACGTGTAAAGAAAAGAATGACGTTTTTTTTCTTTTTTTGCAGAAGCTGGGACACAGGGACCTTTAAGGAAGTCAAGCCCCCTCAGAGAAACTACTACATCATAGATCCTGAGTTTGTATCAGAGTCTGTGCACCATCTCTGTTAGAAAGTTTAATTAAAGGCAGTTGTGAGCATCACACATGTGTGAGGTGGTTTTTTTTCAGTGGCGGTTGCCTCAGAACAGGAATGGTGAGTCAGGAGGGGTGAAAAAAAAAAATACCTGTCAACACCGCCGCTGCCTCACCTCCGTCCTCAGTCTCATATTGGCTGCACCGGAAGCACCAGGTTCCCAGACTCTCCCAGCCAATCACGATGCTGCATGGGCAGTGTCATGATTGGTCTGAACTGCCTGTTGAGCCGCTCAGGTAGTGCCTGTGAGCCTGGGCATGTTCTCCATCCAGCTGTGCAACACAGCTAGGTGGAGAACATGCTAAGTGCACTTGACAGTTTGGCCAGCCCAAGACTGTCTTGCGCACTTAGAGAGTGAAAAAATCCCCTCCTTCTCTGACGGCGGCGAGCCTAGCCCCGCCCCACCCTAACCTAGCTTTGAGTCGCACAAAAAAATACAATCTTAATAACGTCTTGCTATTATCTTTTTCTTTGTTCGCACTGCTCAATGAGCATTGGGGTGACGCTCCTCCACCGTAGCAGAGGAGTGTCCACTTTTGTTTCCTGAGATCTAAGTGTTCTGCCAAAGGTTCCACATCGAAATCTTTTTTTATCAGTATTGCCTTTTTAAGTTGAAGCCTTCCAGACAGCTGGTTGTCTGGTTTGCTTACGGCTTCTTGTGGGTATTCTGAAAGCTTTCCTGAAAATGCTTTTTGCCCATTGCTTACTATTATCTTTGTGGTGTGTAACTCATATTTGCTTGTTCTCTGTTTGCGGCTTTGTTTGTTTTACGCTGTCCAGCTTGGGTTCGTCCCTCCTGTGACCCTCCTTTGTTTACAGTATCCTTCAGAGTGCTCGCTTTCTGTAAACGGGCCTTTAAATCTTGTTCTAATCTTGTCACATTTGCTCTGCATTCAAAGACAGAGGTCAAATGTCAGGCTCTGTCTTTCAGGACGATTGGTGGTTACTTTTCTTACTCTGACTTCAAACTAAGGGAATTTATGACAATCCCGCTAACTAGCTATGTGAGAGGAGAGGATGTTATTTTTTCTAGCACACAACAAATATGAGCTGCTGATATTTTCCGAATATGTCAGAATTTGGAAAGTAGGAACGAAGTACAGTTTTTTTGTAATTCTGAAGTATGGTGAGTACAAATATTTGAAATAGATCAAAACACATCAACACACTAGGTGATGACATTTCCACACATTATCGTTAATGCGCAGTAAAACTGTATGTCTGGTAAATGTAATGGACATTTCAATTGAAAATGTGTTGTCTGTAATGGGAGTGTTCTACTACAACATGCATACTCCACACTATGCCATTCCATTTTACAACTCCAGTCTACAACACTCTGCGCCACTTTATGCTCTTCCACTCTACGTCACGCCACTCCACTCCATGGTAATCCACTCTACACCCCTCCATCTAAGACACTCTACGACATGCCACACCACTCTACTCTATGCCCCTCCACTCAACACCACGTACCCCTCTCCACTCCAATCTATTCCTACCTACAGCACTCCACTCCAATCTACCTCACTCCACTCCATTCCAAGCCAATCCACGCCATTCCACCCACCTTAAATCTACCCAACCCCACTCTAATCTACCCTTCTCCACGCCAATCTACCCCCATTCTACCACAGTCCACTCTACCCCAATCTACCTCACTCCACTCTAACTACAATCTAGCCCACTTCACTTCAATCGACCCCATTCCAATCCACTATGATCCAATCTACCCCACTCCACTCCAATCTACCTCTATCTACCACACTTCAATTTACCCCACTTCACCCCAATCTACCCTAATCCACCCCACCCCACTCCAATAAACCCCACTTCATTCCTCCCCAATGTACTCCACTCAATCTAACCCAATCAACCCCATTCCACTCCAATCTAACCCACTCCACTCAGCATCTGTCTACTGCACCCCACTCAAATCTACCCACTCCGCTCTAATCTACCCCAATCCACTCCAGTATACCCCACTCCAATCTACCCCACTCCACTCCGATCTACCCCAATCCACCTCACTCCAATCTACCCCAAACCAGCCAAATTCACCCCATTCCACCCTACTCCATTCTACCCCACTCCACCCCAATCTACCCCATTCCAAACTACCTCACCTCACTTCACCCCAATCTCCCCCACTCCAGTATACCCAATCCCACTCCAATCTACCCCACTCCACTTCAATCTATCCCCTTTCTAGTACACTCCACTCTACCCTAATCTACCAAAATCCACTCTAACTC
Source organism: Triturus cristatus (assembly GCF_964204655.1). Lineage (NCBI taxonomy): Eukaryota > Metazoa > Chordata > Amphibia > Caudata > Salamandridae > Triturus > Triturus cristatus. The sequence goes on from NC_140581.1 coordinate 119,632,750, forward strand.
TAATCTAGCCCACTCCACTCCAATCTACCACATTCTACTCCACTACGATCCAATCTACCCCACTCCACTCTACTACAATCTAGCCCAATCTACCACACTCCAATCGACCCCATTTCACCCCAATCTATCCCACTTCCCCCCAGTCTACCCCACTTCACTCCAATCTACCCCACTCCACTCTACTCCTATCTACTCTACTCCACTCCAATCTACTCTACTCCAATTTATCCCCATCACTCCTCTCCAATCTACCTCCGTCCACTCAATGTAAACCAATCAACCCCACTCCACTCAGCACCAGTCTACCCCACTCCATTACTTTATATAATCACATACTGACAGTCTGATGTCTATTGTATGTCAATTCAAGGATAAATTAATTCAGTTGTATAACTTGTTACTTGGAATAGTTTACAGGCTTTGAAGAGTTATGTTACGTTTGCCAAAAAAGACAAAGTGCCACATGAGGTTAACTGGTCACGCTGGATCTGGGGAAAGTCACAAATTCAGGCCAACCATGATGGACTACGGATCGTATGCAAGGACCAGGTTCATTACTCTGAAGAGTTAACTTCTCAAGTTAGCACAAGGAGTTACTGTTCACTTTGGTGGGGCAGGTGAGGAGGTCGTTGTTGGACTGAGGAGCTGATTGGGCGGTCTGGACGTCGCTGCTGTACTGCAAAGAGCTGTTTTAAAAAAAAAATAGTTTATTGAAGTTTTCAGTATCACACAGCGTAGTTGGATAACAAGCAGTGTAAACTAATTCCATAGTAACAAAAAACTTAAAAGGTACAATTGGAGATCAGATGATACAATTAGTGCACTGGAGCGGTCCCACTCTGTAAATGCAGTCCAAGCATGTTGGGTAACATTATAACACAGTATTACAGATTGTCATCCAACATCACGTAGGGACAGTATGAGTCTGGAGTAACAAATATTCCCTTAGAGGGGCCCATATATCTGTAGGTCTGGATGTTGCCGGCAGTTCCTCAGCATATAGTTCCAACTATTCACGGCAATATACTAGGTCTTTAATCCATTAATTAATTTTCGGAGCAAATTTACTTTTCCAAGCGAACATAATCCGCCTCTTGGCGAGCAAGAGGGTCACTCTAACAAATCTACCCACGGTGGCCTTTAACTGGGGGACGTAGCCAGGGAGGCACTTTGTGGGCGTGCACTGTAAAGAGACGCCCGTCATAGTGTGTAGGCGTGCAACAACTGTTTCCCAATATTTAAACACAGGGTCGCACCGCCAAGCAAGATGGATAAAATCAGCATTGAATTGACCACAGCGTTTACACTGATCAGAGTCTCTGAGGCCTATTTTATATAGTTTAACAGGGGTACGATACATTTGGTGAATGAATTTAAAATGAATAATACGCAGATTGCCATTCAGCGTGAGACGGCCTGTTAACATCCAAATCTGTTCCCATTCTTTCGGAGTGATCGGGGGGTCACTATCGTGTTCCACCTCCCTAAACTGTTATCTGGCCAACGCACCATTTCATTAATTTAGTTATCAGTGATTTCTATTTGGAACTCTCTAATGACCTGGAGACAGCTCGGTTAATGGATCTGATGGAAGCTGCAGATCTTACACAGCATGTTAGAGGACCCTCTCACCAAGCGAGCCACACCTTGGATGGTGTTTTTTCCAATTATCCAGGTCTGTCCTTTGTGGGTTTACTGCCCCTGGTTTGGTCTGAACATGCGGCGGCTCTGTTTAATCTCAAGCTGAAGATTCAAAAGATTAATGGCAGAGATTCAAGAGAACAGATTGAAATTAGAGCATGGAATAGGGTGGAGGCGGGGACCCTGCATGATGTACTGACCTCTTCAGCAGTCCATATAACGCTTGGTACTGAAGAAGCAGTAGCCTCATATACGAGATGGCTTTCGCAGGCTTGCGAAGAACTAGCCCCACGTAAATCTATCACACCTAAAAGAGTTCTGCCTTCGGCCCCCTGGTACTCAGAGGAGATAAAACGGCAAAAATGTACATGCAAACGATTGGAGCGTAATTGGAGGAAAGAGTATCTCGATAATTATTATTATGATTATTAATATTTATAGAGCGCGACAGCTACTTCCAACGGAAGTGTCCCGGCGCTAGCGTCCTACAGGCACAAGAGATAGAGCGGAGAGAGGGTTGCGGCAGTCTCTAGGGTAGCCTGAATAGCCAGGTCTTCAGGGCCCTTCTAAACGGAAGTTCCTTATCAATCTGTCTGAGATCATTAGGTAGTGTTCCATAGCATCGCCGTTTTCACGGAGAACGCACGTCCACCTGTCCTAGTCTTTCTAAACCGTGGAGTGATCAGAAGATTTTGATTGCAGGATCTAAGAGTTCTTGGCGGAAGATATTTCTGCGGTGTCTGTTTCAGATAGCGGGGACCTATCCCTCTAGTTGCTTTATGAGCCAACACGGGGCTTTAAACTGCACTCTTTTCCTTACAGGCAACCAGTGTAGGTTTTGCAAATTAGGCGAAATGTGATACCGTAAAGGCACATTCCTCAGAAGCCTAGCCGCAGCGTTTTGAATACGCTGCAGTCTTCTCATCAAGTAGTCCGGGAGGCCAATGTACAGACTGTTAGCGTAGTCAAGTTGGGATGTGATGAGGGCGTACACCACTGCCTTCCTGCAGTTCATAGGGAGAAAACGTAAAAATCTTCGTTGTGCCTTCAGTCTCCAAAAACATTGGGAGGAAATATGCATGATTTGAGCCTTGCCAGACAGTTGCGAGTCAAACCTGACCCCTAGGTTCCTTGCCACCGTTACCGGTATCGGAGGCGGATTCAATTCTACTGGCCACCACAGCTTCGTCCGTGGAGGAGTAGGTTGATTAAAAAATAGGACCTCAGTCTTATCAGTATTCAATTTGAGACAATTTTCAGTCATCCAGGAGGAGATATTTAATAGGCATTGCTTAAAATTGATAAAAGCTGAGTCACCATGTTCCATAAAAGAGAAAATCAGTTGTGTGTCGCCTGCAGACGAGACAACTCGCACACCCCATTTCTCAATGATTGCAGCGAGGGGCGCAAGGAAGACATTAAAAAGCGTCGGACTCAGTGCCGAGCCCTGTGGCACCCCCTGCGCCAAAGATCTAGAGCTAGAAACATGGGGGTGTAGAGCAACTGTTGTGACCTGCCTTCCAAGAAAGACTGAAGCCAATTCAACACGATCCCCGTCACTCCTATCCGAAGTAATCTATTTAGGAGGATCTTGTGGGAGACCGTGTCAAACGCTGCCGATAGATCTAACAGTACCAGCATTGCACAGCTACCTTGATCAAGGGTTTCACGGATAGACTCAGCGACTTCCAGGAGGGCAGTTTCGGTGCTATATCCAGCCCTAAATCCTGATTGCGAGTCATGTAAATGATTGTTAGATTCAAGGAAGTCTGAGAGTTGTCTCTGGACTTTCTTTTCAAGGATTTTTGCAGGGGCTGGCAGTAATGATATTGGCCTAAAATGTTTTAGTTCTGAAGGGTCAGCATCCTCTTTTTTAAGAATGGGTCGGACCAGTGCCTTTTTCGATTCAGATGGAAAGATACCAGTTTCCAAGGAGGTATTCCAAAGCGAGTTCAAGGTATCATTAAGAAGAGGAGCTAAAAGTTTAAAGATTCTGGCCGGGCAGGGATCTAGAGGAGAGCCAGACTTGATTTTCAGAAGTTCTTTCAGAGAGGCTGCCTTCTCAAATCTACGAAAGGTTGTCCAGTTGTCTACTGTACTGATCGGTGTCAGATCCCGATTTCCAGTTGATGGAAAGGTGGAATAGATGGTCAAAATTTTATCCTGAAAAAAGGCGGCCAATTCCTCACAGAGATTCAGAGAGGGTGAAATCGTACTCTTTAGGGCCTGGGGTTTCAGAAAGCCCTCTGCTATCCTGAAAATCTCTCTGGATGGATTGTCCGCATTCAGAATTTGTTTAGCCATATAGTCTCTCATCACCTTACGTTTTAGTGCATGGAATTTTTTTAGGGCTGCCTTGTATGCTTCTTTAGCAGTGGGTTCATATTTCTTTCTCCAGACTCGCTCGAGTCTCTTACATCGACTCTTTTCACTGCGGAGCTCCGTATTGAACCAAGGTGCTGATGGTTTATTCCTAAACACCTTGCATGATCTAATCGGAGCCGATTTATCTAAGGCTGTCACAATCCATGTACTAACGAGGGAGGTATCCAAATTAGGATTCCCAGACAATATGGGGGAGGTATTGTGTAGTTAATTTTTCATGGATTGAAGCGTAACTTTCTTCCAGTTTCTCCTGTTCTCTGTCACGGGTCTACTGAGGTTGCTCTCACACTTCCGACTCAACCTAAACAAGATCATCATATGGTCAGACCATATAACGGGTAACAACTCTTCCACCTTAAGAAGGGGATCATTGGTGAAGAGAAGGTCTAAGGTATGGCCAGCTGCGTGGGTGGGGGAAAATATTTTTTGCGCTAAATTCAAACTGTTTAGGGAGTCTTCTAATTGGTTAGCTAGAGGGCAGCTTGCATTGTCCATATGGACATTGAAATCACCAAGAACGGTGAAGTTAGAATAGCGAATGGACAGGTTAGCAATGCAGTCGAATAGCGCTGGCCAATAAGTGGCCGATGTATTAGGGGGTCTGTAAACCAGTAGTCCCCCCATCGAGGATCTGTTGGAAAATTTGATATGAAACGCCATGGCTTCAATAGGTCCCAGGCCTTCAATTTTCATATGAGTCATATCCCAGTCTTCCCTTAGAATTATTGCAAGCCCTCCTCCTAACCTATTGTCCGCCCTGTTTACATTGATCAACCTATAGCCCATAGGGACCGCTAAGCAAATATCAGGGTTAGAGCATTCTCGCAGCCACGTTTCTGTCAAGAACAGTAAGTCCCAGTCATGAGTCTCCAATAGTAGCCAGATGTCTGCAGCGTGTTTAGGGAGGGATCTGCAGTTAATCAGACCGGCCCTAAACTGCTGACCGTGACTCGGGTTGTGTGCAGGACCATCACGAGGCCGTTCCGCATCCCTTTCATGAGTCATAACCTCCTTCCTGACGCATCTATATAACTCAAAAATGCAGGAACCACAGTGAAACCCGGTATGCCTATGAACGGTATAGTATCCGGAGCAAAACACATAGGCGCGACACAGTGTGGCTGTGAAAAGGCAAGCAATTGGTCTCTAGTCCAGGTCCTGATCAGTTGGGAGGGGGTTCGGGCAGCGTAACTGGCACTGAGCACGGTCCGAGCGCGGACGGGCGCAGACGGGCTTGCCTTGGCCGCGCCTTCCGCGCGCCCGCTGCGCGACCGCGCCAGTGCCACTGAAATAGGCTTCTAGCACAACTAGACCGCCCACCCGACTTCCCACCAAAATGGCCGCCACGACCCAGAGGAGCCCGTTCCACAAGAAGAAACACCTGTTCGGGACTGGGACGGCTTCGGGTGAGTTACAAAGGTATCAGTTAACTACTAGTGGCCTAATAGATAAAAACTGACAGTCATTAGGACTGATGTGCAAAAAAGCAAAGTGTGCGATTTTATAATTAAAAAAGTTAAAAAACACAGGTAATGAGTGCAGTCACCTCTTAACAGGCAATACTATTCACAGAAGTAAAGCGCTATCCTGCTCTCGGCTCAAGCCTCAAGAGCGAGTGGACGCTGCGCGACCGCGCCAGTGCCACCGAAATAGGCTTCTAGCACAACTAGACTGCCCACCCGACTTCCCACCAAAATGGCCGCCGCGACCCAGAGGAGCCCGTTCCACAGGAAGAAACGCATGTTCGGGACTGGGACGGCTTCGGGTGAGTTACAAAGGTATCAGTTAACTACTAGTGGCCTTATAGATAAAAACTGACAGTCATTAGGACTGATGTGCAAAAAAGACAAGTTTGCGATATTATAATTAAAAAAGTTAAAAAACACAGGTAATGAGTGCAGTCACCTCGTAACAGGCGATACTATTCGCAGAAGTAAAGCACTATCCTGCTCTCGGCTCAAGCCTCAAGAGCGAGTGGAGATGATGAGAAGGTTTTATATAAATCTAGCTTGCAAATTTATAAGCAAACGGTACGGCTGGCCAAACAGAAATATTATGCAGCCCAAATAGAGTCGTCCAAGAACTCCTCTAGAGAGCTCTTTCACACAGTCTCCAAGTTGGACACTCTTAGGCCATCTACCATCCAGTCCAGCCCGGAGCTCTGTGATGAGATCGCTTCGTTCTTTCGAACAAAGGTTACAAATATATTTTCAAGCCTTTGTGATCCCTTAAAGGATGTCTCGTCTGAAGATACTGAATCGGAAGATTCAGAATCTCCGGAAGGGACCATGCAGGTTTTTAATCCAATAACTGTGCAAGACACATTGGAGCTCTTAACAGGTGCGAAATCTGGATCACCTTTGGATCCATGCCCTTTGTAAATTATCAAAATGGCGCCTGTCCCTATTGCACGGTATCTTACCCCCATTTTGAATGGTATGTACGAAGGTGGTCAGTTTCCTAGACAATGGAAGATGGCCTCCATACTACCTCTGTTAAAAAAGCCCAGTCTTGACCCTCAGGATCCGAATAACTTTCGGCCTATCTCCCGCCTTCCTCTTCCCGCTAAGATGGTAGAAAAGGCGATGAATAGACAACTTAGTTTCTTCTTAAAGAAAACCCATAAGCTCGATCCGTCCCAATATGGCTTCAGGGAATGACACAGCACTGAGTCTGCCCTGATTAAAGCCACAGAGGAAATTAGAGTAGCAGTGGATCAGGGAGGAAGGGCAGCCGTGATCCTGCTAGATCTTTCAGCCGCATTCGATACAGTCCATCACGGGATTTTGATGGACCGTTTAAGAAAATGCGGTGTGAAGGGTAAAGCTTGGGAGTTGCTTAACTCATTTCTCTCCGACAGAAGCCAGATAATTGCACTTGGCAAATTTCATTCAAAATCCTTCTCATTACCATGTGGCGTTCCGCAGGGGTCGTCTCTAAGCCCGACCCTCTTCAATGTATACGTCTCTACCTTGGCTCCAGTTATTAGTGCCTATGGGTTTGGGATCACCTTGTATGCAGACGACACACAAATTGTGGTATCACTACTACCTGGCAAGGAAACTGGATTGGATAGGCGCTTCCAGTCATGCATGGCAGAAGTAGGACGTTGGATGGCAGGCAACTGCCTAAGGCTTAACTCGAATAAAACCGAGGTGATGTTGTTTGGAAACAACCCTAACTTTGGGACTCCCTCTTGGTGGCCGACTTCACTGGGGTCTCTCCCTACCCCAGCTGAGAAGGTCAAAAATTTGGGGATCCTGTTAGATGTAAAACTTTCTATGGGAGCCCAGGTCAATGCGGTAGTCTCCAAAACAGGGTACGTCTTAAGAACACTGAAAAAAATCTTGAATCTTCTGCCGCTAGCCTGTCGTAAAACCGTGGTAATGGCCTTGGTTTTATCAAGGCTGGACTACTGCAACAGTCTATATTTAAATATACAGCAAAAACTGTTGCACAAGCTTCAGATGCTCCAAAATGCCGCAGACTCCTTACAGGTACCCCCAAATGTGTTAACAAATTGCACTGGCTCCCGGTTGGGAATGGGGTTCAGTTTAAATCACTATGTATGGTATTTAAAGCTCTGCATGGAGAGGAGCCGGACCATCTTAAAAGACAATTTCAATGGTATACCCCAACACGCATGCTCCGATCGTCAGAAGCAAAATTGACTGCAGTCCCGTCTACAAAAAAAGCCCTTTGGGGCGGCCGAAGCTTCACATTCGGTGCTGTAAAGCCCTGGAATAAGTTGCCTTTTCATTTAAGAAATGCAAATAATCTGCTAAGTTTCAAAAAGGAGCTGAAGACTTGGCTTTTTGATAAATAACTCTCCCTGCCCTGGCCTTACCTTTGGAGAAGTAATCAGCACCAGGACACATTTGGGTAACCATGCGCTTTAAAAATCGCCTTAACATAACATAACATCAGTTTTTCCTGGACGGGGTGATTAACATTAATTGGAGGGATTGAAGTGTAGCGCGTTCAGCTGGGAAGTCGGGGTAGTGATCCTTAAGCGCACGCTTCAAGCGAAAGCAGGAGTACTGGAACAGTGGAGTAGGATTTCAAATGTATTCCAAGTCATCCCCAGTAAGGTAGCTATCCCCAGGAAAAAGGTCTCTCATATGCTTGATGCCAGCCTCCTTTAAAGCTTGCACGGGAACCTTATTCCAGTGCGACAGATAATGCCGCATGCCCAGCCAGGGGAAGAGCAGGACCGTATAACGGGATTTTATGTGCGCGTATGTTGATGAGTGTGTGTGAGGACGCTCGCAAATGGGACAGGGTGTGCATCACCGTCCTCTACTGCAATGTGTGGAATATAATAATGCGTCCTAAACCAATAGTAAGCGTATTGGGCGTGCGCACAGAGATAATACACCTGGAAATCGGGAGCAGCAAACCCCCCTTTATCATAAGAAAGCATTAGGGTATGCCAGCTGATTCTGGGCTGTTTGCCCCCCCATACCAATCTCAAAGCTGGGCTTGCACCGTTTTAAAAAATTGCTTGGTAAGTTGAATCGGGATATTACAAAACAGATATAGCGACCGTGGGAGGATGACCATTTTTATTACTGCGATGCGGTCTGCAAGGGACAGCGGGAGACGGGACCACCTGTCCACTTGTTGCACCAAAGTTTTGTAGTCTGGGCCATAGTTCTCTCTGATCACGGTGTCAGTGTCGCGATGAACCCAGATACCGAGGTACTTAACCGGGTCTGCGGCCCATATTTGTACTGCAAAGAGTTGTTCAGGCTGTCGCTGAGAAGTGCAGGTCTCATGTTGGTGGTTGTTGCAGACATTCTCTGTAGAGCGAAGAGCGGGTCCAGCCCGAGCGTCACATTGGCGGTCATCGCTGGTGGTCGATTCTCGCTGCACAGAGGTCACTTCGTAGTTTTAAGGTGCCCAAAACGTATGTATCTACACTTTTCCTTCACGTAGAGTACACTCTGCTGCCAGCCAAGGGTCCAGGACATGGGGGACACCTCTTGGGGATCAGGACTCACTCCATCAAAGGCCAGTAGCAGGGCTCAGGCAGGTCCAGTTGGAACTGGTCAGCTAGGCAACTTGTTGTGTCTCGATAGCTCAAACAGGCAGTGAGCCAAATGACCCTTAGAGGCACTTCTGGGGGCTTGAGTTCAAGACAAGCTTTCAGACACAAGGGGTCTATTAGGATGGCGAGCGGATGGCCGCTGGGCCGGCGGCGGTCATCCGTCCGCGTTTGAAAATTCCACCCGCCACTTTTCCGCTGGTAGCAGTCCGCACTCTTGCCTGGCGGGCGGAGCTGGACCGCTAAAATGGGTCCGGTGCAGGGCCAGGCTCCGTCAACATGATTATGATGCCGGCGGTAGCCAGCCTTTCCGCTGCGGTGGAACCACCATAGAAAGGCATGCAGAGAATGTCTTCGGGGGCCCACTGCGGGCCCCCAATGTGTTGGGGGGGGGTGGGTGCACTGGGTATCCCTGTACCAGGTGTCAGGCACTGTGCAGTGCCTGCCACGCAGTGCAGCGATATGCAGGACATGCGCCTTTCGACATCGCAGCGGTGCTGCTGGCAGCAGCAACCGCCACAATGTTAAAGGCCGCAATCGTACCATCGCGGTTGGATTTCGACTGCGGAGCATACTAATTGGACTGGCGGTTATGCCTGGCGGGCGGTCTATACCCGCTACCATGGTAGTCGGAGTGATTTTCCGACCAACATCCTAATAGACCCACAGGATTTTACATCATCGGATAGGAAATTTTGTGGCAAAAAAAGCAAAATTCTCTATACCAAAATTTGCAGTGCATTTTCACATTTACAGAACATGTGCTTGACAATGAAATACCATCGGTCTTTGGTCTGTCACTATTGGAGACTGAAAAATTACGTCTGTGACCTGGCAGAGGGCCCGATTCACAGAATTAACTTAAAACAAAATCCTAAACTTACTACCATTTTGGTATTCACAGAAGGCACTTACTCATTCTGGTATTCACAGAAGGCACTCACTCATTTTGGTATTTACAGAAGGCACTTACTTATCAATGAGTAAGTGCCTTCTGTGAATACCAAAATGAGTAAGTGCCTTCTGTGAATACCAAAATGGTAGTAAGTTTAGGATTTTGTCTTAAGTAAGTTCTGTGAATCGGGCCCAGAGTGTCCAGCAGCACTGCACCGAGAAACAGGAAGGTGCCTGATGCCAGAAAGTGCAAATCTAAAATTGAAAATTCTGCTCTCTCTGGCATCCGACAACTAGTATTCCAAAGGAGCACAGGGCAGCAGGGGGAGTGGAATATAGTTGTGGGTACACAAGAGCTTCTGGCGTAGGGGACCAGTAGGGATGAGGAGATGGGTGTGATGAGTGTCCTGGGGTTGCTGGAGGAATGGTGTTTCAGCCATAGGACAAAGGTGGCACAGGAGGGGTTGAGGGTGTAGAGAAGAGGATGCAGCATTATGGACAGAGCTGCCGATTTTGAAACTGGGGAAGCAGGTTGGAGTCCCAGATTCAGCACAACATCCTGTGATTGTGGAAAATCACTACTGCCTAAAGAACCAAACAAATATAACGTTTTATCACGTAACTGGTGCTCATGTAAAGAGTTCAAATACAGTCGTGTTTGCGCTATAAAAAACTGCAAAAAATTTTAAAAAATGATTAAGAGTCAAGGAGCAGCAGGTCCCACGAAAGGGCAGTGAAGGTGTAGCGGTCTGGTGAGACTGGTACGTAAGCAGAGATCTGGGTACAGCCTGTCAGCACAGAAGGAGGGCCCTGTGCATGGTCAAGAGATTAACAGGCAGATAACAGAATCTCTCCTGCCTGCTACCCTGTTGCTCATCCTCCTTTTATTGGATCAGCACAGTGCAGTCAATAAAAGGAGGATCGGTCTTAATTTTTTTAGAGTGACAATTTTTGCAGGCACTTCTATAATAATCGCAGGATTGTTCTGATTAGAGTTTCTGCAGATTTCACTTTTAAACCTGGCGCAGTTTTTGTGTGGGGAATTCTCTGGACTACCTATAAAATTGATTCTGATCAGTTCTTCACCTGGGTTTGGCTCCAAACTCTCTAGAGTGACTCTATTGTAAGGGCATGCCTGGTGTCAGGTTCCTTTGTATGTCTGCAAGCACAGTCTTTTGAAGTGTAATCAGGGCAGGGCATAATTCCTCCGAGCCATCCTGTCAGGAAAACCCTCTCCTTCTACACCTGGGACTATTTTGTTTCAATATCTAGAAACAATACACAAAGTACTACAGGAGAGCCATTCACAGTCATATGACCCTGGACACACTGGCGTAACGATAGTTGAGGGGGGCCCCCTTCAGGGTACATGAAGGGGCCCCCACTCCATATTTACAATGGAGCTCTCAGGACTGTGCGCGTTTGGTTTACAGCAGAGAAATGGCAACTTTCTAAAAGTGCCCTTATTAGAACAGTAACTTAAAATCCGACTTTATCATTAATTAAGATTTTAAATTAAATTACAATTCATTTGATTTTAAACACCATTTTCTATCCAATCTCAAACTGAAGTATCTATTAAGTGTAATACGGTAACCAGTGTTATTCTATAAGAGCGCTAGCCTTACAGGAGTGAAGAACGACTTTAGGAGTCCGTCCCTGTCTGTACACGTAAAACTTGAACCCACATGTTCTACCTTTGAAATACCATGCACCCTGCCCTTTGAGCCTTTGGGGCCTACCATAGTGGTGAGTTATAAGTTTTAACAAGCATTGTCAAAGCCAACAGGTCTCCCTTTGTTACTTGGTCTTTTGGCTTTGCTAATTGCTATTGCTGATTCTGAACAGCAACGTGAACAACTGAAATAAATGGCAAAGCCAAAAGGTCTGTGATTAATGTGATAATGGAAGGAAACAGAATTGTGCATGGTTGTGACTTTTTGCACAACAAAATTAAAGCTAAGCGTATTAGTTATGGCGCATGCACACACATGCAGAAGCAAGCCGCACATAGCCAGACCTATTAGTTAAGACCTACAGATATATTTGCACACAAGGACAACACAAAAATGGCCACACCCAACAGAGGCACATATCTGCACTACAAATGTTGTGCAACTGCAATGGGGGTAAACCAGTAATTAAGAGGGGAGAGTGGAAGTGAGAAGTAAGGAGAGAAAGCAGTTGAGAAGGGGGTGTATCTATGAGAACTATGGACGATGAAAGCACATGAAATATGGAAAAAAAATAAAAGGAAGAAAGGATAGAAAAAAATGAAGGAAGGGGGAAGAAGAGAAAAGGGAAAGACAGGAAAAATATGCATTTGCCTCCAGAGTATGAAGAGAGCATTAGCTGAGCAAGCATTGATAAAGTCGAGCCGGGTACAAAACATAGGGGGATATTCTCAAGAACGTGTAATATCCATTACAAAATTAGCTTAACGCAACTCTTCACATCGCAGTCTATCGCGGGAAATTAACAGGGTGGTAACGTGATATTCACAAGCCGGTGGTACCATGGGATAGGCTCACGATAACGCGTCAAATGTCCACAATAAAGTCACTGCGACGCCGCAAAAATGCGAAACACAATCGCAGAAAAAGCTGCGATGAGGCCAAGCGCGATACAAAAATCTGCGAAAACCAGCGACAGGCCTGCAATTCCCACGCGTCATGCAGGAAAATGCACTATAAAAGCAACAAAAAATAAGGGAAAAAAAAAAAACTGTGTAGCACCATGGACGCGCCCGGGACCGAGTGCAAAGGCCAACGCGAACCCAACAAGCCCCACAGACCTCCAGCAAGGATCCTCATGGTCGGGGAAGGCCAAGGAGAAGAGGAAGAGGCAGACGGGGTGCAGTCCGCCGAAAAACCAGATAAGCGTCACAGAGGTGACAGAACACTACCACCCACTGAACGTCAAAATGACAAACGTGAATGCAGTCGGAGTGTCGAGGAGGTCTATGGAGGAGGAAAAGAGGCGCTGGCATGATGTGAAAAGCCAAACCAAGCACAAACCTGCTGCCAACAGGAAGGCAGCAACGGCAACAGGAGGTGGGAGTCCACAGGAGGAGTCGGAGGAAACAGATGCCACAGTCATCAGGGTGGAGACAGCGCAAGGGGTTGGGAGTCCGCACACAGCTCGATAGGACCTGACACAACATCAACAGGGTGGGTAACGACCAGGGCCTGGGGGGTTGGAGGGAGATGGGCACAATGTCACACATGCACAAAGAGGTGTAGCACACTGCACACCCCCAATGACCCTGGATCATGTCCCTGATCCCCGTGGCCCACTGCAGCACACACACATAGCAATGACAGCACATCTGACGACAATGTGGCACAAAGTGCAACACAGACACTGCAGAACAGAGGACACAACTCGGTCTGCTCATGCGCAGAAACAGGCCAATCACATCTAACATAGCAGGAAACTGTTAGATGGAAATGCACGTGTACAACCACACATCCATCATGTAGTCCAAATGTCCACTGTCCCGCAACAAATATACAGCACCTCCCAAACAGTCACAATGTACATAGTCATACAGTCTGCATGTAAACTAGAACAATGCGCCAACATACATGTCAACACAATGTCAACATGCATTTCCCCATCACATTGCAGATAGACAAACAACACCTCCAGCAGATCAGACCAGACAACTCATCAGTGATGCTGGAGAGGACCATCACACCTTCGACACCGACGCCCTACAACAGCCCATGGACATCTTAGGCAACCCACCCCCAGGAGCAGGGCAGCCAAGCCACACAGAGAAGACCTCAGCCCCTGCACAGACCACTCAGCAGGAAGCACCCGCCTCCACGGTTAGCCCCCAACACTTCACCTAGGCACATATCGCGTTCCAATTCCAGGTGTCAGAATGCCAAAAGGAGGTGGCCGAACTGGTGCGGGTGGGGTCAGAGCTCATGGAAGCCGAAGTAGATCACATATGTGGGTGTTCAAGTCCGATCAGGGACCACCTACACCCCACAAAGGAGACACACACTGTGACAGATACACATGCATGTGCACATTTCCTGCAATAAACCACGCACAGAGCGCCGCAATCATCATTCACACCCCCACGCTGGAACTCCGTACGACGGCCCAGTCCACTCCTCTTATGCAATGAGTGGCCGACGACAAAGCTACATGTCCAAGGTCTTACCTGCTGCCAGCGGTGACATGGTTGCGTCCACTGTACACAGCACAGTGTAATGTTGGAGGCCTCGGAGCCCTCATGTATACATCATGACCACACAGACACACGCAGATAGTTTGTGGAACTGGCTACGGGCACGTGCGCCCGGCCCCTTTATTGGCATGGTCACATGTACAGTGACGCCTATACTGAATGGGTGTGGGATGAGTGGTTGGTGCAGGCAACAACTTGATCAGTGAACACCATTAAAATTAAAACGGAAACAGAAAACACCAGCATTACATAGACAACTGCGGAGCATCATGGTGGTAGCCGGAGCAAGTACAGAGGTCACCCAATATGCAGACAGAAGTGTCAGTGAGTTGCAGTGCACTGAGTTTGGGGCACTAGAGATGAGCGTGCTCATGTGAAAAAAATGTAGAGGATTTTGTCCCTTCGGGTTATTCCTAATGCAGCTGCAGTGGGGTGTGTTACACATGCATCAACTTCCTCATCATCTTCCCAGGTCTCCCACACTGCCTGAGGTGACATTGCTGCATGAGCTCACCATAGCACACAACACATTCAGAAATGGTCCATGAGTCGTGGTGCACTGAGTTAGTGGCACCTGGAGTGCTGAGCAGGGTATTAGGCAGATGATGGCATCCACGACAGGTGTGAGCAACTCCGTTAGTCCACCAGTACGGTTGTTTCGACTCTGGCAGTTGGCGTTTGGAGGTGGTCCTGGTGGTGGTGGCGTGTGCTTCCTGCAGTGATGCGACGTCAGGGCCGGTCAGAACTCAATTTGATGTGTGAGCCCTTGTGGACCGCATTTGAGTCCGGAGGCAGCGGACAGCGCAGGGCCACAGACACATGGCGCTGAGGACCCCAAGGCCATCGTCTCAGAGGCCATCCAATATCTCACCGGACAGGGTCCCTGACTTGAACTGCACAGAGTTAGTGGCCCTGGATGCACTGCGGCTGGCACAGGCACACCGCCATGGGACGGTGACTTGCGGTGCAGTGAGATGGGCCACGTGAGCTGAGCGGGTCCTTATCGATGTCCGAGGTGAATGTGGAGGAGGGTTGCGGGTGACAGTGGAAGGTGTCCTCCAGGGCATGATGCAGAGGGTAGAAGCCAACCGGAAGCGGCAAATTGAGGAGTGGAATGCAACAGCTTCGTTTTTGCCCAAAAATCAGTATCACCAACATGCTGATGAAGACAAACCCCAGTCCATAGACTCAGTTGCCATCAAAGTTCAACCAGAAAGTCCCCCTGGCTGTCGGGGAACAGACTTAGTGGCACCGGAGCTGTAGGGGTATGCAGTCTGTGATGAGGCCAGTACAATTATATAAAAGCTGCAATAAATAAATCAAGACTGAGTTCCCAATGTGTGACCTACTCGACCGCAGTGTAGGCCCGTGGCAGTGGTCAGCAGGGGCCCACAGCCACGTGTCGTTAGCTCGCGATGCACAGAGTTAGTGACACCAGAGCAGTTGTTGGCAGTGT
The DNA here is from genome assembly GCF_964204655.1 of Triturus cristatus. Taxonomy (NCBI): domain Eukaryota; kingdom Metazoa; phylum Chordata; class Amphibia; order Caudata; family Salamandridae; genus Triturus; species Triturus cristatus. The sequence goes on from NC_140581.1 coordinate 119,648,377, forward strand.
TCGATCACCTCCGTAACGAGGATACTTTTTTCCTCCGGACTGCACCATGTCTTCCTCTTACTCCTCTCCATGCGTTCAATGAGATGAACTTTGCCATACACAAATCAAGACTCAGTTCCAACTGTGTGACCTACTTGACTGCAGTGTAGGCCGAAGGCAGTAGTCAGAAAGGGACCACAGACAGGTGTCGTGCGGATGCTATGCACAGAGTTGGTGGCACCACATCGATGGGAGTATAGTACACTTATAGGGCGCTTCGAGGTACAGCAGACATTACGCCTCACGTTGGTCTGGCGCTTCTTGTCGAAATTGCTCATTGTCTATTTTGCACATGTATTTTTGCTTATTTTGCACAACTGAATTGCACAAAGCCCCCATACTTGCATTTTAAAAATTGATTATTTTTAACCATTATCTGCCCCCACTCTGTATTTTAACTTGTTTTGCTGCTGTTTCGTGTATTTTACTCACTTCCTGGTCCCTAGTTGTGCCGCCGAGAGCCGCCATTTTGGGTCTTAGGCGTTCTAGCCTCGCGCACACGGGACAACCATTTAATGCGTGCCAGACGGACGCGCAGCACTTCGAGGTACAGCAGACATTACGCCTCACGTTGGTCTGGCGCTTCTTGTCGAAATTGCTCATTGTCTATTTTGCACATGTGTTTTTGCTTACTTTGCACAGCTGAATTGCACAAAGCCCCCATACTTGCATTTTAAAAATGTATTATTTTTAACCATTACCTGCCCCCACTCTGTATTTTAACTTGTTTTGCTGCTGTTTCGTGTATTTTACTCACTTCCTGGTCCCTCGTTGTGCCGCTGTGAGCCGCCATTTTGGGTCTTAGGCGTTCTAGCCTCGCGCACACGGGACGACCATTTAATGCGTGCCAGACGGACGCGCAGCGGACACGCGCAGCGGGCGCGCCGCGGTCGCGCCTGAGGCGCGCACAAGGCAAGCCCGTCTGCGCCCGTCCGCGTCTCGGCAGCATCCAGCGCCAGCTATGCTGTTGCCCCCCCTTGTCTCATGGGGACTCCGCCGATATACAGCCGTCTTGATCTTTTGGCACTCAAACCCGCAATCTGCACGCCTCACATGATTTGGGATGTGAGTTGTAATTGTCCTCTTTCATGTTATAAATGCCATTTCCTTCTTAGCCAGGCCCCTAGAGGCATATCCCCTCAAGTCAGAGGTTAGTTCTAAAGCCCGCCCTATCATAAAAGCGGGCCTGATTAACAGTCGCTGGTTAGTCAAACATTACCAAGATATTTTTGATCTGATCTTGGACCATCATCTTGATCTTCTGTTTGTTACTGAGACCTGGATGAATGACTCATCGAACCCTATAGTACAGATGGCTATCCCGGCGGGTTATTTAATTTGCCGGGCTGACCGCCTGTGTGGTAGGGGTGGGGGTGTGGCAATTATCTATAGAAATGTCTGGGAGGTGATTTTGAGCAACAATTCTTCGCTCGATCAGTGCGAACTTCTCGACTTTACTATTGTATTTTTGGCCCACTCCACATTAGCCAGCACCCTTGTATATAGACCGCCTGGCTACGCTGGTCCTTTTCTTAGCGGTCTGGGAGAGCTGCTTGTCTCCCATGCACTACGCTTTTCACAATACCTCTTCCTGGGTGATTGTAATATTCATCTTGACCAACGGGATCTGAGCGATTCCAGAGCCTTTCTTGAGGCGATTGATCTCGCTCAGCTCGCTCAATGGGTCAGCTCTCCTACCCATGGTGGTGGGCATATTCTGGACCCTATCTGTTCAAACTTCCCTATCTCTCTGGATAACCCTATGCCTGTTTCTTGGTCTGATCACCTCCTCTCTTGTTTTACCTGGTCTGTAAGTGAGGGATCTTTTGACCAACAGTTCAATTCCGTTCCCCCAACAGCAAAAATTGATCCCTTAGCCTTTCGGCTCTGTCTTGACAACTCGAGGGTTACTCTTCCGACTGACCTTAAAGGGGCCCTTTCATGTTTCTTGAGTTGGATTGGACGAGCTGTGGGCAGTCTGTCTCCCCTGGCTTGTCGCTGTCGCCACAGGGACTCTCCCTCACAACGTTGGTTCACCCCTAATTTGAAGCTGCTCAAACGGCATTGTAAAAAGCTTGAACGCAGCTGGCGCACTGTCTTTTGTCCAATAGCCAGGAAGTTGCTGAGAGATGCCCAGAAAATTTACTATCAGGCTATCCGCGAAGCAAAAAGCCTTTACTATACTAAGCGGATTGAGTGTGCCAGCAACGATTCAAAAGAAATCTTCTCGATCGTCCAGAGTTTTATGGCCCCAGAAGCCATGGCCACGAAATTTCCAGTTTCTGCATCTTGGTGCGAAAAGCTCTCTGATTTCTTTATTGAAAAAATTCGGACCATTCAGGCGTCATTTACTTCTAATGGTGGGCCTTCGGTTGGCATTTCTGCCCCGGTGGTATCATTTTCTGCTTTTTCCCCGGTGACATTATCTGACTCCCTGAAACTATTACAATCCTTAAAGTCAGGGTCTCCGTCTGACCCCTGCTCGGCCAGGCTCCTGGCCTCTATTTCCGAGACAGTTAACCTTGAGGTAAATACACTTGTTAATCTGTCCCTCACTGAGGCTGTTGTTCCACAGGAATGGAAACAAGCAAAAATCATCCCGCTGTTAAAAAAGCCATCTCTCGATGCCGGCAATCCTGCCAACTATCGACCGATTTCTTTACTTCCGTGCTTGGCCAAAATCTGTGAAAAGGTAGTCAACAAACAATTGACTGCTTTTGTTGAGAATGCGAGGCTTCACCATCCGGCACTATCGGGTTTTAGAGCTTCTTACAACACAGAGTCTGCCTTAGTTGAGGTTTCGGAGGCTATCCGTGAATGCTTGGATTCGGGGGGGAGTGCAGCCCTTATCCTCCTGTATTTGTTGGCTGCATTCGACACCGTTCCCCATGCTCTGTTACTGACTCGACTAGCCGCTATCGGCATAACTGGTCAGGCCTGGAAGTGGCTGGAATCTTTTCTCACTCTTCGGTCACAACAGGTCTGGCTTCCTCCTTTTGCGTCTCCTCTTCAGCCTGTTTCTACTGGAGTTCCTCAAGGTTCTTCGTTAAGCCCTCTGCTTTTTAATATATATGTTACTCCTTTAGTTCAACTGCCAGAGGAAGGGGGGGCCAAGGTGGTTGCATACGCCGACGATACTCAGCTCCTGTTTACTTGGGACAGGACTGACTATTCTACCTCCAGAGTGCAGAGCTGTCTGACTGCCGTTTTTCATTGGCTATCTGTTGCCCAATTGAAATGTAATGAGGAAAAGACGGAAATTTTACTCTATGGTAAATTTCCCCCTCATTTTAGGGATTCTCTTTGGCCCTCAGCTTTTCCTTCTCCATCCTGCACGGGTCTCCCAGTCAAAAACTTGGGTATCTGGTTCGACGAGCAGCTGTCCTTTCTGACTCAGATAAAAAAACTAACAGGTTGCTGCTTCGGTATACTTAGATCTTTAAGAAAGTTTTTACCTCTGCTACCCAGACCAGCGAAGGAGACAGTGGTCCGAGGAGGCTGCTTAGCTCGCGGGCTTGGGGCTTGCGCCGCCACGTGGTGGGCCCTCCATGACACACGCCGGTGTCGGCAGCTGAGCAGTGAGGCCTGGCTGCGCAGGGGCGGGTATGACGGGTCGGGGACCAGCGGCCCGGGGTGCAGCCGGTGCACAGGTTCGCACACACCATCGCTCCTGGCGACGGCGTCGGCCTCGTGGCGGGCTGGGAAGCGCCGCCCTGGTAGAGACGTTGGGCATTCCGGGAGAGAACCACGCCCAGAGCTATGTGCTTTTTATACACACCCCTACACTGGCCTGGCGTATGCCGGGCCAGCCCACTCCGCACACGCATATGGAGGGGACATCACAAGCTACATTTTCAGGATCTTCCCCACTGGCTGAGGTGACATGGTTGCGTCCACTGTCCACTACATTCCCTACACCAGCGGTGTATGTGGACATGGATATGTCTGCGATCTGCATACTGCAGTCTGTCCAGCACATCTCCGCCACACTTAGCATTGTGTACCGTCTCATTCATGGGTCACTTGCCTCTGTCGCACATGCCTGGTTCCCACCTCTCCCCACAATCCACCATTGTGTGGCTGAGGTGCCATGCCGTCGATGGCTCATGTACATGGCTAGCCCAGGTTGCCGCAGTAAGTTATGCTGTCATGTCTGATGGGTGGGCATGCTGTATGGCATGTTGAATGTGAGTCTGTGACGTGTGCATTCCCAGAGTTGTGATTTGCATGATTGTGGAGGTGGGGGGTGTGGTGTTTTTATTTGGTACTTGCCAACGAGCAGTGCATTTCCATCGGTGCCATCCTGTTGGCGCTGGTTGATGATGGACTGCCGGTAGAAGTAGGAATCATGCACACTGCCTGGGTAATTGGCGATGACGTTGGTGGCGATTCCCAGGTGGTCCACTGTTGCCTGCACATTGTTGGAATGTGTGTGCTTTCTGTTGAGGTTGAGGTAATAGTGTGCAGTGTCACCAGGGGGCACAAGTAGGACATGTGTGCAGTCAGACGCCCCCTGACACATGCGGGAAGCCAACTATGGCGTAGACGCCTTGCTTGGTCTCCAGCTGTTCATGCGCAGTGTGGGGGAAGTATAGGCACTGGGGTACCAAGCTGATGATGGCATCCAAGACTGTTGTGAGAACTTTGATTGTGCTGGCTGTGAGACTCCTCCGACTCTGGCGGTTGTTGGTTGTAAGGACCCAGAGGCCAACATGTGCAGCACATCCAGCAGCTTTGTCTGTGGAGGGATGGTGGTTGTCTGCTGTGTTGGTACCGTCAGCCTGTAGGCAATGGTGGTCAGGATACGTAGGATGGTTGTCCTTTTGAGCCTGTAGTGGGCAATGACATTCCCTGATGTTGGGTCTGTGAGGTTGGTGCGTTTTCTGGAGGTCCGCTGTCTTGGTCTGCGCTACCTCTGTGGTGGTCCGGGGGTGGGGGACGGCGGACGGTACGGGGGCGGTGGGTGTTGTGGCCCTGTTGGGGCTCTGTGCTGCATGATCATCGGCTCCATGGCATCTGTTGGTCTTCAGGTGTGGCTGTGGTCTGGGCTCCCTTGTCTGGTGCCTGTTGTCATCCGACTTTGCACCAGGTCAGAGCAGGTGTTAATTTCCTTCTGCTAACGCGCCTTATCGCATGTTTTGAGTTCTTATCACAGATCTGGCTGGTCGTTGAGAATGTTGAGGCATGGTGTTGTCGCGGCTTTTTGCTCGGGAACGCCTGCTCTGCATCTCATTAGCGATAGTTGCCGGGGTCATCCGGAAAACTGGTGATATCGGCTGTTAGCACCAGCTTGTGAATAGGGCGATAACTTTATCGCGACTTTGGCTGCGCTAAAGTGCCGATAACTCGGTGATAACTCCTTGAGAATATGCCCCATAGTGCATTGTATTAAAATAGAGCTTCACACCACTAGCGAGGTGCTAAAGCAGACTGGAAGTTAGATTGAATGGGGAGTAGGCAGAGTGTTCTGCAAAGAGGAAAAGTTCCTAAAAAGAGATGGAAAGAAACAATATTGTGTGGGTTGAACAATTTACAGAACAGTGGGTTGTTGCCCTTTCCTTGCTAGTTAAAATATACTTACTAGCAAAAGCACAACTCAGATTAAATATGAAGTTGTGTTTACGTATGTGTTGTTGTTCTGTTCCGGAATTAACTAACAGGGTGCAAAAGCATTCCTTTTTGAGAGATTAATGCCATGCTGAAGAGCGAGGAAAATGCAACTAATGGAGATTGAAAGGAACATTGGAAAACAAATCTCCTGATTGTAAAAACTAATAAATATGGGCAACAATGCCTTGAGTGTAAGTGCGCTCTGAAGAATACTGCACTTTACTAACAGTGCACGCACCGCCGGGATGGGATCCAAGATGCAGCCGGATGGGATAGCGTTTCTAAAATGTTTGCAGGTACAGGGAGTAAGGAAATAGGTCTGAAATTGGATAAAACATTGGGATCTGCAGACGGCTTCTTCAGCAAGGGGTTGACCATGGACAATTTCCAAATCTCCGGCACTAAGGCCGATGTTAATAAACAATTTAAAATAGGATGTATAATGTCACTGGCCGGAGGGCAAGGTATTGACAGGAGAGCCAGATTTACAGAGCTGAATGGTGCGTTCAGATTGCTGAAAAGAAATTGGTTGAGACTCAGCCAATGTGGCATTAGAACTAGGAAGGGTGGCAGCATTTGGGCCTTGCATCACCACTAACTTAGCATTATTATTTACACACCCCGGCTGGATCAATTTAATCAATTGTAACCAAAACCCTACATGTCAAAACATTAATGGACCAATTTACAAACGTTTCTTCAATCTTTGAAAGAACAGCTGTGCTGAACATAAAAAGGAACCTTCCCCAAATCCATACTATAGAGGTATTCTCCTAACCACACCAAGAGAAGCAGAACCACCTTTGCCACAACATTGCCTGAACATTGCTGCATTTCTTCAGCTAGATTCACAAAGTGATTTTTGACTGTAAGGTTGAATTTACACCTTTGGAGTGTCTACAAAAAGGTACCTGGTTCCGACATAATTGTATAGCACTACTGTGTGGAAATAACTCCTACGCAAGGGGTGGGAAGTGGTTATTACGAGCCATGGTCAGCCTTGTGAGTTTGGGAATGCACACTCACATGGTAGTTTGTTAGCATCCACAAACTGCCTTTAAAACTTCCACTCTGGTTGGAGATTTGCTTCAGCAAAAACAAGTCCCTGTGTGGGGTGGGAAGGGGAATGGGGCCATGAGGTTGTGGAGGAAGGGGTTTTTCCACAGATAAGGTGCTTTCCATGAGGAGAAAAATAAAATAAAGGAATAAATATGCAATTTCACATAGGCTATGGTTTCTCTAACTGCATAATTGTTCTGCGCATAAAATTCCACCCTTTGGGAATTCCAGCATCTAAATTGTCATATGAATGTCAGGTTTACAAACTTACTACTGGGAATATTCAGGGATTCCCAAAGGTCATACACCCACACCTGTACATAGTAGTACGTCTACAGGTGTAAATGTATATTTTTTGTGTGAATCAGAACCCTACATTTTGCTTGCCCCAAAAGGTTATTTCTAACTTAAAATAAATTTAAGTTAAAATGCCTTGGTGCAAACTTAAAGAAGGAAATAGGACTCCATGCAGTTTACACCAAACACTGCCAGGGAATTCTAAAGTATAGAATTTGACATAGAAGGGGCAGGACAGTGGGGTATTATGAGGCAGAAGTGATCCATCTTGTTCTCATCCTTCAGTAGCCTTCCAATTGAAGGGCATATGTTCAAGGAGTTAACGCCGCCGTAGCGTCAATTTTTTTTTACATTACGGCTGATTTTTTAAATCGCCATATGTACAAGTTGCCGCTAACCACAGTTAGCGACAGTTTGCTGGCGTCATCATCAGTTTTTCCAATCGACACTTCTATTAGCAGTAGCTAACGAAAATGAGATGCAAGTTAGGCGTTCCTGTGCAAAAACGACCGCTAACCCCCTTCGCGAAATGTACAAGGGATTCCCGGTCCGGCGATACTTTAAAAAAACAGCTGCTAAGGCCAGTTAACGGCTGGATTTTAAGAACAGAAAAAATGGTGATAAAAAAACAGTACATAAGGGAGACTACCCCAGAGTCTCATTTGCTAACCTACTGGTGCCATGGAGGTACTACTCTTGCAGCTCAGAGCCCTAAGAAGACCACCACAACAACCACCGCCACCACCCCCAGGACCACCACAGAGACAGAACCAAAGAAGCCAGCGGGTCTATTGCCAACACACCACCCTGATAGACCTCACGCCAGAAGATGTGATGGCCCACTACAGGCTTAAAAGTAACTCTATCCTCCGCATACTGACCCAGATAGTCCCCAGGCTGCAGGCACCATCTCAGCGTAGCACCAACATCCCTCAGCAGACAAAGCTACTAGCAGTGCTGCACATGTTGGCCTCTGGTACCTTCCAAACAACTACTGTCAGAGTTGCTGGAGTCTCCCAGTCATCCCTTTCAAGGTTCCTCCTAACTGTCTTGGATACCATTATAAGCCTGACACCACAGCACCTACGCTTCCCCCAACACAGTGCAAGAACAACTTGACACCAAGCAAGGCTTCTATGCCATTGCTGAGTTCCTGCATGTGTTTGAGGCAATTGACTGCACCAATGTTCTGCTTGTGCCTCCTGTGGACACTGCCCACATCTACCAGAACAGGAAGCAGACACACTCCATAAACATGCAGGCAACTGTGGACCACCGGGGCTTGTTCACCAATGTTGTAACTAAGTTTCCAGGGACTGTGCATGACTCCTACATCTTCTGTCAGTCCATCATCAATCAACGGTTTAAGAATGGCACATATGGAAATGGACTGCTTGTTGGTAAGTACTAACTGAACACACCACACACCTCAAGTCCCCAATCATGTAGCTAATAAATGTGATAATGCACATGTAGTGAATGTAATACACCATGCCTTGTAACAGGTCCACCTACCATACACAAGAACCCAAGGGACTGTGGTTAGAGGGGGTAGCCTTGTAGACAAACCATCCTCAAAGATCCTGCCCCTCTGTCACACATTTGCAAACACTGGGAGCTGTGGGAACCAAGTAGGTGTGATGGAGGGTCAGAACCTATGAGGAAAGTGTGAACACAAGGCTACCCCCACTAACTGCAGTCCCTTGAGATACATTAAATCCACCTGAATAGGGTGCACAGAAAACACTACAGAAATGGATGGGTGATAAGCATACCTTCCACCTTTTCACGAGAGTGCAGCTGTCTGCGCCCTCAACTGAGAACAAGATAGGGAAACACCCAGTGCTTTATTTGTGCCTGAGCTTTCCGGTGCCTAGCACCGGCACTTATTAATCAGAGCCGGGTCTATGAAATACCTGCCAATTCATATGATGGTTGTCTCTCATTTTAGACCTTCATAATCGTGACAACAAACCCCCTGATGTTTCTCACCTGTGCGTAAACTTTTAAAAATTCGATGCTGCGCCGAGGCTGCCCTCCTTAGCATGAGGCACAGAGACACCACCAGAAACTGTGTGGGTCCCTGCCTCAGCTTAACAGCCTGGTGACAGGTCCCGCAAACATAGTAGTGCAGTGCTAGTGCGTTACAAATGACCACTCACACTTGCAAAACAAAATTAGCCAGTCCCTCGTTGACGTTGAATCGTCAAGTCAGGTGTCCTGACTTGGACCAATGCAGACTGTGTCTACACTTTCCCCGCCCCAGCAGACTGCGCAGCCGCAGCTCAGTTGATCAAAGCAAGCAGTGGTACGGACTCTGGACTCTTAAAGTTGCAGCAGGCCTTATGCTTCGTATTAATTAAAGGCAATGTTATGCCAGTAAGTATTGGTTTTGTAACACACTGCTAATAGTGTAAAGTAATGGAGCGTAAAATGTACCATGACAATTTTCTTTGAGATCACACGGTGGCAACGTGGGTCCTGCTCACTGTATAAAACTTGTTAAAATGACATTCTCATTTGTGTGGGAAAAAGCAGTGACAGTGTGCGCACCTGCTGCGCCGCAAACAATTTAATTTCGATGCCTCCCCACAGCTTCCCGCCTTATCATGAGGCACACACACAAACTACCTGTAACCAACCTGCCCCACATCTTAGCTTCGGGCTCTATTCTTGCATAGCCGCCTGGCCTGAAGGAGTTCAGTCTTTATTCTCTCATAGGTGCCAGGCCTGTGTCAGGGAACCTGGGCTCTATTCCTTCATAATCGCACAGCCCGGTGACTAGTGCCCGGGCTGTGGTCACTTATAGACGCCTGCCAGTTGTTTAAAGTCAAAGCTCTGCCCTCTCATAACCCCCCGGCTTCGAGGCTGGGTTTCGGCCTCCATTCCAGCAAAGGCGTCACGCTCCGCCAGTGACTGCAGCCCGGGCTCTGGTCTCACATAGCCGCTCGGTAACTAGGTTCGCACATAGCCGCAGGGCCTTGTCTCCTACAGCCATTGGGTCCAGCCCTATGTCTGATGTGCCCAACCCCCACCTGAGAACCGAGAGTCCGGAGAGCAGAGACGTAGCTCTCATTAGCAGGGGCAGCAAGTGCAGTGGCACCTGGACATAGAGGCCTAAGGGGCAGGGAGCCATCACCCCACACCAGGCAGTCCGGACCCCACAACCCCACTGTCCCGCTAAAGCAGGGACTCAAATGTACCAGAACCCAAAAGGCACGTAGGGGAATCAAATGGCCGCCAAGCAGACCGATCCACACTCACCTTGCTCAGGAAGTAAACGACGCAGAAAAAACAAACAGGGTGTGGATAGGCGGGTCACTTGATTATATGCCTCAGGGTGTGGGTGTGGCCTGGAGGGAAGGGATGGGTTTTTAGTTGCTTGGGAGTTTCTCTTGGGAGGAGCTATGCTCATTTGGTTAGGACTGGGACAGGGAGGGCTGACGAGGAGGTAATTCAAACTGCAGCCAGGGCCCCCATTTCCATCCTTGCACGAGGGTCCATGATGCACTGGCCATGTCACTACACATTAGTGCAACAGGTGCAGGCACCCAGGTTCAAGAATGAAGAAGGGTATTTCTCTGTATATATGGTTATATTTTACTATTGGGCAACTTCCCCGCTTCCTTTAAGGACCATTCCACGTCGCTGCACCACTGCTGGCAAGGGCTGCTGGTTGCCACAGCTTGAATGAGACGGGTTAATGAAGGGCGGGAGCTGCCTTGTGGGGCACCTGTGAAAACAACCTCTGTCATGGGAGGCGACTGGGCCTATCTGTAGCAATCTGTCCTTCCCGGGGCAAGCATGGAGAAGAAGACACACTAACTCCCTGGGGGCACTTCGTGGGACCAGACTCAGAGCAAAAGGGAAAGGAATCGACATTCAGCAGCGTCATGTGAAGCAGTGGGTGGTTGGGAGGTGGGGGAAATTGCTGCGGCGGGACAGTGGTGCACACAAGATTTGACACCAAGCTGCTCGAAGCAGCACAGTCCTGTGAGGTTGTTACCCTGTCCAAAAAGTGTGACATCATGTGCCAAAGAGCATCTTGTAGGCTGCAGTACAACCAATTTATGCAGCACAGCGTTGATTAAATTATGCGACAAGAAATGGCAAATGGCGCTGCATTGTGCGGCTGTGCCCACAATTTTATGTATCACTACCTCACTACCAGCTGAAATTTAATTAGAGACAGTGAGGCACCCTTGGACAATTATTAGGAAGCTGTTTCATTCACTGTTGTGATATGCCATGCTGTGAAGGACCCACAAGACAGTCAAATGGCAGCACAGAAGGCAGTAGTAACCTAAGAGGGAGTTTGGCTGTTACATTCCCCTTACTTATGTTACTGTATAACTGTATCTTATGAAAATATCTAGAATCTGCCATTTTAATCGATGAACCAGAGAACGGTTACAAGTTCGGAATTCCTCCATCTGTCCAGAAATAATTTAGATATGTCTTTTTCTCCACACTGTGTGCACTTGGTTCAGTGAATATTTGCAACAGGCACCTTACACATGCATGCAGAGGGCCAGTTGTAGGGCAGAGTGACCATAGCCACAGCACTGAGCGTTGACTTTGGTGGCGGGGGGAGGGGGTGCCATTTTCTCAAATATATGATGGAGTTAAAAGGACCTGCTACAGTGTTTCTTGCCTCCGGCAATTTTCTGGCAAAAATAAAAATATCAATATAACTGGTGATTAATGGAGCTGTTGGACAGAGAATCGAGCTTTGTCTAGTGGAAGTTTACTTTTGACTCATCATAAGGTAGCGCAGAGGGTTTAGGCTTTAAAGCACGTGCACCATGCAGATCACAATGCGTGGGTAACAAATAGTTCAGTGGGATACTGTTTTTGTGGGGGAGATCCTTTTATTACTTGCAGTCTATTAGTTAAAATACTAATATAAAATATTGAGCTACTACGTCTACCTGTCACCAAGAGCTGCATGTAGGAATGCATGTGAGAGGGTGCATTAAGGAGATGTGGGTGGGGGACAATAAAGTAAGTGGGTGGAGCCAGAGGTGGAAGTGGGTGGAGCTGAGGAAGTGGATGTGGCCTCCCCCAAAAATTTGAACACCTGCACTTAATATTTTACAAATTAAGCACTGGCACCGCCGCAATGCCGCACCACGGCCCAGGTCTCACTGACGATGCCTGCTGACGCCGCCACCGAGCCGCTGCTCACACCGCGACCTGTGGGCAACGCACTCCGCATCGCCTCGCTTCACGACACCGCCTTGGCATCCCCGACGCCGCCACTCCATGCCAAAATCGACACTGCTGCTTGCACCGTGGTTCGAGAGCACCGTAAAGCTATACGACGCACCGCCCTCATCCCGCACCGCAGCCTTGGCCTACCGACGAAGGTGCCATCCACTCCAGTTCATCAGCCGGCGACAGCGCTTCAGCAATGACAACACCGCTGCCTGCAATGTGACCTGCCAGCACCGCGACGAGCATGAGTACTATACCAAGTGGGATAGTGATAACAACGCAACCCCCGTTAGTGGTAGTTCTTTTATAAAGACGGAGCCCTTTAAACATATGGTCCTGACGAATGCTATGTACCCTATGGAGACGTTAAGCAGAAACATGTTGACCACTTTAAACACGGTGCAGGGATGATTATTTCCCAAATCACCGCTCACTTCTTTTAATACTAGACAGTTGTTCTAATCAATTAAAGAAGCCTTTACGACAACTGTGATGGTTTTTGAATCACTTTCACTTCCCACGGGCCCCCACTTAGTTTAGTTTAGAAGTGCATCCCTGTCTCCAGGTGTGTGCCCGCCCTCTATCAAACTGAGTTTTTAGAGGGCGAGGACGGCTCATAATGAAGCATGACACCTGGTGGTGTGTGAGGCCAGTCCTTCACTTTTTGTGAGATGCCCGCAACCTACGTGCATCTCCAATAGTCCTGTAGAGATCCCCACTAGGGTCAGCCCCATTTGTGTTTACGTGAAAAGCAGAATAGCAGTGAGAGCCTGGAAGGTTCCAGCTTGTGCAACGGCAGGGGCGGGAGGGAGGGCAGAAAAGAAGACAAGACAATAAAGTGATGAACTGCCAATTTGTGACATTTAGGATGAGCTTCGGCCAGCACATGGCAGCAGGGGAAAGGCTTCCGAGAGACAGCAGCCTGTCACAGTTAGAGCCCGCTCTGTATCAGTGCCGCTGTCAGTCCCAGGCTCAGCGAGGGCATGCTATAAAGGTCACAGACAACTTCCCTACGACATATTAAAGTTTTAAAAAGCTCTAGAATTGTACTGATGTGGTCATTAACAAAGAGAAAGGAGAACATTTTTTAAGTGCAAACCACTGACATTTTCGTGTACACAGGGTATTTAGGTCTTTCTATTAGTTCTTGCCTGATGCATCGTAACCTCTTCTGTTCGAACATGGACGCTCTGGCTTCTGAAACCGTAAAGAGCAGTAAAGAGAGTAAAGTGCCCCAGACAAGTTAAGGAAGCAGAACAATGGATGTTAAGTCACGGGGAGTGGAGCTCCGAGAAGATCGATGCAAACTGTAGCCTTGTAGAACACAGAGGTGCTAGGGAGAGGGCTTGAGGGCTCGGCGCTTCATTGACCACTAGACACGAAGAAGGCTGGGCTAGTCTGCCATGTTCTCATTCCCCTGTGATAGGTTAAGTGCCCCGGCGTTATAATTATATTTAGTGCCAGAAAGAGATTTTTCATTAAGCTACATAATTAGTCTTTTGTGTGAACGAGCTTAATCTTTAGAAATCACAGCGTTGGGAGACATCAGCGCATCACTAACATGAGTGATAGCTGAATCGTTTTTGATCAAAACGAGCAATTTCACAAACATGTGATTTTCAAACAGGTCTATTTATAAATATTGAACCCAAGCCAATGAGAGCGGAAAAATAAGCAGCGTGCCGCGCGGATGATCAAGGGAAACATACAAGTAAAAACAAACGGTGCAAGGAGGTGGCTCAACATGTAACGCTGCCGACTTTGGAGCAGGAGAACAGGGTTCGAGCCTCAGCTGCATCATTTAATTATGAATAAATAATCTGAGATCTCGTTCATATTAAATAAACAGCGTGGAGGAGGGCAGGAAGCTGCCAGATGTGGAAATGCGAGCAGCAAAGAAAAAAGTAGTCCCTAAATAAAAAGATAACAGCTAGCAGTGTAAGTTAACTGCAGTTGGTCGATGCTGTTTCCTCCAGAAACGGAAGAAAACGGAAGTAACATATCGGACCACCAGCCAATAATGAGCAAGATAAGAACAGCAATGCCAGATTCCACTAATGGCAAGTGACAAAACGAAGAGAAATGCAATGAATGGAGTTTCACTAGTAATACAGATTACTTGATGCCTCATGGAGCCAGCACATGCGCTGCTTATGCGAGACCTAAAAAAGAAATGCATTTCAATGCAAATGTGCATGGACAGTCTCATAAATATAAGAAAGAAATAGATTTTTAAAGGACTATGGCGTGCAGAAATCTTGTTCAGCTACTTTTTGAATTTCATACCCAAAGTCCAAAATGCATGACAACGTTCCCAGGGTCAGTGTAGAAACACTGGTTCACGAATGTGACGCACAAACATTACTTAGCCAGTGCACTGTATATTAACACTAGCCGCTTAAACAGTGCAGCGCTGGTCCTGCTGCCTGTATCACATCTTTTTGAGGCAGAAAGGATGAGACGGGTGTGGGAGCAGGTAAGCCCCCGAAAACATGGCAAAAGCTGAGGTCCACTAGGAACAGATGCCTGTGAAATCCAAGCAAAGGCAGCCAGCCAGCCAGCCACAAGGCACCAGCCGCGGCTCATGCAGGTACGAGCGGTGGGCATGAGGGGGCCGAGTGGGCAGTGCTTAATTTGTAAAAGATTAAGTGTAGGTGCTGAGTTTTTTGTTGGAGGCCACTGCCACTATCCAGGCTCCGCCCACTTCATCCACTGGCCCCACCCACTTCCTGTATGGTTCCACCCACATTCACAAGCCCCAACATATCACAGCCAGCTCCTCACTTCTTGAGTTCCGCAAGAAGCTGAAGACCTGGGTCTTCATATAAGCACCTTCCTGTCATTCCCTGCTCTGGTACTCCACTTCAGAGAAACTTTGCTGCCAGTCATGGGGCCACCACACTTGCAGACTAGGCTGATTTGTGTTAATATGCCCATTGATATTTTGTGTTTGCATGCATTTGTGCTTCCACTATTCAAAAGTCCAAACTATTGGTTTTGTTAGTACTTATTCTGTTTTTCTTGATACTAACAGAAGTCTAATTTCTAAGAGCAGTGAAATGCTGTACAGAGAATACCTATTGTAGTTTTAGCTTCTCAAACACAAGGTATAAAAACAAATGTACGTGGGGCAGTAGAACTTGTAGGAAAGGCATTGGGCTGTAATCGGAGTAGTATTGCTATCATGGAGAATAAAGTGATTTGCTTATAATTGCAGAATGTGTTGTGAATGAGACAGGATTAAGTTCAGGCCACACCAAGCTGCAAATATCACCTAAGCCTGCTGCCTCTACTAGAGTCTGTACTTTAAAACCACGTGGAGGGTAAACACAAATCTATGCCAGGGCCTAGAAATGGGGGTCAGAGCTGATCACTGGAGAATAGCAGTACAAATTAAGCACTTGCTGCACGGCCCTGTGTATGCTGCTACCCAAGTGTATGCATGTGTTGTGACCTTGTTCCAGAGGGTGACACAAGGGGAATATCAAAAAAGAGATTATTAAGCATGTGGGCACTGGTTGTGATCACTATGCTTACTTCAATTTATCGCCAGTCACTAAATGTGTTTCTAACAACAGATCCTCTAAAACAGAGTTTACCAACAGAGAAGTGCCAGATTCATCTTTTTCCTTCCTGCATTTATTCCCACAAACAAAGCATTGTCTTCAGCTCTACTATTTGTAGTTGATTACACGTAGGGCCATGGGGATTGTGCAAGTCTGCAGTTCCAGCATTTTGTGCTTAGATATGAATTTGAAAAACTTCCCACGTAATCCATCGCCCTTTGCATAAATTGCAGACTTCCGCAAACAACATGTTTCAAGCTGAAATGGGTCACAAAATACTTAAACGTTGCACGTGGAAAGCAGGATGCAAATTCGAACACTCTGTGAAAGTCAACTGGTTGCCATTCACCGACTGCTTTATTAAGGCATCAAAGCCATCAGAACTGTGTCCGGTGTGTACCTTGCTTTGAGCTTTGAGGATGACTGCAATGCAGGGGCTTTAATGCTAACCAAATGATTATGTATTAACAATCGTAAGTGGGAGACATTAAACTCCAAGGTATGCTCTCTAGCTATATGATGCCTTTTAATGAGAAAATGACACCTTGTTGCTCGTTAATTTCCTACATTCACTAATGACGCACTACTTTTAAGCATAACAGAGCGCCACCTTTGAAACAAATCTCGACGTTTGCTGAGAACTCACAGTGGAAGGAGGCAGCAAAAATCACACCTGCCTCAATCACTTTGTGTATCTTCCCCCTCTCCCACCATTCAAAACATACCATTGAAACGGAGCAATGCTTTCTTCTCTCGGTCTTTTGTAAGCTTGTCCCGAACAAGCAGTGTCCGAGCAGTAAAACTTCTGCTCTCCCTTCGGTTCAACTGCAACTCAACTTCCGCTTCCGAGGCAGAGTCAAAATAGTGCAATGTGAGAAACAGAAAAGGGACCATAAAGCAATGTAATACGGCGGCCAACAAGCATTGGCAGTCACAACCAGTGTCCCGGAGACATAGACCCGGCCCTGAGAAATAAGTGCCGGTGCTAAGCACCGGAAAGCACCGTCACAAAGTAAGCACTGGGCGGTGCCCTCTATGGTGCCTTCAGGACACACAATCAGCAGCTGCGTCGTAGACGGCGTCGGGTTGCTTTTTCTTCTGTTGCAGCACAAAACACACAGTCCCCAGTGCTGAGGGCAGAAGAATTTGAAGTCTTTGCTATTCCTGAGACTTCTTGAACAGGGGGCAAGCTCTACCTCAAGCCCTTGGAGAAACTCACAAAAGTAGATTGCATAAAGTTCAGTCCAGTCCTCTCACTGCTCAAGACGGAAGCAGCCAGTGCAGGCCAACGCAGCAAAGCACTCAGCAAAGTGGTAGTTCCTCCGCACAGCTTCTCCAGCTCTTCTTCTTGGCAGTCTTCTTGGTCCAAAAGAGTTCTAAGGTTTAGGGGTTTGGGCCCCACTTTTTATAGCCCAAAATCCTTTGTTCTCTCAGGCAGAGAGTGTCTGTGCCCAACCAGAACCAGTTCTGCCCTCTCTGGTGTGGCTTCCTGGCAGGAGGTGGAGACGGCATTCTCACAGGCAGTCCAGGCCCATTCAGGTGAAAGGAAATCTCCTCCCCCTACTCTAAATGCAGCCCAGGTCGATTCAGCCCTTTCCTGACCCACCTAGACTATCTGGAGCCATGGCTCCTCTCCAGACCCTGCCATCCAAAACCCAGACAGTCCATCCTCAAACCCAGCAGAGGCCTACGGGATGGCTAAGCAAGAAAATACCTACTTTCTAAAAATGGTATTTTCAAACACAGAATGTAAAACTACCTTCACTAAAAGATGCATCTTTAGATTCTGAGTTCAGGCATACTAAACTTGATTGTTCTACTATGTTCCCAGGGCCAGTTATGTTTCTAAGATGTTATAAACCAACTCTCCATTCTGTCCTATGGGAAGAGGTAGCCTTGCAATAGTGTAAAGCAACATTGGCAGTAATTCACTATCAGGACATGCCCTACCCTTCACATACACTGCACCCTGCCCACAGAGAAAAGGAAAGGTTAGGGCCTGGCAAGTGGGTACACTTGCCAGGTCGACATTGCAGTCCCAGACTGCACACAGGTCTGCAATGGTAGGCCAGATTTACGTTTACAGGCAGCTTGTGTGGGTGGAACAATCCAGTGCTGCAGCCCACTAGCAGCATTTGATTTACAGGCCCTGGCACACTCAGTGCACTTTACTAGGGACTGACAAGTAAATCAAATATGCCAATCATGGAAACACCAATACATAACACAATTTACAACAGGAGCACTTGTACTTTAACACTGAACAGCAGTGAGAAAGTGCGCAGAGACACTAAACCAGCAAAGACAGAGTCAAAACCAGGAGGTCAGTAAGCAAAAAGACAGGGTAAACACGCCAAAAGATGTCAAGCCTAACAGTGCCATTACCTAGGTCCAGGGGACTGAGTTCTGGTGAAGACACATGTCAGGAAATCCTGCCTGAAGCCCTGCTGGCAAGGCCCTTTCCAGGTCATCCTTCTGACAAATACTCCAGTGATATATGAGGGCCTCCCGAACTGGATCCATGCCTCCTATACCAAGAGAGTGAGACAAACTGGTGAAGGAGTGGTGACAATGACCACTGATTTGCAAAGTCAAAATCAAGCCCAGAATGAACGTCCAGAGGGAGGAGAAGATTGGGTAAAAGTGTTTCAAAGTCAAGTCAAGACAACTGCAGAGCCTGTGCTGAATGAAACAAGAGTAGTAAATCAAGCAGCTGAAACTGAATGTGCACACCCCGAGCTCAAAGAAGGGGCAAGTACTTTGGTCAGAAGAGTGCAGAGACGAGAGAAGTAACCAAAAAGTGGAGTAAATTGAACAAAGTGACAGTGAACAACCAGTAGTCAGAATATCAAAACAATAATGGATGCCCAGTCGAAGGAACTCTACTCCTGAGTAGGCTTACTTTGCTGAAGGCAAGCCGGATCTGAGAACACAATACTGAGACTCATATGAGAGCTTTTGAATACCCCCATGAATAGTGCTACCACATTGAGGACTCATTGATATTTGTGCTTGACTGAATATTAGGCCTCTGGCTCAAGTAGAAGAGTAGGGTTTGTCCCTTCAGTGTATCGACTTGTAGATTGTAGGGTTCAGGGTTGAAACCAACTGAACTAACAGAATTACATTGAAGCAAAGTGGAAATGTTGTCGATTTGCGTAGTAGAACCAACTAGTCAATTTTTCATTTTTCTGTTTTCTTCTCAATCTAACTTGAGAGAAACAATGATGTTGAGTACACCAAAAGGTTAGAGAGTGCTAATACCAGTACCAGGACTTGCCTTAGTTATACTGATGCTTAGTCTACTCATCTGTCAAGCACTCTTCAACCAAAACGAAACCTGATGTTCCTTTTTAGAGAAACAACATATATTTAACATGAAGATATTACACAGAGATGGTTGGGAGGGAAATCATGCAGAAAATGTGTTTTTCGGCTATTAAACAAGGATTCTAAGTTTATGAATGTGAAGGATAGTTATATTTGCATATATTTACCCACCTGAAGGCAGCTGTTTGGAAATACCACCATTTGCTGTTGACCTATGCTTTGACTTGTACTACATTTACTAATTTCTTCTATCATCATGGACACAGTATTATTTCTCAAAGGATAATATGTTTATAGATTATTTACCTATAATTACCGTTTTGAATTTTGGAGCAGGAGTCTGTAGTTCAAATGCCTCCTTATATGAGACCTATCACACAAATTAAGCCTAATAACATTCTTAATTATAATGCTTAATTAATGCTTCATGGAAACTGAGCAGGGATGAGAAAGATTTGATAAAAGAATTAATTGAGGGGAGATAAAAGGAATAAGGAGCTGTGGGGCATATTTACAAGGGGTTATCGCCACCGGAACATCTTTTTTTTTGACATTCTGGTGGCGATAACCCCTTCACATTATTTACAAGACAGCGTTAAGGCACTTAGTGTGGCTTAACGCCGCTTTGTAAATAATCGCCCCTATTCCCGCAGCACTTCGTATGAAAGGGGCTGGTGATGCAGTGGGCGTTCCGCCGCAAGATCCATTGCTTTTTGATGCTGCCCCCGAATTACAAGGCTGTCGTAAATATGGGACAGCACCTAAAATAAGGACAGGGAAAACCTGGTCTTAAACTGGCACAAATTAATAATTTCTCCTTGTTTTTACAGTTTCTATGTATTCTGCAGCACACACAGAAAGAGCAAATCGCCATTACTGATTGTTTATGTGCAGGAAGGGACACCTTCCGAAAAATGAACAATCATTAAATAATGACAAGTTGCATTCTGCAGCACACATAGCAGTTACAAATTGCCATTAGTGATTGTTCATATACAGGAAGGGGCACGTTACTACACATGAACAATCATTCCCTGCAACACAGGCACCTGCACTCTTGTGCAAGGGTACCTGCATTGGCGCAAGGCAGCTAGATTTAGTGCCAGCGGAAACGCAGGGGTGCGCCGTATTATTGTAAATACGGCGCACCCCTGCTTTTTCAGAATATTAGAGCGCAGCATTACCAATTGAAGCATAACACCGCGCTCCACCATTCTTTTGTGAATATGCCCCTAAATTTGGATTAGAAGAAGAAAGGGAATTGTTGTATTGTAAGAGAGAAATAACTGATCAAAATCCAGAATTTGCCGGGTGGAGTGTTTGTGATTGTGCATATAAGCTTAAGAAAGTTGAGTTTTTACCAGGAAAAGAACCCACCATTAGGAGAGTTTCTTATGTATGCTGGCGGAATGCTTATTTCCAACTTCCAGTTAACTGGATTGGCAGCTGTTAATTAGCTGTAGTGTTTGCTAAGGTGTATCATGCAGTTGGCATACATATTAAGGGGATAGTGATTAATGGAAGAGCTAAAAGTAGTGCTTCACAAGGGTTAGCAGACATTACATTGTGGCTGTTACCCCGCATGCTAATAGAACGCATGTGTTACCATGCATACATTGTAACAACATGTAGTCTTTACTACGCACTTTTTTACAACGTATGTGCTTTAACCACGCATGCCTTTACAACAAATTTTGTTGTAAAGGTATGTATGGTAAAAGCACATACATTGTAACACAAATATAGGTGATCCAAGTCGGTGTGAGGCAACAGAGGCTCTTCAGTTTCCTCACAACAATGTGCACCGTACCTCAGACGACCAGAGGGAACCAGGAACCACGAGGAGAGAGAAGAACCACGAGGAGAGAGAGGAACCACGAGGAGAGACAGGTAAAGGGAATTGGGCCTGGGGTAGGGGTTACTATTTTAGGGTAAAAGGGGGTTGGGGGTGGCCATGCAGGGCCATGTTTTAGGGTAGGGAGAGGACTGGGGGTCAGGGGGAGGGTTGTGCAGGAGTAGTGTTTTAGGGTAGGAAGAGGTCTGGGGATATTACAGGGGGTAGTGTTTTATGGTAGGGTCGGGGGGTCGTGCAGGGTAGTGTTTTAGGGTTTAGGGTAGGGTCGGGGGTCGTGCAGGGTAGTGTTTTAAAGTAGGGAGAAGACTGCAGGTCAGGGAAGGGTCCTGCAGGGGTAGTGTTTTAGGGTAGGGAGAAGATTGGGGCTTGGGGTGGTGCTAGGGTTTAGGGTAGGGAAAGGATTGGGGGTCGTGCAGGGGCAGTGATATAGGGTTTAGGGTAGGGAAACAATCGGGGGAGGGTCGTGCAGGGGTAGTGTTTTAGGGTAGGGAGAGGACTGGGGCATTTTGGCACCCCTCCTTTTTACTGTTTACATAAATGCACTGGAGCCTTCCCTAAAAGCAGCAACCCTCGACGTTCCACGTATAGGAGAACTTGGAATCCCAGTTCTCCTATACGCAGACGACGCTGTTTTGCTTTCACGTACTGGTGTCGGTCTTCAACGCCTATTGGATGCTTTTGAGGACTTTATGGGTTCCTTGGACCTAAAGATTAATGTCAAAAAGTCTCAAATCATGATAATGGGTAAGGGCAAAAATAACAAGTCCTTAAAAACATTCACGTGTGGGAAACAAGAGCTTTGCAGAGTAGCCACCTTTCCTTATTTAGGGATATCTTTTGATGAGAGAGGAACTTGGGGTCCCCAGATAAAAAATAAAAATATTGCTCTCGCTAGAGCCTCTTCTGCCCTCCAGAGTTTTATAAAAAAACTGGGAGCGAGGCCAATAGTCACTCTGCTTAAAATTTATAAAGCTAAATGTTTGGCCGTGGCTACATATGGTAGTGCTATTTGTGGCAATTGTTCCACGGAAAGTATACAGATTACTGAGAATAAATTTTTAAGATCTGTTCTTTCCGTACCCCAGTCGACTTCTACATATATTGTTCATTCTGAACTTGGCATAGGATATATCTCAGACCTAATTAAAGTGGCCCCTGTCCTGGCCTGGCTCAGGATCTGGCTGAATCAAGAAATTCCCCTTAACCACATTATTTTAAAAGACTGTTTGCAGCTAGACAGGGTAAGCAAAATACCGTGGCTAGCTTATATTAAAAACTGTCTTTTTAAGTTAGGGAGACCAGATCTTTTTCTATCCCTGGCCTCAATAACTGCGAAAGACATTGTTCTGATTAAAGGCATGATGGGAGAATTGCTAAGCCTAGACAGGGAACAAGTAGAACTTGAGAAACCAACGGTGAGGACTGGCATTATTTTGTGTACTCATGTCGGCCCTGAACCATCCTTAACTATTGTAAACCTGCCTTATCATCGTTTCCTTTTAATTCGTTTTCGGTTGAATTTGATCCATTTATCTCTTGGTCATTTTCCGACTTGGTGTACCCCCGAAAACGCTTCGCTGTGTAAGTGTGACAACTTTTCGATCCAGAACACACTGCACTTTTTGATGTTCTGTGATCACTTCACGGCTTTAAGAAGGAAATATTTAATTCCGATCCTTAAAGAGGCTGGGTTTATACAGGTCAAGCCAGCTCTCTTGTTTCTCCAGCTACTACAGACCCCCAGGATTATATTCCATGTTGCTAATTTTCTTGTGGGGGCTATTAGGGTCAAGAAAAGGATGTTGTCCAATAATCTTACGAATTTGGTCCTATAAACGGATGAATTTTATATTGCCCATCGGTAATGGTTACTCCATGAATTTAATCTATACTGATCTTTTATGCAAGTGATGTGAATAGTTTGTTTTATTTTAACTGACCTCTTTTTAATACATTTTAATGATTGAGCTTTATAGAAAGTATATATTTTTGTATTATCTATGTGTAAATAGTAAAAGTATGTAAATATATCATGATTTTATTTTGTATTAATTGCATTTGATGATTGTGTGTAAATATATTGTTCCTCTGTCTTTTTATGATATTGATTTATCGAAATAAAGTATTATGACTGACTGACTGACTGACTGGGGAATGGGGGAGGGTCATGCAGGGGTAGTGATTTAGCGTTTAGGGTAGGGAAAGGATTGGGGCTCGGGGGGTCGTGCAGGGGTACTGATTTAGGGTTTAGGGTAGGGCAGGGTAGTGTAACTTACTTTAGAGACTTTTACCAAGTGTATGCCTTTACCACGCATGCCTTTGCGTTGTAATGGCATGAGTGGTAAAGGCATATGCGTGGTAAAAGAATGCGTTGTAATGGTAGGTCGTTGTAGGGGTACTTGCGTAGTAATACCCGTGTTGTAATGGCATGAGTGGTATAAGTATGCGTAGTACCGTCATACATTCCTTAACAAGTAGTAGGTGCTATGTTTTGCACTAAGATTCCTTCTGGTGGTGCAGTTCTTAATTAATTAAAGTTCAGAACGCTGCACATATTGGTAGATCAACCTGCTACTAACATGCTGGAGATTAATTCTGAGCTTATAGCAATAAATCTAATGGTTTTGCAAAATAGGCTTCCTTTAAAATTCGAATTAAGTATATTACATAGGATTCAATGAATTTTTGTAAAGGTGTAGTTACATTTATTTTTTTATTTTTAAAAAAGGTTATTAAAATATTGTTTCTAAAATTGTATTTTTCAATGTGAAACTAAAATATATATGTTTTAAATAGTTAAAATACTTTAGTTTAATAATATTTCCTATGCGGTTTAATTATAAGTCACTTCCTACAATTTTTTCTCTGGGAGGCTGCTGGATTACCTGGGAGTGGCCATGGGTGGTGCTGGACTTACTGTAGCTCTGAACTAGAGCAATTTACTACTCTTTCAGGTCCATTTGGCTGTAATAACTATAGACGTGCGGTTTGCGAATAGCAATGGTCTTACTCTTTTCTGGGTGGGCGAATGTCCCTCCACAAACCTGTTCCTAATGCCACCCGAAGCCCCTCCTTAGTTCTCCATTAACCCCTCCACTTTAGTAGTAATTTCCGTAGTAGGGGCTTAGATCTCTCCACATAAGAGATAGAAGAGGCAGAGACCTCCACAAATAGGTTTGTGAATTGCATTTTGTAGTATGTTAATAGTATTATTGTAGTACTAATAACATACTACAAAAGACAGTTTGTGAATAGGCCCCTGCATCTTTTTGCACATTTTGTGCAGCCACCCATCTTATTGGGCCAGGCTTACGTGCTTTAGCTTGTCCTAAAATGTGTGTCTGAGTAGTGGAGGGGGCTGATGGTAATTGGCATTTTCAGGGTGAAAATGCAGTGCTGACCCAATGCATTGAGGTATATGGCTTGCTTCCTGACACCCAGAACATCAAAAAGCAGGTCATAGTGTGGAGGGAGAGCTGCAGGAGGCAGCCTGTGAAGTCACAGGAACTGGATGCAACATGTAGTGCATGTGTGACCTTTATCGCCAGAAACCACCATAGAAAATGTTACTAGTAATGTTGTTCTGGTTGTTGTTAACCAGCTCGGCCAGTACACCATTTGCACCCCTAAGACCCAAATTGCAATCAGTGCCTCATCCTTAGACAAGCATTTTAGGAGAAGCTAAAACACCTCAGCCTGTCCAATCCACCCCCCCCCCCCCAAACCAGAGGCCTGTGGTCAATTTAAGATAGAAATTGTGCTGCAAAATGCACCATTTTACACAAATTCGAAAAAACATTCTTGGGGAAAGGACCCCCACCTACTCCCTCTGGAAAAAAGTCCCGCTTGCTTGCGTGTCAGAATTTGTTAATTAGTCTAACGCCCCACCACTTTAAAATGCCTCCCACGTAGCTGATCAAACCTGCTTTCACATCTGAATCCTGACTCAGAGAAGATGCCTCATCAGCCAGTCATGAAGCTGTTCCCATGAGTATAGTATAATTTGTTCTAAAAAGACAAAAAGTAGGCTTGCAGGAATTTAAAAAAACCTGTAAGAACAAGTACCAAAGATTTTACCATGGATAAATGTCATCCAATCGTTTTGAGCTGCTTCTGCCTCTTACTTTCTCTCTATCACTCCCTCTAATATACAGACCACCTCCAATAAATTTAAGTTTCAAGGATGGATTAACTCATTCTGTGACAGTGACCACAACAAACTACAGCAAACTATACTTTCTAGGGAACATGAGCATTTCTTTTGCTTGTCTGTGTAAGAAATTGGGTTACTGGTTGAGGGGGAATGAAACCCTACTCAAGCAGCAACCACAATCCTTGTCAGGATGAGGCACAAGCAAATGCTCTAGTAACTTGGCACAGAGCAGAGGCAACGTTTAATGTATTTATGCAGCACTTCAAACAGTAATAAAGTGAAAACACCACATAAGACAAATCCCACACAAATTTAGAAAGAATAAAGTAAATTGCAATAAATAAAACAAGACCAAAATGACAAAAACCCAATCAATAGAACCGGAGATATGCAAATTTAAAGATTTCAGTGAAAATAACACAAAAAAGCTCAAAGCACAAACTAGGGAAATCTGGTCGTCCCAGACCAGGACAAAGTCACAAGCTTAGCCAGATTTCACTGGGGCGCAGGACCCAGGTAGGCCCGCTGAACAAGAGGACCTTAAATGCTGGTTACAGAGCGTTGGAAGGTCTCCCGTCGAGGATGTGTTGTGCAGCTGAGAGAATGCTTCGGTTCTGAGGAGCTATGATTCTGCAATGCAAGAACTTGCATCATCGTTGAGGATCCCATCAATGAAGGCTTGTGATGTGAAAACCAGCATAGAGTATGCGTCGCACAGTTGAAGCGTTGCCTCGGTTCCAAAGAGCCGCGAGGTTGCGATGAGAGAACCTGCCTCTTCTTCAAGGCTGCCATGGACTAGAGATATTTGTGATTCGAGGGCATGCATCTGGGAAGCTTCACACAGCGACAGTTCCGATGTGGGCTGCGTGGTCGATGTGGTTGTCCTTGCAGCAGAGGCGATGCATAGGTTCTGCTCATGCTTGCGCCACGCAGCATATGAGATGCATTGGTTCTACTGGATACTCAGGTGGGCTGGAAGATCACCTTGAGGCCCACTTCCAAGGGTACAGGACTGGGCTGGCACCATATGGCAGAGTTGTATTCACAGATGGTAAAATCCAGGTGCTGGGTTAAAAGTGGTTTGAGCCTTTGGTCCCAACTTGCCCTTGCAGTCACTCTGGGTTCCTGGGTTCAACAGATCTAGGTCCAGTCCTCCTCACCCAGGTAAAACGACAGCAGGTGAGCATAGCATGGCAACTGCCCATCAGAGCAGCATCCGGCAAAGTGGTACTCCTTTCAGCAGCACTGCAGCCCTTCTTCCTGGCAGAGTATCCAAAGGTCCAGAAGTGTACTGACGAGATAGTGTCTGGGATTCCAATATTTATAACTGGGCCTTCCTTTGACGTAGGGAGGCTTCTAGAGGTTTCCCTTTGAAGTCCACAGGCTTCCTGCCTTCCGAGTCCTGGCTCCAGACAAACTACAGGCGGTATTCAGCCCTTTGTCTGGAGGCAGGACACAACCTATTCAAGTATAAGTAGTGCTGTGCCCAGCTCCACCCTTCCATCCTGCTAGAGAGTGCCTTTCCAGGCACACCTAAGCTCTCTATTGTGTGTGGCTCTCTTGGAAGAATACACAAAGCCCAGCTGTCAGCTACACCCGGTCATATGACCCAGAGACAGGCTGCAGCTACTAAATGGATAAGGCAGGACAATGGCAACTTTCTAAAAGTGGCATTTTCAAAATTATAATTTGCAATCCGACTTCACCATGAGAGGTCATTTTTTCATTACAGTTCCAAAGACACCAAGCATGAACTGCTTACCTGCTCCCATTTGGATATTATCACTTATGAAATGAAATAAGGTAACTCCAATGTTATCCTATGGGAGAGGCAGGCCTTGCAGTAGTGAAAAACTAATTTAAGAGTTTTTCGCTACCAGGACATGTACAATTAAAAAGTACATGTCCTACTTTCAAATACACTGCACCTTGCCCTATGTCCAGGGCCTACCCTAAGGGTGACATATGTATTAAAAAGAAGGGTTTGGGTCTGGCAAAAGGTGTATTTTGCCAGGTCGAAACAGATATTTCAAACTGCACACACAGGCTGCAATGGCAGACATAAGACGTGTTTAAAGCGCTACTTAAGTGAGTGGCACAAACAGTGCTGCAGGCCCACTAGTAGTATTTAATTTACAGGCCCTGGGCACAAGGAGTGTCACTTTACTAGGGACTTATAAGTAAATTAAATATTCCAATTGGATACAAGCAAATTCTATCATGTTTTAAGGAGAGAGCACATGCACTTTTTCACTGAGTCCTATAGCCAGTAACAATAAAGTCAGCAAACTATAAGTCATAGACCTTATCAAATAGGGTGCCAGGCATGAGAGCTGTGTTCAACCCCCCTGTCCGCCCTTTTCTTAAAGTTATAGATGAGCTTTCAGTGTATGGTGACAGTATTCTTATGAGAGGTGACAGATACATTCCACCATTCAGTTTGAGGCCGAAATTGTTAAAGCTTGCTCATGAAGGACACTTAGGACAAACACTTACTCAGCGCAGGCTTAAGGCAGATATTTGGTGGCCAGCCATGGACGCACAAGTAGCGTCCTGGGTAGAAAATTGCTCTGCTTGTAGAGATGGTGAAAAAAGACTTAAGATCGCTTCAGGTTCAGCGATGGGTCACATTGTCACTCCAGATCAACGGTGGCATAGTGTGTGCCTTAATTTCATTGGATTTATGGATGAATTGCCTCTGACTCATCGTTTTGCCATTGTTGTGGTTGATATGTTTTCAAAATGGCTTACTGTCAAATTTGTTAAAGAGATCACCAACGATTGTACCACATTATTCCTTAAAGATTTATTTTATGACAAAGGGTATCCCTTTGTACTCATTACAGATAATGGCACTCAGCTTACGTCCAATAAAATGCGTATATTTTTGTCTGGTTGTGGTGTGACCCACCATCGCACTTCCCTTTATAATCCTCAAGGGAATGGTGTGTGCAAGAGAGCAAACAGAGTTGTTAAAGGGATTATACAAATGATGTGTGCTTCTGGTGGTTTTGCTAATGAGGTGGTTCAGGAGATGGTGTGGGCATATCGGACCACTGCTCACAAACAAGATGGTAAGTCTCCGTTTGAGCTTATGCGGGGCAGACGTCCAGATACTAAGCTTGGACCATCTTGGATCAAAAGCTGCGTTGTCAAGGGTGTTCATCCAGAGCCTCATGCCTGTACCTCTCACTCAATTTCCTCTGGGGATTTTGTTAAAGTCAAACCGGGGAGAGTGACAAAGGGTCTTTCTAAATTCAGAGGTTCCTATTTAGTTAAACATTTTTTTCCTCATTATGTGGTCTTGGATAATGAAGAGAAGTGGATTTCTTCGTAGAGTGGCATTGTACCGTAAATCTGCATTTTCAAGTGATATCACTCAGAAGGTTCAGGGTTCTCTGTCCAACAGTGGATACATGTTATCTACCTCGGAAGAGGTTACTCATCTCCAGATGTAAGGAGTCGCGGGGGGAGGTGGTGGTGATGCCTTTGATCTTACTGGTGATGCAGCGGAGTTTACCAGCTCTACACATACATACACACAACACTCATTTGGGCCCATATACATTCATACACTCAATGAGCTAGCAAATATCCACTGGTCATCAATTTTAATTACCCTAGGAAACCTTTACACCAGTATTCTTACCATTCCTGTCTCCTGAGTAAATGCATGTTCGAAAGATCTAATAGTAGATTAGAATAGGGAGGAAATAAAATAATACATTTATCTTTTATTCAAAGAACCACAGACTCAGAAGGAGTTTTAAAAGTTTATCTGAATTAATAATTTTGTGAGTCAAATCAGAATACACATAGATATACCAGAATTCTCCATCAGGAAAAATAGTACAGTTAATTTATAATCGCTTTTCATTAATTAAATTGTTGCAATGACAGTACCTGAGGAGAGAACGAATAGAGAGCAAATACGGAGCATTAACCCTACAGTTATATTTACCTAGAATGGTGTGAGGACCTAGACATCAGAGTGACAAGGATTCAGGACAGGTTCAGGACCGGGAAGGTGACCTCTTCTAGTGTAACACCAGCAATACACCCCTCTCTGGTGCTACTCTTTCCGGCTCTGGCTCGTGCGGACCCCTTCCTAGATGTGCCTCCTCAGTTGTTCCGCGAATTTCCCTATTGTTGGATTCTTCAGTCAGATTGCAGCAAAATCGGGCAGCATCTCAGCATAGCTTTGGCATCTCGTGGGTCAAGTGTGTCTAACTATCTAGAACTTACCTCTATTATACCAATTCAAATGTATGATCCATCCCCAAACGTTTCAATTCCATGTATATCCGCAATTTGATTGGGCCAAGCAGTGGGGTGAGGACATCACACCATACTAAGTGTAATAACTTTCTTTAGTCCGCCCCTTAATTTTAATACCCACAAGCTTTATTCCCACAAGCATTTCATATGAAGATCGATAAATCTGTAATACAATGTTTCAGGTTCTTCCTCTCGTAGGGTCAGGAGTTGTTCTTCCCATGTCCTTGCTGGGCTTAGGGTTTGGCAGCCATTCAATGATCTCATTGGTCTCAGGACAAGCAGATGTTGCGCATGCGTAGTTGCCACAAGGAAACAAAGACATGGTCACCCTTCAAGGCCCAAATATGATCTATTAATTAAGTCAGAGAAGAACATGTTAGAATACAAAATTAAATGAATTCACTATATACTCTAACCCCATTTACTTAACAAATCTTTTGCATTACTGGCTTAGTAAAACTTGCATAGGTTAGTTTCAGCACGGCATGTGCGTTAATGCGATGGTTTCGAGCAGCTATATTAAAAGCTATTGCGCAGCTGCAAAGATTTCCCCCCAAGCGACAGAAGACGTCATACTACGTAGATGTAGTAGACGCATGCGCAGAAAAATTCCCGCGTTTTTGGCGGCCATTTTAGGGAGAACTCGGATTACTTATTAGTAAAGCACATAGAAAAGCTTCCCCTAGATACGATATGTGAAATGTAATGTAAAATTAGTATTCACAGACATGTTGATTAAAATGTTACAGGTTATTTGAGCGTATTGCATACGAGCAAGTTTCTTTTTATATGAAACCTTGCACCATCAATCCCTTCTCTGATGGCATTTTATGCCATCACTAGCTCTCATTAAATCAGATGCCAACTTTAGCATTCTACCATTTCCTTCCTGTATCCTTCTCATATTGTGATCCTTTCATTCTTTTGTAGATATTTCCCTTCAATTCTTCAAGTCGTATCTCATTTAATTTTCTTTTCCTCCACTTCTCATTCACTTCGTACCTTTTTCTTTTTACACTGCATTTGCGGCAACACATTATCATCAGAACCAGCAAAGTTGTGCCCATGATCGGCAATAATATTTGTCCTAAGATACTCTTACCTATGTTAGAAAACCACCTACTGATAGTGGAAAAACTATTGGTTATTTTCTTCCATACACTGTCAACCTCCAGTGGTTTCAGTTCCTCTTCCAAATGTGCAAGATTTGTAATATACATTCCAATCTCTACACTTTTGTCAGGTATATACGTGCAACAATGTTGCGCTTTCAAAATTTTACAGACTCCACCCTCTTTTGCTAATAAGATATCAAGGGCAAGTCGATTTTGCAAAACCATAGATCTAACAGCAGCTAGTTCTGTATTGATCAATAAAAATCCTCCAGCATTGTCCGTAGATAACCGATCAACTACTGTTGACAATTGATACATTTTTCGAGAATTCAGGAGAACCCCCACTGAAGGTATCAATGCACCAAAAATATCACCTACTATTTCAGAAAAACTAGCTCTTTTATATCGTGTTATTCCATTACTGTCATTATTGCTTCCAGTGATTCTCTTAACATGATAGACTTTAGGGAATACTATTCCGAAATAGCAGCTCCCATACCAGTGATCAGGCAATCTAAAATAGGCTTTGTTTCCACCAATATAGTAAATTCCAGGAAATACTGGATCAGTTCCTCCTTTTAGTCTCCAGCCTCCAATTACTAAGAAGTTATGTTCACATTCACTGGAACCAATAAATACATTGTTATATTCTGTTTTAAGTCTATGGAGACAGATTTTCCCTTTCTTTTCAAAATCCAGAGACATAGCAGCATGAGTCTTGCCAGTTACTAAAAGGTATTCCCTTTCAGCCCATTTAGGTATCTGAGGTTTCAGTTCTGAGGCTCTTCCTTGGAAATCCTGTCTCCTTTGTTCTACTAAATTCAAAAATATATTTTCTTCTTCCTGCAATTTACATGTTAAATTGCGTTTGTGTGCATCAGCTATATCTATTGTCTTTATTGTTAGGACATATTCACCCATGAATTGTGAGTCTCTAGTACTAAGGACAGGGTTCATGCTCTTTCGCATAGGGACTTCTGAAAATATCACATCTACATTTGAATAATAATACTGCAGTTTTCCAGTTCTATAAAATAAATTAGCTAATACACTACATGAAATACCATATGTCAAGGGTAAATGATGATAAGTTACCCCTTCAGCTACTGAATTGGGCAATTTCATGCAAACATAACAATCACTAACTTCCATTGTTTCTACATAATGTACTAAGAGATTTGCAAATACATTTAAATCAGTTTCATTTTTAGCTACAGTGTAGTGTAAATCTAACTCATCTGATGTTTCTAAGTCTACTCTATCTCCTTTAATGTTTGCTACTTCTGCATGTACATTAGTACTATTCTGTATGTTTCTCTCCATCAAATAAGGAATAGCTATTGCTAATATTACCCATATTATGAGGACTAATATTAAGTTACATATACAGATTCTACAACACTTCTTTATACAACTTTGTTTTGGTTTTCCAGTAACTTTATTGTCAGACATTTTTGGACAAGAAGATTGTCTCTTCTTTAATTCAGAACTTGCTATGAGATAACACCTTAAGCGTCTTCTCTCCTTCAAGTCAGTCTCACTTCTTCCTCAATTCGTTCAACATTCAGCTCTTCATCACTTTCTTCATTTAAGTCGAGATTTTCAAAGTCTTCAAGAATAACATATGTCCACTCAGGACCCTTGAAATTGTTATTCAATGTCTTCAACCTTTGACTCCTTCTTTTTGGTGTTACTGTGGAAGGTCCAGATTGACTAGTTACTTCCTTTACTTGATTAGGTTCTTCACTGATTGTCTTAAGATGGTATCACAGTCTCTTGCTAATCCTTGGCCAATTATCATCTTTTCGACTTTTCTTAAATATCACTGCACTGCCAGGTTCTTCAAGACTTCTTTTATTTTCCTTAGATTTCGGCACAACTTGATCAGCTTCGTCTTCAGTTTCCTCTCTATCTGACCTTGTCCAGGACTTATTGTTCTGGCCTGTTCTGCGTGGATGTGTTCATCTACCTCAATCTGACCCTGTACAGGATCTTTAATGTCTGGATTTTCTTCTGTATCCTGAACTTATGTTTCTATACCTATCTGGTCCTGTTCAGGTCTTTTTACCTCTTTACCTTCTTCTGCCTGAATGTTTTCTCTAAAACCTACCTGTCCATCCTTAGACTCTGGATTAGGGCTTTGCTTTTCTTCTGTCTGAGTATATTGTTCTTTCCTTAACTGTTCCTGCTCAGGCTCCCTAACAGTTGTTTCCCTAGTCTCCTGAGCGAGTTCTTCTACACCTTTCTGGTCCTCACTCTTTTCCTGTCTATCTAACTGTGTTTGACTCCTAGTTGTTATAAATACTTCAGGTATGTCTACCACTGGGATCCAGTCGTCCTGATAAGTGCTCGGTTGTTCTTGGGCAGCTACCTCAGGATCTTCTATAGGAAGTTCTTCAGCTGCACAACCTTCAGCACCATCAATTTCTTGCTTCAATTGAAACCCTTCTTCTTCAGGAGCTGATACCTTTTGGTATGACTTGCATGGATCCAATTAGGCAATCCTGCATACTTTACAGCTGTTGAAGTAGTCAGTATAACTTGATGCGGTTTATCCCACCTTGGTGCTAGGCACGATTCTCGAGTGTGATTCTTCACAACTACCCAGTCACCGGGATTCAGATCATGTGCTTGGCTCAGCTGTCTGTTGACTGCGTCTTCCCCAACCTGATGAGAGATAGAACGCACTCTGTCAGCCAACTCTTTGCAATACTCCAAAACCAAGTCATCAGTTATATTCAACAGCTTGTGTCCTGGTATACATGCTTGTCTCATGGCTCTTCCCATGACTATTTCATGGGTACTCAATCCAGTATTTTTGTCTGGAATACTTCTGAGTCCCATCAGAACCAGAGGTAAAGCATCAGGCCATTCCAGTGGGGTGGATGCACACACCTTTCCGAGTTTTGACTTGATCATGCCATTTAATTGTTCTACCATCCCAGAAGCCTCTGGACGGTAAGCGCAGTGCAATTTTTGTTCGACTTTGAATGCTTCACAAATTAGTCAAATTATTTCATTATTAGAATGAGACCCTCTATCTGATTCAATCGTTACTGGAAAACCAAATCTAGGGATGAGTTCTCTTAATAAAAGTTTGGCCACTGTCAAGCTGTCATTTCTTCGTGTCGGGTATGCTTCCACCCACTTTGAAAATAAACAAACTATGACAAGTACATATTTCAACCCTCGACAAGCAGGCAGTTGAATGAAATCTAATTGAAGTCTTACAAAAGGACCCTCTGCCTTTCCAATCTTTCGCATACTAACCACAGTTTTCCTGCCAGGATTCATTTGTTGACATATTAAACATCTTTGGCAAAGACTTTCTGCTACATTCCTGAACTTTGCGTTAAACCAATCTTGTCTGAAAAGTCAAATCATTGCATCTCTGCCCACATGTGTCTCCATGGTACATTCTAGCCATTGGTGCATGCATACTGTCTGGCATGACTGGTCTGCCATCATAACACACCCACACACCGTCTTCTGCCCTTCTTTGACATCCTATTTTTACCCATTCTTTCTTTTCTCTCATGTCTACTGCATCCTGCAGATCTTTTACCTCCTCCCAGGTTCCCACTCCTGCAAGTGGCATAAGTTGGCAGCTGATTCCACATGTTTCGATTTCTTTGTTTAGGGCAATTTTATGCCTCACACAGTGTTGGGCAACCTGGTCAGCACATCGGTTACCGGCTGTCACATAGTCATCTCCTGATTGGTGAGCAGCACACTTAACCACGGCCACCTCTTTTGGTAATTGAATTGCCTCAAGTAATTCTCTCACAAATTTTCCATTTTTCATAGGGGTTCCTGAAGAAGTCAGGATATCCATCTGCATCCACAGTTGGCCAAAATCATGCACAACCCCATACCCATATTGACTGTCAGTGAATATGGTTACTCTCCAATTTTTCCCAATTTTGCATGCTTTAATGAAAGCAATCAATTCGGCTACTTGTGCAGATCTGACTTCTGGTAAATAGGATTCTTCGATTATTCCAGTTAATGTACATACAGTGCAAGCAGCACTTAATCCTCCCTCCTCGCGTCTCATGCATGAGCCATCTACAAATAGCTCATGATCAGAATTTTTCAAGGGTTCCTCTTGTATGTCAGGATGTGGTTTGGTGCTAAGTTCAGTCACGTCAAGACATTCATGCTCAACCTCATCTTTCACTTCTTCTTGGTAAGGATCAGGTAGTAAAGTGGCTGGATTAAGAACAGTACACCTCACTAAATTCACGTTTTCAGCCCCCAGTATTACTCTCTCATATTTTGTCAGCCTACTGGGAGTAAGGTACGGAGTTCGGGTTCTGGTCAGCAAAATCACCACTGCATGAGGAACGTACACCTTGACAGGGTGTCCCATCACAATTGACTCACTCAGTTCTATGCTCACACAAGTTGCAGCAACAGCTTTCAGGCAATCTGGTAATGCACATGCCACAGGATCTAGGGTAGCAGAAACATATGCTACTGGTCTTCTCATTAATCAATGTCTCAGTGTCAGAACTGAAAGTACACAATTACCCCGCTCATAGCAGAATAATGCAAATTCTTTTGAATAGTCTGGCATTCCTAAAGCAGTTGCTCCACACAGACAATCTCGCAACTTTCAAAAGATCCCATGCTTTCATCATCCCATTCTATGGGGTCCTTTGCTCTCTTTTTGGTCATTTGTTTCAGGGGTTTAGCTAGTAAAGCAAATCCTACAATCCATTGCCTACAATATCCTACAACCCCAAGAAACATTCTTATTTCTTTTTGGGTTCGTGGCAACTGCATTTGGCTTATTATTCTGATCCTTTCAGAGGTCACTCTTCTAATTCTTCTTTCGATTTGATGTCCTAAGTATTTGACTGAGTTCTTACAAAACTGAAGTTTCTCAGGGGACACCTTATGTCCACCCTTTGCCAAGTGATTTAGCAATGCAATTGAATCAGTCACACAGTCATCTCGGGTATTTGACGCCACCAATAGGTCGTCAATATACTGCACCAGGTCGTCAATATACTGTGGAGAAGTGTGGCTCAATGATTAGAGTGGCAGACCCTGATGCAGAGGTCTAGCCCGGGACGAGGGTTCAATTCCCCGCCTCGGCGGGTCTTGGGCTCAATAAATTCCAAGGACCTGATAATTCTCGCCTCGGTGCTTATTCCAATCATGGAGTCCCACTCTGCAACTCTGGGCAATAGCTTGCTTAATCTCCACAACGGCCCCCACAATGCTAAGGATGCCTGGCCTCCACCTTGGGGGTGCCCAGGAGTGGACGCCTCACAGGGAAAGCCAGGATGGGTTCCACAGCGGTATTCGTACAAGCGCCTTGAGACCCTTGCGGGTGAGTAGTACGCTATACAAGTATCAAATTTCACCAGGACTGACTCTCTGGGCAATACAAGAGATTCAAGGCTTCTTTTGAGAATCTGATTAAAGATAAAAAGACCGTTTTTTGTGGCCCCCTTAATAACTTTCCTTTTTCCCCCACTAATCTAAACTCTCTCTTCGTTTCTCTTTTTTACCAAACATATTAACAAAATATTTATATCTTTCACTGAAGTGATGCTGATGTTTCTGCATATAGCACCCGTGATTGGGATGTTATCAAAGATTGGTGACTTTCTCTCCCTTATAAGAATTGGATATTATTGAATATTTCTTTTGTAATCATACAAAACATTCCGATGTCCGTGGCCATGTTGTAATCTTATATATTTGATCTGATGAAATCCAATCAGATACGGCACTTTCCTGCGAGATGATGTTTTCTTGTTGTAAATACAATCCGTGTCAAGATGGATGGCATACAGGCGTTTGAATTGACGTCATGCCATTCTTGGTTCGACCAACACTCACAAGATGGTTGTTATTGTGGTTGTTTTCATTTTTTTCATTTTACTTATCATAATGTGGATTTACATACTCGCCGACTCAATTTGGCGACATATGTTTAAAATGTCGCTCTTAGAAATATGCCCTTTGAATTACGATAAATTTTTTAATTTCTAAAACAAACCATATTATTCTGGTTATTAAATGAAACTTCCGGTTCTGTTTCTCATCTTATTAAGATATTTTTTAATAAGATATATCTTTTGATATGCCAAAGTTTCGAGTTTGATTATAAACAATAGGGCATTGAATGGATAGAAGTACTGTCTTAAGATGGCCGCCATGAGAGATAGGCACCTCAGTATATGTGGCGGTTCCTTATCTGCATGACTCGCAGGTGTTTCTAATGGATACCGGCTACCGCGAGTATTTAAACCGTGAGGGGAAAGCTGTTGGCTTCCTGTCTTTCTCGCCCTTCGGCTGCGACGCTTGGTACTTAGAGAATATCTGGACAGTCTCATATTGGTAAGTCAGCTGTGGGGGGTATTTTGCCTTTGGGCTCATTTTAATCCAGCTACACTATAATAAATAACTGCCTGATTTGCCATTTGTATGAGTGGGAGTCCCGCGCAATAATTTTGTTTGGGGGTTCATGGTAGAGTACTTAAAAGCAGCCCGCATTTTGGATATCCTATCACCTCATAAAGGGGAACATAGATTGTTGTTCGGTAGGACTAATCGTAGGATGACCAAACAGCTGGCAGGACATTAGTTTCACTTCCGTACTAGGAGCGCTGATGTCTGGCTTGCATTTTCTAAAGTGTTTTATCAACGGTTGTTGCCCTGAATTATATTGTACCTGTTATACAACATTATTGGGGGGGGGGGGGGGGGTTAGGACCCCATTTTGTCACAGCAAGCAAGTTACACTTTGACTTTGGGGGTGGATAAGAATTGGAGAACTGTGGGATCGATTGGATGGTCGATATGCCCTTAAGAGGTGATTTTACTTGTATCTTTTGGAGGCTATTGATCTTAGCTTCCTTGATCACTTACACCCTTATTTTTCATTCATAGGCTGCAGAGATTGAATATGATCACATAACTTAAAGAAACGTGTGAAGGGATACGAATTGGGTTGGTCACTAAACCTACAGTAACCCCTGAGATTATCCTTCATGTAAGTATTAGAATCTGTGGGTGAGGCATATTGGCAGCAACCTACAGCACTCTTCATAGGTTTCTAAAGTGACTATTCATACTGGAAAGCTGATGCTCAAACATTGTTTGTTCTTGTTAGGGGGGCATTACGAAATACTTTAAGCTTGTCTCTGTTGCTGCAGGATATTTTACATGGGGACTAACATTCCTATTGATAAGTGCCATACGTTGTGATCTACCCAAGTCGTTGGGGTCTCCAGTACACATTTTGGTATGTTCCCTTCATGATAAGGAACATGCAGATTCCGGAGAATACCTAGTGAGTATGGTTGGGATTTCAGTAATATGGGGATTTACTGATTGGCTATCACAACCAGAGGGAGAATGGTGATTGATCTTCTTATTTCCCTATTTTCAGATTATAATACGGACCATTCTTGATGAGAGCTTCTATATACAATTTCGTAGTCTACTATTATCCTTCTTGGACTTATTCGATACCCTACATATCAATATTCTTTCACTTCCCTGTTATTTGGAGGGAGTTGGCGTACATTTTTTGACAGAGAGTAAGTATGATCATTTGAGCTGGATAGGTCTCTTCCCTCAATGCTTATGATTGTCATTGGAGGACACTTTGTACTAGGAGTATAATCTATATTTATGTATATATATTTGTTGGTATTCTAGATAACCCCACTATAGATGGGGAACTACTTATAGACTACGGACCTGGCTATCTTCTGGCTCTCTTTCCTGATAAGATTGACTTCCCTTGAATATTGAACGGTGGGTATTTCACCATGTTTATTTTGATTGTATTGCACAATTTGGTCTAACTCTATATACAAATTTGATATAATTTTCATCTGCATCTCTCTAATTGTAAGACTTTTAGGTGGTTGGCCTTGGATTATTTTTGCTTGTATTATTTCTTGAAATGTTCCTGTTTCTGTTACTTTCCTCTATTTCTGGGTACCCTAAGCTATTGGCTTACATATGATAGTCTGTATGAACTTGTGAGGATTTGTGGTCTTGGGTCACACTCTCTTAAGCTCTATATTAATAATAAAGTACACTCTGTAAGAATACTGCCTATAAGATTGGAAAATCTAAATGTTATTAAGTATATTAATGTCAGTCTGTCTTTGATGTCTATCCAATTTGGTTTGTCTTTGTCTAAATGTTTTTTAAATTTAGAAACCTAGCTAGAAAGAATAGCCTTCTTTTAAAAAATGTATCTAAATGTTTGTACAGTTTGTAATATGTCATATATATGTTTATGTATTTATCTGTATATTTATGTGTTTGAATTTAACAGCACTGAAGAAGTCCGGTCAAGGTCGAAACGCGTCGGCTGTGCTGTTGTGAACAGTGATGTTTATGACCTTGTTTTAAAAATTACTGATTTTGGAATAAAAAGGAATTTTGGAAGAACATTCCTGTTGGAAATTGACTTTATAATTGTTCTTCCACAACTATGAAATGTGGTGCACCTGTGCTTATGTTTAAGACCTTCAGTATACCCTTGAGGCACACGATTCCACACGTAAACATGCTCTTCAAATTTTAATGAAAACAAAAACTGACTATCGGGATGCAAGGGAATAGAGAAGAATGCATGGCATAGATCGATTACTGTGAACCAACCTGCTTTCCACGGTATCTGATAAAGAACCACAGCTGGGTTGGGCACTACTGGACAACATGGTACAACAATCGTATTAATTTTCCGAAGATCTTGGACCACTCTATACTTCCCGTTAGGTTTCTTAATGCCAATTATAGGTGAGTTACAAGGGCTACTCATTATTTCTTTCAGGATGTCTTGTTCGACTAATCACTCAATCTCTGCTGCAACACCTGCCTTTACTTCTGGACTCATTTTGTATTGTCGAGTATTCGGATAAACAGCACCTTCTTTCACTGTCCCCTTTACCTGATCTACATTTGCCATTAATTCTATTTCTTTTCCAGTAAAATCCCATAGTTCTGCATTTACAGTCAGTTTGACTTCGGCAGGTAATTCAGTTTGTGTCATCATCGAATATAACTCATTTACGTCTGTTCCCTGTTTAGCTAACATGCACTCGTAAACTCCATCTTCATCTTGGATTTGTATTGCAACACCATCCGGTGTGCAAAATATGGTGCAATTCATTTTACACAATAAGTCCCTTCCAAGCAAGTTTACGGGGCTTGAGTCACATACCACGAATTTATGCATTTCTTTAAAATTTCCAATTTGCACCTCCATTGGTTCTGTGATCGGAGTTCTAATCAGTTTGTTCGAAACAGCTACGACTTGGATGTCTTCACCCGAGAGGGGCAGGTTAGGAATGTCTGCTGTTCTCACAGTAGACCTGGTAGCACCAGTATCCAACAAGAAAGTGATATCATTTCCTTCTACTTCGCCTTCTACGTATGGACCTGACTGATCTACCAGTAGGAATGCGCCAAGTACGCACTCCCCTACCTCCCCCCTCAGGCACCGTCATTCCTGCTCATAATCAATTAGGGGGTCCTGCAAAAGAAACTGCAATGTTACAAAATGTTTCTTACCACTTCCTTCTGGTAATCCAGCGTCCACACTGTACTTGGCTTGGCTCACAAAATTTGACTTAGGGGTAGGTGGCAATTGACTCTGAAGATCTATACCCTGTTGCTGATGACTCATTAACACCTCATTCTGCGTCTGTGGATTTAAATTTTGATTCAGGCAATTATTAACTTGTACAACTTTACACTCGTTCTTCCAATGCCCCAACTTCCCGCACCCATGACAGGGACATTTTTTCTTTGCCTCTTTCCGATTCAACCTTCCCGTGCTTTTCCCCCATCATTGTCACCTTGACCTTGTGCTTTTCGCTGATTTTCTGACTGTTTATTCAATTGAAGCTCTTGCTGTTCAGCTAATTTTACTTAAGCCCACATTACCTTTTCTTCTAAGGCTTTACGTTTATTATCAATTTCATCCCCACAATATTTAGCATATTTTAAAATTTCATCAATGGGTTTGGACTGCCAACACAACATGTGCTGCTTAATCATTTGTGATATAAACAGTCTTAACCCTGTTACAAATCGATACACAAAATGAGTTATGTCCTTGTTTTCTAAACTTTCAAACCCGCTATACTGTTGGGACACCTGTAAAAGACGTTTATAGTAGGCATGTACAGACTTATTTTTGTCTATTTTTACCCACTCAGTTTCTTTTGGGAGAATTTTACTCTTTAGAAAAGTGATTACTTGATGATGTTTTTTCATTACATCTTCTGACGGGGCTCCTGTTTTTGAATCTCTTGGATATTCCTCACTAAGCCAATCTATAGTAATCTTACACTCGGTCCACAAATCCACAGGTACTACTATGTCAAACAGACCATCCAGATCTTTTAACAAAACCTTTGAAACTTTCACAAACCTCTCAACTTGTCTGTACCACTCCACCGGTTTCTCTCTCAATTTTGGGAAATCATTTGTAAACGACAAAACATCCTGTCTAGTCCATGGTACATGTACGTACCCCCCTCCGGGTACCTCTCTCATCGGATACAACCTCTCAGCCTCTTCTGTTTCTCTCATGACATATTCGGATGTCGTTAGCTTTACCTGCGCTTCTTTCTTTTTCTTTGCCCACCTAACTTTCCATATTTAAAGATCTCCCCACTTTTGTAGCAGAAATAAGAGCTCCCTAATCTGTAATTTTCTTCCAGACACGTTCATGTTTTCCAAATCCTTATCAGAAAATTCAGCTCTATATGGTTTCTGCAACACCTTTGACTTTCCTATGTCAATTCCCATTTCCGATGCCAAATTTGTCAGTTTTTCATGGAATGCCTTTGTGTTTCGTGTAATGCTTCTACAAATAAACAGCAACTCTTCCTCACTGCACGTGTTTAATCTGTCTAGACCCACATTCCCAGCAACTATTTCTTCCAATTCTACTCATAATTTAAAAATGTCTAATATTTTTGACTGTGACTTTGGTTTCTCTATTTCTTGAGACCATCTCTCTATCTTCTGGGGTTACTATTGTGGCACTTCTAGTTACTGTTGAGGTTTCTAGTCTAACCTCCTTCGAACAACTGGCAGATTTATTTTCGGGATTTCCATTATTGGTTCTCGTATGGGCAAACCCATTAATGATATTACTGATTCACATTCACTTGCTTGGTCATCTACTATCATCTTTTCTTTTCTAGGTTTCTATGCTTGGGGTAGGTATTACAGAAATTTTAGAACAGTTGGACTTTTCACCATACAATGGGACTACTGGACCTATTGTTACCGGTATGGTCAATGCTTCAGGATGTGCGTTTATCTGAGCTATTTTCTGGATCAATTCAGCTCTATTTTTATTTATTACTTCCCTTTCTTTTTCTTGAAGTACCCTGGCTGCTGTGTCATGTACTATCTGGGGAACCAAAGGTGTTCCTATCATCGGGGCAGTAGGGGTCATTCTATTGAATCCATCATTATAAGGTAGAGGACTTTTCATCAATATGTCTTCTAAGTATCCTTCTTCTGCATCTCCGCTACCTATCATGGTTAAGTGCTTGGTTTTCTCTGTGCATTTACCTCCCGTCTGCTCTTCTGATGTTAATACAGGATATAAACCTTCTGCCACCATGGCCTGTCTCCATTGCTTCATTTGACTATCTCCAGCCTCTCGGGGAAATTTCGGATAATATTTGCTTAGGGTCCTGTTACTTATTGGTCTATCACGTTCAAAGACTTCCATTTCCCATTTTTCTAAAGCCGCATATTGAGTCAATCTAGGTCTGGGCTCTAATTCATTCATTCGTGTTCTTAAATTGTACAATATTCTTCCATTAAAACTTCAGTATTCAGGAAATGCTAATATGCCATCATCTTTTGTGTATTCTACCCAATTTTCTAACCACACACAAGTATGATAGCCTCTCTCCACCATCATGTATGATGCAGGCGTATTTGGAGGAGGAATGAGAATCCCTTCTCTACTCTTAATGGGTTTATCCTTTTTAAAATAAATCTTAACTTTTTGCATAAATGACATTTTTCTCTTTTCTCCATACATTGCGTGCTTGTGCTTGTTAAGGTACCGTTTGTAAGCAAACCCTATAAATCTTCTGTCTGGACGAGTCCCTGTTAATGTTGGATCGTACATGCAAACTCCACTATCTATTATTATTCTTGGGATTTCTATTTTGTTAACCAATCAGACGCTTGCTTTAATTCTAAAAATTCTCTAATACCAGTGTGTTTTCTATTCTGAAGACCAATCAACTTCTACTCTGTTCGCTCGCTCAGCCAATGCTTGTGCGGCTTTTCTGTGACGTCAGTCTTACTCCTTACTACTGACCCCTCCTTTACAATTGTCGCATCAACTACACGCCTGCTGTTTCAATCAATCCCAGCTCGGCTCTCAGTGACATCAGTGCAGCACCAGCAACTGACCCCTCCTTTACAAAGTAATGCGAAAACTTATTTTCTCACAAAATTTCACACGTTTCATTAATTAACAACGTATAAACATTCGCTATTGTGTCTGACCCACTAATTCAAAGAATAGTAGAATTTCTTTCACTGCGAGTAAAACCCTTCCGCTTACTCTTCACATACTACGAGTAAAACCCTTCCGCTTACTCTCCACACAAGCATCAGAGAACCTGCTACTCCTTCAGTATTACCCTTTCTAGGTGATATAATACCAAACATTCGCCAGCGGCCTCCTCGCTACCAATTATTCTCACTAACATACAATAAATTATT
Organism: Triturus cristatus; assembly: GCF_964204655.1. Taxonomy (NCBI): domain Eukaryota; kingdom Metazoa; phylum Chordata; class Amphibia; order Caudata; family Salamandridae; genus Triturus; species Triturus cristatus. The sequence continues at coordinate 119,691,649 of NC_140581.1, forward strand.
CCCTAACTTAGTGCTTCTAGTCCTGCGTAACTTTCAGCACTTTCTCAATCCAGACAAATAACCTCATTGCAGTGTGGCTTCCATTTACCACCCACTATTCAATATTCCAGACAACATAAAACAATACATAACGGGTTTTGGTTAAAACGTAAATCAATAATTCTAATTTTCAAATACAATCCTCACCTCCTCACCTAACTAACTTTACTGACCATGCCTCCGCTACCAAGTAAAACTGATGCAGCGGAGTTTACCAGCTCTACACATACATACAACACTCATTTGGACCCATATACATTCATACACTCAATGAGCTAGCAAATATCCACTGGTCATCAATTTTGATTACCCTAGGAAACCTTTACACCAGTATTCTTACCATTCCTGTCTCCTGAGTAAATGCACGTTCGAAAGATCTAGTAGTAGATTAGAATAGGGAGGAAATAAAATAATACATTTATCTTTTATTCAAAGAACCACAGACTCAGAAGGAGTTTTAAAAGTTTATCTGAATTAATAATTTTGTAAGTCAAATCAGAATACACATAGATATACCAGAATTCTCCATCAGGAAAAATAGTACAGTTAATTTATAATCGCTTTTCATTAATTAAATTGTTGCAATAACAGTACCTGAGGAGAGAAAGAATAGAGAGCAAATACGGAGGATTAACCCCACAGTTATATTTACCTAGAATGGTGTGAGGACCTAGACATCAGTGTGTCAATGATTTAGTACAGTACAGGTTCAGGACCGTGAAGGTGACCTCTTCTAGTTTAACACCAGTGTTACACCCCTCTCTGGTGCTACTCTCTCCGGCTCGGGCTCGTCCGGACCCCTTCCTAGATGTGCCTCCTCGGTTGTTCCGCGAATTTCCCTAGTGTTGGATTCTTCAGTCAGATTGCAGCAAAATCAGGCAGCATCTCAGCATAGCTTCGGCATCTCGTGGGTCAAGGGTGTCTAACTATCTAGAACTTACTTCTGTTATACCAATTCAGATATATGATCCACCCCCAAATGTTTCAATTCCATGTACAACCGCAATTTGATTGGGCCAAGCAGTGGGGTGAGAACATCACACCATACTAAGTGTAATAACTTTTTTTAGTTCTATTGTCTAGCTCCCCGGCCCTTAATTTTAATACCCACAAGCTTTATTCCCACAAGCATTTCATATGTAAATCGATAAATCTGTAATACAATGTTTCAGGTTCTTCCTCTCGTAGGGTCAGGAGTTGTTCTTTCTATGTCCTTGTTGGGCTTAGGGTTTGGCAGCCATTCAATGATCTCATTGGTCTCAGGACAAGCAGATGTCGCGCATGCGTAGTTGCCACAAGGAAACAAAGACGTGGTCACCATTCAAGGCCCAAATATGAACTATTAATAAAGTCAGAGAAGAACATGTTAGAATACAAAATTAAATGAATTCAATGTATACCACTTACTTCTACTCTAACCCCATTTACTTAATAAATCTTTTGCATTAATGGCTTAGTAAAACTTGCATAGGTTAGTTTCAACACGGCATGTGCGTTATTGCGATGGTTTTGAGCAGCCATATTAAAAGCTATTGCGCAGCTGCAAAGATTTCCCCCCAAGTGACAGAAGACGTCATACTACGTAGATGTAGTAGACGCATGCGCAGAAAAATTCCCACGTTTTTGGCGGCCATTTTAGGGACACTCAGGTTACTTATTAGTAAAGCACATTGAAAAGCTTGCCCTAGATACGATATGTGAAATGTAATGTAAAATTAGTATTCACAAACATGTTGATTAAAATGTTACAGGTTATTTGAGAGCATTGCATACGAGCAAGTTTCTTTTTATTCGAAACCTTGCTCCATCACTGGTGTGCAGGATCAGTTGGCTCATTGTAATGTTCCTTCTGTTCAAGGTGATGTCTCTCACAATGTCTTAGTATCCAGTGAAGCCAGAGGCTCGAGATCTCGTAGACCTCCTGTCTGTTTGAATGATTATTTATATTAATGTTTCACATTAAGATTCTCCACTTTTGTGTTTAGTTTTTTATTCCAAAGGGAGAAGATGTGTTGTAAACATGTTCTTCTTTCAACAAGGTTATCTATCTCTAGCCCTTCCATGGCCGGCTTTACGGCGGTGAGACCGGTGTCATCGCACCGGGTGCTGGCTTTCTGGGGGCGCCTGTTTGCAACTTTATTATGCTTTTAAAGCCCCTGCTGCCACATTCCTTTCCTCCTGCAATTACGGGGCCTCACAAAAATGTCAAGATAACTCCCGTGATTAATGTTCTTCCTGGCCAGAGATCAGAGTTTTGTGTAGTTGAGGTTTTTGACTTATGTGAAGGTAGCACAGACGGTTTATATGCCTACTGCAAAGAACATGTACCAAGTAGTTTACAGAGTGCATTTAATGTAAATAGATCAGCAGGTTACTGCTTTTAAAAGAGCCATCCTTTTGTTACTTGCAATTTATAACTTAAAGTCCTAATATAGAATAGTGAGGTATTAACTTTCATCATAGAACTGCATACACTCTGCAAAGTATAGAACATTGATTAATGTTGCAAAAAGGGTTAATTTGGGTAGAAACGGATTCTTATTATTAAAGAAAACTCCCAACAATGCTGTTTCTTTTTCGACTCTGAGTTTGTGCTTCTCCACACCAAGCACTCCTAAACTATACTGCCTACCAGTATGGATGACATGTGACTCCTACACTTTTAGGGACAGCTGTATCAACGCATTTTGCGATCGCAAAAGGGGCGATTCGCAGAATCGGCTTGTTTGAAATATCCAAAAAGCGTTTAGCAATGTATCAAGCTTTAAGAATTCACAATATGGGTAATCGCAATTATTTGCAATTACCTAAATTGCGAATGCTGTTAGGGAATCGCAATTTACGATTCCCTAAATGCTAGTCTTGTAGCCATTGCAAATTGCGATATTGCTTTAAGGAACTGCAACATACCACCAACTTCAAGTTGGTGGTAATTTACGATTTCCTAGAAAAATGCCCTTTTTTGCATTTTTCAAAGTGCCATGTGGCACACATACATGCCCTTAAGGCATGTATGTGCGCCACATGTGCACACATTCACATTTCAGGGGTGCAACAGGGTGTCCTTTTGGAACCCTTCCACCCTTGAAATTGCATGCGAAATTTGCGAGTACCTATTGGGTACTCGCAAATCGCGCATGCAATTCCCATTAAATGAATGGGAAGCCATTCCTTATTTGCGAATCGCAAATTGGAATGCGTAGGAATCGCTATTTTAAATGCAAAACCTATATATATTGCATTTTGCGAGTCCTTAATAGCGAATCGGTAAAATTCGCTATTAAGGACTCGCAAAATGCAATGTTGATACATCTGGCCATTAGTCCTTTGGCTTATGTAACATTTCCTATACACTGATTTACACAAGTATGATTGATTGTCTGTGTAATGTGTGTGTGATACAAAGTACTCTGACATTCTTTACTGGTATGAGTAGCACTATATAACGAATTCAATGCATTTGAGAGAGAGTGGTTATGGAGACTTTGTCACTGTTAAAGGGTGCAAGTGAGAGAATCTGTGTTGGAGGTGGTCATTGGGGGCGCCAACTAACATTGTCGCACTGGGCGCCACCAGCGCTAAAGCCGGCCCTGAGCCCTTCCTTTGTGTCCTTTCCTTTATGTCCTTCCAGAATACTTGTAATGTTCTAAATGCTTCTCTTTGAGTCAAGCTGCATTCCAGACTTGTCAGTTGGTGTCTGGTCAGCTGGTGAGGTGTACGCTTTGTTTGTGCTCTGTGAATAAATCCTCTACTTACTGTGAAGAGTCTCCAGCATTGTTCTTACAACAATTTACATCACAAGCATATTGGGTAGCAGCCCCAAAACCAAGAAATGGTAGCCTATGTCAGCCACTGAATTTTCTCTGTACCTATCACTGACTTGAATAACAAAACCGGGTAGAGACATTCAGAGCACGCACAAAGCAACTGTCCCTTTATCTTTCCTCGTCATACCCTACCAGAGACCAGCTACCCCAGGTTCTGTGGCTCCATTACTACTTCCGTTCAGTTGAATAGGCAGAGTGAGCTTGTCATCTCCAAAGGGTGAAAAAACAGCACCAGCTCACCTTCTCACATCACATCTCTATCAGACCTGCTTTGAAGACCGTCCACTGGCTTCCATTCAAGAGAGAAACACCCTGCTCGACAACCTCGCCAACCTCGGACTCAAGCAACGGGTGAACTCCCCCACCCACTACGCCGGCCACACGCTCGACCCCATCTTCTCCGCAAGCAACCACGTCTCCTTCATCCACAACACCGGACTACACTGGACAGACCACAGCTGCATCCACTTCACTTTCAAGAAGACTACATCCCATCACCACACGCAACAGATCCCCCGCAGACGCTGGAGCAAAGTCACCACAGACCAGCTAACCACATCGCTGAGCCAGAACCCACCAGTCGACACCCCTGACACCAACAACGCAGCCCAGAACCTCACACAATGGATCACCAACTGTGCCGACGACCTCGCTCCCCTCAAGAACCCCCCAGGCAAGACCAGCAACAGGAAAACCACGTGGTTCACCAACGCCCTCAAAGCCTCAAAGAAATCCTGCCGAACCCTCGAAAAAACCTGGCACCACGAACGGACAACAGAAAACATGACAGCCCTCAAGAACGCCACTCGCGAACACCACCAGCTGATCCGCACCACCAAAAGGACATCGTTCAAAGACCAGTTGGACAACAAAACCCACAACAACAAGGAACTCTTCAACATCGTAAAAGAACTCTTCAACCCCAGGGCCAGCAACAACGACATTGCACCATCGCAAGACCTCTGCAACTCCCTCGCCACGTTCTTCTACCGCAAGATCGCAGACATACACGACAGCTTCAGCACCCAAACCCCGCCTCCAGCCACCGAACCAACAATCACACCCACCACCCTCAGTGCCTGGACCCCCGTCAGCACTGAAGACACCACCCACGTCATGAACACCATCCACTCCGGCTCTCCCTCTGACCCATGCCCTCACCACATCTTCAACAAAGCCGACGCCATCATCGCACCCCACCTCTGGAACATCATAAACAACTCCTTCGCATCAGCCACCTTCCCAGAAAGCTGGAAGCACGCAGAGATCAACGCCCTACTGAAGAAACCCACAGCCGAACCAAAAGACCTCAAGAACTTTCGCCCCATCTCTCTCCTTCCCTTCCCGGCTAAAGTCATCGAGAAGACCGTCAAAAAACAACTGACTGCATTCCGCAAAGCAAACAACTCGCTCGACCCATCCCAGTCCGGATTCCGAGCCAACCATAGCACCAAGACCACCCTCATCGCAGCCTCCGACGACATTAGGACCCTGATGGACAACGGGGATACAACCGCTCTCATCCTCCTAGACCTCTCGGCCGCCTTCGATACCGTCTGCCACCGCACCCTAATAACCTGCCGCCTCAACACTGGGATCCAAGGAAAAGCCCTGGACTGGATCACCTCGTTCCTCTCCGACAGAACCCAGAGAGTCCGCCTCCCTCCCTTCCGCTCCACGGCCACCAAGATCATCTGCGGCGTACCCCAAGGCTCCTCGCTCAGCCCAACCCTCTTCAATATCTACCTGAGCCCCCTCGCTGCCATCGCTCGCAATCACAACCTCAACATCATCTCCTACGCCGACGCCACCCAGCTGATACTCTCCCTCACCAAAGACCCAGCCACCGCCAAAACCAACCTCCAGGAAGGAATGAAAGACGTCGCGGAATGGATGAAGCTCAGCCGTCTGAAACTCAACTCAGACAAGACGGAGGTCCTCATCCTCGGACAATACCCATCAGCCTGGGACGACTCCTGGTGGCCCACGGCGCTGGGCACCGACACCCGCGGACCACGCTCGCAACCTGGGATTCATCCTGGACTCCTCTCTCACGATGACCAAACAAGTCAACGCCATCTCATCTTCATGCTTCAACACCCTGCGCATGCTCCGAAAGATCTTCCGGTGGATCCCCACCGAAAACAGAAAGACAGTTACCCAGGCCCTCGTCACCAGCCGACTGGACGACGGGAACGCCCTGTATGCAGGAACCACAGCCAAACTTCAGAAACTACTTCAGCGCATACAGAACGCCTCCACACGACTCATCCTCGACATCCCGTGCCGCAGCCACATAACACCTGTTGGACCCGGCCTTGTGGCGTGGCCCATTCAGACCCGTAGCGGCACCAGGCTACCCCCTATACCCCACACTACACTGACTAGCGTAGCTTCCCCGACCCAGAACCCGGGGTTACCCCTGTCCTCCCCTCCATCTTCCCGACACCAGGCACCCTTCCCATTCCCTCAGCCTCGCGGCCTCCAGTACCCGGCCCAGCACCCCCGATGGCCGCCTCGACCCAAGCGCAACCCCGGCCTAGTCGCGCCATGCCGGCTGGGGGGAGAGAGGGCTCCTGGTGAGCAGGAGAGGATGGAGTAGTTTCATTCACACCTGGCCTCCTCCCAAGAGAGGGTTTCGATCGCCCTCCGGCCACCCTGAGGGCTGGCTCCACGCCTGCTGCGTGTCTGGGATCCCTCCTGACCCCGCTTTGAAAGGATCAAAGGGCCGCGTGGCAGGAACCCCCAACAAACGACCCCCAGGCGCTAAGACCCCTGCCTGTGAGGACTCCGGACATCAAAGAGGAGTCGACCTATAACAAGGGGCGCCCTGGGACCCTCGGGAGTTGAATCCTGGAACGAACGAGCCCTGCTGACGTGGTCGCGGCTGAAGAACATCCCCACAGCATCCTACGGAACTCTTGGAACCTTGGTGAGCCCTGCAGACAGCGTCGCGGCTCTACCTGGCAGAGACGGACTTCTGCCTAACGACATCCGAGCCCTGCTGACGTGGTCGTGGCTCACCTTGCACCCTAGAGAACTCTGAGCCCTGCTGAGTGACTCGCGGCTCCTGGAAGATTGTCCGACCTCCGACACCCGGACTCGAGTCCTGCAGAGCGGACACACACTCAAGAGACATTCCGGTCCGGCTGGACCCCAAAGATCATCTCGTATCTCCCGGCTCGAGGATTGAGAGCTGTGCGCCGGATACGCTTCCGCATTGACCCAGATCCTAAGACTGTCCCGCTACCCCCACCCCAACCGAGACTTTGTGAGCCCTTGCTCTACTTGTACATACTCCTGCGGATCATAAAGATCCTGATATTGCTAGATAAAGCATACGTATTCCAGAATCTACGGTGTGATGTCTCTGTGTTGCCTGGTGCTGAAGCAGCGTGTACGATCCTAGGTGTGAGACCCGGTCCTGAAGGGGTCTCCGACCGGTGCTCGGCTATTTCTCCCGGAAGGGTGGGCGCAGGGTGGTCAAGCACATATTCTGGCCTCCCCTGGGGCTAGCCCTTCTAACACTGGTGGCAAGCGAAGCGATCCGAGCCTGCAATCTAGAGATCGTATAACGAACGGCTGACGCACTACCGAGCAAAGACGACAGAAGAAGCCACCATGAGCACCACGGAAACCGACGCGAGCGCTACGTTTTGTGTACAGCGGTTAGAAGAATATACACACAAGGAGCTGAAACAATTTTGCAAACAACGGAAGATCGCTACCACTGGTCTAAACACCAAGGAAGACATGCAACAAGCCCTGAAAGCCTGGGTGGAGTCCGGGGCCTCCCTTGCCCGACTGGACGAACTCGGTGAGGAGACAGAGCGGCCGGACAAGCGCAGAAGATTCCAGGGAACAAGCAATAACCCCCAAGCGCAAGGCAACGCAGCGGGTGGGGGCTGGTCCCCGGAAGACACCACAGACAGAGAAAGGGACCGAAGTCATGAACTAGAAATGGCCAAACTGAAAATAGAGGGCAAGATAAGGCTAGCCGAAAAAAAGCTAGCGGTAGAACAGCTCCGAGTACAAGGAGAGCTAGAGGAAAAGAAGTTACAACGGGAACACGAGGAAAAGAAACTTCGGCGGGAGCACGAGCGCAGCTTGAAGGAAATAGAGTTCAGAACACGGAGCGAGGGAGCTCGACCCTCGGGGGGCCAAGAACCCGCACCCCTGGGGGAACCGAAAGTCCACATCCCTAAGGATGTGGTCAAAGAGTACTATCGGAATGATGACATTCAGCAGTGGTTCAAAGCCTACGAGGTAGCTATGACCTCCCACCGCGTTCCACAGAAGGACTGGGGGGCAGGGTTGTGGGGGCGATTCCTGGGCGAAGGACGAGACACTCTCCTCGACCTACCGGCCTCCATGCAAACATCCTACAGCCACATGACGGAGGCCCTCCTCACGAAATACGGCCTCACCCCCGAAATGTATCGGCAGCGGTTCCGGGACTGCCGAAAGATCCCAGGCACCACCTGGGTGGAATACGTAAACTTTTACAGCCGAGCGCTGGAAGGGTGGATCAAGGGCAGCAAGGTAACCACCTTCGAAGAATTGACTGACCTCATTGCCTGGGAACACTTGTCCACCAACTGTTTCGTAGAACTATGCCAGCACCTGCTCGACAGCAAACTCACAGACCCGAGGAAGCTGGCCGTCGAAGCAGATCGCTGGGTAAACACCCGGGTCCCCCCGAACCCCTTAGGAGACTACACCTGCAGCCAGCAAGGACCTCCCTGTCAGAGAGGGGGGGGGGAATCAAGGGAAACCGAGGGAGTTCCCATCCGGGCCCCCGCCTAGCCCCCCGAGGAACCCACCCCCGGGGTTCCCAGCGCCTCCGCCAGGCAGTGCCGCCACCCCTGGCAGACAAGGGCCCCGGGTGAATATCACATGTTTCCGCTGTCAACGGCTAGGGCATTACGCCAGCGATCCTCAGTGCCCCATGGCCCAGAAACCCCCCACGACAACTCCCCCAGCCCGACACATGGCCACCGTGACCCTAGGGGAGGAGTTTGAGGACCCCGAGGGATGGGAACCTGCAGCCATGGCCCTAGTCACACTAGGAGACCGAGATATGATTCCCGGGGCCCCCCTACCCGCAAACACCAAGAAGTACCGCCAGATTGTCAAGGTCAACGGCCACCCGGTGGAAGCCCTTCGCGACACCAGGGCGAGCATCACTGGTGTCCTCAGCCACTTAGTCCAAGCGGACCAGATCATCCCCAATGTCTTTTGCCCTGTGATAGCTTCCGACAACACTGAGAGTCTGTGTAAGGTAGCCCTGGTACCATTCGAATGGGGGGGGAGTAACCGGAACCTTGCGGGTGGCTGTCCGAACCACACAACCCGTGGACTGCCTCCTAGGAAATGACCTGGAAAGTTACCCCTGGAGACAGGTCGAGCGCAAGACCCACCTCGGGATGATGGGTCTACCAGAATGGGTGTGCGCAACCACCCGACCCATGGCGGCCCGACTACCCCCCCGCGGGGGAGTCAAGGACGAAGCCCCCAGCACCCCCTCCGAGGCCCAACCCAGAGATGATCCTGTTGAACCTCACCCCCTATCCCCAGGAGAAGAGCCCCCCGCCGACGACGGGTCCAGCCAGCCCGACCACGCGCAGATCACGGAGTTAGGTGATCTGCCCGAGTTGGCCCAGTGGCGCCACGAAGGGGGCCCTTCCCGAGAGGAGTTCTGCCGAGAACAAGCGACCTGTTCTTCCCTGGTTGGACCCCGGCAGCAGGCCGCCGCCCAAGCCGTGGGCGACCAAACGGGAACCTACTTATTGTATTGGGAGAATGACCTCCTGTATAGCGAACAGCGGGCTGCCGAGCTAGGGTTAGCCCGGGTCCTGGTGGTACCCCTACGCTTCCGAGACTTCCTCCTGGGCTTGGCCCAGGATGTACCCCTGGCCAGCCACTTGGGCCAGGACAAGACCTACCATCGCCTAGTAACGCACTTTTATTGGCCAAAAATGCGAGCCCACGTAGAGGCCCACTGCAAGTCCTGCCCCACGTGCCAAGCCAGTGGTAAAAGTGGAGGGAAGCGCAAGGCCCCCCTCCAATCCTTCCCAGTCGTCAGTACCTCCTTTGAGCGGGTCGGAATTGACATCGTGGGGCCCCTGGATCCCAAGACCGCCCAGGGTCACCGCTTTATCCTCGTCCTAGTGGACCATGCCACCCGATACCCGGAGGCCATCCCCCTCCGCACCGTCACGGCCCCCATGGTGGGCCGGGCCTTAATGGGGATCTTCTCCCGGGTAGGGTTCCCCCGAGAGGTCGTGAGCGACCGAGGTACCAATTTTATCTCCAAATATATGGGATCCCTGTGGCAACAGTGTGGAGTCTCGTATAAATTCACTACCCCTTACCATCCCCAAGGCAATGGACTAGTGGAGCGGTGTAACAGGACTCTGAAGGGAATGATCATGGGTCTCGAGGAGCCCCTGCGGCGTAAGTGGGACGTCCTCCTCCCCTGCCTCCTGTTCGCCTACCGGGAAGTCCCCCAGAAGTCCTTGGGGTTCAGCCCTTTTGAGTTGCTGTATGGGCACCCAGTCCGAGGCCCCCTGAGCTTGGTCAAAGAGGGATGGGAGACGGCACCCCGGAACCCCCCACAGGTCGTGTTCCGGTACCTGTTGACTCTCAGGAACCAGACTCGGAAGTTCCGAGAGCTGGCCGAGGCCAACCTCGAGGCGAGCCAGGAAGAAATGAAGCGCTGGTACGACCAGAACGCCACGCTGGTCGAGTTCCAGCCCGGGCAGCAGGTCTGGGTGATGGCCCCCGTGAAGCCGTGCGCCCTCCAAGACAAATGGACCGGGCCCTTCAAGGTGGTCGAACGGAAAAGTCAGGTGACCTACGTGGTGGACGTCCAGTCCCCTGGGAACCCTCTTCGGGTCCTCCACGTGAACCGCCTCAAGCCTCACTTCGTGCGGACGGAGTTGAGCTTGCTCCTGGCCACAGACGACGGGGCGGAAGAGGAAACGGAGCCTCTTCCTGACCCCCTGCGGGCCAAAGAAAAAGACGGCTCCGTGGAGGGGGTGATCCTCTCCTCCTCCCTCACACCCCGACAACACGAGGACTGCCGCCGGCTCTTGGGCCAGTTCTCCGACCTGTCCTCCCTCGTCCCTAAGGTCACCGACTGGTGCGTCCACGACGTGGACACAGGAGACAGCCCACCGGTACGGCACCGAGCCTACCGCGTCCCCGACCGAGTCCAGGCAGAAGTATCGAAGATGCTATCTCTCGGGGTGATCGAGCCCACAGACAGTCCTTGGGCCAGCCCCGTGGTACTGGTCCCGAAAGCAGCTGCCCCTGGTGTTGCCCCCGAACTACGGTTCTGTGTGGACTACCGGGGCTCAATGCGGTCACCCGCGCAGACGCTCACCCTCTCCCCCGCGCAGATGCGCTCATTGACCGCCTTGGGTCTGCTCAGTTTCTCAGCACCTTCGATTTGACCTGCGGATACTGGCAGATTGCACTCACGGAGGGCGCCAAGGAGCGGTCCGCCTTCTCCACCCCGGATGGGCACTATCGCTTCCGAGTGATGCCATTCGGGATGAAAAATGCCCCGGCCACCTTTCAGCGACTGGTGAATAGGGTTCTGGCCGGGCTGGAAGAATTCAGCGCCACCTATCTGGACGATATTGCGGTATTCAGCTCCGAATGAGGTGAGCACCTCCAGCACCTCCGGAGGGTCTTGGGGGCCCTACGCCAAGCCGGCCTCACAGTGAAGGCCAGCAAATGCCAGATTGGGCAAGGGTCGGTGGTCTACCTGGGGCACCAGGTCGGCAGCGGGCAGGTCGCCCCTCTCCAACCTAAGATTGACGCCATCCTGGCCTGGGAGCCACCAACCACCCAAACCGAAGTCCGAGCCTTCCTGGGCCTCACTGGTTACTACCGGAGGTTCATTCAAGGTTACGGCAGCCTCGTAGGACCTCTCACGGAGCTCACGTCCAAAAGACAACCTAAAAAGGTACAGTGGACCCCTGCCTGCCAGGAGGCGTTCGACGCCCTGAAACTCGCCATGTGTACAGCCCCTGTGCTCCAACCCCCCGATTACTCCAAGGAGTTTGTGGTCCAAACGGATGCTTCCGAGCATGGCATCGGAGCCGTCCTCTCCCAGCTCAATGAGAAGGGCGTAGATCAGCCCGTGGCCTTCATTAGCCGAAGGTTACTGCCCCGAGAGCAACGATGGAGCACCATTGAACGCAAGGCGTTCGCCGTAGTCTGGGCTCTAAAGAAACTGCGACCCTACCTCTTCGGAACCCACTTCCGAGTCCAGACGGATCATCGCCCTTACGGTGGCTCATGCAGATGAGAGGGGAGAACCCCAAATTGCTACGATGGTCCATCTCCCTCCAGGGGATAGACTTCACAGTAGAGCATCGCCCTGGCAACGACCACGCCAACGTTGACGGCCTCTCCAGATTCTTCCCCCTCAGCGAAGAGAACCCCCAAGAAGATGGGTAGTTCTCTCCGGCCTTCAGCTGGGGGGGACGCGTGTTGGACCCGGCCTCGTGGCGTGGCCCATTCAGACCCGTAGCGGCACCAGGCTACCCCCTATACCCCACACTACACTGACTAGCGTAGCTTCCCCGACCCAGAACCCGGGGTTACCCCTGTCCTACCCTCCATCTTCCCGACACCAGGCACCCTTCCCATTCCCTCGGCCTCGCGGCCTCCAGTACCCGGCCCAGCACCCCCGATGGCCGCCTCGACCCAAGCGCAACCCCGGCCTAGTCGCGCCATGCCGGCTGGGGGGAGAGAGGGCTCCTGGTGAGCAGGAGAGGGAGGAGTAGTTTCATTCACACCTGGCCTCCTCCCAAGAGAGGGTTTCGATCGCCCTCCGGCCACCCTGAGGGCTGGCTCCACGCCTGCTGCGTGTCTGGGATCCCTCCCGACCCCGCTTTGAAAGGATCAAAGGGCCGCGTGGCAGGAACCCCCAACAAACGACCCCCAGGCGCTAAGACCCCTGCCTGTGAGGACTCCGGACATCAAAGAGGAGTCGACCTATAACCAGGGGCGCCCTGGGACACTCGGGAGTTGAATCCTGGAACGAACGAGCCCTGCTGACGTGGTCGCGGCTGAAGAACATCCCCACAGCATCCTACGGAACTCTTGGAACCTTGGTGAGCCCTGCAGACAGCGTTGCGGCTCTACCTGGCAGAGACGGACTTCTGCCTAACGACATCCGAGCCCTGCTGACGTGGTCGCGGCTCACCTTGCACCCTAGAGAACTCTGAGCCCTGCTGAGTGACTCGCGGCTCCTGGAAGATTGCCCGACCTCCAACACCCGGACTCGAGTCCTGCAGAGCGGACACACACTCCAGAGACATTCCGGTCCGGCTGGACCCCAAAGATCATCTCGTATCCCCCAGCTCGAGGATTGAGAGCTGTGCGCCGGATACGCTTCCGCATTGACCTAGATCCTAAGACTGTCCCGCTACCCCCACCCCAACCGAGACTTTGTGAGCCCTTGCTGTACCTGTACATACTCCTGCGGATCATAAAGATCCTGATATTGCTAGATAAAGCATACGTATTCCAGAATCTACGGTGTGGTGTCTCTGTGTTGCCTGGTGCTGAAGCAGCGTGTACGATCCTAGGTGTGAGACCCGGTCCTGAAGGGGTCTCCGACCGGTGCTTGGCTATTTCTCCCGGAAGGGTGGGCACAGGGTGGTCAAGCACATATTCTGGCCTCCCCTGGGGCTAGCCCTTCTAACAACACCCCACCTGAGAAACCTGCACTGGCTCCCCGTCAGAAAGAGGATCACGTTCAGGCTCCTCACCCACGCACAAAACCGCTCCACTACATGGGCCCCGAATACCTCAACAACCGCCTCTCGTTCTACACTCCCACCCGCCAGCTCCGCTCCGCCAGCCTCGCCCTCGCCATCGTCCCAGGGATCCGCAGAACCACAACCGGAGGAAGATCGTTCTCCTACCTGGCCGCCAAGACATGGAACTCCCTCCCCGCAAACCTACGACTGACCCAGGACCATCTCACCTTCAGGAAGCACCTCAAGACCTGGCTATTCGAGCAGTAACAGCACCCCCCTCCCTTCAGCGCCTTGAGACCCTCACGGGTGAGTAGCGCGCTCTATAAATGTATTGATTGATTGAATGACTTACTGCACTACAAGGCAATCTGTGGCTCAGCATCTCTCCACAGTCCAGACATCTGAGACCCCTCCACCCACGACATTGAATCGTCCTCTGCCCAAACAGATTAAGGGAAACCTATAGATATACGTGCAATCTGAATCACCCACCTGCTCATATGAGGCTACAATGTGACATGCTCAGGACTGAAGACCACTCTAGGTCCCCCAGGTGCCGGATGCCCAGCCCCACACAGTCCCCATCGTTCCCATGCGCAGCCTACCAGATAGATGTCTAATATTGACTTGGTACACGATGGTCTATGACATGTTTCTGTATGCGTTATCGCCATACCGTTATTGCCCTTTCAGTCTGTGAGGGGTTTTGGAAAGGCCACAACTCATACATGGTGATATTCCAATCAGATCTAGACCAACAAAATCAGAGACTCAAGGAAGATCCAAGAAAGCACTAACTTGGGATCTTCATGCAGCTCTCTGCAGCTGTTTTCACTTCTTTGCAAAAATAAATAAATACACAGGGCTCAATTCACAAAGGTCAATTCAGTCATAAACATACGTTTACAAACAAATTTACCTAATTTGCAAAGGGATTCCTGGCCAGTGTAATTTATTTATGAGTATGGGTTACTGTGGCAGAAGTGCAGAAAAATACGCACTCATAAATCATAAATCCCACTCATATGGTGGGAAGTGGGCATGCCAAGTACGTGAATAATTATCCCTCCACATTTGGTGAGAGTGTAGGGAAAGGGCTGTCTAAACAAAGAAAAAAAAAAGAAAGTGTGCATTTGCACAGAGGGGCCCATGCCCCTCTGCTATAACAACAGGAGCCTTTGAGAATAATCACATAACACTCTCAGACGTGTGCATGATATGAGCCTCATGCAGCTTTTGGGGCACATTTCTAGACATTTTTGGAAATTAAAAAAAGTCATAAATTTGCATCCAGTAGATTTACTACTTTTTCATTAATGGGGCCCATAGATTATTTTAACTAATTCCGAATGAATAAGCAAATCAATTGATGCAGAACGCAACACTAGGACTCTAAGGTTGGCCGTCTTTCTTCCAAATCCAGTAAAAATAAATCTCTAACTGTACTTTTCTACCAAGGCTTCACTCCTCCTCTGTCATGTAAGGCCACATAATGAATCTGAATGTTTATTTAAGTTCTCTTCACACCTGCTGCCTTTAATAATTCACCAGAACTGTGGCTGATGCAGCTGACTGTGACATCACCTGTGACGTCACAGGAAAAGCTTCCCAATAAAGCCTCTGTGCTACATTCCCTGTCCTCACTTGATGCTCACCATGCTAATGTGACTGCTTGCCTTTCATACCTGCCCCTATGAACCATCCTTCCCAGTACCGTTTCCCTCCCTCCATCCTACAAGGTGCTCCTGTCCTTTCCTCGTTGACCCCGCCCTTAGTTAGTTATGTCTGAGCCCCTGTGTCCTGTAATCGGAGTCTGAGAAGAAGGAGCGGTGAGGCAACACCAAGCTAACAAAAATGTCTGTGTTCGGTATCCCCAAAATTGTTCTGGAGAAGGGACTCACCACCTACCAGGATGACTACAGACCGCCGCCTCCACCCCCTAGGGTATGGAAACCAAAGATCCAGGAGAAAGTAAGTAAGATTTCCAAAGATTCCAATCTACCTACAGATTTATCAAAGTATTGGGTCAGAAATGTAGAATGACTGTGGAATGTGTCTCAACCACAAACATGCATTTGAGAAGGCGGGTCTTGTGGTCGTCTTGGAGTTTTCATTGTCTCCTTTGCCATTTCCTATTAAAGACTTCACCGGCTACTCTCTTAAGTAAAGGGATTGGACAGCGGTGTCCACCCGATTAGCTAATTATCTGTGACTATAATGAGATATCTTGCTGGGAAATCATAGATTTAGGTGGCTTTAACAATTCTTGTTTATGTCTTTCCCTGGACTACGAATGGTACTTCTTGAGATGTGATCCTTGGGATCACGGCAGGATATTGACGGGAGCAGGTTTATGGAACAGTTAAGGAGCGGTGTGACACACAGGCACCATTTGAACAGAGTTTACCACTGACCTCTTCTGTACCTGTGGTTATCTGCATCAGTGGTCCTCTGGGGTTCACCTGAATTTGAAAGGAGGTCAAAGAGGGAAAGTGGCCTTTTGTTGCCCTTCTCCTACCAACATACTAGGAGAAGGGCAAGGGTGTTTAACACGCGCCAGGAACTCCAGGCCACATTTTCAGGATATTCAATTGAGATTTAATTTGCATACAATTTACATACAGGACAATATTTCGAATTGGGTGTCATTTACACGTGCATAATATCTGGTTATTTGGCCTAGATCCAGCTCTCATGGACCAGCTCTCATTGGTCATACAGAAGCTTGAAATGTGGCATGCATGCAGCCCTCCTGGACCTATGTTGGAACTCCATTTTCCAGTTGATCAAGAGTGCCATTATTTGCATGATATTTCTCACTGTGGTGAACAAGAAGATTTGAAGCATGCTGCTTAGTAACAGAACGCATTAATATTATGAGCTCGTAGGTCATCTGCTGGGGTATCTTTAGGTGTTACTTCTCACCTACATTATGTTATTTTAATATGACTATGAAGTTCATTGTGAACAATATTTATTTTAAAAATGTTGACAGGGGTCTGTGGGTCCGATTCACAAATGTAAACTTAGATGCTTGGTCTAAACTTAAAACAAACGTCTGAGCTTACGACTTTGGGAATTCACAAAAGGCAATTATGAGTCCTTTCTTTATGTCGGCACTCGGGCCAGATCTCCGCCCAAGTGCGGACATCAAGATAGTGCTCGTAAAATGCCCTGTGCGAATTCCCAAAGTCATAAACGTAGACGTTGGTCTAAGTTTAGACCAAACTTCTCAGTTTACCTTTGTGAATCGGGTTCTATATTTTTACGAGCAAGAAGAAAAGTTCTTGAAAGAATCAAACACGTTGGTGCCTGCTAGAGAGCTCACAAACATTGTTAATTTTTAGAACAGGAAATTTATGTGTCATCCGAAGTCACAACGTATGAACTATTTTGTGTCACATGACATATTGTACTGAAAGCAAGTGTGCCAAAAACAAAGTGGAGAACCATCCAAGTGGACATGCGGTGATTGGCAAGCGTGAAGTGACACATGGTGGCCATTTTTAAGTCACTGGTCTAGCAATGGTTGACCGTCATGTTAGACTGGTGAGTTGAAAGCAAAATAAAGTGCACAAAAGCTCAAAAAAGATAGCAAGAAGCCCAATGGCAATTAGGCAATATTATTAATAATAATAATAATAATAAAGTTTTGAAGACTGGAGCAGGATGAGGAGCAACATGGGAGCATCAGGGGGCGTGAATGTGGAGAGTAAAAAAGAGAGCATGCAAGAGTGGCATGCAACTGGACAAGTGGGGGAGAGGGTGCAGGAAAACACATGCCCTCTCAAGGAATGTTAAATTCAATATAATGGAACAGAACTATGAGCTAATTAGTGGAAGAATTCAACTTAAACAATCAAAACACTGTGATACCAAAGTGCTTCTGGCACACAGGGTGAGGTGTGGTGCAGCGGCCAGAGCGGCTGACTCTGGAGAGCAGGGCTCACGGTTCGATCCCGGCACCAGCGGCAGCTCAGCATCATGTGAATCTGGGAAATAGCTCACTTTATCTCCCCGATGTACCCCAGTGCCTTGAAACCCTTAAGGGTGATATGTTCACACTTTACAAATAGGAATTATTATTATTACACAAGAATAGGGTGGAGAGTAATCAGATCTGAAGAAGACACCTGAGAACGACAACAAAATGATCCAATCATGACCAAGGGGCCATCCCAAAAGCCACTCTAATTATACGTATGTATTAGAAACAATAGGCCTGCCAACAGACAACCAAAGCTGTCTGCAGCCAAAACCTAAATGCAGCCCACTACACAGCAATTCCTTTTAATGGTCATGTGCCACAAGAGGTGACAAACATCATTCCTCCTATGCTATGACATGGCCATCAGAATTATGTACGAGAGAATTTGTGCCTTTGGCGGGTGCTTCCTGGTTACTGTTCCCAGATGTAGCTTGCTACAGTATTGGGCCTTTTAAAATTGGTCCATACAGGACTTCCTGCCTGGAGCCACAATACAGAGCACTTTTGCATAGGTCAATGCCTACTGCACAGCTTTCCCAACTTTTCATGTTGGTGACACACTTTTTCTCGATGGGTCAATTTTTGACACAGTAATTGAGTGTAGCGAGCGAGTGTGTCAGCGAGCCCGAACCACCTACAGGGGCTTTAGGGGGTGGGTTCTCCCCAAGAGAAAATGTTGAAAATAAGAGTAAGCAAATGGTGCATTTTCAAGAAAATTTGAGAAAGCAGGAAGGTTAATAAAGCAATTGTGAATCTGTTCTAACAAAGACAGTGACTGGCAAAATTGTTCTATCTTTCTGCTCTCTCCTAGGATGGAAGTGTGGGGTACACTGTTAAAATTCTGGGTCTGGAACAATAGTGGTCATTTTTTTAATGTGTGGTCATCAATAGAATAATGCACATAATCCAGCCTTGGAAAAATGCCAGCCATTTCATAACAGCAGTAATTCTAGACAACTTGTGGGCACCCTTGGAGCTACACCCTCTGCTGACCCATGGTAAAATGTTGAGCCTCACATAATGGTCACATAATGGTGCCATAAACATGCGGAAATCCATGGCACGATGCTCATTATGAACCCCATGGAAACAAATTGACATTAGCATGATAGCAGTATTTTTTGGCTACAGGTGGACATCGGTGGTATGAAGCTCGCCACTCGTAAAATCATGTGTCTGGCACAACAGTTGCAATTCCTGTCGTGTTGCATAATGACAGCTTTGGCAGTGTGGTGTTAATTACGATCTACTCTAAGTCTCTAAGACTGTGGTCCACGAGCTACCAACAGTGGCAAGCAGATTCATGCCACCGAGAGTTTACTGCAATTCCACTTTAGATCAACTGACAGGTCGGTCTGTCCAAAGTAAACCTATACTATGCTCTATTGGGGCAATGATGACCCCAGTGCAAAACCCATGGAACCTCGTCAGACACAGGAAACGTAAGGCACGGCACATCAAGCCTTCCTTACATCATGCCACCAAAACCGACAGAGCAGAGCGATACCAATGTCATAATAAGACATGATATTTTGATTCCCAGTACTTTAACAATGTCAACTGTGGGCACAATATTTTGATGACAGACCCTCTGATGGCATACTCTTGGTACACTTAAACTTCACAGTAGATGTGCTCTACTGTGAAGTTTAAGTGTACCGATATTCATTGTACAATGCCGCCCTTGCAGGCCATTTGTTTATGCACCTCGCATTTTTTTTAAATGTTCAATAAATAATTTAAGTGTTTTACCTCATGGTTGTGTGAGCGCACAGGTGTCTCCGTACCCCGGGGCTCAAACAGACAGCATAGACGGCTTCCCTCGTTGGCCTCCGAGCTGTGCTCCCCCGCTATTACTCTTCGTTTCCAGGCTGCCTCTCCTGTCAAAACTGCGCCATACCGAGCACATGGAATGGGAAGCAGAGGAGGCTCTTTGGACTGACTGTGCATTCATCGCGCGCAGCAAAGGGAACGAGGCCACATGCACACGCTTGCCTAACGGTCTCCCTCTCCTTCCTCCTTCCTCTGCGTACTGCGTCACTGACATGCGCAGTCCGTCCTGCTCAGTTAGTGAGTTTTTCCGCATCTCGTCGACGTCGCGTGACACCCCACACATGGCAGGCGACTCAGTACCATGTCGCGACACAGAGTCTGGAAAGCTTTGGCCTACCTTATACTGAATAGTGCATTAAGATGCTTGCGGTATTCCAGAGGAGAAACTGGAGCTACAATTACTGCCTCGATGTTATCTTGAACCAGAGAAAGTAAGATTGTTGGTATGTCACATTTATCACATAAATGTTTGGGTGGGTGTACCCCTACTCAGACACTTCCTTACAAAGCCCTAGCATAACAGCACATCACCTGAGCACTACATTGCCCCATAGCTAAATAGCCTGACCATTACTTGGAACCAGGGTATTAAATATTCTTTGGGCCATCAAATTTAATTATTTTAAATACACAATTTCTAAAATTAAAAAAAATATCCAGAATATAAACAGCTTTAGTTGTGCCTATAAAGTTTTTGTTAATAATGAAATAAACCTAACAACAGATGGAGTGTATAGTTAAATCCTGGAATCCAAGTCCTTAAGTAGAATTTATTATCAGTTGAAACAGCACAGCTCCAAGGTAAACTTCCTGTCTCTCCTCCAGACCAGCTTGTATTTCCCAGGTTCCAGTAGAACTTCTAGGACCTAGGTGACACAGGGATTGGAATGTAGAAGCAACTACAAATGATGCCACTTACTATACACTGTAATGTAAATACAACAAAGCACAGTTACACAAAATACCAAATAATGAAAATATAACATGGAGGGACTTTGGGCCAGCCCTCCTCTGTCACAGCTTGCTTAAGTTGGCATTCACATTCTGGATGAGCCACAGGCAGTATGCATGGAGAAGCGTGGGGGACAGCCTCCTTCAGCCATTGCTGAGTTTGAAATGTCGTCACATTTTATATGAGCCTGCAGAGCAGCCATTTGTTAATGGAGTTACCATTTTTAACTCTTGCAAAAAGGTGTGCGTTGTAGATTGCATGACAGAATATGATCCCGGAATGAATGAGCATCGTTCTGATGGTGTTGAGCAACTACTCATCTCATTTGTGAAACCTTTCAAGGCTATAACGTCTGCTTCAATAGCAAGGTGGGTTAAATGGACCATGAATTTGGCAGAAGTTGACTTTAAGAAGTTTCAAGCACACTCTTTGGGAGGAGATATGGCTAGCCAATCCTTCTGGAAAGGTGGAAGACTAGAGTACATCCTTAGGGCTGCTGATTGGTCAAACTCTAATACCTCCCCAAAACATTATGGTAAACTGATCAAGCACATGTCGTATGTGGTTTTACAGAACTATCAACATGCATAGTGGTAGCCTCCGACATTGTACTGAAATAGCGATTTTTCAAACTAAATGCCAAGGGAATCTGGATTTCATTAAAGACAGAGGCTATCATTATCCCACCCACCCATCCCTGGAGTTGGATGAAGGGTTTGGATTACAACATAAATAGTTTAAAAAAAGAAAACCAAACAATACAAAACTAATATGTTAAATTTTAATAATTCAAGATTGTTATATACATTCTATTTATCTATGTGCTATTTATTTAGAATGTCTTACACCTATAAAAGATGTTCCAATATTTCTCTTCAATTTCAGGTAATTCCTAGTAGTTCGTGTCCACATGTCTCTATCACCTGTAGACCTAAAGTCTTTAGTCTCTGTAAACCCCTGTAGTGCAATGGGCCGGGATATATGGTCTGGATGGAGGATGATAGGATTCCCAAAACCCTTGCAAGGTCTCTGAGCAGTATCGTGTCCTTGGATAAGACTGACCTCATGTCTTTCTGTATCTTTACCACTTTTTTGTGTGGTAAAATCGGGTGGGATAGGACCGAATCTACCTGAAAGCCTAGGAAGTCTACATTTTGAGTGGGAGTCAGAATCGACTTCTCCGTATTTATTATGAAACCCAGACTCTCCAGAAGATTCACAGTCCTAAGTAAATGATTGTGTACCTCTAATCTGTCCTGTGACATGAGTATGTCATCTAGGTAAATGATTAATCTTACTCCTCTCTCTCTCTGAGGTAAGTGACCACTGGACGAAGTACTTTCGTTGTGTTTTCCCTTGCTGAAACCCCCACCTGGGAGGGCTCACACGTGAACTTGCACACTTCAGCTGATCATGGTGAGCGGCACAGGAGAGCAACCGCATGCTGTGGCCCGATAAGCCAAAAGTCACTCTCATGGTGGGACAAGATGCGCAATGGGGTCGAGGGGGTATCCAGCCAGACTCACCGCAAATCTACGACAAAGCCCGCAGACCATTAAGGTGCACCGGTTTCCAATCAAGCGGCCTTTTTCACACCAAGAAATGTGTCGTGGTATGTGCTGCCCCCAGTTCAGGCCCAAACCGCAAGCTGCACCCGCAGTGAATTACTCTAGCTTACCGGGCTGTTCTCGCAGTGTAGACAGGGGTGGCAGAGGAGCGGCGGTGTGGTGACGCAGTGCGGAGGCACATTGAGGCAGATTGGTGGGTCGGCGGGTCAGAAACGCTGAAACTCAGCCGCGAGATCCCAAGCGGAAGCCAGAAGCCAAAACAGCAGAGCAGCGGAATTGGCGTAAGCGTAAGCACAATTTGTGATGCAACTACTTCCTTTTCACTCCTTTAGGGATCAGAGCACATGCAGAACCATCAGGGAGCTAGACATGTGCATAAAGTGCAGTACATAGTTCAATTTACTGGGCCACCTAAATAGAATTTACACAAGCCAACCTGTGTAGTCGTACACAAAATGCGTGTGCACAGAACCACAATTCCCAAATATGACGTGCCAAAAATCCTTTTGAATTTGCCCAAAGTATTTCACTTTGTGTTCAAACGTTGCTCTCGCTCACATCTGTTGCTAGCAAGGAGCAGACGTGGGCATGCCATTGCAGAGTAAACAGCACATCTCCAAAGAGGCAGCAGTTTTTTGTGTGCAGTGAGAAGCATCGCAGCCTGAACAGTGAGGGCACTTGGGGAAGCAGATTATTTAAGCAGAGGGTGGTACCCACGAAGAGGGAGAGTGAGAGCTACAAGGGTGTGTATTTACTAGAAGTCAAAATGAATTTACCCAGGACTTTCATCACATCCTCATACATCAAGGGAACACTAACAGATAGGCAGGCATACTGCACGTAAACTCCCTTGGTCCAGCCCCACCCAGCCAAACCACAACTCACCAGGTAAGATACAATGTAACTGACTAATAGCACACAACGCAAGTACTGTGCTCATTACACTAACCGGTCTTAAATAACTGTCCATCAACAGTAGTCTTGGCATGCGATCGGTTAGAAGGTGCAGAGTTACGGTTACTGCAACAGTGCCTCTGGACCAGGGCGGCCCCCCCCTTGGCACACACATACACTTCCGGGGCATGCCAGCAGTGAACTGAAGAGAAACTTTCCAATCTATCGATTACAGAGAAGCAGAAATGAACAGCACCCACTGAATGTGCAGCTTGTGTTCAATTACATACAAAGTGGCACAACACCCGGGCAGTACGCGGGTGCCCCACCACTTTGTACACATAGATGCTGTACTTGTGATGAGCTGGGAGCTGGCTGACTCCTTCGCAAGGGTACACGTTAACTTGGCCTTACACATCAGCCTAATGTTACTTCGCATTACTGACAAATCGTCTGTCGCCAAACAGGTGAAGGTGGTCATGCCATTGATAGGTGGATTCTCAACCCCCACACCTCACCCCCAACACCATAACCCCATAAAACAGAGGCACAGCAGACTCACCTGTGAAGATTGCAAGACAAGGTGTGTCATGGTGCACCCATTTTCTGTATCAAATCCATATTGAGGTCTCTCAACAAAGCTTGGAAAAACATTGCAGTATGTCACAGCCATGTGGTCTAAGATGATAGCGCTGTACGTGGTCGCAGAGGATGACACAGGTGATTAGAGTTATCCACCGACCTCGGGCGGGCAGGATAAGGACAGGGCAAGGGAGAGCAGGGCCAGAGGAATAAGGTGGGAACCTCAATTTTCAAGGTGTTTTGATGATGTTGTTACATCAGTGTTGAGGTGTCTGTCTCCCATCCTCAGCGGGTGCTGTAGGACATCTTGCATGCCAGGCTCTCTCGCGGTTTCACTGGTGCTAAAATCCCACAGAACAGCCCCCAATGACTTCCAAGTGGCTCCTGCTAAAACAACCACCACACAATCAGCGATTGTGCTGCAGCAAGCACCGGCAGGGCACATTGGAAGGTGCTTTGGGCAACTAAGTACATATTGCACTGCATCATTCATGCACACCATGTACAATACCATTGAGATTGTACAGTAAGTATCTGAAAATTGCCAATTATCGCTGACTGTGTCCACCTCAAAGTATTTCAAATGAAATTGACTTGCTAATAAGCAACAATCATGGATAAGATTTTTGTTTTAGTGATATTGCATGAAATCACACAACTATAAATATATAAAGAAGTTTCTCCATGGTAGTTATATTCTTCCTATCTTCCCCGGGCATCAGTGGCAAAGATCTGTTTAACCCATGGACACAATTGTCTGCTTCCCTTGATACCTTTAAGAGAATTACAAGTACAGTACCTGGACGCAAAACTGATCACAATACTGGAGCACACCACAAGCACAACGGATGAAGCAGCACCATCATCGTCTAGTAACAATAACCCCACTTAATAATGCAAAGGACCAAGGCGTTAAAGATGAAACTCTGATCCAGCATTGTATGGTCTCATTAATTGGTAACGATGTACACAAAATGAATTATTTCATACCTGCAATATGTAGCATACTAGAAGGCCAGAGAGACTCTGTCGATCCCACAAGAATAGCAGTAACCTATGCCACAAGGTCAGCTCTTGTACATTTTTCTTTAATACATTTGTTGATACCTGCTCACCCTACCTAAAGAGTACAAGGGTTGAGGACACAAAATTAAACTGTTGTAAAAAAACGTATAGTAGAGTGGACTTTGAACCCTCGTATACAACTAAAGGAGGTCATTGTTATGCTATGTTGTGTGTATTTGTAAAGAACACTATCACTCGCGAGGGTATCCTGGTGCTGAGCAGGTGTAGGTGCCTAGCCCTGCCTATGGTAAGTTTGTTCATTGAAAAGTCAGGTCTTTAGCTTCTTAAAGAATTCAAGAAGAGAGAAGGAGGCTCTGATGTGGAAAGGGAAGGCACACCACGCTTTAGGTGCAATGTAAGAGACTGCCTGTACTCCTGATCTGGTTTTGTATATGCGTGGGATGTGTGTGAGTAGGAGTCCTGAGGAGTGAAGGTGTCTGGGAGGTTGGTGGAAGGAGATTGGACTTTTCAGGTTGGTGGGGCCTCAGTTGTATAGTGCCTTGAATGAGTGTGTAAGGAGTTTGAATTTAGTCCATTTGTGTATAGGGAGTCAGTATAGTTCCTGGAGGTGTGTGCGATGCAAGTTTTTCATGGGAGGTTGAGGATAAGTCTGGCTACCGAGTTCTGGATGATTTGTGGTCTTCTAGTGAGTTGCTTGGTGATCCCATCATAGAGGGTGTTCCCATAGTCCAACTTACTGGTGACTAGGGCATGAGTGACAGTCTTTCTAGTGTTGCTCGGGACCCATTTGAAGATATTCTTCAGTGTCTTCAGGGTGTGGAAGCAGGATGCAGTGACGGGGGTGACTTTTGTGGTCATGTCCAATTTGCTGTTGATGATTACTCAGAGGTTCCTGGCATGGGTTTTGAGTGTGTGTGGGTCTGAGTTTGGCCAGCCACCAGTTGGATTTCCATGGTGAGGTGCTCTTGCCGAAGATCACTACTACTGTCTTCTCGGTATTGAGTTTGAGACAGTTAGCTTTCATCCAGTTAGCAACTTGGTTCATGCAGGCGGTGAACTCATTTCTTGTGTCGGGGGTCTTGCCCGAGAGGGATAGTTTGAGTTGTGTGTCGTCTGCATAGGAGAGAATGTTGATGTTGTGTGCATGAATGATGTTGAGTGTGGGGCTGAGCGCTGAGCCTTGAGGCACACCACAGGTGAATTTATAGTCAATGAAAGCTTTCTGGATACCAGACCAAAACTACACATCATATCAGGTCTGTCACTGGCACTTACAACTAATTATTTCTTGAGCAAGGAGTTTTTACCCCAGTGTTAAACATTTTGAATCTACTTATATATATCCAGCTACCAATCTGTTTTCCCAATTGATACAAATGTGCAAAAAGACAATTGATGTTACACCCATGATTTTGCTGGCCACCTATGGCCAACTATTTATTTTTAGATCTGGCTTGACAATGCAGCAGTCTGCAAGATTTATTGATACCAATTCTTTAAAATGCACACAGAATGGGCTTTGACTCCTCCCAGAGGAGTAGTTTCTCTATCTTCTCATGCTATTGGCTGTTTGATGTACCAATCAACCCCATACGGAGTGCTACATTGCAATGCGCAGGAGACTATTCATATCTCAAAAGTGTACTGAATAATTAGTTATACATTAAAATTTTAATCTCATGCATGCAATTCTTTTTGGTTAGTTTTAGGTCTTGCATAGGCAGCGCATGCGCTGCCTCTACGCGGCATCAAGTAATCAGTATTACTACTGAAACTCCACCCATTGCATTTGTCTTTGTTTTGTCGCTTGCCATTGGTGAAATCTGGCATTGCTGTTCTTAGCTTGGTCATTGTTGGCTTGTGGTCCAATACATCACTTCCTTTTTCTTCCGTTTCTGGAGCAAGCAGCATCGACCAACTACAGTTAACTTACGCAGCTGGCTGTTATCTTTTTATTTAGGGACTACTTTTTTTCTTTGCTGCTCACATTTCCACATCTGGCAGCTTCCTGCACTTACCCGACCCTGTTTATTTACTTACGTTTCATTTATTCATAATTAAATCACGCTTACATGATGCAGTCCACGCCGAGGCTCGAACGCTGTTTTCCTACTTTGAAGTCAGCAGCGTTATTTGTTGAGCCACCTCCTCGCATCGTTTGTTGTACTTGGTTTCAGATGCTACATTTGTCCGTCTCAACCTTGTTTTTTTTTTATTGAATCTGTCTCCCCCTCCATGTGTATTATTTTTTTAATTTGTCTCTCCCCAGCCCCACCCCGAGATCGCGGTTTATTTTTTAATAATTAAATAATGCCGCCTACGCCGAGGCTCGACCCCTGTTCTCCAGCTCCAAAGTTAGCACCTTCAGCAGCGCGGGCAGCCTGCCATCTGTTTTGGATCAGGTTACAAAGGCTTTCACTTTCACCGCTTCGCTGACGCGCTTGTTTTCCCCAGCGAGCGCACACCACTCGTTGACTTTCTAGTTTTGTATTTGTCACCGGAAGCAACACTACACTTTTCATCCACTTTCGTGCTCTTTCAGCTCTTGTGTTTAAAGACTCTTTTTTGTCCTCCCTCGTCAGTGCAATGGCAGTGGTGGGCACCACACACAACACTCTTGGCAATGGCGGGCGCTTCTTGTTTATTTTTGTCCCGGCAGCTGCCTCTGCATCAGACCACCACCAGCGGACTCGGGCCGCCGTAGCGTTGCTATCCCCCTGCTGCCGCTAGCGCTGCCAGCCTATCATCTAGCAGCACCGTGTCCAGCTCTCCCAGTGATGGCAGCGACTTCATGTTCATGTATGGATCCAGATTCCCCCAGCCACATTCCGCCCGCTGATAGGCTGCCCTACATTGACATGGACTGCAGTGCCTCAGCGCTTTGCCAACCTGCGCCAGCCCAATATCAGTGTCTCAGTTATCTGGCATACCGAACTGGCTCCTACTCACTGCCTCTGTTCGGCCAACAGCAACCCCCGTGCTCTGCCTGCATGGAGGACTACACTATCATGGCACAGCCCTGACTGACTGACTGACTGCCTTCCTGCCCCCACACTGCTACCCCGCAGTACAGCCACAGCACAACGGCTACATGCCCCGAGTCTGCCCCACAGCAAACTTTCCTGCCATTGAGGTCATCCACAGCCGGGTGCAGTTCAGCAGCACAGGGATCTCAAGGTATGTGGCATAACAGAATAAGAACGGACGTGCTAGAGGTAGGCTTTTATTTATTTATTTGCACTTCTATGTAGTGTGTTCTTGACCCGAAGGTATCAGAGCGCTTTACATCCGCACAAGTTGCATTGCAGACAAACACAAGGCTTGTTTAAATTCTTTTTTTATAACTTGTTCCTAGCCGCAATTAGAATGTTGGATATGCTCAGTTGCACTGCGCCCGAGATGTCTCGTTTACAGTCACTTCCTTTACTTAAGACCTTTGAAAACACAAGAGCGGTCCCTCACTAGCCTCACGAGGCCTGCAGCGCAAGAGGTCAGCAGAAACCTTAGCCTGGATCCTTATATCCCTTTAACCTAACCTCCCGCATTTCGCTCATTAGTAAAATTGTTTTATTGCAGTCTGAGTCGGGCACCTTCATTTGGCTAGTACAGGATAACGTCTTTCTTGTATAATAGACATGTGTCTAGTATGGACCCAGCACGGCGTTTTTAATTTACACAAAGAACAGTTAAACCTTTACTTTTCGGATTACAAAATGTTTGTACAGTGTATTCAGGTGCTCGTTATTTCTGTTTTCTTCACTGAGCTTTGCACTTTCTTTGCTTCTGACAGATTCTCTTAACACCCTGTTTTATTCTTTGGTGCACGCATGTTTGATTGTCTTGCTTTGCTTCCCACTCTTCCTAGATCCCCGTCAATGCCCCGGTCTCCAGGTGTGCCTCTTTGGGAAAAACCTTAACCTTCACAGATGTTACGAACTCATGCGCAGTATACAAGCCTGGCTTCCTTTACCATGCTAAGTTAATATTGTGATGTACTAGCCAGTGCAAGCAACAGAAAGATTGACATCGCCACCCATGATATTTTTTGGGGTGGGCTGTAACGGGGTGGCCTGGACTGGAGTGGGTTGTTTGAAGTGGGGTGGAATGGAGTGGGGTGGAATGGGGTGGTGTGAATTGGAGTGGGGTAGATTGGATTGGCGTGGGGTGGGGGGATTGAAGTGGAGTTGATTGGATTTCAGTGGGGTGGATTGGATTGAGTTGGATTGGGGTGGGTTGGGTTGAACTGGATTGGGGTGGATTGGATTGGGGTGGGGTAGATTGGAGTGGGGTGGGTTGGATTGGGGTAGACTGGATTTGGCTGGATTTGGGTGGCGTGGATTGGAGTGGCGTGGATTGGAGTGGGGTGGATTGGAGTGGGGTGGATGTGGGCGAGGTGGATTGGAGTGGAGTGGGGCGCACTGTTTTGGATAGGAGTGGGGCTGATTGTTATGGATTGGACTGGATTGGGGCAGATTGGAGTGGGGGCAGATTGTAATGGGGGCAGATTGGAGTGGGGCAAAGTGAAGAGGGACAGATTGTTTTGGATTGCAGTGGAGCAGATTGTTTTTGATTGGAGTGGGGCAGATTGTTTTGGATTGGTGTGGGGCAGATTGTTTTGGATTGGAGTGGGTGGATTTTGGTGGATTGGAGTGGAGTGGGATGGATTGGAGATGGAGTGATGTGGATTGGATTAGGGTGAGGCGATAGGATTGGAGTGGGTTAGATTGGATTGGGCTGGATTGGTCTGAATTGGATTGGTGTGGGTGGATTGGAGTGGTGTGAATTGGGATGGAGTGGGTGGATTGGGGTGAAGTGGACTGGATTGGAGATGGGCGGATTGGAGTGGGGGGAATTGGAGATTGCCAGATTGATGTGGATTGAATGGGGCAGATTGGACAAAATGTTTTTGATTGGGGTGGGGCAGATTAATGTGGATTAGAGTGGGGCAGACTGTTATGGATTGGAATGGGGTGGATTGAAGTGGAGCAGACTGGAGTGCTGGCAGATTGTTCTGGATTGGAGTGGGGCAGATTGCAGTGGGAAGGATTAGAGTGGGGCAGATTGTTTAGGATTGGAGTGGGGTGGATTTGAGTGGGCAGATTGTTTTGGATTGGCATGGGGCAGATTGTTTTGGATTGGAGTGGGGAAGACTGTTTTGGGTTGGAGTGGGGCAGACTGTTTTGAATTAGAGTGGGCAGATTGTTTTAGATTGGAGTGGGGCAGATTGGAGTTGGGCAGATTGGAGTGGGGCAGATTGTTTTAGATTGGAGTGGGGCAGATTGTTTTGGACTGGAGTGGGGCTGATTGGAGAGCAGAAAATTGAAGTGGGGCAGATTGTTTTGGATTGAAGTGGAGCATATTTTTTTGGTTTGTAGTGGGGCAGACTGGAGTGGGTGGGTTGGGAGGAATGGAGTGTGATGGACTGGAGTGGATTGGATGGGGTGAGTGGTATGGCTTGGAGTGGGGTGGATTGGATTGGTCTGGGTGAATTGGATTGAGTAGGAATAATTGGTGTGAGGTGAGGTGGGGTGGATTGGATTGGATTGGGGCATATTGGAGTTGGGTGTATTGGGGTGTACTGCACGATTGTGTGTTAAAGCATCATTTCAGAAATTATACATAAGAAAGCAACAATGTCGCATTGTAGTAACATAATCCTCACCGTTTGAGAACAGTGCCCACAATCAAACACAAAGAAAAAATGAGTGCAAAGTGAGAAAAGCAGACTAGGCAAAATAAAAAAAAGGTAACTATAGAAAATTAATCTTTGCAATTTTGTTTGTCTTGCTGGTCATGTTTTTTGCCAGGAACGCCTTCTGTGTGCAGGGCACTAACTTAAAAAAAAAAAAAAATAGTACCTCAAGCACGTCAAGAGCAGCGGACGGGCACTGATTTAGTTGAATCAATCAGGGCCTGGTCCCTGCTCCGCAGAGAGGAACGGAAATGATGTTAGGCCTGCCTTGACGAATTACAAGGCTGTAACGAAGAGTGCCATGCAAGCCAAAAGATGGTATGCAGTGGGCGAACTCCAAGGTCTTTTCTGTAAACAAGAGTGTCTCGTAAGCAAGACGCATGCGCTAAGACATGCTTTTGAAGGCTCGGCCTTAACAAGCATTGGCAAAACAATACATCTGGCTTTAATGGGGTGGCACAAAAAGATAATGGCATGCACAAATGCTTAAGTAAGGTTGTACAGATCACATACCACTAAAAACACCTTCTTGTGATATTCAGTTGAAAAATATCATAAAATCCATGATGCATGCAAAAGCATCCACAATTGGAACTCATAGCTATCTAGATGGCTTTTTGGGGAATATTTACCAAAAAGTTACGGAGTGCAGCGTTAGCCTTCTTGACTTATGGCCACGCTTCGCTACTTCTGAAACACAGGGCTGCACTGTATTTACAACAATACGGTGCAGCCCTGTGTTTCCACCTGCGATGGTGCTAATTTCAGCTGCCTAGCACCAACCTAGGCACCCTTGCACCATAGTGCAAAGGTGCCTGCATTGTGGGGAATTATTGTTTATATGCAGGAAGGTGCGGGCCCCTTCCAGCATAAGGACTATCTTAAATGATGATTTGTAACTTCTATGTGTGCGGCTTTGTGCAGCACATAGAAGTTGCAACTCATCATTTTTAAAATTATTGTTTATGTGTAAAAAGGATCACCTTCCTGCACATAAATAATAATGCATGGCGTTTTGCTGTTTTTATGTGTGCTACACAATGCAGCACGCATAGAAACAGCAATAACAAGGAGAAATAAAGCATTTCTACTCATTGCGTCCTGTTAAGACCAGGTGTTCCCTGTGCTTAATTTTGGCGCTGCCACGTATTTACGCCACTCTTGTAAATATGGGGCAGCATCCAAATCAATGTGCGTTGCGGCGGTACACCCACCACAACACCCACTGCCCACCCCTTCAACGCTAAGTATAGCATGAAAGGGTGCCTTATTTACAAGGCAGCGTTAAGCCACGTCAAGTGTATCGCCACCACAATGTTAAAAAAGTGAAGTTCTGGTGGTGATAGGGTCTTGTAAAATATGCCCCTTTGTTGCTTCTGCTTCCAAATGATTACATATTAGAGGGGCAAATAGTGTATTAAAGCGGTCATACACTGCAGAGAAAAAACTGTTCTCTCCCAAGTCCTGCATCACTAGCAATATGCATTCCAGAATGTTCCTTCGGCTGATGATGTCTGCTTGGGTTTTTAGATCTACTGTGACATAATACATCAACTAGTCCCTTTAAAGACATTATTCAAAGAGTCCCTGGCAACCATTTCAGAAACATTGGCAATATTAACCACAGATACTGCCAGAGAACCGCTGACCAGGACCCAAAGAACAGGCCACACAGATTGGAGCACTCAAGGGGCTGTTTCACTGGAATGGTCTTTGCTAACACAGAATCCCAGAAACTATATAAATTAGTGAGTACCCTGAGAAGGTCCAAAGCAGCGTGGTTTGCACCTGGTAATGTGGTTAGAGGTGAAGGGAGCCTAGAGAGGCGTACAGAGGGTAGAAAGCACTGTGGTGGGGAATCAAGAGGAGTCATCAAGTGCATCAAGTCAGGAGTATTCTGCAGTGATCTAGCTCTTATCCTCTGAATCTTACACAGTGGGTCCTCTGACTCCCTAAGGCACGCACTTCTTGATTTTTCCATTTAAATAGCCTTCACTTGATGAATATGTTGTAGAGTAACAGGTTGACAGGTATCCATTTTTATTCAATGATCTTCCTCAATTTCCACGTAATACCCTCACTCTGCCCAGGGTACATCTCTTCCACAGGTTTGCCCCCATTCACCACGTGTTCACAAGACGCATGCCATGGCCGCGGCTGAGTGCCTTGGACACAGGTTGGTAAAGCAACAGCGCCATTGTAAAGCAGGGAGCTAAAGCAGGGCAGGCAGGGTAGAAACCAACCTTGAATAGGGTGGAGGAAGGGAAGCCCTTCTGCCTGCTAATGCCTATCGCACTAGAGCCTATCTGAGGCTGCAGGCTGCAAGCTAAAGGGAGCAAACGTGAGCAAATGCTTGCACTTAAGGTGCACGACATGGTAAACAAAAGCCGCTATGACGCAGCCATGGACAGGCACTGACTGTCAGGTCTAAACTGTAGATGCACAGCTTAGGTGCTCTGTTCCTGAAGAGACCGACCATGGTTGAACTAATGGCCTAGCCTACATGACTCAGTGCTCTAGGCTGAGAGTAGTCTGCGCAGCTACATGTGGAGCAAGATCCATCCAACTGCTGAAGGTCCCAGCAGTATCTGTAGGTCTCTATTTTGAGATTTGGTCGGCCATTTTAGCTGGGCCCATTCATTAACATGTGGCCTTGAGGTTTTAGCACAAAGCCAAGGAACCCTTTCCCTAAGCTGGCAAACCAACTTCCCACGCGACCAAATCCTTTACCAATCTTTTCCCACACACCCTCTTCAGTCAAATCCTCTATCTCATGATGGATCGTGGTAATGTTGCTTATATATCTTTCCAGATCCTTGCTGTTGTGTGGAATATACGTACAACATTCCTGAACTTTCAATAATTTACAGACTCCGCCCTCTTTTGCTAATAATACATCTAAAGCAAGGCGGTTCTGCAAAACCATCGTTCTGATCGATAACATCTCTCCATCCACAAGTATCAATGACTTTGCTGTATTCATTGACAATTCATCAACCACAGTCGCCAATCATCTAATCTTCACATCATTCAAAACCACACCCAAACTCGGTATCATAGC
This sequence comes from Triturus cristatus, assembly GCF_964204655.1. NCBI lineage: Eukaryota > Metazoa > Chordata > Amphibia > Caudata > Salamandridae > Triturus > Triturus cristatus. The sequence continues at coordinate 119,724,893 of NC_140581.1, forward strand.
TTCAAAAATGTCTCCAATCACTACTCCTGCACTTGCAGCTAGCTTCACCCTCGAATGCTGTCCATCCTCCAAAAGCTCCAAATCCTCTGCATGGTAAATCTTCGGAAAAATAATTCCCAAATAGCACGTACCATACCAATTCACAGGCAACCTGACATAGGCATTATTTCCACACACATAATAAACAGTTGAAATCACTTGCACAGAGCCTTGCAAAAAGTTCTTAGCAGAATCTTCCATGGTGAAAATATGATCACACTTACTCTGACCCTCCGGAACCTTTTCATAGTAGGTCTGATAACGTCTCACACACAGCTTTCCCCTCTGCTCCTTGTCCAATGCTATAGGACCATAACTTCCTCTAGCTCTGTGAGATTTTTCTTCTTCGGTCCAATCTACTGGACTATCTCCTGTATCTCGTGTTTGTGTTAGTCTTCTATATCTATCCTCTACCTGATTTACAAATTTCTTTTCTACATCTGATAATGAACAGGTCAAATTATGCAGATGAGCATAAGCCATATCCAGTTCCAAAGACGGTATGAAATACTTCCGAAGTCTGTCCTCTGACTTATAATAGTCATACTAACTCAAATGCTTGTAGGCTGGAACTTCAGGAAGCACTGCATCGTAATTGGAAAAGAAATACTCAAACTGACTTCTTTCATAGAAAATACTAAGCAACAAACTACATGAAATTCCATACGTCAGTGGAAGATGATGACATCTAATACCCTCGTCCACTGAGGCAGGTAACTGCATGCACACGTAACAGTCTTTTGCATCCATCGCATCCACATACTCGTATAGCAACCTCGCATACGCATTAAGCTTAAAATCACCTTTAGACAAATCTATGTGAAATCTACGACTCTCCTCGATTAGTAAAGCTCTTTCAGCTCCTATGGTGACCTCTTTTTGGCTAGAAGTGGTAGGTGTAGGTGTTCCTTGTACCTCCCCTTCCTGCGAAACAATTTATGAAGCTACAACTATGATGATTATAGAGACTATCAATCCACCTACAAGCAGCCGCGGTCGGTAATAGGAGTAACTGCAGGGCGGTGACGTGGGGAGGGGGAGGGGCAGGGTGGGGGTTAGTAAACTAACGATTACGGAGGTTTACAGGTAAGTTAACATATAAATTAATAAAACGAATTTCGTTACGTGCATTGCATCGCATTTGGGGATGCAGTGCACGCAACGAAATTCGTTTTATTAATTTATATGTTAACTTACCTGTAAACCTCCGTAATCCATAGTTTACTACCCCCACCCTGCCCCTCCCCCTCCCCACGTCACCACCCTGCAGTTACTCCTACTACCGACCGCGGCTGCCTACAAGTGTACCTACTACTAATTTGGACCTACGATGAGTGTTTCCTGCATCCATGATCTCACAAAGTTCTCAAAAGTTCTAGGTTTTAGCAGCAAACAATTAAAAATCTCTTTATCCTTCAAACGTCGCTTGCTAACCAGTTCGATCAATACTCCGAGAAGCTGGAAATCCCCTCTGCAAATTCAGTTCCTTATTTACACAGTCCACAAAAAGACTTCCCTAGCCCTCTCTCGTCTTCTCTGCAGAAAGTCCCTAAGTTTATTCTTCTTCCACTCTGGCCCAGGTTATCTTCTTTATAGACTTTTATTTACAACAAAGTTCACTTTCAGTCCAAAATAAGATCAGCTCCCAGAATCTCTAAAACATGCTTCAAAAGTTCAAGACGAAGAATGATCACCTCATGGGCTGGTGCTTCAAATCCAAACGTTGGAAAGACCAATCTTTGCAGTATCAGTTCATGGACTTTACTCAGAAGTGGGGGATTCGGAACAGTCAGAGTCAGCACTCCTTCGATTTCAAAACCTGGGACCACCAATCCCAAATCTATTTTCACATTCGGGGCTCTGATTGACACAACCCCTTTCAATACGATCCAGTGCACAACCAACTGCGTCAGCAACCCTCACAGCTTGACTTGCCCTCTCAGATGGCCCTGCCACCTCAGCTGGATTTTGATTCACAAAAGGGGCTGCTTCTTCCAAGGGTGCTGGGACTCTGCGGGTATGGGAGGCATGCACCCAGTTCGGCAATCCTCCACACTTCACTGCCATGTTCGTGACCAGTATTACCTGGTATGGGCCACACCACAAAACATCCAAACAGCTCTTCCTTACGTGTTTACGAACAAGCACCCAATCTCCCGGACACAGGTCGTGGCACAGGTCACTTGAGGCTGGAACAGTTGCTGCTTGCACCTGCTGAGACACAGAACGGACCACATCAGCCAGTACTTTGCAGTAATCGAGAATTAAGTCATCAGTGATGCTAATTAGAGCAGTAACAGGTATTGCTGGCTGCCGCATTGCCCTCCCCATCAGGATCTAAAACGTACCTTAACCCATTACACTTTGGAATCTCAATGAAATCCAACTGCATCCGGTTGAAAGGTCCTCCGAACCTCCCGATGTGACTCAAGGTGGCAGCAGTCTTCTTTCCTGCATTCATCTGTTGACACGTAACACACCTCTGGCATACAGCTTCAGCAACCGCACAAAACTTCGGATTATACCATGTCTTTCTAAACATTCGCACCATTGCATCCCTGCCAAGACGTACTGCACCATGAATCAGTCTTGCCATTGGGCTCAACAGACTTTCCGGCAACACAGCTCGATCATCACTCGAGACCCTCCCATCCACATCTCCCTACTCACTTCCTGATCGTATCCAGCCATCTCGTTCCTGGTCGGTGACCTCATCCTGCAATCATTTTAGTTCCTCCCAAGTGTCTGCCATGGCTAACATCATGCTGAACTCGGTTCTTTCTTGGCTCTCTCCAGTGTAACCTCCTGTAAATATACATCCCTGCTCTGCACAGAAACGGGCAACCTCATCTGCATAGTTTTTACCCAATGAAACAAAATCAGTCCCTTTCCCATGAGCAGAACATTTGACAACTTCAATTTCCTTGGGACACTGTATGCTTCCAACAATTGTCTCACATATTCCCCATTTCTGATGGGCGAACCTGAAGATGTCATGAAACCTCTCTGTGACCATAACTGGCCGAAGTCATGAACCACACCAAACCCGTACTGACTATCAGGGTGGCTTGTTATCCGAATCTGATCAGCGGCCAAACAGGCACGGGTCAAAGCAATGATTTCAGCTACCTGTGCGGAGTGTACTCCTTCTAAACAAGCAGCTTCAACAACTCCAGTGATGGTACATACAGGAAACGCTACTCTTAGTCGACCAACATTGTCCCTTCAGCATGAACCATCCACAAAGAAAATTTCATCAGGGTCAGGAAGTGGCCCATCAACAATGTCTGGTCTCGGTTTGATGCATTGTTCAGTCACATCAAGACAATCATGGTCCTCACAATCTTCACCATCTGCATTTGGAATAGGCATCAATGTTGCAGGATTCAAAACAGAACACCTCTTCAAAGTCACATTTTCTGCCGCAAGTATAACTTGCTCATAGCGTGTTAACCTGTTGTTTGTGAGGTGCAGTGTTTTGGTCCTCGTCATCAACAATTCACAGAATGTGGCACATAAACTGTAAGTGGATGTCCCATGACAATACTCTCACACCTTTCAATACTGACACCAGTTGCAGCAATGGATTTGAGACATCCGGGCAACGCAGAAGCTACTGGATCTAAAGTAGCTGAAAAGTAGGCAACTGGTCTAGGACACCTCCATGATTCTGAGTCAGAACTGACAATGCACAACCTTCTCTCTCGCAACAGAACAAAGAGAAAGCCTTGTTGTAAACAGGCATTCCCAAAGCTGGAGCGCGACACATGGCTTCTCTCAGCTTCACAAACGACATTAAACAGTAGTTTTTCCATGGTACCAGATCACTCACATCCTTGTGCGTCAGCCAATGTAAAGGCTTCGCTTTAAAGGAGAAGTTGGGAATCCATTGGTGATAGTAGCCAACCATCCCCAGGAACATTCTGACCTCTCTCTGTGTGGTAGGCACGGGCATGTTCATAATTGCCTCAATGCGATCTCGTGACACCTTCCTCTTGCCCTTCTCAATTCTGTGACCCAAATACTGCACTTTACTCAGACATTATTGCAATTTGTTTGGGGACACCTTGTGTCCATTCTCTACCAAATGGTTCAGTAAAGCAATGGTATCAATCCTGCAAGCTTCTTCTGTTTCTGAGGCAGTGAGCAAGTCGTCAAAGTATTGCACGAGAACGGAGTTCTGCGGCAACACAAGACTCTCAAGATTCTTCTTCAAGATCTGATTAAAGATCGATGGACTCTCTGCATACCCCTGAGGGATATGACACCACGTTAACACACGGTTTTCTAGCCGGAAAGCAAAAAGAAATTGGCTTGCCTTGTGGAGCAGAATCGACAAGAATGTTTGACACAGATCAATCACCGTAAACCACTGAGCTTCACATGGAATCTGAAACAGTATCACAGAGGGATTCAGTACCACTGAACAGCATGAAACAACTATCATGTTGACCTTTTGCAGGTCCTGCACGATCCTTAATTTCCCACTCGGTTTCTGCAATCCCATTATAGGTGAATTACATGGGCTACCCATAATCTCTTTCAGAATTCCCTGCTTGATCATGGACTCAATTACAGGTGTGATCCCTGCAATAGTCTCAGGTGAAAAGGTGTACTGAGTGGTCCTAGGAAATTCTACATTCTGCTTGACCTGAATCTTCACTGGCTCTACTCCTTTGATCAACCCAATCTCTTCTCCGGTGAAATCCCACACCTCGTGTGACACTGAATCTCTCAGATCAAGTGGCAGCTCTTCCACTGTCAGCGCTGGGTACATCTCTATACACAAGTGCTGACTGGCAACTTTAAAGGTCGCATCATCATCCTTTGTCTGTACTTCAACTCCCTTTGGTGTTCAATAGATGGTACAATTTAACTTGCACAACAAATCTCTTCCTGACAGCCAGACTGGACTCAAGTCGCACACCACAAACTGGTGTCAATCTCGGAAAGTTCCTATTCTCACAGGAATTGGCTCTGTTAACAGGCTAGTCATTTTCGTATTCGCTACTCCAACAACTTGGATCGATTGTCCCGAGAGGGGTAGGTTAGGGACTACTGCTGATCTTACAATAGAACGGGTAGCACCAGTGTCAACCATAAAGGTGGTAGGGTGACCATCAACATCTGCTTCCACAAATGGTCCCCTCTGGTCTACGTCTAAGACTGCTCCAAGTGTGCAGTCTTCCTCCCCTCTCAGGCACCGTCATACCAACGGGTCTGGGCTCAAATAACACTTGCGCTTCCAATGTCCAATCTGGTGACAAAGATGACACGCAGTGGTCTTCTTCAATGTCGCCACATCCACTCCTGTCTTAGGGTCAACAGACTTTGCTCTTTCCTGACCTTGGACATTCTGATTTCCTCGGTTATTTCCCTGTCTCCTTCCTAACATCCCTCCATTAGGCTGAGCTTGAGCGGTTTGCATCTGGACCAGCATCAATTTATCTTTCAGCTTCCTGTGCTTCGAATCTACCTCATCACTGCAGTATCTGGCATACCGCAAGATCTCATCCACTGGCTTGTTCTGCCAACAGATCAGATGTTGCTGTATCATGAGACTAACCTCTGGCCTCAGTCCCAACACAAACTTCGAAACAAACTGTCCCATGTCCTTTGAATCTGGTGCATCTAACCCACTGTACTGTTTGAAGGTCTGCAAAAGGCGTTCATAGTACTCGTGCACGGTCCCTTTTTGTTCTTGAGCTGTCCGATCTATCTTAACCCAATCAATATCCTGAGGCGAGATTTTCGATTTTAACCATGTGATCACTTGCTCAAACTTTTTCATAACTATGGGTGACGGACCATTCGTGACAGGATCCTTTTCTGGCTCTGAAGTCGGCCATTCAACAGCAATCTTACATGCAGACCATAAGTCCCCTGGAACCACGATGTTGAACAACTTGTTCAAATCAATCCACAATACTTGCTTGTACCATTCTACAGGCTTCTCCCTCAACCGAGGAAAATCGTTCGTAAATGCAGCCAAATCAACCCTACTCCAAGGCACATGATACCCTGTCTCCCTCAGTATTAACATCAAGGCTGAGGGAGATCGGGGTCAAGGGCACAGCACTCAGTTTGCGAACATCCTTTCTTAACCAGAGGGAACAGAGGGTAAAGCTGGGGGATTTCTTGTCTCCATCCCTTCCTGTGCCTTGTGGGGTTCCTCAGGGGTCGGCATTAAGTCCGACCCTTTTTAACATCTATGTTACCCCACTGGCCAGGCTTATTAGATCTTTTGGGATGGAGGTAATCTCTTATGCTGACGACACACAGATTCTGCTGTCTTTTACCCAACCCACCATCCTGGCTGCCTCCAATTTTAAAAACTGTCTGAAGGCAGTCGCTCAATGGATGGTGGGTAACTCATTGAAACTCAATGGGGAAAAGACAGAGATTCTGGTGTTTGGGGGAAAGGAGGATTTCTGGTCGGCTGATTGGTGGCCGCCCTCTATGGGGGTGTGCCCTACACCGTCGACTCTGGCCAAAAACCTAGGTGTTCTGATCGATCCCCTTTTGAGGATGGATCAACAGGTAAGGAGGACCATCTCCACCTGTTGGGGACTGATAAACATCCTACGGAGGATCAGGCACTATCTGTCTTTCCAGGCCAGGAAACAAACTGTCCTGGCATTGATTGGGTCCAGACTTGATTATTGTAATGCTCTCTATTTGGGCATCAATAAAGGCCTGGTGACCCGTCTTCAGATGGTGCAGAATGCTGCCGCTAGACTGGTCTTGGACCTGCCCAAACGGGCCTCGGCTCATCCGGCAAGAAGGACCTTACATTGGCTCCCCATTGAGTCCAGGATATCCTTCAAGTCCCTAACTCTGATTTATAGAGCTTTGGCAACTAATCGGTCCGGTGGTATGAAGGATTTGCTGGTCCCCTACATTCCCCCTAGAACTCTCCGGTCGTCAAATAAGCTCTTGCTTTTAGTGCCCAGGACACGTAAAGCTAAGTGGGGAGGTAGAGCTTTTTCAACTCTCGCTCCTAGGCAGTGGAATTCCCTGCCCTTGGAGATAAGATCTCTTCCCTCGGCGCTGGCTTTCAGGAAGGCCCTTAAGACCTGGCTTTTTGCCAAGGCCTACGCTTAGATATGATCTGCCTCATTTTCGAACTGTTTTGTTTAGGCGCCTTGATGCCTTCGGGCTAAGTAGCGCGATTATAAGTTTCCATTCATTCATTCATTCATGCACGTACCCTTTATTGTGTACCTCTCGTAAAGGGAAATTCCCTATGCCTATCGTCCCGCCACCTGGAGGCGGCGTCTCTCCTACTGTCCTTTTGGAACTCTTCTTCTTAGACCACCTTTCCTCCCATTTATCAAGCATGATCCATGCATGCCATACATCGCTATGATCAAATCCCTGATGTGTGTTCTCAGCCCCATGACCCTTTTCTCTTCCAGTTCTTGGTCACCATACTGCAACCTATGGTTTCCCTGCTATGACTTTGGACAAATCCACCTCATATTTCTTGGCCAACTCAGTCAGTTTCTCTTGTGCAGTTCTTACCTTGCGAGTCACATCCTTTGCTACAAAAAGTAACTAATCTTGTTCATAAATGTCTATCCTTTCAAGGGGCAAATTTCCATTTATTATTTCATCTACTTCTGCTTTCAATCTCACTACGTCTAACATCCTTGCTTTCATAGCGCCCTTCAATATTTCTCGACAAGCTGTACCATTCCGTTCATCATACTCGCAGCTCTGATCTCGAGCCCTACTCTCTTCTGTCATGTTCCTAGAAACTAGTTGGTTCCCTGAATTATCTCGCGCCTCATTCTCTGGAGTTCTCTCACTCTGATTTCTCGCAGGCGGTACCCACATTCTCAGATCTGACCTTGACTCGGCTAAAGACCTTGGTCTTGTCGGTCTTACATCCACCTGTCCCCTAGAGGAGTCTGCTGTGGCTGGCAATGGCGTACTCCATTCTATAGGTCTCGGAGCCTATTCCATCTCGCTCACTGTCCCATTTCCCTCAACGACACTCCTTGATGCAACAGCTGACTGTGCTAGACTACCAACTCTCGCTTGATCTGGGTTGTAAACTGAGACAATGGGTCCAATGGTAACCGGTACTTTTAAAGCATCCGGTAACCTCACTCCTCTCGCAACTTCTGTACTCGCTACGGACTGAATTCTCATGTCCTCCGTTCCTGTCGAGATCTTAACTACTACTCTCACATCTGACTGAGTCTGTGGTCCACTAGTCCCTTCCTCTGGAGCCGACTTTCCTTCATAAGAATCTGGATTGAATGGAGATGGTCTTTCCGACAACAGCCTCTCTACCAGGCTGTCATCTGTATCACTGTCATCCTCTTCTGCGCTCTTTGCGTTCACACTGTCTGTTTTCTCTAGTAGTGGGTACAATCTATCCCCCCAATGGTTTCCACTCTCCACCTCTTTTCTAATGCATCCCACCTCTCATCTTAGAATGCCCTGATCGACTTCTTCAGTCTTTCTTGACTTCGGTCTCTTTTCCTGTCATACGCTGTTCTGATCCGGGCATGTAATGCCTCAAACTGGGTGGGTCTAGGCAGAGGTCGCAAGGAAGACATCGCAGATTTCAACTGATATAACACATCCTATCTGAAAGTACCATATCGTGGAAACGTCAGTTCTCCCTCTCCATGAGTCATCTTATGCCAATTTTCAAGCCAAATTATAGTATGCAATCCCACATTCTTTGCCATATAATGTGCTGGAGTATCCTCGGGAGGGGCTTCTTCTCCCCCACGAGTAACCACATGTCTATCACCCCTGCACCATTCTCGGAAAACCTTAAAACATTTCATGATGAACAATTTTTGGTCGCGCACAATATTTTCGTTCACTTCCTGATGTCAATCCACCAATAGCAGCGCGACTCACACCAACCGACCTAATGCAGCGTGACACCTTCTCACGTCACACTTCCTCCGCTCGCAGCAGTTCCCCTCCTTCACAATTCGCTTCTCACTCTTGCATTCGTCCCATTCACACTCTGAAGTAATTATCTGTCCACGAAACGACCAGACAGTCACTTCTCTGTCTGCCTCCGACAGTCTCTCGAAATTGTTGACCTCAACCCTGGCAACTGTTTGTTCGTGAAACGACCGGACAATCGCCTCAACTGATAGGCTTCAAACGCTCAATGTTTCACATACAACAACCCACGACTAGCGTTGGTTACTCACACACTCACGCATTCGTTCCCCTATCTCGGTCATCGATGACGTCTCACGATTCCCTTTCAATGGTCAACAAAATTTTCCTTGGGTGTCTTCTACACCACAACTTCTCAGACTACTCATTGAGTCTAAGAGTCCCCGGGCTGCGCGCGCTCACAGCCTGATCTCACAATCACTCAACTCTCATTCCAACTCCGCAAGATATCACACAATCAAATCAACACAGCAATCTACAAAACACATCACCCTATTCATACTCACTCCTCTACGAACTGCTGCTTTATGCCGCACTGCTATTCTCCGTCAGTCTCCATCAGCTGCCGTCATCTGCCGCTCACCATCCAATGGATCACCATCACTCGAATTCTATGGGCCTCTAAAATCTCTTATCTTGGTCTAGATCTCCCCTCACTATCAGAGATAACCATCCTTCTCTGCTGCCAACTGACACAGCCAGATTCTTATCTGTCTTACCATCACCAAGAATCCTCTCAGGTCGCCAGGATCTTTTTATCTGCTAAATAGTGTAGAGGGGAGGAAATCCAATAAACCCATAATCAAGGAAAATGAATTTGGACTCTAAAGGACCACTGACACCGAAACTCAAATTTTAAGGATTTATTACAAAGCCAAAAATAATTGCACATACAAGCACCTCAGCACGAGGCTTAGAAAATAAATGGGCACTAATACAAAGAATATCCTACACAGGAGTCTCATCCGACTCAGAATAAGAAGAATAGTCAACTCTAGTAACATCAGGCAAGCGATAATCACTCCAATTTCTACATTAGAAGTCATTAACCTAAAAAGAAAATCAGTTAGTCTATCCCTACTCTATCTCTAAGGTGACATCCCTACTTAGCATTTTCCCTCCCAGGCAAGAGAGTAAAAGGTGTCAGAAGTGAAGTCTTCCTTAGAAGTACACTCACTTAGTCAGAGCTGGTTCTAAGATGCTCCTTCTAGCTCCTCATCTAAACCTCAACTGCTCAACCCACGGGGCACTGCCCCTAATTCAAAATCCCAAAAACGTAGAACACACCCTTCGGAACACCTCTTCAGCCATGTCTTCTTCCAGTACTTTTCCACTGAAACTTGTCTCTCATCCAACAACGGTTAGCTTGACCTTGGGTCCCAGGCACCTTCTCCGCTGAAAGTATCATCCCTGCATTCCAGTATACTCCTGTGTTGGCTTCTCATGCCATCCTAACTCCTAAAACAAAGGGTTAGTTTCTCTAACGAGCTAGGTGTCCTTGCACCTGCAACAGAAACATAGGAACGAGAAACTTTCCACTTCTCTGTGATTTTCTAACGTCTCTGAAACCCAAAGCCTTACCAAGGGAAATCATTTCCGGCCTACATATTTTAGCTAACATAAGAAATGAACAGGCCTTTCTCTTAACGTATATGTGATCAGGCTTTTACACAATTTAAACACACATTTCTATATTCATTCTATACGCATTGATTTCATTACTTTACGTATCTAAGAAAGCAATCAACACGTGCAGACTTTAATATGGTGCACGTTTAAACCTAATGCAACACATTACACGAAAACCAATCACTATGCATTGACTAAAATACATTTTCGTTTACACTCTACATTGAGCTTCATAAATGACATAATTACATTTCTAATCACTCTATTATAAGCAAATTTTAGTAACACATTTCTAATTCACACGTTAATATGGATCCTTTAATATGTGAGTGCGGACTAACAGTGATTATGATGCACCCCTACAATTTTCAGAACAACATGGCGCTCTTTCAGTGCTCATAAGTCAGACACCAGTGGGTTTACAGCGCCTGCTTGACATTACAGCTCGGTACTCGGAGGAGAATAAACTCAGCATTAATAGAGAAAAAAACAAAATTATTTGTGTGAATTCTTTGTGTGAATTTGCGCCCCAAAAAAGTCAAAACCTCACTGGCACTTGGCGTCATGCAAACTAGAAGCTCTACAAAACTACAAGTACCTGGGAGTCATCATTGATGACAAAGGGAATTACACAGCTCAACGCGAGGCCATAAAAAAAGGGGGAATAATGACCGCTGTGGCACTAAGAAACCTCAAGAATACCATCTCTGGACCAAATCTTCTCCCCTTACCCAGAGTGATCCAGGCGAAACTCATACCATCAATCAGTTACGGAAGTGGAGCTATGAGTGGGAGAGATGCCGAAACTCTGGATCGTATATTAGCAAGAGCAGTTCGAATGATTTTTGGGCTACCAGGATATACATCTTGCGCACAATTAAGACTGGAGTTCGGGATACAAAGGCAAGAGCTCGCCCTTAAAGGGGCATTCATCAAAAGTTGGTTTAAAATTAAAAGGGGTCCGCCTGATTCACTAAACACTTACCTGTAGAAAGAACTGAATACTAAGGAGGCATGCCCAGCCCGACGTAATTTGGACAACTCACTTAACTGGGGCTGCAGGAACTTTGGGAGCTACCAGGGACCTTTGTTAGCTTTAAAAAAAATAGTAAATAACGTGGTTAAAAAGTAATCACTCATATATGACAAAGCTGCCCTGACAGAGCGCGGTCATGGCTGGTTCACCTTGCAGTCCTACAGCAAGGCATCACTGCAAGCCTATCTTCACTCCAGCTTTTCCAGAGCAATAAAAGAGAAATTCCTGAATCTCCGCCTAGTAATACTACCATCCGCATACCACATGCCGCTCTGGCTACGCCCCCTGAAGCCAGCAATCTGCCGACTCTGCGGGGAGGGGGAGGAGGATATAGTGCATCTGCTAACTATATGCAAGGCCTTAATAAGGGAACAACGGATCTTGCTAAGACCTCTCTTCAACAAAAAAAACATTCGGACATGCAGACAAGCAGTGTTAGCATGCTTTTCTGGCGAAGATGTCCAACTAAGCGGTCACCTGGTAAAATAACTATCCGTTCCTGAAACAACCATAAAAAGGAAGGCCAACCAGTTTGCAGACTATATCACAGCTGAAGGGACCATGGTACTTTGATCCAATCCTCATAAGACGCTGCCTGTGCTGCTGCCTTAAATGGGAACTTTAGTAATGTCAAAGATTGGTACAACTTGCACTTTATAAGGACTTGCACTAGGCAGACTGCCCTTTCTAATTCCCTTTTATGCTGTCCAATCTCTCCTTCCCAAATACTCAATGTCTTATAACGCATTGTTTTAACTCTGTAGCAAGACTCTGTATATAGTTTTGCACTCAGTATCCAATGATCTCTAATGAAGGCATTGTTTTTACCCTACAGTAAGATCTTTGCAAAACAGCACTTTCTGCACTTAGCACTTTACTCTGTTGCAAGTTAGGCTGAACACCCACGCCTCTCATTAATATCTTGTAGATGTAACACCCGCTGCTCTAGCACCTTGCAACTTTTATCCACATGAGGTATCATCTCCAGCTCCGCCCCGCCACTTAAACTTGTTGCTAGGTATTAGACCAATGCAGCCAGGCATCTTACGTTGCTTTTTAATGTATGCACTGTTTTACTCCACAGCAATATTATAGCTATAGCTGCCCAGCACTTAGCTCCCCCAAGCACCCCACGGCTCTATGAATGTATTGTTTTACTATATAGTAAAACCTCCGCAAACATCTGTATTTAGTATCTCTTTTTGTCGTAAGATAAGCAGAAAACTTACGACCTTACTTAGATTCCTGTAGATGTAACAACTGTTGCCTTTGCATTTTGCACTTCTTTTTACATGCCTAGCCTGCCTGGTACTCTGCTTTCTGCTGTTTAAATCTATTCTTGGGTCATATTTTATCTAAATGTTCTTGTGTTTTACCAACGATCTATTTTATCTTGCTATAAATGTCAAAAATGAAATGCATGATTGTAAAGGTTGTAACTAATTGTACAATAAACTCAACTCAACTCAACTGACGGTTCTACATGACAGAGGGAAAAGCCATGTAGTTATTTATTTATCATTTAAAATTGTACTCAACTGTGTGTTATTGAACAGGTAGGGTACACGCAGCTCTGAAGGATGGGAATTTAACCACAGGATTGTGCAGCGTGGGGCTTTTCTCTAACAAGGTTCACCTAGCCTGTAAAAGTTTGTTTATATTTGATTGGTACTAAAATTGCATGTTAGCCTTTTTTCCCTGTCAATAGTTATGATCCAGCCCTCAGAGATCAATAAATTTGCAATAAACAAGGCCCAATTACATTACACAAACAAGTCTCTTTACACTGGGTTCAGTGAAATGCGAAGTTCATACCTAACTTACCAATCTCTAACTGATCCTGCATGTCTCATGGAAAAATAATGTGGTGATGACATCTTTTTATAGTTGAATAGTTATAGGCAATAATCAAAAACCACACCCTAAATAAAAGTTGAATACAGTGTGTATAATTATAATATTTTATCTAAAATATGTGAAATAATGCTCATCAAGTACCAATACACAGTACAAACCATGGAATATCATTGAGTAAATTATTAGCAAAGAGAATGACAAAAATTCACATCACAATGACAGTGCATTGAAGTAGTGGAAAGGCGAAAAGAGAAATGGTTCTGAGACAAAATACATTTGCAAATAATTATGTAAATTCAGGTTTCCATCCATATTAGTAGGAACAGGAAATCCACTCTTTGGCCACAAAAGCAGAAAACCCCTTAAGAAGATTTGAAAGGGCAAATACTAGTCAGGAATCGAGAACAGGAAACAGATAAGCCTCTACAGCAAACTGATGACAGCGAAGATCGCCCAAGAATCTGCCTAAACGCCTTCCACGACAAACCCCTCCCTCCAGGCACCTCAATTATACCCTAAAACCCAAATGTCCAACCCACATTTGTTTCAAATGAAAGAAAATTTTACATTTGATTGTTCAGGGAAGGGGGTGTACTGTCATACCACACTCGACACATCAATCGTACTCAATGTTCTATTGTTCGTCCCAGGAAATACAAGTATACTAATATCAAGCTTCAGCTTCCTTCTCTCCGCGAATGTTTCCAGTTTTGTTACTTCTTGTGCAACTTGTGCACTTCCAGAGAAAACGTTCATCACTTGCTGATTGTTTTTCGTCTCCACGTTTTAACTTTTTGGCAGGCACACATAAATTCGAAGGTCGCTCGCCTTTGCCTTCCCTCCACATTCTCTTTTGCTTTTTCAGATAATAAATAATTTATCTCCTTAACCCTTGCTTCTACGGGAAATAAAACAAGCATTATTACTCTTTTTGCAATGCTTTTACTTTACGCACCCTCCAATAGCTGCATCTAACCAAGTGCAAAGCATATTAGTTTTTTCCCAAGCAAACGTTAATAACGTGCACAAAAGCAGCATTAATCTCTTTATGTTCATTAGTCAAGCATTTGCGGCCTAGTTCAGTGCTTTAGTACGCGCTTGTGCAGAATTATTTTCCCTCATGTTAGTCTTTAAAACCACACGTTTTTCACTGCACACTTTTAGGAAAATTAGAAAATGTTACTAGAGGTTTTCAATCCGAGCAGGTTTCATTTTACGAAAACCCTGCTCCATCAGTTACTTGTTAGTACATTGACTTCCTTGGTATTGATTACTGTTTAATATTAACATTTCTAATGCGATGAAGGGCATGAGTGCTAAAGATGTAAAAATATCAAAACCCTAAAGACATCTCTGAAATCGGACCTTACCTGAGAAGTGACTCATGTCATCCTTGCCGATTTAAGCAAGAGTCTCACAGAGATGTGGAGGTCTGTCAGGCAAACCTGTTGAGTTCATCCTTGAAGCAATGTTGGTTGCTCTGGCACAATTACACATGGCTAATGTCATCGATGGCCAAGACACTTCTTCCTTTCTGACCATATTGGACGTCCGTATGAGCGGGAACGTAGTTTCCCGCCTTCACACTTGCTCAAGTGAAGTGAACTGAATGTGCAAACTCCAGACTCTCAAATACTCTCTGTTTCTCTGGCTGCCTATAAAAAGGGTAACAATTGCGCTCTACACTGAAGAAGCTGATGGCTCCTTGTCCAGTTCTTGTGGTTCTGCTGGCCCTTTGTTATCTTACTCTCAGGAGCTTCTGCCTCCTTACAGCTGTTTTCCTCTGCTTTCTTCCATTGGCAAGCTATGAGTTCCCGTGTCAGCGCTGCTACTCTCATCTGTCTATTTGTCTGGGCATGAAGTCTCCCTGGAGGTACTCTCTCTCAAATCATCTCCATATATCTAACCTTAGGAGACCTCCAACTAAGGCAATGTGATTTTAAACTCTGACCAAGTAATCAGGCGATATCAGGGAACATTGCACTTCACAAAGAAAATGTGGAGCTGCCTGATTTCCCTCCCCCCACCCCAGCGCCTTGAGACTCTCGCTGGTGAGTAGTGCGCTTCACAAATCCCTGATTGATTGATTCCAACTTTGCAGGGCTGCTACTCACATGTGTCTGTCATAACACAAAGTCTCCCTGCAGGAGTTCTGTCTTGGATTTTTTCTGTCAGGTCTAAAAATCTTAGGAAAAGGAATCTCCAATTGTGTGTGTGAATTTTAAGCTTTGCCCAAATAACTGGAAACTTTTTCATCAACAACTATAACGTTGTTGTGAGTTGGGTTGAAGTTATGCCTCACTCCAGTTCCTTTCCTGCAACCTGAAGTCTGCGGCACATCTGGCTGCACGGAATCGTTTCGTCACCGTCATTCAGTGATGCCAGCTGGGTGAGAGCGGGGAAACAAGATTGCCCCGACGGGTGAGCTGTTAACTTCCAATCCCGGTTGCCAGAAACTCTGCCCTGACACTTCTGGCATTGGGGAATGTGACGTGTATGGCTTGTCCGGTACAAGTAGTCCGTGTCTGCTGAGCGGTGCGGTCATGGCCCTAGACGGCAGCGGGTTCATTCTCAATGTGAGGCTAGCCCCCTTTGTGAGGCATTTTTAAATCCGCCAAGTGTGCACTTAGAGAAACTAGCACATTGATATAAAAAGTGCCGCTCCTGCACCAGAGTCGATGAAACCTTGCATCGCTTTGCTTTTTTCTGTCCCACCTATGCACATCCTTGTAAAAAATGGCTTATACCTATTTGTAGGCTCTTTGGATTCCCCCAATTCATCCCTGCTTTACGCATACTACGCACTGATACGAGAGAATTTTTATTTTTTTATTTTATTTTTTTGAAAAACCTTTATTTCAAAAATCAGGACACAGCTATTCAGCCGACAGCCCGAAGGTTCGGCAGCATTGAGAGTTAGATACAGTGATGTGTCCCCAGTACAGTACAAAGAGTAGCGCAAAGGTCCAATTTTAGGTAAACACAAAAAACCCCCCAACAAACCCCAGCAAGGCAAGACATTGAAAGCCCATGGTGAAAGCCCCCAGGGGAGGCCGGACCCCACTCATCTACTAATTACAAAACAGTGTACGGAGGAAGAAGGGGGAGAGCAGAGGTCCAAAACAGTTCCGAAAACCAAACTGTGCTAGAAAGAAGGTCAGGGGGAAAGCTGTTCCTCGGGAGGTTCCAGATCCGGGGCAAGACATATTCCCCCCCTGTATTGGTTCCACCGCCCCCAGATGGCATGCCACTTCCGGGGGCGACCTCTGGAGCAATAGACCGTCTTCTCCCTAAACATGCTCCAGTCCATGTTCTCTTTCCACGCGGTCAGTGTAGGGGGTCCCGAGGAGCCCCACAATCGCGCGATATCCCTTTTAGCGACCATATTACCCAGCGTCACCCATTGGGTCTGCGCCTCATCGAGGTCAGTGGGCCCCCAGACGTTCAGGAGGCAACACCGCGCCTCCGGCTGCACAGCAATGCCCGTCACCTCCCCCATAACTGCATGGACTCTCCTCCAGAACTCCACAATGACACCACATTCCCAAATGATGTGCAGGAAAGTGCCCACCATACCACATCCCCTCCTGCACAGGCCGTCCTCCGAGAATCCCATGTGGACCAGCCTTGGCCCCGTCACATACACCCGGTGCAGTATTTTAAGCTGCACCAGCCTCAGACGCGACGGGATCGCAACCTCCTTAGGAGAAGAAACCGCTGACTGCCAGTCCTCATTATCCAACTCAAGGCCATCCCTAGTCCACTGTTCTCTCAGCCCCAAAAGCATGTCTGCCCGGACGTTAATCAATTTCTTATATATGAGCGAGATCGTGCTCTCGGGCATATGACCATCGAGGACCCGGTCCTCAAGGGGAGAGGACTCCGGCACCTTCTCACCCTCCACGAGGACTGATCGGAGGGTGTGGCGCAACTGGATATACCTGAAATACTCGGAGGGCCCCAGCTCATACTCAGTCTGCAACTCCTCGAAGGACTTCACCCTCCCCTTATGCAGCACATCTCCCACCTTGGATATACCTATCAGGTCCCACTTATCGAAACCCTTCGTATGCCAGAGCCTTCCCAATCTCTCCGATTCAAACAATGGGGTAGCGAGGGTGAGCCTATCCTTCCAGCCCAGCGAGTCAGTCGCCATCTTCCACACACGCACCGCCACACCTGTGGGCCCCGTGAGGGACGAGTCTAGGGACCGCGAATACAACGCCCTGTAGTAGTTGCCACCACGCAGCAACCACCTGTCCATGGCATACCCAGGGCTGAGGGCGGGGCCATAAAACCCATGGTTGATCGCGCTCAGCTGCGTGGCCCAATAGTACCGTCGGATGTCTGGGAGCGCAATGCCCCCATCGTACCACGGGAGCGTCAACTTTGCAATAGCTATTCGCGGTCGCCCATCCCATAGCAACGTCCGTTGGAGGCCTTCGACCTCCCGAAAGTATTTGGCCGGTACCCAGTCCAAAGTGTTCTGGAGGGCGTAGAGGAAGCGGGGAAGAGACATCATTTTGAACAGGGCCGCACGCCCAACAAGGGAGAGCGGCAACTTCCGCCAACCTTCAACATCTCGCCTCAAACGTGCCAGGGGGGGGAGCAGATTCTTCTCGTAGCGCACAGCAGGGTCCATGGATATATAGATCCCCAAATACACGAAGCCCTGCTGGGCGACCTGTATCGAACATGTTCTAGGGATCGGTGGGACCTCGCCACTAAGAACGTACAAGTACGATTTGCCCCAATTAATAACGAGCCCCGAGTTCCTACCGAACGATGCGAGTACGTCACAGACCACTATAAGTGACTTCGTAGGTGAGGCAAGGTACAACAGGATATCATCGGCATAAAGCGAGATACGGTCCTCGTGATCAGGCGACCACCGAAGGCCCCGTATATCCGGGTGCCAACGTATCCACGCAGCCAACGGCTCAAGGGCAAGGGCGAACAACAGAGGCGACAGGGGGCAACCCTGGCGAGTACCCCTACCAAGCCGAAACGGAGTAGATGCCCGACCATTCACCACAACATTCGCTAGCGGCCCCTCGTACAGCAACCTAACCCAACTCACGAAACCGCGACCAAAACCAAACTTGGCCAGCACGGCCCATAAGTATGCCCACTCCACCGTGTCGAAGGCCATCGTGGCATCAAGAGACGCCACAATAGCCGGTTCACGCAGCGTGCCCGCCCTGGCGATGACGCCATGAAGACGCCTAAGATTTAATGCTGTGTTTCGGTGCGGGATGAATCCGGATTGATCCGGGTGAACCAAGTCGCCAAGAACCCTAATCAGGCGGGTCGCCAGGAGTTTAGCCAGAATTTTCGGCTCAGCGTTGAGGAGTGAAATGGGCCGATAGGAGGCGCACCTATCTCGGGGTTTACCCTCTTTATGTATGACCACGATCGACGCCAGCCGCTGGTCCAACGGAAGGATCCCCCCCCCCGCGCCTCCAAAAACATGGCGCGCAGGTGAGGGGTGACCCTATCCGGGAACAGCTTGTACAGATCAATCGGCAATCCGTTCGGTCCAGAGGCCTTACCCGAGTTCAACGCGCGAATAGCCCCCGCCACCTCGTCAACCGTTATGTCACCATCCAAATCGTCCCTATCTATGTCGGATAGGCAGGGCAACTCAATATCACGGAGGAGATCCGACGAGTCCTCGGGCGGCCTGTCCGACACAGAGGAATAAACCCTACGAAAATACTCCGCGAAACACTTCACAATCCCCTCAGGTTCCGCAATCACCTCTCCCCTCTCTCCCGTCAACTCTGGCACCACTCTATTGACCCGTTCTTTCCTGTCCAACCACGCCAGGAGTTTCCCTGCCTTATCTCCGACATCATACAGGCGGCCCTGTTGTTCCCTACTGAGGGTCTTAGCGGCATTCGTCACCAGGTCCCTATACTCCGTCTGCTTCAAACAAAGCTCATGCAGTGAGGACTCTGTAACCCCTTCCTCCAAAGCCCCCTCAAGGGCCGCAATCTCCTCCTCTACCTGCCGTACCTCGCCATCCCTCCGATTCTTGGCAGCCACCACCAGGGAGAGGGCTTCCCCCCGAAGCACGGTCTTAAAAGCTTCCCACAGCGACACCGCCGAGTCCACAGTTCCCAGATTGTCCTCGAAGTAATTATCTACCTTCTTTACCAGGGCGCTGCGCATCTTGGGGTCTCGAAAATACCATGGGTTGATGGGGGCCACCCTCCCTCCTCCCTCCCGACCTAGGTCCAGCCGGATCCACACTGGCGAATGGTCAGAGATACCGCGTGCCATGTGCCTCGCCTCGGATACCAACGAGGCATGTGCGGCCAGAGTGAGCAGGTAGTCAATCCTGGAGAGGCTACCATGCGCCCCGGAGTGGAACGTGTATTGACTCTGTGTGGGGTGCCGGAGTCTCCAGCAGTCTATCAGACCAAGCGTGTCTAGGAAATCTGGAAGCCATTTCTGAGCCCCCCCTGTGTCCCTGGGCGGGTATCTATCCAACAGTCCGGAGCCCACTGCGTTGAAATCCCCTCCCACTACCAGCATACCCCCCGGGAGAGTCAGCAAAGCCCTGCCCAGATCAGCAAATGTGGAGGCCTGCAGGGCCGGCGGGACATAAACCGAAACCAAAACCAGAGTCCTTCCTTCCCACCGCCCCGCCTCCGCCACAAACCTCCCCCTATCGTCAACAATGGTGGAGTCCACCTCAAAAGGCAACGATGCTCTAACTAGGATGCCCACACCCCTGGACCCAGAAGAGAATCCCGAGTGTGCAATGAATTTATACCCCTTCCGATTCAGGGCATAGCACGTATTACCTATGAGATGCGTCTCCTGCAGCAGGGCGACATCTGGCATTGAGCGTTTCAAACATTGCAAAACAATCCCCCTCTTGATGCGATCCCCCAAACCATTAACATTCCAGCTTATAACACTTTAGCCTCTACCCCCCATCCTCAAACGGAAAGAGGCCCACCCCACACCCGAGGAGCCACCATGGAACAGCCCTGAGGATAATCATCATGCCTTGCAGAAATAAACCCCCCAACAACAAAGCCCCAATCCCCGAAACTCCCCCCAGCCTGCACCCCTGCTGCAGCTTACAAAGCCCCCCCAACTTGCAGTGTGCCTGTCGCCCTAAAAAACCCAAAAAGTCTACAAAAAGTACCCTAAGGGAGGAAAAGAGCACCCCTCGTCCTCCCGCAACCCTCCGCAGTTACTGCATTCTGTTCAGTTTCTCAAGTATAGTCAAATCAAGTCAGGCCGTCTCTGAGATATCAGCCCTGTCCATCCCGGCCACTGTCTCCATACTCGGCTGTGTCGTCCCCCGTCCGTCGCCGGGGCAAAGCGTCCAGCCATTCGTCGGCCATAACAGGAGAGTCAAAAAAGAATGTTCGATCTTCGTGCACCACCCGTAGTCTGGCAGGGAAAAGCATGGCATACTTCAGATCCAGTTCCCGAAGCCTCCGCTTCACCCCCAGGAAGCTCTGTCGCTGTCTCTGCACCTGCTGGGTGAAGTCCGGATAAAAATTCACCGACGCATTCTGGAAGGGAACTGGGCCCGTCACCCTCGATGCTTGCAGGATAGCGTCCCGATCTCGAAAATGAAAGAGCCGGGCGACAATCGGCCGCGGCGGGACACCCGCCTTGGGCCGCCCGCCCGGCACCCTATGGGCCCTTTCCACCGCAAAAAACTTTCCAAGGCCCCTAGGCTTCAGATGATTAAGGACCAAATCCTCAACAAGCAGGTCCGCCGAAGCCTCATCCGAGGACTCCGGGACCCCGATGACGCGCACGTTGTTGCGCCTGGCCCGGCTCTCGAAGTCCTCCAGCCGGCGGGCGACGAGGTCACTCTCGGCCCTCAGCTTACGGACCTCGGTCTGCAGTTCCGCAACATCATCAGTGAGGCCCGTGGTCCTGAGGTCCAGGTTCTTAACGCGTTCGTTCGTCTTGCCCAGGTCCGAGCGGATCAGATTGACATCCACCAGGATGGCGTCCACCTTATGCGCCAGGGCCTCGAACTGTCTCCCCATCGAGGTCTGCATCCCGTCAAGCGCGCCCATGACATCCTGTAGGGAGAGCTCCGGTGTCACCGGCAAGTCCTCCTTCTGGGCATCCGGCGCCTGGCTCGATCCACTCGGTGATACTTTCTGGAGAGCGTAGCGGTCCATGCTGTTGACTTGGGTATACGTTCCCCGCCTGGTAGACTTAGTCTTCAGCCGATCCCCTTCTGCTTTGCCCGACATAATGGACTCCAAGCAGTCCAGTGCAGTTAAGACTGGTCCCTCTCAGAGAGAGGAGTAAGGAGTGAGCAGTTCTGCCTTATGCTGCCAGAGTAGCCCGCCGAGCGTACTTGGGGTAATAAAGCCACCCAGAGCTCTCCAGTGTCCGGGCAGACAAAGGGAACGAAATCGAAAGTGAAAGCGCGGGGACCTCCGTCCGACAGTTCACACCTCGCCTGGCCGTTGTTGATCAACTAGGAGCCGGGCATCCTGCCAACTCTAGCCCCTGTCATTCCCGGGAGATAGGCCGCAATCTTCCGCCAGGCGTAAGTCCGGTTCCCGATGGGCGATCCGACCGCGGGTAGCATCAATCGCCTCCCTGACAACTCAGCAACACGATGCCATGCATACCATCAGGATTAGAGACAGGATAGTCGACGGAGGGCACGAGGGTCTCGGGAGCTCAAAGCTCACGCGGCCATCTTGGTCAAGCGCTAGGCTCCTCCCCCCTGATACGAGAGAATTGATTGTTATTGCGGTTATGAAATTTCAACATGCTGCTTGGCCTATTGCAACCGCACTACACGTAGTAAGCAGTGATACCATCTTAGCAGTCTTCGTTAATCGGCACAGCTCTTATATAGCTTTGTCGTGTCTCTTTGCACTTTACCTCACTCTTAATGGATCGCTGCCGCTGTTTTTATCTATTTTAATGTGATTTTATGAATTGAAGGACTTTGCATATTTCGCTTCTTAATGTGCTTAATAAGCCTGAAGATTTTTTTTTATTGTAATCTAGTCGCCTTAAGTTATTATTTTAACTTTCTTTTAATTACCAATGGCAGTGGCATTATGTATGCTATGGTAGACTCAAAGGATTCTGTGGACTTTTTATTCTAGTATCTTTAAGGAGCCTGAGTGTGGACTAGTTATTTTAAGTTAGGGCATTAACTGTTTTTCATCTGCCACTATATTTGACTGATGGCGCTATAAATTTTATCTAACTGTTACAGTGGTGCTTTTTATGACTGTTTATATTGTGTTTTTTATGGATTTACTAGTCTGAAATAAACAAAATGTAAAAACACCCAAAAATAATAAACCGGTTCCTCTTATATAATTATGTTCGACTCACCCATACAACATGATCTACGATGAGAAACCAAATATACATTTCAATACACCAACTAAGACTGTGCCCACGAATGGATCCTCAGTGTCTACTCCTTGTGTGTATTAATATCCTCAAGGAAGACTGGCATATGTGTTTGCTTTTCCACATATGATCGGGCATATGGTAATCCATATAAAGTCTTAGCTTCAGTCGAAAGGCTGTAATCAGTTGTAGGTGATTGCATTGGACAGTTACATCGTAAGTGGCTGGAAGTTCTGCAGCCCCTCACCAGCTTGTGCCAGTGAACCGTGCAATTTTGTATTATGCCACTGCGTCCAATTGGAATAAAAAATGCTAGAGTTCAACACAATTTGTAAAATAATTTTGCCTGTTTGGCTGCAACACCATGTAATTACAAGCATGGCAAAGGTTGAGCTATTACTTTTGGCAACAGGGCCAGGCAGGCCTTTTATTCCACTAGGCATTAGCCAGGTGGGCAGGAGCATTTGTAGGCTGGTTTTAAAAGTACAAGACCACTTCGCTGGTGACGCTGTCAGGAAGTGCCAGGAAGGAAGAGAGAAAGGGATCAAGGAGGGAGACGAGAGAGCGGGGAGAGAAGAATAAGGATAGAATGTTTTGCTGGACAGGGAGAGATGGCTCAAGGAGAGGAAAGAAGTGGTGCTGTTTTGAGCATTTTTGCCAGAGCTGCTTTTGGTTCCCAGCTCTGGCCCTCTTTGGCAATGCTTTTTGAATCCAGCGAAGTGTAAAAAAGAGAAGTGAGTGGCTGACACCACTTTACAGCTGGCATGCCCTTGTAAAATAAACAAATAAATAACATTTCAAAAATATAATATGAGGAGCTGGATGGGGCACGGAGGGAAAGGAATGAAAACTGGGGACGGGTGGAGGATGCAGAGAAAAAGGCAAGAGGAAGAGCAAGAAGACAGATGCACTACCATGGAGAACTAAATATATACATTAAAAAAGAGTCTGTGCAAGTATATAGTGGGAAGATGCAACTTAGTGCATTGGAATACTTTGAATCAGAATGCTCCTGGGTGGAACACTCAAAATAATAGGGAGGCAAGCCAATCAAAGCAGATAACTGAGACAGACAACAATGCTACCCTATCATGAGCAAGGCACTGACCCAAAGCCCTCTCTAAGAGCCTGGTTTAGAGTTTGGGAGAGAGGGTACTCCATCGCAATGACGACGGCGTACGCTCTCTGCCAAACAGACGTTTCGCCACCTCACTTAGGTATCGGGTGGAACTTAAGTAGGTCAGGGATGGAGGCTAGTCTGTTTCCACTGCTGACATACTTCTCTGATGGCCCAACAGAGTAGGAGCTGTTGGAGTTTTGGGAGATTGTCCACCCGCCTTATTTAGAGTGGGTGGACAAACGACCAGTTTTTACTTCACACAAAATGAAAACGTGGAAGTGAGTGAAACTAAAAACACTTTAATGACCCCCCCCCCCCCCCCCCTCGCCATCGGAGAAAACTCCCTTGGCAAGGGGGTCATTGCATTTATTTTTATTTTAAAAAAATTAAATCCGGTTATTGGATTTTGTTTTTGAAGATTAAAAAAAAATATTGAAAATGTGCCGAACAGCACCTTCATGTAGATCGAGTGGCCCGGCACACTTTCAACGCATTGACAGAACCGTTGCGATGGATGAGCCGCCAATGTAAGAGAGGTGAGCTGAGGCTGCAGACATCACTACACTTGCATTTCTGTTACTCCGTCGCTCTGATGGAGTAAAAGCCATAGTCCCATCTGTTAATCAGCCCCTAACTCTGTTTAGAGCCATGTAACTTTACTCAAGATAGATACCTTTTTTACTCTGACATTACAGCTGAGTCACAAATGTCAGCGGTAATCAAGCCAGCAATTTACCCACTTTTTAATCTATTTGAATGTGGTTCTATCCTGACTTTTGTCTACCGCATTGTATTGCTTAATGTATTTAGCTGTTTCAAGGCAGTCTACTTCATTTTAAGTTATTGCCTGATGTCGAATTTCGAACTGTCCAAAGCACAGCTGCATGCAGTGCATTCATTTGAATATATCCCTATAGGTCCAGAGAGTCGACCCGGCT
This sequence comes from Triturus cristatus, assembly GCF_964204655.1. Taxonomy (NCBI): domain Eukaryota; kingdom Metazoa; phylum Chordata; class Amphibia; order Caudata; family Salamandridae; genus Triturus; species Triturus cristatus. The sequence continues at coordinate 119,749,821 of NC_140581.1, forward strand.
GACCAATAATGGCTAGAAAAGAGACATGTAATAACAAATGAGAGTGGTTTTGTCGCCTGGAACTCTGCCCTGGACTTGCGTCTACACTATCTGTCTAATTGTTTTCAGATTCAACAGCCAAAGAGCATCACTCCCTGCAGCAGATCCCAAAATATTCATTTCTGAGGGGAGACCGACTAAGACTAAGGCTGTACAACGTAACAAATTTCTCGATTAATAACTTGCACAAATTGATGCCCTTGCCTCTCGAAAACGTTTTAAATATATATTGAAAAGGCACTTCAGTCCATTATCATTACTATAACTGGATTATTGCTGATTTTTGCATGTAAGATACATAGTGGATAGTGCATCTTACATTATATATGTTTTTATGTGTAAATTACATGTATATGTGTTGCGGAATTTCCTATTACCTTGAAGCTAGACTGACTACAAAGAATGGCCAAAAAAATCCTGCTTGTCCTTTACACACTTGGATGCCCCACTTCTAAATGTATTGCCAATGTAAACACTAGTAGCAGATGTTTGTAATTATTAATGTTACTAAAGGACTCCCATAATTTATAACCTGTTTTTTACAGAAGCCCGAGAACAGAAATGCATCATCCTTGCTTGCTCAACAGGTCTACTTGGCACAAGCATGTGGTCAGTCAAAAATGTCAAAGGAGGCCATTGACTGTAGCCTGGAAAAAGTCAACACACGTCCACGAAAACCATGTAACCCACTAACAGACGACCACCCGAAACTGAAGCCCAAAGGTAACACATACATGTTGACTTTTAATTTGTTGAACCCAAGGATGTCAATTAAGAGTACCTGGGACACAAATTACTTCCTCTATGCTGTTGGTTGCAAGCCCCTGCAGGCTTCTATGCAATACTTTTTACTTAACTCACACTGAGGGCTGATCTTTTTAATGATTGCCCTGTTTTGAGATTTTATGGTTTTAAGAGCTGGTTATTTGTGCCTGTCATTGATTACTATCTATGAATGAGATGCAGACTCAAGTATTTCGCTGGTTATCAACATTATTTTGTTAACAGATTCAACTCCCTACGCCGCCATCATCCTTAGGTTTCGCCTATAGACAGCTCTAACTGTTGTCGAAAGACCTATTGTGTACAATGTTGATGCGTATCATGAGCTTTGGGTTATCTTATGGCTTATGATTGTTTGGCTTTTTTGTCAACCTTATTTGCTTGCTTGCTTCCTATTTAATGGCTTTCCTTCCTCTTCTTGTGTTTGTCCCTTCACTGGAGGGACAAACTACTGCTTACATTCCAGAAACTACTATTTAATTTTCCATTCAACATTCCATGGGAGAGCATGTGTTTTCCTGCTCTCTCGCATGTGTGCTACTCCCAGCTCACATCACTGTGTTTGCTGTGTTGCACACTCAGCTCATCAGTGGCTTCCCCACACACCACCCCTCTCCTATCCTACTCAGCTGTCTTCAGCGTATCTTGTATTTGTAACACCCCTGATCTCATGTGCTTCTCCCCTGCTGCGCCTTATGGCTCTTTTGACATTCTGTTGCTTCTACACCCCTCTTTTCCCAAAGGCTCAATAGCTACAATTTGCCACCAGGTCGTTCATTTCTCAACTTGCTAATGCACTTTCATACACTTTTATATTTTAATTTGCTGGTCCTGGATGAATGTCTCCCATCCTTGAATTGTAAATTAGAAGCCCAAAAAATGGCTGGTGAGTGTCAACATATACGTGCACATGCGTGGTGACACATGCAAGCATAAGTCATCATGACGGGCTGCCCAATGTAAAGTTTGTTTTTGCAGATGGGTGTTCAACATTGGCAAAACAAATCAAGAAAGGGGAGACAGAGGTCTGGAAACAGAGGACTCGGCCTCCTCTCTTTACTTTATCAAACAAATAGAGTCCGTCTGTGTTTTTTGGACTATCTTTCCACTCTACTCTAGAAAACAGAAAGTTTTCTTAAAATAACCCTCACCCACCAAGATTTCCCTTGGTGGCATGCTTCATCATCAGGTTCTTTCCATCCTGCTGCGGAATGGGCCGTGCTGCAACCAACAGAGATGTGGGAGCACTTTTAGTCAAATAGTATGAAGAGTTGAGTGGTATAAGAGTGGGAGGGTCTTATCTAGAGTTAAAAATACCTGGCTAAGTAGGAACAAAAGTTTTATTTGGACCTCCTGCTGGTATGGTTACATTTGAAGATTGCCATAAGCATCTTGATTGCGCTGAAGCAGGAGACCAAGACTGCTTTCACTTGGCCTTTCAAAGTGAGTTAGCTGGCGATTACTGTTGTCATATGCCTTGCATGGGTTGCAAGTAGGGGTGTGGGTCAAAGTTTGGCAGGCCACGAGGTGGAGTCCCAGAGTGAGGTGTCTTTGCAGAAGATTACTCCTTCCAACTTGTCCGTGTTGAGCTTGAGGCAGATGGTTTTCATTCATCTGGTGACTTTGGTCATGTAGGAGGAGAAATTGGTCCAGGTGTTTAGTGTCTATCGGAGCGGAAGAATATGAGATGGGTGTCGTCAGCATAGGATATGATATTGATTCCGTAGGCAGAGATGATAGTGGTGAGTGAGGGCAAAGTATAAGCTTCCTTTTGGTTCAATATTCAAATTTTACAATATTAGGTGACTTTAATTTTCACCTTGAAGCCGTCGATACTCCCAATACAAAAACTTTCATAGAAATCATAAACACATTGGGACTAAAACACAGACAAAGGGGCCCACACACTGTGCAGGACATACCCTTGATGGGATATGCACAAATGCCTCTAATCTAATTGTTGCCCCTCCAGTTACAAAAACGTGGTCAGACCATAAGCTAATTCCCTTCAAATTTGTCTATGATAATGTCCAATTAGAAAAATATCCCAGGAAATCAGGCTTCACACAGAAATGGAACAGCAGGCTCTCAAATCCCAACTGACGGAGCATGGCAGAAACCACAAAACCTATCCTCACCGGAAATCTGGAGACTGACAATAATCTTTTTAATGAATGGATGTTGTCATTGGTCAATACTTTAGCTCTGCTAAAGAAAAACACTATCAACAAAAAGTCAGCCCCTTGGTTTACCCCCTATTTGAAAGTTTTAAAAGGACAATGTAGACAAGCGGAAAAACAATGGCGGAAACATTATGAAGCCAAAGATCCAAAGCTTTTACAACTAGCACTCAGATCCTACCATCAACAAATTAGAACAGAGAAAAAGACAAACTATTCTAATTTAATAAATAGGGCAGACAATCAGAAAACTATTTTTAATATAGTGAAATCTTTCACTAATTCTACAAGCCTAGACCAAGAAATTCCTCCTTCACAGGACCTAAGCGATAGAATCACTGAGTTCTTTGACTATAAAATCAAAGATCTAAAGAAAGATTTCACAAATATATCACCTCAGCCAAACAAAGCCCAAGCATTAGGAACAAAAAGGGAGCTCACATGTTTTAAGGAGATAAATTTAGAACAATCCAGACAGGCCATCATTCTTGAAAGTCAGGTTCCCCCTTTGATCCATGCCCCCAAAAATCTTACATGCATTGCTGGATACTGTAAATCCCGTTATCAATCAGATTATCAATACCACCTTTAGGCTAGCAAAAATCCCTGATATCTGGAAAATTGCCGCTGTGAAGCCACTCCAAAAAAATAAACTTTCTGATCCTACCACTCTCTCCAACATCAGGCCTATTTCACTACTACCATGTGTGAGCAAAATTGCAGAGAAATTAGTCAATACCCAACTTAATGACTTCCGGCAAGAAACCAGCACCCTGCCCCCTAGGCAATCAGGTTTCAGACCAGGCCATTCAACTGAATCAGTGCTGCTCCACACCACTGACACCTTAAAGTTTGCCTTGGATCAGAGTAAGGAGGCAGTACTGGTTCTATTGGATTTATTGGCGGCGTTCGATACTGTCTCTCATGACATCTTGAGAGACAGGCTGGAACACAGCGGAGTCACAAACAAGGCACTGGCCTGGATTTCATCTTTTTTAGATACTAGACATCAGATTGTAACATTGGGAAGTTACAGATCGGGAGAAAATGGTTGTCATTGGGGGTTCCCTAGGGCTCATCCCTGAGCCCAACCCTCTTTAATCTTTACATGACACCACTTCTCTCTCGGATGGCCACTTTTGATGTTGAATTTATTGCATATGCAGACGACACTCAGCTGATTCTCACTCTTGATAAAAACTCCACAGTGGTGGAAGAGAGGTTTCACCACTGTCTAACAGCAGTGATGGATTGGATGAAACTGAATCATCTTAAATGTAATAGCTCTAAAACAGAAATTATGCTGTTTGGAAAGTCCAACGTATTTAGGCCCAATCAGTGGTGGCCCTAAAATTTAGATGCTCCTCCCACAACAGCAGACACAGTGAGAAATTTAGGAATAACATTTGACCCCACACTATCTTCCACAGCCAAGCACTTGCTGTGGCAGGCATGTGTTTCCAAACAATAAAAACTCTCTGAAATTCTTAGGCCTACTCCCGGTGCCTGCTAGGAAGACAGTTGCAGCAGCCCTAATTTTATCTCGTTTAGACTACTGCAATAGTCTATATGCAGGAACTAAAAAGACAGTTGTGAAAAGATTGCAGGTGGTCCAGAATGCTGCAGCAAGGTTGGTACTCCATCTGCCTAGAGACTCCTCCTCTGCTGAAGCACTTAAAATGCTACACTGGCTACCTGTTCATAAGAGGATTCTCTTTAAAATCCTGACCATCACATAGAAAGCCATAAGCGCAACTAGACCAGAATATCTAAGATCCAGAATCAAGCCATAAACCACCAAACGTACACTGCGGTCAACTTAAAAAAACTTGTTAACAGTACCCGATTTCAAATTGAAAACCAGAGGTGGAAAGACTATGGCAGTACTAGGGACAAAAGCCTGGAACGCTCTGCCCACTCAGCTGACGCACACGCAGACGGAACCTACCTCAGGAAGCTTCTAAAAACATGGATTTTTGCTACCCCAGATCATCTGGCGCTATCTCTTATCTAAACACCACCACTAAGTTATCCTCTACTCCGTGAAATCTCTTAGATGTCCTTTCTCCGCTAAAGCGCCAACATGCTCCTTGGGGTGAATGTGGCGCTATACAAAAATCCTTTCATTCATTCATTCATTCATTCATGTAAGAGTTGAACAGAGTGGGCTTGAGTGAGGATTCTTGTGGAACTCCGAAGATGACATTGACCGCCTCCAAGGTGAAGGGGGCCAGGCTGACCAGCAGGGTGCGGCCTATCAGGAAGGAGCAAATCCAGTGAAGTGTGGTACCTTGGTTGCATGCTTCGTGCAGTTGTTGGAAAACGATGGGTGGGAGACAGCGTCAAAGGCTCAGGAAAAATCCAATAGTATGAGGGCCGCCGTGTTACCGCTGTCTATGATCATCTCCATGTCGTTCATGGCGGGGATGAGGGTGGTCTCCGTTCTGTGGTTGGGCCTCAATCAAGACTGAGTGGTGTCAAGGATGTTTTTGTCAGTAAGGGGGTTGCTAAGCATTTGTTTATAATATTTTCAATGACTTTTGACGGATAAGTTAGCAGGGAGATAGGGCAGTAATTAGCTAGGGTCTTTGGGTCACCTGAAGGTATCTTGAAAAGCGGGAGTACTGTGGCATGTTTACAGCGTCCGGGTTGGTGGCTGTGATGATTGGGTTGTTCAGGATCGGGGTAGTGGCTCAGACTTGCTGATGGTAGAATCTGAAGGGGGATTTGTAGGTGCACTTCAAGGTATTATTCTGGCTTTGCCTCCATTTACGTTCAAGTTGCTTGCAGTGGTGTTCAGTGAGCCTGAGCTCTTCTGTGTACCAGCATGCTTGTGGGCTGGTTTTATTGGCTTTGAGAAGAACCAGGGTCTCTCAGCAAACAGTGATCCAGGGTCTCTCAGAAAACAGTGATCCAGGCATTGAAGAAGGGGATGGATTCGGGGAGGTTGTTGTGTCGATGTTGTGCTGGTTTTCTGGGAGTTTGGAAGATCAGGATCCTTCTGAGATATTGTTTTAGTTCTGTATGAAAAAAATGTTAAATGGCATTTCTGTGGTGGTGTGAGGTAAGTATGCTGAAGTTGATGAGGGTGTAATTGGACCAAGTGATCAGTGTGGTTTTGTCTACTGTGATATTGCAAAAGCTGGTGAAGAAGGAGGCCAGTAGGTGTCCGGTGGCATGTGTGGGGCCTATCACTCGCTGGGTGTGTCAGAAGTGGGACAGGTCTTTGAGGAGGTTGGTTGTGCTGGGACTAGTGCGGTTCTCCAGGTGATACTTACGGTTGCCAAATGGGATGAAGGTGCTGGAGTTGAGGATCAGGGGGCGACAAAGTCCATGATAATGGTTGCAAAGTTGGTGTGTGGTCTGACAGGGCTGTAGACGAGGGTGCGGATCAGTGGGTAGTTGGATGTGATGAGGAGTTTGAAGGTCAAGAGCTCCATGTTTCTTGTGATGCCTTTGAACGAGGTAGAGCAGTGGACGGATTCTTTAAAGATGATAGTAATTCTGCCTCTGGGACTGTTTTTCATGTCCTGTCTTGCATTCTTGTAACAGAGGGCGATTGCTGCGAAGGGCGCTGACGAGGAAGTCAGCCAGGTTTTGGTCAGGAAGAGCAGGTCCGGTGAACAGTCATCTAGCTATCCCAAATTTTGGTGGCATGTTTAGTGAGAGACAGAGTGTTGAAGAGTATACACTACATGGAGTGGTGTGATGTAGTGGGGGTCGCATTTGTGTTGGGTGTGTGAGGTGTGTTGGGGGAGTAAGGTGGATGCATGAGAGTGCACGTGAAATGGCAGGTGGCACAGAAGAATGCACCTTCAGTGTAAGATGGGGAGGCACGGCAGCAGTGGAGAAGCGAAGGCATAGAGATGGGTGAGAAGAGAACCAGGAGTCCTGGCACTGAGCTTTCAACTAGGACAGACAGGCTTGCTTTTGGCGTGCCAGCGGTGTACCCACTGCACGCAGCCTCCATTAAGTGAAGACAGTTTTGGGAGGAAACCAGTAATGTTACTTCCTGGCTCACAAAACTGTAGAGAGCAGAACTTGTCTCTTGAAAATGTTCTTTCATGCTTAAAATGGCATTGAATTTTCCACTGCTTTTTACAACTGCCCCCTTAACACATCCTGAGAAGGACTGCTTAAGTGACTTTTTCTTTTTCAACTTTGGTACCTCCAGTAGATTTCTGCATGATTGCTCTTCCATTGGAGGATGTGTAGTCAACTTGAGATAGTCAATTTTTGTGCAAGGTATCTAGGGGGTTTCCAGAAATACAGATTTTTGTGTGATGGAGGGGTAAAAGGTTTAATACCGTGTAGTTGCGATATTTGCAGTTGAGCAGTTAGAACCTTAGTCAAAGGTTTTTTTCCCCAATATGATGTCGCACGATTTGGCTGACTACATGACTGCAGGGTTACAGTTTAGTGTTCAGCCAAGTGTGGCTTGGGTTTGAGGATTTAGGAGGTGATAATAGAAGAACTGTTTTTAAAAAAAACTTTTTATTGTAATTATAATCAAGGCACAAGTGAATCCGACAGTACATATAAGCATTGTATCCAGACATCTGCGATTTTTCAGCAATTGGCATATTGATATTGCATATATCGTAACAGAGGACAACATTCCATCCATTAAATTCCCATCTCACCGTCATTTTCATCTTCAGACTCCCCCTCCGCCCGTACCCCAGGTGGCTCTCAGATGTATCCCCTGAAGTTATTCCAGGCGCCCCAGACCCTGCTCCACTTCTTAGGACATCCTCGATTGATAAAAACTGCTTTTTTGGCCACCATGGCAGTATCCAGATCCCCACACCACGCAGTGAGTGTTGGTGATTCTCCCGCACCCCATTTTTGTGTGATTTTGCGCTTCGCTATCATTATCCCCAGTGTGGCCCACTCCTGTGCCGGGCGCGTAAGATCGTTCGGCTCCCATACGTTTAGTAAACATTTCCTGGGTTCCGGCGTTAACCACACCTCCGCCGTCTGCGATATGTTCCTCATTACTTTTACCCAATACTCCATGGTCTTTGGACACTCCCACACAGTATGAAAGAATGTACCCTCCTCCCCACATCATCTCAGGCAGTACGGGTGCGATGCTGACCCTATTTTGTGAAGAGTGTGTCTCGTGTAATAGGTTCTATGTAGAATTTTGAGCTGTACTAATTTAAGTCTTGAAGGTATTCCCACCTCCCGCGGGTAGGCCAGCGTCTCCCGCCCGGAAAACTCGGTTTTAAGTGATTGTTTTAAGTGGTGGTTTAACATTCAGTTTTGTATGTTGCCATGAACTTTGGCCAAGAATTCTACACCATCTGGGGATAAGACTTTCCTTCAAAATATAGTTGTGTGTCACTGGTGTAGCATCCTGCGATATTTAATGGCAGAACCCTTTTGGCTTCTGTAGAGCTATGAAGTAGTTGTCAGAGTGCATTGCCATGAAACTTTGTTTTAGAAGGTTGAGTTCGCAATTACACGCAGCAGAATAAAGACATGTAATACTAAGCTCTGTGTGGCGTGTTTATTAGTGGGCACCCAGGCTGGGAAGATGCTACAACCGGCATACAAGTTAAGCTAGACGTTAGTAAGTCTGATAGAGGAAGCTAAAGGCTCCATGCAGAGGTTGAATGGAGTGGGAGAGAGAGTGAAACCTTGGAGCACTGCCTGATGGATCATCACCAGGTTGTAAAACTAACTAATCCTTCTTATGAGTTTGCACCGATTGTTCAGAGCAGTGGTGCACCAGTTGAGGACTGTGCCATGGATTCCCACTTTACTTTTGAGAATTTGTATGAGAATGGCATAGTTAAGCATGTCAAAAGCTGCTCACAGGCTAAGAAGGATGAGGAGGTAGGAGTCCCCGTTCCATTGTCTGAGACGTGGGAAGCATCATCATCAATTTTTATAAAAGCAGTTTCAGTGCTACAGTTGGATCTAAAGCCTGACTGAGTTCACCTGTGAGGTAATTTACTCAAACTGTTTAAGTTTAGTCTCCACACAGCTCTCTAGAGCCACGAATCGGAGAGTTGAAACCAGGCAAACATTGTTCAGCTCCTACTTTTGTTTTAGTGAAAGCAAGACCTAATCTATTTATAAACACTCAGGGACAGTTCATTAGACTAAGGTGCCGATTACGATCCTGGAAAAACCGGGTACGAACCGTCGGTCGGAGCGTTTTCTCCGTCCGACTCGTACCCGGTCGTAAAACTTTACAAACATGGAATTACGATTCGCACGGAAACACCATTTCCGTACGAATCGTAAAAAACACCGACCGACGAAAATATACATACGAATGTGATCCGGGAATGCTGCGACGTGACGTCGGGACGCTTTCAGGCAGCGTTTCACGACCCAGGAATTACGATTCGAACCGACAGCAGTCCGGACGGCAAGATTTTCACGGCACCCAAAAAGTGCCGGAAAAGCGAAGTACGGCGCGAAACGACCAGAGTAGGTGGCCCGGTACGCACCGTACCCCCCCCAGCCCCCGTATGTACGCGCCGACCCCCCTCAGCCCCCGTACATACGCGCCGACCCCCCCAGCCCCCGTACGTTCGAGTCGTACCCCCCGTGTATGTACACCCTTGTACGTTCGAGTCGTACCCCCACCTGTGTATGTACACCCGTGTACGTGTCGAACCCCCCGTGTATGTACACCCTTGTACGTTCGAGTCGTACCCCCACCCGTGTATGTACACCCGTGCACGTGTCGAACCCCCCGTGTATGTACACCCGTGTACGTTCGAGTCGTACCCCCACCCGTGTATGTACGGTGCGTACCCCGCTGGGGGTACGCACCGTACATACATGGGTGGGGGTACGACTCGAACGTACACGGGTGTACATACACGGAGGGTTCGACACGTACAAGGGTGTACATACACGGGGGGTTCGACACGTACAAGGGTGTACATACACGGGGGGGGTACGACTCGAACGTACGGGGGCTGGGGGGGGTCGGCGCGTACGTACGGGGGCTGGGGGGGTCGGCGCGTACATACGGGGGCTGGGGGGGTGGTACGGTGCGTACCGGGCACATGTCTCCATGGTTGCTATGGGAGTTCGGTGCGGACGGTGTTTTTTCCATACGGTTGTAACATCGGACGCACGGGATGGATCGTGATTCCGCGGTCGGACTTCACTTTTCACATTTGTACAGTGAATCGTCCGAGGACGTGTCGGACACATTTTCCGACCCGAGGACGTGTGGGGAATAATTCCCAATGCGATTCGTATGGACTTTTTACCATGCGAATCGTAATTGGCAGTTTGTACGGCACTTGTACGATTCGTACGGTAAAAAGACCGGATACGAGTCGTACGGGGAATTTTTTTGCCGGATCGTAATCGGCACCTAAGTATGTGCTAATCGAATCAGAAAGGCTAACTTCCTTGAGAAGCATTCTGGAATTAGTCTTGAGGACATGGGGTGAGTGTAATTGTTTTTTGCACTTTTGTTGGGTATACATCAATGAAGGAGATCCAAGTTAATCGTTTTAGTTAAATGGTTTTACATTGCTGGAACTTCTGGCGATGAGGAAGGGAAAGTTCAACCTTCTTCTCTTTTTCAGCAAAGAAAGTGGAGAACTCACACAAGGTGGATGATACATCTGGTTTTGGAAGTGTGCATTCTTTACCTATCCTGAAAAGCTATTTTAGGCCTTTTTTCTTGCATTCTTTACCTATCTTGAAAAGCTGTTTTAGTCCTTTTTTTCTTTGTTGATATCCTTTTTTAAATAATTGGATTTGACTTTAGAAATACGTTTAAAAAAAATGTGCTTCCTTCATTAAAAAGTTGTTCCAGGTTCTCCCGGGATTGTTTTTGATGCCTGATTTGTTCAAATGCTGTAAGAGTTTTCCTGACACAGGTTAGCTCTGTGAACTTATCTTTTTAATTTTTGCCTTTTTAATATTTTATGGGCATTCTTGGCTATATTTCTTCTCATGTTGACATGGTACTGAACTGTTAACTATTGATCTCTGCTCCCTGGGAATGGTTGTAATGCTTGAGCTACTTCCGATGCTAGCCTCGTCTTGATTAAAGATCCTCAGATCTTCAATCTATTATTTGGGTCTCTCTGCTTGAACAGTTGTTGATGATTTCGAGGAGCGGAGAGAGAAGGGACTGGGACGGGTGCATCGGTTGATATTTTCCTTTCATTTACATTTCGAGATCTTGAGTGGAGGCTGTGGAGCCTTCTGGGGCCATATTATGTATTAGGGCGCACTTTCCCTGTTTGCACCTGGTGCACCTTTAAATAGGTGCGCCGGGCGCAAAAAGAGAAAGTGCGCCCTCAGACATAGAATGCGCTGCCCGCAGGCCAGCGGTACAATTGTGCTGCCCTGGGGGCAGCACATTCAAGTGAAATACGGAGCGGCTTTGAAGCAGCTGCTCCGTGTTACACTGTGCAGGCAGCAACCCGTCTGCACTTTTAAGGGGTATTAGAGATCCCCTTGCAGGCGGGTGCACTGAGTGACTGCACCTGCCAGCAAGGGACTGTTTGGGGGTCCATGGTACCCTCTTGCCCCCTACAGAGGGCTGCTCTCCGATTTTGTAATTGCGTCTCCCAATCAGCGAATCGCAAATAAAGATTCACAATAATATGCATGAAAAATCGCTAATTGCGATTTACATAGAACTCGCATTATAGCAAGTGCAAAATAAGAAGGATCACAACCAGGTGGTAATCATGAGTGCAAATTGGATACAGCTGAAATTCTACAGAAACTTACTTAAACACAACCCGAATGACCATGAACATTTCACAATGACAGCGCTTTACCCGATGGCGAGGAGGATGAGGCTCCAGGCTGCAGCACACAGAAGGAGGGGAATACAGGAGCGCATCTTCAGAGTCCACATTACATTGCTAGGACAGACAGAAGAGGAGATATACGACAAGTACAGGGTCAATGCTGCAAAGATCTTTGATTTAATCAATGAATTGGATCCCATTCTGCAGCGTCAGACACGTAGGGCCAATGCAATACCCACACATGTGCAGGTCCTATGTTGCCTGCACCTACTGCCGTCAGGCAGTTTTCAGGGGGTCATACCAGTAGCTGGAGGTGTGTCTCAAAGCGCACTTTCACGTATCTTTAAAGCATTCCTCAATGCCATGATGTCCAGGATCAACTCCCACATAAGCTTCCCCACGACCGCACATGAGCTGACCAAGACCAAACAGGAATTTTATCAGATAGCCCGCTTCCCACAAGTCTTAGGTTGCATTGATTGCACCCATGTAGCAATATGTACCACTGCAGGTAATGAGTACATATATAGGAATAGGAAATGTTATCATTCCCTAAACATACAGGTAGTATGCAATGCAAAAAACATAATAACTGACATTGTGGCTCAATACCCATGAAGCGCCCAGGATTCCTATATATTCCGCCAGAGTGGCATACACACTCGTCTTGTCAGGGGTGAATTTGGAGAGGGACATCTGCTTGGTAAACATGTGTTATTAATTCTCACAGACACTCACGTATGCCAATGCATCACCGCCACTGACCCTTTGCTTACTTCCATGTAGGTGACAGCGCATACGCCTTGCGGAATTACATCTTGACGCCGTACCTAAATCCTACAACCCCCAATGAACAGAGGTACAATGCTGCGCATTTCTCCACCCGCAACATAATTGAGCGCATGTTTGGGCTGTTGGGCACACGAGAAAGGGGCTGCTCCTACAAGGACCTAGGTCCTTTCTTACAGATTCACACCGGGGACAAAAGAGGAGATAGGGAAGTTATCTCAAAGAAAAGCCAGGAAGTGCCAGAGATACCGATAAACATAAAATCACAATGTGAAAATGCGAACTGCAATGAACCAGAAGAACTGGTAAGAAATCAAAGCTTCAGACAGGTATCAACAACTCACTAGCAAAAAAGGAGCTTAAACTAAACTTAAACAACAGGCTCTTTTTCACACCACACTACTCGTCACAAGGACCACAAGATAATTAAAACAGAGGGAACATCTTGCGCCTAATGGCAGTTATACCAACTTTAAAACATCTGACATCTACAGACTTGTTGGCAATTGAATTCATGAGCTTAGCAAATACCACAGGAAAGGAAAAAACCCTAGCAACTTGGAAGACGGAAGAAATAGTGTCAGTCATCTTAAAAGAGGCCTCAAAGTTTGAAGATTGGGGTATATCTCTCTCTACTCCTTTGAAACAACGTTACCAGTCACCTCTACTATCATCGCACATACCCTTAAACAACAATCTAAGCATAAACATAGTTCCCTCGGTCCTACGAGGTGCAAAAGGGGAAGATGGTCAAAATTTACAACAGAGGTTGCAAAAAACAACATATCAAAGTCTTCAAAGACTAGACCGGCAAGGAGAATGACTCGCAACTAAACCACATACATCAGAGTTCCCCCCCCCCCAGTCAAAATCTTGTCCTGGAGCATAGCAGGAGCAAAGAGAACCCTGCTGGAAAATGGGCCTCCCGAGAACTGGGAAAATTACAAAATCGTTGCCCTCCAAGAAACATGGCTGACAGCCCCAGTTGAAGTTCCAGGGCGGATCCTCCACCAAGTGAACGCAATACGAACGCAGCAGTATGGTAGACCTAAAGGCGGCCTTGCCGTCTACATTTCCACAGCACTAAACATGTCTTCTGTCCAGCTGTCAACAACTACATCTGCTATGCCAATAATAAAAATGGATCTGGGCTCACATTTAGGGGTCAGTACCATAATTTTTATCAATATCTATGCACATCCGAAACAAAAGATAAAAAAATTAATATTTAAAAATCTCATCGCCACCAGTGCAGAATTCCAGTTTGAACAACCATCCTGGAAAATAATCCTAACGGGAGACATCAACTCAAATCTATTATATACTCCAGAAGAAGACGATAACATCACTGCAGCAAACGTGATCTGGGTAGTACAAACACAATCTTTTTCCATCCCAAAACGAGCTGACAATGCAGGACATCAGCTTGTAATAGACCTCGAACATCTAGGGATGCTTGTACTAAATGGCAGATCGAAGCAGGATAGACCCGTGGCATGTACATATCATGGCCCTCACTCGAGCTCAGTCTTGGATTAAACAATAGTAACTCTCCCGCTCTTAGGGCAAATAGAAAGGTTCTGATCAAATGCACCACCGAGAGTGATCACTTAAGTCAACACATTGAACTTTAAACGACATTTCGAAAACATATAAATGCCCCGACAGTGGAGGGGTCCACATCAACAGTAAACCAGAAACAACTGCGATGGACAAATACCATACTACCGCACATAGCTTCGAGCACAAAAGATCTAATGGCAACCTTTGAGTCACAAAAAACCTTGACGATTGTAACATGGACTACTTTCCTGGCAAGTCTTTCACAGTCAGGGGCATCGACAAAACTGGCAAGTAAAAAGAGGACAAATTCCAACAGACACCTTAGTCAAACTGCCCGAACCTTAAGTAAACAATTAAGTAGGGCAGTTGGGTTGACACAGCAACAAAGCCCATCCTCTATTACATGGGAGCAAGTACACCAATTAAAGAAAAAATATAAAAAAACAAATCTGGGAGGGCAAAAAAACACAATACAATAACTTTTGCACAAAATTATTATATAATGCAAAGCTATTGAACCCCAGAGCTGTCTGGGACCAAGTGAATTCTCTGACCGGAACGCCGAAAGTTATAAGTGTGACTTGTGTCACAGACCCTGCTCGGGTACAATACCTAATCACCACGTTTTCAGTAAGAAATGAGGGTGGGATAAACTCCCTTGAAACCATTTTAAAGGTAGAGCAAACAGCTTCGGTGACTCCAAACAAGCACAGTAATAGGGTGGACAATTTCCTCAAAACCACCAAAACAACAGGAAACGGCATACAGCTGAATGAAGAAACACAACTGCCATATCCTCCCTATTCCGGAGAGGAAGTACCAGGGTTCAAAAGCATGCATCCTCTGTTGGTCACCAATACAGGATTTTATTCATCTAATATGTATGTGCCCAGCCTTAGGTTCTCCCTGCCGTCATTTGTTGAGGAGACAGTTCAACGAAAGAGGCATCCGCCCCTGCAGAACTGCCATATTAAAATGCTTGACTCAAACGATCCGCAACTAATTTGCCACATAATAAAATATTTAACCTGTTATAAGAAAGTAATCACACAATGACATTGGTCACAAAGTTGCACAGTGGTCCCCGTCTGCCTTTTAACAACAATAATACTGTAAATAGAAATAATCAATTAATTTGTATGTATTGAACAAAAAAGTGGTGTATCACCTGCTCATAATAATTTTAACCTTTCAAAAGGAATGTTTAAAGAAATGAAGGTAATTATAAGTTTTAAAATGTTTATATGTTCCTGTGCTTCAATGGTACAGTGTATTTGATGTTTTGGAATATTGTACTGGTTTTAATGAACTAAACTATACATTTTTCACTTCAGAGATGAAGTCGATTTTGTCTGATAGTTTTTTTTTTTTTAGACAAATGCCTTTTTCCATTTTCTGGTTTTTTTTTAGGTCTCGCCTGGCGAACGCAGCGCGAAGCGCTGCTGTCCGCCAGCGAGATCTATTGTTGCTGACTCGCCTCGGAAGTGGGACAGGAGATGGGCACGCGCAGGCTCTTGGCGGATTTGAGTTGGTGTACGCGCTTGCAATGATGTGTACAGCCATGCGGCGTGCACATCTCCTGTCCCCCTTCCGTCCTCAGCAGCCTCATGCCCTTTCACTTTTCATTTCCCCCGTCAGCTCTTACATTAAGCTTCGTATCTGTATTTAACAAGCATTAAGCACTCTGTCTTTAGAGGCGAAGATACAACCATTCAGGTAAGGCGGGGTGGGGGCTAGAGTTACGAACCGTTACATCCCACACTCGAGCTTCTTCAACTGAGAGACTCTGGGGACGTGGCAGCCTTCGTGGCCTGCTGTCCCATCCCTGCACGGGCGGCGGTTAACTTGTGGGGTGAACATGTTAGTGTACCAAATCTCCCCACTTGACGAAACAATAATTCCTTCCAGCTCACTCTCCTAGGTTTACATATTCATACAGCGCCACATACACATCTTTCGGAGACACATATGGAGTCTTTCTTTCCACGACACCCTGATCAGACGCGGATGTCAGGGGCTTTCAGTGTCATTTCTTTACCCACCCCTAACCTGTGTTAACTATAAAGAATTCCGTACGAACCCCCCACCCCCCTCCCCCCCACTTGTGATCCAACGGAGGGGAGATCAGACCCGTTCCCGTCAGTCTTTTCGCTGAGGGGAGGAGTGACCTTCGCTTCTTTGTATCCGAGGAGTCCTGCTATCCCCCCACCCGAGACCTTCGGAGAGGAAACCTTAAGCCCTTGATTTTCCCAGGGGTCTGTACTCACTTCGGCCAGGCTCCACTGCCGCTCGGAAAAGCTGAGCGCGCTGGAAAGCAGGGCCGCGGCCTGCTCAGGGTATATGGGTTAAGGAGGAGGAGTCCAATCCCGGAGAGACAAGTCAGTCCGTCCCCAAGAACACGCTGCTTATGCCCGCCCGAGTGCAAAGTCCGCCCCGCCAAGAACCCGCCCACCATCTTCCCAACTCCATAATGGGGGCGGCCCCAAAACGTGAAAACTCCTCCCCCGGCTCAACCCAGCTGCCTGTTTATGTCCTTGCATCCAGACAAGTGACCTCATACCTACAAGTCACGACTATTGCCTTTGTCAATGGTTGTTAGTTGCATAAGATAAATAAGCAGCAAGTAATACTTGTTGGAACTGCCTCTTGCGCCTCTTCCCTGTCTCACTGATGACCGGGCTGACATCTCACTTCAGGGGGAGAACTGCGCGCCGCCCTGTGATCTCTTTTATGGTTGTTTTAAGAATGTTTGAGGGGCGAAGCAAGACACATTTTGACTCTTTTTGTTTGACCAGTTAAACCTATACTCTAGTTTTGTGTGCCATCATGGAGGTTGAAATAGCATAAATGGGTGATAAGATTCTAATACGTTCCGTATGGCGCCCCAAACCATGTCTTACTTGGGGCCCCGCGGTCCTTAAGATGACACTGCGTCGCTGCTGCCCCCCTCCCCCTCCGCCCCGCAGTTGCTGGACACAGCAAGAGGTCTGACCTGTCCATGGAGCACAGACTCAACGAAGCAGAAGGAATGAAGGCCACAGCCCGAAGCCCGTATCTTTAGGACAGAACCAGTAACTGGACAATTATGTGACAATAATCTAGTGATTTGGGGGGGGGGGGCTATGCCTAAATAAACACCGTGTAATTGCAATTACATGTACATAGCGCTTACTATGCCTGACGAGGCATTGAAGCGCTGTACGGCGATTAGCACACTACTCGGAACCCAAGTAAGACCCCCTGCTTTAAAAAGGCCCTCGTGTGCACACACAACCACAGGAGCACACAGTGTATTGCCCATGCACTGTGCTGCATTTACGGATCACATTCTTGGCACTGGTTCCGAGTGTGGAGCAGAGCCCCAG
Organism: Triturus cristatus; assembly: GCF_964204655.1. Taxonomy (NCBI): domain Eukaryota; kingdom Metazoa; phylum Chordata; class Amphibia; order Caudata; family Salamandridae; genus Triturus; species Triturus cristatus. The sequence goes on from NC_140581.1 coordinate 119,767,293, forward strand.
CATCAGAAGTCCGGTCTGGGCGATGATTAACTTGGTGCTCCTGCAACCCCTGCGGAGATCTGTCTGGTAACCAGCAGCGCCGGAAACTCAATGACATGTGGGATTTTCAGTAAATGATTAGTACCAAGAGAACATGACCATGTGCATTCCTAGGCAGTAAACCCACCAAGCGCTGCGAAACCAGACGCACTGCTAATGCCAGCTTCCGGTGCTACGACGCAATGGAAGATGATGTGGCCACCCCTCCTATCTGGCTTCCTCCCTCACCTCCCCCCCCCAAATTAAAGAGGGGCCCTGAGACTCCAGAAAGCCACAGATATTCCTAGTGCTGTTTATCTAATCAGGCAGTGTTTAGGCGCTAAGAAAGAGGTGGGCACCAGTAAAGCGATAGGTGAAACCAGGCAGTGAGATTTCAGGCAAAAAACACTAATAATACATCTGTCTTAAAATGACCCCTATAATGTTTAAGCACCCTTTGCGAGTTGGACGTGGGCAGGGTCTTTCTTACGTTTTACAACAGGACGCTTTGTTTGGGTCAAAGTGCGCTGACCAGGGCTATAACTTAGAAAATGAACCATTTTATGAAGTGGCGCTTCGATGCGCCTGGCGAGGCGCTGAAGCGCTTTCACTTAAGAGGTAACATCGCTCTGGTGTTTTAAGACAAGGTAAAACATACATTTCAACTGATAACTCAAAGTTTAGAGGGAGCACGTTTTAAGCCCACTGAGAGCGACCGAGTTTATTTATACGCTTTTATATAGCGCAAACTTTACCCGAAGGTGTCAGAGCGCTTTACAATAGAACATGTTGCATTACATAAGGACTTCGGACATGGATAACATAAAAGATACAAACAGATACACTCTAACGTCCCATAAGAATGGTAGTAAGTACATACGTCTACTCCAGATACTAGTGGTTAGACTAACATATATATACAAGTTGCAAATTCACTCAAGATTACATTTTAAGAAGCGTTCAGCTGCTCAAGGCGCTACAAAGTAGCCCCGGAGACCAACAGGGTGTGGGCTGTTATGCTTCCACTGGAGGGTAGTTCCAAGGACACACAAATATTCAGGCGGGCCACTGCGGTCTGGATCGTGTTAGTCACTGCTGAAGAGACCTCTTCTTCTCGGGGCCTCAAACAAGGGGTCTCCTTCTTGTTTGAGAACATCAGTTTCCCGAGTCCCCGGCGGAGTACCCAACCGCTGGCAGGTCCTGCACCCCCGGGTTCGGGTTCGGTTTGCTTCCGAGTCGAGAACGCGTCTTGCATTCCTTGATGAAATGCCCCAGTTTTCCACAATAGAGGCACAGTTTCTGTTTGCGTCTCTTCTCTCGTTCTTCTAGGCTCAAGAGGCCATGTACCCCGCTAATCTGCATGGGTTCGGTTCCATCGCTGGCATATGACCGTTTTCTGCAGACTGTTTGGGATGCGAGTAGTAAGGTTTCACTTCCGCTCGGTATCGGTCACCATTTCGTTCTTGGAGCCGATGGTCCAACTGGACTGTGAGGTCAATCAATTCTTCACACGTGTCTGGCATGTGCACGACTTGTGCCAACACGTCTTTGAGCTCCCCTTTGAGTCCTTGATAGAACATGGAAGCACGTTTATCCACTGGCCAATTAGTTTCTACGAGCAGCCGGTTGAAATTCGTAATATAGGTAAGGAGGTCTTGCGAGCCCTGTTTAAGGGTGAGGAACTCACGGTCCAAGGACAGGTGATGCGCTTTTCTGTCGAACGGCTTACGCATTTCGGAGCAGAAATCCGGATAACTGTACAAGACTGGGTCGTCCCTCTCTATCAAAGGAAGGGACCAGCTAGCGGCGTTACCCCCGAGGTAGGACATTATAAAGGCCGTTTTGGCCTGGTCGTTGGGAAATACGGCAGGTTTGCACATGAAGTGCAACCGGCACTGACTTAAGAAGATTCTGAACTTCTTTGGATCCCCAAAGAACCTTTCGGGGGGAGCAAGGGGCAACTGCATAGGTTGTATCAGGTGCACTGAGGGCGGTATTGTGTCTGGTGTGTTCCCACCCAGCGCATGGTTTGTTCGTCTAGGGCCAGTACCATGGTGTGTTGCAGGAGGAGGTAGAGTCCACCCCCTAATGTAGGAGCCATTTCCCCTGCCCCCGTTGGACCTTCTCGGGATAAACCAGCCACCTCCCGTCTCACAGAGGTAAGCTTATTCCGTAGCTCCAGGCTCTCCCCATGAAAGGCATCTACCTCCAGGCGTAAAGCAGTCAGCGTCTCTAACACAGACGTGAGTATGGTGGAGGTCTCCATCGTTCAGGCTGTAGGTAATCGTGGGCTTGCCAATCTGTCAGACCACTAACCTTTTCAAGCCGGATACAGCAGGAGCGAGGGATGTTGTGTGGTAACCCTATCCCCTTCACGGAGCAGCCTTGGAGGAGGAAAGGTTGTCACTCAACAGACTGCTCCATAACCGGGAAAGGGAAAAAAGGGATGAAAGGAAACAAAAACGTGGAGCTGCGAAATCACACCCAACGGAGGGGGGGAGATGCGTGGTGTGGACTTCGGTTCTGTTCGGGACGTCCAACTGTCTACCCCATGTGCCCTGCAGTGAAACAAAGGGACACAACACACTTAACCTGACAAGCAGCGCGTTATCATGCACACAGGAAGGCACACTTACATGACAAGTCCGCAGCACCCCTTGTACTGCCAGATATACTGGGTGTAAGAGAATTAACAAGACCCCTGCATAAGGCAGACACAGTAGATTACCACAGGACACACAAACAGGGATGACACTTAGCTGAAGGAGGTCCTTGGTGCTGGAGTCAGGTCCCTGGGCTGCGTGGAATCTCAGAGTGTTTCAAGGTGATGCCCACTAGGTTTCTCCCTTCTGGTGGGGGTGATAGTGTTGCTAGGGTGAGCCCCCAGTCCTCGAGCGTCGGCAGGACGTTCCCAGAGAAGCAGCACCTGGAGCACTCCTCACTGAACAACAAAACAGAAAGTAACTTTAAACGTATCCGAGCCTTTCAGGCGGCTTTCCGACGAGCGTTGGCACACTAAAACTACGGAGTCACAACACTGGACGGAAGTCCTGAATACCAGGCGGGGCGTGAGCGTAGTCTCACCGTTGCGCTCCTCTGGGTCGCTGGGGGAGCGCGCGCAATGGTTTTACACTCTTGGGGGGAAAGAAGCTGATCATCGGCTCCTGACGCGTACACAGCGCGTCTTACGGCATCGTCAATGGTGGAAAAGGATTTTAGCGTCGGCGGCGCTCGCAGCGTGTCCGGTACAGCTTGGGGCAATGTTCTCGCTGGAAACATGGAACACGGTCCTCTGTGCACACAGCCGATCCGCAGGACCGGTGATCCGGAAGTACTTGATTGGCAAGCACTGGGTAGCCTGTGGGCGGTGCTTAAGTACGTTCCCATCGTCACTGCAATGACGCGGCCCACAGGCTCAATGGAAAGGTAGTCCACAGCGCAAATACACAACTCACATTCACGCCTCCTGTGCTCCTCCCGCTACCTATGCAGGGACGTGACAGGTGGTTTATGCTGGTTACCTTAATCTGCAGCATCGCTCTGTGTGCTCAACACCACAGAGCTGTGTGTGGGTATTGTTCATCCCAGTGCAGTTTGTTTGTTGCCAGGCAGGTGTGAATTGTCATTAACACTTCTGCACGCATTGCATTGTGTTTCTGGATATTTTGTCGGGCATTTAGGGTGTCGCCAATTCTGTATTGTTCTAGTGTGAAGTAAAACGATTATCTCTCAGCAGACATTTACAGTGATTCAGCAGACAAGTTGTATGTCAAAATATCGGGGGAAAAGTATCGATCTGCACATATCGACTTCTAAGTAACAACTGCCGCTGTATTCTCAAATTAAGGATACTTACAGAAGTCTAGAATTACTATTCTAACTCCACATCTATTTACCTTGCTAAATCAGTGCAGATCGGTATTGTGGGGTAAACAGATATGCAAGTTGATTTTCAAAACTCAATAATTTAGTGCTGTGCGGCTGATACACAATCCCACTCAGAGCCACAGGAATTATGTGATTGTGCAGCGTTTTCCACATAGATTATGTCCACAAAATCTATCATTTGCTGCATAATCTGGAAATTTTAACAACAATTTTTTGTTTCTAGCTAAAGCGATTAAAAAGTTAACAATGGAGTGGTGCACGCGCGGCCATCGCGCGGCGAAAGTGACAGTGATCGCGATCAAGGGCGGAGAGCGATGCGCTTAATGAGCATGAGGAAAGCCATATGGCGCCTCCGCGCACATGCACGCAAGCTGTAGGCCGGCGGTAGCATTTTTTGAAGCCCTTACTAAAAGTCTCGCCAGACCAGCGCATGCGCTGGGTCAGGCGAGACCTAAAAACTAACATTACTTAGAAACTTCAGATTGCTTCATCAGCAGCTATCATTTCCATTAGTCTTTAGTCTTCCACCACTTTGAGAAGTTGACCATCTTTGGTGCATATTCCCCCTTGCCCTTATTACTTTTTTTATTTATGAATTGATTTATACAGCACAGACTGTCCCTCTCCAGATTTCAGAACACTGTACATTAAACATTGGAGCACCATACTGTCATAGACTGAGTGTGGAATATGTTTGTGTTTTGTAGTTGATTACATGGCAGAGCACAAACCATTCCTTTAGCATGTTTCTGTGCACTAGGTACAGACATTGTTTACAATATATACATGAGATGGATCACGCTGTCCCATTAAGAATAAACAGGTAGAAGGGTGCCTTCAAGGGATTTGTTTGGTAAATAATTTGTATAATTTCGATTCTTAATTAAGGGTAGGGCAGTTATATACCTACAGATTTATTAATTATCACTTTTTCAATACTTAAATCTGCTTAGTTTGTCAGAATCAGGATTGAATAAGGTGTGAGTGAATCATCACATGTTGACCTGAATACAATAAAATCAATAAACCAAAAGGAGGAGAAACAAGCGGGTGTATATATAAAAATTGAATTTATATTTCTAGTTCAAAAAAGGGTACTTCAAATTACAACAATTAAATACAGTGAAAGGAAATATTTCAATATTTGATGCCTTCACTTTCAAATTGATCCAACACTTTTTCACAACAATATATAGCCATTTCTCTGGAAAACAGTGTGATTGTCGACGTTTCGGTCTTTAGGTTTTCTTTACCAAGACCATCCTCAGGACAATTTTATTTACAAGGTTGACCCCTCAAATCACTGCGGGTTATTTTATCCACTCAAAATCAAGCGGGACGTCCTAAATTCGTAACTAATCCGTATATTGTAGTCAAAAAAATTCAGTCGGTTCGACGTCCAGACGTGCATGCAAGACTCAAACCTTCAGAACAGCCAGATTAATTAGCTGACATCTTCACGACCATTTGAGTGTTTAACGGTGTCGGTAAACAGACACAAGAGTAGTTTTGCCACACAGAGGCTCTTTTGAGATTTAAATAACCTACAGATTAAGACGGGAGCTTTTTGACAATCAACTGAATTTTTTTGACTACAATATACGGATTAGTTACGAATTTAGGACGTGGGACGTGGGACCCGTGCTCACTACGCCACTGGAGTCAAGCTATCCTGGCTGATGACGGCTGATAGCCAGAAACCGGTCCTAGGATGCTTGATTCCGGTCCAGGGAAGACATGGCTTGGCAGTTCGGGCTGGACTGTTCCCATGAGGCACAGGGTCAAGACTGATTTGCATATGGCCATGTCTAAACTGGGGTGGTGTAGTGGGCAAAAAAACGATGGATTTAACCCAGATCTCTTGACTGGGGGAGAATGTCTGCATTGTCAGCATTCCGTCCATCATTTGTTTGTTGTAACGCTTTTCGCCCTAAGTGGGATGGGTATTCCCAGACGTGGGACCCGTGCTCACTACGCCACTGGAGTCAAGCTATCCTGGCTGATGACGGCTGATAGCCAGAAACCGGTCCTAGGATGCTTGATTCCGGTCCAGGGAAGACATGGCTTGGCAGTTCGGGCTGGACTGTTCCCATGAGGCACAGGGTCAAGACTGATTTGCATATGGCCATGTCTAAACTGGGGTGGTGTAGTGGGCAAAAAAACGATGGATTTAACCCAGATCTCTTGACTGGGGGAGAATGTCTGCATTGTCAGCATTCCGTCCATCATTTGTTTGTTGTAACGCTTTTCGCCCTAAGTGGATTGGGTATTCCCAGACGTGGGACCCGTGCTCACTACGCCACTGGAGTCAAGCTATCCTGGCTGATGACGGCTGATAGCCAGAAACCGGTCCTAGGATGCTTGATTCCGGTCCAGGGAAGACATGGCTTGGCAGTTCGGGCTGGACTGTTCCCATGAGGCACAGGGTCAAGACTGATTTGCATATGGCCATGTCTAAACTGGGGTGGTGTAGTGGGCAAAAAAAAAACACAAAAAAAAACGATGGATTTAACCCAGATCTCTTGACTGGGGGAGAATGTCTGCATTGTCAGCATTCCGTCCATCATTTGTTTGTTGTAACGCTTTTCGCCCTAAGTGGGATGGGTATTCCCAGACGTGGGACCCGTGCTCACTACGCCACTGTAGTCAAGCTATCCTGGCTGATGACGGCTGATAGCCAGAAACCGGTCCTAGGATGCTTGATTCCGGTCCAGGGAAGACATGGCTTGGCAGTTCGGGCTGGACTGTTCCCATGAGGCACAGGGTCAAGACTGATTTGCATATGGCCATGTCTAAACTGGGGTGGTGTAGTGGGCAAAAAAACGATGGATTTAACCCAGATCTTTTGACTGGGGGAGAATCTCTGCATTGTCAGCATTCCGTCCATCATTTGGTTGTTGTAACGCTTTTCGCCCTAAGTGGGATGGGTATTCCCAGACGTGGGACCCGTGCTCACTACGCCACTGGAGTCAAGCTATCCTGGCTGATGACGGCTGATAGCCAGAAACCGGTCCTAGGATGCTTGATTCCGGTCCAGGGAAGACATGGCTTGGCAGTTCGAGCTGGACTGTTCCCATGAGGCACAGGGTCAAGACTGATTTGCATATGGCCATGTCTAAACTGGGGTGGTGTAGTGGGCAAAAAAACGATGGATTTAGCCCAGCTCTCTTGACTGAGGGAGAGTGTCTGCATTGTCAGCATTCCGTCCATCATTTGTTTGTTGTAACGCTTTTCGCCCTAAGTGGGATGGGTATTCCCAGACGTGGGACCCGTGCTCACCCACTGGAGTCAAGCTATCCTGGCTGATGACGGCTGATAGCCAGAAACCGGTCCTAGGATGCTTGATTCCGGTCCAGGGAAGACATGGCTTGGCAGTTCGGGCTGGACTGTTCCCATGAGGCACAGGGTCAAGACTGATTTGCATATGGCCATGTCTAAACTGGGGTGGTGTAGTGGGCAAAAAAACGATGGATTTAACCCAGATCTCTTGACTGGGGGAGAATGTCTGCATTGTCAGCATTCCGTCCATCATTTGTTTGTTGTAACGCTTTTCGCCCTAAGTGGGATGGGTATTCCCAGACGTGGGACCCGTGCTCACTACGCCACTGGAGTCAAGCTATCCTGGCTGATGACGGCTGATAGCCAGAAACCGGTCCTAGGATGCTTGATTCCGGTCCAGGGAAGACATGGCTTGGCAGTTCGGGCTGGACTGTTCCCATGAGGCACAGGGTGAAGACTGATTTGCATATGGCCATGTCTAAACTGGGGTGGTGTAGTGGGCAAAAAAACGATGGATTTAACCCAGATCTCTTGACTGGGGGAGAATGTCTGCATTGTCAGCATTACGTCCATCATTTGTTTGTTGTAACGCTTTTCGCCCTAAGTGGGATGGGTATTCCCAGACGTGGGACCCGTGCTCACTATGCCACTGGAGTCAAGCTATCCTGGCTGATGACGGCTGATAGCCAGAAACCGGTCCTAGGATGCTTGATTCCGGTCCAGGGAAGACATGGCTTGGCAGTTCGGGCTGGACTGTTCCCATAAGGCACAGGGTCAAGACTGATTTGCATATGGCCATGTCTAAACTGGGGTGGTGTAGTGGGCAAAAAAACGATGGATTTAACCCAGATCTCTTGACTGGGGGAGAATGTCTGCATTGTCAGCATTCCGTCCATCATTTGTTTGTTGTAACGTGAATAAAAAGCTAACATAGTTTGGGTAGACTTTAAGGACAGTGTTTGGGGCAGCGTGACGGAGGGAGGGGAGAGAGTTCTGCAGAAGGACTGTAAGTGAGGGGCAATGGAATAGCATAGATAGAAACCAACAGAGAGTTTGGAGGAAAAGAGTCAGTTTAAAAGAGATAAACACAGGGTTAGGAATGAGGGAGAGGAGAAACTAGAAGAAAGAGAGAGCCAGAGTTTTGGGGGGAGGATAGATGGGGGGAGCGTGCATTTGAGAGAGAGAGTTTAATAAACAGAGACAGGCAGAGTTTGTCCTTGAGGAAGATGAGAAACTTTAAAGACGAGAAAGACAGAGTTTTGGGGTGGAGGGACGGACGCAGGGTTTAAAGGGACTGCGCATGAGACAGCGGGAGAGAGTTTGAGGGGCAAACAGTGAGTTTGAAATATTGTTTCAGGTGACAGGGGAGCATCAGACAGAGGGGCAGACATCTGTGGCACAGACAGGCATATACATTGTATGCCCCTTCCGGTTGCCACTAAGCACTGCCCCCAAGTTTTCGAGGTCTTTACCAAGCTTTCCCGTCCTCGTATTCTTAAACATATTTGTTTTATGTGTCTACGGTTTTTGGTGGAAGCCTAGAAATACAAGTACCCCCGGTATCTTCTACAGTTAAAACACAGGCATTTCTAAAGTCATTTACTCTGGAAAATAAATAAGTTTAAAAACGTCAAATACATGGGTAAAATAATAGACATTGGGATTTTAAAAACAAAAATAGCTCAAGAAAATACAGATTGAACAAGAGAACACTAAACAGCAGGACAAATAGGTTTACCTGGCAGAATGGCAAGGCACCCTCGTATGCACGGCACAAACCCTTAAATGTTCGTGAGTGTGAAAAAGCAGCCACCCAGGGCAGATCAGTTGAGCAAAACAAATCCAAGTCGCTGGCAGCTTAAACATAGCAGTCTCCTTATATTATTGTAGCATCTCAACGGCCAGCGCCAAGAAAGGAAATTGTGGTCTGCAAAGTATGTGTTTGAGAAATCCGACCTTTCACCTGGAAATGATTTGCATTTACTCACAGAGCTCCCTTAAAAACACCACTTGAATAAAACCTCCTAGCTAACGATTAAACAAAAGAAGACATGACAAAATTAGAATTTTTAATAATTTTTAAAATATTTTTTACATTGTTAAGAGTCAGTAAGGCTGGTATTGAATCATTCAATTGCTCAGACATTTAAAGTTTTTAATGTATCCGCGTCTTAAATATAATTTTTCTTATTGTTTTTGATAAAAGATGTCACATACCATCTAGAACTGCCGCCCTTAAACCTGGGGAACCCATTGCAAGTTTTGGATTACTTTCACTGTGCTGCGCCAAACTAAATGAGTCCTTTTGCAGTTTGGGAATGCGACTTTAAAAGTGCATCCCCCGTGGGCCCCGATGGCTAAGCAAGCACCACATTCCTGCTGCCAAATAAACACACAGCACATAGGGGGAGGAGAGATGAAAAGGGGAAGGGTGGTGTAGAGGGCTCTAAGCACGAATGTACTGGCTAAAAGAATGGGTGGGTGAACACAGGGAGAGGGGAGGAGATATGCAAGGGGAGCCTCAACTTTCCCGTGGTCGAATATTTAAAGCGTTTGAAAACCATAGAATGCATTATATATTATTGCCAGATCAACAACTAGCTCCCACTTCAACTCCGTGTAATAAAGAATTGCGCATTATATTAATATAAATATGATTTCCATGTCAAAAAGTTTCCACGTGGTGATAGCATGGAGCCTGGTTAATCATCTGACCACATCGAGGCGGAGTATGAAAGTCTGCATCATCGCTGGCGCTCGGCTGTTTATCTCCGGATTATGTTTCACTCTGGACTTGATATCAATTCACAGCGCAACTCCCTCCTGAGCGTGTAATCAGTTGATTAATTTCCTGCAGCGCGCATTCTGTTCTTTATGTAAGAGAGTCTGGGTTTCTTCACAAAATGGGTGTTTTCAATATATTGTTGTTTTACAAAAAGTCCCTGAGTAATGACCGAGAGCTGTCTGCGTATTAAGGTGCACAGAGAGGTGGGCTTACTCAGACTGCTGAGGCTCGCTAGTGCGTGGTGCGGTTTCTGCCCTCTGAGATGATGATGCTCCCTGTGCCTGGACGGTAGCAGCAGCACCCGCATGTGCGAGCTGAGGCAGCCTGTCACAGATTATGGTACTGAGCCAGCACAGAGAGCAGCCGCCAGACATGATAGGCTGAGGCTGCTTTATTTACACCATAAACGCGAGACTAAAAGCGACCATAAAGCAGTGACGGGAGGGAAGTGGCGCAATCACAAACAATAACACTGGCAATAATAAGCTGTGAGGGGTGTGAGGTGTTGTTGGGGGAAGACACAGGATGTTGAGCGTCCTTGTCGAAACTAAACTGCAAGCAGCGACGTGTGCCAGCAAGTCGCAGGCAGGACAGAAATTAAAGGAAAAAATTAGTACACTCAAACAAACATATGGCCCATTGTGAAAGGATCCACATAGCAGGGCCTGTAGCCAGGGTGGAAACAAAACAGCCACAAGGTGGGGCAAATGTACACCATTCACCAACGAAAACTATGGAATTTGTAAAGGCAGCCCAAGCAACCAATGAAAAGCCGTGGGTGTGTGGTGGGCGGGTTCAATCTCCACAGAGAGAATACAGCATGTCTCGCAGAGCACGCATGTGCGCTAACTGTAGGCTCGACCTAAAAAGTGCATTTGTGCTAAGTACAGCATATATATATGTGGCTGAGAGGAACAATAAAATGTTTTGAAGTCCACACCCGTGAAACGAGTGTCGACATCCACCATCAAAATTCTTAAGAACACAGTCCACATATGTTATATTAGTTGACGTTTCAACCTAAGCATTTAGAGTGTGGTCATCATCAGGACGAAAATCATCTATAATGGAGACACCAAAGGATTGGGGCAGAAATTCCCTTAATCAATTAAATGTCAGACAGTGTATCCTGGAACAACACCCAAGTAGGTATTGGCATGCCCAGAATTTATGGCATTGGAGTCACATATATGTAGTAGTGTCACACTGTTTCTAAGGACAACTTCAAAATTGAATTTGCGCACACAGTGTATTCAAAAACTGGGTGTGTTAGTCTACCCCTGTTGCACCTACAATCAGGATGCATTTAAAAAAATGCGCCAAATTGTTTCAAGAAAACCAGCACGAGATGGTGTCGGGACCAACATTTCTGGCTGAAAAATGAATGTGTGTGATTATTTTAACATTTCTAAACACCTAATGTTATTAATCTCATCTTTGTGTCCGTGGATTGGCAAGGAAACTCACCTAAACACATACATCATGGACGGATTAATCACCCGGGGTGAAATCATAGGCCTCCTTTTAGATGCACTTTTTATTCAGTTTGAATAAATGATACTGAAACACTGCCTTGTTTGGCCTCCTGGGTTCCTCGGGTGCAGAGGGATGTCTTTACTAACCCTCCCTGGGTCATTGAAGGCTCGGTGCAGCAGCTCCGCGGTTTACTTCTCCAGTACAGCATACTTTTGTGCGTTTCCCTGTTCACAAACACTCCAAGTAGTAGGCGTAAAAAGAAGCATTGGTAATAGTTTTCCAGGTGCACCACTGGGAATGAACATGTGACAGCAGCTCATATTTCACCTGTGAGGAATCCTACATAACGTAGAATCGTGCACAGGGGAAATGGAGGCTGTGATGCAAATGTATTTTATTGCATTTTCTCTGCAGGGACACTATTTTTCTCCATTGAGAAAGCCTTTTCCTTCTACCCCCTCTAAAACTGGCGGTGATCCGTGTCTGTTCCCATTCTGGAAAGGGTGTTTCATGTCTCACCAATTGAATCGTGGTTTGGCCATTCCCACAAACGCACCAGTCTATAGGTTGACCCCACATTTACAAGGCTAACAACACCTTACAATGCCCACTGCCACACCCCTGCTGTGGGATTTACTACTGAGGAATCTTAAGCAGTAGTTGCTTTTACACCGGCCAGGATTCATTTTGTGAATTTCTGGCATTTATAAATGGAGACATTTTTGACTATAAACTTACGTTTGTGAATTGGACTCTTTGCTTTTAGAGAAATAAACACACGCTGAGAGCTCTTCTGAAAAAGGCTTGAAAAACACCTGCATTTGTGCCAGGCGTACAATTATGGTGGAAGGAGCCTGTCAAGGCTGTCAGTAGACTTGTGATAAAGAACCGTGTGGTGTTAAGGAAGGAGGGCAGGAAACAGGCTCTGCGTGGCAGGCTCTGGACCAAGAGAGGCACAGGTGGCAATGACAAGAGCAGGGCTTTGGACTCCAAAGGGGCAGGAGGGGGCTGAGCGGCTGCCTGCGACTGTGTACATTTCCCCATGTCAGCCTTCTCCACGCCCCCCTGGTTTGGGGCTGTGCTCTCACTTTAGGTCCAGCATCGAGGAAAAATACCAGGGCTGACAACCCACGGATGTAAGCTCAATGGCAACGGCTGTGAGTTTTTCTGGCTGCGATGGAGAAACTGATCTGCAGCCATTTCTTTTTTAAGTTGTATATAGCGCAAACTCGTCCCAACCGTATCGGACTGTACGTAAGTGGTGCTCGTGTAAACACCAGGGGCAGATTTACAATGAACTAACGCAGCACGCTGCAGCAAGTCATTTTGCTGCGCCCTGCTGCGTTAGTTTGGAAAGCAAAACGATGCAACATATTTACAACAATCAACAATATGTCCCATCTCTGTGCTTCCCCCTGCACTGGCGCACAAACTGCTGCCATGGGCCGACGCAGGCACCCTTGCACCATGGTGCAAGCAGGGCACAAGTCCTAAAAAAAGAAGTGGGGGGACGCTCCAAGTTAGGTGGTGTCACCGGAAGTGACCTCACAGCCGGAAGTGGCGTCACGAGATGGAGTCCCCACTAATTAACAAAGGTTAGAAGACGATGGGGGCAGGTTCAAAGGGAAAAGGAGAATGTTTACGTTGGAATTAGTCACCGTATTGACACTCAAAGGAGCGGGGAAATTAAAGATGCGCTTGTTCGGTGCGTATTTATTGCCCACAGTAAATTTGCCGGTCTCCGTCTGAAATGCATAAACACATACTGACCTTTTCTAATATACGGCCACGAGCGCCCGTCTGTCATACTGAACGGCTCCATCAACGTGAAACAACTTAAAGAGCTCTGTTCGCCCTCTCTCGACAATAGAAGGTTAGGTTTGGTGAGTGCTGAGCGCGCGCGCAGGCTCGGGTACCGGCTCCATCTTTTGGGCAGGGTGGACGGCGTCCACCCGGTAAAAACCCGGTAAAATAAGTGGGGGGACGCCGTCCACCCGCGTGGTACCCCGACTCGAGCCCTGGGTGCAAGGATGCCTGCGTCTTGGGGAAGATTAGTTTTGTGCAGGAAGGGAACCCTTCCTGAACAAAAGCAATCTGAAATGCCGTTTTTTAACTTCTATGTGTTGAAAACCTGCCTGCTACAGCGCTTTCTCCGTGCTCCTGATAGGTAAGAACAAAATGTATTTTTGCTTTTCTGCCAACCTTTCGGCAGCACACTTGCAAGTCCTATACATGACAAAAGACCCGATTAAGGCCTCACCCTCAATAGAAGTCGATGGGAGAAATACATTCTTCCGATTATTTTTTTTAAATCTCCAGCTTTCCTCTTCTAAAATGTTGACATGAATATTGACGACAGCCAAATACTCCCTGACTGAAGCGCAAAATGGCCGTGTGCCATATCCTGAAGCTTCTGTTTGATTTCTATATCTTATTTGAAGATCAAATTTAAAATAGCATAAATATTTTTATTCAAAAGTGATTTTATGTTTTTTTCATCTGTAATTAGATTAGCTTAATTCACTCATGCACTTACCTTTTTACAAACTATTGTACATTTGTATATGCACTTTCTTTCAAAACATTCACACATATTGTATCCCCATTACAAGATGGCCACCACACTTCCATTGCCTGGAGTCCCTTTTTCCTTTAGGGCTGCCTAAAGGAAGGTCTCCTTCACATCACTTGTGTGACTAGTACATCATCTCTGCTATTTATGGCCTGATAACGAGTTTGGCGGTGCGAGAGTGGACTGCCAAACCCGTGGACACGTTTTTCATGGAGCAGGAACTGCCATGAAAACCGTGGCAGAGATGAAACTCTTAACATGCGCTTGATGGGACCGTGGCTGTCTCGCCAAGTATATTGCTGCCTCTACACAGCCGTGCCAAAGCCAGGGAACAGCGATTTCCTGGGGGCATCCGTGCTGCAATGGCGGTCCGACCACCCTACTTGTAATTGAGCGGTCGGAGTGCCGATGTGACGGTGGCTGGACTGCCACTGCTGCGCCTCTGCGAGTCTGCTGGTCCTCAGACCATCAGACTTGTAATCAGGGCCTTAGTCTATGGCCAGCTAAACAGCAGAGATTATGTACTATTTTGCCGGCCACTGGGTAAATAGTAGAGATTTTGTGCAATCTGGCCGGCGGCCAGATAAATAGGCTTTTCCATTATAAATACTACTATTGCTGTATTGTCTATCCCAGTGCATAAACAAGGAAAGGTTTTATCACGTAAGCTTAAAGGTTATATGTCAGAACATCGTTAACCAAAACTTTATCTGACATGATAATTGTCATCTAAATATCACCTACAAAAACATAGTTCTAGTGGGTGTAGCGGTCCTATTATTCCCTCTAATGGGGCAATATTTTTGTAAACTATATTTAAGACATAGTTTATATGTCAGGTGATATTTAGGCAATCATATTCTGTCACCATACCAGCCTGCTTGAATTCTCCAAAGTTACATGCTCCTAATTGTTTAATGCATTTGTCAACTGTTTTTATTAACACATTTTTAACACAAACATACATAATGAGCATGGAACATTATATCATTACATGCTAACAGGAGCCCTCTTGCTGAACAGGGTTAGGCAGGGCTTGGGAGCACCACCGAGATTCACCCTGGGATCAGGGGGAGGGGGAGGGGGACCACCACCTTGACCACTGGGCCAGTCCCACCTGGCTAGTAATTTAGCGTCCATATCTTGTTGCGGAGACTAGCGTGAGCCATCAAGTCCAGTGCTATAGTAGGCCCTCACCAGCTACACACCTTGTCAAATTTTATAGTGCACCCTCCGGCTGTGTACACCACCTTTTCTGCCCCCATGCATACATTCATATCAACAACCCATTGGGCAGGCACAGTGAGTGCACCCCATACCTGGGCTAGGTCCCTCCTCGGACTCTCTAGGCCCAATGAGCAAAACACAAGCTTCCTACAGGGGAGATCAATGTCCCAGAGAACTCCCAAGTGAACAAACTGGGGATGGCAGGAGATGTTATCCTCTAGTATGTCCCCCATTTCCCTCAGTATACTCTCCCAGTATATTTGAATCTCTTGGCACTTTCATAGCGTGGAAAATAAGGACCCATTGGCGTCACAATATCTCAAGCAATCAGTCATAGGGATTTCCCCTTATCTTGTGGAGTCTGTCAATGGCAATGTATATCCTGTATAGGATTTTCTTCAGTTGGATTAGATGAAGGCATGGCCTGATGGCAACTTCACAAGAGCACATCAGGGCATGTCCACATCTTTTATGTCACCCAGATTGTGCCCCCATTGACGCCTGAGACTCTTAAGACCATTGAGAATGTTTTTAATGATTGCTTTATGTATCATGGAGACCGCCTACCCCCGCGGGCCTCCCATTAGGTGGCTCTCAAAAGGTGACAACTCAGGCAGGTCATAAAAGTCAGTAGCTCACGTATTGAGTGTGTCTGAGCTGGGTGTATTTATTGAGTTGCATATGTGAAAGCCCATATTCTTCTTGCAATCTTTCAAAATATTTGATAATCCTGTGTTCCACAATCCCCCCAGGGAGGAAATGCCAATAAATCCCAGTTGGTGAAGACCTGCTGTCATTCGAGCTCCTTTAACACAGTGCCCTAGCGTAGAGCGTACCCTTTGTGACTTTCCATCCCACGTGGGTCCTGCTCTGTCCCAGGTAATCAGAACTGCCTGCGCCTGGAGCCAATGGGCCAGATCAGCCCTCCCATCATGGACATAGTGTACCCAAGTGGGCTCGACCATGGAGCACCTATCCAGACGGGCTGCCGGGTCTCCCTAAGGGCATACGCCCAATCATTATTCACCTGGATTAAAGAGGCCCAATAGTACTCCCCGAGATATGGGAGAGTAATCCCACTGTACACCGATTGGTAGAGGGTTCCCAGAGGTATCAGTGGGGCCCCTACATCCCTGAGGTGGCAGTGGATCTATTAGTCAAGTCAGGTGAAGAAGGATTCCGGGATCGGAAATGGCGTATTCGTACAGGAGTATTAGAAGGATGATCATTTTGAGTATGGTTACTCTGCGGAGTAGTGTCAAGGGGAGCTTCCACCATCCAGCCATGGCACTCTGTAGGGTCACCAGCTGGGACGCTCCAGACCCAGCTTGACATCAGGTATTTAAAACCGTCCATTGCAGCCTTAATGGAGGCAAGGATGTTTATCCTCTGGTCCCACTAGCCAATCTTGAAGTTAATTGTTTTGCACCTATTCAATTTATTACTTCCTGCTCATTGCCTAAAACAAAGAAATTGATGCCTCCTTTGTCCTACAGTGCACTGTGCAGTTTCTATTGGTACATTGGAATATGGTGTAGGAAGCTCTGTTATGTTAATCAATATTTCTCCTTCAACCTGCCTCCTGGATATGAGAACAGATTGAAGTGAGGTTGTGGGCATGCAGAATAAATGCTGAGTCTGTAATATGAAATTAAACACACCAATAAGTAGCTAGTAATATGCTGCAAAAATATGTTATAAGCAGTGCAATATACATTACTTTCAAACGTGGTTGTAGTTCAGAATCTGTGGTATTATTCACAGAGATTCCTTGTTCTAGGTAACAAACTTTAGCCATGCAAAATATAAACATATAATCTCAAGGAAATATAGCGCAAAAGAGCTGGAAGGCATGTTGATTATGCAAACAGAAGTGATACATCTGGCCAATGACCTGCCTTCACACTGCCTGCTGGCTCTGGCATCCCACATGTTGACATTATTACTCGGCTGTAATAAGTTCTTACTGTAAATTAGTTGTGTCATTTTCATATTACAGTTGTCTAGTGATTTTACAACTAACCCATTATAAATAAATTGGAGACTGGAGTCTATACATATATATACATGCATGTACATATACATATTTACACATATTTCAGGCTTTCACTTATTATGGTAGGCCTTGTGTAATCAGCCTGTTACCCCTAGTAGAGACAGACAGGGAGTAATGGACATTGCCCAAGCTTAGTGCTTGTCCTACAACCAGGTCAGCGATATCAAGGAGGGACTGTAATGTGAAAGACATTAAGGTGAATGATACATTTTTTCATTTAGCTGAATGTGCAGCAAAGGTTGCATAGATACTAATCATGGTTTAAAATTAAAAATATATATTTAAGTTATTTAACCAGATAAACAATACTCCCATTGGGAATGAGAATTACTCCCAACATCCAGAAGTCAGAAGTTAAAGAAAAAAGCAATTCAAAACCATCCTTGCAGCCCTGTTGACGTGCCATGTAGCTTTTAATGGGGAAGTGTTAGACCTGGCACCATTGGCGTACGTCTCCCTTCCATTTTTGTCGTTTTTGTCTCCTTCATGGTTGCTGACGTTAGATGTTCTGGGCGCTGTGCCACTGCCATTCTGACACAGCGCGAATGCTTCTTATTATAAAATAACTGATGAACCGGTGTAGTTCTGGTAGTACCAAGGACCATGTTAGGGAAGTCGAATTTGGTATGCTTCTGCTCCAAATATTAAAGTGCATCTGGTAGTAGTGATTGTCTTTATATTCTGCATGTGCAACTGCCACTTTTGGAAAGTAGGTATCTTTTTGTCTAAGTCTTTCTGTGTGTTTCACTGGTATGTTTATTGGTCGTCTGGTTTAGAGGGCCAGGGCCGGCTGGGGCTGACCTGGGTCGAACGGAGCAATCTGCCATTGATGTATGGGGAGGGGTGACCCCTTTGATCTGAGCAGGGCTGTGCCTGGCAAGGTGAATGATGGCTCCACCTCCCGCTGGGTGTCTGATGGTGGGCCCCCTCTCCCTGAAAGGGAGGATGCAGCCTTGTTAATAAAGTGACCCAAGTCGACACCAAACTGGTTCTGGCTGGAGCCAGTGATTTGTGACTTTCTCAAGAACAAAGACTTTGGGGGTATAAAGATCTGAGTTGAAACCCCTTAGTGGTGTGTAACTTCGGGATGCGACGACGAACCTCTGGCCGTGGAAACGAGAGGGAAAGGACTTTAAAACTTTCATCCATCCACTAAAGCAACTACCCAAGGGCCTGATTTGAGCCTGCCTCCTGCCGAAGTCTCAGGGACATTAGACTTCAGCCGAGGAGCTGTGCCGCTAAGTGCCCGCAAAGGCCTTGCTACGAGATCCATTGTTGACGCCATTGTGGGCCACTGTAGCCGAGCAGCTGTGCCGCTGAGTGCCTACCTTGGCCTTGCTACGAAAAAACCTTGTTGTCACTATTGTGGGCCGCTGCCGCTGAGGAGCTGTGCCACTGAGTGCCTGCATTTGCCCTACTACGAGAATCAGTACCACCGCCGCTGTGGGCCGCTGCAGTCGAGGAGCTGGGTCGCTGCACCTCCCAGGAACTGTGGCCGCTGGGGGTCCGCCTGCCATCCCGCACCTTCCCTGAGGAGCTGTGCCCCGTGCCCCTTTATATCCTAAGTACCTTGTACATTGTGTATCACCGGGTCGCATAGATCCCGGCCCCGGAGCAAGTTCGTTCCACCCGCATGCACAAGTGCTTTCATCGCTCTTGAGACGAATCTGTAATTACGTGCATTGTGGTTCCTTGAGCATTTCTCAGTTTCGTGTTTAATCTATATAAAGATAACTATTTTTTATAACTGCTTGTGCTGTCTATTTTGTAGCGTCTTTCCTGCGTTATTGTGTATGGTCCTAGAAGCTTCACACACTGCCTCTGAGATAGGCCTGTCTGCTCGTGCTACGTTACCACAGGTTTGAGCAGGGGTTATCAAAGGGTGTAGCCCCCTTACTTTGACTTAGGAAGAAGGGTCACTAATCGACATCAGCGCCAGTCACTGTCGACTAGAGACCCTCATTTCTAACATTGGTGGTCAGCGGTGAGGATCAGGACTTGCATTTATGATCCACATACAATAACCAGTGTAAGCTACTAGTGAGGGTAAACCTCGTACGCTTTGATTTTGGTTCTATTGCTGACGGTGATTGCCAGCCACGTATTTTTTTTGTCGCTCTGTGCTGACTGTGATTTCCAGCCAGGTGATTTTGGTTCTATTGCTGACTGTGATTGCCAGCCAAGTATTTTTTGTTGTTCTGTGCTGACTGTGATTGTCAGCTAGGTGATTTTGCTTCTATTGCTGACTGTGATGGCCAGACAAGTATTTTTTGTTGTTCTGTGCTGACTGTGATTGCCAGCCAGGTGACTTTGGTTCTATCGCTGACTGTGATTGCCAGCCAAGTATTTTGTTTTCGCTGTTCTAATACGGACTGTAATTGTCACCCAGGTATTTTTTTTTTTTTTGGTTCTGTTCTATTGTTAACTGTAGTTATCAGTCATGTCTACACTGGGTAGGCCAACCTCCAATGCTTCGGAGGATCTCCTCTTTGAGAAAGATAGGTTAGAAACATACACTGCCAAACAGCTAAAGTCTTTTTGCAAGCAAATCACCATCCCTGTTGCGGGCCTCTCCAGGAAGGAGGAATATCAGAAGGCCCTTAAGGCCTGGCTGGAGGCGAGAGAGTCTGCCTGGAATGAGGAAGACAATGCTGGAGGGCAGCAGGCTGAGGAAGTGGGTTTAGTGGGAGGTAAGGCACTTTCCAACCCAGGTACTCGTGTGCCCTCAAAGGGTCTGTCTCCAGAAGAGCTGGAGGACAGAGAAAGAGATAGGAGGCATAGTTTGGAGATGGCCAAAGCGGAAGGTCAGAAGGAAGTAGAGAGCAAGAAATTGGATATTGAGAATAATAGGTTGGCATTTGAACTTGGGAAAATGAAACTTGAGCATCAGAGAGGGTTGAGGGAGTTGGAGATCAAGGCTAAGAGTTTGGAGATCTCCCCCTCTGGTGGCAGCATACCTTTAGTACCTACCGAGAGTAGAGTGTACATACCCAAGGATGTCATCAAGAATTTCCGTAAGAGTGAGGATATTGGGCAACGGTTTGCCGCATATGAGATAGCCATGGTGTGAGAAGTTGGCCTGATGTATGATGTCACTAGTTCTAGTGTACACCTTATATCAGTCCAAATACCCTTATGGTGATTGGTTGTAAAGTCAACCTTATAGACCAGCTATCCTAGTGGTAGCATGGACAAGAGCAGTCTTAGGCTAAACTCTGAATGGCATGTGAAGCCAGCTGTGATACCATATATAATCCCTTGAATACCAAATGAAAGGACACCACAACAGATATATATATAAAATAAAGTGTATTTATTCTAAGCAAACCCTCAGCACTCTTTATGAGATTAGAGGTAAGTACAACACAGTCTTATTTAAGCATACATTAAGTTACACAGGTAAGTAATACAGTTAGGCCCTAGGGGCCACGCAAACCATATACTAAGTAAGTGGTATAAGAACCACTGTCACGGAAATAGAATAGGCCTAGGCCTAGGGAATCGCTGGGGCTACACTACACTAGTGTTAGTTAGGAAGTGGGAGGCCCACGGGATTCGTGTGCAGAGTGGAAACACTCACGCGTAATGCATAAAAGTCAATAGCAATAGTACAGTTTAGAAAACGGTAGATTTAGGACACTTCCGGAGTAGCTAGGAAGTTGAGACTTGAAAACTAGACACTAGGATAGTCACTATCCTGATGAGCACCGGAGTACCCAAGTTACCTAGCCCACAGGCTGCGGGTGCATAGGGGTGAAGATGCGTCGTTTTCGTCGTCGACTCCTATGGATGCCTGAAGAAAGATGCTGACAGGCAGTCAGTGAAGAGTGTCCGGTGGATCCCAAGGCTGGGATCAAGAAGAGAAGAAACCTGCAAGCAGAAGGGACAGAGTCAAGGTCACTAGCCAGTGACCACGTGGAACCAGGAAGGAACCAGGTGATGTCGTGAAGATTGCAGGTGAAGGTGAAGCTTGTCGCTGCAGCCAGGAGGACCAGGAAGCGTCGAGGGCGACCAGGACCAGGAGGCGAGCTGTCCCACGAAGGCTCTTGCTGTCGGCGGCGTCGAAGTTGGACTAGGACTCACCAAGCCTTGGCAAGCGGAACCCACAAAGAACGAAGGACTTGCTTCTGGTGCAGACCAGGAAGGTCTGAGGTGCTTCTTCTTTGCAGAGAAGCGGGAGCCAGTCTGGAGGAGCCAAACCAGCGCAGAAGATTTCAGGGTGCGTCGTCACAAAGGCCACTAGCCAGCGGGCAAGCAACCGGACAGACGCGGCAAGCAGGAAAATGCTGAAGGGCCCCACGCAGGACTCGTGGAGTGTGGGGGGCTGATCTTCGGTGCAGATGGTGCTTGGGGTTGGGGCTTCTCAATCCCCGGTGCACAACTTCGAGGGTACCTCAGAAGCTGCGCTTTAAGTTACTAGCCACTTTTTCCAGGTAGCCGGTCCCACGTCGCTCGTCGCCTCCACGGATCTCAGCTTTGCTGTCGATGTGGATCAGGGTCGGAGAAGTCTGGAAGTCAAGGCTCTGGTCAGGCTCTGCAGTCGGTTCCTCGTAGAACGTGGGCAAAGCAAAGGGTAGTCTCTTGATGGTGCCTGTTTGCACAGGGTAGCCACTCCTTGGCTACAAGGGAGATTCTTCAGTCTTCTTCTTTCGTCGAATGTCGAAGGTCCAGAGTTTCTGTTCAGTTTTGCAGGTTCAGGATAATCTAAAGTCTTGAGGCCCAACTCCCACTCTTATACTAATCTGGGGGGCTGGGATACCTGCTAGGTCACGCCTTATGGGTGGGACCTGGGAGGGGTGGTTACACCCACTTCCCTTTGTCCAGTTTCGCGCCAGAGCTGGGGCTGGAGTGCCCCAGCGCCGGTTTGAACTGGACTATGCAAGGAACACCTTGTGTGCCCCAGGCATGTCTCATTCCTTTCAGCCCACCCTGCCCCAATACACTAAAGGCTGTCTGGGGAGGTGCTAGCACCTCCCCAAGCAGGAAACCTATTGTCCAGGCCTCCCTGGCTGGGATCACTCCCAGCTGCAGGAGGTCAGACTTGTGTCGTGGCAGCAGCATCCATTTTGTGATGCTGAGGCTTTGGTCAGAGGCCAACAGTTGAAGTATGATTTTAACATGTCTTTCCCTCTAGAAGGGGGGAATAATATTCTCATGTCCAGAAATGGCATGGGGGTATTATTCCACAGTGTTAGACACCTTACACGACATGTTTCGATAAAGCCAAACCATAGTTACCATAACCGTCTAAGATTATAAGGCACTTTAAGAGTATATGGTAGGCTATATCATAGAACAGCTATAAGGACAAGGTTCCGAAAGCTGCAGACAGGCTCAGCTCATGCTAGAGCACCATCTCACATGTTACCAAGCACTCTGCCTCCAGGATTGTTAAGGCCTGCCATAGGAGTGACTGATAGGTACACATGTGTCTATATATAAGGGTAGATATAGGCATACTATACCTAAGCAAGGGGTGATTACACGACCTTGCCCCAGCTGAGTGATCAGCCAGTTGTGTCTGATTGGAAGGCCAGACCAGGGGTGGCATAATACATGCTGCAGCCCCTGGGAGGCCTAGGGTACACCTATGCCCTGGGTACCTAGGGTACACTGTACAGGGTCCAATAAGGTGATCCTTACCAATTGTGTATGTACCTAGGGTACATGGAGTCCATTTTACAGAGAGAGCAGACAGCCTGAGACCCTGAATGGCAGGATCTCAGGCCAACTAAGTCGAAAAACCAGCTAGACACTAGGCAAAAAGTTGGGGGTAACCATAGTCAGATATCCACCTTCCTACACATGGTGTCCCACCGGGTCCCTGAGAAGGACTGGGGAGCGGGGTTGTGGGACACTTTGTGTGAGATGGAAGGGATACCCTGTTGGACCTGCCTGAGCAGAGCAGGATGGTGTATGCCCATATGAAAGAGGCCTTGATGATGCGTTATGGTTTGACCCCAGAAATGTACAGGCAGAGATTTAGGACCTGCAAGAAGTTGGAGGGTACCACTTGGGTTGAATATGTCTTTTTTTTCAGAGAAATGGATCGCTGGGTAAAAGGTAGCAAAGTGGAAACCTTTGAGCAATTGTATGATTTGTTTGCATGGGAGCATTTATCTAGTAACTGTTTTCCAGAGCTACGCCAACACCTTGTTGATAGCAAGTTCACTAGCCCTAGGAAGTTTGCTGAGGAGGCGGACCGCTGGGTGAGCACCCGGGTCCGCAAGGGTCCTGTGGGAGACTTTGCCAAAGGTGGGCAGGGTTCCCAGCAGAGAAATGGCGGAGACAGGGGTAAACAGAGGGAGTTCCAGAGAGGGCCCCAAAATAATTCCCCAGGGAACCAAGGAGTGGTGTCCCAGCCTCCCCCTGAAAAGAAGCCAGTGCCCCTGACAGGTAGGCCTGTTCAGAGGGGGCCCCTTACTTTCTTTAAGTGTGGTCAAGTGGGCCACAGGTATTATGATCCTCAGTGTCCCCTGAGGGACACCAATGCACCACCCCGGGCACCCACCGCCAGATTGCCAGTGTAGCCCTGGGAGGGGAGGAGATGGGTGTCCAAAGTGGGTGGGATCCCGTAGAATTGACCCTTGTCTCGCTAGGAGAATTTGAGAAGGTCCCTAACCCCACACTGCCTGCTAACACTAAGAAGTACAGGCAGTGGGTAACCATCAATGGCCATAGGGTGGAGGCGCTGAGGGACACAGGAGCTAGTGTGACTGCTGTCAGCTCCCGGTTGGTGTCCAAGGAGCAGATTGTCCCCCATGCATTCTGCCCAGTAGTGTCAGCAAACAACTCTGAGAGCCAGTGTGAATTGGCTCAAGTTCCCTTTGAGTGGGGGGGAGGTCTCAGGAACTCTCCAAGTATCTGTGAGGCCAGCCATGCCGGTAGACTGTCTGTTGGGCAACGATTTAGAGAACTCCCCGTGGGCTACGGTGGAGAGGAAGTCTCATCTGGAAATGTTGGGTCTGCCTGAGTGGGCGTGTGCAACCACTCGGTCCGTGGCACCCAGTAAGGATGTTCAGAAGGACCGGGAGCCTGAAAGTATGGCCCAGACCCCTGCCTTACAGAGAAGGGGTAGGGGGCGCGAAAAACCGGTCCCCAAGGTTCCCACGGTCCAGGAAGGAGCAGACCTTGAGGGGGATGCCCTGGAACCTACAGGGGAACAAGTAGCCGAACTGGGGGACCTACCGGAGCTGACCCATTGGCAGCAGGAAGGAGGGCCCACCAGAGAGGAATTTTGTGAACAGCAGAGAACGTGCCCTTCTCTTGAGGGACTGCGGCGGCAGGCCACAGCCCAAGCAGCAGGTGATCAGTCAAGATCACATCTGATCTATTGAGAGAACAACCTCCTTTACAGCGAGCCTAAGGCTGCTGAGCCTGGGTCAGCCTGTGTGCTAGTGGTACCCCAGCACTTCGGAGCCTTCCTACTGGGATTGGCTCACGATGTGCCATTGGTCGGACATCTGGGGCAGACCAAGACCTTTGAGAGGCTGGTCACCCACTTTTATTGGCCCCAGATGCGCAAGAGCTCAGATGCTCACTGCAGGACATGTGAGACTTGCCAGGCAAGTAAAAAGATCAAGGCCCCGCTCCAGCCCTTCCCGGTTGTCAGTACTCCTTTCGAGCGAGTGGACATTGACATTGTGGGGCCTCTGGACCCCAAGACAGCCATGGGCAACTGGTTCATCCTGGTCTTAGTGGACCATGCCACCCGGTACCCTGAAGCCATCCCCCTCTGGACAGTGACGGCCCGCGTGGTGTGACGTAAACGCTGGCACGATCAGAATGCCACTCTGATCGAGTTTCAGCCTGGTCAAAAGGTTAGGGCCATGGCCCCAGTGGAGCTCTGTGCGCTCCAGGATAAGTGGACAGGCCCCTTTGAGGTGGTGAAGCGCAAGAGTCCTGTTACCTACTTGGTGGACTTGCAGTCTCCCAGGAACCCTCTGCGGGTCCTGCATGTCAACCGCCTGAAGCCCTATTTTGAGAGGTCTGAAGTGGGCATGCTTCTCGCTATAGATGCTGGGACGGAAGAGGAGGGTGAGCCTCTTCCTGACCTCGTGTGGGCAGAGGAGAAAGATGGGTCAGTGGAGGGTGTGGTACTCCCCACCACACTGACCCCTGAGCAGCAGAGTGATTGTCGCCAACTGTTGGGGCAATTTAGTGGTCTGTTCTCCCTGATGCCTAGTGTCACTGATTGGTGTGTCCATGACGTGGACACTGGGGATAGTCCTCCCGTGAAGCATAAGGCTTACCGAGTGGCTGACCAGGTCAGAGCGTACATTAAGGAGGAGTTCTCCAAAATGTTTGCTTTAGGGGTGATTGAGTCCTCTAGCAGCCCTTGGTCCAGCCCAGTGGTCCTGGTACCCAAGGCTGCGGGGCCTGGTGCCACCCCAGAACTTCGGTTCTGCGTGGACTACCAAGGTCTCAATTCAGTCACGAAGACTGGCGCCCACCCCATCCCCAGAGCTGATGAGCTCATAGATCGGCTAGGGGCTGCACGGTACCTCAGCACGTTTGATTTCACGTCTAGGTTCTGGCAGATCGCCTTGACCGATGGGGCAAAGGAGAGGTCGGCGTTCTCCACACCTGACGGGCACTACCAGTTCCGGGTGATGCCCTTTGGGATGAAGAATGCCCCTGCCACCTTTCACAGGTTGGTCAACAGTGTGTTGGTTGGGTTGGAAGATTTCAGCGCCGCCTACCTGGATGACATTGCAGTGTTTAATTCCTCATGGGAGGACTACCAGCACCACCTCTGGGAAGTGTTGATGGCCCTGCAAAAGGTGGGCCTCACAATCAAGGCAAGCAAGTGCCAGATTGGGCAGGGTTTGGTGGTGTACTTAGGACATCAGGTGGGGAGCGGCCAGGTGGCGCCCCTGCAACCCAAGATTGAAACCATCCTGGCTTGGGAGCCCCCAAGGACCCAGACACAGGTAAGAGCCTTTTTAGGACTCACAGGTTATTACAGGAGGTTTGTCAAGGGGTATGGCAACATTGTTGCACCCTTGACTGAGCTGACTTCTAAAAAGCAGCCAAAGATTGTGAACTGGAATGACACCTGTCAGAAAGCTTTTGATGCCCTGAAGACTGCCATGTGCTCCGCACCAGTACTTCAGGCGCCCAACTTTTCAAAGGAATTTGTTGCCCAGACAGACGCTTCCGAGCATGGTGTGGGGGCCGTTCTCTCACAGCTCAATGAGGAGGGCCTAGACCAACCTGTGGCTTTCATTAGCAGAAGGTTGCTCCCCCGGGAACAGAGGTGGAGTGCAATTGAAAGTGAGGCATTTGTTGTGGTCTCGGTGTTGAAGAAGCTGAGGCCATAGCTGTTTGGGACTCACTTCCGGGTTCAGACAGACCACAGGCCCCTCAGATGGTTGATGCAGATGAGGGGGGAGAATCCAAAGTTGTTGACGTGGTCCATTTCTCTACAGGGTATGGACTTTATGGTGGAACACCGCCCTGGTACAGAACACGCCAATGCGGACGGCTGTCCAGATTTTTCCACCTAAGTGATGAGAACTCCCAGGGGGTGGGTAGTTCTCCCCACATTTCAGCTGGAGGGGACGCGTGTTAGACCTGGCACCATTGACGTAGGTCTCCCTTCCATTTTTGTCGTTTTTGTCTCCTTCATGGTTGCTGACGTTAGAGTGTTTCACTGGTATGTGTATTGGTCGTCTGGTTTAGAGGGCCAGGACAGGCTGGGGCTGACCTGGGTCGAACGGAGCAATCTGCCGTTGAAGTATGGGGAGGGGTGACCCCTTTAATCTGAGCAGGGCTGTGCCTGGAAAGGTGAATGATGGATCCACCTCCCGCTGAGTGTCTAATGGTGGGCCCCCTCTCCCTGAAAGGGAGGATGCAGCCTCGTAAAAATAAAGTGACCCAAGTCGACACCAAACTGGTTCTGGCCGGGTCGAGTGATTTGTGACTTTCTCAAGAACATAGACTTTGGGGGTATAAAGATCTGAGCTGAAACCCCTTCGTGGTGTGTAACTTCGGGATGCGAAGACGAACCTCTGGCCGTGGAAACGAGAGGGAGAGGACTTTGAAACTTTCATCCATCCACTGAAGCAACTACCCAAGGGCCTGAATTGAGCTTGCCTCCTGCCGAAGTCTCAGGGACATTAGACTTCATTCATCAGCAGCCCGGATTCCTATTGAGAGAAATCCTACTCACAGGTCAATCAATCAATCAATCAGTGACACTTATAAAGCGCGCTACATACCCGTAGGGTCTCAAGGCGCTGGGGGGGGGGAGCCGCTACTGCTCGAACAGCCAGGTCTTCAGCTTCTTCCTGAAGGAGAGGTGGTCTTGGGTCAGGCGCAGGTCGGTCGGGAGGGAGTTCCAGGTCTTGGCGGCCAGGTAGGAGAAGGACCTTCCTCCTGTAGTCGCTCTTCGGATGCGGGGGACGGCGGCGAGGGCGTGGTTGGCTGATCGGAGGTGGCGTTTGGGAGCGTAGAAGTTGATCCGGCTGTTGAGGTAGCTCGGGCCTTGGTCGTGTAGGGCTTTGTGTGCGTGGGTGAGGAGGCGGAAGGTGATTCTTTTGTTGACGGGGAGCCAGTGAAGGTCTCTCAGATGTCCGGAGATGTGGCTGGTTCGTGGGATGTCGAGGATGAGTCTGGCTGAGGCGTTCTGGATCCGCTGGAGTCTCTTCTGGAGCTTGGCGGTGGTACCGGCGTAGAGGGCGTTGCCGTAGTCCAGTCGGCTGGTGACGAGGGCCTGGGTGACGGTCTTCCTGGTCTCGGTGGGGATCCACCAGAAGATCTTCCGTAGCATGCGTAGGATGTTGAAGCATGCCGAGGAGACGTTGTTGACTTGCCTGGTCATGGAGAGGGAGGAGTCCAGGATGAAGCCCAGGTTGCGTGCATGGTCTGTCGGTTTGGGTGCGGTGCCCAGGGTGGGAGGCCACCAGGAGTCGTCCCAGGCGGAGGGAGAGGAGCCCAGGATGAGGACCTCCGTCTTGTCCGAGTTCAGTTTCAGGCGGCTGGTGAGGCCTCTGTCGAGAAATCCAAGGCCTCTGGATCTACTGTGGGGAGCACCACATTTGCTTGCCTACGGAAACTATTGCTATCGCCATTTTGGGCCTCTGCAGCCGAGACGCTGTGGCGCTGAGTGTCCGCATTTGCTTTGTCTACAGAAACTATTGCTATCGCCATTGTGGGCCGCTGCAGCCGAGAAGCTGTGCCGCTGAGTTCCCGCATTTGCCTTGTCTACGGAAACTATTGCTATCGCCAGTGTGGGCCGCTGCAGCTGAGGAGCTGTGCCGCTAATTGCCCACATTTGCCTTATCTACAGAAACTATTACTATCACCATTGTGGGCCGCTGCAGCCGAGGAGCTGTGCCACTGAGTGCCCGCATAGGCCTTGCTAGGAGATCCATTGTTGACGCCATTGTGGGCCACTGTAGCCGAGGAGCTGTGCCGCTGAGTGCCTACCTTGGCCTTGCTACGAAAAAACCTTGTTGTCACTATTGTGGGCCGCTGCCGCTGAGGAGCTGTGCCACTGAGTGCCTGCATTTGCCCTACTACGAGAATCAGTACCACCGCCGCTGTGGGCCGCTGCAGTCGAGGAGCTGGGTCGCTGCAGGCCCACATTGGCTTTGCTACAAGAGTCCTTACTATCACAGTTTTGGGCCGCCACTATTGAGAAGTTGTGCCGCTGAGTGCCCATCCCTACTTTGCCACAAGAATCATCGCTATCTCGGGCCGCTGCAGCTGAAGAGCTGCGCCGCTGAGTGCCCACGCTAGCCCCACATCGGGAGCCTTGTCAACTTCCGTGTGCGCCGCTTGGTTCCGCTTTTACCCGTCCCAGGATTATCGTGAGTGCACGCTGCGGATCGCCACCTCCCAGGAACTGTGGCAGCTGGGGGTCCGCCTGCCATCCCGCACCTTCCCTGAGGAGCTGTGCCCCATGCCCCTTTATATCCTAAGTACCTTGTACATTGTGCATCATCGGGTTGCATAGGTCCCGGCCCGAACCAAGTTCGGTCCACCCGCACGCACAAGTGCTTTCATCGCTCTTGAGACGAATCTGTAATTAGGTGCATTGTGGTTCCTTGAGCATTTCTCAGTTTTGTGTTTAATCTATATAAAGATAACTATTTTTTATAACTGCTTGTAGTGTCTATTTTGTAGCGTCTTTCCTGTGTGTATGGTCCTAGATGCTTCACACACTGCCTCTGAGATAGGCCTGTCTGCTCGTGCTACGTTACCACAGGGTTGAGCAGGGGTTATCAAAGGGTGTAGCCCCCTTACTCTGACTTAGGAAGAAGGGTCACTAATCGACATCGGCGCCAGTCACTGTCGACTAGAGACCCCCATTTCTAACAGGAAGCCTTTTACGGACTTGTAGGTAGATGTCACGCTGTTTCCATTTCTTACAATGTTAAGATGTTCACTTATAGCCTCCATGATTGAGCTTTTCTAACCCGCTCATCATCATTTTACTTTTCAGAATTCACCAAAGTCGACAACACGAAGACACTTGCGCCCAAAGAGCCAAACTTGTGCTTAGGTCCCAAGTTACCTGACTGGACGGTCACAACACCAGATGACCCCTGCTATATGGGCTGGTGGCCAGACCAAAGGCCCCCGCAGGTAAAACTTTTTACATTATGCAAATCATTTATGTATCCGGCAAATAAAGGTTAAAGCTTTGGATGGGTGTATTAGGAAGATATTAGCTTGTAGTGATGAACCAGTTCCCAGTTAATCACTCATATGACGTCATAACAATGATGCATCACTTTTCACACCCCTAGCCACCAGTAAAAATGGTTCCTTTCTATATTTTGTCCCACCTCCAACATCTCTCCTGAGACACAGGGGAAGCATCAGGTAATGGTCTGTCACTTGCCAGAGATTCCACAGACCTGAGAGAACGGTGGATGGCAAATTATATATGGCATTACCACCTACAACCTACGCTTCTCGTAGGACTTCACAAATCCACAGGGGACAACAGATCTTTGATGTCCTAGGCTACAGCTTCACATAGTGGAGCATTGAAGCTCCTGAGCATGGTACCTGCTGCTTCATTCTCTCCGCGAGGGAAGGCAAAATAACATACTAAAGTCCAGGAGGTGCAGAGATGGCCTGAGGGTGAGGGAGGAGAGCGAATTATAAGAGTGAGGAATACCTCAAGGAGGTGGGTGAGAGCAGCGGAAAAACAGGAAGATTTTGCTACAAGTGGTTTCCAAGGAAAGGAAGACAGGAAGTTCTGATGCGCAGGTAATCTGTAAGAGGAGGGCCATATTTTGTATGGGTCCTCCATGACTCCTATCCCATTCCACAGCTGGCCGTGGTATCATGTGAGTGTCATACAAGCGTAAAGTTGTATACTACAAAGAAGATCAATTACTCGAGGGCCCCATCTCACCATTTCCCCCACCACACCTTCACCAAAGGTCTCACACCGATCGGCGAAGCATTAACACATCCTCAATGCCGCCATCAACTCAGCCACATTCCTAGACACCGGGACCCATGCCACTGTCACACCCCTGCCCAAGAAACCATCCGCTGACCTAACCACGCTCTCCAACTACAAACCAATCTCCGTCCTACCATACCTAGTCAAGTCTTAGAGAAAATATCCAACTGATAACTCACTGACAACCTCATCAACCACCAGCTAATCAACTCCAAGCAGTCCTCACTCAGGCCTAACTGCAGTACAGAAACAGCACTCATCACTGCCACAGACAACATCCACATTATCCTTGACAGAGGGAACACAGCAGCCCTCATTCTCCTAGACCTCTCTGCAGCATTTGACACGGTCTCCCGTCCCATCCCCATGAGGCACCCACAAGAGATTGGCATTCAAGGACCTGCTTTCCCCTGGATCTGTGTCTTCTTAATAGATAGAATGAATGGATAGAACACAAGCTGTCAGCCTGACACCTTACACCTCGTAAGCCTGCAAACGCATCAGCAAAGTGGCTCACAAGTCATCGCTGAGCCCAACACTCTTCAATGCATATATGATCCCTCTGTCTTACATCATCCATGCACGTGACATCAACATCCTCTCTATCGCTCACGATACGCAACTCATATTCTCCCTCTCAGACAAGACCCTCAAGACAAGAAACAAGTTCACCGCCTGCTTGACCAAAGTCGCCAACTGAATGAAAGCCAGCTGTCTCAAGCTCAACACTAACAATACGGAAGTAGTGATCTTCGACAAGAATACCACGTCATGGGGCTCCAAACTTGGACCCACACCTACATCCAGGATCCATGCCAGGAACCTCAGAATCAATCATCGACACTAAACTGAACATGACTGCACAAGTCAACACTGTCACTACAGCCTGTTTCCACACCCTGAAAATACTAAAAAGATCTTTAAATGTCTATCAAGCAACACCAGAGAAAACGTTACTCATGCTCTAGTCACCAGCAAGTTGGACTACGGGAACATACCCTATTCCGGGATAACCAAGCAACTCACAAAAAGACTGCAAACCATCCAGATCTCAGCAGCCAGACTTGCCTTCAGCCTCCCCACTGGGTCTCGATAGACAAAAACATTCATTTTAAACTCCTCACACACACATTCAAGGCACTACACAACTTAGGCCTGATTAATGTGAACAGTTGCATCTGCTTCCACCGAACATCTAGGCTCCTCAGGACTCCTACTCGCACACATCCCAGGCATACACAAAACCAGAGCAGGAGGAATGGCATTCTCTTAGATTGCTTGTAAAGCGTACAACCTCCCACTGCACATCAGAGCCTCCTCCTCTCTTCTTGAATTCTAAAAGACATAGAAGACCTGGTTTTTCATTCAACCAACCCATCCTGAGCAGGGCTAGGAACGCACACCTGGTCAGTGCTAGGATATCCTTGTGGGCGATATTGCACCTTAAAAATACACATATCAAATACACAAACAGGTAGGCAAGAAACAAAGAGCATGGAGACATACCCCCCCCCCCCCCACCCTGTCCAACATCAAACTGCTAAGACAAAGATGGAGTGTGTCAGCAGCTGGCTCTCTATATAGTGCACTAAAACAAAGTACACTGGATCCCAGGTTGGTATACAGAGGCAAAGATTGATAACAATAAAGCTCTTTTCGTGGTAGTGTGGGTGAGCAGTTGGGCTTATCAGAGGGTAGTGCTAAGCATTTGTTGTACTCACAGAGTCAATCAATGAAACACACACTGAAGAATAAATCCAAGACCAATTTGTAAAAATAACATCGATTTTTATACCATTTAGACCAAGAATTTCGTTCTAAGGTAAGTACTGTTTAAGACATGAATTTTCAAAGCTCACAAAATAACACACTCTTGGGCACAATTATGCACCATTGAAGTCTATGGGACGAAATAGGAAAATGCATATAAAATCATACATTTGGATCTCGAGGTTCACCTCCTGGATTTACGTAAGACGCAAGACCAGGTCCAATATTCATTGCATTCGGAAAACACACTGCAAAAGGGGACTTAAAGGTAAATCCAAGGGGTCACACTCAAGGGAGCAGATCACAAGGCCCTCAGGACCATGGGAGCACAACTGGTTCGTCGGAATCTGGCCAGGCGGGCTGGTTGCGGAGCAGATAGGTCAGCCAGGCGGCATGTGTCAAGATGTTGTCGCAGTCAGGGGCAGGCAGATTGCATGGATGATTCCGGGACAGCTGGGACACTCAAAAAGTAGATCTCAGGGGTCTTTATGTCCCTCGATGGGTGCTTGCTTTCTGGGCAGTTGGAGTCCGATTGGATTCTTCATTTTGTTCCAGGTGGCCTGGTAACCTGGGTATTGGTGCAGCATGATTCTGGGTTCTTCACACTCGTTGGGCAGACAGATCTGATCCTCCGGAGCTGATGAACTTCTTTTCCCTTGGATCCTGCGTCAGAGATTCCAGGGAGCAACAAGTCGGTAAACCAGACTCTGCTGGTTTGGTGCCTGCTGACTGCAGGGGAGTAGCTTCTCTACCCCAAGGGAGTTCTCATGTGATTGCCGAAGGGCTGGAGGTGCTGTGGGGTTCTTGGAGGCCTCACATTCCCACGACGAGACAGCACAACACGATGGTTGAGTTCTGGGAGGAGCAGGCAGGGTTTCGCACCACAATTCTGCAGCAGGTCTTCGGTTCTCTGGTCAACAGCTCTTCTTTGTTTGTGTTTTCTTTGTATCCGTTGAATCTAAGTTCAGGGTCCAGGGATGCCACCTAAGTACTAAATTTAGGGGCGTTTAAGGGAGTGATATGTATTAGCCAATGGGCTACTTACCTTTAGGGTGTCTACACCCTCTAAGTGACCACTTCCTGTGGAAAGGGGCACTACCCTAGCCCTGATAGGTTAATTCCTGCCATCTCAATATGGAGGAATTGGAAAAGTAGTGTCCACATCACCTGCCCCACCTGAGGGGTGGTGCTGGTTGAATGTGAGCACACCTCCTAATCTAACTAATTCCTGCCAAATGTGGAGCAGGACGGGGTGGCTTGGCATCCTCCGCTATCTGGACATGCTTGGGTTGCATTTCAAAGGCGGCATCAGAGTTGCTTCCTCCTGCCCTCTACCATCGGTGCTTTTCCATTTCCCCATCTCCTTCTGCTTCCCTGCTTTACCCGTCTCCCCACTACCTCTCTCTTCATTGCTGCTTTTAAAAAACAATTGTACGATCTGATGGTATTGGAGCACTCGTTCCGTCCTCCATCTTGCCAGTCTCCATTGTACACATACAAACATATCACTAAAATGCATTTGCATGTACATAAAAAAATGCATTTCATAAAAAGTTGTTAAAAAATGAAGAGCAATGGTTTATGTGTTTTGCACGAGCCAATGGTATTGGAGCGTTCGCTCCCTCCTCCATCTTGCCATGGGCCTGGTGAATGTGAATGTCCTTAAGCCATTTTGTCTAGCAGCACATCAGCTTTCAGCGTGGGTGAACGTTACTGAAAAAAGCGCTATGATGCGGCCAGCACAGGCCACGTCATAGCGCTTTTTAGGTCTCGCCTGAGACAGCGCTTTAGCGCTGCTCTGGCGAGACTTATAGTAAGCGACATTTGGAAGTGGAAACGAGTGCATTTCAGGCCGCCAACTACAGTGCATGTGCTCCGGGCGCGCGCACCATTTGGCAGCCTGAAAGCATTCGTTTTCTTTCACTTTCGCGGCCGATAAGATCTCCCCAAAGGCTGCCCCACAAACTCCTCCCTTTTAACAAGATCCCCCTCTGAAAACAAGCAAGCAGAACAATTCAACCACTCGGCAGACTTCCCCACCCGCTTCCTTCTGCTCGCACTTGATTTCTCCACTCAGAGACTTTTAAAGTTTGCTCACATTTCAGACTAGATTGCACTGATCCATTTTAAAACAGCTATTGTTTTACTTCACTTGTCCCCGCCCCAGTACTTCGGCACCTCGCTTAGCCGGCTATATTTACAAACACCCCTGCCGGTCCCACCTGCGAAACCTCAGATATGCAAACACATCTTTTGTGTTCATTTCTC
Organism: Triturus cristatus; assembly: GCF_964204655.1. Lineage (NCBI taxonomy): Eukaryota > Metazoa > Chordata > Amphibia > Caudata > Salamandridae > Triturus > Triturus cristatus. The sequence continues at coordinate 119,802,061 of NC_140581.1, forward strand.
CTGTTTAGTAAAGTACTCCCGAATCAAGCACTCCAACTGCTCCTATGCAGCCAAGGCATGACGCACAATGTCACACCAGCAGAAGCTGCACGCCATACGGACACCAGATAACGTAACATACATTGGTTTTTACAATACTGGAATGGTCTAAAGCCCACATTAATTTCCATCTGGTCTGGGAGTAAGTTGAAAGAAAGTCATTCCCAGGTCGCCAGCTTTTTGATACCAACCCCTATGAAGTATCCCTATGCCTGCATGTGCGACTGCTAGGGTGATTGTATATGGCGAGTGTCTTAGAGTTTTGTTACACCACTGTCTTTCAGACTGCCTGACAGTGTGAGGAGGGTGGAGAGAGGTGAGGGGTGGAGGGAGGCTGGTGCAGACGATTTGTAGGCTCGGCATCACAATTTAAGTAAACGACCCCTTCCTGGTTCACAGGACATCCTCAGTTAGAATTTAGCAGAGCCAGTCTTAAATTACACTAAAAACAAGCATTTGCAATGCAATAGGTCTCGCAGTTATACGAGTTTGAGCTATTGGCATTATAAATGACAGTGCCTTTTATTTATGTTTAAAAAAAAAAAAACTTAAATAAAAAGCATTGTCATTTACAATGCCAATAGCTCAAACTCCTATAAATGCGAGACCTATTGCATTGCAAATGCTTGTTTGTGTTAGGAGGGGCAGGACAATAAAGTCAGCATTAGGGGGCAAAGAGAGCCTGGGTCGGCCAATACTTGTCTGTTTTAGACGGCCTGCCAAGCCAGATGTTCTGTCACCATGTTATTACAATTCTTGAAATAAATTGCCAAAAGCGACCGGTGTAAACGATCCAACCTAGCATAGAACATAGGTAGAACCCCTCTTCCCTAAGCCCACCAACACAATCTGTGTCATACTTCCTAAAATGTAAAAAAAAATTCAAAAGAGGAATGACCATATTTATTGCTAATGTTAATAAACTGCCGTTTATTTGATTTTTGTAATCTGCCTCTTGCACAGATGAAGAAATTAAATCTATAAAATTCACGATGGACTGTCATTGTGTGTGCACATCAAAGGCAAGACGCCTGTGATTTCCTTCACCAACATTCTTTTGCAGCCCATCCTCAGCCCTATGTTCATGGCCTTGCAAATGGCTGCAGCTTGAATAATAAAACTGGCTTACTAAAAGCAGGATCTTCCTCCCCTCCCAAATGAAAGCAATACATTCAAGCCATCGTGTCAGGACATAAACGAAAACACAGGGGGGCCTGTTAACAGATCGGATGGCCTCGGTCTGTAGTCTGCTCTGCTGGAAAGGAAATCCCTGGGGGACCCAGTTTCCTTTGATCACGCACACTAGTCTGCTCTTGTGACCAGGCCTGGGAGTTCGCGAAAATTGTATCACTTGTAATAAAAAAGAAAATTTCAGACAGGTTCTTATAAAGATCATGTAATATTTACGTACTAGTTGCAAAGTAAAGTGTAAAATGTTTAAATATCCACACTTTCACAATGCTTTATAAACCTTCTTGCTTTCTCAAATTTGCTTTAAAATGCGCCATGTGCTCATTCTTTTTTCAAAATTTCCAGGGGATGGGGTGGGGAGGGGTGTCTGAGAAATCCCCCAAACCCTCCTCATGATAGTTGAGCTTGCTTGCTGCACAACATTCATCCCTAACGTTCACGCCTCACCACTTTCAAATGTCACCAGCCGCCTTTGCATCCAGTGGAAGAGGCAATGTACTTCCTGGATCACCGAAGCCTGGGTTAAAATAGTAGAATCTGGGGAAGCTGTAACGCTCTTACGCACTGCTACGACAAGTACGGTGGGTAAAAGGATCTTCTTCACTCATAGCCTAACGCAACCCCCAACATCCTCCCCATTCAGCAGCCACTGACTCCCTTGGAGTCCTTTACATTCCACCTCAGCGTTCTGATATGAAACTGACATCAGGATACAACATATACAATATCTACCAATGAATTACTCTATGTTGTAATCAAATGACAGTGGTAACACTCCCAGTTCTCAATACCCCCCATTCTTAAGCATTCATTACTCTTCCTAGGTCTGTGCCCCAGTTAGGCTGATGGACATGTTGAATGTCTGTACTATGCATTACCTTGATCTTGTAAATATCTAATACCAAATCTCTAGATTCAGAAGATGTAAGAAGGAAATATTTGAAAATAGTTAAGTTTCTGCTGGTTTGGCTGCTCTTTATTTCTAGATCCTATACCCAATAGGTTAGTTGAACATTTTGCAACTGATCTCCTTCACTTGTGCCAAGATCAGATTCATATTTCTAAATGTTTTTCAGGAATGCCACCATGTTTTCTGAATGATTTCCATTTAGCAGCCAGCCAGAATCAATGTTTCACATGGATCGTCATGAGCCCATCAGATGACCTGAGTGGCCTGTATAGGTGTGGTACCAGAATACTATAGTTAGAATATCATCTGCCATAAATATTGGGGCATATGTATAAGCCCCTTTCGCCAACGGAGCGCCACTTTTTTGACGCTCTGGTGTCGTAGCGCCATTTCACATTTTTACAAGTTGTCACTAGGCCACTTGACATGGCTTAACGTCACCTTGTAAATATGCCCCTTTCCGCAGCAGTCTGCTGTGGCAAAGGGGCAGGCAATGGGTGTTGTTGTGGGCGTTCCACCGCAAGACCCATTGCTTTTTGACTCTGCCCCAGATTTACTAAATTGGGGTGGTGCGAAAGACTAAGGCCAGGTAATACCTGAATGGTGATCTGAGGAGAAATGTTTAATTTCTCCTTGTTTTTTGCTCTTTCTATGTGCGCTGCATTCTGGGTGTTAGAAGGCTGTCACTGCAAAATGTCTCCGCCTCCCTTAGGAATCCCTATGATTTTATTCCAGGAAATTTTCATTGGAAGCATGATGCTTTGATGTCCCTAGTTACTTTTCTGTGTCATTTTATAACTACGGGGAGTTGCCCCAAATGCCCCTTGTGATTGTAATGCTCATTTCAGTTCCAATACCTTCCTTCCCTTTTTCAAATTAGACTCAGAATTACCTATTTCAGCATATTCAACTTGAAGTCATCAACGTCAATCTACCAAGAAACCAGTTATAGCGGAAGTGACATCACATGCCATTTGACCTTTACATTCACTCACGCACACATGCTAACACATACATACAGAATCACACATACACGCATGCACACAACACATTTAAAAACATTATTTCCTCATCTCTACTGCCAGGGAGAATCATATTCCATTTTTGCATTTTACATTAATAGTCAATAATATGCTAATATTCATTGATACTGCAATAAAACAAAGAGATTAGCGCCCCAATCGATGTCCATATGTACAGGATGCCCTTGTGTTCCTGGCACTGAATGTGCTGCCTCTGAGGCCAGGGGTCGTAAATGCAGTTCCAAGGATCACAAGGGGCACGCCAGGGGTTGCAGCTGCGACCCCCTGGCCAGCCCTAAATGACGTCCATGGTTGAAGCCAGAAATTCTAAGCTCAAACTCAGCTCTTTTTCTGTCTCATGGATCCTGTAGTATAAACAGATGTTGAATTTTGAACATATATATTTTGTGGGCATCCCCACTGCATCCTATCCCCTCGTCTGTGTATTGTTTCTGATCCTAGCTCCAGTAGTTTCTAGCACAAGGGTAACCAGCAATGTCCAGGTTGATGACATATGGACTAAAGTTGCAGATTAAGAGATTTCAAAGCTCATGGGCGGGACCTTGAAGAACAGCAGCATAATGAGGATGGTAAAAAGGAGAAAAGTTAGAAAGAGCAGAAACAGTGTTGAAAATGATCCTAAATTAAAGAAACTGATGACTAAATGAAGCAGGTTGGAGGAGCTGTGGCATAACGAGGTGTTACCTGAGTACTACATATATATTTGCTTGATATAGGAAGTACATTAAAGGATGAAGTACACCACATGGGGCCATGCTGGATTGCTCTGAACTCACACTAGGAATATGGCTTAACACACTGATTCAAAAGTAACTGTGACTAACAAGGGATTTTGTTTATAGTACTTAGTCAGACTATTTATACAAATTAATCTGTGGTTAAGTTCCAAATGGTAACTAACTTTAGACAAATCAGAAACATCAATTCGCTCATTCAGATTTAGCTTAATATCTCAAGAACAATTTGAAAACACGGGTGTAAATTTCTCAATTTATATGCTTTTAATGAATATGAAAAAACGGGGAGTACAAATTATAATAACAGAAACACAATGACGGAGGTAAACGCACTATACATAAACATTGTGACCTTCAAGTCATTTGTGCTGACATCTATTTCAGAAATTGTATAGGTGGAAAAGAATCTAACAAAACAGAAAACCGTTCCAGCCAAATTAAATCATTAAAGAAAATAGATGAGCTTGTCGACGTTTTGGCCTCGTTTGCATGAGTCCATTAGACCATCTTCAGGATGGAAGAAGAAGAATTATTTTTGGTGATGGTGGACATCCCTGATGTGTTCCTCTTCAAATAGGGAATAAATCCGAGGAGACCCCATTCACCTTCACCCTGGTCCGTGGGGAGCTATAGACACCCTGGGCCCAGAGGCAGAATCTGTCTCCAAATCCAAAGCACTTCAGGGTGGCAATTAGATAGGGCCAGTGAACACTGTCAGATGTTTTTCTTTGTCTATTGTTAGCAGGAGAGTGTCGCTTTTGGATTGATGGACCAAACAGATGATGTGTGGTATGAGTTTGGTATTGTCCCTGCAGTGTTTGTTAGACATGAAGCCTGCTTTGTCAGGCTGGGCATATATGAGTTAATGCTGGTTGCTAGGATGGTTGTAAGGAGTGTTGCGCCAATATTGGGGGGAGATGGGTCTATATGAACTACACAGTACTTTTCTGGGCTTGGGTAGTACCGTGATGGAAGCTTCGAGCATACGCTAGGTGAGTGTCCCTGTGTCAGCGAAGGAATTAAATAGTCTGGTGAGTACTGGGGCAAGGACGTGTCAGAATGTTTTGTAAAACAGAGGTGAGAAGCCATCCGGGCCTGGGGATGTTATCAGTTTCAGCCAGGCTACTGCAGAGATCACCCCTCCAGCTCCTCTAGTTTCTGTGCTTGTGCGATGCAGAGCCTTGTTATTTCAGCCTTATCTGAGTATGAGGGGATGGTGCCATCATTGAGGTTCTGGTCAGAGTATAGGGATTGGTAAAACTCTTACCTCAGGTATTTGTTTGTCCTCTGTGACCTTCTCCCCCCTCCCATTCCTTATCTTACCTATGCATTCTTGTTGCCTCTTGGCCACCAGTGTAAAATTAGTGCCTAAGGCGCATGAGGGCGTATTCCACCCTGTTGAGGTCCAAGCATTTGAGTTGTGCGCATCCTTGTCTAGTTCGCGCCATACCCTGGAGGCACCTGTGCGCTTATACATGGTCTCTAGTTCCTTTACTGCTTAGCGATTAGTTGCCCTCTGAGTACTGTTTTCAGTGCTTCTCAAAGTGTGGCCCTGTCTCCAGTGTCATGGATGTGTAGTTATGCAGTGAGAGCAGTGTTTATGATCTTGATATTGTTCGTGTCTTGGAAGAAGCTGTCTTGTAGCCTCCAGGCACTGGGGGCAGAGCGCATACTGTGCACTCGCATCACCAGTCTAATACTGGCCTGGTCAGATAATGGCATCAGTGCCCACCTTCCGGACCAGGGTCTGAATAGCATGGATGCCCAGAAAGTGGTCTATGTGTTGTCCCTGCCTCTGAGGTGGGCGTGTCTCCAAATGTCTTCCTGCCCGTAGTCTTGGAGCCACCTCAGACCTTTTGCTGAGACTGCTCAGGTCTGATAAAACTGCTGGCCTGATCGGTTTAACCTGCTTAATTGTCGCCCACCAGAACAGCTGCATCCGGGACTGAATAGTATCTGATAGGGCCTCCTCAATAAATCGTTCCTGTTGCTCCATGGGAGCATATATAGAAGCTATTGTGAACGAAAGAGACCCTTTCCGATTCAATAAGCAACCTTTAACTTTAGCACTTTTCCCTAGCACTCTGCCTCTGAAACCCTGGGAGAGGAGTATGTGTGTCTCCTAGAGCATGCATATGTTACTTCCACTGTGCTCTGGGAGAGACAATATCACAGCCCACTTAGTCCCAGTTTTAGGGCTTTGATATTGAGTGATCGAAAGGGATGGTGATGTGTTGGACCTCGGGGTTCGCATTGTGTTAGAATTGCAATGTGCAGTGTGCAGGGTGGCCTAGTGTCAAGAGTGTCAAACGCAAACATTTCCCAACAAAAACCAAAACTAGTATTAGCACAGTGAAGTCCAAAGTAAATGGAGAACAGAAAATCAAGTCTATCGAGTGGTGCTCAATCAGGAACATGGAAAATGCCTATGCATGGATGAAGGAGTCCTTTCTACGTATCCCTGCCCCCGGTCTGAATCCGCGGGGAGAGAGTCCTTGCACAACTTGCCATGTTGTCTGGAGGGGCCTTGGGAGGAGTATCAAGGCTAGTCCGAGCTGCTTCATGTTTCTTTTGAGGGTTTACCCAGGACCACCCTGCGCCTTTATGCGAGGACGCAGGCACAGGCGCCTAGATGTTTTTGAGGGCCTGCACCAGTATGAGGCCAGGGGGATCCCGCCAATAAATGTTGACCATCCTTCAAACACTGGCTCAGGATTCAGCGAGCCTCAGAGTGTGTCTTGGGCTGGGGCAGTTGGCCCTCCCAGCAGAAAATTATCCTTAAAGGGTAGCCCCAGCTATAAGAGACCTCTTCAGTGTGTAGACATTCTGTGATTGTCTTGAAGTCAGTGTAGAATGAGTGTCAATAGATCCTCAAAGAATGAAATCCGGTGCCACTGACATTGAAGCTTTCTTAAGTATTTCCACCTTCAGCTTAAAGTTGTGTACGCACACCTCAATGCCTGGTGGGCATGCATTGTTCTCCCCTGGACCGCCAACTTGGTGGACTCTGTCAAGTTGTGACTACCGTCTTCACGGTCTAAAATGTGCAGGCATAGGGCCCTCATGTAGCCCGCATTGTCCTTGCCCTCAGTTCTAGTTGCCACCCCACACAGTCAAACTTTATTCTGTTGTGACCTGTTTTTATGGTCTTCTGTGTGGATTTGGAGATTTGCTTGGCATTCCTGTAGTCGGAGCACTTCTTACTGAAGAATCTCAACGTCCTCACCGATGGAGTCTTGTTGTCTTCCAAGGAGGATACTCTGTCTCCTAGCCCAAGTCATGTTTCATGGCCTGTAGTTCCTGTGACACGTCCTTTTTTTACCATTTCGAGGTTCGTTTTGAGGGAGTCAAAGAGGGATTCGAGGAAGGTCCTCGTAATCGGGATGACATCTTGTCCATTGTCCTCCTTGGCTGGGGCGCGGAAAGGCACAGGGGCCTCTTTAGAAGAGGCCTTGGTGGAGCGTGTTAATATGTCATGCAGGTTGTGGTCTTACTTGTCTTTAGAGGTTGCCATTTGGGCAGCAAGGGGGCCCCCTACACCACCGGGCGGGCTGGCCACTGACCATGAAAATCTCAGCCTGTCAGGACTATAGAGTACTCGTGGAAGGCAGTCGGGCAAGTTTTGCATGCGTCATACACTGGTCTAACCCTAGTGAGGTGCCACCTAAAAGGTGATGGGCTGTCTTTATCATAGCTCCCCGGGACACTGGACGGTCAATCAGCTCATGTGCGGAGGTGATTAATGAGAATCACTGGAGGAGTATGCTGCGGCACAGTGTTGATTGGTTGCTTCAGCCTTTGCTTCTCTCCTAGCTCCGAGGACCGCCATATGTGTCAACTCCCACTGGGTCAATAGCACCTTGGTAGGCGCTCCCCGAAACTCGCAGGAGCAGCATGAGCTCCCCGGACCACCAGCCGACCAAAGGCAGCCCTGGCAGTCCTTTTTAGGTCTCTCCTGCGAACGCAGCGCGAAGCGCTGCTGTCCGCCAGCGAGATCTATTGTTGCTGACTTGCCTCGGAAGTGGGACAGGAGATGGACACACGCAGGCTATTGGCGGATTTGAGTTGGTGTACGCGCTTACAGCCACGCGGCGTGCACATCTCCTGTCCCCCTTCCCTCGCAAGCCAGCATGCAGTTTCACTTTCGTTTTTTTTTAAACTCGCCCTTTTGTTGGAGCGGCCCGCAACGGCGGGTCCGCTCAGGAAACAAACATTGACACTGCCTTGGAGAATCCCCCACTCACCCGGTCTGCGGGGGGAATCCTCCTGAACGGCGGCTGGCTGCGGCGCTTCCGGAGCACTCCAGCTCCACTACCGCAAGCACGACGCGAGGCTCTCTCCTTAGGCATGGGAGCCCCGCACAGCTATCTGCCGCTCTTCACCCGGGCCCCCTCCTGGGACCCGGGACTTCAGCTCCCGCACTTCCTCTCTGGCGCCGGGGCTCCCTCTTCACCACGGGAGCCCCGGAAGGGGACAGGCGCTGTCTGCACCGGCTGCACGCGCCGCCACTGGGCATGTGAAACTTACTGGTACCGCGCATGCGCGGGCAGCCCTCACCCTCCCGGCCCGGATGTGGAGCTGCTTTCTGTTTTGCTTGTTTATATACCAACCGGCGGGCACGCCTTATGTTGTACCGCTTCCAACATGCAAAAGAAGCGGCATGATGCAATGGGCCATCGTGTAGCTAAAACATTTTGTTTTTACAAAAGGCACACCGTGCTTTTTTGTCTGCTTTTATTTTTGAAACTCATTTTATTTCACCCAGAACACCTACTGCGCTTTTTCCATAACACGGGCGCACACTTTTAACAATGTCGCTTGTGGCTCGCAGCCTGTCACCTCGTCCTGGGTGATGTGCTTAATGTTTCAGCACAACGCCTGCTCATACTTTCACAAAAGGGCAGCGCGCCTTTCTTATTTTCTGTATTTTATATTTTAGGGAAAGATGTCCCAGTCTGTTTGTTGATTTATTTTTTTATTTCTCTTTTCAGTCCTAAATGGCACTGACTGCACAGTTTGCGGTGTCCGGTGCTGAGCACTCTGTAAACTTCTCGTTGTTGGACCTTTCGCATCACTGTGTGGGCTCGGACTCTTTCTGTCTTCTTCTCTAAGCTCTTGCAGTAAATGGTATGCATGTTCTGTGCAAGTAATATGGTTCATGAGGAAAATGGTGCAAGTTTCCCCAGTGAAGCGGCGATCGTCCCCGGGAATGGTGCGGGCAGCTTGGAGTCCTGCCTGTGGTACGGATGGACCAAGAAACGACTTGATAAGAAATGCGGTGGAACTTTCACTGAGCAGCGCCAGAGTGTATTTTGGTGTTTCAGACCCACACACAGGTGGGGAGAAAACTCGATAGAAATGCAGGTACCATACAGTCAGGGCTTTAAGTGGGATGAAAAAACTGGGTGCGGGGGTGGGGGGGTCTCTCAAAGGGGCCTGGCCAATGGCCGTGGCTTAAAACTGCTTTAACCTCTTCAGTGCCCATGACGAGATAGTCTCGTCATGGAGCACGGTCGCGCTGTGCCCATGACGAGACTATCTCGTCATGAACCCCACCCACTAATAAAACGCCCGGCACAGGAGGGGGAAAGGGCGTGGCACAGAAGGGGTTAAAACACGTAAGCTAAAAATCGATCGGTGTTTAGCATAGTGTGCTGCCTGACTTGTGTGTGACATTACTCCTACAACAAGCCAGGACTATTGGCTTTGTCAATGGTTGTTAGTTGCATAAAATAAATAAGCAACTACTACGGCTTTGTTGTATATAATATTGAAAATGCTTCAATTCTGACATGAGACTGTGAAAAAAGTAAAACGAGTCTCTTGGAAGTTGTATCAAAGCCTGTGAAGGATGGTTATGCTGCAAAGTGAAGATTTTTATTTTCACCCTGAGGGTGAAGGCAAAAATTGGAAAGCCTAATAAGGACCCATCTCTGCACCTGCATAGCAACGGCAGGACCCGGGCCACTTAAAGCCCTGCATACAGTGTATGTTTTTGGAGGGGACGCAAGATTCGTAGAAACATGAATAGCTTTAGTTGTATCCAGCGTTTGCAATCACCAATTTGCTGGTTCGTACCACCATAAACAGAGCTGCCAAGTATTTCCATGTACCGTCTTATCAGTAAGTCATGACTTTTCAAACAACTGCCTGTTACTTTATGGGACTTTCATTTTTTTTATCGTAACATTGTAAGTGGAGGTTAAAAAAAATCCCAGCAGGAGTAGTGGTATTGAAGTAAAAGTCACTACTGGCTGAAGGTGTCACACATTACATGAGAGATGGGCGGTTATGACTGAAGTGATTTATTTCAGATAGCAGCCACATAATTAATATGTTTTCTAGAGCTTCAAGCAGGAATAAATAGCATGAAAAGTTGGAAGGCTATACAAACTCAGATAAGAATAATCCTGTTAGTTGTGGCTCAACAAGCGTAAATCAGAAACGTGTTGTGAGGACCTTGTCATTTAGGTAAAATAGCGCAATCACAACAAAAGACTGTCAAATACTGCTCCCCTTACCGCCTATAAACAATCACCTCACCAATTCATAGATCAAACTATGCCCAAACCGCCCTACCCCTCTGGGCCTCCTAGGCGCAAAACCCTCTGTAGCATTTGTAATTGCATTTCACCTTCCGTCTGTGACCTATCCGAATGCTATCCATGAAACCGTCCTTAAGCCTCATTTCAGCTGTCTATTCTTTCCAGGCTATTTCAAGTTATATTTCTAAGCATCTGATCTTCAGAACAATCATGTCACCACACCCCCAACTCCTCCCACTGGCCTGCTTGTCCTGGAAATCAGTCAACCCTCCTGTAACACAGAAACTGCTAAAAACTTACCTATATTTCTCACACGTTTATTCCTACATAATATTACTATATTTTATCATAATACAAGCACACACAATCCCACTCTATAAACTTTCCTCCACTTTACTCAACACAACACCACTCCACGCTAAAGTACTGCACTCCACTACACTCTATAATAATTTCCTCTAGTCTATACTACACCACTTCACTGTACCACACTACACTCTATAGGTCTACATTAATAACATTTGAGCTAGTAATGTTGCATTAATATTTGCTACGCCAAAAACTCAAACTTTTACTAATGCGAGACCTATTGCATTGCAAATGCTTGTTATCACAGGTTCCTGTTGTAGCTCCTGGGGCACCCCCCCCCCCCCCCAACACTCCATGCACTCCCCCTGCATTGAGGAGAGGTTGGGGTGGGTGCTAATTCAGTATAGAAGGGGGTGCCCTAGATGTCCCAGCCAGTATCGGGGTGAAGTACTCACAGATTAGGCATCCAGTTAACCCATCGTGGCAACCTCTTATGGGCTTGTGGTGTGCTTCACTGTGCTGCAGTTTCCAGAGCACGGGGACCGAGTGAGGGCCCCACACTCCTGTACAGCACAGTCCGGGGGCCTCGCATGCCACCGCTCCATCGTCTCTGCTGTCCTCAGATGACGCAGAGAGGAGCATCGAAAGAGCACATGTCCGTCGATCCTCAAGAGGGCAGCACGGCACTCGGTGGCAGCGTGCATTGCACATGTGGTCGTCTAGGACTATGAGGTGGGCAGCTCTGAGCCCCTCACTGGGCGGTGGCTGCCATCTTGACTGATCTCGACCTCAGAGTCCCCCCATGCAAAACAACCATGGCGGGCACACGGAGCCACCCTGCTGCCTGGACCCTACTGCGCAGTGGCCATTGAGGCTACATACCTCTCCTCCCAGGCATGTTGGTCCTCTCACCACTGCAAATATCGCTGTTCTGGCACTCCAGGAGATGGATAAGTATGTCAGGCATCGATCTGACACGTCTGCCATCTTGGCCACACACCCTGGGATTTATTTCTAAACAAAATTGTAAAGGCTTCATTTATTTGTACATTTAAAATAAATATGTTATTTCATTTCATATTATTATTTATAAAAATATATTTTTAACAGCAAACAAAATTTAGATATTTATTAAAAAGTCTAAATAATTTTGTTTACTTAACATTACTTTCCATGGAGTGTTATTTTTAACTCCCTGCTTCCATGCTACTGATGAATATGCTGCATGTGCAGTTTCTTCAGTGCTTACTTCAGTCCCCAAGTAATCCGTGGCTTTAAGAGGCTAACTCTATGTGAGGCCCGGCCCAGATGAGAAGGTTAATGATACAAGACTTAGGGGTATATTCACAAGAACGTGTGATAACTACCGCAAGAGTAGCCTAACGCAACCTCCAACATCGCAGTCCAACGCGGGAAAATTACACCGTGCCAACCAAGGGATCTATTAGGATGGCGGGCAGTGGCACCACCGTGGTGCCTGCGGTGGCGGAAAATGCCTTTTTCCGCACGCCAGCAGCGGGCCTCACGCCTGCCATATTAGTATGGCCAAACACAGCCCATTTCCCGCCCGCCGCGGTGCGACGCGCACAGCCTTCAAAGTGCGCCTGCCACCACGGTGGTGGGAGCCAATGGAGACTCGCCGCCGTGCGGAATGACATCCCGTCCACTGTACAAATCAGGATGCCACAAAAAGCCAGTCGCACTGCAGTGGAGAAACCACCCTACTAGAGACGGCGGAAGCTCAACAGCGAACCACGAAACCTGATTCCCGGTCCAGACTGCAATGGATCCAGCTCTTCACGTCTTTCCTGTGCTGTACCTGATACATCACCAGCAACTCATGGACTGTTGCCGCCGCAGGTACGCAGCAACACAATCCCGCACACAACCACAACACACAACACATGGGCTGATACAGGGTCCCTGGCCACACCAGACACCCTGGTGGGAACAGGAAAACATCCACAAGTGTACCCACACAGTTCCTACCTGCCACCAAGTCACCCCTCCGCAGCCAGCTCACACATCACCGCAATCTCCAAGTAATGTCCTGGTCATGTCACCGCAGCGGTGAAGACAAGGGAAAACAGGCGCACAATGCAGAAGGTAGGGCCAGCGCCAGGCATGGGCAGGGCACAAAGTACACAGGGCCACAGCTCCACACTCCACACACTGGCCCCCCCGAATGGACATGCCATGTGCACCCCGCAGGTACGCAACAACACAATCCCGCCCACAACCACAACACACAACACATGGGCTGATACAGGGTCCCTGCCACACCAGACACCCTGGTGGGGACAGGAACACATTCACAAGTGTACCCACACAGTTCCTACCTGCCACCAAGTCACCCCTCCGCAGCCAGCTCACACATCACCGCAATCTCCAAGTAATGTCCCGGTCATTTCACCGCAGCGGTAAAGACAAGGGAAAACATGCGCACAATGCAGAAGGTAGGGCCAGAGCCAGGCATGGGCAGGGCACAAAGTACACAGGGCCACACCTCCACACTCCACACACTGGCCCCCCCCGAATGGACATGCCATGTGCACCCCTCTGTGCACCCCCATGCCCTACAACAAGCTAGGTGAATCCACACCCTGCACCACACAACAAACAACTAGGGAGACAGCCACAGCAGGACTGGCTGCAGAGGAACACACAGCACAGAAGCACAGGCCCAGGGCAACACACACACCACAACAACACCACATTCATGGCAAGAAAGAGTACAAGCACAAAATGAACACACATACATACAATCAATAAACATCCTACTGGACACACAGCCTGCCAAGTCACACAGACATACCCCACACTGACACACAGCCACATACACACACCACATGCCACCAGCAAAGGAGCACAACATATAGGAAAGCCAAAGTGAGGTGCAGACAAATGGAAGGCCAAGGAGACAACTAGCAAGCATGTGTACATCACATGCAAGACAAGGAACCGAGAACAACACCCTGACCCCATCAAAGCATACATGGCTGGCACAGTGAGTGAACTCAAACCACAGTCACCTCAGTGCAACAACTCAGGGAGACATCAAGGTAACCCATGTATAGGCACAGGGATGAAAGGAAGGCCCTGAAGTCAAACTGTGAACAGCCACACATATGTACACAGCAACTTCACAGGATTATGCCAGCAGCACAACACACAGGGGACATTGACATACTCCATGACTGTAAGACACAAGTAGGATTTTCCATACATACCCCCCTCACACTTGCCGCACACCACCCCAGTGCCAGACACACAGAAGGGGGTCAATAATGTCCAGTCAATACACAGACAAACAATCACACTCCCTTGGGGTATCCACAAACATCACACACACACAGGGATGCCAGAACCAATGTCTGCACAAAAACAACAAGCAAGCACATAATTCAAAAGAAACACACACAGAATCACAACAAGACCACACATGACCTGTGCAGCCAAACTGTGGGAAGGCAATGGGAGCACAGACACTACTGGAGTGCACAACCACATCAGTCAGGAACAATGCACAGACAACATACCACAACACACACAAGATGTGCACCATCACAGAACACAGCCACATCAAACACACAACAGATGCATATGACAAAAAATCACATAGGAAACACAGCAGGACATCAGGGGATGCACACCAGGCCAGAACAAGGCAACATACACCCACAGCACTGCATGCACAACAAGCAGTGTGTGCACACAAAACATAACAGTCACACATAGCCATGAGTGACACACCATGAACACCCACAACAACAAGCAAAACAGCACACAGACAACATCACACTCAGGAAGTCAAGCAGTACCCCAGCATACACACATACACCTAACACAACACCCACAGATGCACAAGTCTGGGACACCAAAGTGGAAACAACTTGACCAGGGGACTGGCCAGCACAGACAGTTGAACTGCACATGAGCAACCATGACTGCCTAACAGTACTACAAAAACACAGATAACCAATTGGGGAAATGCCATGAGTGGCACAGTGCTCCTGGACAAAGATCTGCACCACAAAGCACAGTGTCACAAATTAAGTGATGGGGAGGCACACACACAGGCAAAACAAGGGGACAGCTGACACCAAAGTGAAGTGGTGTGCACTTCAGTAGTGGACATGGCAGGAGTGCACCATACACAAATAGAGGAAGTGCTGACTCACAATGTCAAGGCATCTGAAGCACAGATAGGGGATGGTATGACACCGCACACCATATGCCACACTGGAGGCAACAAAGCACCATGTGACAGCAATGCATGAGCACATCACACCCACAATGTCAGTGTGGTTGAGCAGGTATGCACAGTGAGTACAAACAGTATCAAGACACACGGCTGTTCAACAAAACAAAAGCCTGACTTGCCAGTCACACACTCTGCATACTCACAATTGGCTCAAGCAACAAGTAGGAGTCAGCCAGAACTACAAGGATACACCAACCCACTGCACAGTGCACAACATACAACTCCCACACGTGCACACAATCACAAGCACAGGCCTGAACAATCGCACAAACAGGCACTCTACTCCTGGGTGACACGTGTGTAGTTGACATTGCATGGGCACACACACATCAACACTCACAACAAACACATCCCCTTCACTCTACTCACTTATTGACCACCCAAGTGCACACATTGAAAGTAACCCATGTGACTAGGATGACTGACCATCACAACATGACCATACACCTACACTGCTGGGCACACAGAAAGTAAGATCACACATACATGATGATCCTGGCCAGCCAGCCTGCAATCCAGTGGAACGAATCACACACTGTGCTGGCAGTGTCCCCAAACCTGACATGTGTACAATATAGCTAACATGAAGAATGATAACGATAACGGTATTTCATCGTAAACCACCATCATTTCACCCACAAGCATCAGAGTCAGGAGGAAATGAAGTCCCTATCACACCTGTAGAAACTAGAAAAAGTGAGACAAGCCATTGCCAATGTTGAAGTGGCATAGTAAACCATATACACACAGGAAAGACTTTATTCAGTAAGGACACTGACAAAACAGACAAAAGGAGCAACTGTCTTTATTCACAAATTGCACAGATAGGCCCCATTAGAGAAGAAAATGCCGCAAAATGCAGAGCTTGTTCATGAGAAGCTGCACAGGCAGGGGGGGCAAACAGCAGTGAACAACAAGGCCATTCCAGGGTGCAGAGCATGTCCATGAGAAGCTGCTAAGGCAGGGGGCAAACAGCAAGGCCAGTGGCCAGTCCAAGGTGCAGACTGAGTCCATGAGAAGCTGCACAGGCAGGGGGCAAACAGCAGTGAACGACAAGGCCAGTGGCCAGTCCAAGGTGCAGACTGAGTCCATGAGAAGCTGCACAGGCAGGGGGCAAACAGCAGGGCCATTGGCCAGTCCAAGGTGCAAAGTATGTCCATGAGTAGCTGCACAGGCAAGGCTCGAACATCATTGAACAATAGGGCCAGTGGGCAGCACACAGTGCAGGTGAGGTACATGAGAAGCTGCACAGGGAATAGTCCAACACAGCAGTGAACGACAAGGCCAGTGGGCAGGACAAAGTGCAGAGTGAATCCATGAGAAGCTGCACAGGGAATAGTTTAACACAGCAAGGAGCAACAAGGGCAGTGGTCAAAATGAAGTGCAGAGTGAGTCCATGAGAAGCTGCACAGGGAATGTGTGCGACTGTACCCTGCCACGGTCAGCAACAAAGTCAGGGGTGTAACGATGGGCAGCACAGGCCTCGCTGTGGGAGAGACAGGTGTGTGAGGTTGACCAACATTCAGACTTAGCTGTCAGGAGATTGTGGAGGGGTGCCTTTCCACTTCTTGGGGACTCTAAATTGCTTGCCTGACTTTGGATCAATGGGAAGTGGTGTGGACACAACAGGCACACGCGACACGAAGCCTGTATCAGGTGCAGACGCTGGCCATCCCTCTGGGGACGTGCTGGATCCAGCGGGCACTTCGCCTGGCCTTGCCTCTGCCCCTCCATCCCCTGTTTACCAGGTGTTCCCCCTACAATGCCCTCCTTTCCCTGCTTCACTGGGCTTGGAATGGGAGTCGAGGTAGTGGGTGAATCCGTCTTGGAGCCCTTATTATGTGTAGCCTTGGCAGGAAACACCTTCTCAGTGGGCACGGAAACTGTCTGCTTGTCTTTGCGAGATGCTTTTGGGACAGGAGAGTCCTTAGCTGGGGATGCCTCTGAGGCATGTGACCCTGAAGTCTGCTTCTTTGCTTTTTAGGCCTTGGTGTCACCTGACGGGGTTTTCTCTTTGTGCTCTGGGGTGGCTTTGGTTTTCTGTGGGGATGGTGTCTGCAGCCTGGACCGCTTGGGCTGCTGCTGTGTGCTACGTGTGCTGTATCGTGACCTTGAGGTCTGTGGAGCGTGGTCACTATTGTCAGACGTGGCCACCGGCATGGGGGTGGACATAGGGACTGGAGCTAGACTACGAGATTGTGCCAGTTTAAGAGCTGCCGTCACTGCGGAGAATATTGACTGGACAGTCCGGTGCAGCCCACCCACGTCTGAATGTATGCCTCCATGAAAGCAACCACCTGTGCCAATTTGTTATCGTGGTCCATGAATGCATTGAGGAGAGCTGTCTGGCCTGCACATAGCTGGCGCAAAAGGTCCACAGACTCAGCACTGATGGCAGCAGGGGGGACAGGGGCAGCGGTGCCTGGGGTGTAGGAAACTCTTCCCCTCTTACTGGTGCAAACACGGGCAGCACCAGAGGAAGTAGCTGGGAGGGTGGGCACTGTTCGTTGTGTGGTGAAAGATGATGCAGAGTCCCCGTTCCCTGTGCCCACCAACATGGATGCGTCACCGCTGACATCAGATGAGGTAGAACTTTGCGTCTCAGGCTGTGATTCCTCCTGCAGACTCCGGTCCCCCTCTGGTCAAATCTGTGTCACTGGGCTCCTGTGTAGCTGTTGTGCTTGTTTCCCCACCACTGATGTCCGTCTCCTGTCCCTCCGTGACCACGGGAGAAGCTGCATAAGAGAGATAGATGTAGGGTCAGTTCAGTGGCAGTAACAGAACAAACATATGCAAGCAAAGCAACACTGAGGATGACTAAATCTACATGTTGCACGCCAACCTGTTCAATAACATTGTGCAAACACACTTTTGTCACTCAAACAGTGCGTGTAAACAAGAAAACCAGGCATAAGTGAGCCATGTGATGACCACACAGCACAACATCCTGCATGTGGCTCCGTTCAAACAGTAACACAAATAGCTCAGGCATGAACCCCACCGCCCAGAATGCTATTGAAATGCCCAGTACTCAAATTCCCTTAGGTTGTACAGGTAGGACATATGCATTACAGCTGCACCCACTACAGAGGCCACTCACAAGCCACTGCATCACACTACCAACATCACATATCCCAGCGCTGGCACTGGCTTGGTACACATGCAGCCACACACAGCCAAAGTCACCCTTCCCAGAATACTCCCCCCCCACTTTGCTGCTGATGCTCCTTCAATCGTGCATCCAGCTCAGGGTGTGTCACTGCCAAGATGCGGCACATCAGTGGTGTCATGCTGCGCCGTGCCAACCTGCCACTGCGAGGGAGCAGCCCCAGTGTCATCTCCGCAACGTTCTTTGCCAGCCACGAAATGTCGTCCCAACTCTTGTGGCAGTGGGTGTGCTGGCGGTTTGACACACCCAGGACCCGCACCTTGGTCGCAATGGCCCTCCACACGGCCTTACGCTGGTGTACTTTAAGCTGCAGGCATAGGAGACAAGAGTGGGAAAACATCAGTGACACAGTATTATGTAACAAAATCCCTCAGTACAGTAGTATTATACTGACTCATGCGAACTCCACAGATATGTCTTGCAGAGACAGAAATGCATCTCACAGGGTACATTTGCATGTAAGAAGCACACGTAAATGCATGCAGGTGTGAGGGGGGACACAGTACCTGCACATCTCACATACAAGCAGGATGCTAGCACAGAAAGCCATGTGTAGTCTGCCCACATCTACTGTCCATTTCCAGGTAGAGCAAGACATACGTCACATGTCTACATGTGTTTGGGGGAGACTCACTGTGTCCAACACTGGGCAGGCCTCAACGACCTTGCCCTGTGAATAGCTCACTGTGTCATGGATGTCACATTGAGGGACATGATCTCACAAACCCACACCCTTCTCACAGGGCCAGTCGTGTGCAATCTACAGGGCTGATATGACTCATTGATGGAGAGTCCTGCAAAAAACACACATGTAACACTCTGTACATTCAGTGATGGGTCCTTGTCAGATTGGGCGGTGACTGTGCAGGCCAGTTGGGCTCACACTGAGATGGACAACAGGGACCCACACAGCCATTCGCACAAGCAATCACTGTCCTGACTCCTGCATTACCAACTTGCTGCGTCACTGTATGGCTGACAAGACAAGACATGTCACTCCAATCTTGATGTGCAGGCAGGTAAACGTGTGAAATAGGCTACACACCCCTTACCCATGGAGACAGCATGTTAGGCAGTGCATGGCCCAACCCCACACTCGCAGGCACATACTGCATCAGACCGACTACATGTGTGCCCCCCCTGCACTCTCACCCCCACCGTTTAAGACTTACCACAACCTTTGGGGCACCATATAGCCTTGGGTACTGTGTGAGCACCTCGTCCACCAGGACCTCCAGCTCCTCGCTTGTGAAGGGACTGGCACGGTTCTTCTCAGTCCTTCCATCACCGTGGACGAGACAGCAGCAGCGGCAGTGGGTGGTGAGGGGTCTCATGCAGCAGTCCCTGGTGGCAGCAGCGGGTGAGGGGTCTCGGGCAGCGGTCCCTGGAGGCAGCAGCAGGTGAGGGGTCTCAGGCAGCAGGCTCTGTGAGCAGTGGCAATGTGGGGCTCTCTCCCACACATATATAGACCCCTGGTGTCGTTTCTGTGGTTCTAAGCTGCTGCAATTGGTGTTCCAGGTCAGCCTTTTTCAAATGCATCCAATGACCAGCTCCGCGGTGGCGGAGCACGCCTACAGCGATTTTAAAAATTGCATCATGCTACTGCGATAGCGGATCCCATTGGCTGTAAGGGCATGGTCCATGGCGGTGACACACCGCATGGGCCAGGCGGAAGCTACCGCGAGTTGGGTGCCATACAGTGACATGGGTGACCGAATTTGGGTGGCGAAGCATGCCAACCACCATTTGGCAATACATATATATCAGTGACTACCGCGATTGTGTCCCTGGCATTGGCAGTGACACCCCGCAGGGGCCAGGCGGTAGCTACCGTGAGTTGGGTGCCATACAGTGACATGGGTGACCGGGATTTGGGTGGCGGAGCATGCCAACCACCATTTGGCAATACATATATATTAGTGACTACCACGATTGTGTCCCTGGCATTGGCGGTAACACCCCGCAGGGGCCAGGTAGTAGCTACCGCGAGTTGGGTGCCATACAGTGACATGGGTGACCGGGATTTGGGTGGCGGGTGACTGTGGCAGCACCAATGGACACCTCATGCTGTGTCAATAGCCATCTGTCAGTCATCCACAGTGCACAGTGTCCCCACGGTTGATGGCATGTCACAGTGCACACAATGCCAATGTGCCATGTACCCCACTGCTGAGCACACATGCCATGTTTGTGTATGTGATTTCTTAGATTGGCATGTACGCCCTCACATGTCATTTGTGATATTGATGTGCCTGTACACAGGACAGTGTTGTTATGGACTCCCCAATGTGTACACATGTTAAGGTGTAAAAGTGCAGGGAATATCACAGTGATGTATTACAATTTGAAGATTGCCCATATGTGCCTGTTCGCTTATGTTTGACCATGCACACACTCGTCATGTACGCTCAGCCTGTGGTTATTGTGTTGTTGATGTGTGCCAGGTTCAACTAACGCCTGAAGGTGTATCAGGTGCAGCAGCTAGGTGTGAGACAGTGGTGTTGCATTTTTACACCAATGCTGGATGATATACTCCCAGGCGTGCCCATGGTGAACGTGGCCATATCCATATGTGCATTCTCATATGGCGAGTATGATTTGGGTGTCAGTTGACAGGTGTACGATCAGTGTAGCTGAAGGAGTCCCTACATGTCAGCTGGTCTGTAACACAATTTAGATGACAGTCACTGTTGGCGTTGTGTCCGGAAAAACGTGAGATGCAGTGCCCATCTCATGATGTATTGCATTGACATATGTCCACTTTCATCTCAACTAGGAGGAGACCAAATCTGCATCATCCCTTTACGGTGCTGGCAGAAATGGAGAATGAGGAGATCATCCGGAAATTCCGTCTGGATAGAGCCACCCTACAGACCCTTTGTGCTCAGTTGGAGCCCCACCTGCAGCCTCACCAAACATATCTAACACCTTTCACCCCCACGTCAAAGGTGATGGCGGCCCTGCATTTTTTTGCCACTGGAACGTTCCAGCAGACGGTATCTAGCGCTGCTGGGATGTCGCAACCCATGTTCAGCATGGTGCTACCGGATGTCCTATCCGCCATGATGAGATACAAGGACACATATATCCATTTCCCCGGGGGGCATGAATTGGCAGCTGTAAAGGGAGATTTTTATTCCCTTGGACACATCCCCCATGTGGTTGGTGCCATTGATTGCACCAATGTTGGGCTTGATCCACCACAGGCACGTGAGCACATCTACCGGAATCAGAAACATTTCCACTCCATAAATGTGCAGGTGGTGTGCCAGGTAGACATGATTATCTCGCACGTGTGTGCCAAATTTCCAGGCTCGGCCCATGACTCCTACATCCTGCGTAACAGCATTGTACCCCAGCTGATGGCTAATCTGCTTCCCGAGCGTGCATGGATTGTGGGTGAGTATGCCTAGTCAAATAGCGTGATGTGTGTGTGACATGCTGTCCTCTGACCCAGCCACAGTGCAATGTGTATCTGTGTTTGTCACACATAGGTGATTCTGCATATGCCAACCGTCCTTGGTTGCTGAGCCCACTGTGGAATCCCAGGACAGCAGCTGTTGTCTGCTACAATGATGCCCATGGGAGGACACGTCGTGTGGTGGAGCGCACCTTTGGTCTGCTGCCTGGACAAGACCGGAGGTGCACTGATATACACTCCCGGGAAGGTGTGTCAGATTGTAGTGGCATGCTGCATGTTCCACAACCTCGCCATTCGCAAGGAGATCCCCCTGCTCCTGGATGCTGATGAGCAGCAAAGGCCCCCGCCTGCAAACCAACCCATGTCCAGTGATGAGGACAGTGGAGAGGAGGAAGGTGTTGACCTACGTCAACAGCTCATCACCCGCTACTTCACTTGAAGTTGAGTGACAATGTACAACGGATCCATTGTCTGATGATGTTGCTGTTGTTGTGAAGGTGTATGTGGGCTTTGTGACTGCAGCCGGTTGTTGACTCTGTGGTGGCTGACAATGTTTCTAGAACAGGGCAGTTTTGTACTTCGACAGGATGTGTGTGCTGGCACTTGTTGCCCATTGTGATGTGTGCATGTTGGATTATCTTGATGGTATGTGTTGTGTGATGTCTGTGATGCCACAAAAAGGCTAGTGAATGTTGTTCTGTTGTGTTTTCCTAGGTGCCTTCAACCTCTCCTTGCCTACATACATTCCATACTCCTTGTACATTGTAATCATGTTGAAGACAGTACATCCTCCAATAAAGACGGAGCAGACACTACAACATGTGTGTAAGGATTTTTTATTTACAATGGTGACATGTGAGGGGGGGTGAACATTTACATTGAGGTGATTAGTGGAGCAGTGATTTGTCAGTTATGGTAGATGAGATAATCGAGTTGCCACCACATTGATGTGGTGACCCAGTCCAACAGACAGATGCCATTCACAAGGCAGTGTGGGGAAGGACAGTCCAAAAAGTCAATGCAGTGGTGAAGAGGGTTGCCATCAGGGCTTGCTCTGTGACTGGCGTTTGGCAGGTGCTTTGCCTCCATATACTCCCAGGGTATTCTTAGGACGGCCCCTTCATTGCTTGGCAGGGGGGGCCCTGCTGTAGTGCCAGTGGGGTCTGAGGACTCACCCCTCTCTGTGGGCACAGGGGAGGATGGTGAACTATCATCCTGCGGCCCACCAGAGGGAGGTGGAGGTGTTGGTTGTGGCGTAGGCCTGTCCCTCAGTGCCGCCACTTGCTGGCCCAAGAGGTCCACAATTTGTCTCATGCGGGTGTCGATGGACCTTAACAGCAGGAATAGCTCGCGAAGCAGTTTGTCGGACCGGCCCGTTCATCCCTGGGCCCGTTCATATGCCCCAAGGACTCTGGTGATGTGTCCAGGGATTGGGTCCCAGCCTCCCTGCTGCCACGGACCTGTTGCCTCACCACTGTAGGCACCTCCATCCTCTCCCTGCCCTCCTCAGTCGGTGGTGTGGGGTGGTCATCCTCTGGGACAGGGAGGATGTTGCAGGCAGCACTGGTGGTGGTGGTGGGGGCGGTAGACGCACAGGCCGTAACAGCAGGGCTCTGCAGTGACTTTGTTATTGCAGCAGCTGTGGTGGGGGTGACAATGGGGTCCTGGGACCTGTTGCACCCTGGCACACCAGATGGGCCGGCTTCGAGCTCATCGTCCAGAGAATCCCGGGAGTCAACATCCAAGAGTCCATGTACCGAGGGGGGCGACTGACTGTGCAGGTTGCTGGTGTTGTCCACTGCAGTGAGTTCTTGGTCACCTGTGGGTCAGATGGGAGATGGTCATTGCAGTGCACACCGAAAGCTTTGTGTTAGCTGTATGTCATTCACTGTTTGTACACCACACAGTTGACTAATCATCACATTTTGTTGTATGTGCACTACTGTGCCTCCTGATATGGTGCTGTGGTACATGCATTACTTGTCCATGGTGTGAGTTGTTAATACCTACCATGCGCAACGTGCATGATTTTTGAGTACAGGGACATGTTGCCATCTAGGGACTAGCGTGGGAAAACCTTTCTGTGAGGACTTTTTTTGCTCACTCTGCCCTGTCAGACGTTACATCTGGCCATGAACAGGCCATTGTCATCTCCTGCATACCTTTTTCTTGTCATGTGCATATCTGGATTTGTACCACCAACCATGCTTTCTAGCTTCTCATTTGGTCCTTGCTGCTCTGGCCCCATGGCACTTACAAATGGAATTCAGTGCTGTGCCTGATTGTGCCCAGACTTTCTTCTACATGTGCATTGATGTGTCACACTTTGGTTGTTATGACAGTCTCATTGGCTTAACTGTGTGCACACTGTGAGTGGCAATAGGATCTGTGTGTATGTGTGTGCAATGAGAGGGCTGGTGTTGCCATGTGGCACCATGCTTTTTGCGGACACTGGCTGTGTGCACATACTGGCTACTTACCTGTTCTGTTTTCCCATTTGGCTTTGACTTGACACATCTGTGTGTGTGTGTGTGTGTGTGTGTGTGGTGGAAGCTTGCATCCTGCTCAGGGGTGTGACTAGCAAGCATGATATTTTGTTTGTGGTGGTACCATGGCTGACACATGCATCTGGGTGGGAGGGAGGCTCCATAGTGATGGTCTGGGGGACGAGTTGGCCTGGGGTGAGTTGTTGTTCAGGCATCCCACCCCCAAACAGACCTCCCAGGGAAGATGTCTGCCTACCTGTTAGTTTGTTTGTAGTGGGACCATGGGTTCGAAATGCTTCTGGGTGGTGTGGAGTGCTACATCCTGCTCAGGGGTGTGACAGGGGGCATGGTGGGAGTTGAAGTGCAGGCCTCCCACCCCAACACAGCCTCCATGGCAAGATGGGTACCTACCTGCTAGTTTGTTTCTAGTGATGGCATGGCTGCCACATACATGTGGGTGGGAGGGTTGCTCCATCTTGATGAGCTGGGTGACAAGGGTGCATGGAGGGATTTGTTGTGCAGGCCTCCCACCCCCACACAGCCTCCATGGCAAGATGACTACCTACCTGTTTGTTTGTAGTGGGACCATGGCTTCCAAATGCTTCTGGGTGGTGTGGGGTGCTACATCCTGCTGAGGGGTGGGACAGGGGGCATGGTGGGAGTTGTAGTGCAGGCCTCCCACCCCCCACAGTCTCCATGGCAAGATGGCTACCTACCTGTTAGTTTGTTTGTAGTGGGACCATGGCTTCCAAATGCTTCTGGGTGGTGTGGGGTGCTACATCCTGCTCAGGGGTGTGACAGGGGGCATGGTGGGAGTTGTAGTGCAGGCCTCCCACCGCCACACAGCCTTCATGGCAAGATGGCTACCTACCTGTTTGTTTGTAGTGATGGCATGGCTGCCACATACATCTGGGTGGGAGGGAGTGCTCCATCTTGATGAGCTGGGTGACAAGGATGCATGGTGGGAGTTGTTGTGCAGGCATCCCACCCCCACACAGCCTCCGTGCCTAGATGTCTGCCTACCTGTTAGTTTGTCTGTAGTGGGACCATGGCTTCCAAATGCTTCTGGGTGGTGTGTGGTGCTACATCCTGCTCAGGGGTGGGACAGAGGGCATGGTGGGAGTTGTAGTGCAGGCCTCCCACCCCCACACAGCCTCCACGGCAAGATGGCTACCTACCTGTTAGTTTGTTTGCAGTGGGACCATGGCTTCCAAATGCTTCTGGGTGTTGTGGGGTGCTACATCCTGCTCAGGTGTGGGGCAGGGGGCATGGTGGGAGTTGTTGTGCCGGTTGCCTGTGCACATGCCCCCATGGTGATGTTGCTAGCTACATTTGGGGTAAATGTGAGTGAGTGAATGTTGGATCTGTGAGATATGTGTTGGGGAGTGTGTGGTGCATGTGAATGTACTTGTGCCTAGGGGGTGTAGCTTTGTAGTTGTGCAAGCCAGTACATAGCAGTGTGGTGGTGGTCATTTGTTTGTACTTACCAGCCTCCACACCCCCGGCTACTCCTGTGAGACTCTCTGGATGCAGTATGGAGAGCACCTTCTCCTCCCATGCAGTGAATGGTTTTGGTGGGATGGGAGGGCCACCGCCAGTCCTGTCATCCAGCTCATGGTTCTTGCTCCTCTTCTGTTTGACAACCCTCTTCGGGTCATGTCACTGCTTCATGATTTCCTGCTTGGAGCGCGGGGTGGTTCTTACTGCTTTGACCCTTTCGACTATCCTTGCCCACATTTGGGCTCTTGTGGCTAATGGTGTCTGTTGGACCAGGCTACCAAACAGTTGTGGTTCCATTCTATCTCATCTACCATTACCTTCAACTCACTCTCTGTGAATTTTGGAATTTTATGTGTTGCCATGGTGTGTGATGTGCAAAGGGGTTGTGGGTGCAGGGTTGTGAGTGGTGGAGGGGGTGATGTGTATGGTGTGTGATGTGCAGGGCGTCAGAGGTGCAGGTGTGGAAGTGGTGGTGGTGGTGATGTGTGTGTGGTGTAATGTTTTGCCTCGCCTTTCTGTTATGGTTCAAGCCCTTCTCTTCTGGAGTGTTGCAAAGGATTGTGGTCTAGGAAGGGGCTGGTTTTATGCTCCGCTATGTGGGTGTGTCCAGATGGGTTATTTCTGTCAGGTGTGTTGTGTGGGTTGTCCTGGGATTTATATTTTTGTATTTGCCATGTGGTTGGGGTGTGTTCTGTGTTTTGGGAGGCATGGCTGCTTTGCTGTGTGCACTTTGTGGCCTTGTTGTGGGTTTTTTCTTTCGTCTGCCATATTTGTCACGGAGCGTCCGCAGCAGTGGGTGTGCTGCAGCTCTTCCGCCGGCTCTCCCATTCATCACTGTTAGCGACTGCGCTGGTCGGAAACTACAGTACGTACCGCGTGGGCTTCGGGGTTATCCTAATTTTCTGTGCGGTGTCGCCGCTGTCCTGGTGGCGATTTGATTGTTTTCTGCCGTGAATGCGGTCGGTGTTTTTTGGCGGTTGATCCTAACTTGGACGCCGGATTTTCAACGGTGCCGCGGGCGGTTGATGTCCTGGTCCATGGAGGTCGGGGTGGTTTTCCGTCCGCCATCCTAATAGACCCCCAAGTATTCACAACGTGGCAGTAGCATGCGATAGTCACCAGATAACGCGTCAACTGGCCGTGCAAAATCCAACGCCACGCCGCAAAAATGCGAAACGCGAACTCAAAAAAACATGCGCCGAGGCCAACGCGGTACAAAAAGTCACGCAACAAAACGGCCGCAGGCCTGCAAATACCACGCGTCTGGCAGGCAAATGCACCACAAAAAAGACACAACACACCAGAAACAAGCCAAAGCACGTAGCAACATGGATGCAAACTGACCCAGCGCAGAGGCCAACGTGAACCCCACAACCCCAACAGACCACCAGCAAGGAACAACGGGGTCGGGGAAAGCCAAGGAGAAGAGGGAGAGGAAGACGGGGTGCAGACCGCAGGAAAACAAGACCAGCGTCGCGGAGGTGACAGAACAGTGCCAACAACTGACCCACAAGTAGATCACCCGGAATGCAGTCGGAGTGCCGAGGAGGCCAATCGAGGAGGCCAAGAGGCGCCAGCATGACGTGACAACCGAAAGCAGGCACAAAACCGCTGCCAACAGGAAGGCAGCAACGGCGACAGGAGGTGGCAGTCCAGAAACACAGGAGGAGCTGGAGGAAACCAAGGCCACAGTCATCAGTGTGTAGACGGTGCAAGGAGTAGGGAGTACAGACACAGCTCTAGAGGACCTGACAACATCAACAGGGCAAGTAACGAACAGGGACTGGGGGTACAGGGGGAGATGGGCACAATGGCACACAGGCACAATGAGGTGTAGCACACTGCACACCCACAATTACCCAGGATCATGTCCCTGATCCCCTTGGCACACTGCAGCACACACACACATAGAAAAAACAGCACACCCACATTGACGACAACGTGGTACAATGCGCATAGCCGACACTGCAGGACAGAGGACACAACTGGCTCCGCACATGTACAGAAACATGCCTACTACATCTGACAGAGCTGGAAACTGTGAAATGGAAATGTACACGTACGACCACACATCCGTCATGTAGTCCAAATGTACACTGTCCTGCAGAAGAATCCAGCACCTCACAAACAGTCACAATGTGTTGCAGGGATTCTGCTCATGCACAGAACTATGTGCAGGAAACCAGAACCTCAGTGAATTGTGGTGTACCGAAAACTCACCTCAGAACCCAGAACCCCTATCCGACCAGCATAAGTGTCCCATTCGTTATCCGTATTATCTCGGAGGTCCCAATGTATAGACAACCCAGAACAAGCGACTTAGTGTACTCTTAGGAATGGTGGGAATCAGAAATACCTGTTCGTAATTATTCTCATATCAGTCCACAACAAGAGTAAACAAAGACACGGTAAAGTTTAAGGAGTTTATTTTCTAAACCTCGTGTCCTAAGATGCAGTACTTTGGCTAACATAAGCAGGCAAACGATTAAAATAAAAACCATCAGCATTGTTACAATACCATAAAAAATGAAAGGAGAGATCATATTACAAATGACAGTGGATTACAGCCACCTTCCTTTCGCTAATAAACTAATATTAGTATACTAATAAAAGGTCTCTAGGCTTGAATGGGGAACCCCATACCGTAAAGATCAGCTTAGTTGAATCACATCACAGGATCAGGTGTGGTCTGCTCCTGGGAAAGCTCTTCTTCAGAATGTGTGTGATGCATGCAGCCTGCACTATTAAAAGCATTCGACTTTCAGGTATTTGCAGCTGCGTGCGTGTTACGGCTAAATAGTGGGCCGATCAACCTGAACTCAAAAACATGCATTGTCTGGCGACCCAGACTGTTTCTTTACACAATGTTCAGACCAAGGTCGCAGCTCACGGCTAGGGATGTGAACAACAGACAGTTCTCATGTGAAGAAAAGGCGAGCAAGCAGTTTTAAAATAATAACATGTAACTGCAGTGTCGTGTGCAAAAGCAGCAAAAGTGGCAAGATGGCTTTCTAACATCTAACGCGGTTATGCTAACTTAGCAATGTATGTATATAAATTGCAGCCCTCACTACACCCCCCCTTGATCGGACCACTAAACAATAGGGATGCAATCAGGGAACGCAGAGTTCAAGTTCGATAGAACGGAACTAAGTGCACAAATTGGAAATCCATATAAAGGGCAGTGAAAGTTCGAAAGAAAAAAAAACGAGAAAAGGAAGAGAAAAAAAATTTTGAATGGAAAAATTAATGGGCAAGCGCCCCCAAAATAAGGAAGAATGAATGGCAAGGCTCAGAGAGCCCCAATGATGAAAGAAAAAAGGAGAAAAAATTACTAAAAAAATAAAACAAAAATTTTAAAAACCAAACATCTGTGCAACGGAAAGTTGGACGACCTCCAAGCTAATCCATCAACGTATATGCACAGTAAGTAGCAACAGCTTCCAAGAGGAAATCATTGGAATGTTCTGCAAAAGTGTCTGCCATCCAGTTCAGTAAGGGAAATGAACGTACATGTTCTTCAATAATTGGAGCCTCTAGTACCATCAGAGGACAACCGGTGTGTTCTTCAAGATAACTTCTCGCCAGGAAGTTATATGCAGCCGTACCGATATCCCAATTCCCTAGGACTCCATGTACCGCTCCACAGGCCATAATCCTGACACCAGAACAGTCCAACTCATGAGCCACTAAGGGACTCATTAGTCGATCATAATCCGGGGCGGGAGACACCGAGTTTGACAAGCACAAATCCAGAGCCCATTGGAAGGGACAGTCTAGGCAATGAAAGACAGGTTGTACGCATGTAAAGTAGGAAAACCGGAAGGACAAGCCATAGGCTATGCTTAAGGTGGCCAGTGGTAATGTACCATAGTATTCAAGCATCCGGTCACGGAGATGTAGCAGCCGGGGCAGGCTGTCGTGTGACACAAATCGTGCAGCCATTGCGCAGGAAGCAGACCAACAACAGCACTCCAGCTACGAGGGCCAGAATCAACAGGAGACCTCCAAAGATGCTGGAAAAATTAGAATGAAAAAATGCCGGGATCACACCAAAAATAGTTTGGAAGGAGGTCACGAGGCCGGAGCCCACAATTTTGAAAAAATGTGCCAAGCCACTTGTTGACGAGGCATTAAAGATAGTTTGAATCAGAGCACCAAAATGAAGTTCGAGGTCAGTATTCAAAAGCGCCTGCACCTCGGTGCGCGTATTTGCTACGTGAAGGACAAATGTTTCCCGGGAAGAAGTCAGCGCGACTTCTTTTTGAGACAATAGAGCCCTTATTCTGCTCATCTTGTTGAACTCTGCTTGCAAGGTTGGAATGGAAGGCCAGATGGATACATCCAGCCGCCCATGCAGGGGTGGGAAAAGGACATTGTTACACCAAACTACTCTCCGTGATACAGTCACAATGTAGGGAATTCCCACTAGCATCCCGCAGCAAGCTTCATTATTTAAGAGCAAATAATTACCGTTAGCCAGAAGCGTGAATGATAGTGTAATAGCTGGCACTGGAATCCCTTTCAGGACGCAAGCTAAATTAGGAGCATGCACGTTGCATGCGCCATGCAATTGAATGTGCCTACATACTACAGAATGATCAGGTGTGGAGGTGCATTCCTTACAGTTCAAGTAGACCTCTTTACCGTCTCTCGTACATCTGTATGTAAAGGGGAGTGACCAAACTTCATGCAGGAAGGCACTACCCAGTTGTTCATATCTACCTAGGGCATAATGTTTCATGCATGAACTCAATTTAAACAAAGGGAACGGCAATGTGATTAACCCGTGGATAAGCCACACAGCAGAATTCAATTCGGCCACTGAGAAAGGTAAAGGTTCTAACTTTTCAATATGCAGTAATGAATATGTTGCATCTTTCATGGACATAAATTGTTGTTTTGCAGTTAGATTAAAGGGAAGAAATAAAGATGAAGTATTCATATAGTCCCATGGGACTTTCCCTGCCTTTAACGTTTGCAATGTCCATGCAAACTGCATTACAGAACACAATTGATTTTGACCATGATACAAAACAGACATATCGTTCTGCACAATATCAACAACAGAGGAAACAATATTGTCTAAAGTGTAAATTCTGGAAGAAAGGGTGTTAATGCTATTATCTATAACAGCTAGTACTTTTTCCATATTGGCTTGATCAATAACCCTTAATCTGGAAGCAGCTTCAATTTGTGATAATTTACAAACTTCGTTATAAATAGCATACACCCATCTTTTGGACCTGCCACCTACAGGACCCTTAACAAAATCATTCAAATCTATTTTGTCATGTAATTTAGATAAATGAAGTTTAACAGATGCCAGAGTGGAATGTTGCAGCCAAGATTGGCATAACTTCCCTACAGAGTAGGTAGTAACTGAATGAGAAGATTCAAAACGAGGATCCACGCGCATCTGCGTATATCCAGGTTTTAAACCCAGAAAACGATGTTGACATGAATCTGAGCTCGTCTGCCATATTAACCATCCTTCCGGATCTAATTTGGAAATATTGAAGGATGTATTAGAGATAGATGACTGCAACGCGTCAAGGGACAGATCTGTTTGATTCTCCCAATTTGGATAAGCACCCAGATCCGGAGTAGAGGGAAACTTTAGTTTTTTCGAAGTAGCCAATCCAAGGAAGGTGGTTTGGAAGATTGTTGAATTTAAAAACAACATGTGATTTGGTATAAGGCAGGCACGATGCAAAGCTTCTGTTCCTTGTACCTGCCGCGGTTTGGAACCCCAAACCGATTTAAGATCAATAGCAGCCTTCCACAGATCATAACCCCTGATTGACAAATCATCTAGAAAGGATTTGGAATATAATAATTTTGTGTGTGTCAGCCTAACCTTCGAGGCAGACTCAGCTGCCACTTTAAAATAAAAGGAGGCAGGATTTGAAACACTGAAATCTGAAAAATATGTGAATTTGTTCACTAATGTGGTGGAGCTAACCAGCATTGGTGCTGGACAATGTTCCCATTGTGTGTAATTTACAAAATTCCTAAACGTATTGGCTTTATGAATGAAATGATTGCCATAATGTTGATAGCAAAACTGCTCATCATAATTAGCAGTTTCTAAATACAAATCCTCAGCATCAAATGCAGCATAATATTTCAAATCAGAAAATAGTGCTTCTATGGCTTGAACGTCCCAATCATCTGAGCGGATGTTTTGCTTAACTACATCACCCATAGAAACATGAAATACATTTGGTACATTGATAACCTCAGTGGGACCATGAATTTGAAATGTAACAGCATCCCACGCAAGAGAGATGATCTACAACGGATTTAATCAGTAGCACAAGGGTTCAGAAACCTTTTTAATGATCAAGGTTGAATGAACCTATCAGGTGAGTAATAGGTAGGTTAAAACCCGTCACTCCCGTTATCCGGAAACAAGAGTGAGGGAGTCGTGGACTAATATAAGCACTACAAAGGCGTTTCAAATCAATAGACCAAACGTTAGGTGCGCCATGTTGCAGGGATTCTGCTCATGCACAGAACTATGCGCAGGAAACCAGGACCTCAGTGAATTGTGGTGTACCAAAAACTCACCTCAGAACCCAGAACCCCTATCCGACCAGCATCAGTGTCCCATTCGTTATCCGTATTATCTCAAAGGTCCCAATGTATAGACAACCCAGAACAAGCGACTTAGTGTACTCTCAGGAATGGTGGAATCAGAAATACCTGTTCATAATTATTCTCATATCAGTCCACAACAAGAGTAAACAAAGACACAGTAAAGTTTAAGGAGTTTATTTTATAAACCTCGTGTCCTAAGATGCAGTACTTTGGCTAACATAAGCAGGCAAACGATTACAATCAAAACCATCAGCATTGTTATAATACCATAAAAAATGAAAGGAGAGATCATATTACAAATGACAGTGGATTACAGCCACCTTCCTTTCGCTAATAAACTAATATTATTATACTAATAAAAGGTCTCTAGGCTTGAATGGGGAACCCGCAACCGTAAAGATCAGCTTAGTTTAATCACATCACAGGATCAGGTGTGGTCTGCTCCTGTGAAAGCTCTTCTTCAGAATGTGTGTGATGCATGCAGCCTGCAATATTAAAAGCATTCGACTTTCAGGTATTTGCAGCTGCGTGCGTGTTATGGCTAAATAGTGGGCCGATCAACCTGAACTCAAAAACATGCATTGTCTGGCGACCCAGACTGTTTCTTTACACAATGTTCAGACCAAGGTCGCAGCTCACAGCTAGGGATGTGAACAACAGACAGTTCTCATGTGAAGAAAAGACGAGCAAGCAGTTTTAAAATAATAACATGTAACTGCAGTGTCGTGTGCAAAAGCAGCAAAAGTGGCAAGATGGCTTTCTAACATCTAACGCGGTTATGCTAACTAAGCAATGTATGTATATAAATTGCAGCCCTCACTACAAATGTACATTGCCATACAGCCTGCATGTAAACCAGAACAGTGCGCCAACACATATGACAACACAATGTCAACATGCATCTCCCCTTCACACTGCAGAGGGGCCCACAACACCTCCAGCAGAGCACAGAAGACAACACATCTGTGATGCTGGAGAGGACTACCACACCGTTGACACCGACGCCCTACAACAGCCCATGGATATTCCACGCAACCCACCACCAGGACCAGGGCAGACAAGCTACTCAGAGGAAAACACAGAGCCTGCAACAGACCTCACAGCAGGAAGCACCCGCTAGCACAGCTGGCTCACAACACTTCACCCACCCACACATGGCACCCCAATGCTAGGTGTCAGCACGCCAAAAGGAGGTGGCCCAACAGGTGTGGGTGGATGCCGAAACCATGGAAGGCGAACTAGAACACATATGTTGGTGTCTATCACCCTCAGAGACCACCCACACCCCACAAAAGAGACCCACACTGCCATAGAGACACATGAAGATGCACATTCACAGTACGGAACCACGCCCAGGGGCGCGCAAATGGCAGTCACACACCCGCGTTGGCCCTGCGTACGACGGCCCTGGCCACTCCCCTTACGAATTGAGTGGGTGACGACAAAGCTACATGTCCAAGCTCAAACATGCTGCCTGCGGTGACATGTCTGCATCCGATGTACACAGCACAATGTAATGTCATAGGGCACAGGGCCCTCATGCATACAATAAGACCACAGGGACACACGTAGACATAATGTGGTACTGGCTACGGGCACGTGCGCCCGGCCCCTTTATTGGCAGAGCCACATGTACAGTGATGCCTGTGCTGGATGTGTGTGTGGTGAGTGCAAACCAGCCCGCACGCAGTGCTTGGTGCTGGCAACCACTTGAACAGTGGACACCAGTGCAACGGAAACTGAAAACACCTGCATGACAGAGTCAACTGCTGAGCAACATGGAGGGAGCTGGAGAAAGTCCAGAGGTACCACAACATGCAAACAGAATTGTCTGTGAGTTGCAGTGCACGGATGTAGGGGCACCACAGCTGAGCACGTACATGTGAAGAAAAAGTCTCGGATTGTGTCCCTTCGAGACATTCCTGATGCAGATGCAGTGGGGTGTGCTAGACCTGCATCATCTTCCTCATCAGTGTCCCAGGTCTCTCACACTGCTTGAGGTGACATTGCAGCGCAACCTTTCCACAACACAAAACTCAATCAGTAACGGACGATGGAGTGCTGAGCAGGGTATCCGACTGATGATGGCATCCATGACAGGTGTGAGCAACTCGGTAAGTCCGTCAGGACCACCGTTTCGACTCTGGCAGATGGCGGTTGGTCCTGGTGGTGGTGGCGTGTGCCTCCTGCGGTGATGCGACGTCTGGGTCGGTCAGGTCTCGATTTGATGTGTGAGCCCTGGTGGACCACAGTTGAGGCCGGAGGCAGCAGACAGCGCAGGGCCACAGACACATGGCGTTGATGACCCGGTGGCCATCGCCTCAGAGGCCATCCAATATCTCAGAAGAAGGGGTCCCATACCTGACCAGCACAGAGTAAGTGGCTCCGTATGCACAGCGGCTGGCACAGGCACCCTGCCACGGGACGGTGACTTGCGGTGCACTGAGGTAGGTCCACGCGCAGTGAGCGGGTCTTCATCGATGTCCAAGGTGAATGTGGCGTAGGCTTGCAGGGGTCAGAGGAGGGTGTTCTCCAGGGCATGATGCGGAAGGTATGATGTTATCAGGCAGCAGCAAATGGAGGAGTGTAAAGCGCCAGCCTCGTTTCCACCACCAATTCGGTATCAGCTACATGAGGATGAACACTAGCCCTTAGTCCATAGACTCAGACGCCACCAATGTACGGCCAGACAGTGTCCATGAATGTCGGGGAACAGACTTAGTGGCACCGGTGCTGAGAGGGGATGCAATCTGCGATGATGCCGGTACACGGATATAAACTCCGCTATCACTAAATCAAGACTCTCAGCCTCATGCATCAAGCCAAAATCCAGTCGGTAAAATACCGAATCGCAAATAACACCCGTTAGCGATTAAAAAAACCCGAATCCCAATGCATCAACCAAAACGGTGACCAAATAACGAATCGCTAAATGAAATCCGGTAAAATACCGAATCGCAATTAACCAACGTGCAAAAATACCGATTAGCTGAATACCGAAATGGCAATCCCCGAAATCACTAATAGCTCCCGGCAAGTGCCAATGGCTAATAACGAATCGCTACCCAATGCAACAACAGTCGCAAATACCGAAAATCCCAAAAATCGCTATTTTGCATGAGCTAAATAAGGGGAATCAGAACCTGGAGGTAAAGTAAAAAAAAAAAAATTGTGAATAAAAAAAAATTATCCTACAGGTGCAACTGATTGTGGTAATCACCAACCCCTTAAATGTGGCCAAGGAGACCCTGTTGGCTACCACAAAATGGCAGCCCTCTACGTGCTTGCAAGGAGGATGCGTATCAATGCGGCAGGACAGCGCAAGAGAAGGGTCCAGGAGAGAGTTTTCAGACTGCGCATCACCTTACTCGGCCAGAATGAGGACGAGGTGTACGAGAAGTATCGACTCAATCGTGCCATGATCATGCGCCTCATTGCACACCTGGAACCATTACTGCAGCACCAGACACACCGGACCAATGCAATCCCTGCGCACGTCCAGGTCCTATGCAGCCTGCACCTACTGGCCTCCGGAAGTTTCCAGGGGGTAATTGCGGTAGCCGGAGGCGTATCGCAAAGCGCACTCTCACGCTTCTTCCAGAAATTCCTAGATGCCATGCTGACAATGCTACACTCCCACATCAGCTTCCCCACAACCCCACAGCAGTTGGACCGCAACAAACAGGCATTCTACCAGGTGGCACAATTCCCCCATGTAATTGGATGCATCGACTGTACGCATATCGCCATATGTCCACCGGCAGCAAATGAGTACATATTCCGTAACCGCAAGTCATACCACTCAATCAACGTGCAGGTTGTGTGCGATGCCAATCACATCATAACGGACCTAGTGGCACAATTCCCAGGGAGCACACACGACTCCTACATATTCCGCAACAGTGGAATCCACAGGCGTCTACTCAACGGAGAATTTGGAGAGGGACTCCTGCTTGGTACGTACAAATCCCGCTTCCCAACATGAACACCACACATGTATGAACTTCACCATTGCTAAGTCTTTGCTTCTATCTTCTAGGTGACAGTGCTTACGCCCTGCGTGATGTCATACTCACCCCATACATCAATCCAGCAACCCCACAGGAGCAACGCTACAACGCAGCACACATTAGCACCAGGAATGTAATAGAGAGGACATTTGGGATTCTGAAGAGTCGCTTTCGAATCCTACACAAGACTGGCGGCGCCATGCTATACAAACCTGAAACCTGCTGCCGGATTATTGCCGTATGTGCAATGCTGCACAACATTGCGACCAGAAGGGGGATACCCATAGAGGTGGACAGGAATGGGGACCACAGGGATGACCAACCACCCGCCCAACACCGACAGGCACACGTCCCTAACACAGCAGAGGGCCATAGGAGGCGGACATACATCATGCAACATCATTTCTGAATCAGGTGAGAATGATACATAACTAATTTGTTGGGGGTGCAACTGTTTAATGCACAGTAGCACTGCGGTATGTGCAACAAAACAAGCAATGGAAATAATGCTCCACATGTAAAAAGTTAAAACAAATATGCGTTAAAGTCACGGCTGTGCAGACTCAGGAAGGGGAGGACCATGGTTGCCCCACCACGGTCAGGTAGGCCTGTAATTCTGTCTAGTGGCGCTTGCCACGTACACCAAGCCTCCGCTCAGGTGTCTCCGACGCCTCACCACGCCCTGTCCCCGTGGAGGCCCACGAACTGCGGCGCCTGGTGCTGGCCTCTGCCACTGACACACTGCTGACACTCGAGGCAGCCTCACTGCCACCTTCCCCTCCCAATGCACCAGCACTGAATGTGCCGCTCTGTAGGTGTTCGACAGCAGCAGTCATCTGCCCTAGTGCCTTTGCTACATCCCCGCAAAAGTACCCAAGGTCCACCTGCAAGGACACAGAGCGGTGTGCCAACACTGCGGTGCTGTTGCTGAGACGTGTGATGGCCTTTGTAGACTGCAACAACTGCTGACGGTGCCTCCTCCTCTCGCACTCATGGCCCTCCCTCATGGCACGGGTGAGCTCTTGGATGTCCTCCCTGAGGTGCTCATTGCCCTCTGCCACCACAGTGGACATGTCCCTAACCGCCGCACTCAGGGCACGCATTTCCCGAGCAAGGCGCACGATATTCGAGCTAATTGTTGCCATGTGTCGTCCCTGCAGGCGCTGTACACGTAGCATCCTCTCCTCGATGGCAGAAGTGTGTGGGAGATCAAGGTCGCCTGAGGAGACAGAACTTGGCCGAGCCCTGCGCCGCTGTTGGAGTCTGGCGCGTCCAGGTGGTGCTGCAGGCGGTGTGATGGTGCGCAGACTTTGTCCCAATTGTGTGGAGGGTGTTTCCATCACCTGCAAGGGCGCTACTTGGGACTTGCGCCTCTGCGCTTTAGTGGCTGGTGTTGCTGCAGCTGGTGTGGATGGTGCTGGTGGTGTTGGTGGTGCTGGTGCTGGTGCTGGTGGGGTGGCAGGTGGAGGTGATGGATGCGCATCCTGCGCTGTCTCCATGTCGGAATCCACCGGTGTCTCAGATATGATCAGCTGGCCGCTGTCGTTCGATTCCCCAGGAGATGCATCTGTGTGTGAAACAGTGCATGGTTAGTGGGATAGTTACACCTCCGTAGTGTTGTACACGTACATGTCCCTCTGTGATCCACTAAATAAACAGTCTACATCCCTGTTCAACTGATGTGGTGGTCCGTAATTGTATTTACGCCTGTACATGCACACTGGGCTGACTAGACTACAACTCCCATGATGCACTAGTGTTAAGAGTAAAACTGTGTGGCCCAAAGCTGCATACACACTCAGGTCCTGCTGGGGGCATGGGAATGGATTTACGCTATGCTGGGTATGGGCACAGGCATGCATCTTACCTTGGCCACTTGTGGCTGCGCCGGACGTGTCCATCTGGGTCACTCCCACGACGGCTTCCCGCTCGATCGTCCCTTCCACCAGGTCCTCCAGGGCAGTGTTGGATTGTACTGATGAAGGTCCGCCTCCGGTCCTGCTCGCCTCCCGGAGCCTGTCCGCAATCCTCTCCTTGGCACGCTTCCGCAGGTCGTACCACCTTTTCTTGAGGTCTTCGATGCTGCGGGGCGTTACGCCAACTGCATTCACCCTCTCCCGGATGCGCAGCCATATGCGCCACTTCTCCTGCTCAGGCACCTTGAGGGACAGCTTACCGAAAAGGCGATCGTGCTTGCTGCTGACTCCCTCTATAAGGTACTCTAGCTCCCTGTCAGAGAACTTGCGCTTGCGTGCTGACTCAGCGCTGGATGGCACTTCCTTCTCCATGTTGAATAGGTTTTGGGTTTTAAACAGTCGGTGTGGCTTTACTCTGCACAGGCAGGCTTCCCTCACAGCTCCTGTTTGCTCCTCTGTCGAGGCAATGAGGGTGGGGCTGCAGTATTTCCTGGTTGGTGATGTCATCTGCACGTTCCCGGAGCGACGCGGTCAATTGCGATTTCGCTAATACCGAATTCGCTAATTGCTAATTCGGTATTACCGAACTCGCAAATAGCTAATCGGAGTTTGCATGCCCCGGTATTGATTATTCGGTAAATATAGCGATTTTTAAGGAATCGCTAAAATTTACCGAATCTGTTGATGCATGCTCAATAGCGATTCCTTAATAACGATTCCTTATTTCTCGCTATTAAGGAATCGCTTTTGGTTTGGTTGATTTATATGGCTGTCTGTGACCTACTGGACCGCAGCGGTCAGCAGTGGCCCACACCCACCTGTCGTTGGCTCGCGATGCACAGAGTTAGTGACACCAGGGCAGTTGTCCGTAGTGTTCGATCACCTCCGTAACGATGATCCTGTTCGCTCCGGACTGCAACGCGTCATCCTCATACACCTCTCCTTGCGTGCGGTGATATGTATTCTGCCTTTGAATAATAGATGTTCAGGTCCAATTCTGTGACCTACTGGTGCGTAGCGTAGGACGAGGGCATTAATCCGCGTAGGTCCACAGAAACGTGTGGTTGTAATGCTATGTACAGACTTGGTGGCACCACATCGAAGGGAGTATAGTGAAATGATGGTGTTCACTGCCATGGTGTAATCAAGACTCAGTTCCAAATGTGTGACCTACTTGACTGTGGTGTAGGCCGGAGGCGGCAGTAGAGTACGTCAACGAGAAAAGACTAAAGCGGGCCTCTGTCGTGGAGCCCGTGATGGGCTGAGGAGACTGCCAAGTTCGCGGGTCTCGGGCTTGGAGCTTGCGCCTGCACGTGTTGGGCCCTCCGTGACACCCGGCGGTGTCGGTAGGTGATCAGTGTGGCCTGGTTGTGCAGGGGCGGGCCTGGCGGTTTCGGGGTCCAGCGGGCCGGGGTACGGCAGGCGCACAGGATCACAGGCACCTCGTGCCATGGTGAGAGGCGCCACCCTGGCAGAGACATTGGGCTTTCCGGAAGAGGACCACGCCCAGATCTACGTGCTTTTTATTCACACCGCTATGCTGGCCTGACGTACGCTGGGCCATCCCACTCCTCT
This sequence comes from Triturus cristatus, assembly GCF_964204655.1. NCBI lineage: Eukaryota > Metazoa > Chordata > Amphibia > Caudata > Salamandridae > Triturus > Triturus cristatus. The sequence continues at coordinate 119,841,779 of NC_140581.1, forward strand.
CACGCTTACAGGGGGGGGGCATAACAGGCAACATTTCCGCAAAATCCCCCACTGGCCGGGGTGACATAGTTGCGTCCACTGTCCACTACACTCCATACACCAGAGTTGTATGTCGCCATGGATATGGGTGTGTTCTGCATACTTTGGTCTGTCCAGCACATCTCCGCCACTCTAGGCATTGTGTAGTTTCCCAATCATGGTTCTCCTGCATCCTTCACACATGCCTAGTTGGCACCTCCCCCCACATTCAGCTAGTGTGTGGCTGAGGTGCCATGCCGGTGATGGCTCATGTTCACGGCTTGCCCAGGTTACCATTGTGAGTTGTCCTGTTGTGTCTGGTGGGTGGGCATGTTGTTTTGCATGTTGGTTTTGTTTTTGTGACATGTGCATTGCCAGAGTTGTGGGTTGCATGGTTGTGTAGTTGAGGTGAGTGGGGTGTTCATTTGGTACTTACCAAGGGGTTGTGCATTTCCCTTGGTGCCATTCTGAGGACGCTAGTTGCTGATGGACTGGATAAAGGAATCGTGCACAGTGGATGGGTATTTGGAGGCGAGATTGGTGGAGGTTCCACGGTGTTCGGTTGTTGCCTGCACATTGATGCGAGACGTGTTCTTTCTGTTGTGGCGATTGTGTGCTGTGTCGGCAGGGGGCACAGGTATGACGTGTGCTGTGGTTTGCCCCCAACATGTGCGTGCATCCAGCTATGGCCTATGGTCCTTGTTTGGTCTCCAGCGGATCCTGAGCATTATGTTTGACGTATGGGTACTGGGGTACCAGGCTGATGGTGATGTCCAGGACAGGTGTGAGGGACTTGGATGTGGCTGGCTGTGTGACTCCTCAGACTGTGGCGGGTGTTGGTTGGGGGGTACCAGGGACCAACAGGTGCAGCACAGCCGGCAGCTTTGTGTGGGGTGGGATGTTGGTTGTCCGCTGTGTTGGTGCCGTCGGCCTGTTGAGCGTTGTTGGTCATGTTGCGTGAGATGGTTGTCATTTTGAGCCTGTATTGGGCAATGACATTGTCAGGTGTTGGGTCTGGGAGGCTGGTATGTTTCCTGGGGGTCCGCTGTCTTTGTCAGCGCTGCCAGGTGCTGTATGGGATCCTGGGGTGGTGGCGGTGGGTGTTGTGCCCCTCTTGGGTGTCCGGGCCGCATAACCAGTGGCTCCATGGCATCTGCTGCCCTTCCAATGTAGCTGTGGGCTGTGCTCCCTTTTGTGGTGCAGGCTGTGGTCCGACTTAGCACCAGGTCCGAGCAGGTGTCATTTTCCTGCTGCTAACGCGCCTTATCGCCTGTTTTGTCTTCTTATCGCAGTTCTGGCTGTTTGTTGTGAATGTTGTGGAGTTGTGTTGTTGCAGCTTTTGGCACGGGAATGCCTACTCTGCATCTCATTGCGATAGTTGTGGGGGTCATCCGTGGCGATGTTTTTTGCGGCTGCTATCGTAGGTAAACTGGTGCTGTGGGCTGTTAACACCAGCTTGTGAATGGGACGATAAATTTATCGCAACTTTGGCTGCGATAAAGAGCTGTTAACTCGGCGATAGTTCCTTGTGAATACGGCCCTTGGTAATTTATCCAGAAGTTGTATGACCTTATTGATGAGGCCAGGAGTCTGGTCACCCAAGTCTGTCAAAGCTCAAAAGGCTCTGTCGTATGAGCAGCCCTGCCAAGTACCACGCATCAGGCGTTAGACTAACGCATTTCAGTGGTTCACATCCCTGCACTGAAATGCAAAGTCACGCATTATATTGCCTCCTCAGCTGTCAAAGCAGGAGCGCTGCTAATGCACCATTACTGACTGAATTTAAGCTAGAGTGGCAGAGCGTGGTCATGGTGCTTGCTGCTCCAAACAGGCTTGGGAGGTGGCTCAGCTGCTCGCAGAGCTCTAGCTGCTGCTAAGAATGTAACACTGTTAATTGGATTCACCCGACACTGCGCGCCCCAGCATTACTGTTACATCTGATGTCAGGAGTCACTGTGGCCAATGGCTACTACCAAGACAGTGTGGTCAGGACATGAGTTGGAAGACACGCACTTTAATAGCCGGGCCGGTCCTGCTGCCTGCGGCGCGAGTGGGCGGAAGTTCATGAGAGCTTTATGTTTTGGCTGCTGGCAGCAATCATAGCAATGCAGCTCGCACGGTGCAGCTGCAGCCCAGACCACACCAGTTACCCTCAGCATCAGCCTAGCGTTGCCGCAACAGGGCTGGTAGAGTCATACGTGTGGTGTCCAGGGCCAAGAGTAACAGACACTCAATATGATTTTATGATGAGCTTTATTCCATGCTTCTGACTCGGTCCCTGTCCCTACACTATCTGCCCGTTCCTGTCGTCTCCCCTCCTCTTCCCGTGCCCTCCTGACTCCGCCCACTCCAACAACTATACCACTCACTTTCGACATCTTCCCCTTTTTTAACAAAATGAAATGACTGACTTGTTTATAGTTCTTCAATTAGTCGTTTCGGCCTGCGGATGTCCCGTCGCGGTCGGAGTGACATTGTTCCTGCTTCCAACTCAAGTTCACCGTGAGTATCAGGACACTGACCCTCGACAGCCACTGCAGGTTGTTCTCTTCCTTCTCTCCCTTGGTGCCCCACCATCTTCTGGAGCGACTCTCTCATGACTGGAGTGCATTTCTGAAAATGTGATACGTTTCTGGTAACTCTCCGGCTGTCAGACTCTGCGGTCACCATGGTACCCTTCTTCTGAGTAATCGTCAGAGGCTCGGCTCTGAACTTACAGTCCGTTTTCCTTTGCTGTTCCTGTTTGACTATGACACAGTCCCCTTCATGTATGGATGGTGATCTCGCTCTCCTTCGGGCGTCCACATATGATTTCATTTTGTCCTTTCCACTACGGTCAGCTGACATGACCTCTTGATGAATACGAGCAGGTGAGACCGCTCTCAGAGCGCCTTCCCAGGTAGGTATCCGGGTCCTGATTGGTCGACCTAGCATTAAGGTGGCAGGGCATTTTCCTGTGGTGGCATGCGGGGTTGTTCTATAAGCCCTTAGGACTTCATTGAGAGCCACTTGAAGATCCTTTTCCTCGACTGTCGCGTGTTGAAATGTCTTCTTTAGAGTGGCCATGAATCTTTCAATGGTACCATTGGCCTGCGGCCATAGGGGCGTGACTTTACGATGCGTGAAATTCAGATGTCTAGCAAATTCACCAAACTCATGTCCATTAAAAGGAGGGAAATTGTCTGTCTTGAGTTCTGTGGGAATACCCCCCGCCGCAAAAACTTCATCCAACACCGCAATGGTGCTTGATGCACTGGTGGACGATACGAATTGGGCTATTGGAAACCTTGAATATTCGTCCATAATTGCCAGGACGTACTTTCCTGTTTGAAGAGGTCCGTAAAAGTCCATGGCAAGTTCTTGCCACATGCCACGGGGCACTTTTGTCATTTGCAAAGGAGCTGGGGGAAATCCTTGACTGACGAGTTGGCATTGGGGACAGTCTTTGAGGGTGAGTTCCACCATCTGATCCAACAGTGGGAACCACACTCGCTCTCTAAGAGCTCTCTTAGTTGCAACCACTCCTCGATGACCTTCATGAGCGAGATTAATGATGCCCTGCCGTAGTTGCTTCGGAATGACAATCCTTTGGTCCCTCAGCAGAAGACCTTCCGAGGTGGCAGAGAGCTCCTCACTCACATGTCGGAAAGCTTGCAGTTCTTGTCTAATTGCGGGATCCTTCCCTTCCTCCTCACTGTCGTGTCTCCACCTATTGGTCTGCACTCTGCAGTCGGCGGAGTACTTTCTGCAGAATGACATCCTGCGCAGTGGCCTCTCGAACGGCGTCCAGGGGAACCGCTGGTGGTTGAGCGTGGCCTACAACAAAATGGATATATTCCTCAGCCATTGACACTCGTGACGCCGTCGTTGATTGCGGGTGGCGTGACATGTAGTCAGCCGGATTTGCTGATTTTCCCGGCTTGTGCAGTATCGTGTAAGTATATTCCTGTAACCGCAAACCCCATCGCTCAATCCGAGGTGGCATCTTCGAGCTGGGATTTCCGAATATGGTGACAAGCACCTGATGATCAGTCACCATTGTAAAATGCTTGCCATAGATGAAGACATGAAAATGTTCGCAGGCCCAGACAACCGCCAGACTCTCTTTCTCTGGTTGAGAATAAGCCTTCTCGGTGTCTGACAAGCTGCGACTCGCATACGCTACAATGTGACACTGATCACCGTCATTATTGTACTGAGCCAAAATTGCACCCAGGCCCACCGGGCTAGCATCTACAGTTATTTCTGTCTTCCGTTTGGGGTTGAAATACGCTAAATTGTCGGCCGACTCAACAGCACGTTTGATGTCTTGGAATGCCCGCTCACACTGAGGGGTCCAGTCAAAAGGTTGTCCTTGCTTTGTGAGAGTTCTGAGGGGATGGCTAATTGTGGCATAGTCCTTGGTGTATCTGGCACAATAACTGGCCATACCCAGAAATGAACGAATGTCACTGACATCTTGGGGACTCTTGGTGTCGTTTAGGGCCATCATTTTTTCAGGGTCAGGCTTCATTCCCGCTCCGGAGAACACATGTCCAAAGAATTTGAGAGTGGATTGATGGAATTCGCACTTATCTTTGTTTAGAGTTAGATTAGCTTCCAGGAGGGCATGACATACCCGATCGAGGGCCTTATCATGTTCTTGAACATTTGACCCATACACAAGAATGTAATCGCTATAGTTCAGTGTGTTGGGTATGTGTTGTATGGTCTGACGTATGGCCTCTTGAAAGATCTCCACAGCCGAGGAAATGCCAAAACTCAACCCCTTGTATCGAACCAAACCCAGGTGAGTTGCAAATGTTGTTATATACCTCGATTTTTCATGCAACTCCAACAGATGGTATCCCTTGTTTAAGTCTAGTTTCGAGAATACCCGGGCACCATTTAATGCAGAGATCATGTCACTTAAGTGAGGCCCGGGATGACGTTCCCTTTCAATCGCAGTGCTAGGAAGCCGCATGTCAACACATAGCCGCACCTTCCCAGAGGTGCCTTTCTTTGGCACAATGACTACAGGGGACACCCACAGGGTGGGGCCGTCGGTCCGCTCAATGATGTCGGATGCTAATAGTTCTTGAAGTTCATCCTCCACCGCATGCTGAAGGTGGAAAGGCACTCGCCTGGGATGTTGTGCTACAGGTCTTATCTGATCGTTAATGTGAAGTTGAACTTGACATTTGTTCATCTTTCCCAGCCCGGTGAACAGCTTGGGGAATTTATTTAAAATGTCGTGGTCACCACTGACCCGGTATAGAATCTCAACTAAACGAAGTCGCTCCGCCGTTGGTAAGCTGAGAAGACAATCAGCTTCCGGGCCATCGATTACATGTATGAATGCTGACACAGACATATTCTGGTGTCTGAGAGTGGTTGCGAACTTCCCTAGACAGGGAAGTGGCTTCTTTGACATCCAGGTAAATACCCTGACATACGCGGGGCTCAGAGTCGGCGGTGGCTTCATTTTTTTGTATTCCGTTACCGGGATGTAATTCAGTGATGCTCCACTGTCCAGAACAAACTGCGTGGCGTGACTTCCTACTCTTATGTTCAGTCTCGGGTATTTTTTGAGTTGGTCCGGATCGGCGACCATACTGGCGTATTCAATGGTGTATTCTGATTCACAGGACCCTGATCGAGAGTCCCTGGACGGCAACCTCCTCACCCATTGAGACCTCCTTGAATCTCTGCTAGAATGTGAAGAGCTAGAGGACGATTTTGGCTGATCTTGTACGGCTTTCACATGGTGTCGTCTGCTGTCAGAGCGAGTTGGCCTCGTTTCTTCGTTCTTTCTTTCCCTGCGATATTCTCCACACATTGCTTCAAAATGATTTGTTCGTCCACATTTTTGACATTGCTGACCCATGGCTGGACAGGCCTCTCTGTGCGGGAAGTCATACCTGCACCGATAGCATTTCCGTCCCCTGTCTTGTTTCTTGTCTCTTCTGCTTGACTCATGCCTCCTGCGCTCCGTGTGTTGCTGGCGAGAGAATGGTCGGGATGGGTGCCGTCGCTCCTTCTCAGTGTCTCGGACTGACAGCCATCAATTATTTGTGATCTGATGGCATCATCCGTTGAGAATGCATCAAATTCACAATACCTGGACAATCGACGTAGTCTCGTTATGAAGGTGCTCATCACTTCCTCTTTCCCTTGACGGGCTTGGTGAAAAGCATATCGTTCATAGTCCACATTTCTTTTATGTAGAAACTTCTTGTTTAGAGCATCTCTCACTTTATCATATGTTCCTGTGTCTGCCCTTGGCAGTTCTTTGATTAGCTTGCTAATTTCTTTACCCACCAGGTTGCGCAGCGCGATCACTTTGTCTTAATCCTCTGTCACTTTTGATCCCTTGATGTAATCCTCAAAGACCTCGAGCCATTCCTGCCATCTGGGACCCATGCTCCCTCCAGTCGTAAGCGCTAACGGTTCTGGTGGGCGCAAATGCGACACTCCCATCATAATTTGTTTGACTTCATTTCTTTGCGGAGAATTATGGTTCGACATCTCGGCAGCACACTCCTGATTTCGTCTTGTCTGTGCACGTGCTTGTTTGTTTCTTGTTTGCCTGAACTGGTGTTTGTTTAATTAATTTAATTTAAGTTTGTTTTTGTTTTTTCTTTTGTTCGTCAATGCTTGTTTGTTTCTTGCCTGACTTCAAGATGGCCGCCCCATGGACTTCATAGGGATGTCTTCCAGGAGCCGCCTGGCCGCTACACAGAGCCTCTCACTCCCACGAGGTCTTTGCTGCAATTCTTTTCAGGCTCGCCATGCTTCACTCAGCACTCCCGCAGTCACTTCTACATGTGTCAGCACACTAGCCGTGCTTCGCGCACAATTCGGGGTATTTCACCTGGCAAGGAAGGCTCGGAGTGGGCTCCCGACGTTTTCCTTCGCGCGCGTGCCGTTTCTCACGCATCGGGGGTGAGGTTTCGTTTTAACGCGCAACGGCGCTCCTTCTGCCAAACTCTTCCACGAGGCTTCAGTACGGCCTCAGGCACCGCTCGATCATCAGCGCAGCCAGCAGCGTCGGGGTGGGCTCCCGCTCTCACCTCGTCACTTGCGTGTTAGCTTGCACGCCTCCGGGGCGACTCTCAATTCGGCGCGAACCAGCGCTCTAATTCAAACGCGCATTCCTTCGGTTGCACCGTAGGGACAGGGACACTTCCATTGATGCTTCAGGGGCGCTGGGCTGCAACATCCCACCCTCGTAGCCAGTTGTCGTGTCCAGGGCCAAGAATAACAGACACTCAATATGATTTTATGATGAGCTTTATTCCATGCTTCTGACTCGGTCCCTGTCCCTACACTATCTGCCCTTTCCTGTCGTCTCCCCTCCTCTTCCCGTGCCCTCCTGACTCCGCCCACTCCAACAACTATACCACTCACTTTCGACAATACGAGTCATGTGGCAACCCAGCACATTACCGAATTGCCGCTCGCCTCACTCCCTGCAAAGAAGTAAGTGCCTGGAGTGAGGTTACTATCCTAGTTGCTTATGCTGCTAATGCTTAGTAAAATTAGCTTTCTAGTGCACGGTCATGATCATTCTTCATCTGTTGCCACGTCTGTCTCAGTAGCAAAGAGTACTAACTCGTTTTGGGGTGGGTGAGCCGCTGCTAATGTGGTGCCCATTGCTAGTCCAACTTTACTTTCTTGCAGCGCTGAGAGTCTGCCGTCACTTTAGCAGAGTATATGATGTACCAAAGAAGGTGCAGTAATTAAAAGAAGGCATAGCCAGATCCATGTGGGCTTGGCCCGGTGCTCATCTGACATATTTGGTTTCCCCGGCAAGCGGGATATGCAGCGCATGCTACACTTGATGTTCAGGTGGCTGCTTGACTCTGAACCATTGATTTCCTCATCCTGTACATGACCTGTAATTGGTAGTTAAATTGGGGATGTGTGCACGGGTGCAGCACGGCAGGATATGTTTGCCTATGATGTTACCACCTCCATTTACATGGCTGTTCACTGTGGCGGGCCCACCTGCTGCTGCACCAGCCCCTGGACATCATGGTTTCACCAGCCGTTACTGTCTCTTTCTCCTGGATGGCGCAGGAGGCCCGGCCGAGAGTACTCTTGTTGTCTAAAGGCGCAGTTCGTCTGCTCCAGAAATCTAGTACAGAGGCAGCAGACATCCACGCACAGATTTAGGTGAGTGCTTAAAATAAGGCCTCTGATTCCTGAAACAATCATATAAGACCATGGTTTGCTCCTCAGAAAATAGTACTCAAACTGTTTTGATGTTGTATTAAATTGTATCATTAATAATTTTCTTCCTATTAGGCACCGGCCAGACGACTTACTCATTTGGCTATTTACTTCCCAAATTACAATCACATTGTTTCATGAATCGTGTGTAGATCAACGTTGTGCTCCTGAAAGTGATTATCAATGTCTAACTAAAGAGGGGTGTGTGGCTTAGCCAGACAAGATGGCGGATGCACTTTAGAGAGGCTCCACATCTCGGCCCCGTTATCCGCTCCAGTGGATTAGCCCACAGCTCCATTCCCACGCCCAACTAAACCACATGTGTGCCTAATAGCGATTGGCTGCTGTGGAACCGAATATTAATCGAAAAGCGGCAACTTGGTGGAGGTGAAGCGACTGACGCCCAGACCCGCATGAAGGGCTGGCCGTGACACCGCTGGAGGCCACACGGAGCAGATGCACTACAGATTGGATGCGGAGCCTCCCCGGCAATAATCTGCGCATCTCACACTGTGGACAGTGGGATTCCGGGTCCTGGTGTGAGCGCTGGTGATGAGGAGCCTGAAACGGATCAGAAACGAAGATCCGGGAGTGGGGGCTTGAATCACATGGCCCAGGCTCGAGAAGCAAGCCCGAAACGCAACCTGATTGGCGCCTGAGGAGCCAGCGTCACTGCCCAACTCTGGGGCAAGTACACTATCGCTGCCCCTTCCCAACACCGCCACAGAAATAGACCTGCGCTGGAGGCCCCTGTGACTGAGCGACGGTCTTGACCCCGCAACCCCTACAGAGCTACCTATGGCTGAGATCGTCTGAAACACTCTCCTCGCCTTGCAAAACATTGCAGTGGAATCCATTGTACTACATACTGGGGAGGGCTCTGTGTTTGGGTTTGCCTGATTCGAGGACCCCAAACCAACACCAGGCCCTACAATTATACAGCAATAATGGGGCATGCACGTGGTCTCGGACTGGAACGGAGGGCTGGAACCAAGCCCAATACTGCACTGGCCTCTGGATCAGGCGGCAGGCCGCAAACCTTTGCAGGGGCCCGGGGGTCTTGTAGGGCCCAGGCCCATCGTCCCTCTGGCACATAACAGAACTGATCGGAAGGCTGATACCCCTTCACGAGCCATAGTCATGCATGACAGACATCCAGAGAATCCGCTAGTAGTGCTGTTGCCTCACAACAACCTCCAACAAATGTAGCAAGAAGTAAATAGAGAATCAAGAGCCTCTGTTGGGTTAAAACATCTCCTTAAGTAAACTGTAGTTTCTAATCACCCCTAATGCCACTGACTAGAGGAGGTGCGCAGCAACCCTTCCCCCTATTTCCAACTAGTGAAGAAGACCAGTACAGCGCCATACATGGGCACTAAAGATCGCAAATACACTAACAGCAGGCACTGCCGTTCTCCTGTGACTCCCTGGTGGTGGGCAGACAGCGAGCTGGGGCGGGGCCTTTGCCTTTGCAACCTGTTACTAGCGTCAGACTGCCCGAACAGGACCGGGGTGCATTAGATGCCACAACAACCCTCACATTGGAGTCTAAACTAGACGGCGTACTGCAGGTAGTAGAGAAGCAGGGAACGTCCTTAACACACTTCTCTTGAGAGGCGCATAGATAAGATCACATCGGACTTCACTCTGTTACACACTGACCATCGGAAGCTAGCAGACAAAGTGTGCAATGTCGCACTCTAAGGGCCCGATTCACAGAACAAACTTAAGACAAAATCCTAAACTTAGTACCATTTTGGTATTCACAGAATGCACTTACTACTTCTGGTATTCACAGAATGAACTTACTATTTTTGCGATTCACAGAATAAACTTACTACTTTTGCTATTCACAGAATGGATTTACGACTCCTAACTTTACGTCCGCACTCGGGCCGGAAATTCCGGCCCGGAGGCGGAGCTTCCGGCCCGGAGGCGGAGCTTCCGGCCCGGAGGCGGCTCCGGGCCGGAAGCTCCGCCTCCGGGCCGGAATTTCCGGCCCGAGTGCGGACGTAAAGTTAGGAGTCGTAAATCCATTCTGTGAATAGCAAAAGTAGTAAGTTTATTCTGTGAATCGCAAAAATAGTAAGTTCATTCTGTGAATACCAGAAGTAGTAAGTGCATTCTGTGAATACCAAAATGGTACTAAGTTTAGGATTTTGTCTTAAGTTTGTTCTGTGAATCGGGCCCAGACTGACTGAGATTCGCCCTGTCACCAAGGATACAGCAACATACATACAGAATCTAGCAACGCAGGTGCAAATACTGAGGGCCGAGTTGAGGATGCAGAAGGTCGCTCCCCCGTAATAACATCCCTTTAGTGAGATTACCTGAAGGCGCAGAGGGAACTGACTGACGCGGTGCCCTACACTGAACAATGGCTGAGGGCTCAGCTGCCACCCGGAACGCTCTCTTCATTCTTAGCGGTCGAAAGGGCCCATCCTACTGGAACCCACCGCTGGTGAATCTAGCTTTACCACCCTAGGGGATTTTAATTCTCATTTGAAAGCCACTGAGGACAAGGACTTTATATCCCTTACCTAGGAGCTAGACACTATAGGACTCTTTCAAAGAGTCAGCGGCCCTACCCATTCGGACGGTCACACGCTGGATGGCCTCTTCACGAATAATGAGCAGATCTCAGTAAAGAGATCCTTCTTCTGACGTGGTCTGATCACCATGCAGTATTATTTGATATTGGTATTCTGCATACTACTTCCTCATACACTAGTTCAGACTAGGGGTGGGCGGAATTTGCGAAATTAACTGTTGCAAATTATCGCGAAAATGCAGAAAATCTCCGCAAACACGCCGGAAATATCGCGAAGACGCGGAAGTTTTTTTGCCGCCTGTTCGCGGTATTTTTTGTGTGATTGCGGGTCGCCAACTTACCCATGCGGTTGCTCACGGGCGCGGCCATCTTGTTTTCACTTGTCCCGCCCTCTCGCGATGCTTACTTCCTGTTCCGGGTCGCACAATGCATGTTCGCGCCTGTTCGCGGTCGATATTTCCTGTTCGCGACCGCTTTTACTTGATCGCGTTGCTTTTTGCTTGCTCGGGGAGAAAATAACGCTCGAACTTGCGCACGTGGTCGCAATGGGCGCGGCCATCTTGTTTTTCACTCTATTGCATGGTTCTGGGGCCTGATTTTCAATCCTCCCTAAATCTTTTCAATCCTTTGTTTATAGCCACTTTTTTTGGATCTTTATTACTTATTATTTCTCTAACTATTTTCCTGCTTCTATATTTTTGGTTTTTGTCTACTTTTTTTTTGTTTTTTAGCTACTTTTTCACTCTTTCTATTGCCTATTTATTTCCTTTACTTACTTTTTTAATTTTATTACCTTTTCTTTCCCACCCCGTCTCTCATCCCCAGAACCATGTCAAAGGGTAGGGCTCGCCGCAGCCAGAGCCGCGACCGCCTTCCATGTGGAAGGCGGCGCCCACAAGGGGTGCAGGCACGGGCCTTATTTGGTGTAGGTGGAGTTGGCTGCACTCATTTTCTTTGTGCAGCGCCACCTCCCCTCAACCCTGGCAGCAGGTGGCAGGCCTGGGTCCGGGTACGGCCTCCGGGAGCGTCGGCAGCGGTGGGGGAAGGTGCGCCGGGCAGTGTCGCGCATCTCTGGGGTCCGGCGCACCCAGGCACAGCTGACGCACCGGTGGTCCGACATCCTGGACCGTGAGCAGGACCTGCTGGACCTGCTAGGAGTGGAGGTCCCGGGGCTTGGTGAGTACCTATTTAATTATTACAACTTTGTGTCTGTTCTTCTGCTCTATGTTATATATTGCGAATATCTTTTTTTCCTTCCAACCAGCTAGAATGTTGCTGCTTACAATACATTCCAGGTTAATAACGTTTAAAAGTCTTCTGTGATTATGACACAGGTGCTCTTCTGCGCTACTACTAATCTTACTTGTTTGCAGCTTTGCGTTTGCGCTTGCTTAGCGTGATTCTTTACGAGTTTATTTCAGAGAAATTAAGTTACGTAATGCTACAGTGACTCACGTCCACTCCTTACTTTGTCCTGTCACTAATAGATAGGGGCGGATTGATACTTAGGTTTAGGTACTTTGTAAGGACCTTCTAATTGGTTAGTGGTATGCGTGATGCCCCCCCTCACTCAGTTATGTGACGTGCTGCTAGTACGGCAGTCTTTAGAACCTTTTCTAGTTTGTTCAATGAGTGGAGGTAGGCTTAGCAGTTACTTAGCAGTAGCAGATCAGCATCAATCAAACCAAAATTTGGTGTATACAAAAAATGTAGTCATGTTCATGTGTCCTCCATGATTGGACCATACACATTGTTGAGGAATACAGTGGAAATGCATACTTAATGTACAATTGGCATGCCTGGAATAGGTGGGCTAGGTTGGGTGGTACGTTGTACTACTACTTAGGCTTAGTTGTAACTTAGTTTTCTGGAATCAGAATGGAAGATTGGATTACTGTTGATAAATAGTAACTTAAGTAGTCGAACTGCGAATCCCCCGATATTACATGTTGACCAGATGAGATCGGTCAATGTAGTTATTGCAATTGTTGTTTACATAAGTGTTTTTTGACCGTTGTTGAAAAATATTGTATTTGTTTGACACCATCCATCAATGTTTGTCTCTTTCTTATATCTTTCCTGTCCATCAGCACCCAGGGGCAGACCGACAGGGACTGGGCAGTCGGCGGGACAGGAACACCACCAGGAGGACATCGCTGAGGGCTCCTCTGCTGGCCCCAGTAAGTCTTCTTGTTTTTAATAATATTTCTTATTCCATAACTTTTACTGCCCCATTTCTCCCGAACTATAGTGTGTTTCCAAATGCTATTTTTTTACCACCAATTATCCTTTGATCTGTACGGTTTCAAAAATCTTATCCCTGCCTCCGCTATGATGACTGAGTACTACTACATACTATCAGTCTGTCTGTACTGTAGTAGCTAGTCTTGCCCAGTTGGCCAGTGCCACTCTTTGTGAAAGGTTGTAATATAAAACTCATATTCACCAGTAGCTCGTACAATTCGTTGGGTCGTTGTCTTGTACTACTTTTACTCTTATTGATGTTGAGGCTTTGAAAATTCACAGCAACAGCCCTACCAGATTTCTTAATATTTTGATATGATACCCTATAGGACATACCACTGTTGTAGGGATCTTGCACATACATTTGCACCAGAAAATAGGATGTTGGTGATGGTAGGTTGGACCTTCCTTGCACACCTCAATCAGAAATTCCGCACCCACCACAATTCCACTGCTTGACTATAGTACTGTCTTGTCATACCTATTAGGTCTCGGAACCCTCCCCCCAAGATACCCAACAAGTAGACAACCCAGAACATAACACACCCAACCTCTGTCGTGGAAGCAATTCACATGCACACCCTTACTTTAATTTGCTCACTCGTGTAACTTAGTCCACTCCACACCAAATACCACAAAGTCTATGTAAGTTTAAAATGTTTATTTCAATTTGAGAAGGTCTGTACACTGTTTTCTTAGCAGCACCAACCGGCAAATCAATAACATTAAAACAATATACATTGTTACACTTATACAGTTGGGAATTAAATCATGATAACTGAACAGTGGTGGAAGGCAGCACCACCATCCCATAGCAATTTAGTTTATATACATTTATAAATGAAGATGTGAGTGAAGGGACCCCTCACCTCAGAAGAACCTAGTACTGGTAGTTGGTGCATCGTTCAGAAGCTCTGGTTCGTAGAAGAGAATCTTGCGTCTGTAATGCGAAAAAAGAAATGGTGTGCGTTAGTATATTGCAACTTGCAAGCATTTCTCAGCCGTGCCAAAAAGTGTAGCATCTATGGATAAGCAATATGGACTAACAGTAACAGTAGTACACCAGTTCTTCCTAAAAAAGTGGCTTGTTAATGTTTGTTGACCGCTTGTACGCAGCGCGTAGACTAGACAGTAGCAGTGTGAGGCAGGTCATGTGGGCTCAAAGGTGTCTTAAGAAGCTGCAAGGTAAAGGTAACATCACATGTGCATGGCTAGGGCTAATCAAGCAAAGGCTACAATGATCATATAACTATTAGTGTCTACTCTACTACTACCTGATTTGTACTAGTGATGTATGTTAGTTTTAACTCATTTTTCAACCTTGCTACTGATCAATAGGGGGGAGGTGTATATGATGCCTAATAAATGTGTAATGTTTTCAAGGCGCACTACCGACCACCATTGCTGGGGCCAGCAAAGGCGACGCCGAGGGCGAGGATGCGGCAGTTGCAGATAGCAACGGAGCGGTAGGGGGAGTGGCAGCACTAGTGGCAGGCGGTGGTAAGTTAGATTCATAATCTTTAACTATTGTTGAACTTGACAGCACACTCACTGCAAGGGTGTACTGTATGTATATGTATACTGTACAGTTGTGACTTAGGGCCCCATTAGGATGGTGGGCGTATTGCCCCCGCCGGGCCGGCTGGAATTCACTGCCGTCACCGCAGGGGCAAACCTCCCGCCATCCCTGTAGAAAATATTCAGACATGTCCAGGCGGAAAAGGGTTCAATATGGCGGTGGTGTCTCTCTCACCACACCGCCAGCCATATAATCTGCATTTTGGAATGCCTTTGCGTGGCGGCATTGCCGTCCGCCACGGAAAGGCATGCACACATTGCAGAGTATGCTTGGGGGCCCCCATGGAGGGTACCTACCGATGCTATGGTACCCCCCCGACTTTCAAAGCAAAACGTGACAGGCTCCGTGCGGGGCCCGTCATGTTGTGCTTGGAAAAGCAGCACAACATTTTAGCATTGCTTTCAGCAAAGCCAACCAGAATTTAAATTAAAAAAAACAGGGTGCGCCCGCCACTGTGCCGGGCGCATCATCCTAATTAATTGTCCCCACGGGACCCCCACCCTTTTTAGCAGTCGGATGGCGGGAGGACAAAGTCCGCCCGCTATCCGATGTCGTAAGTAAGTATGAGTTCTTGGGGACGTTTGAAGAGTGAACTAGAAGACTAGAATTCCCTTTAATTGGTATAGGACTAGGAGCCGGAGTATTGAGTAACCAATGGCCTCATCTATCTGATTTCAACTCCGCTTTGAAAGTTTTATGGAGAAGAGCACCTGGTGCACTGTTCAACTAAAAAGTGTAAGACAGGTGGAAGGAAGAAGGACGGGCGCCATTTAAAATGTTATGTACTACTGTGCTTTATTTTATAGTGCTACTCTACCATGCCACTATGTGTATAAATAATTACCTTGTCCTACTGTTTTATTAAGACTATATTTTACAATTGTCTTGTTTTTTTCTTTTTGATACACAGCAACTCCGAAACTCAACCGGAAGGAGTTGGCCGCCAAGGCACGGCGCCGGAAGCTGGAGGCAATCCAGCATGAATACCGGCGGCTGGTGGTCCTAGCCGAGGAGGAGGAGGAGACTGCAGCAGCTATTGAAGCCTCCTCCAGTGCCCCGGGCCCCAGCCACCGCCCTCCAGCGGTACGGCGCCACCGCCTGGCGGCTGCCCGCCGCCACCGTGTCATCTCCGGTGCCCCCCCCCCACTGTGGCTGCAACTGCCGCGGCCTTAGACGCCGCGTCGCCCATTTAGAGGACGAGATGCGCCAGATGCGTGTCCTCCTCCAGTCCCGCCCCACCAGTTAGTCCCTGTCACTGCCCCTTTTTTAATTCCTGTTCTTTACTCGTTTGGCGTTTGACTTTTTTCTACTGTGGACAGTGGTTGGGGTTAGGGAGGTGGGTGGGTCAGCTTTTGTGGGTTTAGTTTATTTGTTAGGGTAAATTAAATATATTTTTCTATGTTACATGCAATGTTGTTAATGTTTTGTAGGTGGGGTAACTGTTTTACATCACACTGTTTCCTTGCTGGTGCATGGCCGCCCATAGCCTGTGTTTGATTTCAATAATTTGCTGACTATATAAGACACAAACAGATAGATGCGACACACCTCTCTCATTGACTGGTCCTTCTAGTACTTTCAGTCTGTCCTCTAGTCTATGCATTCTTTGGAGTGGTGTTTGAAAATGAAATCATTGACAACATGTCCATTATTAATTCTGTCTCCCCCAAACTTCTCTCTTACCGGTGCTTGATGTTTATGTCCAACTGTGGCACAGCACTGGCTGCATGGTGAAGATGGTTTCCTTTTTCATACATGCCATGATTGGGGTGGTGGTGGTGGTAGTATAGTAGTAGTAGTATACACTGGCAGGGTGGCAGCATTTCCAAAAAAAGAAAAGGAGATAGTCAATCGCCTTTGAGAGACTGTTAGAGGAGTAGTTGAATGAAGTACATCACAGAATTTACCGAGCAACAATTATATGCTCAAATATTTGACAAAAAAACTGAATGGTGGTTATTATGAGGATAGCCTACTAGACAGAGTTACAAACTATAGTTTTGTCGACTCGAGTCACTTGACTATGCCTACAGTCTAACAGTTAGTGCTGTATATGAGGAATAACAACAAACAAATCCAATCAATGCCGGCAATTCATGCTGAGGTATATGTTCCTTTGTTACATAAAATAACCTCTGAAATATCCTACTCATGGGTGGGCAAGCAGAAGAAGATCATCGCTCTGCATTGAAATTGAAGTAGTGTTGCTTTCACCACATCCGCCCCAGCAAGTGTGTGATTAAGTATTGGTGTACATTTAATTTAGTTACACCTCGACAATAAGTCACACAGCCCGGGGGAAGAGGGTTAGGGTTTGTTGAATGGATGGGAAGGGGGATTTTGGGTAAGGTTTGACATAGAAAAACAGTATGCATACATAGACAAACAAACGACAATCATTGAAGACTACCATACCATATCCATTCCATATGTTAAGGGAGAAAAAGGCAATGCATGCATGATGATGAGACCCGGATTACATACACTTCTATTTCTTGTTCTGTTCCGGCCTTAATACTTTAACAGATAGCAAATAGAAATTTTTAATATTGGTAGTGAAAAATCGTAAACACATAGCAAACGTAATGATGATTGATAATAACAACTCCAAGAACACACAGTTGTAAAGATTGTATACAAGATATTAATCAAATTATTTAAAAGAAGTTAAATGTGGATACTGTTACTGTCTTATCCTGGTCAAAAATGTGGACTGGTTTTTTGCATCTCGGCATTCCTCTTGCTCCTCTCGTCCATCAATCTTGGGTGTGTCGCCTCGCCACTCGCCACTGCCCGGCTGGAAAAAAAAGGTGATTGATTGGTAAGGTAATTAATATGCATTGTAATGTTTTACAAAGTTTTGGCCAAGGCCCGGCCTGTAATTTTAGATTGAAAACCAAAGGGGATATTGAGAAAGAAAGTGAAAACAAATGCACAAGTGATGGTGTAGTGCAACAAGAACACTTTCCGAGGTGGCATGTATGCATATGCATCATCTCTACTCTAGTCTGTTTCCAGCATTGACCTTCAACAGTAACAGGAGAGATCAGGCCCACAGTGCTTACCATTAGCACATCCTACGTTAACACTTTAGAGACCTTTTTTTTTCTCTCAAAGAGTTGGTCAAACGCAAAGCACATTATCCATTCCAAACATAGCATTTTACAGTTAAAGTTAGTAAAATCAATGCACTGCAGTCATCCCACCGCTACACTCTATTCAACTTCTACACAGACATTTGGGTCTGCTGTGGTTGTTGTTGACGTGTTTACTTTTAGGCTTTTCCGTTTTATGCCACTCCTGAAACATCCTCCTCCTGACTTCATCATCATCTCTGATACTTTTACTGACTGAAGATCGGCCTGCAGTATAAGTATAATTTTTATGACACAACCAGAGTAGAAATATAAATATTACTGACTTGAGTCATTCTTTATTGTGTACAGAAAGATAGATTACTACTACTACACTTTGACATCACTTTGTGCACAACAAACAAACAACGCAAACACAAAGACCAATAGCTCAGAGTCAGGTGTCCAATGCATGCCATTAATTGTCATCATTCATTACCTGTTCCTTCTCATCTTAAGTTAACGGGCCGTCTCTTTCGCCATCATCATGATGGACGGTGCTGTTAAGTCACAGTCAATTGCATTGCGCAGATTGAGTGAGTCCCCTTCCTGTATTGAATTAAAAGCAATGTATCACCAAGATGCAGGAGAAGTACACATTTCTTGTTTGCAAGAAGGGGAAAATTAGTGTGTTCTGTAGAATGTTGATTAGTGGCAGTGCACAATTACATCAATTCATGCGCAACACACACAACAAAATCTACATCATTCAGTCTGCGATTCTGCGGCCAATGCATGGCATCAATCATTACCTGTTGCATCTCATCTCGTTAACGCTGCAGGCCGTCTCTTTCGCCATCATCATGATGGACGGTGCTGTTAAGTCACAGTCATTTGCATTGCGCAGATTGAGTGAGTCCCCTTCCTGTATTGAATTAAAAGCAATGTATCACCAAGATGCAGGAGAAGTACACATTTCTTGTTTGCAAGAAGGGGAAAATTAGTGTGTTCTGTAGAATGTTGATTAGTGGCAGTGCACAATTACATCAATTCATGCGCAACACACACAACAAAATCTACATCATTCAGTCTGCGATTCTGCGGCCAATGCATGGCATCAATCATTACCTGTTGCATCTTATTTTCAGTTAATGGCCAGTCTCTCTCGGCTCTGAAGGAGGATAGCTATAGAAGTCATCAGATTCATGGTCCACTTGTTTTGGAAGGACGAGGAAAGTTTGAATTTGTTGTTACCATCATCCAATCATCATTCATGAGGGAAATGGAATTGAGCAGGAGATGCAGTATGATCGAGCGGAGGAGCTGGATTCTGAGGACTGTAGTGTCAAATGGCAGACACCTGAAACTTGTATCTTAAATTAGAAGAGTAGAAGACGGTGATAATGCATTTGTTGCGATTCACAAGTTTATAACCGGAACGACAGACACAAACAAAGGGGGAAAAAAGGGAGGAAGACAGTAAGTGCGAGCCTAATTGTCAGGGAAGTATAGCTCGTCCTCAAACTCTGGGGGATCTTCCAGTAGTAGGTAATCATCGGACACAATACTTCCGTCACCTGAGCCGCTGTCCTCATCTTCCTCTGTTGATTCATGCATTGTGTAATTCGGTGGTATGAAGTGCTGATTCATTTTGATCATTGTTAACCTCTCCACGTTTTTTGGAGATAGACTGGTCCTTCTCAAGGTTACAATGGAACCAGCAGCACTGAAAACACGTTCGGAAGAGACACTTGCGACAGGGCAAGCCAGATAGCTTATCGCCAGCCTGCTGAGCTGTGGCCATTCAGACCTTTTCCTATACCAATACTGCACTGGGTTTTGATCAACGTACACCTCTGTTGGGTCGTCCAGATAGGCCTGGACCATCCGCTCAATGTTCAGGGTTGCTGCTGGTAAGCTTTTGTGCTGTTTTTTCTGTGCATCAGCACTGTGCTTACAATAGCCCATCTTTACATACCAATCTGATAATGATTGTACTCGGCCTAATGATCCAGTTATTGTTTCTGTAGTCGATGGTGATGGTGAGTGTTGCGATTGTGAGCCAACCGCACTGCCCTCAGCCGACGAAGTTGCACTTGATTCTGCATGGCCTGCTTCAGTATCAGTACTTGTTGGGGGTTGATGTGGCGGGCTTTTAATTAGCAGCCCTTCATTTTCAAACTTGATGGCTGCTTCAGCTATACAACTTTTGTAGCGGGCAACATCATTGTCGGAAAAAGAAAGGAATAGTCCTAATTTTGCACGTGGATCCAGAATTGTGGCACAAATGTAATGTTCTTGTGACAAAATTTTATTTTGTATCCTTACATTTTCTGATAAGCGCCTGGATAAGCTCTCCACCAAGTCATGGGCTTGCCTTCTGTCCTCTACACCTTTGTAGGATTCAGACACATTATTCAGCTCATGCTCTAGCATTTGCAACAATGGGATAGCTTGGCCCATTGTACAGTCCTCCTTGCTGACTTCACGTGTGAAGACCTCAAAAGGAGACAGCATCTCAGTCAGGCATTTAATTAGGGTCCATTGCTCCCTCTGAAGGGTCATGCCTTTAACACTAGCATCACTGCTTCTGTACCAGACATATTCATTGAGTGACCTGTGCTGTTCGTACAGACGATCAAGCATGTAATACGTTGAGTTCCAACGTGTTGCCACCTCCTGGATGAGTGCCTTTACTGGCATCCTAAAGTCACGTTGGATGATCCTCAGCTGCTTCCGAGCTTTAAAAGAATGGCTGAAATTAGTGCATATTCTTCGGCAGATGGCCAGTAAATTGCTTACTATGGGTTCTTTTTTCAGAAAGTCTTGCACTATAATGTTTATGCAGTGTGCCAAACACGGAACCCTGAAATAGGAACCAAGTTCCATGGCCTTCAGTACATTACTGCCATTGTCTGTGGCAACAAAGCCAATACCAAGCCCTCTGGGCCGCAGCCATTCCAAAACCTTGGTGCGAAACTCTTCTAAAATGTTTTCAGCCGTATGAGATTTCTCCATGGCGAACATGGCTACAGTTGCATGTTTCCGAGTACCTTCAAAAATCGCAGCTGTGTCAACAACACCTCGTGCAGATAGTTGATCTCTAACCCCCACAAAAGAGATCCAGTGTGCAGTGATGCACATGTAATCTGTGGCTTGGCAACTGCTCCACATGTCTGTTGTCAGGTGGATATTGTGCACAGCACTCTGCCGCAAACCTTGACCAACCAATCCCAGCACATCATGATGTAGTGCCGGAACAGCAATTCTTGCGAAATAGGACCGGCTGGGAACTTTCCATTTCGGGCAGATGGCAGACACAAATTCAAGGAAACCCACCCCTTCCACAAATGAAAAAGGAAGAAGGTCCAGCGCTAACATTTTAGCCAGCTTTGCATTGTACAATCGTGCCGTTGGGTGGTTGCGTTGGAACTGCCCCTCCAACCTAAACATGCTGTCAATGGTAGGCTGGCTTACTTTCCTTAGTGTTGCTGTTTTCATTAACCCACTAAGGCTCAACGACACAGATTGTCTCATTGAGGTACTCGCCGGTCGCCTTGGTGTCTCACCCACACTCTGAGTATGGCTCTTACTGCGGTGCCACTCTGATGTTACTGAGGAGGATAATAATAATAATAATAATAATACTGCATTTTATAAAGCGCGAACAGCTACCTCGCTAGGAGGTGTCCCGGCGCTAGGAGAACACAGTTGACCTGGAGGCCAGAGAAGGAGAGCTAGCGGGGTTGGGTGAAGAGCCACGTTTTCAGCAGTTTCTTAAAGCAAGGTTCAGAAGGGGCCTGCTGGATTTCTTGTGGTAAAGTGTTCCATAGAGAGGTAACGTTTGCCGAAAACGTCCGTCCGCCTAGTCGAGCCTTTTTCGTACGCGGGACGGCCAGTTGAACGCGGCAATTGGACCACAGTGCGCGGGTTTGGGAGTATCTCGGGAGGCGGTTTTTCAAGTACTCTGGGCAGGAGCCATGCAGAGATCTGAACGCCAGCGTAAGTGCTTTAAATTTTATTCTGCAGGCAACTGGCAGCCAGTGCAGTGATCGAAGATGCGGAGAGACTGACTGCTTGAGAGGGATTCGCAGTAGCAGTCTCGCAGCCGCATTTTGAACTACCTGAAGTTTTTGCGTCAGGTATTTTGGTAGGCCTAGGTAGAGTCCGTTGGCGTAATCCAGCTGTGATGTAACAGTGGCATGGATAACCGTTTTCCGGCAGCTCTCCGGGAGGAGTCTCAGGATTTTACGGAGATTTCTCAGTTTGCTCAAGCAGCAGCCGGCGACTTGTTGGATGTGGGAGGTGAAGGACATGCTATCGTCCCACCTCACTCCAAGATTTTTTGCCGTGCGGCTGGGTGAGGGGGCTAGGCCCATCTCCGTCGGCCACCAAAGTTCTGAGGCAGGGGTGGGGCCTCTGCCAAAGAAGATTACTTCGGTCTTATTGGCGTTTAACTTTAATTTATTCGTGTTCATCCAATGGGCTATATCTTGGAGACAGCCTTTGAAGTTCGAAAAGGACTCCTGCATCATCTCTGAGTACGGAAATACCAACTGGGTGTCGTCGGCATAGGAAATTGCCTTGACACCCCAGTTGGCAATCAGCGTAAAAAGAGGATCGAGGTAGATGTTGAACAAAAGGGGGCTGAGAGCCGACCCTTGCGGGACTCCGCAGTTGAGGACCTTGGGTGCTGAAGAGACCGTCCCTAGTGCCACTTTTTGAGTTCTCTGGGACAGATAGGAGTGTATCCATCCCAGTGCCTTATCCTGGATACCTATCTCGGCCAGGCGGCTGAGTAGTCTGGCATGGTCCACCAGGATGGTCCACCAGGATGTGGGCGTTACCACTGCAGTGACTGCACTACTGGAGACAGGGCTAGAAATGCCTCCCTGTTCTTCACCTGCCACCACAATAATATCGCTCCCTGATTGCTGACCAACTTCAATGGGTTTAGTTTTTCTACTTTCTTTTAACTTAAGTAGGTGATCCTCCCACACGATATTGTGGTGTATTCTGAGATGACTTGCTTGTCCTCCGGTACTATAGTTTGTACCAAGTTTACCACGCCGAACACCTTGCCGACAAATTGAGCATATAGCAACGTTCTCCTCCTTGGCGCTAACAGAAAAGAAGTCCCAAACTGGGGAGGAGAACTTTCTGGCACTGCTGGATGTGCCACTTTCAACACCAGATGAACTTGAGGGGGTGCTTGAAAATATGTGACCCTGTCCACCTACACTGGGACTTTTACTACCACTTCCTACTGAGATGGTTGAGCTGGATGTAGGTCCCTGCCGGGCCTTGGAAAATATGGCAGCTGGAGGTAGTGGTGGTGTAACCTGTGTTGGTGAGATCCGTGCTACATCCCGCTCAGTAGCAGCCTTTCTGGATAGGGTGAGAATGTCGGTCTCCAATCCCTTTGGGGCGGGAGTAATGTGCGTGATGACTGGCTCGTCTTCATCAACATCATCACCCCCCTCTTCTACATCTACCTCCATAACTCTAAGTTTTTCTGGGACCTTCCTTTTCAGAAGCAATGTCTTGTGGCGTACTTCACTCTCAGACCGAGCTGGTGGGACCCAAGTGGCCAGGCCCAACAACATCACAAAGGCCACCCCAAAAAACACACTTCCCCAACTCAATCCAATGCCATCCATGCCCTAAATGATGTCTAAATTCAACAGAGCACACAGAAAACAGTAGATTAATAAAGCTGTGGCTACCTGCTCTGGTCCTACTGGATGAAAGCAGGCCTGTTGGCAGACAAGGCCAGGAAAGCTTGCAGGCCTAGGCCTCAAAATGGCCACCAGCCACATGGCCAGGCCCAACAACATCAGCAAGGCCACCCCAAAAAACACACTTCCCCAACTCAATCCAATGCCATCCATGCCCTAAATGATGTCTAAATTCAACAGAGCACACAGAAAACAGTAGATTAATAAAGCTGTGGCTACCTGCTCTGGTCCTAGTGGATGAAAGCAGGCCTGTTGGCAGACAAGGCCAGGAAAGCTTGCAGGCCTAGGCCTCAAAATGGCCACCAGCCACATGACCAGGCCCAACAACATCAGCAAGGCCACCCCAAAAAACTCACTTCCCCAACTCAATCCAATGCCATCCATGCCCTAAATGATGTCTAAATTCAACAGAGCACACAGAAAACAGTAGATTAATAAAGCTGTGGCTACCTGCTCTGGTCCTAGTGGATGAAAGCAGGCCTGTTGGCAGACAAGGCCAGGAAAGCTTGCCGGCCTAGGCCTCAAAATGGCCAGCAGCCACATGGCCAGGCCCAACAACATCAGCAAGGCCACCCCAAAAAACACACTTCCCCAAATCAATCCAATGCCATCCATGCCCTAAATGATGTCTAAATTCAACAGAGCACACAGAAAACAGTAGATTAATAAAGCTGTGGCTACCTGCTCTGGTCCTAGTGGATGAAAGCAGGCCTGTTGGCAGACAAGGCCAGGAAAGCTTGCAGGCCTAGGCCTCAAAATGGCCACCAGCCACATGGCCAGGCCCAACAACATCAGCAAGGCCACCCCAAAAAACACACTTCCCCAACTCAATCCAATGCCATCCATGCCCTAAATGATGTCTAAATTCAACAGAGCACACAGAAAACAGTAGATTAATAAAGCTGTGGCTACCTGCTCTGGTCCTAGTGGATGAAAGCAGGCCTGTTGGCAGACAAGGCCAGGCAAGCTTGCAGGCCTAGGCCTCAAAATGGCCACCAGCCACATGGCCAGGCCCAACAACATCACAAAGGCCACCCCAAAAAACACACTTCCCCAACTCAATCCAATGCCATCCAGGCCCTAAATGTGCTTGAAAATGAAATACATTAAAAAAACAAAAGGAACAGTTGCTTCATCATGCACACACACACCCATGAGGCCATGCCCATGGCTAGCTCGGGCCTACTACTACAACCCACAAAATAAAAAAAAAGGAATGATGATAATTAATTAATTATCAAAAATAAATTGTAGTTACACAACAACTGCAATGCCCACAATCAAACACAACAACCACTTACTTGTAAAATATCCTATTCCAAAAAACCTGAAATCCAATTGCAATGATGCAGCAGACAAAAAGAGTGATCTTTCCAGCTCCAAATCCAAAGGCAGAATGAGCAGGAGATGGACAAAGCACTGGGAGGAGCCTGCTGGACAGGAACAGGAAGTTGGAGATTCTGTGTCACTTCCTCCCTCTCTCCACCTTGTAAAAAAATGACTCCTTGCACAAAAAAGGAAAGCCAAATGTCAATGCAAGGAGTTCTTTTCATCCAAAATCAGTATTTGCAGATGGTTTCATGCTGCTAGAGCCGATATTCCTCTCCAAATTGTAAATTTTACGTTGTTGAGTTCTCGAGCTTCACATTACTTCCGCCGGCGTGTCGAAAACGATATGATCGCGTTCTCTTCTTTGTCCCTGTCGCGTTGGATATGACGTGTTCGCGGTCTCTTTCTCCTGTTCGCGTTCGATTTCACGTGCCCGCGTCCTCATCCTCTGGCTCGCGATGTAGAATGACATGTTCGAGATCTCAATCTTCTCATACTCGCGCGGTGCATGATCGCGAGAAGAAAGACGTGATCGCGCGACAAATGACGTGATCGCGTGAAAAATGACGTTAATGCGGCCGCGAACTCTCGCGAGACAGCGCAAAATGGCTACCAAAATCCAACATCTCGTGGAGAACGCGACCGGGTCAAGAAAACTTGTCGGAGAACGCAGGGATTCAGGTAAGGCGATCGCGCGCGCACGAGAATGTATTATTTTACAGCGCGAGCAAGAAAGAAATTATCGCTAAGCTGCGGAATGCGGAAATTTTGACATTTTCGCGCTTTCCGCGGAACGCGAAAATGCCAAAATATCGCAATTTCCGCTAACGGAACGGAATTTTGGCCCAGGCCTAGTTCAGACCCCCTAACCAGTTTAAGGCCTGGAGTGGTATAGATCAGGCTCTTCTTAAACAGCATCTATCTAATACTCAGCCAGAAGTTGTTCTAGATCCAGAACTGGCCACTATAAACTATACGGACTGGCTCCAAAACAACATTGCTAAACTAGTTCCATATAAAACAGCTTCCAAAAACAGGAGGACTCTCTCAGCTCCGTGGTTCTCTGAGGCTGGAGAAACAACGGTGCAGGAAACAAGAGAGGCGCTGGCGCCTAGAGTATGACAGCCAGGATAAATCTCTAAATAAGTGGGCACTGGCGAATTATAAACGCATCTTACTAAAAGAAAAAAGTAACTACTATACAAGGGAAATAGAAACTGCACAATATTCCACCAAACAGCTGTTTCAGGTGGTGTCTAAATTGGCAGCACCAGCAGGCAGCTATGCAAATGTTGCATTCCAAGCACTTTGCGACTCGTTAACTATCTGTTTCCAGTATAATGTGGAGCAAATCTACTCGAACTTCAATGCCTTTGTTGAGGTCACGAGTCAGCTGGATTTAAACAGCGAGGGACAAGACAGCTTTGCCTTCAGGGAATTTAGACCAGTCTCGGTGGAACAAATAATCGATCTGGTGAGCACGGTCAAATTTGATCCTTGTCCACCTCAGTTCTGAAACTGATTCCAGACATTATAGGCACAAACCTGGCCAACATTTTCAACTCTGTGTGTAGCACAGGCACCTACCCTTCCCAATGGAAAAAGGCTTCTATCCTCCCACTGTTAAAAAAACCTAACTTTTATCCAGAGGAGACTAACAATTATCGACCAATTGCGCGTCTCCCTTTGCTTGCTAAAATTGCTGAAAAAATTATGAACGATCAATTGGGCCAATATATAGATGAGAATAAGCTTTTGGATGAAACACAGCTTGGCTTTAGCAAAGGCCACAGTACAGAAACCGCACTCATCAAAGCCACTGCTGAAATTAGGTTTGTGTTAGACAAAGAAGGTGCAGCCGTATTTGTGCTACTAGACTTATCAGCAGCATTTGACACGGTTGATCATGCCACTCTGATCAACCGTGTCTCTGCATTATGCATTGGGAACAAGGCAAAATCCCTTCTGTCATAATTTTATATTGAATCGCACCCAGCTAGTTAGTCTAGGCGTTTTCAATTCTCCAGTTTTTTCAGTTCTATGCGGAGTCCTCGATAAGTAAGACACTGTTCAACATTTACGTCACCGACTTAGCACGAGTGATGAAATTGTTTGGACTAGCTCTCATGTCATATGCAGATGACACCCAATTAGTGCTCGCCGTTGGCCATCAGTACCTGGATGTCAAGACATTGCCTTAAATTAAATTCATCCAAGACAGACGTAATGGCCTTTGGAAATGTATCTCATGGGTGGTCTGTGGACTGGTGGCCGGATAAATTGGGATCGCCCCCAATCCCGGTCACTAAAGCCAAGAATCTGGGTGTCATTCTCGACGATAAGCTGTCTTTTGAACATCATGCAAACACAGTGTTCTCCTCATCCTTTAATGTCCTAAAAATGGTGAAAAAACTGATTCCATTTATCCCGATGGGTGCCAGCAGAAAGTTAATATCCAAAATTCAAGTCTATCTCTAATGTGGTAAGACAGCTTCATTGGCTGCCCATAAGAAGCAGAACTAAATTTAAAGCACTTTGCATTGCCTATAAGGCCAATCACAACAAAGGGCCAGAATTTTTGAAGAATTCATTTCAGGTATACACTCCCATCAGATCCCTGCGCTAAGCAGATGCCAACCTTCTTGTCATCCCAAGAACCTACAGAGCCAACTGGAGCGAAAGAAGCTTTGTAGTTGCCACGGCTAAGCTGTGGAACTCTCTTCCCTTGCAGATTAAAGCCAGCCCTACTCTATTGTCATTCAGGAAAGAAATAAAAACATGGCTTTTCAACTAATAGGATTTTCCATCCTAGGCCTTACCTTCTGCAGCACATTGCGCCGAGACACATATGGGTATCTGCGCGCTTTATACGTTGTTTCAACATAACATAACATAACATTGAATGTCATCGGGCCGGCCCCCACTAGGGGCACGGCCCGGGCCCTTCCTATATTGCCTCCTCAACTTTAAGGATCGGGATGCTGTTCTCCGTGAAGTTTGCAAACTAGAGGAGATGAAGGTGGACAATGCCACAGTTCTCTTCTTCCCATATTACTCCCTAGGAGTGCAGAAGTAGAGAGGATTCTTCCTGGCGGGCAAAAGACGGATGCAAGAACTGGGCATACGACACTCACTTCTCTTCCCAGCTCGCCTTCGGGTTGTCTCAGATGGTGCCACCCACTTCTTCGTACTGATAGCCGGAGAGAACGCAGGGGAAAACGCACGTGCAGCAAATGTCCGCTCCCACAGATATGTGCTGTCCCCAACTTGGAGCAGGTACTGCAAGAAAGATGGGAAGTCCTGCAGACCGTCGCAACGATAAGAGATCGTGGTAGTGGACAAGAACTGGTCGACTCATCCGCACAATCTTTCATTGACGACAGCTCCTCTGCAATATGGCAATCTGGGGAAGACTCAAGGTGGCCACCAAGTGTGATTTCAAAAACATTAGATGAGTTAATCTAAACCATGAACATCGCAGGTGTGCATGGACTGAAATATCAGAGGACACATACTCTGCAGCCAATGAGACAAGAGGGAGGGCACCCCTAATTAAAAGCCCCGAAGAGCACACAGTTTACTAAGCCTACTGCTTTCCAGTAGATCCTGTAAGAAAGGGCATGGCACCGTGCGCTTAGTGCTACAGTGGGGCCTTCACATGCACCTGCCATGCACCCCCCCCTAATGGGCCCCGCACCCTAGAAATGCGCCGTGGATGGTCAGTAGTTGCCACTAGGCAAGATTAATAGTTTGGGCGGATACACGTTGTCCCTCTGCTCTCTCTTTGTTCAAACACATAAAGTTTTTACTTAATTTTTGACATGTTATCCCTTATGCTAACGCAACCAGTGGCAGAGGAGTGTCGCCCTCCCCTTCTGAAAGCCAGCAGAGACAAGGACATAAATAAGATGATAATAAAACGTTTTTTATTATCATTTTATTTTACATCCTGCAGGCTGCCTGCTAGCCGAGCCGACGAAGGGGCGGGGACAGCCACAGTGACGCTGCAGCTGCAGCACCATTGGGATGGGTGAGTTGTGGGCACTGCTAAATGCGCATGATGGTTTGGCTGGCCCCAGAGGGCCGTCCAAACCGGCATGCGCACTTAGCCTTTCACCACCTAGCTGTGTTGAACAGCTGGGTGGAGAAACCAACACAGGCTCCCAGTCTATGTCTGAGTGCCGAACCGAGGCGCTCAGACCAATCCCAGCATGTGAGCAGTGCTGGGATTCGGAGCTGGAATCCTGCGCAGTGTGCAGCAGTTCCCACGGGACGTGAGGATTGGAAGCAAGGTGGCGGCTGTCGGAGCAGGGTAAGTGCAATTTTCTTTATTTTCAAATGTCTTTTTTTGTGTCCCCCCCTCCCTTCGCCTCACCACTTCACAGTACCAGTGGCCGCTCCTCTACTCAACAATTGGTCCAGCAGGCGCAGCCCCCACTTGCAGTTTGCGGACCAGGCTATCGAATCACCCCCAGTGCACAACAGCACTCATTTCGAGCAAAGCTCCTACCTATGTAACACATGTCTGCCACTAACATAATCAAAGGGAATGTATGCGGCATGCACATACTGGTGCCTAGGTATCAAACATACTCCTACCTCAAGCGGTGAGCAGCACACAGAGCATTATTACAGGAGGCGCACCTCACACAGCCAGAACCGCACAGGCTCCAGCGTAGATGGCGGGGACAGGTATTCACCGGCGGGGACAGGTATTCGTCACCGGCTACTCTTCATATGCAGGAGGGCACTTATTTGGGTACGATCAGGGGTTCCCTTCACTGTAGATGAGTCAGAGATTGACATACACGGAGTGAGGTCCCCTGGCTGATAGGGGGAGACTTATTGCGGTCCTTGACAAAACTCTACATAGGTCCTTCCTGCTGCTCCCACAAACAGCTGCCACACCTAATGCTAGGGCTTTAGGAGAATGGCTATACCACTGGCACTTAACCGACATCTGGAGACAATGAACCCACAGGCGTGGATCTATTCCTTCTATTCCCCACCGCACAGACTACATGTCCATTTCGATGGCTTTGTGGGATCAGCGGCAATGATTCCTGGTTGCCGCTAAATAGATTACCTAGGAGGGACGCACTCGGATCACAACCTCACCTTCTCCAGATAAGGACAGGCCAGTCACCTATGGCACCTCCAGCCGGCAGCGCTTGAAGATCCGCCCTTCCGAGTGTCATTGGGCACCATTATTACCACCTTCATCTAGACAAATGCAGATTTAGTCGCTGATAAAAGAGTATAATGGGAAGCACTTAAAGTTGTGGTGAGGGGACAATGCCTAGGCCTGGGTTGGAGCATTCGTAGGCAACTAGATTGAGAAGTAGCACGCCTCGAGAAATCGCTCCTTCAGTTGGAGTCGATCGTGATATTGGATCCAGACGGCGTGCGTAAACTAGATGAGGCGTGGCGTTAGCAGGCGTAAGTGCTGGAACAGCTGTGCTGCCTGAACTACGCTGTACACTCTGCTCGCACCCATGTCACTGCGGACAGAGCAGGTCGCTTGCTGGCATGGCTAATCTGGCAGGAACAAACACGGCGTCCAATCCTCTTACTGCGTTGAATGTCGGCGTATCTACTGACCACTCAACAGGAGATACACCAAGAATTTGTTAAATACTACGCAACATTATATGAAACAGTCATTAGCAAGGAACCAGGCGTGATCGTGACATTCCTTTCCCCTCTCTCCCTGCCAACTGTAACCCCGTTGCAGGGGATGGAACTGGAGGAGCCAAACATGCTCCTGAAGATCCAAGTAGCCATAAGAGCCCTGGCCACGGGTAAGTCATCTGGGCCAGATGGACTGCCAGCTGAATATTACAAGGTGTATTCGCCAATACTGGCCCTGCACTTATTGGCATTATATGAAAAAACACCAGAGGCATCCATCCTCCCGGCAATACTTTGTGCGTCTCCACCCGTGTCATTGCCATAACCGGATAGGAATCCTAGACTGTTGGGCTCCTATTGGTCGCTAGCACTTTTAAACACTGACTACAAGATCCTGGCTACAATACTGGCAGACCTTTTGGCTCCTCTAGTGCCTCAGTTGGTACACGCCAATTAAAATGGCTTTGTACCTGCCCGCAGTACATCACTATATATAAGCCGTTTTTTTCGAGTAGTTAAATACACTACAGAGCTCTGGCTGCAGACACACTAGAGTGGGAGTTCCTGTTTGCCACTTTATCCAGGTATGGATTGGGCACCCATTTCCTTAGTCTTATCAGGCTGCTCTATACTCAGCAAGACAGGCACTTACATTTCGGAATCGATACCCACCAGCCGTGGCACCAGGTAGGGATGCCCGCTGTCCCCACTACTTTTGTCTCCAGCCATAGAACCATTGGCAGAAACCCTCTGACGAGGTGGGGATGAGTGGAGGATCCCATTAGGCGATGGAATACACACGGTTTCCCTGTACGCCGATGACCTGCTTCTCTATATCCGAGACATAAGAGCATCCTGCAATAACATAGCAAAGACGCTCTCCGACTTTGCATCCCTATCTGGCCTGTGAGTACACCTCGCAAAATCGTGCCTATACCAGTTTGCAGCATCCCCCACTGACCCAGCACTTGAAATAAATGGCGCTGAGGTGCAATGGCAGCCATATATGTTCCGCTACCTAGGTGTCAGATCTATCACTGACCAGAAGATCTACTGGAGGGGAACCTTATGCAGGTGATCGGCGCATTTAAGTCACAAATGGCCTTCTGGCACACCCTCCCCCTGACGGTGATGGGTCTCATATTGCTCCTTAAAATGGTGGTACTTCCATGGCTCTTATATTACTTCAACAATCTGCCGCTCTATATTCGACCTCCAGTCTATTGTTCATTCGAGTGCTACATGCGAGAATTAATTTGGCATGGCACATGATTCAGGATAGCGCTATCTAAGCTATTTTTTGCAGACCGATCAGGGGGGACTTGCAGTACCCAATATGGAGCATTACTACCAGGTGTCACAACTCCAATGGATAGCCAGATGGATTTGTGGGCTATATTTGGCAGATACGGCCACGCAGCTGCCAGGTAGGACACACTCGTCAATTATAAGTTTGTTTCACCCTGGGAGGAAGGGGTAATTCCTGTTCAACTGATGCTGGAGGTGGCTTACAGATGCTTTCATCGCCGTTTATGCCTCACGAGAGGCATGCTCCCATACAGGCCTTCCTTGTCCATACTGGGCTCACCAAGAGGGCAGCGTGTTGTTGCCAGAACGGAACTTTCTGCCTGGGAGGAGGCGGGACTACAGACCAAAGGAAACCTATACCGTTACGGACAGTTGGCACCCTTTGATGTCCTAGCCCATGAAGATGACCTGCTGTGGGGCCAATTCCTACTATATACCACGCTAACCTTGATGCTGCTAACATTATGGGGGGACATATGACAAGAGCCTACAACACACCTTACCATCCAATATATGCATGTGATGGGAACGGGGAAAAACCTCACTGACTCAATGAGAACACATGCGGCGCAACCGCTGACATCTCTCAGGCAACTCTGGGACACTGATCTTTAAAGGCCATGTACAGACCAAGAATG
This sequence comes from Triturus cristatus, assembly GCF_964204655.1. Classification (NCBI taxonomy): domain Eukaryota; kingdom Metazoa; phylum Chordata; class Amphibia; order Caudata; family Salamandridae; genus Triturus; species Triturus cristatus. The sequence continues at coordinate 119,874,103 of NC_140581.1, forward strand.
GGCGGCCATACGTAAAGGGCTCAGACACATCCCTAGAAATGCCAGATTTCACCTTATACAGTATTTTATCATACACAGGGCATACCTGACACCAACCAAAATAAATAAAAACTTTATGCGTTCGGTCGCTCATTGCCCCAGGTGTAACCTGGTAGACGCAGATCTGCTACACATGATGTGGAGCTGCACGGCTCTTACCTCTTACTGGGAGGCTGTAGTCACTTATTTGTCGAACTGCACTGGTCGTGTGGTGGGCAGCGCTTGGGAGGTGTGCCTCCTGGGCCTCTACCGTGGATCCAAAAACACAAAGTAACGTCCAGGTTTATAGATCTAGGGCTACTCGCAGCTACATGCTTGATTACTAGACGCTAGAAGCATCTGGAGCCCCCGCCCAAGATAGCTTGGTTTCACTCATTAACGACCTGGGCGCAAGCAGAGAGCTCGCTCTACACCTTGAAGATGCCCTGGGGATGCGCAAGCTCCCGACGGCGGCAGCATAGGATACAGCTCCGCTAGACTTCCGTACCGCCTGGCAGGAGAAGGTAGAGCCCCAGGTGCCCACCATGAGCACTGACGACACACAAGCCATCACGAGCCACGAAGGGGACACATGTATGACCTAGAGGGCAAGCTGTCGCATGATCTAATACCTTATTACCACGCGTGCATATTCAGAGTACACAATACTTGACCGGAAAGGAGGGACTTAAACCGGATCCGATCAGTAGCTGGAATATAAGAGCTGGGGAACGATGGAGAGATCAGTTGGGCAACAGTTGATATTGTTCATACCCTGATCCCGCCTTCACTGACGCTTCCCCTTCCCCTACCCACCCTTCCTTGCACCACACATGCTGCGCACGGACATGGGAACTGACGTCAGAGGCAGGATATCATTCTTATTGGGCACACATCTTGGCGGTTGATGCTTCATTGTACAATGAAGTCAGACATTGATAGCGATTATGATATGTATTACTGCTTAATCCTATTTTAACCTAAAATGCTAACGTGATCTGATTGTATCCTTCACTGGTGTACGCCCATGTCTATTGTGTTTGTATCCTTTAGTGGTGTACGCCCATGTTTATTGTCTGTTAAAACCCCCCCAAAAAACCAAAAAAGGCCATGAACAAATTTAAACAAAAAATCAATTTCTAAGTAAAGGCAACATGTGAAAGCAGATGCAGGCAGTTATGTTCAGTGGTCCATGCGGGGGTAGGGGAAGGTTTGAGGGGCACCACACGCTCAAACTATTATACTTATTTTCAGAAAAACTGTTCTCCTGCCTTTTGTGAAAAGACAACTGTCCTGGTTTATTCGGAGAGTTGAAATGTTTCAGCTTAAGTGTCAGGCATGTGAAACCGAGGCAAGGGCAGACAGCTAAACAAGCCTTCTGGCCAGTGTACCCGCTTAACTGAAAAATATATAAATGTGCAAATGTAAATGGTACATGGAAGCGGGTATTGGCTTTAATTGATGGAATCACTTGAAGCTTCTTGACAACACAGATTTATTCTTTTTGGGAGATATTGTAAAGTGGATACCAGCTCAGCTGTGAAGTGTGTGCTTTTAAAGGACTGTTGTAAAAAGACATTGCTTCCTGATGACACATTTATTCTTTTTGAGAGATTTTATAAGGTAGCTACCAGCTAAGCTGTGATGTGTGTGCTTCCAAAAGACCCTACTTGGATGTTCACAGTGCTTTCTGTCAGACTGGGACCTGGTGGCTCTAAACACATACAAGTTACTATTCTCCACTGGACCAATCAGGATTCAATTCTATTGCTCTCTGGTTCAGTGCATTAACTAATAGAGGTCCCGCGTGGACAGCTTGACAGACTCCTGTGAGTGCTCTTCCATTTCTGGTGCTTTGCAGCAGTTTTAAAATCGTCTTCGAGTTTCTCGCTGCTCCAATAGGTGTAATTTCTGATATTTACATGTTTTCCTTGTCTTCATTGCTCTCAAGATAGTGTCACTCATAGTTGTTGAATGTCACTCATAATTACACTGAAATTATGAAAATGTCACATATAAGCAATCTAAAACCTTGGCAGCTATGTACAAGGGACCTCACTGTCACGTGGAAAACCCAAACGCCCCATGTAGCATCTGAAGGGGCACATATGAAACATTCCAGTGCCGTGTGATGTGCCCTGCCAGCTCGCCCTCACCAGCAGATCCTGGCACATTTAATATTTTGGTTTGTTAGCAGCTGCACAGCCCTCCTGCCCTCTAGAGATCTGAAATGACCATACAGCAAGGGGAATTCACATTACAGGTAAGTGTAATTACTTTCAATTGGATGTAATCATATGTCAGGCCATTGCTCAATATTCGTGTCTTGGAACTCTGGTGATATACAGCATCAAGATGCAAATCTAACTACTTACTGAACAGTGGAAACTGACCAGCTGTATGAAATCTATATCTGAAGGAAGTGACAAGCTGCAAACAGTGCAAGTAAGACATCTCCTTTTCTGTTCTTATCTTACCCAGGATCAAGGAGGAGTTTGTTCCATCACCAAAGGAATGGTGGCAGGAGAGGTAATTATTTACCCGGAGTTACACTCCCAACCAAAACACTTTTGCCTTTCTATAGTAGAAACCCCTGTTGGGTCTCATTCCCAACCAAAACACCTTTACTTTTCTATAGTGGACAAATCGTTTGGTGTTGTGACAGTGGGCCTGGTTTACTCGTTTAAGTGCTGTACTTGACTACTTGTGTTCTAGTTTGATACAAAAGCATGTAATTTTGGTCTTTCTTCTATACCTTAAATGTAAATATGTTTTATGTAAATATATTTAAGCTTTCAATAACTTTTATTGCGTTTTGAAAAATAATTACAGGACTGCAGACAGGCATTCCACTCCGCCCTCTTACCCTTCCCCCACCTCCAGTGACAGTCATTGAATGCATGACTTCCGTTAGACTACATTCCACCCCTCTTCCTTTTCAGGCATATTGCCCTCTTTACTAGCGCCTAGTGGCCAATGTCCAATAAACCCAGAGCCCATAATCTTGTCAGACAGTAGAGTGTTATGTGTCTTAGTTAGGCACATATAACAACACAGCCATCTTTTACTGCGAACTCGTTTCTTACATTCCCTTCCCTTTCACACAATAACCTTTTACACACATTTGCCTGCATGAAAATTTTGGATTAGTTTCTCTGTAACTGCTTTGCTTACACATTCTGCTTTTGCTTATCATTATCATGACTCCTTGAACACCATGTACAAGGTAGCCCTGGGCGTTGAACAACGCTCCGCTCGCGGAGTTTGCGGAGTTTCCCGCAGTCCGCGTTACCTCAACGTCAAGTTGGCGAGCGCGAGCATGGAAAATAAACAACCCGGCGAGATTTCTCAACGCGGGGTGGTCAGGTTTCTCATTGCGAGTTGTCGCGTATGCTCTCGACCGCTCGCGATGAGAAACTGCTTGTTCACGTTGAGAAAGCTGCAGCTCGAGTAAAAATCTACTCAAGTGGCAGAAAAGAGAAAGAAGGGGCCGCTTGCGCTGTGCAAGGTGCCATTCACAATGATTGCACCGTGCAGACAAGCATCCGCACTGTGCAATCACCGCAAATGACATTTTTCTATAGAACTCCGCCGCTTGCGGAACACCGCGTAGCACAGCAGAGGTTTTTTTGTCACTTCGGAGTTCCGCTTAGTGCAACTCCGCGAACTCTGCCCAGGCTTAGTACAAGGCCTCCACAGATATTGTGCAAATGTCGTTCTATTTTTCATCCACAAGGCGACATGGCTATCTATAGACCATAACAATACTGGCTTGCATGGGACTCGCAAGGATGCTCTTCATTGTAAATAAACAAGCACTTCAGGGTTCAGTTAGAGGAGCGCTTTGCTGTCATTGGCGAGGTCTCTACATGCTGAAGCTTCTGCCCAGTAACTTGCTGATATCTCCGCAATGGTTTCCAGCTTGTGACCAAGACAGGGACTTACATTCTTTCCCTTCAGGTAACCGGGGTTGGATTATCCAATATGGGGATTCTTGGCAGAACACAGACACACACACACACCCTAGACACTTAGGTTAGGGAATGCATAGTAAGTACGTCCAACTTTCTATAATTATTTTATATGCCTGCATATGTACACACTGTATTAGCACGATGGTGAAGCTTTTTATTCTATTCACTGTCTTGGTGCTTCTAATTGCTTTCATCTGCTTCTGTCTATTGATTATTGAAGCACATATATTTTATACAAGAATCACGTTGGTTCAATAAACATTGAAAACGTCCCTCTCTGTATTCCTTGTGTATTTCTCTGAGAATAAGAGAGCACAAGTGACTGAGCGAAAGAGTCCTAGATCTGTTACCACAGTTCCTGGGGGGATCAAGGTTGTCATGTAAAGTGGTTGCCATACTTAAGTTCAGGGGCACTTATGGTGGCACTGTGAGCTAGCTGGTTTATAGGACACCATATCCTGATGGGATGCATCGATTCAGTCTGGCACCATCCCAACAGTCATGCCATCCACAAATGGGCAGTTACTACTTCTGGGTGGAAACTACATGACAAGAGGCTTCGGTTATCCTCACTTAGATAACGTAAAACTGGGTCCCACATTTTGGTAAAGCAAGTTGCATCTCCTCTTAGTTTGTTTGCCACCTTTTCATGAGCGAGGGGGTGCCAGAGACGTTGGAACCAGTTTTGTTAAGTTAGCATTGCTTCCTATGTGGTGTTATTTTAACTCCCTACTTCCATTACCTTCTATGGCAGTGTGTTGCAATAACCTGTGAGTGGCAGTTTGTGGTGTTGGACGTACTCCAAGGCTGAGCTGGAGTACATTTATTACTAATTTGTGACATCTTTGGCTGTAGTAACAATGTTTGCATTTCCTAAACCTGCAGCAGCTCCAATTTATGTGTAAGTAATCTCCATTTTGGTGCTACTTCCCGTCTCACCCACATTTACCACACAAAATGTTCTGGAAAGCTCCACACATGTGGCGGTCACCTCTGCTCAGAAAAGACAGTTGAGGCGGAGGTGTCCGCAAGTAGGTTAGTGAATAGCATTTTGTAGTACGAGTAATACTACTGTTGTACTACTCATGCACTACAAATGTAATACTACAATGGTATTACTCACATACTACAAAATGAAATACTTACAGTGGGATTTCTTACATGCTACAAAATGAAATACTACTGTGGGATTACTTACATGCTACAAAATGAAATACTACCGTGGGATTGCTTACATGCTACAAAATGCAGTTTGTGGATAAAGTCCTCTCTTTCAGTACTTCTGAGCTGCAGACTTTTGAAATCTCCCAAAAATTAGTACTGCTGATGATTATGCTGCATCTGCTGCTGTCCTCACTGCTCACAAGTAAGCCTTGACTTTAAGAGGCTAAGTGCAAGGCCCAGCCCATATGAGAAGATTAATGATGTAAGACGTTGGTCATTTATTCAGAAACTGTAACCTTACTGATAAGTCCAGGAGTCTGATCAAACAAAGCTGTCAAAGCTCAGAAGACAATAGCCACTGCCCGGCCAGAGACCACAGTATCCCTTGGACAACCAAACTGCCCCTTGTAGGTTTGGAAAGGGCATGCGTGAAACATTCCAGTACGTGCATGGTGTGCGCAGCCAGCAGACCCTCACCAGCAGAGCCTGGCACATTCCATTTCTTGGTTTGTTAATAGTTGCACTGCCCTCTAGAGATCTGAAATGGTGATACAGGAAGGTGAATTCACATTGCAGGTAAGAGTAATTACTTCCAATTTGAGGCAATCATATGTCAGGCCATTGTTTCATATTTGTGTCCTGGAGCTCTGGTGATATACTGCATGAAGTTGCAAATCCCAATACTGAGCAATGGAAATTGGCCAGTTGTAAATAGTGCATGTAAGACATCTCCTTTGCTTTTTATCTTGCCCAGGATCAAGGAGGAGTTTGTCCCATCAACAAGGGAATGGTGGCTGAAAAGGTAATTATTTACCCGGATTTACACTTTCAACAAACACAAATCTTTCTACAGTAGAAGCCCCTGTAGGTTCACATTTTTAAATAAACATCAGTGCACCTGATTGAGGGGCATATTATCAAGGACGGCGTTAAAATTATCGCCGGTTTAGCGGCAGGAAACTGCCGCTAAAGCTGCGATAATGGGCTTGATAATATGCCCTGGTGAATTCCAATAGAAGCTCATGTTCACACCAGAACATGGACTTCTGTTGGAATTCTCAAGGGCATATTATCAAGCCCATTATCGCCGCTTTAGCGGCAGTTTTCTGCCGCTAAACCGGCGATAATTTTATCGCCGTCCTTGATAATATGCCCCTTAGTCGTTAAAGTGCTGTCCTTGAACACTCGTAACCTAGTTTCTTATAAAACATGTTATTTTTAGCAGATTATATTGTCTTTCTATGCCTTAAATGTACATATGTTTCGTCTACATATATTTAAGCTTTTCAATAGCTTTTATTGCGTTGTAAACATAAGTACAGAACTGCAGACAGGCATTCCACTCCGCCCTCTTACCTTTCCCCCACCTCCAGTGACAGTCATTGAGTGCATGGCTTCCGTTAGGCTATGTTCCACCACCTCTTCCTTTTCAGGCATATTGCCCTCTGTGCTAGCACCTAGTGGTCAATGTCCACTAAACCCAGAGCTCGTAAGCTTGTCGGACAGTAGAGGCCTTGGTTATCCCCATTTAGATAACATAACCCTGAGTTCCACATTTATTAACGAGTTGCGTCTCCTCTTAGTTGGTTTGCCACCTTCTCATGAGCGAGGAGGTGCCAGAGACTTTGCACCCAGTTTCATTTAGCTAAGATTACTTCCTACTGGGTGTTATTTTAACTCCCTACTTCCATTACGTTCTATGGCAGTGTATTATAGTAACCTGTGATTGGCCATGTTTGGTGTTGGACGTACTCCACGGCTGAGCTGGAGTATATTTAATACTGTTTTGTGAGGTTTTTGGCCATAGTAACAATGTTTGCCTTTGTATATCCCTCCTGTTGCAAAGTAATCCTGCGCCCTGGTCACCCCCCAACTTTTTGCTGACGTATACTGGTGGTAACTGACTCTGACTGAGCCTGGGCTCCGCCTAACCAGGCCCAGGGCCAGTGCTATGCTTAAAGAGACACATTAGAATACAGTTAAAACACCTACATACAATAGGGTACCAATGGTATGGTGGGGTACCCCTGTGATTGGCATGAACTCCCCTATAGGCCCCTAGTATATAATAGAGTAGGGGGATTGAAACTACCTAGAAGTCCCCAGGACCCTGGGGCATGTCAGTTTAGAGGCCAGCAGCCTTTTTTCTGCACGTGCATGTGTGCACTGCTGAAGCCTGAGGTCAGTTTAAAAACAGCCCTGGGTGCCAGGACTGCTTTTAACAAGTAAATTGTGCCCAAACTCAACTTTGAAGTTTGGGGCACTTAAAAATTGATAGCCTACAATGTTTTGGCATATTAGGGACCCCCAGGGTCTCCCCTAGGTATCCCAGGGGGGCTCGGGGGGCAGATATGTATAAGGTACACCCTTATAAAATGAGTTTTTATATGCCTGGGTAAAGTGAAATTTCACATTTCACACCCACATTGTGGTAAAGCGCTGCTCAAATTTGACATTGATGCTAAGAGCACTGTGGAGGGAGGATCTGCAATATTTCTACAGATTCAGAACCCCTAAAGTCTCCCCTAGTTGCACATGGGGTGGGGTTCCTGTAAATATGACAAGTGCTTATAAAATATGTTTTTGTAAGTCCTGGTGCTGGAAAAACGGCCCAAGTAATTTTACCCATTGCAAACCCCCTGGTACATAGGTTAACATGGTAGGAAGTTATTGATTAATAACTCTTGCTAAGAGACGGCTTGAAGTGCCATTCAAAGACTTCCCGGAATGGTACTAAGGAATCCAACAATATCATATTGTTGAATTTCTCTTAAAGTGTACATAATTGTAATTGTAATTGTAAAACATTTATAAAGCGCATGGTTACCAAAGGCATCCCAGCGCTGGAGGCCATGTTCATGAACTAAGTGTCAATTTATGGAAACAGAAAGGTTTTCATGCGTTTCCGGAAGACAAGATGGTTGGTGTCACATCGAATATCAAAGGGGAGGGAGTTCCATAGCTCCGTTTTAGATCCGTTCAGCTTCAAAAATGAGCCCTCCATCCAAGCTGAGACCTCTCCAAGACACATGGCCAACTCCGGGGCAGTGTTGTTGAGCTGAGGTTTGCCTCCTGGTCAGAGCTGTGTTCAATGCCTGACGACAGGTAGGGCAGCCTCCTTTTTAACTTGCTGCTTGCACTGAATTGCACTGAATTGCCAATTTTGCACATATTGATTTTAAAAACGAACTCTAGCTTATTTTAATACTTGCCCCCATTTTTGTCCACTCATTTGCCTCAATATCGCCTGCACTCCGTGGCGCTTGTGCTCCGCTGGATCCGCGGTGAAAGCGGAAGCGGGACACTCGAGCCGGTGGAGGTTAGCGCTCCAGTTTCTTGCTACTGCCGCCCATATCAATCGCGCTGACACGACCGCGCACCGTTTGCCTCCTGGTCAGAGCTGTGTTCAATGCCTGACAGGTAGGGCAGCCTCCTTTTTAACTTGCTACTTGCACTGAATTGCCTATTTTGCACATATTGATTTTAAAAACGAACTCTATGTTATTTTAATACTTGCCCCCATTTGTGTCCACTCATTTGCCTCAATATCGCCTTCACTCCGTGGCGCTTGTGCTCCGCTGGATCCGTGGTAAAAGCGGAAGCGGGACACTCGAGCCGGTGGAGGTTAGCGCTCCAGTTTCTTGCTGCTGCCTCCCATAACAATCACGCTGACGCGACCGCACAGCGTTTGCCTCCTGGTCAGAGCAGTGTTCAATGCCTGACAGGTAGGTCAGCCTCCTTTTTAACTTGCTACTTGCACTGAATTGCACTGAATTGCCTATTTTGCACATATTGATTTTAAAAACGAACTCTAGCTTATTTTAATACTTGCCCCCATTTGTGTACACTCATTTGCCTCAATATCGCCTGCACTCCGTGGCGCTTGTGCTCCGCTGGATCCGCGTTGAAAGCGGAAGCGGGACACTCGAGCCGGTGGAGGTTAGCGCTCCAGTTTCTTGCTACTACCGCCCATACCAATCGCGCTGACGCGACCGCGCAGCGTTTGCCTCCTGGTCAGAGCTGTGTTCAATGCCTGACAGGTAGGGCAGCCTCCTTTTTAACTTGCTACCTGCACTGAATTGCACTGAATTGCCTATTTTGCACATATTGATTTTAAAAACGAACTCTAGCTTATTTTATTATTTGCCCCCATTTGTGTCCACTCATTTGCCTCAATATCGCCTGCACTCCGTGGCGCTTGTGCTCCGCTGGATCCGTGGTGAAAGCGGAAGCGGGACACTCAAGCCGGTGGAGGTTAGCGCTCCAGTTTCTTGCTATTGCCGCCCATAACAAACGCGCTGACGCGACCGCGCAGCGTTTGCCTCCTGGTCAGAGCTGTGTTCAATCCCTGACAGGTAGGGCAGCCTCCTTTTTAACTTGCTACTTGCACTGAATTGCCTATTTTGCACATATTGATTTTAAAAACGAACTCTAGCTTATTTTAATACTTGCCCCCATTTGTGTACACTCATTTGCCTCAATATCACCTGCACTCCGTGGCGCTTGTGCCCTGCTGGATCCGCGTTGAAAGCGGAAGCGGGACACTCGAGCCGGTGGAGGTTAGCGCTCCAGTTTCTTGCTACTGCCGCCCATATCAATGGCGCTGACGCGACCGCGCAGCGTTTGCCTCCTGGTCAGAGCTGTGTTCAATGCCTGACAGGTAGGGCAGCCTCCTTTTTAAGTTGCTACCTGCACTGAATTGCACTGAATTGCTTATTTTGCACATATTGATTTTAAAACGAACTCTAGCTCATTTTAATACTTGCCCCCATTTGTGTCCACTCATTTGCCTCAATATTGCCTGCATTCCGTGGCGCTTGTGCTCCGCTGGATCCGCGTGAAAGCGGAAGCGGGACACTCGAGCCGGTGGAGGTTAGCGCTCCAGTTTCTTGCTACTACCGCCCATACCAATCGCGCTGACGCGACCGCGCAGCGTTTGCCTCCTGGTCAGAGCTGTGTTCAATGCCTGACAGGTAGGGCAGCCTCCTTTTTAACTTGCTACCTGCACTGAATTGCACTGAATTGCCTATTTTGCACATATTGATTTTAAAAACGAACTCTAGCTTATTTTATTATTTGCCCCCATTTGTGTCCACTCATTTGCCTCAATATCGCCTGCACTCCGTGGCGCTTGTGCTCCGCTGGATCCGTGGTGAAAGCGGAAGCGGGACACTCAAGCCGGTGGAGGTTAGCGCTCCAGTTTCTTGCTATTGCCGCCCATAACAAACGCGCTGACGCGACCGCGCAGCGTTTGCCTCCTGGTCAGAGCTGTGTTCAATCCCTGACAGGTAGGGCAGCCTCCTTTTTAACTTGCTACTTGCACTGAATTGCCTATTTTGCACATATTGATTTTAAAAACGAACTCTAGCTTATTTTAATACTTGCCCCCATTTGTGTACACTCATTTGCCTCAATATCACCTGCACTCCGTGGCGCTTGTGCCCTGCTGGATCCGCGTTGAAAGCGGAAGCGGGACACTCGAGCCGGTGGAGGTTAGCGCTCCAGTTTCTTGCTACTGCCGCCCATATCAATGGCGCTGACGCGACCGCGCAGCGTTTGCCTCCTGGTCAGAGCTGTGTTCAATGCCTGACAGGTAGGGCAGCCTCCTTTTTAAGTTGCTACCTGCACTGAATTGCACTGAATTGCTTATTTTGCACATATTGATTTTAAAACGAACTCTAGCTCATTTTAATACTTGCCCCCATTTGTGTCCACTCATTTGCCTCAATATTGCCTGCATTCCGTGGCGCTTGTGCTCCGCTGGATCCGCGTGAAAGCGGAAGCGGGACTCTCGAGCCGGTGGAGGTTAGCGCTCCAGTTTCTTGCTATAGCCGCCCATATCAATCGCGCTGACGTGACCACGCACCGGACGCGCGCAGCGGGCGCGCCAAAGGCGCGCCAAAGGCGCGCCTAAGGCATGCCCGTCTGCGCCCGTCCGCGCTCGGTCCGGGCCCCGGGCCCGTCCCCCTGGTTCTACAACACCAGACCCCATCACTTATTCGAGAAACGCTCTCCTACATTTAAATCCAAACAGAAGCAATATGCGTTGGCCAAGAATACATCCTGATACGCTCCTAAAAGGAGTTTCAGCATCATGCCTGATTTGCTCTGAGAAGCTTCCCTCCTCTATAGAATGTCCGAACAGATCTAAATCCAGTAAGAAAGGCAATACTGCCTCTGTACCCATTAAAGCAATGATTCTTAATGCCAGGTCTCTCATCAAACATAGCGATGAATGTGCACTGTTAATCGGGGACTACAATATTAAGATGGCCTTCATCACCGAATCCTGGTCAGATGAATCCTCTGGCCCGGACCTAGTTAAAGCCCTGCCACCAGGATATCTGTGCCATACTCAAGATAGACTCGGTAGGAAAGGGATAATCTATCACAACTCTCTAGAGCCCTCCTTCTGTTCAATTCCAAACCCGATGTGTGAAGCTTTGACAGTGAATGTCCGCATCTCCCCTCATAACACATTTAATGCTATTCTTCTATATCTCCCCCCTGGAGCAAGAGGTGCGTTTTTAGATTCAGCAGGAATGTTCCTCAAAGAAGGACTTTAGTGTATGGAATTCTCCTACAGACACTAAGATAGTGCCCTCTTTGAATTGTTTCAAGACTATGAGTGTCCAAGATACTGTCAATCATTTGCAAGTAACTAAATCAGGATCTCCTCTAGATCCCTGCCCAGCACAAATAGCTAAATTAGCGTCCAATACCATTGGAGCTGCTCTTGGCCCTGTTTTTAACAATATTTTTAAGTGTGCCTTGTTTCCCAAGATCTGGAAAAAAGCCTCAATCCTCCCCCTTCTCAAGAAAACTAACCTGGATCCTAAAGAACCGAATAACTACTGGCCTATCTCTCGGCTTCCTTTACCAGCCAAGCTGATAGAAAGAGAAATGAACAGTCAGCTGAGTGCTTTTATCAACAACAATGGACTCCTCGACTCTACTCAGTTTGGCTTTCGTACAGAACATAGTACAGAGCTTGCGCTGATTAAGTCTACGGAGGAGATTAGAGAAGTATTGAATCAGGGTGGCGCGGCAATTCTGATCATGCTGGACCTTTCGGCGGCCTTTGACACGGTCCACTATGAGGTACTGTTGGACTGTTTAGGCGGAAAGGGAGTCACTGGCAAGGCGCTTGCCCTCTTAAGATCCTTTCTTTCAGATAGAACTCAAACAGTGGACATGGGTACTGACTGCTCAAAACCTTTCTCTTTGACCTGTGGGGTCCCGCAGGGCTCAGCGCTCAGCCCCACGCTTTTCAATATATATGTCTCTCCCTTGGCAGCCCTTATTCGTTCTTTTGGCTTCCAATTGACCTCTTATGCCGATGACACTCAAATAGTGCTATCCATTCAAAAAGGCAAAGAGGCTGAGACCGGTCGGGACTGCTACAACTGTATGCAGTCCATTGCCGGCTGGATGTCAGCAAACTGTCTCAAGCTGAACGCAGGGAAGACTGAGGTGATTATTTTTGGTAATCCCTCAAATCTCTGGTCAACCAATTGGTGGCCAGAATCTTTGAGCTCACCCCCAGTTCCTACTGGCAAGGCAAAAAATCTGGGAGTAATGATGGACTCTAGACTGTCCTTTGCTGATCAGATAGATAAGGTGGTCTCATCCTGTTTTCATATACTCAGGATCATGAGAAAAATTAAGCGCTTCCTCTCTGATGACAGCCTCAGGACAGTAGTAACAGCACTTATTATGTCCCGTCTTAATTATTGTAATGCCTTATACCTCAACATTCACAAAAGGCAGCTTAATCGACTGCAAATAGTACAAAATGCTGCCGCTAGAGTCCTTTTGGGTATCCCCAAGTTTGTCTCCGTAAGGAAGGGACTTCGGGACCTTCATTGGTTACCAATGAAACAGCGGATAGATTTTAAAGCTCTTTGCCTGGTCTTTAAAACCCTAGAGGGACGCGGGCCGGCTTTCATGAGTAAACACCTTCAATGGTACACCCCCCCCCCCTAGGGTCCTTCGCTCAACCAAGGCAATGTTGATAAAAGTCCCACGTGTTAAAACAGCCATTTGGGGGGGTAGGAGCTTTTTCTGCTGTGCCGCAAAGGCCTGGAATGGCCTCCCTTTGCAGCTTAGAGCAGCAGCTGGACTCCTAGAATTTAGGAGGGGCCTAAAAACCTGGCTTTTTCGTTAAACTAAATTTAATTTTATTTACATAACTTAACTTTTATCTGACCAGTAGGCAATGCATTCAGCGCCAGGACACCTAACGGTAACAGTGCACTTTATAAGTTCTATTAACATAACATAACATAACATAACTGATTGAACGAGACAATCAGCTGCGTATCGTCGGCATATGTAATGATCTGGATGCCAAAAGGCTCCACAACACCTGCCAAAGGGCTCATGTACACATTAAAAAGCGTGGGGACAGGGATGATCCCTGAGGAACCCCACATCGGAGTGACAGAGGTTCAGAGGTGCAGTCTTCATGAAACACTTGAAATGACCAATCACCCAAAAAGGAATGGATTCATTTAAGGGCCAGATCAGTCACTCCTACATCTCCAAGCCTCAGGATGAGCAGCTGATGATTGACTGTATCGAAGGCTGCGCTAAGATCTAAAAGCACAAGATTTTCCTGGTTGCCTCAACCACAGCTTGGAGGGCAGTTTCTGTGCCCTGTTGGGGTCTGAACCCAGTTTGAGACGAGTGAAGACAGTTATTGCTTTCCAGAAATGCGGAGAGTGCATGATTCACATGTTTTTCAGCAATTTTGCTGATCCCTGGCAGTAGTGAAATGGGGCAATAGTTCCCTAACATCTCAGGATCCAGGTTTGGCTTTTTCAGCAAAGCTTTAACCATTGCTTGCTTCCGGGAGGGGGGGGGGGGCCTTGCCTGTCCGGAAGATGGCATTAATCATGTCCACGATAACAGTAGAGAGTGTATCAAAGATTCGAATTAAAATGAGGGGCGGAACTGTATCCCTGGGGGAACCTGACTTCAACTGACCAAGGATACCTTGCAGGGAGGGTTGATCCAGGAGAGAAATTTCAGCTAAAGTGCAATTATAAGTGCATCCTTTGATGTTGGTTAAGGGGGCATTGATTCAAGCTGTAGCCTGATGAAAGGAGGTATAAATGTCTTGGATTTTATTGAATAAATAATTAGCTAGTTGGTTGCAGTGAGATGAAATATCATCACAAGGAATGGGTGGGGGAGGGGATTTAATAAGTGATTTCACAATGCGTAATATTTCGCAAGAAGAATTGGGGGCTGAAAGGATTTGATTTTCATAGTAAAGGGACTGTGCACACTTCATTTCTTCCTTATACCTTTTAATATCCTCCCTATAAATCATTTTATTAGTAATGGAGTAATCTTATCTCCATTTTCTTTCAGACTGTTTACAAGCCTGCGTAAGTTTACGCAGTTTGGGGGTGTACCAAGCTGTTCTATTTGCTCCACTTTTATCCTTAATTTGCTTCTTTGGGAGCACCATGTCTAAAGAAGAAGTCAGCCAGTTATAAGACTTTCTTGTTTGTAAGTCCAAATTTAGCCTTCCAGTGGTCTGCCCTGATTGGTCAGAGTTAAGTGAATTAGCCAGGCTGCCTTGTAGAGCTGATAAAGAGCCCCTGGGGTTGACCAGCTCTGCTGGAAGGGCAGTGTGCTGTTCTATAGGAATGCCAGGCATGGGGGAGGAGTCGTGAACCATGGTCTTCAAAGAGGAGAGCAGAGACCAGTGTCATTTACAGCTCTGAACTTACCACCTCAGGCAGATGCTAGGATTAAGGAAGGTATGAACAGATGCAGGGGGGAGAGTCTAAGTAAATTAGCCATCATAGGGGTGTGTTTAGCCAGCTCTTATCTCCTTGCTGGAAAACCAGCCATTATGGATTTGGAAAATTTGATGCACTCTGGGACAAAATAATGCTACACTCTACAGGATGTGGTCATAACTTTGAGGAGTTACCCTGCTCCCATTGGTCAGATGTGACCTCCTGCATTACCCAGAGAAATTAGAATAAGTATCTGAGAGAGGCAGAACCTCTCAGATCTGCTGCTTGAAACTTACTGAAGCAAGAAGTGCCCCGTTGAGAAGTTTTGCTGTGTAAAGATTTCTAAGGCCTGACCTGTGAAGACTGCACCATCTGAAACTACAGCCCTGTGGATTATCTTGCTGAAAAAGAACTAAAGAGTGGATTCCCTGAAAGCTACAGGTTAAAATAGCTCATCTGGAACATCACCAACTAAATCTAAACCTTGGAGAACCATCAGTGGATTTGTAAGGGTTTTGTAGCAGGGGATTGTGGGAACTGATGTCCTCAACTTTCAAGGACCATCTTGGAGCTTCCAGACCCTTGGAGTGAGTTTGAGACACTTTGGGACCCCTTGAGGAACTTCAGGAAGTTTGGAGAACCTTGAAGCAACTTTGAAAAAAAGCTCCATAAAGGGACCGACTCAACCTGGCCTGACTTCAACCGCGAGCCGGCCAAGCCAATTAGGTTCGTCCCGCTAAAAGCTCCATGGGTCCAACTTCCAGGGTTTGACCAGGACTAGAAGAAAACTGAAGTCGGCGAACCCTCACCAGATCCGGCTGCATGAGGAGCATCGAGAGACCCTGTGAGAAAAAGCTCCAGAAAAGTTTCTAAGTCCGCTCGTAGAAAAGGTGACCGGGAGCAACCGCGAGAGCCAAGCCGCCCGCCTTCCATCGCGTGCCGGCCTGGAGTCCTGGGTTGCCCCGCTGAAGCGATCTTGAAAAGTGTTCTAAGTCCACTCCAGGGAAGTTGACCGGGACCTCGTCACAAGTCAAGCTGGCGAACCCTCACCAGATCAGGACTGTCTGGGAGCTCTGAGGGCCCTCGGGAAGAAAAGCTCCAGAAAAGTTTCTAAGTGTGAAGGTAGAAACTGAGACTGGGACCTGCCGGGAGCTGGAGCCGCTCAGGGCTCTGTTGCGCCCGGCCTGAAACTTTGACTTTGGCCCGGTCTATCGCGAGCAGGTATCACAATAAGGTGCTATAATCTTCTAAGTGCTATATTTTATTAAATCTTTGAAAATTCATATCTCCGGTTCCCTACATTGGATTTTTGTTGTTTTGGTGTCATTTTAAAGATAGAATTTTTTTCTATTATTATAAATTGGATTTTTATCATATGTTGTGTCTTAATTATTCACTGAATTGGTGTTTTTAACTGCTTTACATACCTGTCTTTGAAGTTAAGCCTGTCTGCTTGCAGCCACATTACCAAGGGTTGAGCATAGGAATAATATTTCAAGACCTATGCTGAGTCCTATCATGTGTTAGTGGCCTTATTGCCAGTGGCAGACCTACATTTGCCCCTACCAATAAACCACTTTCCAACACCTCCCTACACCCCTCTTTATTCCTAAACCTGCAGCTGCTCCAATTTATGTGTAATTATTCCCCGTTTCGCAGCTACACCCTTTGTCTCACCCACATTCACTACAAAAACGTAGAACAACGTGTTCGGAGAGTTCCACAAATGCCGCGAAGAACTCTGAACAGAAAAGATAGTAGTGACTGAGAAGTCCACAAGTAGGTTATGAATAGTATTTTGTAGTGCCTGAGTAATACTACTGTTGTATTACTCACGCACTACAAAATGTAATAGTACTGTGGTATTACTCACATACTACAAAATGTAATAGTACTGTGGTATTACTCACATACTACAAAACGCAGTTTGAGAATCAAGTCTTCTGTTTCAGCACTTCTCCTTTGCAGGCTTTTAAAATCTCCTAAAAATCAGCGCTGCTGATGATTAAGCTGCATCTCTTGCTGTCCTCACTGCTTACAAGTAATCCTTGCCTTTAAGAGGCTAAAGTGGTGCAAGGTCCAGCCCAGATGAGAAGATTGAAGATGTAAGACTTAGCCATTTATCCGGAAGCAGTGACCTTATTGATAGGACTATGGGCCGTATTATATAAAGTGTATATAAATGGGCGTTAGCACCTGCTTTGAGCGCCCTCAGGGCACTTTGGAACTACAGAAAAGGCCGCAGACGCTTGTGTGACTCCTTCTGTAATACCAGTAGTGCTGGTGCACATAAAGCGCCAGCGTTATCTTCAAGGGGGCGTTCCCTCATTTGCAAGGGGGCATGGCCCCATGAAAATAAGGGAATCCCTTTGTCTCTACACCTAAGCCGTATTACAGACTTGGACGCAGAGGCAAAGAAGCCCTCAGGAGGCGCACTAACAGTGCTCCAACAAAAAGGTGGCACACTGTCAGTGCGCCTCCTGGGGGCAACCCTCTGCAGGGGTTAAAGGGGGCCCTATGGATCCTCCCAGACATCCCATTGCAGGTTGGTGCAGTCATTGACTGGACCCGCCTGCAAGGGAATCTCTATTGCCCTTTAAAAGTGCAGGCTGGTTGCCGCCTGCACAGTGAAACATGGAGCAGCTCTAAAGCAACCGCTCTGTATTTCACATGAATGCGCTGCCCCAGGGCAGCATGAGTTTGCAGCTGCCTGTGGAGCAGCCTATTCCCCATAATGCGGCGCATTGGTGCGCCCGGCACAATGAAGGAAAAAGTGCTGCATGTGTATGCGGCCCCAGGAGTCTGATCACCCAAGGCTGTCAAAGCTCAGAAGAGAATACTGCCTGAGACCACACTGTCCCTTGGACAACCCAAATGCCAACTGTAGGTTTTGAAAGGGCACGCTTGAAACATTTCAATGCTGCATAGTGTGCCCTACAGCTCACCCTCACCAGCAGATCCTGGCACATTTCATCTTTTGGTTTGTTAGCAGCTGCACAGCCCTCCTGCCCTCTAGAGATCTGAAATGGCCATGCAGCAAGGTGAATTGGCATTGCAGGTAAGTGTAATTACTTCAAAATTGATTCAATTATATGCCCGATCATGGTTAATTGTCTTGTGTCCTGGAGCTCTGGTGATACTGCATGAAGATGTAAACCTCACTACCGAGCACTGGAAATTGGCCAGCTGTATTCCATCTATTCCATCTATAGACAAACAAAGTGACGACCAGCAAACACGCAAGTCAGACATCTACTTTTCTTTTTTTTCTTACCCAGGCTCAAGAAGGAGTTTGTACCATCAACAAGGTAATGGTGTCTGGAAAGGTAATTATCAATCCAGTGTCACAATCCCAACCAAAACACCATTAGCTTTCTTAAATTATAAAGATCACATGGTGTTCTGACAGTGGGCCGGGTTTAGTTTTAAACTGCTGTCCTTGACCTCTTGTGACCCAGTTTATCACAAAAAACATGTTACGTTTAGCAAATGATATTGCCTTTCTATGCCTTAAATGTAAATGTGTAAATATATTTACGGTTTCAATAGTTTTTATTGCCTTTTGAAAAATAAGTACAGAACTTCAGACGGGCTTTCCCGTCTTAACTCCTGCCCTTCCCTCCACCCCCAGTGACAGTCATTGAGTGCATGTGCTCTGTAAGACCGTTCTCCCCCCTCTTCCTTTTCAGGCATGTTGCCCTCTGTACTAGTGCCCAGTGGCCAATGTCAAATAAACCCAGAGCTTGTAATCTTGTCAGATAGTAGATGTAATGACCCCGAGTCCAGCGGAGGCGGGACCCAGGACATGGCTTGGAAGCAAAGCCACACATTGTATCCCCTTTTGGCCAGGTGTGGCCAGAGGGCTTCAATAAACGGGCCGGGGTCGCTCGTGACTTCCGGCTCACACTGCTACAATGAGTGTGTGTGTCTTTACTTGCGGCCGCTGTTGGGCCCACTGCACACACCCAGTGGGCCTGGTTTAGTTGTAAAATGCTGTCCTTAACTACTTGTGACCTAGTTTATCACAAGAAAACATGTTACATTTAGAAAACTAGATTGTCTTTTTATGTCTTATATGTAAATATATTTAAGATTTGAATAGTTTTTGTTGCGTTTTGAAAAATAAGCCCAGAAATTCAGACGAGCTTCGCCGTCTTAACTTATACCCAACTAATTCCTTCCCAGCCTGACCCCCACCCTCCTGCCCTTTCCTCCACCCCTAGTAACAGTTCTTGGGTGCATGAGTTCCATTAGACCATGTTCCACCTCCTCTTCCTTTTCAGGCATATTGCCCTCTGTAATAATGCTTACAGAGCTTGTAAATTTGCAGGACAGTAGCAAACTCAATTATCCATATTTGTATCACGTAACACTCGGTCCCACAATTATTTTGATAACCAACTTTATTTTGTTCATGCAGGAAGCACCATCCAACATTACAATTAGTTTGAGCAGAGGATTCAGAGACACAACAATACATGATACGATCTCGGCAGAAGCCAGTCCCTTCATGGTGATCGTCCATACAAAGACCACCACTTACCGCACATTTTATCCTGCTTATGAGGACATTCACGTGCTTCATAGATCGACTTTTCTTGCTGCGTGCACCAATCAACACATCTGCCCCACAGCTCGATCAAGGGGGGTGTAGGTTGCCTCCACAGGCTGGAAACGTCCCTTTTGGATACCAGGCATACCACCACTATTAAGATCCTTTCAGAGCGTAGACCCCCTAACTCCTCCACAAGCCCCAGCAGTTCAGTCCGGGGACCCAAATCAATTAGGCATCCTAGAAACTTCTAAATCTCCTGGCCCACCCCATCCCAAAAGGATCGTAGTGCCAGGCAGTCCCATGCCATATGGACTATGCAGCCTGGGCAGTAGAGAACATTCGCTGCATGCGATGCGGGGAGAGATAAGTCAAATGCAGATAATTCACTTGGACCATACGCAGGCATGAGGATATCGTCAATTCCCTAGGGGCCAAGCAGGCCTCTCTCCAGTCATCGTCAACAAGCTGGACCACCCAGTCCACCCATCTTTGTCAAAGGTAATCAAAGCCATCAGGGGCATGGATAATGAGGGAGTGGTAGGTCGTAGGTATTGCTCCCTTCCCCCGGCATCCCATTGGAAGCTTGGCCTCAGGCTAAACTCAGGGATTTGGGTATCCGGGGAAAAGTGCGTCCGTAGGGCGTGCCGTAGTTGAAGAAAGTAGAAAAACTTTGTGTTAGCCAGAGCTTACTGATCCTTCAATTCCTGAAAGGACAGCTAATTACTTCCTTTGTAAATATCCCCTAGTTACATAATTCCTATTTGGTCCCACTGGGTAAAGCCCTCAAGGTTGAAAAGCTGCTGAAGCCACGTGCCCTGCCATGCGGGGGTTTAATTCGGTCACGCAGCGGTCTCTGCGGAAAAGGCACAAGGCAACTCTCCAGCACTGCACTGCGACTCGAATACATGATGGTGTCATTGGGGCAAATGGCCTCCATATATTAGGCCAAGGAGTCCCTCAAAGCCACAAAAGTGGAGTTCCAACCAGTGGGCAGGATCATCCTACCCTCCGGTAAACCAGTCATTGATGAGCACCAACTGTGCCGCCAGGTAGTACACATAGATGTCGGGCACCCCAAGACCCCTATCAAAGAGCTATTTTTGTGCTGAGTTGAAAGCCACTCTGTGGCGCTTACCAGCCCATATATAAGGTTGTGAGTCTGAAGGTCAGGGACCGAAACCTCCTTTGGGATATAGGATACGGGAAGTTTACCAGGATGTACCTACCATCAGGAGGGGGTCCTTTGCTTTTGACTATATCTACGATTTTGGTTTGTGCTCTACCCCTCTATTTGTCTGTTGAACTTAAATGCTATATTATTTCCTCTTGCCTGGGCATATTTTACTGCTCCTCTATCTTCTCCATTACTTTGCTTATCATTGTTATTGTTTTTTACATGCAACGCTGTTTCCACTTCTGTACATCTGTAAAGCGCTCTGATACACACTTGGGTCATGTCTGCGCTATAAAAAACGTTATATAAATAAATAAATGTACAAGTAGCAAGGGGGAAATAAGATCTTGAAGAGTACGCTACGCCCCATGGGGTTGAGAGGCAAGATATTCCAGCGATGTGGTTCACATTTTTATAACCAGTTGCATCTCCTCTTAGTTGCTATGTCACCTTTTCATGAGCAAGTAGGTGCAGAGACGTTGAAGCCAGTTTTGTTTAGTTGACATTATTTCCTATGGGGTGATATTTTAACTCCCTACTTCCATTTACATTCTATGGCAGTGTGTTATAGTAACCTGTCAGTGGCCATGTGCGGTGTTGGACGTACTCAAAGGTTGAGATGCAGTATACCTATTACTTCTTTCGTGCCTTTTTGGCTGTAGTAACATTGTTTGAATTTACATATCCCTTCCAAAACCCCTCTTTATTCCTTCTCCTGCAACCCATGCTCATTTATGTGTAATTATTCCCCATGTTGCAGCTACTCCCTCTGTCTCACCCACATTTACTACAAGAACGTAGACTTACATGTCCGAAGAGCTGAGCACATGTGGTGGAGAACTCTGCACAGAAAAGGTAGTAGTGGGGGAGGCGAAGGTGTCCACGAGTAGGTCAGTGAATAGAATGTTTTAGTACATGAGTAATACCACTGTGGTATTACTCATGCACTACAAAATATAATACTACTGTGAGCTTACTCACATACTACAAAACGCAGTTTGTGAATGAAGCCCTCTGTTTCAGCACTTCTCAGTTGCAGACTTTTAAAATCTCCCAAAACTCAGCGCTGATGATTACGCTGCATCTGCTGCTGTTCTCACTGCTTACAAGTAATCCTTGACTTTAAGAGGCTAACTCAGTGCTAGGCCCAGCCCAGAAATGAGAAGATTAATGATGTAACAATGGGCCTGATGTACGACCCTATTTTACATGAGCAAAAGGGTTTGCGACCCGTTTGCGCATGCAAAAGTACACAGGGCCATGTACAATGCCTAAATAGCGAGTCGCAATTTATTTGCGACCGCAAAGCCATGTATGATTGTTTTGAGACCGCAATCGCAGTCGCAAAACACTCACAAATTACCACCCTTTTCAAGAGGGTGGTAATGAAGTCGCAAATGGGAAGGGGTCCCCAGGGGACTTCTCCTTTGTGACTGGCCCAAAAATATTTTTAAGGGCAGGCAGTGGCCCCAGGCAACCACAACCTGCCCTAAAAAAATGAAACGAAAATGTTTCATTTTTTTTTATGCATCCCGTTTGGCTGCATTAAAAAATAAATGCTTTATTTAAAAGCAGTCCCAGACATGGAGGTCTGCTGAGCCCAGCAAGCCACCTTCCCTGGGAGTGCGCATCATTCCCAATGGGGTCGCAAATTGCAAGTGTCTCATGAATATTCATGAGCCTCGCAATTTGCGACACCGTTGGGAAACGCAAACAGTGTCTCAGACACTGATGTGCATACCAATTTGCGAGCTGCAAACGGTGAGTCGCAAATGAGACTTTTGGACTTGGCCCTTTTTGCAGGGTCATCCCTGAACTTTTTGCCTTCCTCCTGTATTTTTTCTGACCTGTTGTTGGCTGTTTTATGACTCTGGACACTTTACCACTGCTGATCAGTGAAAAAGTGCATATGCTCTCTATTGTAAATTGATGTATTGATTAGTGACTCCATGATTGAGTTATTTGATTTACTTGTCAGGCCCTAGTACAGTGCACTGTGTGTGCCCAGGGCTTGTAAATCAAATGCTGCTGGTGGGCTTGTAGCACTGGTTGTGCCCCCCACATAAGCAGCTTGTAAAGTGTGTCTCAGGCCTGCCACTGCAGGGCCTGTGTGCAGTCTGAGACTGCCATGTTGACTGACCAAGTGAAACCACTTGCCAGTCCCTAAACCTTCCCTTATCTTCATATCCGACACCCCTAAGGTAGGCCCAAGGGCAGGGTGCATTGTACATATAAGGTAGGACATGCCCTGGTATGTGTGGCATGTCCTAATAGTGAATTACAGTTTTTCACTATTGCAAGGCTATCTGTTCCCCATAGGCCAGAATGGCCAGTTTGATTATTACATCTTATAATCCTAACTGACTAAGGGAAATAGGTAGAAATTCGAGTTTAGTATGCCTGAACTCAGAATGATAAAATATATCTTTTAGTGAAGTTGGTTTTAACATTCTGTGTTTGAAAATACCACTTTTAGAAAGTAGGTATTTTCTTGCTTAACTGTCCAAGCCTGCCTCTGCTAGGTTGTGTATTGTGTGTCTGGTTCTGTGAGTGACAGGGGCTGGGGGATTCCAGGAGAGAGGGTGAGTCGGCACAGGGCTGAATAGAGAGATCTGCATGGAGATGGGTGGGAGGAGCTGCACCTGGGACCTGAATAGGGCTGTGCCTTCCCTCCACAATGCTTACTCCATCTCCTGTGGTGCGTCTGATGTCCCTGGCCTGCACTGTGAAAGGAAAGAAGGAGTCATGTAAACAAAGTGCTCCAGGACTGACCAGAACTGGTTTGGACTAGGCAAAGGCCTCTCTGCCTTCAGAGAACAAAGAGAATAGTAGTATACATATGGGGATCCAGACCCCAAGACTTTAGATCACTTCTGGAACAACAAGAAACCTCTGCCAAGGAGAAGAACCAAAGGAAGCTGTAGGAGTGGACTGCCCCCCCTGCCAGTGTGCTGTGTTGCTGGGTTGACCCACAGTGGTGTCTTCGGTGCCTAGGAGAGGAGAAGAAACTTTTGTGTGTACTTCATCATCTTGCAGAATATTTCTCCAAGGGCTTGAACTTGTGCTTGCCTCCTGCTGAAGTCTCAGGGACAACAGACTTCACCACCAGCTACCACCTGAATTTCCTTGCTGGGAATTTTATCTGCAGAAGCCTGCGTGTTGCTGGGAGCGGGAAGAGTGATGCTACGAGAAGAAGCGTGTCGCCGCCGCAGCTGTAGTCATCGCATTGCCGGGGAAGTGCGCCACCGTCGCATCGCCCAGAAGCGTGCCTTCATCGCAGATGTCTGCTGTTGCATCACCGTAGAAGCGCCTCGCAACCGTGAGGGTCGCCGTCGCATCATCAGAGAAGCATGTAGCAGGGCCTGTCGCGGCTCCAAAGTACAGAGTCGTTGTAAGGCTGCTAGGGCGTATCACATCAACTCAACGTCATCGTATCAAGGGCGCCATCTTATCGCATCGCACCAGATTGTCGCATCAAGGTGCCATCTTGCCGCATCGCATCGGGGCTGCAGCATGAGAATCTACGCATCACCTCCTCTCCGGTAAGGATCAAGACGCATCCCTTACTCTGCGCAAGCATTGAGGCGCTACGCATAGTCTCCCCCAAAGCAAGGAACCGACGCATCTCCAACGCGGCGAGCCTTTTGTTTATTTTGCGTTACACATCAAGGTACTTTTGTGAGAACTGTCTCGCATTTACCAACAACTTGAACTAAGCTAATTCTACCATCTTTAAGTCAATTTTGAGTACAGTATTGTGGATTTGTGTCATTTGTGGTCTTGTGTTAAGTCTATATAAATAATACTTATTTTTATAAAACCTGTGGGGTGTCCATCTGTAGTGTTTTCACTGTATTACTGTATGGGTTCACAAATGCTTAACACACTGCCCATGAGATATGCCTGTCTGCTTGTGACAAGCTACCAAGGGGGTGAGCAGGGGTTATCCAGTAGTGTAATCCCCTTTCCCTGACTTAGAGGCAAGGGTCCCTATTTGGTCAAAGGTACTTACCTCTGCCAACTAGAGACCCCCAGTTCTAACATTGGTGGTCAGCGGTGAGGATTTGGACTTGCATTTGTGACTCATATACAGTAATTTGTCTACACATATCTAGTGAGTGCAGACCAAACGCGACCACATACTTTTTGGTAGACTTTTATTTTCCTTGGACTGGTATTTTTTTTCCTGAGAATTGCCAATTCTTACTGCCATGAGTAGACCAGCATCTGTTGCATCTATGGATTTTGATTTTGAGGAAGAAAGGTTGAATACCTACACTTTGAAACAGCTCAAGCATCTCTGCAAGAAATTGAAAGTTGCTACACCAGGCATTTTTAAAAAGGATGACTACCAAAAGGCCTGAGGGCCTGGTTAGAAGCAAGAAATGCCCCTGAGTCAGTGGTGGAGCAAGCTGGGGATGCAGATGGGCAACTGGGTAGGCCAGTGTTTCCAGCCAGGGAAGGGGTACCGTCCCCACCTGGCAGTAGTGTCTCTTCCAAGGACCTGTCTCCCAGAGAGCTGGAAGACAGGGAGAGAAATAGGATGGACAAGCTGGAGATAGCTAAGCTTAAGAGGGAGCGTCAGAGGGAAACAGAGAATAACAGGTTGTCCTTGGAGAGAATGAGAATGGAACATGAGTTGAGAATGAGAGAGCTTAAGTTCGAGCTCGAGATGCTTGAGGCCATGAGTGCCTAAGCCCAGCAACAAGAAATGTGCGTAGCTCAGAAAGTGAGCTTTGCTGAGTTGGAGGTGGAATCCAGCTCAGATGGTGGCAGCAAAATGTAATCTTCTAGTGCTGAGAGAGTAGTACACACACCCAGAGATGTGACATCTGACTTGGAGGGAGTTAACATACACCTGGAGGCTCAAGGATCTGAGATAGCTCCAGTGGTGCGCTGTGTCCATGAAGTAGAGTGAGGCAATGGCGCAGGGGTTCATGGTCCTAGTGTTGGGAGGGACACTCCACTGACTCTAGATGAGAGGAGCAGGGAGAAGGGTTCCCCCATGGTTGAAGAACTGGTATGTGAATATGGAGACCGCCCAGAAGAGTGTGGGTTGAATGACAGAGACAGTCAGATACTGTCTTGCCAATCTCAGGAGAGTGGTGTGGAGTACGTGTGCGAGGCACTGGATGGTGAGGTGAAGGATAGTTTGGTTAACCCTTGTAGGGGGCTGTGTGATCCAGTTATGGGAGATCATATTGTAAGTCCCTGTTTTCCAGAGCTATGCCAATACCTGTTGGAGAGTGAGTTTTCTGACCCCAGGGAGCTCACATTGGAGGCAGACCTTTTGGTGGAGTCCAGAGGGTCTGAAGAGGCATTGGGGAGTGATCTTAAGAGGAGTGGCTCAGGTATCTTCCAACCCAGTGTGGTGGAAGTGGCTCAGAGTAGCCCAGCTAGGTCCTTTAGAAGTGAGAGGGGTATAGGGCCTCACGTCCTGTCTTTAAGGGGAAGGAGTGAGAATGGGTTATGTCCCGGTAGTGCCCAACCTCAGTCTCAGAGCTTGGATGGCTCTTTAAGGGAACACCAGGTGGGGAGCCTAGTCTGTCCTGATGGGCCGCCCGTTGAGGGGGATCCCCTAGTGTCTGGTGAACTGGGAGTGTCTGTAGGCAGGCCTCCATCCGTTCTGGTGTATGGCAGTCCCACTCCTAAGTGGAGGGTGCAGAAGTCCAGATTGTGGGGTGAGAGGGGAAATGAGTCCCCAGTGGAAGAACCAGTGGGTCAGGGGCCAGCCAGAAGGGCTGAGTCACCAAGGAGTGACCATGGTGTCACCACTTCAGTCCTGGGGCATCTTCACGCACTGTCAGATGGACAGGAGGTTGTGAGTTCTGCACCAGGCACTGTCACACGACCCATTAGTTATGTGTCACCCTCGGGGGGAGGGTATATGTACTCCCCAGGAAGTC
This sequence comes from Triturus cristatus, assembly GCF_964204655.1. Taxonomy (NCBI): domain Eukaryota; kingdom Metazoa; phylum Chordata; class Amphibia; order Caudata; family Salamandridae; genus Triturus; species Triturus cristatus. The sequence goes on from NC_140581.1 coordinate 119,900,649, forward strand.
CTGGTGCGCCGGGCAAGTGTTCAACCGCAGGGGTTGGTCCCTTGGTTTGGAAGCCAGGTTCAGGAGTTGTCTGACCTGGAGGAAGGGGCAACTGTAATCAGTGTCCTGACCGATGTAGCTCCTAGGGGTACCACTCCAGTTGGGGGGGGGGGTGCAGTGCTCTGGAAGGGGGTGCAGAGGGAGGGAATCCTCGCCTCTGACCCCGGTGCAGCCTGAGGGTTTAGACCCTAGGTTGGAGGGCCAGGTTCAGGGTGTCCCCCCTGACCCGGAAGTCCAGTTGCAGGATAGAACCCCTGAATTGGTGGGCGAATTGTGCAGGACACCTGCTACAGGCACCCTGACAATTCTGGAAGGGGGTGCCTCTCCAGGTGGGAGGGTACAGAGCCCAAAGGAGGCGGTCTGGGTGTGGGAAAGCCCACCCCAGTCTCCTGTCCACCCGCCGGGTACAGGCCCGGGGCCGGTGGGTCAGTGCCAGGATGTCATACCTGACCTGACAGGAGGGAGAGTGGACAAAGGGTGCCAAGCACCTGGGGCTACTGCCCCCCGGTCTATGATGCCACAGAGGTTAGAGAGCCCTGAGAGGTATAAGGCCTGGGTCTCATCACTGAATACTGTCAGTGGCCACTGTGGCTTGCTGTCTGTCTGTTGGGACACACCTGTGAGCAAGCTACGGTTAGGTGCTGCACAGGTGATGTCCACAGGTGAGGAGATGGGTTCCCATAGGTTAGCTTGGTGGGCCCTGAGAGTATGGACAGAGAGATCCAAATGGGTTCAGATTGGCGTAGAACTGGAATATGCCCCTGCAGTTGCGGGCCAGATCCAGGTTCTATCGCCCAAAGCAGGGAAGCCCATCAAGGTAGTGATTGGTCTACCCTGCGTTTTGGCTGGAAGGGGGTTGTGTTGGACTTGGCCCTTTTTGCAGGGTCATCGCTGAACTTTTTGCCTTCCTCCTGCATATTTTCTGACCTGTTGTTGGCTGTTTTATGACTCTGGGCACTTTACCACTGCTGATCAATGATAAAGTGCATATGCTCTCTATTGTCAATTGATATATTGATTAGTGACTCCATGATTGGGTTATTTGATTTACTTGTTAGACCCTAGTACAGTGCACCATGTGTGCCCAGGGCATGTATATAAAATGCTGCTGGTGGGCTTTCAGCACTGGTTGTGCCACCCACAGAAGCAGCTTGTAAAGTGTGTCTCAGGCCTGCCACTGCAGGGCCTGTGTGAAGTCTGTGACTGCCATGTTGACTGACCAAGTGCACCCACTTGCCAGTCCCTAAACCTTCCCTTATCTTCATATCAGACACCCATAAGGTAGGCCCAAGGGCAGGGTGCATGGTAAGAATAAGGTAGGACATGCCCTGGTGTGTATGGCATGTCCTAATAGTGAATTTATGCCATTTTTGTTTTTCACTATTGCAAGGCTACCTGTTCCCCATAGGCCAGAATGGGCAGTTTGATTATTACATCTTAAAATCCTAACTGACTCAGGGAACTAGGTAGACATTCGAATTTAGTATGCCTGAACTCAGAATGATAACATACATCTTTTAGTGAAGTTGGTTTTAACATTCTGTGTTTGAAAATACCACTTGTAGAAAGTAGGTATTTTCTTGCTTAACTGTCCAAGCTTGCCTCTGCTAGGTTGTGTATTGTGTGTCTGGTTCTGTGAGTGACAGGGGCTGGGGGATTCCAGGAGAGAGGTTGAGTCAGCACAGGGCTGAATAGAGAGACTTGCATGTAGATGGGTGTGAGGAGCCGCACCTGGGACCTGAATAGGGCTGTGCCTTCCCTCCACAATGCTGACTCCACCTCCTGTGGTGCGTCTGATGTCCCTGGCCTGCACTGTGAAAGGAAAGTAGGAGTCATGTAAACAAAGTGCTCCAGGACTGACCAGAACTGGTTTGGACTAGGCAAAGGCCTCTCTGCCTTCAGAGAACAAAGAGAATAGTAGTATAAATATGGGGACCCAGACCCCAAGACTTTGGATCACTTCTGGAACAACAAGAAGAAACCTCTGCCAAGGAGAAGAACCAAAGGAAGCTGTAGGAGTGGACTGCCCCCCCCCCTGCCAGTGTGCTTGCCTCCTGCTGAAGTCTCAGGGACAACAGACTTCACCACCAGCTCCCCCCTGAATTTCCTTGCTGGGAATTTTATCTGCAGAAGCCTGCGTGTCGCTGGGAGCTGGAAGCGTGACGCAACGAGAAGAAGCGTGTCGCCGCCGCAGCTGTAGTTATCGCATCACCGGGGAAGCGTGCCGCCGCCACATCTCCCAGAAGCATGCCTTCATCACAGCTGTCTGCTGTCACATCACCGGAGAAGCACGTTGCAACCGCGAGGATCGCCATCGCATCATCGGAGAAGCGTGTCGCAGAGCCTGTCGCGGCTCCAAAGCACAGAGTCGCCGCAAGGCTACCAGGGCGTGTCGCATCGTCTCAACGTCGTCACATCAAGGGCGCCATCTTATCGCATAGAACCGGATTGTCGTATCGCATCGAGGCGCCATCTTGCCGCATCGCAACCGGGCTGCAGCACGAGAATCTACGCATCACCTCCTCTCCGGTAAGGATCATGATGCATCCCCTGCTCTGCGCAAGCATTGAGGCGCGACGCATCATCTCCACCGAAGCAAGGAACCGACGCATCTCCAACGCTGCGAACCTTTTGTTTATTTTGCGTTACGCATCCAGGTACTTTTGTGAGAACTGTGTCGCATTTACCAACAACTTGAACTAAGCTAATTCTACCATCTTTAAGTCAATTTTGAGTACAGTATTGTGGATTTTTGTCGTTTGTGGTCTTGTGTTAAGCCTATATAAAGAATACTTATTTTTATAAAACCTGTGTGGTGTCCATCTGTAGTGTTTTCACTGTATTACTGTAGGTGTTCACAAATGCTTAACACACTGCCTCTGAGATAAGCCTATCTGTTCGTGCCAAGCTACCAAGGGGGTGAGCAGGGGTTATCCAGTAGTGTAATCCCCTTTCCCTGACTCAGAAGCAAGGGTCCCTATTTGGTCAAAGGTACTTACCTCTGCCAACTAGAGTCCCCCAGTTCTAACAGAGATGCAATTTGCGATTCGCAAATTGGCGGGTCGTACATCTGGTCCAATATCTTCTGCCCTGCCAGAGACCACACTGTCTCTTGGACAACCCTAATGTTCACTGTAGGTTTTGAAATGGCACGCGTGACATATTCCAGTGCTGAATGGTGTGCCCAGCCAGCTCACCCTCACCAGCAGATCCTGGCATATTCCTTCATTTGGTTTCTTAATAGTTGCGCTGCCCTCTAGAAATCTGAAATAGTGATACAGCAAGGGGAATTCACATTGCAGGTAAGAGTAATTACTTTCAATTTGATGCAATTATGTGCCAGATCATTGCTCATTGTCTTGTGTCTTGGAACTGTGGTGATACAGTGCATGCAGATGCAATTCTCATTACTGAGCACTGGAAAAAGACCACTTGTATTTGATCTATTCATAAAGGAAGTGATGAGCTGCAAACAGTGCCGTAATAGAACTAAACTCCTTTTTTTTCTTACCCAGGATCAAGGAGGAGTATGTCCCATCACCAACGGAATGGTGTCTGGAAAGGTAATTATCAACCCAGAGTCAAACTCTCAACCAAAACACTATTATCTTTCTTAAATTATGAAGATCACTTGGTGTTCGGACAGTGGACCTGGTTTAGTTGTAAAGTACCGTCCTTGACTACTTGTGACCCCGTTTATCACAAAAAACATGTTACGTTTAGCAAATGATATTGTCTTTCTATGCCTTAAAAGTAAATATGTAAATGTATTTATGGTTTCAATAGTTTTTATTGCCTTTTGAAAAATAAGTACAGAACTCCGGATGGGCTTTCCCGTCTTAACTCCTACCCAACAAATTCCTTCCCAACCTGCCCCTGCCCTCTTGCCCTTCCCTCCACCCCCAGTGACAGTCATTGAGTGCATGTGCTCTGTAAGACCATCCCCGCCCTCTTCCTTTTCAGGCATGTTGCCCTCTGTACTAGTGCCTAGTGGCCAATGTCCAATAAACCCAGAACTTATAATCTTGTCCTATAGTAGATGTAATGACCCGAGTCCCGCGGAGGCGGGAACCAGGACATGGCCTGGAAGCAAAGGCACAAATTGTATCACCTTCTGGCCAGGTGTGGCCAGAGGGCTTCAATAAACGGGCCGGGGTCGCTCTCGACTTCCAGCTCACACTGCGACACTGAGTGTGTGTGTCTTTACTGGTGGCTGCTGTCTGGCCCACTGTTAGTCCCTGCACGCACCCTGTAACACTGGTAATGAGGGTGGTGGCTGTTAAGCACCCTGTCTACACTGCTTGAACCCTGCAACGCCTGGCCTGCCGCTCAGTGCTGGGGACACACCGAGCTACCGACGACCACTCTGGCAGCATGCAGACAGGAAGCGCCACTGCCGATCACCCCACATGCTGCCTGCTGCACTGTGCGACCCACAGTAGCACGACGTCCTGAAGAGTGTGGTGTCAGCGTCAGCAGGAGAAGGTACAGCGGCCTGCATACGCTGCTCACAGTGCCCCCACATATGCGCGTCTTGCCCCCTGCTAGCTGCAAGGCTCCGCGAGCCAGCAACGGCGCTGTGGCCCGCCTAGGACACCACCCACGGGGCAGCTGTCTGCGCTCTGGTCAGGGCCCCCAGTGGCAGCAGGGTGCAGCTGTCTGCATTGCACAAGGCCCACCCACAGGACGCTGCAGAACCCAGAACACGTGGTACTGGGAGAGAAAGGGAAGACATCAGAAGAACACGGCAATAAGAAAAAAAAGGGGATAACACATAAAAAGAGACACTCTTTACCACAGCAGCACGAACTACAGGGGAATGCCCATAAAGGCACCACACCAAAGTGTGCTATCAAAGTATAGAAAAGAAGAGAACAGGACCATATAAGGCAGCATGACTGATGCAGCAGCACAGGCAGCCCCCCCAGCGCAACAGATACAACCAGGGCTACAGGCTGGCCAGCAGCATATCCAGGCCAACACACAGCACACCCAGATCAACTACCACCTTCAGCGAACTGATAGACCCGTCCACGGTGTCTCCAAGGTGGAAAATATGGATCAGCCGCCTAGACAATTATTTCACTGCATCGCGGGAGACAGACGACACAGAGAAAAGGTCCCTACTACTGCATTTTGTGGGTGAGGAGATATACAAGATATTTGCACACCTGCCTAACACAGGAGCCGTGAATGATTACAATGCTGCTGTCAGGGCCCTCAATGCGCATTTCAACCCTCAGTTGAATCCCGATTATGAGAGTTTCAAACTACACCAGGCACTGCAAAGAGAAGGAGAGTCCATGGACACATTCCATGCATGCCTAAGGGAGCTAGCCAGCACATGCATAGACGACCCTTCAAACGCTCATCCTCTGTCAGGCCAGAATCTCATTGGAAGAGATTCTTACAATGGCAAGATCCCATGACTTGTCAGATGCAAGGGCGACAGAAGTGGATATGGCCATCATCCAACTGCCAGAGAAGTCCACAACCATTAAAACAGAACATGCCGACACACCCCGGACCCTGAACAAGGGAAACCGAGGACGGTGGCCTGCAAGAAGCCCAGCAGGTTCAAGATGCGGATACTGCAGAAGGGAGGAACACCCGCAGGAAGAATGCCCAGCTCAAGGAAGGATATGCTCCAAATGTGGCACCCCCAACCATTTCGTAGTTGCGTGCAGAGGTGGTCCGAGGAGCAGAGGAGCACGAGGAAGGAGACTACCCTTGAAGGAAGTGAGACAACTGGCACTGGAAGAACCTAAAAATGCGAAGACAGCAAAGACCCTGTCATGGCAACGGTACCTAGAAGACTCGTCCACGGAGGAAGAAGGTGAATGCTACCTTATCTCTTTCGCCAGCGACCTAAAAGGGAGGAGACGGCCACAACCCATGTGCGTCATGGACGTCGCTGGGTCCTGTCACTGCACTAATTGATACAGGGGCATCCGTGAATGTCATGGGGAACGACAGTACAAACAAATCCAGCCCAAACCCCTGCTGATTCCTTCACATGTCAAGATCCTCACCTACTGCAGCCAAACACCACTCCCCTGAAAGGCAAGATAATTGTTCCAGTAGGATCAGAAGGTCAAGAAGTCACAATGATGTTCCAAATAGTAGACAGAGAAGCCGACACGCTAGTAGGTAGCCCCATGACCAAAGATCTTGGCCTCATCACGTTCGCCCAAACCGTCAAGGTGCTGCAAACAGAAGACATCCTGAAGTTGTTCCCCCAGCTGTTCAAAGCACTATGGTGCATGAAGAGGCTGCCCGTCAAATTACATATCAACAAGGCAGTGAAGCCAATAGCACTGTGTCACAGACGCATACCATTTCCCCTACGACCACTAGTAGAGCAGGAACTACACAGTCTGGAACAACAAGGAGTGATTGCAAAAGTTACTGGGCCGACCCCGTGGGTCTCGCCCATGGTGCTAGCCGAGAAGCCAAAACAACACGGGAAGCTGACACTATGCATTGTTAGGCCCCCTGGGAGTACTAAATATAAGTGATGACATCCTGATACATTCGGCAACCATCAAAGAACACCACTGATACCTCTGACCTATGTTGCAGTGGCTTTCTGACTCCATAGAGACAAATGCTCATTCTTCCAAAACACAATTGAATTCTTCGGGAATGTCTTCAGCCAAGATGGCATCCAAGTTGACCTCCGGAAATCTCATGGCATCCAGCAAGCTCCGGCCCGACCACAGCATCGGAAGTACGCAGCTTCCTCGGAATGGCCACGTACTGTGGGCGGTTTATACCCAATCTTGCTACAATCGCAGAGCCCTCACGAAGAAAGATGCTGCGTGTAGATGGGGCCATGAAGAAGATGGAGCATTCCAGAGAGTGAAGGAAGCATTATTCAGCAGGACCACCATGGTGTATTTCGACGACGCCCGAATGACTGAACTCCTGGTGGATGCCAGCCCGGTGGGTCTCGGAGCGCTCCTAACACAGGAAACTGAACCAGGCAAATGGGCGCCCCTTGCTTTCACGAGTAAAGCCCTTACCCCGACCAAAGCACGCTACTCTCAAATCGAGAGAAAAGCGCTTGCAATCAAATGGGCATGCAACCACTTCCATCCGTACATCAGCGGCCATTCTGAGTCGTGACCGACCATCAGCCACTACTTCCCTTATTCAAAGGTACAGCTCCTCATCCCCGCTAAGGATTGAACGGTGGGTCAAACAAATGCAACATTACCATATGGAATTAGTATACAGCCCGGGAGCGAAAAACCCCGCAGATTTCCTCTCAAGGCATCCACCCAGTCAGGGGCAAGAAGACAACAATCAAGACCAGACGACAGAAGAATACGTTGACATGATCTCACAGTGGGCATGTCCCTGCTCCCTCGCCATTGAAGAGATAAAAGCAGCGACCACCGAAGACCCAGTTCTAAGCAAAGTGATGGCCTCCCTGCAGAAAGGATCTTGGGACGACTTTCTACGTGATGCTAGCAAGTGGGGCGTACAAGAGAGAGAGCGCCTATTGAAACTGTGGAGGGTGCAAGATGAGCTGAGGGCAGCAGCAGAAGATCTAGTGTTGCGAGGATCCCGAATCGTCATTCCGACGAGCCTTCAAGAAAGAGCGACAGCCCTCGCCCACAATGGGCACCAAGGGACAATGCGATTGAAGTCGCGCATGAGAGAGAAGGTATAGTTTTCAGGGCTAGAGACAGCCATGGACGACCTGGTCAGAAACTGTCGGCTCTGTCAGCTCACTAGCAGCCAGGAATCCCCAGCTCCTGTAATCACGGAAGCGCCACCACACCCTGGTCACAAGTCAGCCTCGACTTTGGGAGCTTCCCGGACAGGAGAATAACAGCTGTGATCATTGACAGCTATTCCAAGTATGCTCTAGTGGAAGTGATCGCGTCCACTGCCTTCACACATTTACATCCCGTCTTGGAAAAGACATTTGTACTTTTTGGTTTACCCCACAAATTGAAAACTGACAACTGCCCTCCCTTTCAGGGAGGAGAGTTCAAAGAGCTGCTCACGTTACTAGGGGTACGCCATCGTCGCATCACGCCACAATGGCCACGAGCCAACGGTGAAGTTGAGCGCTTCATGAGGACACTAAACAAGATCCTACTAATCGCAGTGGCCGAACAAGCTGACCCCGAAACAGCGCTAAAACGCTTCTTTCGAGAATACCACAGCACCCTGCACTGCACAACTCAGAGATCTCCGTGGTCCTTAATGCTTGCGGGACATCACAGGGACACCATCCCTATGGCCAAAGCCTGGTCCCCGGAGCCCTATGAATCAAACAACACCTAGGTTCATCGCAAAAGGAATAACAACCACGCCAGTCAACAGTGGGGAGCCAAGACTCTCATCATCATGCCAGGAAGCTTTGTGCTGGTGTGGAATCAGCGCAGTGGGGGGAAGATCAAGACAGCCTATGAAGCAGGGTTGTGGACTGTCCTAAGAGTGAACGACACTGCGATTACTGCCCAAAAGGGTACAGACATAATAACCAGAAATGTCTCCTGGTTCAAGGGGATGCCACCATCTCGTCGAGATGAAGATGAGTCCAGTTATGTCAGACACGAAGAAGAGGCTGCTGGTGAAATGTCATCCATCCCCACTGGAGATCATAGTGCGACAAACTCTTCCCAACCATCTGCCACGACCATCAACCCAAGCGCTGGCACAGTCATGCCATCTCCACAGAGTCTGCGGTAAAGCCATGGGAGGTATAACTTGAGACTAATCGCTCTCCCCCCCTCCCCCCCCTCTCCCCCAGAGGAACTGCACTCCTGGTTTTGTTGATCATACATTTGGAGCACTGTGCAGGACCTCAGTACAAAAGCTCTTGGTTCCTCCCTTTTTGTAGCATTACGTACGGCGGCTCAGCCGTGGAACCTTAGCCCTTGTTGGCTAGCGGAAATTTACCGCTTTTTTGACCTTCCCTTTTTCTCGACATTCACGATCATGGAACAATACCAGGGACTATCCTTTGATGACGACCTTGTGTCTGAACTACTAAGAACACCTTCCCTGCTAGATGCAGATGGAGCCATGGCCTCCACCAGCCAGGGCAACGATTGGAACAGCATCACCAACATGAAACGTCAATTGATGAAAATCATCATGCACGGGGCGATCATGACCGAGTATCTACGTGCCAATATAGCCCCAAATGGGCTTATTGTATCAAATATGCCAAGAATTTTTTTAGATGATAAGCAATTCAAGGAGGAATGGTCCCTAGTTGCCTGGAAGTGCACTAGGGACTGGTTGATATTGATTATAAAGACAACAAAACGTCTGGCTGACAATTTAAATATTCAGATTACCATTGCAGAAGGAGCACTGAAAGCTACAATAACCATCGCGGCCTTCAAAGCCAAACTAGCGGAAATTAACAGTGAAATTGCTGAAAATAAGGATTTCCTAATGCGGCAAAAAATTACAAAGCTTCAGAAAGATATTGGGCGTTTCAATAAAGAAAAAATCTACCCCTACTTAAAGGATGATTTCCAACAAGCACAAAGTGATTACTCGTCAGATGATAGTATGAGTTCCCGTCGAAGAACTACTTCCAACAGCAGCAACTCGAGCACAGACAGCTGGAGAGGCCAACAACACTACCAGCAACATGGTCCGCCTAACCCACAGTATACCTATACGATGCCCCCTTTTCCAGGTCCACATATGTAGCAACCTCCTGGTTTCCAACAGGGACCACTACCTCCATTTAACCCCTTCATTCCACAACCTTTTTTAGGCAGAGGCAGGGGCAGAGGAAGAAGAAGAGGGGGCTACAATCAGCAAAAACAGGTTCACTGGCAGGACCAAACAGACCTAGGCCCGATGGAGCTCAGGAGTCACAGAAGCAAGAAAAACTGATAGTGAATCTATCAGATCGGCAACTGAATCAGACAGAGGAACAAGTCCTTATCAAGGGGCTTGGATTCGTACCCACACCACGGCCTGATGATTTCAGGACTCACTGTGAAATCCATGACCTTTTTCGAAAAATCCGTCTGAGAAGCTTCTTTAAAGACCAAAACTCATCTCCTCAGGTTGACACAGGCATGCGGAAACGTTCCATTTTTACGCCCACCTCTGCCATGGTACCGCCAGAAAATCTGGCCTTCGAAAAAGCAGTCATCAAATACATTAGTGCTATGAAAGTGAAAAAAACCTTCCATAATAATTCCCGCCTGGAAAATCTGGCAATAACTAATCTCAGCAATGATACGACGATCACCATTAAAGAGGCAGACAAGGGGGAGCTATAGTCATTATGTCCACCTCAGACTATAGAACAGAATGCCTAAGACAACTCAGTGACACACGGTACTACGCCCAAATCAAAGAAGATCCCACTAAGAAACTGATCATTACAATAAGAACTCTAGTGACTAGGCTGGATATCGAAAAATGAATCAGAATTCCTTATGAACAACAATCCCCGTATACCGTATTTTTATACATTACCCAAAATCCACAAAGGTGTCCTACCTCCACCGGGGAGGCCTCTTGTGTCAGGAATCAACTCTGCTCTGGAATCTCTTTCACGGTTCTGTGACCATTTTTTACGCCCCTTGGTACAAAAGACTCCAACCTTCCTACTCGACACCAGGGATGTCCTCAACATCATTAAACAGTTCAATGAAACTGGCACCAGTGTGGACGCACTGATAAGCCTGGACGTAGAGGCCCTCTATACTAACATCCCCCAGAGGGCTACCCTGGAGGTTGTGGAATAAGTACTCCGAGCACAAACATGGGATTCGCCCACACCCATTTCTTTTATTATGGAGTGTGCAGAGATTGCCCTGACTAAGAATTACTTCCAATTCGAAGACCTTATTTACCATCAAGTCCAGGGCACTTCGATGGGGAGCACCTTTGCTCCCAGCCTGGCATGCCTCTATATGGCGCATTTTGAAGCCAATTACATCTTTGCTGAGACCAATATCTATAAGGAGAACGTCACCCTTTGGCGACGGTATATTGATGACATTCTCATATTCTGGAAAGGGGATCTGAACTCCATCCCCCTTTTCGTGTCCTGGGTTAACAGTCTTAACTCCTATCTACGTTTCACGGCCAATTCATCAGTCCATGAACTTTCCTTTTTGGATCTGCTCATTTCCAATACTCCGACAGGCCTGAACACTAAAACCTACAAAAAACCTACAGATAGCCATAGTCCACTACTTTTTAGTAGTTTCCATCCCAAGGCTTTACGCGATAACTTGCCATACGGACAATACCTAAGACTTCGACGCAACTGCAGTACGTTGGAGGATTTCAAAACACAGGCACATGAACTCACAAGCCATTTAACAAGGAGAGAATACCCGATGGCTATCACACAAACGGCCTACAAGAGAGCACGGAATACTAGCAGGGACACCCTCCTGACTTCTACGGAAAAAACAAAAACTGATCAAATAACGTGTGTAACCACTTTCACACCAGAATCCAACTATATCCAAAAAATCATCAAAAAACATTGGAATTTGCTGTCGGTAGGAGACTGGCAAACCCCCAAGCCCAGATTTGCATTCAAAAGGACTAACAATTTGAAAAGCCTTCTTATCAGTACCAGACCTAGACAACCACCACCGTCTAACCAGCGACTGTGGGGCCTACCACCTATGACAGGCCATTACCCATGTGGGCAATGTACCGCATGCGCTCTCACAAAAGCAAGTAGGAACATCAAACTTTGGGAATCTCGCAACAAAAAATCCATACGAACTGCAATACACGCAACTGCATTTACTTAATCCAATGCCCATGCGACCTCATGTATGTGGGCATGACGACACGTCCAGTCAAGATCAGAATCTCTGAACACCGGAGCAACATCAGGTGCAAAAAAGTAAACACCAAAATGTGCACGCATTTTCTGGAGAAGAACCATACGGCCAATGACCTGACGTGGACAATTTTGCAAGCCTTCCCTGTGATCAGTAAGGATGCCCTTTTCAGAAAAGAACAACAATGGATCTTTAAAATCTCGAGCCATACAACCGGCCTCAATGATGATATACCATGGGCAACACTGAATAATACATGATCCACCCCACGGACACTCTTTATACCAGATGGTTACAACATCGATGTTGTGTGCCCCTGGACCGCTCACAGGTGGTGCTCTTCATCCCATCAGATGACACCTTACATGTTGCAATGACAGACACTGACATCGTTACTTCTAACTTATGTGGCCATACCCACTGGTCCGCATTTACTCTTATGCACCTGTATCTTGAGTAATTCTCTTAATTTTCCTTGTCCTACAATAATTAGGACTTTTATTTACTCAATTGCATTGCATTCCTACACATCCCGGGTTACACTAAAACCGCGTCTACCCTAATCATCTCAATAGACGCCCGCCCGAATTCTTTAATTTAATACCTCATGAATTACATCACATTGCACGTGATTATTCGATCAGATACTCGCCCTTGAACACCCCCTGTGGTAACATCATTATTTTACGCTTCCTTTACCGCGTTGTCCTCTCAATAAAGTTTCTTGGGTTGACATTCATCCCCAAGATGGCCGACCAAGTATACGGTCTAGTCTTTTCTTCCTTTTTGCGTGCGAGCACTTCCTTTATTTTGAACACACCTTCGTTGCCTCACTACGGAAGCCAAAGCCTCAGTAGGAGCACGGCTGCATGCACGCCCAACTTTCGTGAGTACAGTCCTCTACATGCCGGTTGTTGACATGCCTCCTCCGGTATTTGCGGGGAAATTAACGCTTTCTTGTACTTTATTTAGGGCGAGCTAATTCCGGGTTTATTGGCGAACCCATACAGCAATATCTGTATCCCAGGGGGTGAGTCTTCCCCTTGTGGAGTCCCTCTCACTCGTAGCCATTGGCACTGGGAGTATTACGCACTTAATGTTTTCATGGCTCCATTACGACTTGAGAAGCCACACGCGACCCGAGATCTGGGGGCGGCGGCTTTGTATGCATTATGCTCGTAACTTTTGCATCTCACGTTACCCCGCTAATGAAGTAGCCCATAGACCTGGGGGCGGCAGTTTTCAATGCACTCTGCCCGCTACTTGCTCTGCCACTAATCGCGGTCTCACGCCACTCATTACGTCGCTAATGAAGTAGTCCACAGCACTTGGCATGTATGGTGTTGTATTTTGTAGTTGGTAGTCCATAGTTCCCATCTCCAGCACTACGAACTCCAGTAGAGTAGTCTTCTAGATGGATAGCCATGGTAGCACTAATTTAGCCATGATAGCATGAATCTCACTATTGGACGGTTGCCCACCTTAGCCACCCAGTAAGCACCTATGACGAGAGCTGAATTTGTTCCTTGTGTTGTCCTGTTTTCGTCTCTCTCTTTTTCTTCTAGGTCTCGAAACAGTGGGTCCACTCCCCTTTGGGACCCAATGGACTCTCTTTGGTGATGTACTAATTTTACTGTCACCCACTATGTAGTAGAGATTATTTTTTTGAGCACTCTCTCACTTGGTCCTGAAGAATTGCCAACGACCCATTTTGGGCATAGGGCAAGAAACATGTCGACCTTTCTACTTTCCTGGGGAGCATCATAATCCCCTTGGGGTTCACCTATTTTAATTAGGCTGGTATACCACCAGAATAAAATTGTTCCTTGATTGGCAATACCATACCTATTTTAACCCACCACACCACCACTCACTACACTTGTTGCACCTACCCCCACGCACCCATACGGCTGTCTCTAAAAAGATCTCCGAAACAGAGCCCCTTCGCGGGAGTCCGTCGGGCATTGCAGCGCCAGCACGATGAGGAGCACAGCACTATGATGAAGCATGACACCTTGCTAGGTGGGTGAGGGCATTCTATAGAGACTAATCGCTCTCCCCCCCCTCTCTCCCAGAGGAACTGCACTCCTGGTTTTGTTAGGTATAACTTGAGACCACACACCCCTCCCAGTGGGAGGCTCCAAGACTTTATCTGTTGACTTGGCAATTTTGTTTTGAACACTAACTTTGGGAGGGATGTAATGACCCCGTGTCCCACGGAGGCGGGACCCGGGACATGGTCCAGAAGCAAAGCCACATATTGTATTACCTTCTGGCCAGAGGTGGCCAGAGGGCTTAAATAAACGGGCCGAGGTCGCTCGTGACTTCCGGCTCACACTGCGACACTGAGTGTGTGTGTCTTTACTGGCGGCCGGTGTTGGGCCCACTGTTAGTCCCTCCACGCACCCTGTACCAGTAGAGACCTCGGTTGTCCTCATTTAGATAACGTAACCCTGAGTCCCACATTTTGTTAAAGCAAGTCGCGTCTCCTCTTAGCTCATATTCCACCTTTTCATGAGCGAGGAGGTGCCAGAGATGTTGGAGCCAATTTTGTTTGGTTAACATTACTTCCTATGGGGTGTTATTTTAACTGCCTACTTCCATTATCTTCTATAGGAGAGTGTTACAGTAACCTGTGAGTGTCCATGTTTGATGTTGGACATACTCAAAGGCAGAGCGGAGTATATTTACAACTGTTTTGCGACGTCTTTGGCTGTGGTAACAATGTTTGCATTTGTCTATCCCTCTTTAAACCCCTATTTATTCCCACTCCCATTTATGCGTAAGTAATCCGCATTTTACAGCTATTCCCGTCTCACCCACATTTACTACAAAAACATAAACCTACTTGTCTGGAGAGCTCCACACATGTGGTGGAGAACTCTGCTTGGAAAAGATAGTGGAGGCTGAGGCCCAGGATCAAGCAGGAGGAGTTTGTCCCATCACCAACGGAAGGGTGGTTGGAAAGGTAATTATCAACCCAAAGTCACACTCCCAGCCAAAACACTATTAGCTTTCTTAAATTAGAATGATTACTTGGTGTTCTGACAGTAGACCTGGTTTAGTTGTAAAGTGCTGTCCTTGGATACTTGTGATGTAGTTTATCACAAAAACATGTTACATTTAGCAAATTTCATTGTCTTTCCATGCCCTAAATGTAAATATATTTAAGATTTCAATATTTTTTATTGTGTTTTGAAAAATAAGTACAGAACGTCAATCGGGCTTTCCTGTTTTAACTTATAACCAACAAACACCTTCCCAACCTGACCCTCCACCCTCTTGCCCTTCCCTCCACCCCTGTGACAGTCATTGAGTGCATGAGTTCTGTAAGACCATGTTCCAACCCATCTTACTTTTCAGGCATATTTCCCTCTGAACTAGCGCCTAGGGGGCCAATGTTAAATAAGCCCAGAGCTCGTAATCTTGTAGGACAGTAGACGCCTCTACTATCCTCGTTTGGATAATGTAACCCTGACCCAACATTTTGTTAACAGGTTGCGTCTCCTCTTAGTTGGTTTGCCACCTTTTTATGAGCGAGGAGGTGCCGGAGACTTAAGAGACAGCTTTGTTTATTTAACAATACTTCCTATGGGGTGTTATTTTAACTCCCTACTTCCATGATGTTCTATGGCAGTGTGTGTTGCAGTAACCTGTGAGTAGTGAGTTCTGGTGCTGGACGTACTCCAAGGCTGAGCTGGAGTATATTTATTACTGTCTTGTGACATATTTGTCTGTAGTAATAATAGGGGGGGATTCTCGATAGGGCTCTGGGGTCGTGCCCCTCGGAAATTCCAACACATTTACATTAAAAAAAATATTAAATAGATCGATTTATTGAGAAATACTATTGCATCTCTAAACAAATTGATGTATTTACGCCTGGGCTGTCTGTCCTAGGCTGCCTACCCCGCCTCACTCTGAAGCAGGAGACGGAAGCCAGTCAGTAAATCAACTTTCTGCACTGTGACGCACAGTCCAGGGCTTACCGTTTTAAAGCCCATCAATGCCATTGTGGTCTATGGTGGTATCCACTGTAGGCCAATGATACTATTAGCATCATGGTTTTGGAGTCGGAGTCTTCATCCATGCGTGATGCCAGATGTTCATCACTCCCACCCTTTCCCTTTCTTCACACTTAGGAGTGGATGCAAGCATGTGTGATCTGGTACGTTGCCCTTGTAATGGTGTTAGAATGCTATTCATGTGTTATGTATTTTATGTTGAGACCCCTCGTCATGCTAGCCTCCCTCACAGTGACACCTCACGTCTGGCTGCAGATTCCTGGCCCCTTTAGAAGTTGAGCTGCTGAATTTGGTCCCCACAAAATTGATTCAAAAGATGAGCAAGGTTCTTGTTCTCTTGCGAAGTTGATCTAAATATCCGAATCAGATGGAAAGCCTGAATTAAGAGCTTCAGTAAAGTCAATTATCTGTAGTATGGTGTTAAATCGGGCCCGGTCTTCATGACCTTAACATTAATGCCAAACACATGGATTGATTAACAAACAAAGGGGCTTATTTACAAGCACAGTGTGCCACCAGAGCGTCACTTTTTTGGACGCACCAGCGGCGCAGTGTGCCTGCCCATATTTACAAGGCCACGTAAAGCCACCCTGCCTGGCTTGTCATGGCCTTGTAAATATGGCCCCCTTTCAAGCATTACTCTGCGTGAAAAGGGTGTTTCATGGGTGTTGCTGTGGGTGTTCCCATGCAACATTCATGGAACCTGATGCATTCCCAGATTTACAAGTTTTCGTAAACCTGGGAATGCATCAGATTCCAGAGGGGTAAGGGAGGCGCACCTGGTTTTTCCTTTTTCTACATTTGCTGAATTCTGTAGCACACATTGAAAGAGGAAAACACCTCTTGTGATGGCAGCGTCTATGTTTAAGGAATGGCTCCTGAGAGCAGCTGACGTTGTGGCACCTGAAAAACTGGTGACGGTCAAGAGACTAAAGCTTTCGTCATCTTGGTACAGCTTTGAGCTGAAAGGTTTAAAAGTAAATTGCAGGAGAGCGGAGCGTCTTTGGAGACTAGATTATAGTAAAGAGAAGAAAACAATCTATAATCTTGACCTCCTACAGTATAAGGACGCAATCATTGCTGCAAAAGTGACTATTCTATACAACCAAGATCGAGGAAGCCGGTAATTCCACTAAGGAACTTTTTAAAACTGTCACACTTTTGTTGTCTAAATCTCACCAGGCAAATGTGTTCCAACCAGACCAAGGTATGTGTAATAGATTGGCTACATATTTCCAGAACAAGGTCCAAGTAATCTATGACGACCTCTTGGATACCCGATCGGGCCCTGACAAGCCAGATCAACCACTGGATGAAGCTGGAATAAAGCACTCTAGAGTAGGAAGCTTCCCAGCAATTACAAACGAGGAGGTATGTAAACTTCTCGTCTCTATAAAATCTGGCTCACCCAAAGACCCTTGTCCCCCTACGATTATGCATCTGGCCGCAAGGAGAATTGGAGCTGAACTGACTCCTTTAATCAATCAAGTGTTGGAATCAGGCAGCTACCCAGTCTGTTGGAAGAAAGCAATGATTAGGCCTATCCTGAAAAAACCCACCCTAGATCCCTCTGAGCCCAAGAACTATCGCCCGATAGCTGGACTACCCATAGCAGCTAAAATCCCGGAGAAGTCGGTGAATAAGGTACTGACTGAGTACCTGGACACCAACAACCTGCTGGATTCTACTCAGCATGGCTTTCGGTCATACCACTCTACAGAATCTGCTCTGATTGTAGCAACTGAAGAGATCCGTGGAATAGTGGATAGAGGGGGCAGGCAGTCCTCGTACTATTAGATCTGTCAGCAGCTTTTGACACCGTGACCCACACGGTGTTAGTGCAGCGGCTGCAGGAAGTAGGGATCGAGGGCTCAGCTTTGTCCCTCCTCTCATCATTTTTGGAGGGGAGAGAGCAGAGCCTGTACTGGGAGGGCATGCAGTCAGATAGCTTCCAGCTTCCCTGTGGGGTTCCACATGGATCAGCTTTATCACCAACGATGTTTAACATCTATGTCACTCCCCTGGCCAGACTTATCAGGAAGCATGGTTTCGCCCTGGTATCATATGTGGATGATTCTCAGCTTATTATCTCGATAGCTAAACAGCCTGAAGACACAGCTGTCAGGTTTCATGTGTGCCTTACTAAGACCATGACCTGGATGAACCATAGCTTCCTGAAAATCAATACAGATAAGACGGAGGTCATTGAGTTTGGTCAGGGGTGATCCCTGTGGAACGACTCCTGGTGGCCAGCGAGAGCTGGAGAATGCCCCAGCCCAGTGCCCAAGGTCAGAAACCTCGGAGTCATCTTTGATAGCCAGCTAAACCTCTCCGCTCAGGTAAATAGTCTTACCTCTTCCTGCTTCTTTCTAATAAAAACCTTGAGAAAGATTTTCCCTTTTATTGTGCAGGAACTACAAAAGACTGTGGTGGTGGCTCTCCTACTATCTAAACTTGATTATTGCAATGCTTTGCTGTTGGGGATTAACAAAACCCAGATGAGCAGGCTGCAGTCATTGCAGAATGCTGCTGCGAGGCTGCTTCTAAATATACCGAGAGGTCAATCAACCTCTGCTGGAATCAGAGCACTTTACTGGCTCCCCGTTCAGTAACGTGTGGAATTCAAGGCTCTATGCCTGGTTCATAAAGCATTTTACGGGGGAGGAGCCAAGGACATCCAAAAAATTTTCATGCCCTATATCCCCGCTCACACTTTGAGATCCAGTAATTTGGGCCTTCTTCAGATTGACAGGATTAGGAGAGTGAGATGGGGTGGAAGAACTTTCTCAAACTGTGCAGCAAAGATGTGGAATAAAATGCCAACAGCCATGAGATTTCTGTCAAATCGACAAGCTTTTAGGAAAGATCTGAAAACCTGGGTGTTTTCCTCAATCTAGCTCCTTGTAACGTAGGCGGCACTACTTCCATATACATCAGCACCAAGACACCATGGCATTCAAGCGTTTTACAAACACATATCCTATCCTATTCTTTTGTGCAAGAAGGTCTCCTTTGAGACCACACACCCCTCCCAGTCGGAGGCTCCAAGACTTTATCTGTTGACTTGGCAATTTTGTTTTGAACACTAACTTGGGGAGGGTTGTTATGACCCTGTGTCCCACGGAGGCGGGACCCGGGATCCGGGACATGGCCCGGAAGCAAAGCAATACATTGTATCACCTTCTGGCCAGACGTGGCCAGAGGGCTTAAATAAACGGTCCGGGGACGCTCGTGACTTCCGGCTAACACTGCGACACTGAGTGTGGGTGTCTTTACTGGCGGACGCTGTTGGGCCCACTGTTAGTCCCTGCACACACCCTGTAACAGTAGAGACCTCGGTTATCCTCATTTAGATAATGGAACCCTGAGTCCCACATTTTGTTAAAGCAAGTTGTGTCTCCTCTTAGCTCATATGCCACCTTTTCATGAGCGATGAGGTGCCAGAGACGCTGGAGCCAGGTTGTTTGGTTAACATTACTTCCCATGGGGTGTTATTTTAACTCGCTACCTCCATTATCTTCTATAGGAGAGTGTTACAGTAACCTGTGAGTGTCCATGTTTGGTCTTGGGCATACTCCAAGGCTGAACTGGAGTATATTTAACACTGTTTTGCGACGTCTTTGGCTGTAGTAACACTGTTTGCATTTTTCTATCCCTCTCTAAACCCCTCTTTATTCCCTCTCCTACAGCTGGCTCCCATTTATGTGTAGGTAATCCCCATTTTGCAGCTATTCCCGTCTCATCCACATTTCCTACAAAAACATAAATCTACATGTCTGGAGAGCTCCACACATTGGTGGAGAACTCTGCTTAGAAAAGATAGAAGTGGCGGAGGCTAAGGTGTCCGCGGGTAGGTTAGTGAATTGCATTTTCTAGTACCTGAGTTATACTACTGTGGCATTACAAAATGTAATACTACTGTGGGATTACTCACATACTTCAAATGCAATCTGTGAATGAAGCCCTCTGTTTCAGCACTTCTCTATTGCAGGCTTTTAAAATCTCCCAAAAATCCTCACTTCTGATGAATACGCTGCATCTGCTGCTGTTCTCACTGCTTACAAGTAATCCTTGAATTTAGGAGGCTAAAGTGGTGTAAGGCCCAGCCCAGATGAGAAGATCAATGATGTAAAACTTGGCAATTTATCCAGAAGCTGTGACCTTACAGATAAGACCAGGAGTGTGATCACCTAAGGCTGTCAAAGCTCAGTAGACAATACCAGCTGCCCTGCTAGGGAGTACACTGCCCCTTGGAAAACCCAAATGCCACTTGTAGGTTCGGAAAGGGCACCAGTAACATATTCCAGTGCTTGCATAGTGTGCCCAGCCATCACACCCTCACCAGCAGAGCCTGGCACATTCCATATTTTGGTTCTTTAATAGTTGCATTGCCCTACTACCCTCTAGAGATTTGAAATGGTGATACAACAAAAGAAATTCACATTGCAAGCAAGAGTAATTACTTAAAATGTATTTAAATTATGTGCCAGATCATTGTTCAATGAGTTGTGTCCTGTAGCTATGGTGACATACTGCATGAAGATGCAAATCCCACCACTGAGCACTGGCATGTGACCAGCTGTATTGGATCTATGTATAAAGGAAGTGACGAGCTGCAAACACGCAAGTCAGACATCTCCTTTTCATTTTTTCTTACCCAGGATCAAGCAGGAGGAGTTTGTCCCATCAGCAACAGAAGGGTGGCTGGAAAGGTAATTATCAACCCAAAGTCACACTCCCAACCAAAACACCCTTAGCTTTCTTAAATAGAATGATTACTTGGTGTTCTGACAGTAGACCTGGTTTAGTTGTAAAGTGCTGTCCTTGGATACTTGTGATGTAGTTTATCACAAAAACATGTAACATTTAGCAAATTTCATTGTCTTTCCATGCCCTAAATATAAATATATTTAAGATTTCAATATTTTTTATTGTGTTTTGAAAAATAAGTACAGAACGTCAATCGGACTTTCCTGTTTTAACTTATACCCAACAAACACCTTCCCAACCTGACAACTCCGCCCTCTTGCCCCTCCCTTCACCCACCATGACAGTCATTGAGTGCATGAGTTTTGTAAGACCATGTTCCAACCCATCTTCCTTTTCAGGCATATTGCCCTCTGAACTAGCGCCTAGGTGGCCAATGTCAAATAAGCCCATAGCTTGTAATCTTGTAGGACAGTAGACGCCTCTACTATCCTCGTTTGGATAATGTAACCCTGATCCCCACATTTTGTTAACGGGTTGCGTCTCCTCTTAGTTGGTTTGCCACCTTTTCATGAGCGAGGAGGTGCCAGAGACTTTAGAGACAGCTTTGTTTAGTTAACAATACTTCCAATCGGGTGTTATTTTAACTCCCTGCTTCCATTATGTTCTATGGCAGTGTGTGTTGCAGTAACCTGTGAGTAGTGAGTTCTGGTGCTGGACGTACTCCAAGGCTGAGCTGGAGTATATTTATTACTGACTTGTGACATATTTGTCTGTAGTAATAACAGGGGGGGATTCTCGATAGGGCTCTGGGGTTGCGCCCCTCGGAAATTCCAACACATTTACATAAAAAAATATTAAATAGATTGATTTATTGAGAAATACTATTGCATCTCTAAACAAATCGATATATTTAAGTCTGGGCTGTCTGCCCTAGACTGCCTACCCCGCCTCACTCTGAAGGAGACGGAAGCCAGGCAGTAAATCAACTTTCTGCACTGTGACGCACAGTCCAGGGCTTACCGTTTTAAACCCTTCATTGCCATTGTGGTCTATGGTGGTATCCACTGTTGGCCAGTCGTGCTATTAGCATCACGGTTTTTGAGTCTTCATCCATGCGTGATGCCAGACGTTCATCACTTCCACCCTTTCCCTTGCTTCACACTTAGGAGTGGATGCAAGCACATGTGATTTGGTACCTTGCCCTTGTAATGGTAAGTGTTAGAATGCTATTCATGTTTAGAAGTTGAGCTGCTGTATTTGGTCCCCACAAAATTGATTCAAAAGATGAGCAGGGTTCTTGTTCTCTTGCGAAGTTGATCTAAATATCCGAATCAGATGGAAACCCGGAATTATGTGCTTACAGTAAAGTCAATTATCTGCAGTATGGTGTTAAAACGGGCCCTGTCTTCATGCCCTTAACATTAATGCCAAAAACATGGATTGATTTACAAGCAAAGGGGCTTATTTACAAGCACTTTGTGCCACCAGTGCGTCACTTTTTTTGGACGCACCGGCAGCGCAGTGTGCCTGCCCATATTTTCAAGGCCACGTAAAGCCACCCTGTGTGGCTTATCATGGCCTTGTAAATATGTCCCTCTTTCACACATTACTCTGCGTGAAAACGGTGTTCCATGGGTGTTGCTGTGGGTGTTCCCATGGAACATTCATGGCACCTGATGCTTCCCCAGATTTACAAGGTTACGTAAACCTGGGAATGCATCAGATTCCGGAGGCGTAGGGGAGGCACAAGGAGAAATACCTTTTATTTCTCCTGGTTTTTCCGTTTTCTACATTTGCTGAATTCTGCAGCACACGTAGAAAGAGGAAAACACCTCTTGTGATTGTTTTTGTGCATGAAGGTCTCCTTTCCCTGCTCAAAAGCAATCACCCCTACAACTCAGACACCCTTGCACCATAGCACTATGGTGTCTGCGTCGGTGCCTATTGTGCACCAGCGCAGGGGAAAAGGAGAGGAACGCGCCATATATTTTATCTCTTCCGGGCATCAAAATATTGTAAATGAGGCCCAATGAATATTAAAAACGTAAAGGTAATGCATATCAGCGATTTAGTTTCTCTCTTATTTCACATGTTTTACTTAATCTTGCATTCTCCAAGAATGTTAGCTATTTCATCATGTGTTTCTGTATTTTTCTCGTGGATCTTATTTCTCTTTCATAGTCCATACTTTGAGTTGTGCCAGGTGATAGTAGTAAGGAGGGATACCTTCCGCATCAAGCAAAAATGACAGTTGTTCTGTCCCGGTAGTGACTTCACTTCCGTTACTGGGACTTGCAGGCCTCTGGGGACCTCCCTGGAAGTGATGTCACTTCCTGGGGAGTCACCTGACCTTGTTGGGCCACGTGAGTTGTGACATCACCCTGGTCATGTGTTAGTCACGTGCTCATGGTTCTACCACGTGGTTAGGGCTATGCGACATCCCTCAACGAACCAGAGCCCCTGGAGATCAGGTGACCATGATGTGATGTAGAGGATTTCGCCCCATTATATTATGCTCAGAATACATATAAGGATCCCCTAAGCATTTGTTTCAGAAGTTATTAAAACAGCACGCTCTTCATCATGTTGTAATGCACACGGAGGTAAAAGCTGCTGTTATAGAGCGTTTTACTAGAACTTTAAAATCTTAGATGTGGAGATATTTCACGGCCTACAACACCTACCTATATGTGGACGTTCTACAGGGGTTTATAAATGCTTATAACAGAAGCAACAAAAAGTCTCCCGTAGAGGTAACAACTGATAATTCCTTAGTGGTGTGGAGAATGGTGTACAGGAGCCATTTCACTGCCAAGGTAAAGAAGCTTCTTATAAAAGAAGGTGATCATGTTAGGGTTTTAAAGTTAAAAGTGGTCTTTACAAAGGGCTACCAGCAGACTTTTAGTAATGAAATATTTATAGTGAAGAGCGTGGAGCTTAAAGAAGGTATATATATTTAAAGGTTAAAGGACTACGATGGCGAAAAGGCGTTGGGTGCCTTTACAACGAAGAGTTACAAAAGGTATCAGATGATCCATACAGGGTGTACAGGGTTTTAAAGATTCTGAAATGGAATGGTAGCGGGGTAACAGACAGGCCATTGTCAAATGGAGGGGGTGTCCTGAGAAATTTAACGGTCGGGTGCTGGCCAGCTCCCTGCAGGGTGTGTTGGTACGGGGGCTCTATGAAGGCGAGAATATGGGAACAACATAATTTTATATTAAATTGCCATCCAA